>NC_083287.1:30713557-31964150 GCF_963506605.1 Zootoca vivipara | reverse complement strand
ACGATCTTTGGAACCAATAGTGTGGAATATTTTTTTCTTTTAGCAACATTTTATTATTTATTTTTAAACAAAAACAGGAACAATTAAAACACTTATCCAGCAGTACATCTAATGGTGTTTCTTCTATCCATTGACTTTAGAGATAAGCTTACACGTTCAGTGTTCAAACTTATTATTTAATACAACCTCTCCACTGAGAAGACTGTTCATTAACATAGTTAAAGAAAGGGGTCCATGTTTCTTGGAAAGTATCTCATTCTGTTACGTCTTTAATCGCCCTCCTGTGTCTGGTGAGACACTCAGACATTGCTGTATCCCATATACTAAAGTGTGGAATATTAAATGTCATGACAAATAACCTCCTATGGGATGAAGGGTGGTTTATAAATGAAATCACAACATTATGGGGGGAATGGGGTTCAATTCATGAATAAGATGACCAGATATAAATGAAGCCAAGGGTTTATGAAGAAGTTTCATGACCTATATTCAATCTCTGGGATGGGTGTCTATTTTGTTTCGCTTTTAAAATTATAGGCTGTTATTTTCTGTGTTGTGTTTAATTGCTGCTTGTTTGTTTTTCAAGCTGTTCTCATCACATGGTTGCACATCACCTTGCTTCCCATGAGAGAATGTGGCATGAGATGAAAAAGCTTCCTGGCCCCTGGTCAAAATGTATCACTGATGCCACACTATAGGTTCAGATACTGCACTGGCTCAGTAAGTATTAGCTTACATTTCATCAGACTGCACCATACGATCAGGCACAGGGATTGGGGGGGGGGGAAGAGTATAGAACCTGTTCAATTTCAGCCTATGGCTGTTTGGTCCAGAACCTCTAGCAGGCAGAAAGGTAACAATCATCTGTCCACTGATTACAGCATTTTAAAAACGTACCGCTGCAAATCCCCATCAATATCGCATTGTGTGTGATTCAAAAATGCTTTCAAAAATGAGTGTTAAATTGGTTTTGTATTTTGCACAAACCATGCATTAATAACTACTCAATCAGCATTTTTAAAGTTCAAATCTCAATGCTTCTTTAGTGCAGGACAAGCCATGTTCTCTGTGAAGCACCAAGATCAATGTAACTCTAGAGTGGGGAAAGGCAATCTGAAATACTTGACCACAGGGTGCAAGAAAACATGCCCTCAGCAGAAAGTACAGATGGAAATGCTAGGAATTAAAATTAGAAATAAGAGTTGCCAGCTTTTTACTGGTTCTGCTCCCATAACTTGGGAGTGCAGGATGAATCCTGAACATTCCTTGCTGCACCTTTCCCTACCACTTACTATGATGCTAAGTAAAGCTTCACCCAATTAATTCCTTCATATCAGGTTATGGTTAAAGGCACAGGAGGAGGACTGGTAAACAAAGTTGGCAAGCCAAGAATTGGGCTGTTGCCTACTTTCCCCATGTCCTCAACAGATAATGTGTGTGATTTTTTGGGGGGTGCCGGTACTGCATACCATTGAGTACCACCAGTAAAAAGTTCTGGGGTCCAACAAGAGATGCTGCTCATTTGGAATTTAATGGCAGGGAGTTCTGAAAGGTAGGTGCCACCACAGTAAACAACCAATTCCTAGACTGTATAGGTCAGACCTCCTGATGAGATGACATCTGCAGGAGTCTGTCCTTTGTGATGCATTGAATGTATAATGAGTGAGATTATCTTTTAGATATTCTGGTCCCAAGCTGTATAGTGCTTTGTACACCAATGCCAGTACTGCCCACCACCACCATAAAAAGTAATAGCATCTGCCTGGCTTTAGTAAGAGTTTCAGGGTTTTGCTGCCACCGCAAAGAAAGCACCCACCCCAAGTGCCCAATTCTAAAGCACAGCCTCTGAAAGAGAACTTAACATTTAGGCTAATCGTACAGAATATGATAGGACTTCAAGGACCCTGTATCCAGGCTGTTTTTTTAAAAAAATATATAATCTCCATAGGAAAGAATGAACACCAGGCCCAGAAACAAAGAGTGATCCAATGCGGCTGTTTCAAAATTGGCCCCATATGTTCCCCATGGCCAACTTCCAGACAGCAGGCTGCATTTTGTCCCACCTAGAGTTTCCGATAATTCTTCAAAGGCATCCCTATCTACAGCATAGGACACTCATCTGGCCAGGATGTGACTAAGGCATAAGCAACCATGGCCAGGTCATGGTTAAGAAACTTCAGTCATTACTCTTTACATCACAGGAAACTGTGGCTACCCTTGTTTCCTGGAAGACTGGTTCATGGCGACCAAACTGCACTGATTGGATGAAGCTGATGTAGATCCAAAGCCTACGGAAGCTCACTTGGAAGTACGTTTATGCGAGCACCTAAGTTCGCAGCCATAATACCAGGCAATTGTGCTCACAGCATAGGGTTATCTTCAGCATAGATTCTACTCACAGCAGACGCACTGAAATTAATAGACGTGTCTAACTCGGGTCCATTAATTTCAATGGGTCTACTCCAAGTAGAATTTAGCTGGACACCACATTTATTTTTAAAAAGTGAGCAAAGAGGAAGCTTGTAGCTAACAAGGCGATTCTAGACACGTGTAATCAAAAGTTCCATTGAGCTTAATGGACCTTCCTCCCAGTTAATTGAGTACAGTGTGGCTCCCTTGTTAGACTCCAACCAATCAACATGCATGGGTCTTTTTCTTTTTTCTTTTTGGTAACCTGCGTACCAAGAACCAGAAATTCCTGAATAACTGCAAGCACCCTTCCTTTATCTATCAGGGATTAGCACAGTTTCAAAGGTATTCACAACATAGCTGCCAAGTTATCCCTTTTTTTAAGGGAAATTCCCTTA
Source organism: Zootoca vivipara (assembly GCF_963506605.1). NCBI lineage: Eukaryota > Metazoa > Chordata > Lepidosauria > Squamata > Lacertidae > Zootoca > Zootoca vivipara. The sequence continues at coordinate 31,961,343 of NC_083287.1, read as the reverse complement.
TGCTGAATAGGCTTCCTCGTGAGAAAAGTGAAAACTTGGCAGCTATGATTCACAATCTCACTGGAGTCCTAAAATTTCATTTCCGAGTATGTTGGAATGAGTTATTCTTCTGAAAACAGGAGGCTAAAGGGAGCTGGGTTAGGGAGCTGGAAGCTGGCAACTGGATCAAACACAGCAACAAACGCATTATGCCAGGCATCCCCAAACTCGGCATTCCAGATGTTTTGGGACTACAACTCCCAGCATCCCTAGCTAACAGGACCAGTGGTCAGGAATGATGGGAATTGTAGTCCCAAAACATCTGGAGGGCCGAGTTTGGGGGTGCCTGCATTATGCTTTCCACCGGCTTCAGGTGAACTGCAATTACTAAGCCTTCTCAAAGTGAAAGAGAATTCTTTATTACCATAATAAGCCCTTCAGCAGCGCCGTAGCAGCCCACACCCTGCACTCACTGCCCCTTTGCCCAAAGAGGGTTAAATAAATAAATAAAGCGCTCTCACCATGAACTACTGCAATAACTTTGACACCAAAAGTAACTCTCTTAACCTCAATTAGCAGACAGTGGAAGTGCACACTATGAATCTTCCGTGGAAGTGAAGAGGTGTCAGTCACGTAAATGCCTTGGTTGCGAAAGGCATTTTCTGGAAATGGAATTGCTTTAGGTAAATGACCCTGAGTTATGGCTTGTGAGATACGAAGGGCAGGGAAATGCTAGAGGAAAGAGTTGGGGTGCTCTGTTGCATTACTGAAATCTACCTGAGAGTAAAAGAAAACAGCAAATGGAGTTTTCCCAGCAACACACGGGGGCAGTAGCTAAGAGTATCAGTTGCTAAAGTTATCTGCAATGTTTGGCAGATGGAACATGCCATTCTGGTCAATTTTTCATTCCACTTCAACATTCTTCGAATATTTTGCAGTGGATGGTATACACAGACTCTTCAATCCAATGGCATCCCTCTAATCGGAACACCATGACTTAAAATAAATATATTAATCACAGCTCAATAAGTCCACCCACCCTTTCTCGTGGGCGCCATTGCGGGCTGGCATTTCTCCATGCACCGGGATCCATTGTGAAAAGTCCCAGGGAATTTCCCAAGCAGCAAAAGAAGGGGCGGAGCTTGCTGCCTGGGTAATTGGTCCCGCCCGCTTGCCTAATCAGCAAATAGCAAGCAGGCATGGGCCACCAAGAGGCAGGCGATAATGTGCTCTCCTTGCTGTTGACCATGAATGTGAGTGGAATACTAAATTGACCAGGTTGTGGAGATGAATAAACAACTAAGGAGGAATATTAGGATGGGCAGGTCTTCTGCAAAAGAGAAGTGAACAAAATGTGTGTAAGTGTGAGTGTAAATAATGAGAGGACAGACAAGAAAACAAATATGAAAAATATAAAGCCAAAGAAAAACGGTCTCCCTTCCCATTCTACACTGTAAACCTTTTCAGTGTCACCTGCACGAAGGAGTGATTTGATTTCACCATCATGTGAGGTATCCTACACTGCAGAAATTCCAGTTATCTCCATTCCAGCTTTATTGTTATTACTTTAATGGGCTGTGAATATTTCTACCTGTGTAAGTATGTACTACACCAAAACCTCCTACCCTGCCTCTTCCCTTTTGCCTTCATGTACTCACACCTAACAAAATATTGGAAAATATCTGTTTCCTTGCTACTTTCTAAGGGTAATGGGTGCTTAAGCAACAGAGAAGTGGAAATGCCGAGGGTGAAAATGAATAGATTCTATCATGAGTAAAATAATAATCCGCTTTATTAGATAGGAGCAGCCTCATACCCAGCTTTGGTCGGGAATTCAAAGAAACAAAAATCGAACACCCAGGGTAGTTTCAAAATCAGTGGTTCAAATCAGAGCATTTTCGAGAGGTTCCATCCATCATCTTTATTCAAAATGGTGTCCAATCGTATCCAAACACAAGTGAAAACCTGCTCCTTGATCTCAGGAACCACCATGCAAAATTTGGTTACAATATCTTAAGAGCTGTCCAAAGGTTAGGCTTATGAATTTGAGCATTGGTATTGAACACTACTGCGCATTCTGCATTTGGGTTATTGTGTATTAAGAAAAGAAAATCCTGTTCTGAGACCATGGGACAGATTAGCATAGAAATTGACGGGCGAATGCTGAGTGACGGCAACACACTGAGAGCACCTTCCCTTTCAGCAGAGCAAAATGAAATATAGAGTAACAGTTGATTAATTGTTTGACTGCTTTAGAGGATCTGGGAACCTCTGTACTCATTGCTTATTTCAGGTACTGTACACTTCTCGGCACAATGGGAGTTTGGCAGTAGTCCCAGACAGCTGGTGAACTGGTGTCTTCTGCAAGCTGACATGCAGGCAAGGCTGGATCTTTACACCAAGTCTGCCCATAAGTCTTGTCTAGTCCAGGTTTGCCGGTCAGAATCCAATAGCAAAGCCATAGTTCAGTTTCTGAGCATATCACATGCATGCAGAAGACTCCAAGTTCAATCCATGGAGGTTCAATCCACTAGCAGGGCTTTTCATATCGAAGAATCGCACAGGGATCATTCCCAGCTCTGCTAATGGAGATGCCATGGGTAGAACCCAGAGCATTCCACATGATGTGGTCTACAACTGAACTATGGCACTAGCATTAGATTATGGGTGCCGTTGGAGTCATTGCCATTGCGATATTCACATTCAAGTATTGCCTATTATACTGAGAAAAGGAGGTTGTTTGGATTTTCTCCTAAAGATGCTAGTTTGGACCAACCCTTATTCAATGTCTTGAAGCTGTTCTTCCTATTCAAAGCCATCCTGCAGACTTTATAAGCATCTTCACAGTTAAAGGGAGCAAACGTGTATTATATGTGCAAGGAAGATTCCATTAAGACATTTAGCACTTTAAAAGCAATAGAGGCCCCATTAAAGGAACTCATACTTCCCAAGAGAAAAGCCTAATCAAGTGTTGCTTTTCCCATTGTTTTTAAATTGATTTACTTAAATTTACGTCTTCTGCTGGAGAAGGGTTTAATCCTGAGTTAAACCAAAGTTATTCATTTTTTGGGAAACCCATGTTGGTGTTCCCACTTCAGCTGTGGCAGTGTAAGGCAAGCAGGGTCAGACCAAGATAATTTGCTGCTTGGCGCATAGGGCGAAATGGTGCCCCTACCCCACCCTGCTGCCCCATTCCACATACAGAAGCTGATCAGACCAGCCGTCAATTTTTATTTCAGCACTGGGAGTGGGACAGCGCCCTCCTGAAGGCAGCCGGCTAGCAAGCTAGCTTAGCGGTTGCAAGGCAAACCACAAAGCCTACATACCTCTGCCCTTGTGGTGTCCTCAAGAGGGCAGTAATGTTTCCTCAGGGCTCATCCACACTTTTGCCCCACACTTTCTAGGCTCAGGTCTGAGCATTTTTTTAAAAAAATATTGTTTTGCCCTGGCCCTTCTCACAAAAACACTGAATTGATACAAATGGCAATTTGAGTTTTCTGTAGATTGCTGTTTGCTCCGATTCAGTGATAAAGTGAGGTTTTGGGAGGAAAGAACTGGGGCAAAAAAGGGCTCAGATATGGCACCTTAAAGCACAGGTCTGTGCCTAGAAACACAGCACAATATAAAGTCTGGATGAGTCCTCAGTCTCCAACTGTTGGGTTGAATGGCGTCCTTGGTGTCTCCTGGTGAAAAGTGATCAGCACCATGCATTCATTGCTATAAGCTGGCTCAGAAATCCTGTGCAAGAAGCAATCCCCCCCCCCCAAGGAGCAAATAAGATTGCCAAGAATTGAATGACTCCTTTCAAAATGCAGGATGCCTTCCTTTACCTCCAGTTGAGTGTTTTTTTAAGGTCAAGGGAATTTCTTGACAAAATTTACAGTCACCAAGCCGGACCTGGTTAACTTTGCAATAGAAGGTACTGCGAATCTCTTTAGTTTACCTGGCCAAACAGGCCATTCTTCCTTTCTCTCTTCTTTGCAGATTTAATTGTTGTTGGATACAATGTTTTTAACCTGTATTTCACAATAGACAATAGAGTAGAGGAAGACTGAACTGCCCATAAATACTAAGTGGAATGTTCTCATTTCTTTTGGGGAAGAGGAAGACCGGTGTGTGTGTGTGTGTGTGTGTGTGTGTGTGTGTGTGTGTGTGTGTGATTTTCACACACTGTGCTTAAATGTGTGGCTGTAGAGTGACCTCCAAATGCATGGTCCTTTACAAAGAATGAAAAGACCAGTCCCTGCCCCTAGGAACTTACAAACTAGAAAGCAGCATGAGGAGGCAGCAGAAGGAGGGCCTTTGCAATGGGACTTTGCAGTGTGACAGGTCCACCACTGCCTTCTCAGCCCTGCTGCTCACAGTGGAAGCTGATGGACAGAAGATTTGGTCCTGATGCCATTGCCCATGACTGGAGCAGCTCAGAATCTGGCAGACCCCAGGCTCCATCCCCATCCTTGGAACACTCATTTGGGGAACTTTCAGCTGGCCCCAACCAATAGGGATATTGCTAGCAGGCGTCCTGCCCACTCATATAGTCAGTAGGAAGAAGTGTGGAGTGGGGCGGCAGTGGCAGCTGATGTGAGGTTGGCTGAGCCAGGAGAGTTAGGGCACCTGTGCCTAATCTAAATCAAAGGGAGGGTTAGATTGTTCTGCCCATTGCAGTGGGGCTCAGGAGAGTTGTGACAAAAGCTTCATGGTGACCTGCGCAGAAATATTTGGAGGAAAGAAAAAAAGTCTTGGGAGACGTTTTCACCCCAGATGTAAAGGGAGAAAGGGAAATGTGTTTTCAAGGATCAGGAAACCTTTGGAGAGGAAAGCAGCAAATGAAGGTCCTGGGCAGAGATGCTCGGGATATAAGGGCAGAGCCCTAAAGGAAGGCAAAACCATGGGGGATCTGGAAGGTGGCACAAGATCTATTCCAGTGGAGTAGTTTAAGCCGTCTCATTTTCAGAGGACAAGAAGCTAAGTCACAGATAGGGAAACTGAGGCCCCGGGGGCCCGATGTCTGAGCCTCTCTTTCTAGCCCTCAGGACTCTCCTCATCCTCAGTCTTCTCCACAGGTCACACCTTCCACCACCCCTGATTGCATTGCATTTTTGCTTGGCTAGAAATTATTCTTGAACTCTGATCATGCTGGTGGAGCATAGAGTGGGATGTGTGAGTGCAGAAACAAGCCTATTGTACCAAGCTAAAATCAGCATCCATTGCTCCACCCATGTTAGCTTCCGGCCCCGCTCACCACTGTCTTGTGTCCCCGCTTCCAGAAGGTTGCCTAGAAGGGCAGTCATTGTGGTGTAGTGGTCAGAGTGTTGGACTAGGACCTTGAGAGACCAGGGTTAAAATCCCCACTCTACCATGAAACTCACAGGGTGAATTGGGGCCAGGCACTTACTCTCAGCCTAATCTATGAACTATGTACTCCACCATAAGGTCTTTGCAGGAAAGGTGGAATATAACTGTAATGTAATCAATCAATCAATCAATCAATCAATCAAAGAGAACACAGCCCATGGAGTGAGAAGGTTCTCCGAGCTTGAATTAAGTGGCTTGGGCAGCAGAATACCGAACAGAAGTGAGGTGATCAATACAAGAGGAGGATGTCAAGTCATGGATTATTTGCGGGGAAAGGAGTTGCATGAAAAGGACAGAGAGTAATTCTTGAAAACTGTTACTATGATCAGATAATAAATATTTGACAAGGAAGGAAAAGGAAGGCTTAGCTGATTATGAGAATAACTTTCCTTATATACAGAAAATGGATTCTTTTTGTGTATAATTATTTCTTTTCAGGTTGGATGTAGATTAAAGCCTGGGCAGGTAAATATTGGCATTGGCATTTTCCACACATTTGATCTGGCACACGATCATTATTTCCCATTTAGCTATATAAAATGTAATTGGCAAAACGTTTTCTAACGCTCTTGCAATACATAGGTGTTTTTCTTCTTCTTCTGTGACGTTTATGCACTGTAATGCTAATAATTAGCATGCTTATGTGCTTAATTGCTACCAAGATGAGAGCACTGCTAGTCACTTTTTGTGTGCAGGCTTCAAATAAATCAATTTAACAGGCTAGCTATAAAAAGCCATATGTTTTCTCTTCAGCATAAACTGCAGCTGAGCAGAACACAAAGTGATGGGGAGGGAGAGAAGGAGGGAGGCAAGCAGAATACACACACACACACACACACACACACACACACACACACAGCCATTCCAATAGATTTCAACCCACCAGTATTATAAGTGGTGAAATGTCCATAATAGTATATAATCTTCTCATCGCACCCTGAAATAAAGAATGGGTTGAAATTTCCAGAGACTGTGTGTGTGTGTGTGTGTGTGTGTGTGTGTGTGTGTGTGTGTTAGTGTTAAATTCAGTTTAAATAAGGGGCATGTTCTTTTATGGTGGATTTTCTACAGCTCCGTCATCGTTATCATCATCACCACCACACAAAAAGCCATCTCTTTCAAGCTCATTGTTCAAACAATAACACCAGTTTCAATCCATAAAGCTAATTGCTCTCTCCACTCCACCCAGCCTCTCCAAACCCAAATCTCTCATCAAAGAAACTGAACTCTCAAGAAGGAAGGGAAGGAGGGAGGGAGGCCTGCTGGACAGTTTGTCACCTCTTTCCATCCTGGACACCCCTCTGTCCTATGGGAAGGATGAGAGCAAGAGAGGCAAAGGGGAGGGGAAAGAATCGTAGAATTAGAATTGTAAATCACCTTGAATGCCTTGGCAGAAAGGTGGCATATAAAGCCAATAAATAAGGGTAAGGTGATCACTTAACCAGGTGCACAGGCCCACTCTTAACTTACATTTTTCCAAGCAAGACTGAGGACCAGAAGACTGCTTAAAAAGTGGAACCCCCCCCCCAAATAATTTTTATTTGGTTTTACAAATTAACATTTATAATAATGCCACAACACATCTGTAATTAGAAGATTCCTCCAAATCTCTGGGCTTCCCACCTTCCCCTCCCTGGGTTCTGTTGTTAAACCTTTTCTACTGCATCTTTTGCCATTCTTCTCTGGTAGGGAATCTTATCTTCTGGAATTCTCAAGAAGGATTCAGAATTTGCTGTCAGAGCGGAGTAGCCAATTTCTAATGTTTCCTGCTTTTCACTCTTTCCTTCAAAGCATGGGAGCTACTCATTCCACTAGCCTTGTGTTTATCCTCAAGAGGCACCGGTGCCTTCAAGCATCCCTCCCACCCAAGGATCATGGGGCCTGAGCTTCTGCTGGGAACACTGGGGGTTCAGTGCCTTGAACACTAATAGGAAAAGATGCTGTAGTGAAGGGAAAGAGAAGAGGACCAATGGGCACCCATTGTTTTCATGGAAACGGCGCTCATTGCCTGCTAGTCCTAGGGACTAGCATAAGGCTGATTGAGGTATCTCCCTGGGGGAGGGGGTAATTGTGAACTATGGCCTTCTTAATTATGGTTATATTAATTCAGGCAATAGAGCTCCGCAAAGTTAAAGATTTACTCCATCCCTATTTACTGCTACCAATCTTTCTCCCTTCTCCTGGCCCGGTAGTCACTGATACTTGGCAGGCTGGATTCCTTCTGCAGCTGGTCTTGTTAAGCATTTTTCCTACTTAGCTCTTGACACAATGAGCTTTTGGCACAATAGATACTTGACATTAATAGGTTTTGACCTACCTTCTCCCTGCCTCATTTGTGAGTATGAAGTCCAAGGAAGTATATTAAGAGGTTATTGATTGTCCTCCTGAGTCCAGTAATTGCACTTTTCTTCCCCCGTGTAACAGGCATATATTTAATTTCCTAAAGGGAGGAAAGGAAATAGACTGTTAGACCTAGGCTCAGTTTCCATGTCACCACACACTATATGAAGCATAACTGTGATGTGATGTCCTGAGTTGTCCAATCATGGCTTGAAGACAATTTGCAAGGTGTGGTTTCCTATCATTCCATCTATTTGCAGACTTAGGTGGTTGAGTGCCATATATGTTTGGAAGCAAAACTGGGCCACCCAAAAATAAGGGAGGTGTGTGTGGTTTCATGTCACTAGGTACACAAGAGTTTGAAAGTTTGCCAATTATTATTTATATAAATAAACAATATAAAAACTGAAAGGAACATGCAACCTTACAGAAGACAGCTGAGCATATTGAGAGGAGAGCGGAAGAGTATAAATAAACAAGGTCAAGCAGTCTGTATGATTCTATCAATAAAATCTATGGTTGGCATCACCTGAGATACGAAATGTTAGGATGTCAGATAAATTAACTCACAGCCTGCAAAGGAACATGAAAGAAAGGTAAGAAAGGGATTTGGCCTGCTCCTGGCAGCTGGGGGTGGGTGGGGGGAATCTTTGCCATATTAAAAAGTCCCCAGCTACTCTATACCGTGCAGTTTAGTCTCCAGAATTGCTCTGGTCACCTCTGCTATATGCATAGCTGTCAAGTTCTCCCTTTTTTAAAGGGAAATTCCCTTATAGGCTTCCTCGCGAGAAAAGGGAAAACTTGACAGCTATGGCTATATGCTATATATTTTGGAAAGTTATTTGTCTGTTTCCACCTATCTGTTTGCTCTCTATAGATTTAGCTGCCTCTCAAGAATCATTGCCAAACTTAGCATGAGAGTTCTGCCATGGAATTCTACTCAATATTGATCCAGAGTATATTCCAGTATATAGTTAACAGAGCAAAAACTTAAACATGTTGCAGGATTCCCAAAAAATAGACCAGAGGCAATTGTTTTTAATCCAGCAGAGCTTTACTGCTACTGAAGGTCACAAATCCAATACATTCGGGATTGGCACTGCCCATAAAAAATCCAGTTGCAACAGACTTAATTTAAGCTTACAATAACTTATAGTAACACCAAACCTTAACACTAAGCATAGCATGTACAAAACACCACACCAGAAGGAAAAGAGATACTAAGAGAAAGTGAAACCCAGGCTCCTTTTGGTCCTACTTTTATAGTCAGCATGACCTTCACAGAAGAGATAACAGAACCAGTTTAAGCCAACTGTACTCAGCCTCTCTGAAGGAATAACCCAAACATTGTGAACCTTCTGCTTGTTTCTTTCACACAGAGAAGCTTCCAGAACCCACTTGAATTAATTAGAATAGGAAATATCTCTACACATCAGATCAATACTTTCTGTACAGGTTCCTGAGTTGTGGGTGGTGATTTTTGTTGATGTTTGGATGCTGGCTGCCATTTTGAAAAAAAGATGGCAGACCAAAGCATCACTTGGGTACAACTTTGCCTGTTGGGGGGCATAGGCTCAGGTGCCTCTTGAGCTACCATTGCCAAACTCAGCATGAGGGTTCATGAAGAGAGGGCGCTTGACCACCATCTTTCTAAAACCTCCCTCTCCCTCTTCCCCAGCCTGGTGCCCTTCAAATGTTTTGCACTCCAATTCCCATCAGTCCCAGCTAGCATGGCCAGTCATGAGGGATGATGGGAGCTGTAACCCAAAACATCTGGTGGGCCCCAGAGTAGGGAGAGGTACGCTTCATCCCTTTTCATAACTACCATCCGTATGCCCATATTGAACTTCTGAAATCTGGTGCTATCCAGTCACCCTGCTGAAGATTTGCCATTGATTTTCACACAAGAGAGAGGCTTCCTCATTCGCTTCTGTATAGTTTTAAGATTGACTGTCCTGCGAATGACCCTAGAAATTATTTCCAAGGGCTTTCAGTATCTGACAAGAGCAGGCCTTTTATCGAATGGCACGCAGGAATCGGAGTTCCATTTGTTTTGCCAATCTGACATTCTCTGTCAGGTTTATAGCTGTGACTTGAGAAGTGGAGGCCCCAAATCACGGCGTTCTGAAGGCAAACGAAGAAAAAGAAGGTGCACGACTGTAGAGTGCACAAATCGTTATAACTGCGAAGGAAGGAGGCACATAAATTCCAGGCTGTCCTGGAAACAAGCCCTCCTACTCTGCTTCTGGAACGGAGTTTCTCCCAGATAGTTCTGTAAAGGTTACTTTTAATTGAATGTGACAGATGGACTTCCTGGTGTCCTGTAGCTGAAAAGCCCAAGTAATCCTCCACTGAAGCAGAAATATTTCACACACCATCACATTTTTGAAAATCTGATATATCTATATCTATGTGTGTCTATTGGCATTTATTGGAGGAAATGTCCAGCAATGTATCAGTAGATGCCCACACATAATTGGTAATGAATGCTTTCTCTCTCTCTCTCTCTCTCTCTCTCTCTCTCTCTCTCTCTCTCTCTCTCTCTCTCTCTCTCTCTCTCTCCCTCTCTCTCTCTCCCTCTCTCCCTCTCTCCCTCTCTCCCTCTCTCTCCCTCCCCCCTCTCTCTCACACACACTCTTTTTATATATATTCTCAACAAATAAGTTTGATATGCAGAGTTTAAGCAAGTAGCTATCTAGTCCAATAGCCAGTTTTCCACAGTGGCCCACCAATCCTACTTGCCATGGTGGCTAGTCTATTAGGGCAAATGGGGCATTGGCCCACCAACCATAGTCTCCCACCTTCCTGTCTTCTTACTTGCAACCTTTTTAGGGGTCGGAACTTCCTGTCAGCTCCCTCCCCCTTAGTCTCTGAGTTGCATTTGTAGAACTTGGGCGGGAGGAGAATCATAACAAATGAGAATTAGTAGGCTCTGCCTGCCATTGGCTCTGTCTTCCGGCCCTCCTGTTTCAATGGTCACCAGCCACTGCTGCCTACTTCCTCTCTCCTCCAGTTACACATTCACTGAAAGGGAAAGGGGAGATAACATGGTGCCCTCCAGATGTTGCTGGAACTCCAGCTCCCATCATCCCTTACCACTGACCAAGCTGACTGGGACTGATGGGAGTTGGAGTCCAACAGCATCTCAAGTCCACCATGTTTGGTTACCCTCAGTAGACAACCTCTGCCTGAGACATTTTTGCAACCCTTACACAAAAACGTATTCTTATTTGCTTCATATAACAATAATCTAGCTTAACACGAAATGCCAATGTCTCAGCAATAATAACATTGCTACTCATCTAAAGGAAAGTGAAGGCAGTTTTGCATTTCCTCAACAGAGGCACATTGTCACATGTGTTCGATGTAGGGAAGGTGTTATTTTTGTGAAGCGAAGGTTTGGACGACGTGGCATCAAGCTAAAGTACAACTGGAACTCAAGAAGTTGGGACAGAGAGGGAAGATAAACGGGAGCCAGTGTGGTGTAATGGTTGGAGTGTTAGTCTAGCACATGGGAGAGCCCAGTTCAAATCTCCATGCAGCCATGAAGCGAACTAAGTAACTTTGAGCCAGAACTGTATCCCAACCTAGTCCATCTTTTAGAGTTGTTGCGAGGATAAACATGAGGAGGAGAGTCCTGGATGCCCCCTTGAGCTCCTTGGAGGAAAGGCAGGATATAAACATAATCCAGTATACCTGGATACATAGTCCAGTATACCTGAAGGAGCATCTCCACCCCCATCGTTTAGCCCAGACACAGGTCCAGTGCCAAGGGCCTTCTGGAGGTTCCCTCGCTGCAAGAAGCCAAGTTACAGGGAACCAGGCAGAGGGCCTTCTCGGTAGTGGCACCCGCCCTGTGGAACATGCTCCCACCAGATGTCAAAGAGAACAACAACTACCAGACTTTTAGAAGACACCTGAAGGCAGCCCTGTTTAGGGAAGCTTTTAATGTTTAATAGATTATTGCATTTTAATGTTCTGTTGGAAGCCGCCCAGAGTGGCTGGGGGAACCCAGCCAGATGGGCGGGGTATAAATAATATATTATTATTATTATTATTATTATTATTATTATTATTATTATTATTAAAAACATACATAAAGAATCAATAATATAAATCCCTCTCCCCACTCTGGTGATTCAGTTCCCAAGTCATCAAATCTTCTTCTCCATTTCTATCTCAGGCAGCAAAGATTGTTGTTGTCTTGAACTCTCTGATAATAGGAATACTGCAGTTTAAGCCAAGTAGATTAGGCTTTAAGACTCAAATCAGGTTTTTTGGCAGCACAGTGAGTATAATTCCTAATGAGCAGGACTAACCCACTGCTGTTTATTTCCCAGTTCAGCTTGAAGGTGGGAGAGGCCATCTTTCCTAGGAGAGATCTGTCTCCCTCATTCTTCTTTTCCTTAGTAGGTACAAATCCGTAAGACATCTCCTTACGTCATCATTGTGCACTGTTAAATGCAAGTACAGACCCACTGATTGCCAATTCCATTTCCTAGGCAATGCCTGGAGAGATTTTCTGGTTTCAGCCTGACAGTTCAGTGGTTATTTATATGAGATGCTGACAAAAGGCAGAGGTCAGGAGCATTTGTAGCAAAGCAGGTCAAAGCCTCATGAGGCAGTGCTGAAAACACGGAGTCTGCCCGGTTCTGAAACATTGATGCACCCATCAGAGTTCTTCCACACATCTTGTCTGTTTACAGAAGGGGTCGCTGAGTCACTGCGTGATTAGGATAGCTTGTCAACATCCTGCCATGTCTGTGCATTGTCAGACTGTCAGGCTGCAGCGTCCATTTTAGTGATCCTGACACAGATTAGGTACTGTCAACAGGAAATGTTTTATTAATGCAAATGTGCATTCTGTATCCAGCGGATTTTATTCAGTGCAGGTGACATCTTTTATGTTGATAAAATGTTGCTTGCCTTCCAAAATTCCAATTGTTTACATAGCTCACACAAAAGAAGAATTTGTCCAAATTCCCCAAATGTGAATTTGAGCTATTGGCCCATAACGGGGACTAAGATATAAGTTTCCCAAATGAAAACTTTTTGCATTAACATTAACACTAAACTCACACAGCAGCAGTTGATGCCTATTGTCCGTCACCCCCAAATACATGTAAGACAGTGCTATATAATTATATATTGTTTCCTTTTGGGGGGCTTATGGGTAAACCCAAAGTGGGAGCTGGGAACAGGGTGTTGCCTATGGGTGAGTTTTAGCATTCCTAATGTCCCTCAGCATACTTCCTAAAATGCCCCCTAATTTCACTACAGGTGAATGGAGGATAACCATTTGGAGAGAGCTTTCCCAAGAAGAATCCAAAACACAATCTACAACAAGAGCACAGACTAATTATCCAGCTAGTTTTTATTCCCATTTTACTGCTCCTTCTCACTTGCAAGCCTCATCAGCTCCTAAGGTCTTTTGGGGAATGACTGCATGCTACTTCATTTGATGTTAACACGCGCCAAGGATGAAGTTTTCAAAAAGCATCTAACATGGGCAACTTAACTGAAAAACACGTCTCTTTAAAGAATGGACTTGTGATTGGTTCTGTATTCCTATTCAATTTTCTTTTCTTACATTGAAATAGGGGGTGGGGAGACCTGGTCGGACGCTCTTGATGGTCACATCAATCTCTGGAACTCTGAGACAAACGAGCCTAGTTTGTCCTCGCTGTTTTTAGCTTTTGCAGTTTGTGTGTTGCTGGTGAAATATTTCTGAGTGAGAACCTTTCGGAAAAAAATATCTTTGATGCTTTCAGCTATGTTCTGTGTTTTTGTACCACTTTATGTTCAGGCTCTATTTTTGTCAGCTTTACCATTTTTTAAATACAAACGCATTTAAATTGTCTTACTGCTTTTATGCTTTTACTTGATGTATGTCACTTGGAAGCTCAGTCAAGTGGAAAATGTTGTCATATATACTTGGGTTTTGTATTCAGGTCTTTTCAAAGGTCTGAATAGGCAGGTCTTGGGCCTCCTGGTGGAAGAATACCAAACAGGGAACCAATCTACGCTCTCTTGGGAAGGAATTCTCCAATATTATTGTGCTAATGATGGTTTTGGGAAGATTATACCCTGTTTCTCATATTTTAAGACATACCCATAAAATAAGCCATAGCAGGATTTTTAAGCATTCAAGGAATATAAGCCATATCCCGAAAATAAGACATAGTGATAGGCGCAGCAGCAATGGCGGCCGCGGCAGGAGGAGGAGGAAAAAAATAAGACATCCCTTGAAAATAAGCCATAGTGTGTTTTTTTGAGGAAAAAATAAATATAAGACATGTCTTATAATATGAGAAACACGGTATGTTATCCCATTTTCAATACCATCTGTGCCTGCAGCAGTTTCATGGCAGGCCCCCTGCTTCGCTTCCAACTGGTGCACGTCCTACAGCTTCCTGCTGAAATCCTGTAACTCTTTATGCCACAGACGTTCCAGGGTTGCTGTTTCGGACCTGTGTTTGTTGTGCTATAGTGTATGATTGCCTATCAAGATGTCAATAATGTGATAACACTGAGGAGGCATTGCAGAACAACTAAAAAAAATGGAATGAATGTGTGGATGGTGCCCAGTGTAAATCCATCACGACTGTACTATTATTTTGTCAATGAAATCTTGCAGAGTAAACACACACAGAGAGACAAAACAAACAAACAAACAAACAAACAAAAAACTAGTCTGGAAGGGCCCAGAGTTCCCCATTATGTTTAAACTAGGAAGCCTCTGTCTTAATATTGATTAATAAACCAGTGGTTTCTTACTATTGATTAAGAAACCAGTGGGTCCTCGCCTTCTTTTCCTCATTTATTAACTGACATTGGAAACAAGCTTCAGGGTTTGGACCTGAAGAACCTCTAGCTTAAAACAACCTAGGACAGGCATCCCCAAACTGCAGCCCTCCAGATGTTTTGGCCTACAACTCCCATGATCCCTAGCTAAGAGGACCAGTGGTCAGGGATGATGGGAATTGTAGTCCAAAACATCTGGAGGGCCGAAGTTTGGGGATGCCTGACCTAGGATCATTATGGCAAAGTTATCGTGCAATATGAGCAAGGGGGGCAGTGGAGGAGAGCTTGATCATATGAATGATCATGTCAGGCACACACCACGACCGACTCTACCGGTAACAATAGAATCCTTCTTTCAAGGGTAATTTCAGCAGGGAGAGGAGACCCCACAGACACCAGGGTGAGCCTCTATGGGTGCATGGGTGCCCCTGGGCACCACATTGGCAACACCTGCTTTAAAGCCTGGGTTAATATTATTGCTGTCCTCTCTCTTTGCTTAATGCAGTCCCTAGATATTACTGAGCCACTGTTTATAATATTCCTTTTACAGGAGGGTATTCTATCATAATGTTTAGTTGTTGTCGTCCCCCCCCCCTAAATTATTTATATAGCTTTTTTTAAAAAGCCAACAACACAAAACCATAATATCCCTACTGTTATTATTCAAAAAAAAAAGTGTTTGTCAACAGAATTAATATGGAGTATTAGGCTATTCCTTGTTCATGGACTTGGGATTCAGAGTGCAGATTTACTATAGTTATTAAGCAGCCTGACAACAGGGCCTTTTAGATGGTACTTGCTGCCACACTGTCCATATGTCTCAGTTGTAAGAAAACAGGTTTTAAAGGAGAATGCATAGCTTCTCAGAGCAATATGCTGTCACTTGATATTGCCTAAAAGAAAATAAAAATAAAAAACAAGCAAAAAATTACTTCCACCATGTGCTCTTCATTACACACTGTATAATGTATATTATACAATGGGGAAAACAGGAGGATGAAGGGATTTCCCACAACTGTGTAGCTCAAAATTCATTTTTTTCTATTTGTTTAAATATTTAAACAAATATTTACACATCCATTTAAAATGTAACCATTTGGAGGAATGTCACTGTCCTTTTGTTCCCCAGCAAAGGACCATCAAAAAGGCCATCGTCCATCCATAAACCCCCAAAGGAGTACATCACAGGCCTCTTTACACGCACTGTAAATTTAAGCCAGTCAAAGAATCCTAGGAACTGTTGTTTGCCCGGGTGCTGAAAGTTGTTAGGAGACAACCCTATTCCCCTCACAGAGTGGTTAAACAATCAATCCCTCTTCTCAAGAAACTCTGGAAATTGTACCTTTGACACCTGCTACAGCAATAGCTATCATAGTTTTCATGGAACTTACCTGCTCTTTGATGCTGCATCATCATCATCATCATCATCATCATCATTAAATATTGCCAGTGAAATGCAACTTCAGACTGTCCAGTTGCTTGGATGAGATGCCCTGTTGAGTGCTACCTGGTCCAGATTGTTCAACAGCACACATTGAAAGGCGGGTGGGCCAAAGGATTCACTATTTGCTCTGCCACTGTAGAGGCAACCTCTGCTCTCAGAGCCAGTCTGCTTCTGAATACCAGTGGCTTCAAATTGCAGGGTGGAAGAGTGCTGTTGAATCCAAGTCTTGCTCTCAGACTTCCCACAGGCACCTGGTTGGCCTTTCTGAGAACAGGATGTTAGATTAGATGGGTCATTGGCCTGATCCAGCATTCTCTTCTTATGTTCTTATGCTTGCATGTGGAAAAGCTAGGATTCTTCCATGTTATTCAGAACTATGTAGCTATGGAAAGTTGCTTTGTGATCAATACATAAATGAAAACTCAGCAGCATGTATTCATGAATGTTGCATAATTCCAGGTGTAGAGCATCAGGAAACTGCCCAGAATTCATTTTAAAAGGTGATTTTAGTTTGCTTCTGTTCAAAAGTTTCAATTTCTCCTCTCCTGCCTCCTCCTCACATTCACATATCAATACATGCATGTGTATAATGGTTGAATAGGGTATATGCACAAACATGGTTTTTCTTTTTATACATTTTACTTGTCAGTGTTTCCTATCCTTGAATGGCATGTGATGTTGAACTAACACAGTGTAACTATACAATCCCTTCCCTGAGCACAGATATTTGTTTATTTAGAAATGTTTCAATGCTGGCTATTTGGGTCAAGAAACCAAATACACTTCCAATATCCATTTTCAACAGAAGGCAGGCATTCAAAACAGCAGCCGAAAGCATTTTGCACACCAGCCACACACATCTATACAGAGTGTGTTTAAACAATTTAAGACAAAACCATGCAGTGCTATAAACCATTATGAGTCAGAAATTCAATCCACATCTCACCTAGAAAACAAATTTTGATAGTTGTTCCGCTGAACATTTGCAAGTGAATGTTTAGCTCTCTCTTTCTTTTTGCAACACACAGTTTACTACAAAGCATAAAGCTGTGCTTTGTTCTTAGTTAATCAATTATTTCTCCCAACTATGTTGCTACAATCGCAAAGCAAGACCCAAATTGTTTTTCCCCAGACAGTGCATTGAAACACGGGGCCACATCTGCACCATACGTTTAAAGCACAATTATACCACTTCCCCCAAATAATCCTGGGGACCGTAGTTTGTTCAAGGAGATGAGAGTTGTTAGGAGACTCTTATTCTCCTCCCAGAACTACAGTTCCCAGAGTTCTCCAGGAAGAGGGATTGGTTGTTAAACCACTCTGGGAATTGTAGCACTGTGGGGGGGAGGGAATGAAAGCAGATAATCTGGGGATTACGGTTCAGATGTGGAGGCAACTTTCCCCCAGAAGGGCCCCCATGTTAATGCATGGGATTGTACCATCAACTTGCAGAATTGGCATTAACCGAGAATGTGAATGGTGTGTATCAGTCACATTGATTAATGCACAGGCCAAAGGCTATGCACTGTGCTGTTAAGCAAATGCATAAACACATAGCTCATTGTTGATGTTTATTATGTTTAGTATACGTTTTCCAAACACACGCCTTTAATATCCCAATATACCCATTTGGCTTTTGACTGTGGAACTAGGGAAGATAAAGTAAGGGCCAGACACCAACATAACATTCAACAAAGCCCCCATTTCTCATCGCTGTCCCTTTGCAGTTCAAATGTTGCCAGCCATGTATCATTGCTGCTGGCACCAGGAAGGCAATCTCCACTTTGCCATGCAATGACTTGCCCCTCTTGGATCTTTTCTTTGCGAGGCAAGTAATAAATTATACAACTTCAATTTCCCCAGGACATGCCAAAACACATTTCCCCATTTGGGGAAGCAGAAGTCTTTTTTCACCCCTATAATGAGTAAAGATGTGATGATAGCAGGGTGACAATTCATAACGGGCAAACTGCAAAAAGCCAGACCTCCAGCTCTTAACAAAGGACGTCTGCCTGATAAAATTCCACTCTGTTTTTCTGTCAAACTTCATGCCTAAAATGGAAACAGGTGCAATTGCAAGCCTCGAGGAGCTGTGGGCAAGTTGCTCTCCAAGGCCTTTGCTGCCTCCCCCCCGGGGGGGCACATTCACACCATACATTTAAAGTGCTATGGTATTCATATGAGATACCAGCACTGAAGGGGGTTGGACTAGATGACCCTTGAGGTACCTTTTGACTCCACAGTTCTATGATTCTAAATCACAAGCCTAGCTTCCCCCAAAGGATTCTGGGAGCTGTAGTTTGTTAAGGGTGCTGAGAGTTGTTAGGAAGCCCTGTTCCCCCTCCCAGAGTTTCAGTTCCCAGAGTTCCCCGTAAAGAGGGCTTGATTGTTAAACCATGCTGGAGATTGTACCCAAATTTCCACTCTGAGTCACTATCTTGTAGACCTTAGAAATATCTCCCCTTCGTTTCTGCAGCAGCATGTTTCTCCTCTCTTGGGTATTGCTTCGTTACAAACCATCTGCTAACTAGATTTCCAGGATATTTAATCTACCTTGCCAAGCTATAAAAGAGACCACCTGCCACCTCTGATTGCCTAGATTTTGTAGAGAGATTCCTTCGTAGTTCAGCACAGTGCCAGAAAGACTCAAGAGCTGGAGATGGTGGGGGGGGATCAAAGTAAATTCTCACCGAGTACATAGAAAAAGGAGGTTTGATTTCATTCAGAAGCAAGAAAGCAAATAACCTGCAAAACACCTGCATTTCAGGTGTCTAATGAATGTAGGTAGAAGGCCTTGCAGAGTTTTCAAATAAAGGTATACACCTAAAAAACATCTCTGGAGTTTTGTTGAGAGGCTATTATCTCATGCACACTTATTTTTATTTAATGTATATCCTCCCAAGGAACTCAACAAAGTAAAGTATATAAAGCTCCCCCCAATTAAACCTGTGAAGAAAGGCCCTGAATGTCCACCACTTATCTAAGCCAGTACTTTTTCATTCAGTGCATAGTCAAACTATGGAACTCGCTCTCCCGGGAGGCAGTGATGGTCACCAACTTGGATGCCTATAAGAGGATTAGACAAATTGGTGGAGAAAAGGCCTAGCAAAGGCTACTAGCCAGTCGGGGGCAGCAAGGCTTCCAAACCAGTTGCTGGAAACTACAGGAAGGAGAGTGCTCTTGTGTTCCCGTTCTGCTCATTGGTTTCCCACAGGCGTCTGGTTGGCCACTGTGACAACAGAATGCTGAACTTTCCGTACGAACCTACCCACAGGGGCGTAGCAAGGGGGGAGTGGAGGGGGCGGCTCCCAGCTCCATCTTTTGGGGACAGCGCGAGCACCGCCGCCAGCACCCCGCTGCGTAGCGCGCAGGCACAGCGTCACTATGTAGCGATGCATGCATCGTACGTAGCAACGCATACGTCATACGTAGTGACTCTGCGTATGCACGCTACATAGAGACGCCCCACCCCCAGGTGCACATCATGTTTGCTGCTCAAGCGGCTTCCTACGCCAGTGCCTACCCAGACCCTGAGATCATCTTCTGAGGCCCTTCTTTGTTTGCCTCCTCCTCGAGAGGTCTGGAGGGTGGCAACACAAGAACAGGCCTTCTCTGCAGTGGTTCACTGGCTGTGGAATGCTCTCCCCAGAGAAGTTTGCCTGGCGCCTTCATTATACACGTTTAGGTGCTAGGCAAAAATGTTTCTTTTTAACCAGGTCTTTGGTTGACCTGTTCGACATCCTATACCCTTTTAAAATGTGGCTCTTTTGTGGGGGTGGTATTATTGGGTTATTGTTTTTATTTTATATATTGTGATCTTTTCTGTGAACTGTCCTGAGACCTCTGGGTATAGGGCGGTGTATATAAAATGAATGAATGAATGGGCTCTGGGAACAGGAAGGGCTTTACTGGCCACCTGAAACCATGGGTGGTAGTCAACTAACGTTCACTAACTTTACTGCACCTAACTGCTTTGCCCAGCCTCTGCTCATTAATTGTAATAGGTCTGCTTTGGGTTGGCAGAGGCTGGACAAGGCTATTCACAACAGTTATGGTATGCACAGGATTCTTAAACACACACACACACACACACATGCACAAAACCCCATGAAAGCATAAACACAGCAATCTGGTTGCAAATATATTGAAATTCATGGAAGAGTTGTTCTGGATTCTTCTTCCAATTCTGTAATTGTCAGTGGCTCAGTTTATAACAGCAAATTAAAATTATCATATTTATATAATCTATTGAAATCTATTAACAGTCGAAGGCCTTGCAGCAAAACTAAGGCTGTCGATTTGTAACACAACAAAGAATGAGCCAAAAGCCCCAGGGAGGCAAGCACACAATGAATTATTCTTTCTGTATTATATGTGCAAATGAGACCAATTAAACTATGAGATGCTCAGCCACGTTTCATTCCTAGACCTTAATTAACATGTTGACGATAGAGTCACTGGTTGTAGGAAAAAGTAAGAAGATGCAACCAAGAGTAGAAGGATCATCAAGTAACTAATCATTTGCTGCAGACCGCTCTCAAGTTCTTCCTAGACAGAAGGATTTTAGAGGAAGGCTTTGGCACAGTGGTAGCAGACCTGCCTGTCAGCAGAAGATCCCAGGATCAACCTCCAGGATGGCTTTGGTGATTAAGTGATATACAAATCCCTCAATCAATCAATCAATCAATCGAAATATCCAGATAGGGCTGGAAGAGAGCCTCTTCTGACATCCTGAAGAGTTGCTGCTGGTCAATGTAGACCAGGTGTGGGGAACCTTTGGCCCTTCAGACGTTGCTGAACTCCATCTCCCAAGCAAGGGGTGATGGGAGTTGTAGTTCAGCAACACCTGAAGGGCCAAAGGTTCCTCATGTCTGATCCAGGCAATACTAAGCGAGGTGGTCTCCCTGCCTTTTGCCCTACCAGTCCCAAAAGGGAACCAGCAGCCATCAAGGCTATGGTTTGTTGGTAGAGCATTTGCCTTGCAGGTAGAAGGCCCCAGGTTCAATACATAGCATCTCCAGGTAGAGCTGAGAGATAACCCTGTGTGGACTCCTGGAGAGTCACTGCCCATCAATGTAGACTATAGTGAGCTAGATGAGCCAATGGTCACACTCGGTGCAAGGCAGTGTCCAATGTTCCTGTTCCTAAGTGTTGGCAGCTGTTGCTTCACCTCCAGAGAAGCGTAACTGATAAAGAAGAAACCCGCTTGCAGCCGCCATTTGGCAGGTGGCCTTCATGTCACAGGAAGGTGCTGGACGATGACAGCATCATGTCTGAGAACAAGGAGGCCCGACAAGGCCACGATGCTGATATACAAATAGAAGCTTGTCAGATAAACAATACATCAAGCGACTGAAGCAGGAAATCAGTTTGGCAGGTTCACAATTCACATGGGTTTCTCCAGAAGCCAAGAGCCACTTTTAAGAAGTGGAGAGAGGGTGGGAGAGAGAAATTATATTTACTCAGCGGCACGCACACACAATGCTGCCACAGCCACAATCACACTGCAAATCACAGCAAGCGGCCTCTTGGCTATTTCTCCTGGGATTTTTAAAAAGATAGTTATGGGGATTGTGAGAATGAATACACCGGAAATTAAAAAGCATCAGAATAAGAAAAAGAGAAATGTCGGTGAAAAGTCTGGCTAGCTGTTCGTTTGCTGCCTTCTTTATTCCTCGGTTCTCAAGGCAAACACAGAGTGAATGGTAAACATCTCTGTAGAATCCTGGGTTGGAATACTGATCATCCTTTTTCAAGAACAAGTGGTACCTGCAATAAAAAAAATCACCATGTGGAGTGACACTGTTCAGGTTTCCAGCTGCCATTATGTGCTCTTTATGAAAACAGTGTTCAACTGATGATAGACTTCACGAAATTGGTACAGACAGGGGTGCATTTAGGTAAGTTTAGACCAGCCTTTTCCAATCTGGTGCCCTCCAGGTGCTCCGGACTGCAATTTCCATCAAGCCCAGTCAATTTGGGAAAGGCTGTTTTAAATTCTGGACCTAACCAAGGTGGGAGGGCTGGCCATAGGTGGCCCTGGGCACACCAGTTAACATTTCTTCCCATCACCATTCCCTACAACTGCTTCTACACATCCGATATGTTAGAAGTAGGAAATGAAATGCCAACACTGAATTTCTCTTTCTTTCTTTCTTTCTTTCTTTCTTTCTTTCTTTCTTTCTTTCTTTCTTTCTTTCTTTCTTGAATACTCAGAGCATGTACAGCTTCACATTTTAAACTTGGTTAAATCATCACTGGCTTCAAGAATGAAACTGAATTTCCTTTCACTGCCTAGAAGTTTAGCACATTTACTTGTGCTAAACTTCTAGGCAGGAGAATATATTTCAAAGAAAAAATAATAAAGAGAGCATCTGGAACTGTAATTGTGATTCTGGCCACTCCCTGGCAAGAATTAAGAGGAGGAGGAGGAGGAGGAGGAGGAGGAGGAGGAGGAGGAGGAGGAGGAGGAGGAAAGTGTGCTGTTGTGAGCAGCAGAACCTTGTCAGCCCAGGTGCTGATGCAGGGACTGTTGTCTGCTGCACTGAATCTGCCCCTATCCGGGGTGGGGCTGTCATTCTGGGTCCTCTAGGCCAGGCACCCCCAAACTGCGGCCCTCCCGATGTTTTGGCCTACAACTCCCATGATCCCTAGCTAACAGGACCAGTGGTCGGGGAAGATGGGAATTGTAGTCCAGAACATCTGGAGGGCCGAAGTTTGGGGATGCCTGCTCTAGGCTGTGGGGCCTGGATTCATCCCCAAAGCACAGATTTGGGTTGGCACAGATTTGAAGTAAAATGCAGTGCCAGGATTAAAATGTGTTTCTAAGATTTCTGGTGACCATAGCTCTGTATCAGAGGCGGGCAACCTAAGGCCCATGGGCCGGATGCGGCCCATTCACCTTCTAAATCCGGCCCACAGACGGTCCAGGAATCAGCGTGTTTTTACATGAGTAGAATGTGCGCTTTTATTTAAAATGCATTTCTGGGTTATTTGTGGGGCATATGAATTCGTTCATTTTTTTCTTCAAAATATAGTCCGCCCCACGACATGGTCTGAGGGATGGTGGACCGACCCATGGCTGAAAAAGGTTGCTGACCCCTGCTCTATATCTCTTCCACCAACAGCTCTATAACAATTTGGTCTTCTGTAATGGCGGAGCCTACTTTTCTTTCTTTTCCTTTCCTTTCCTACAGGGTCATGGCTAAGAGGCTGAGCACCTACTTTGCGTACAGAAGTTCCCAGGTTAAACCCCTCACTTCTCCAGGTAGAACTGAGAAAGACCCGTGTGTGAAACCCTGGAAAACTGTGGCCAGTTGAGGACAATACTGAGCCAAATGGACCAGTGGTCTGGTTCAGTATAAGGCAGCCTCCTATGTCCCTCCATCCCTTGTAAGTCTTGCGTGGTTTCTTTTCTGAATGCAACCCTGTGTGGTTTAAACAGATATAGAATGTTTCAGAGTATCTTTCCTCTCTCACTGTGTTGGGATACTCATGTCAAAAACAAATTAACCCTGGAAGACTAAAGAGATGTCTTGCCTCATATTGACCTGGCCTTTAAACTACATCTATAGAAATCGTACAGGATTCTGTTGCTGTGCCTCAGGAGGCTAATGAGCCACTGATTTTTCCTGGCACTTTGCCGGCCTTGGTGTCTGTCCTCAGGCTTCAGAAAATCACTTTGCTCCATGCCCTGCAGCAGGGATGGGAAATCTCAGGCCCAGGGGCCAAATAATTATTCCCCCCCCCACCAGACCTCTCTATCTGGCCCTTGATGAACCCCTCCTCAGCGAGATTTCTATTCCCCGCCCCACTCACCGCACACAACTACATTTCCCTGAGTTTCATGGGAAGAGGGATTGGATTTTGGGAATTGTAGCTCTGTGAGGGGCTACTAAAAACTCTTGGCAACATTAACAAATGACTATTCCAGGATTCTTGGGGAGGGGCAGAGCTCAAATACCACCCAAATATACATGATTTGGCTTGGGACCTGGTTAAATCCAGTGCACACCCCTAAAAGCTTCTTCCTGCACATCTGAGGGCAGCAGGGTAGTTTAGGGGTGGCTGGACAAGCTATGCAGTGCACATAGCTCTATCCTTCAATTGCAGGGAATGGCCAGCGACTCAGGAGGAATGGCCAGGAGGCTTCCGTTCTGATGTCTGAGGCAGTTGCTTCACTCTATAATTGGGGAGCAGTCCCGAGCGTAAGCATTTTTTGCTTTCACCTTGGAGCATCCTGACTTTGTGGGCCAGGCTTGTGCTATGTTTGACTAACCAGGCCTTTTGCAGCCCACCACCTGCTATGAGCAGGTTTGTCAACAGACTTTGGTGGGTCACAGATTTATTGTTCATCTATTATAATTGTAAACTGCACTCCCCCCAAGGTGCTTGGGATGGGATATACTTCAACAATGCAGCAATCCTGTGAGGTAGATGAGCTGAGACAGTGACTGGCTTATGATTTCCCAGCCAGCTTTTGGCTGAGCAGATACTCATACTCCGCTCCCCTCCAGCTGTAGCCCAACATTCTCTCCATGAAGACACAGGCTCTACCGAATATTCTATATTAGCTGTCTCATTCTGTGCACCAAATTGAATTGTAGACATGCCCAGTGCTGGTGCTCTTGTATCATGCATCTGCTACATTTCCTGTTTGCTTTATATCTGCCATCCCCTAGAAGAGATTGCCCAGCGTATTTGTCTAAGAATCCCCTGTCTGCACCTCTGCCAACCTGTAAAGTGTACACAAATGATGAGGAGTAGAGCGGTGACCTTTGAGAATCTTCTCCTGAGCCTGGTGAGAAGAAGATTGTCTTATAGCTGCTTCTTCCCTGTCCACATCTATTTATTTCCATTCAGCCAGTGTGGGTGCTTAAATGGCTTGACCCTGCTTGCTGACACTCGCGAATCAACAGCCATTCAGATCAAAGCCAACTGTCACTTCATTTTCAGCAGAGAATAGGCTCTGAATGAATCTTTCTTTTTTTGTTTATTCAGGCCTCACGGGTATTTCACATACAAACTGGCTCCAACTCAGACTGAGAAAGAACAAGCAAGATACTGACTGAAAACTGTTTCGACTGCTGAACTTGGGCCCACTTCTGGAGAAATCATTTGTTTCCAGTAGTACCGCTATGCAATTATAAACTCCATACTTAATGGTCTTGGCATTAGACAGTAATGTGTATTATTTGGCCACATCCACACCAAACGATTAAAGCATTCTTATACCACTATAACAGTTATGGCTTTCCCCAAAGAAGTGGTCCAACAAGCAATCCCCTCTTTCCCAGGGAATTCTGGGAACTGCAGCTCAGACCCTCCAAGTGTCTCTATTTTCCAGGGACAGTCCCAGATTTACAGAAGCTGTTCCGGTTTCTGATTTAATCCCAGAATGTCCCGCTTTTCCTTAGGATGTCCCTATTTTCTTCAGAGAAATGTTGGAGGGTATGGTAAAGGTAAAGGTGAAGGTGAAGGTAAAGGGACCCCTGACTGTTAGGTCCAGTCGCAGACAACTCTGGGGTTGTGGCACTCATCTCGCTTTACTGGCTCAGGGAGCTTCCGGGTCATGTGGCCAGCATGACTAAGCTGCTTTCTGGCAAACCAGAGAAGCACACGGAAGAAGAAGAAGAAGAAGAAGAAGAAGAAGAAGAAGAAGAAGAAGAAGAAGAAGAAGAAGAAGAAGAAGAAGAAGAAGAAGAAGAAGAATTTATTTGTACCCTGCCCATCCGGCTGGGTTTCCCCAGCCACTCTGGGCGGCTTCCAACAAAGATTAAAATACATTAAAATGTCACACATTTTACCTTCCCGCAGGAGCTGTACCTATTTATCTATTTGCACTTTGACGTGCTTTCAAACTGCTTGGTTGGCAGAAGCAGGGACTGAGCAACGGGAGCTCACCCCATCATGGGGATTCGAACCGCCGACCTTCTGATCAGCAAGCCCAAGGCTCTGTGGTTTAACCCACAGTGCCACCCGTGTCCCTGGAGGGTATGGTAGGATGTCCCTATTTCCATTGGAGGGCATGGAGTTATGCAACCCCTTAACCAAGGAGATCAGTAACTGTAAAACCTTTAGAAGGCATCTGAAGGTAACCCTGTATAGGGAAGTTTTTTAAATGTTTAATTATGTTTATATAAATGTTGGAAGCTGCCTAGAGTGGCTGGAGTAACCCAGTTAGATGGACAAGGTATAAATATTAACAATAACTAATTATTTATTTATTTATTTATTTATTTATTATTAATAATATTAATATTAATAATATTAATAATATTATTAATAATATTATCAATAATATTAATTTTCATTGGAGAATTGTTGGAGGGTATGATTTGCATCTGGCCCAATAAAACTGATTTCTGTGTAGACATGCCTACAGTACAGTCGTACCTTGGTTCTCAAACTTAATCCATTCCGGGAGTCTGTTACTCCCGAAATGGTTCGAAAACCAAGGTGCGGCTTCCGATTGAGTGCAGGAAGCTCACTCGGACATTGGACATTCGGTTTCTGTAAAACGTTTTCAAACTGGAACACTCACTTCTGGGTTTGTGGTGTGCGGGAGCCGATTTGTTCGGGAGCCAAGCCGTTCAGGAAGCGAGGTACCACTGTACTTGCCTAGGCTTGCCCTGTTATTCTCCTACTCCAAGCTAACTCCCAAACTTAGAGCAGCCTCCAACATTTGATTCTTATGTTGAAAGGCTGGCAGCTGCCATTAGGTTTGAATGAATTGTATCTCACACACACACATACACACACCTGGTATTTATAAATTACATATGATTTGTAAGACAAATGGAAATGCTAGATGTGTTTCGTTTGCTTTGGCATAAAATGATTTTTCTTTGAACTATAAATGTTGCTCCTCACCACTTAAAATTTCTGGTGCAATTTTTTGCTCCTTTTATAATTGCTGGATTTTATAATTCCACATTGTGGATGATGTAATGAAAGTATAATATAATTTGATTGCACCACCTTTTCGACTGTTAAAAGGAAGCAAGAGATTTCTTAAAGACCCTATTAGAATCTGAAATACTCTGCAATAATTTAAAAAGGGCCCCCTCCCACCGCAAAAAAAGAAGTCTCTGTTCCCACATCAGTAGCTGCTTTTGTGTTATAATCCACCAGTTATGGGAATAAATACTAAGCCTTAGGGTGTCATCTAATTATACTGAATAATACAGCTAAAATGCATTCATTTAAAAAGTTGCATTGCTTGCAACAGAACTTGTTAAATCCTTTAAATGGCTTTAACTTATGGATTTAATTTCTGGATTCTCAGTTTGCAGTCGAGTGTGTCATTCTTCCTCTAGGCTTTATGCAAATCATTGGCTAAATGGGGAGAGTTCAAATCTGAATATTCAACTAGAATCTATCATTTATTCAGATCTGCAAGTGATACAAACATTCACAAGGGTTTGGAAGATGCCTGGGTCATCTCCCTGGTGTGTGTTGCTGCAGGCCCGGCTCTAGGTGTAGTCCTGGTGGCGCGGGGCGCGGGGCCGGCAGGGGGGGGGCACTGCGCGCTGTGAGGGCGGGGGCACTGGAGCGATCTCCACGCCTCAGCGCCAGGGCGCCCGACCTGCTTGAGACGGCCCTGTGTTGCTGGGCACTAAATAAGGCACCTGTGGTGACAACGGGACCAGGATTTCTGGCGGAAGTCTGGGGTCCCACTCAGCAGAATGAGTAGGAAGGGCCCTCAAAGCAGCAAGGCTGGCTCAGCACATTTTGAAGTGAGCAAAGTAATATGTATTGCCATCTAAAGAGCCCCCCACCCATAAGACTATGCAGGGGTGACCTGTGGCACCAGGATGCATCCCTTACCTGTCCTGCCCCATTCCATCCTCAACTGTTTTTGTTTCGCTGGAATTTGAATGTAGCTGTCTCTAATGGTCAAGGAAGACTATTGAGTTGTTTCAATTAATTGTATATTTTATGCAATTTTTTTTTTGGCCAGTTTATTACTTCTGAAGTGCTGTCACTTGCTCTGAGATTAAATAGTGAGAGAAATAAAAAACAGATAAGGTAAGATTTACTTTATTTTATTTATATCCTGCTTCACCTTAAGGGCTTGGGCTTCTGATGTTCTTAAGTTTGCATCTGTGTGTGTGTGCGTAGTAGCACGTGCAAATTCAGTGCAGATCTGGGTCCTTTTCTGGCAATGTTTTCTCTCTCCCGCTCTCTGCTGATGCACAACTGGTTACCCTATCCAAGAGAGAGTACTGTAGTTCTATTCACAAATATGCAGCTGTTCTGCCCGGACACTAAGGTCCAGTGCTGAGGGCCTTCTGGCAGTTCCCTCACTGCGAGAAGCCAAGTTACAGGGAACCAGGTAGAGGGCCTTCTCGGTAGTGGCACCCGCCCTGTGGAATGCCCTCCCGCCAGATGTCAAAGTGAAAAACAACTACTGTACCAGACTTTTAGGAGACACCTGAAGGCAGCCCTGTTTAGAGAAGCTTTTAATGTTTAATAGATTATTGTATTTTAATGTTTTGTTGGAAGCTGCCCAGAGTGGCTGGGGAAACCCGGCCAGATAGGCGGGGTGTAAATAATAAATTATTATTATTATTATTATTATTATTATTATTATTATTATTATTATGTATGGGAAGAGGAAAAAGAATGTCAGGACCAGAAACTGCAATGGGTAGATGAATTCCTACCTTATGTACTAGCCTTTTATCTGACATTTGCTCCCCAGAGCAGGGGAGGCCTGCATGCTCATTTCTGATCAGGACAGCCAGTGTGTAAATGCAGGCTCCCCGCGAGCAAAAGGAGGACTTGAGATATCTGCCTGTTATTACCTGCTTGTCAAAACCATGGCAGTAAATACAAAATACTTGGAACTTCTTTATCTGATCTCGGAACCTCCCTGAGGCTGCCTGGCTTCAAATAGCTACAAGGAAGCTATTGGGACCGATATTCAGCATGACAAGAAGAGGGCACAAGAAGTTTCTGGTGCCGAGTCTCTTGAATGATTCAGAAATGGAGTGACCTTTAGGCTGATCAGCAAGATGCTTCTGCCTGGGGACAGGCCTCCCGAATGCCGATTCCTTCCTGTGAGTGCCATCTACTGGGGCATGAATGAAATAATAGTTTCCCTCCCCTAATTACAGAAATCGGGGCAATGCATTCTTATCCAGGAATTACCTCTGGGCTGATCCAGGTGTTACCAGATGCTTGACCCCCAAAGATTATCTTTTTACTGCACCCCTCCCAGCCCTAAATAAAATGTCTAAGTCTAAAAATAAACAACAGAAGGAGCCAACTTTACTTGAAGGGTATAAATCTCAACGGGGCACTCGTTCTGGTGACTGAAAGTTATACAGAGCTTCCTTCTGAAATGTCAGATCTACATGTCACTTATATGAAGGCTGCTGTCCACAGATACGCACAATCACACCAGTCCTGTCCAACTGAAGCAGAGGTGGGGAATCTGTTGCCTGTGGATGCTCATCCATTAGGGCAAACAGGGGCACTGCCCCACCTAGCTCAGTCTCCTCCTACTGGGAATCATAGCTGTAGGAGGGAAATAGGGTTCTTCTAACAAATCTCAGCACCCTTCACAAACTACAACTCCCAGAATCCTTCAGGGGAAGCCATGGCTATAAATATCTGTCAGGGGACCACCAGGGGTCAGCGGAGAGTCCCAGAAGGGGGGGGGGACAAAGGCTCTCCGATGCTGCCAGAGCCCTGGATGGCAGTGAGGCGGAGCCGTCCACTGGAGATGGTGCTGAACCTCAGGAAGTGGTGCAGACCTCAAGGATGCTGAGGAGGGAAGGTCCTCAGAGGGAAGCGTTGGGGGGGTCAGATCAGAGAGCCCAGGAAGGGGAGGTGCCAGAGGAGATAGCACCAGCCACCCAGCTGGGCAGTTCCAGTGGGGAGGGTTCTCCAGCAGCCCCAACAACGGAGGGGTGAAAAGAGGCGGCCAGAGAGGAGGAGATTCCAAACGCCCAGTGTGTTCTGTTGGAGGAGGTCACGAAGGGTGGTGCTTCCGGATTCTGACTCAGGATAGATCAGTCATGCTTTTTGTTGCTCTGTCTTGTACATATGTATATAAATAAAACTCTGTAAAAACCAGCCACAGAGTTTGGAGCGGATTACTCGTGAGGAAGCCCCAATGCCATTACAATATCATAGCACTTTAAATGTATGGTGTGAATGTGTCCCCAGACTGAGAAGTCCCAGTTCAAATCCCCATTCAGCCATGGCTTTCTCTGTGGCCATGGACCAAGGTTTATAGCCTAACCTACCTCACCTTGTTGGGAGATTTATTAGGGTCTGTAGGAAAGGAGACCATCTCAGATATTTGGGGCCTATATCATATTTTAGGGCTTTAAACACTAATGTGAGCACTTTGAATTGGGACCAGAAGCAAACTGGCAGCCAATTCAAGTGTTTGAAAACAAATTACAATAAAAAGGGAGACAGAAAGATGTATGTCACCCTGAGCATCTTGGAGGAAGACTAGAATTCTTCCAGCAGAAGGCTGAATAGTCTTCTGTTGGGGACATTCTCCTTCTAGATTTTCTGCATTGAGCAGGGAACTGGGCTGGATTGCCCTACCAACTCTTATGATTCTATAACTAGATTCTATAAGTTCTAGTAATACCAATAACAAACTTAGTTGGTCTCAAAGGTGCTACTGGAAGGAATTTTTAAAATTTAGATTCTATAATTCGTACTTCCCTGGACACACTTCAAGCAGTTGGTGGAGCTTTCTGAGAACTTGTAACTCACAAGTCAAGATTTGCAACAGGCTGATGATGGTGAAAACATACCGTATAGTTTCTCTCACTATTTAATCTCAGAACAAGTGACAGCACTTCAGAAGTAATAAACTGCCCAAAAATAAAAAAATGCGTAAATATCCAATTAATTGAAACAACTCAATAGTCTTCCTTGACCATTGGCTAAGATCTGAACAAATAAACAAAAATTTCCCTGAGACCGCTAGGAGTAATTATTTCCAGTGACGTTACTAATCAGAAAGTCAGTCAGATGCACTATTTCAACAATGGTCCTTCATTTACGCTGTTCCACCTGAAAATGCAGCCATACATGCTTTTCACCCATATCCCCACAGAGAAATAAAAAAGATTTAATCA
Source organism: Zootoca vivipara (assembly GCF_963506605.1). NCBI lineage: Eukaryota > Metazoa > Chordata > Lepidosauria > Squamata > Lacertidae > Zootoca > Zootoca vivipara. Next base: position 31,930,308 of record NC_083287.1, on the reverse strand, counting down.
TTATTCCTTAGAATAGCAAGAGCAAGCACAGAAAAATAACAGTTTCAGGTTTTTTTTTTCTTTTTTACCTCCCTGAGAAATTCTTTTGGAGTTGTCCTCTAAGCACCAAGAACAAAGTCTGGAATTAATATATCTGGAGAGGTTTGAGTCTATTTATATACAGTATTTTTTCCACTTAGAAATGAATAAATAAATGTTAGAAATGAATAAAGGAGTTGAGAAATGATTTCTTAAGCATCCCACGTTTATTCATCAGTGCCTCAGCCAACAGTGAGTTATATAAGGCATAAAACCTACATTTCTTTGGTTTATTTTTCTTTTCTTTTCCCATAACTCAGAGACAGCTTGAACTTACAACTGTTTGGAAAAAGAAAAGCTGTGCCCATTTTTTATACTGTAGAATGGGTTTTAAAAAGCTGGCGATTGCTGTGTAGCATATTTTAGGAGCCCAAATAAAGCTTCTGTCATCTACCTTTGACTCCCTTACAATCAACCAGGGGCTCAATGTGTTTCCAGAAGCACAAACTTGCTTTGGATCAGCAAAAAACAGCCACTGGGTCTCGCTCTCAAACCCAAAGCTTTCTTGGGAAAAAAGTATTCTAGCCAAATGGACCTTTCCATTTGGTAACTGACCATTTTGATCCCCACAGAGCCTAAGTTTCTCCCAAACCACAGTGCAGAACAAACAGGACCAAAGGATTATCTTTTGAGTGAAGTTTAGTCAAGTCTTCCTGGCTGTGGTATTCATAAATCAAAACAAGTCATGGAAAAACAACCTCTCCTTATTAGGTCCCGCTTCAGAGCATTATAGGGTTTTTTTTGTTTTTGTTTTTAGTGGCTCAATGAGTTGAGAGCTGGATCATGAACCAAGGCAGGCTGGAGGCAAATCCTGCCTCATATGGGTACCTACTTGTGGTGCTCCCGTGCTATAACTATTTTGCAGGAGAGAGTTCTGTCACATCCTGGCAAATTCAACTTGTGCAATTAAAGTGGATTTGGTGGCTCTTATGCAGCAAAACTGAACTTCTTCTTGTGATGAAAGCGACAGGAAAATGTACCATGTGAATGTAAAATAACATTTGCTTGATGGGATTTCATATGACCTGCCTGCAAACAAATCTGAATGAAAGCCCAATAATAATAATAATAATAATTTATTATTTATACCCCGCCCATCTGGCCGGGTTCCCCCAGCCACTCTGGGCAGCTTCCAATAAAACACTAAAATACAGAAATCCTAAAATACAGAAATCCATCAAACATTAAAAGCTTCCCTAAACAGGGCTGCCTTGAGATGCCTTCTAAAGGTCTGGTAATTGTTGTTCTCTTTGACCTCTAGTGGGAGGGCATTCCACAGGGTGGGTAGCTGGTTATCACATAACCTCCATGCAAACTCTGTGCATGTAGATAGTCAAGGATGCTTAATAAACAGCTTGTCTGGAAGTAACCTAAGGTGGTGGCTGTTTTTATTTATAAAATGCCTCAACAATTACATGATTAAAAAAAACAAGACAGTCCCTGTTCGCGGGCTTACAATCTAAAAATGACATGACACGAAAGGAAAACCATCCAACTCAGGAACAGTTATTAATGTTATATCACTGTACAGTCATACCTTGGTTTAAGTACGCCTCGGTTTGAGTACTTTCAGTTTAAGTACTCCGCAGACCTGTCTGGAACAGATTAATCCACTTTTCATTACTTTCAATGGGAAAGTTCGCTTCAGGTTAAGTACGGCCTTCCGGAACCAATTACACTCATACCTTGGGTTAAGTACGCTTCAGGTTGAGTACTCTGCTGACCCGTCTGGAACGGATTAATCCACTTTCCATTACTTTCAATGGGAAAGTTCACTTCAAGTACGCTTCAGTTTAAGTACTCCCCGTCTGGACTGGATTAATCCACTTTCCACTACTTTCAATGGGAAAGTTCACTTCAGGTTAAGTACGCTTCAGGTTAAGTACAGACTTCCAGAACCAATTGTGTACTTAAACCGAGGTACCACTGTACTAAGAATGACCACCTGGGATGGAGACAGTTAATGGAAGGGAAGAGTAACAAGGAAGTCATGGTCTCTCAGTTGAGTTGACCATGCTATTCCATTACTGTACTCCGGTGTAGCAGTAAGGTAAGAGTGCAACTAACCAACAGTTCAAGGAAAGAGGAAGAGGAGCTAAATGGAACAGACCACTGTCCCATCTCCTCCTCTGCCACAGGCAGATGGAAGAGCTACTAAATGCCAGTTGGTCTCTCAGTAGAGGTAACAGACTAGGCCACATTCACACCAAACTTTAAACCCACTAAACCATCCCCTGAGCAGTTTAACAATCAAACCCTCTTCACAGGGAGGCATGGGAATGGTTGCTGTGTGAGGGGAATAGGAGTCTCCTAGCAACTCTCAGTTATTTGGGGGAAGCTACGACTATTCAAAGTGACATTATAGCGCTTTAAATGTATGGTGTGAATGTGACCCCTATCTCACTGGATAGAGTGCTGGGCTCAAAGGACCAAAGCTCAGATGAAGCATGCTGGGCCCATTACCATTATGTCGGGTCAGCCGGATGACCCCCAGGCAAACAACAGGAATGTTTCCAGCCTGTCCCTCCCATCCCTCCCATCTAGGGAGTTCCGACAGCCTTCCCCGACGATTTAAAGTGACTCATGTCTTGGAGACGTAAGTCCAGCAGAGATAAAACGCAGTCAGAGCTAGGCAGGGGTTGTGAGCACGAAGCTTCTTCATTAAGCATAAGGCAGAACAAAAGAAAACATGTCTCCTCTCTCTGGTCTTCCTCAGAGAGAATTCAGAAGTGAAAGCAAAACAAACGGAAACAGAAGTACAGTAAACATCCACTTCTGTGATTCCAACAGTCGATGGCGGAATGCAAGATACAGACATGGGATGAACCAATCCTACACAATATCTGCACACACACACAAAAAAACATTTCTTCCAGTTGCACCTTAGAGACCAAATGACTAAATTTGTCATTGGTATGAGCTTTCGTGCGTATCTGAAGAAATGTGCATGCACACGAAAGCTCATACCAATGACAAACTTAGTTGGTCTCTAAGGTGCTACTGGAAGGAATAATTTTTTAAATTTTGTTTCAACTACACCAGACCAACACGGCTACCTACCTGTAACTAGAAATATCTGCACAGTGAGAGGAATAGAAACCCAACAAGAGCATCTGCTTTGCATGTCCCTCGTATTTCTAGCTGAAATATCTCAGGTAGGTTAGCTGGCAACAGCTCCCCTCTGCCACCATTCCCTTTCTGCTGCCACAACTGTATTATGAGGCACCATTGGTCCCATCCAGTGCAATATTGTGTGCCCGCTGACTAGTAGTTTCACATTGTTTATTTCCCTGCTGTGCATGGAGATGCCAAGGATTGAACCTGAGGCCTTCTGCATTCAACGTGTGTGCTCTACCAATGAACTATGGCCCTTTTTGCTTTTGTTTCACTGATTTCAATGGCACTAATTATCTGGATAGTGCAAATTAACTTTCAAGTGGCTTCCAACTACCATCCACATAGAGGCTTCTTTTTTTTAATGATGTTTCTCATATTAATAAGGTCAGCAGGACCGCATCACAAATAAGACTAAGCATCACATAGATGCCATGGGGTTTAGCGGATCCTTACAGGGATCCAATACATCTTCCTTTGCCCAGAAGAAGAAGAAGAAGAAGAAGAAGAAGAAGAAGAAGAAGAAGAAGAAGAAGAAGAAGAAGAAGAAGAAGAAGAAAAGAGCATTTATTACATGGGTGACATGCTACGGATAAAATGCAGTTATAAATATCCCAGGCACTACTTGACTTGGTTACAGGAAAAGTGCTTTGTTTCACTTTCTCATTTCAGATAGCAACCTGGCTGTAAATATCTGTGTGATACAGATCAGCACTTCAGGATGCAATATGTGCAGAGCTGAAGAGCAGCAGGCTGTACATTTGCCCATCTGCCTGAAAGAAGTATTATACATTTCTGGCTGAAGAAGCAAAATGAATCCCTCTTTTTGAAGTTGAAAAAAGAAAAGCGAATGAAGTATGAGAATCTGATTTCTAACCTGTGGGTTTGAGTTGGAGCCAACTGATTTTGTGTTGGACTCTCGGTTGTAAATCCTGTTATGTGAAACGTGAGGGTGTAACCAACGGTGCTCAATTATAAGGCAACGTGATGGGGATTTTATTTATTTCATTCATTAATCATCAATCTGTAGGTGCAATATTACAATCGGTGGATAGGGGGGGGGGAACCTGATTGGAGCGGGATTTTCAGCAGAGCGTGTCCTGCTTCCTTAGACTTCCTCACTGTAATCCTGCATAATTGTTGTTAATGAGGTCTTTGTGCAGATGGAAATCATCTTCCCAATATGCACAAATAAATAATAGGGATGGTGTTTGGGGCTGCTGCTTTTTGGTGTGGGTGTGCAATTATCCTGTCCATCACACAGTTCTGTTTCTCTTATCTGCATCAATACGTAAAAGAATAATGCCTACAGGTAAAAGTGTGTGTGTGTGTGTGTGTTTAATAAAACAAACAGTTCAATTTATAATTTAAATTGAATTAATGACATGCCACAAGTTCAAATAGTGCCATGTGAGATTACTTTGGTGTCATCTACAATTTATTCCAAAAAATTTCAGAAGATGTGGATGTGTCTTCCGATGGCATTACAATCAACATATATGTAATGTGTTCTTGAGCATGAGGGTGTACAATCTTTATTAAATAAAAAACACAGCTTTGCAGCTTACACAAGTTTGAACTGGGACTATGCAAGCCTCGTGTATCAAATCTGCATAACGTTCAAATGAAAAGTCTCATTTTGGAGAATTATTTCTGGCAATCTATTTGTTCATGCCAGTTTTCATAATGCACCATACAAATTAGTTTTCCATTTCCTTGATATGTCAAGTATAGGTAAAACCAATAGTTACCAGAGGATTAATCAATCCAATAGTGATAATTTTTTTTGGTGCTCTATTAATTGCTTAGTATTGGTATAATGAGGTAAAACACTAGCTTTATATTTATGGTCTTGAGAAAAAATGAAGAATTGAATCCATACATAGGGGGAGAACCTGATTTTCTGTTCCAAGAATGAACTGCAGCTAGTCTCAAGCTCACACATTCCCTCCCCTCTCTGGAGGAAACATCCTTAAGAACATACGAATCTCTGCAAGATCAGGTCAAAGACCTACCCAGCGTTTTGTTCTCACGGGGGCCAGCCAGATGCCTCTGAAAAATCCTCCACTTGTCACCCCCAGTAACTGGTACTCTTAATCATTTCCACTTTTTAATTAACCATAATTTGGGGATACTATTGTTTGTTTAAATTGAGGTACTATAGAAACTCAGGATCTGAAACTACACTTTGATACTGGTATATTCTCATTAATTATACCTTAAACAAACCACAGTTTCCTGAGTTCAGCCTCAGGGATTCTAAAGGGGGAGGGGAGAACATTTGAACTTGGTGAAGACATGACTCAGTACACACTTCCCTGAGGTCATTTCCTCTTCCTGCAATCCTTTAACTCATGAGGGCAGCGTTCAAGTCATTCATTCATTCATAAATAATATTTTCCAGTCTGGTATGAAGGAACTTCTTCCTACCCACTTCCTGTGCCCATACATACATCCTCCAAGCCTGTATACAGAATGCCCACTTTTAACCATTTAAAAGGGATGAAGTATATCTGGGTACTGACAACCGATTCATAAACACTGTTAATTTTCAACAGAAGTGTATGGACTGGTCAACCTCCATTGTACGTCTTGTAAATATGCTCTACAGGTAAAAGAGTTTACTAATAAAGAAGGTTTTAAGATCGTTTTACAGGCATTTGCCGCATGTGCTACTCCACGTGTAATTTATGTGATTAGAAGTCCCTGTGGTTTGTTGTATGTAGGTCATACTCTCAGACCCATAAAAATAAGAATATCAGAGCTAGGATTAGGATTGGGAACAATGTAATGGATGCTCCTCTAGTACAACATTTTATTGAAGCATCTCATTCGGATGAGGACCTGACCCTTTTTTTTTGTAATTTGGACATATTTGGGTCCTGTAGAACGAGCTAAAAACATCCTCATGCAGAAAGAAACGAGGTTTATTTTCTTACTTATGGTAATACTTTACACCCCTCAGGTCTGAATACTGAAATTGATTATAGTTGCTTTTTATGAGTAGGCACTAGTATTGATATGTAGAACACCTAAGTATGGACTAAGTTTGTTTACTTCTGTGGGGTATATGGGTCTCTTTAAGAAACAAATTATGTATCTGTGGATTGCTGTTGCTTTGGATCTGAAAAATGATTACGGTTGTGCAGGAGTTTGTATTAATTTACATGCATAACACCTAAGCATTGTTTAATTTGGTTTTACTTTCTGCTGGGCTACAAGGGTCACTTTAAGAAAGAAATTTTGTATCTGTAGATTACAAATAATTGAAATCAATATTGTGTTTGTCCATAAAATCCCACATTGTAACAGTTGATGTTTATCGCAGCTACTACTATGACACAGATCTACTATCTTGTAACATCACTTTTGGTATGTACGGTTGTTTATGGTATTTACATTATTCTTTTTGTAAAAATGTGTGACATCACAACATTGCATTTATTTGCATCACCCAGAATCTGTACTACTGATGTAGCCCAGGACGGCGAAAGAAGGTTAATATTCTGGAAATCCTTGTCTTTGGAATAGGATTCTGTGGAACTGAAACTACTTGTCATGTGGATTGCTGGGACTTTATGAACTGGCGCAGGTGGAACAGACACGTACAAAAGTCTAGACTTGATCCAGTATGAATTGATCCACTGGATCTTCTGCTTTTTCCATTGATTTTTATGGCTCATTTCTGTTGTAATACAGTGGAACCTCGGTTTATGAACACCTCGGTTTACGAATTTTTGGTTTACGAACGCCGCGGACCCATCTGGAACGGATTAATTCATTTTCCATTACTTTCAATGGGAAAGTTTGCTTCAGTTTATGAACGCCTCAGTTTATGAACAGACTTTCGGAACCAATTACACCCATGCTTCAGGTTAAGTACGCTTCAGGTTGAGTACTCCGCGGACCCATCTGGAACGGATTAATCCACTTTCCATTACTTTCAATGGGAAAGTTCACTTCAGTTTATGAACGCTTCAGTTTAAGTACTCCACGGACTGTCTGGAACGGATTAATCCACTTTCCATTACTTTCAATGGGAAAGTTCGCTTCAGTTTATGAACATTCAGTTTATGAACAGACTTCCGGAACCAATTGTGTTCATAAACCGAGGTACCACTGTATATTATATGATACAGTGCATAAAGTAAAGGTAAAGGGACCCCTGACCATTAGGTCCAGTCGTGACTGACTCTGGGGTTGTGGCGCTCATCTCACATTATTGGCCGAGGGAGCCGGTGTACAGCTTCCAGGTCAAGTGGCCAGCATGACAAAGCCGCTTCTGGCGAACCAGAGCAGAGCACGGAAACGCCGTTTACCTTCCCGCTGTAGTGGTACCTATTTATCTACTTGCACTTTGACGTGCTTTCGAACTGCTAGGTTGGCAGGAGCTGGGACCGAGCAACGGGAGTTCACCCCGTCGTGGGGATTCAAACCACCGACCTTCTGATTGGCAAGCCCTAGGCTCTGTGGTTTAACCCACAGCACCACCTGGTCCCTCTGATACAGTGCATAGTATGGTTTATTTTGCAGCTGGTTACATCTCGTGTGGTTATTGAATATATTTTCACGTAACCCAAGGTTTGATGTTGTTTTGCTCATTTTGTGTGTTCTGGCCAAAGATGAAAGGTATCAGGATTAAAATCTGATATCTTGGTGGAACAGTAAACAGAGGAAAGGCAAGGCGAGAAGAAACCTTTGTAAAGAGAAATAAATGGGCCATGTGCTACAGTAATTTAAAACAAAAACAAAAAGGCCAATTGTGGAAACAGAAAGCATTCTTTCGCAGGAACATTGCGGAACCTTGGCTTGGAAGTGTTGCTGGGTTGTTAGATGCATGGTATTAAGGGAAACGTGAGATAGTTAGCACAGAGACGAATGGTAAACAAAATTAATTCTCAAGTTAAGATCTATCTTACTGGATCGATTATTGTTGGTCAACATGTGTGCACACTTTCAGGTTACAAAGACTATTTCTGCCTGATGCAGAGTTCTGTCTCAGGCCAAAGTCTGCAACAGTGAGAGTCACTGTAAAGGTAAAGGTAAAGGGACCCCTGACCATTAGGTCCAGTCACGGACAACTCTGGGGTAGCGGCGCTCATCTTGCATTATTGGCCAAGGGAGCCGGCATACAGTTTCAGGTCATGTGGCCAGCATGACAAAGCCACTTCTGGCGAACCAGAGCAGCACACAGAAATGCCATTTACCTTCCCGCTTGTAGCAGTACCTATTTATCTACTTGCACTTTGACGTGCTTTCGAACTGCTAGGTTGGCAGGAGCTGGGAGCGAGCAACGGGAGCTCACCCCGTCGCAGGGATTCGAACCGCCGACCTTCTGATCAGCAAGCCCTAGGCTCAGTGGTTTAACCCACAGCGCCACTCACGCCCTGAGTGTCACTGTAGGAAGAGCCAATAAAAGACCTCACTTTGGTTTACAGTTTGCCCACGACTTATGTGAGGGTTCAGTTCTGGGGGTTGGCATGCACAAAAGTGCACGAAGTCAGGAACCTTTGGAACCACCATCCCCACAGAGTTGAGGACTGTTTACTGAGCTCTGGGAAGGTGGGAGGGCCCCACAATGCTCCCAGAGACATCCTGAGTCCTTCCCAGAGCCCAGTAAAGAAGGAAAACCCACTGGGTGCACAAGTGGGGGCAAATAAATAAATGGGAAATGGTGGGGTCCCCTCAATCTCCACTTATTTATTCCCCACCACCAACCACCATGTAAGGTTGCGATGGCATATGTAAAGTGAGTGCAAGTTGCACTCTATGTAATGCACACAATAAACATCTCTGAAAATTCCCGCTTCATGTAATTGGGGTTTTGGGCGTGCGATTTCTGCCAACGTAAGTTAGGATTCAAGTCATTATGACACCAGACACAAAACAAGGGCTGTATGGCTGGGGGAACCGGAATAATGTGTACACATTTAGCAGCAGTTTGCCACCTGCAAACTAACACTAGAAATTTCAAATACTAGGAACATTTTCGATGCATTTAGAAGCTTTTCTGGAATACCGACGTAGCTCTTGAAACCATGATTTCATCATTCCTGGCTGGCATATTTGGCATGGGTTGTATTCAGCATGCTGCAATATTCAGGACAGAGCCACTGAAAACAATAGGCATGACTATCTTAGGTCCATTCATTTCAATCGGTCTACAGTCATACCTCGGTTTAAGTATGCCTCGGTTTGAGTATTTTCAGTTTAAGTACCGTACTCTGCGGACCTGTCTGGAATGGATTAATCCACTTTCCATTACTTTCAATGGGAAAGTTCGCTTCAGGTTAAGTACAGACTTCTGGAACCAATTGTGTTTGTAAACCGAGGTACCACTGTACTTTGACTATGACTAACGTTAGATACCACCCCATTGTATTTGTCAGATCTGCACTTAAAGAAATGAAACGTATAATATATAATTTGCTCCTCTTAAAGGCCCTTCATGACAAATATTTTATGAGATTCTTGCATGTCTTAGTTCAGGGGTGGGGAACTCGCCAGATGTTACTGGACTCTGACTCCCAACAACCCCAGCCAGTTTGTAGACCAACAACACCAGGAGGCCCCAAATTTCCCCAGTCCTGTCTTAGTTCATCTGAAAGTACTCACCTAAATGTGTGCATAGGTAGATTTACAGCAGTACAACTGGTTCTGCCACCCTGGGTTCTGAGCTTAGGGGGCGCTGCAGGGTGTCGCAACTACGACATAGGTAATTGAGCAGAACGGCAGCCGAGAGGCAGGGGGGCACCTAATTTTGGCCTTGCGCAGGGTGCCACTGAAATTCGAAATACTGTACCAAAGTCTGTCCCTGATGTGTGACCTAGAGTGCATTGACTCAGCCCTTGGCTTTCAATTCTTTGCTTCATTGTTGCAGAGACTGATCTGAATTTAGAACACGAAGACGTTGCAGTAATCTTCAGAGCTCTAAATGAGCTGTCCACTTCTGAAGGAAGCTTTCTAAATCCTAGTTATCAACATGGGGATCAACATCAGTCCACCACCAGGCTTCAGTTCAGGCAGGCAGGTTTTTCATTGTACTGCAAGGTGTAAAACCTAAACGGTGATGCAAAAAAACAAAAACAAAAACCTTTTGTTACTTTTCTTCCTTTCTGCGAGATTAATGTTTCAATTTTCTTGGTTGCTAAGCATATACTTCTTAAAACTTGTGAAAAACCAGCCTGCTCCTGAAAGTCATACCCATCCTTTTAAATCTAATAATAATAATAATAATAATAATAATAATAATAATAATAATAATATATTTATACCCCGTCCTTCCCGGTTCAGAAACTGGGCTCAGGGCAGCTAACAACAAATTTAAAACACTTAATTATGATACAACATAAAAACAGCATAAAATACAGTATAAAAGCATGAATAACAATAAAATTCAAAGTTCAAAAATCAATTTGGGGAAAATCCATCCAATAAACATTAGATGGCCACCAGGGCTAGCTGGCTAAATTAGTCCTATTTGGGCCAGTGAGGAGGCCAGGGGAGAGTTAGCTGTGGGGTCCCAGAGCAGGTAATCTTCATAAAAAGGGGAGGGGGGGGAAGAGAAGGGAAATAAAAGATCAGGCTAAATTTAAATTGAAGGCTAGGCGTAATAGCTCTGTCTTACAGGCCCAACGGAAGGAGGTTAAATCCTGTAGGGCCCTAGTCTCATGGGACAGAGCATTCCACCAGGTCGGAGCCATCACTGAAAAGGCCCTGGCCCTCTGGATAGTCTGACTTCCTTAGGGGCCAGGACCTCTAAGCTATGGTTATTCATGGACCTTAAGGTCCTCTGTGAGGCATACCAGGAGAATAGCATTCAGCTGTCTGATATCATCATTTCTTCTGCTCGTGCACATGAGATCAAAGGCACTAAAGTGATCTGGTGCCAAAAATGCACTGAGGCATGCTACATTTTTCTCAGCATTCTACAAGCAGCAATATTTCATTAAAGTTCATGGCATAATTACCAACAAAATTTCTCTATTTCTTTTCATTTTCCTTATTTAAATCTTCCACAGGCTGGCGGCCATGCACAGCATAATCACTTGGATAGAAGATGCATTAAGACCACCATCCAACTCATGCGCTGGAAGATTGGGAATGAGCCATGAGCTCAAGGCTGCTCCTTCCTTCCCTTGGGCACAGGACTGAACACTAAGGCTGGGCAGAGACACTCCATCCACCCCAGGACCCTGATTTAGCCTCTGGGTTCAAGCAGACTCACCCTGTGCCCACCCCTGGGTGCCACACCCGCCCCCTCTGTACCAGCCTTGGATCAATGCTGGAGTAAAGCTAATGTTTAATTAGAATTTTTTTACCCTGATTAAACATGCCGTCAGGAGCCAAGGAGGGGGAAATGTAGCATTCCCTTCCCTCCCCACACTGAGAACAGAAGGATTTGATCTTGCAGGGCACCTTGCAATCTATTAGACTAATTACTTAATATATAGAAATTTCAAGGTATAATCACATACATAGTGGGCACACCAGCTACTTGATTCAGGAATAATATTTTGTCTTGGCTGCTTAGGCAAATCTCCTGTTCATATCCACTTAAAAGTCCATGCCTATTGGAAAGGGATCCCTGATCCATTTGCATAAGATGCCTTTAGAGGAATTAGTGGTGCCAGATCTTCCCTATAAACCCTGCCAAACCTCTGGAGGCTATGCTAATAGAAGCTTATTTCAAAGACCCTTCCAATCTCTGCAAGAACACAGAACATGACAGTCGTGCTTGAGTGTTTGAAAAGTCTGAAGCATAAAAACCATTTACAGAGCAATCCATGCACAGCTATTTGATAGTAAAGGTAAAGGGACCCCTGACCATTAGGTCCAGTTCTGACCAACTCTAGGGTTGCAGCGCTCATCTCGTGTTATTGGCCGAGGGTAGCTGGCGTACAGCTTCCAGGTCATGTGGCCACCATGACAAAGCCGCTTCTGGCAAACCAGAGCAGCCCACGGAAACGCCGTTTACCTTCCCGCTGTAGCGGTACCTATTTATCTACAGTGGAACCTCGGTTTATGAACACCTCGGTTTACAAATTTTCGGTTTACGAACGGTGCGGACCCATCTGGAACAGATTAATTCACTTTCCATTACTTTCAATGGGAAAGTTCGCTTCAGTTTATGAACGCTTCAGTTTATGAACAGACTTCTGGAACCAATTACACCCATGCTTCGGGTTAAGTACGCTTCAGGTTGAGTACTCCACGGACCCATCTGGAACGGATTAATCCACTTTCCATTACTTTCAATGGGAAAGTTCACTTCAGTTTATGAACGCTTCAGTTTATGAACAGACTTCCGGAACCAATTGTGTTCATAAACCGAGGTACCACTGTACTTGCACTTTGAAGTGCTTTCGAACTGCTAGGTTGGCAGGAGCAGGGACCAAGCAACGGGAGCTCACCCCGTCGTGGGGATTTGAACCGCTGACCTTCTGATCGGCAAGCCCTAGGCTCTGTGGTTTAACTCACAGTGCCACTGTTCCACTAAATGACACTTCGGCCCCCACCTGCCCTATACAGAATTATACCACTTTAAACAGTCATGCCCCCCCCCCCGAACTGTAGTTTGTTAAGGGAGCTGAGAGTTGTTAGACCGCTACTACCCTTGCAGAGCTACAGTTCCCAATGAATGTATAGCACTTTGAAGGAGATTGTGGTCTCCAAAAACTTTCAGCGCTCATAACCAGCTACAGGATTTGTTGATGACCGAGGGAGAGGCTGCCAAGCTGAATGTAACCAAAGGCAGGTCTAGGGGAGTGTGACTGCTTCAGTCGCACCGGGCGCAGAGATTCGGAGGCACCGCAGCAGGCGCTGCAACTATAAAGTCCAACAGAAAGCAAGGTAGGGGCAGCAGGTTTTGGTGTCACACAAGGCGCCACTGAAATTTGATATGTCAAGGTCTGCAACTGATGTGAGAGTCGACATGTCTTCCTTGACATTATGTTGTAGAGAGCTAGACTGCTTCAGCAGTTGGTACATCCTGTGTGTTTGTTATGTTTTGTCTCTCATTAATGCTATATGTATATAGAGAAGTAAAAAGAAAACACTCGTCTTCATCTGAAAACGAACTTCCAAGGAACACAATGAATGAACATCCTCATAAAATATCCATAAAGGGACTTCCGGGAGGCAAGATGGCGTGCGACATGGCTTCGCGAAGCTCCTGAGAGCGAGCAACGTGTCCGCGCCATCTGACCAGCCCCCGGACCACCGGAGCCACCGAAATCGCTGCCGCCGTGGTGCGGGCGCCGGGAGAGCCCAGTGGACCAACCAGGAAGCCGCTAGAAGCCCCCCGACGACCTCACCGGGCTAGAGACGAGGGCGCCCAGCCGGCGGCCCGGCAGAAGTCCGGGGCCTCGAAGCCCGGGACCACCCTCCGCATCGCGGCAGCCGCGCGGGGGTCGGAGGCGCCCAGCGGACCAGGCGGGGAGCCGCTGAGGCCCCCTGCGGGTCTACCGGACCGAAGCCGACACCGCCGGACCGACGGCCTGCCGGAGCTCCAAAGCCCAGCCAAGACCGCTCACCCCGCGACGATCCGGAGAGGGCCCACCTCGTAACAGCTGCCGCCGCCAACCCAGCGAGGGAGAAGAGGGGAAAGAAAAAAACCCCGAACAGGAGGACAGACCCGATCCCGCCACTCCTGCACCGCCGCCGCCGCTGTAGCCACCCCCAAGGACTCGGGGGTCGGGAGGTCCAGGTGCGAAAGCGGGGTGCAGAGGGATAGGGGGAAGGTCGCAACCGAGGCCGCGAGCAAACACGCGGCCGAGCCTAGGCCCAGCCTGAGACCACTTCACCTTAAACCAGTGAGCCAGAAGCAGGCCGGCAGCCCACTGAAAAAGACCTCCTTTAACATTTTTAAAGTATATATATAATTTTATTTTTTTATTTTTACTATTTTTTTTGCTATTTTTTCTTTTCCCTTTTAACAAATAGAATCCTTTTTCTTTCTTTAAAACATATTTTCCCTCTTTTTAAGATATATTTTTTCACCATTATACATCCCCCTTTCCCCCCCCTTTTTTTTCCTTTTTTTTTAAAGGATATATATATATATATATATATATATATATATATATATATATATATATATATATATATATATATATATATTACCCTCCTTCCCTTCACTGCCCACAACTTCGCCTTTTTTCCTTTTTTGTTTTGTTTTTCCTTCTCATTTTTATAAAAATATTTTTTCCCCTCTTTTTAAAATATATTTTTCCCCCACTATTTTTTCGCTAATTTTTTGCTACCGTACCTGTCCTATTATTTTTACTACTGTTACTTCTGCCCCCATTTTCACCCTTACCCTTCTATTTTCACCTCTCTAACCCCCCCTTGGTTCTTCCCCCCACAGCAACACCTTTACACCACTATTATCACTTCATCCCCCACTTTAACACATAGACCCCCCCTTCGATACAAATACCCAACCCTCCCCCTTTACCCATCTCCTCCCCAGCACACCCACCCACCCCACTCCTCACCCCCCCATGCAGGTTTGACCATTTTATTTTATTTTATTGTTTAAAACCATCCCACACCTACCCCTACCATCTTACTTTTTAAAAGGGGACCACTGCCGCTGAAACCCCCCCCTCACTTGATTTACGGCTATTACCCCTACCCCCTCCACATACCTTTAAATACACTGTTCTCCACCCCAGCCCCAGCTCCTCAACTTATACCCCATTTTAAGTTCGTTTGTTTCCCACTCCCTCCCCCCTCAACCCCTAAATCGACACACCCATACCTCCCCACCCCCCTTCAGTAACAACCCCCCTGCAAACCCTTACCTCATACCAAACCAAAAACCACCGACTACTCTACCTCCTTCCTCTCTCCCCCTTCCTCCTCTTCATCCCCTCTTTCCTCCTCCCTCCTTCTCACCCCTTATCCCCCCCTCCCCTCCACCTCCTAGCTACTCTCCAATCTCCCCCTCCCCCTTTCCCCCCCGCTCCTAAACCCCTTCCTCCCTCACCCCTCCCACCCCTGACCGCTATACTACTCCGCCTGACTTTGCCCTAAAACATTACCCTACCAGCCTTAAATCTTTTAATCACAACCCAGACAAGACACAAATGACCGCCTAATCCAGACGCTCTGAACAGCCACCAACCAATAACGCCTGATCAAACCAGCAGCCCAGCAGCAATCAGGAACCACCAACACCACAACCTCTAACCACAACTCACCATACCCCAAGAGGTCACCAAGCAGACCTCGAATCAAAACCACCAGGGAGAATGTGACAACACCAGCCAGGGAAATGGCAAACAGCACTGAGACCATAATACCCCCGCAAGGTGACGACCACCCAACAACAAATCCAGAGCTGAGGGAAATGGAAGCAAAACTAACCGAGAGAATAACAAAAAAACTAACAAAACAGTTAGCAAAACAACTGGAGGATACAGTAGCCCCCCTACGGGCACTTATCGACGAACTAACCTCCAAAATGGTAGCTCTAGAGAACAAAAACCAAATACAGGAAAAAATAATTGAGCAACACCAGGAGGAAAACACACACTTGAAAAAGAAATTGACTGAACTGGAGACAGAAAACGAAGAAATGAGAATCAAACAAGCGGACCTTGAAGATCGCAGTAGACGCTGCAATATCCGCTTCCGCAACTTCCCTGAGAGAGCAGAGGAAAGAGGTCCAACAGACCTAATTGTTAACTGGTTGAAGGACACTATCCCAAATTTACAACTCGAGGCAAACGACCTGGAGAGGGCCCACAGAGCCCTAAAACCCATGCCGCAACCTGACGCCCCCCCCAAGGGACATCATTGTGCGCTTCGCACGTTACAAAAAGAAGGAGGAGATATGGAATTACCTCAAAACCTCAACTAACCTCCAATACAAAAACAACCACATATTGGCCTTACAAGACCTGTCCCAGGACACCCTGAATCGGAGAAAAATGCTACGCCCATGCACCCGAAGTCTCCAAGAAGCAGAGATCAGATACCGATGGGGCTTCCCCTTCCGCCTCATTGTAACAAACAAGACAACACAGTACACAGCTACTACCAAAACTGAACAACTACTGAAGAACCTCGGACTCAACACCCCACCGGAATGGCTACAAGATGACCCACCAAGCGACAGCCAAGACCAAGACAACGAAACAACAGCAAATGACTGGACGAAAGTACAGAACAACAGGAAGAAAAAGAAGAAGATGCAAAGGCAACACAACGCACGCCAATACAACGCACGCCAGCACAACCAAACACCATCACGCACAGAACCATCCGGCCGAGCATACGACACAAGAAGCAGGGTCAACGAAACCAACACGACACAGAGGAACGACCATACTACAACAACAACCACAACTAAGTGAAGCAACCGGAAAACATCCCAAACTGAAGGACTGGTGATTCCCCCCCTCCCCTCCTCCCCACCCCCCATAAGGCCATAAACATAGCTAACACCAGCTACTCCACCCCCCCAGCCCCACACCCTTATGGAAACTGCCACTCCAACACCAGTCCAAACAACCTCAACCACAACCCACACCCCTAACACCTCCCCAATCCACACCAAGGAAAAACAACAACTGTAACATTCATAACACAACTCACAATCAGGCTAAAAGATGACACATAACCAGCACAACGGTGGCACCAGAGCGTACCCACACCTACACCCCAACATAACAACGATGTTGCTATTAACATTAGCAACATTGTTCCTAAATCTTACACCCGACATGCACGTCACAAGGATGCTTTACACAGTCTCGCTGACCACCCCCCGTCGTAAATGACAAGGGGGAAGGCCTGTCTCTGAACATGGCCCTTCACGCCAGCCGAGACCCAGGGCCAACTGGCCAAAGGCCGGACGGCCCAAAATACCCCGAACGAACACCTATAAAACCACATATAGGAAAGTCTCTTCAACCTACCCCCTACTCTTTAACCCAAATCTAAATCTAACCCCACTAGCCCCCCACCCACCACACCCTAGGTCAGCGCAACCCCAACAGTCCAGTAAACAGTATGAAGTGAGAGACACAGGACAACCCGGATGGGTTGGCAAGGAATCGCCCTATATAATAGATAAACATGATGGATAGCTTAAAAGCAATTACATTAAATGTAAGGGGGCTGGGAAACCCCATCAAAAGAAAACGCATCACCTCATACATAAACACCATGAAACCACACATCACCTTCCTACAAGAAATACACAACCCCCCCAAAGGGAACAGACTGCTGAGCGACCCCCGCTTCAGCCAACAATGGATGGCACAAGGCTCAGGTAAGGCCCGCGGAGTAGCTGTAATACTTCATAGAGACCTAAACTTCAAAGCCACAACAGTCCTAAAGGACAAAAGAGGCAGATTCATCTTCATCAAAGGAACACTAGATGGCAAAATTAAACTGACAATTGGCTCTATATATGCCCCAAACTCGAAACAACTAGAATTCTTCCAGAAGACACTGAACAAGTTCCTCTCCTTCTTGGAAGGGGAAGCTATCCTAGGAGGTGACCTCAACCTAAATATAAAAGGCATATCCCTGAAAAACACTCAACCTACAACCCCATGGGCAACCTTCCTCCGTGGGAAACCCCCAATAATGAGGGACCCTTACAAGTTACTAAAACTATTAAAAAACAGAGGCCTCTACGACATTTGGAGTGAGCTAAACCCGGGAGACACCACCCACACATTCCAATCTGGACGTCACGGCACAACGTCCAGATTGGACAGCATTCTACTCACACAGAGTCTGATCCCCCTGGTGGAATCATCAAACGTAGGCAACATTAAAATAACAGACCATGCCCCAGTAGAGGTCACCATTAAAATAGGAGAGAGAACACATAGTACTCCATCATGGTCCTTCAGCCCCATCCTAACCACAAACAAACAAATTAGAGAAAACCTCACAAAGACCCTTCAAAACTATTTCAAAGAAAATGATGTAGACAACACAACGACCCCCCTCCTATGGGACGCAATGAAAGCGGTCACCAGAGGAGCATGCATAAAAGAGAAAGCATTCCTCAAAAAACAAACCTCCACAAAGATTAGTAAAATGGAACAAGACATTACCACCCTCACATCACGCTACAAACAAACAGGATCCAAAAAACTCCTTAAACTCATAGAACAAAAAAGAAGAGAAATGGACTCCCTAGAAATTAACAAAACAATGATTAGTATTCTATACTCTAAACAACGCTTCTATGAATACGGAGGGAAAAACTCCAGACTACTAGCAAATAGATGCAGGAAACGAACACTCAAAACAAAAATACACTGCATCACCAAAAAGGACGGCAACATAACATTCTCCCCCAAAGAAATAACCTCAGAATTTGCAGAATTCTACTCCAACCTATACACTTCCCGCAATCCACCTGAGAAGGAAATCCAAAAATTCCTAGCAGGACTGACCATGCCTAACTTAACAGACGAGGAACAAGAATTCATGGACAGTCCTATCACCCCAGAGGAAATAGACACGGTTCTGAAAAACTTGAAACCACATAAAGCCCCGGGTCCAGATGGCTTCACTGCAGAATTCTATAAAAAATTCAAAGAACCCCTGATGCCCTACATGACACGCCTATTTAACGACATCATGAATGGGGGGCCCATCCCCAAAACATGGAACCACTCCAAAATAGTATCCATCCCAAAACCACTGAAGGACAATCTCAAAGTAGAATCATACCGCCCGATTTCACTAATAAACCAAGACTACAAGATATTCACAACAATCCTGGCCAATCGCCTAAAAACTTTCTTAGGTAAATTAATAGCCCCAGACCAGACCGGCTTTGTCTCTGGTCGCAACATCACGGACCCCATCAGGAAACTACTGAACCTAATTGAACATAGCAAGGCAACTAAACTCCCATTGACAATTATGTCCTTAGACATCCTCAAAGCTTTTGATTGCTTAGAGTGGAAATACCTATTAGCAGTACTAACTAACATGAAATTTGGCCCCAACTTCCTACAAACCCTCAAACAAATATACTCCCAAGCCTCGGCAAAATGCAGAATTAATAGTATGGACTCGAATATCATAGCAATCCAAAGAGGCACAAAGCAAGGATGCCCACTATCTCCCTTCCTATTCATTCTGGCTCTAGAGCCCCTAGCAATCCGAATTCGAGCGTCCACAGACATCAAGGGAGTAGAAATAAAAGGCAGAACATACAAACTAGGGCTCTTTGCAGACGACCTAATGGTCACAACGCCAGACCCCCTAAACACAGCAATCTCCCTAACCAGAGAACTCAACACATTTGCAACGGTGTCAGGCCTACAAGTAAACTTTGCAAAATCAGAAGCTATGTGCTTCAACACTCCCCCTCACACCCAGAAAGAATTCACTAATATCACCAAGATAAAACTCTGTCATACCAAGTTCAGATACCTAGGGGTACAAATAACCAAAAACCTCAACAAATTATACCTTCACAACTATAAACCCCTGTGGCAGCAAATAAACAAAGACCTAAAGAGATGGAGCAATATGAACTTCACCCTCTCAGATAAATTGGCCATGATCAAAATGATCACTCTCCCAAAATTAACCTACTTATTCCAAACCCTCCCAATCTGGATCCCCCCAACCCAACTTCGCAGATGGCAGAAAAAACTACACTCTTTTATCTTCTCGCATAAAAAACCAAGAATAAGTACCAAATACTTGCACCTTCCCACCTCACAAGGAGGATGGGGAATCCCTAACATAGAAATATATTATAGAGCCAACCAAATACGACATATAATCCCATATATACTGGAAGACGAAACAAAACAATGGATACACTTAGAAAGGGACACGATCGATAGTATCTGCACCACAGCATACCCACTCCTCCCAAACAAACTAAGGAAGATTCCCACAACACTAAGTAGGTACACACAAACCATGTTCAAAGCATGGAAAACAGAAACAGACAAACTATCCCCAACCTCATCCCCACTAATCCCCCTGGCTTACCACCCGCTATTCCACCATGCAGCACAAAACCTTCAGATAAAAACCTGGCAGACCAAAGGCTTATATCGCCTAACAGACTTTTATAAAAATAACCAACCTATGACAACACAAGAAATACAGGACAAACTAGAAGACATCCAAATTTCCTGGTTAGCACAACACCAACTACATGCCCTCTTAAACAACCCAGTAGTAAAATCAGCAGCAACCAGGCCCCTAACAACCTTTGAGAACCTCCTCCTAACGACAAAGGGACACGGCAAAGGGATGGTATCTGCAATATATAAAATACTGCTCCAAAACCCCACAAACCCCCTAGACACAATCAAAAGACAATGGGAAGACGACATAAGCTATGAAATTAACCCCACCCAATGGACCAAAATGTGGTCTAAACCCCCCTTTAAATCCATATCAGCAAAAATGAAAGAACTCACTCTGAAAATCATCTACAGGTGGTACCTAACACCACGGAAACTAGCGATAATACGCCCAGGAACCTCATCAAAATGCTGGAGAGGATGCACCTCAACAGGCACATATTTCCACATGTGGTGGGCGTGCCCCAAAATCCAACTATTCTGGAAAACAACCATAAGAGAAATAGGTAAAATAACCCAACAAACTTTGGAACTCACCCCAGAATTGGCCTTGCTAAACATCTTCCAGGACAATAACGCGCACCTACATCACAAAGAACTCATAACCCACTTACTCTCAGCAACCAGAAGCACCATAACCAGACACTGGAAAGACCTATCAGGAATAAACATGGACCATTGGTACCAAATAGTATGGGAAACAGCCCTACTAGAAAAATTAACCAATAAATTGAAACTGGCACAGGGACAAATAGAAGAAGATGGCTTCACCCCGGTATGGCTCCCCTTTATCACATACACAGCCCAACAAGATAACGACAAAAACCCACCAACAGCATACAAATCAATATGGTTAACCTGACCCACAACACTCACCCCCCTGCTTACAAACAAACTAAAGACCACCTCAGCTAACCACAAAGGAACAACCATATCCGAGGCCAACCCCAGCATCTCTCACCATCAAAGGAAAACAAGCGAACAACAGAGAACCTATGCAAGCGCTGCTGACAAGAAAAAACCCACCCCATCCCACCCTCCCTCCCTCCCTCCACCCATTATCCTTCCCCTCCCCTCACCAATGTCTCAACAAATGAAACCAAGCTGTAAAAGTGTTAAGAGAGACATTGCTCCTCTTATCTTTGTAAACCAAGAAAACCCTTAATAAAACAATAAAAAATAAATAAATAAAAAAATATCCATAAACATTCATGACATTTAAAACGTGTTTTCTTCAACATTTCCTTCGCACAAAATCTTCAATTAACTTGTCATGAATTACATTTTGCTGTGCAGAACTTTTGACTGCTGAAATTGCTGAACTAGTTAACCATTCCTGATTTGTAGCAGAACATAAGTAATTTCTGACTTTAATTGGGGAGTAGGAGAAATGAAGAGAGGAAACAACACAACAAACTAAAAGACGAGAATTCACCAATGGTGATTCATTGTCCACAGTCACATTGCAAATGCCTTTTCTGAGTTAACAGTGTAGAGCATGGCTGCATCTCATGCGCATTTAACTTGTGTGATTTCAACCATACGCAATGGAATTGCCTCAGGTTACGATGAATAAATGTCAGACATTTCTCTTTCTACACCCCTAGTGGCTTATTTGATCCTAAAGTAGACCCAAGAGAGCCAGTGTCATTCAAAACTGCAGTTTATCATGGCACAATCATCTTGTTTAATCAATATCTGGTTGTAAAATAGCATCAATTGTCCCAAAACAAAGGAAACACAGGAAACATAAGATCTCCTATGGTGTGAGAAATTGTCTAGGATCATATTAGCTTTGATGCTATCATCTCAGCTTGGAGGCCATGCGATAGATTTGAAGGCAAGGCCCGAGGGATATTCTTAAGCAATTTACCTGATGCACGCAGAACTATCCCAAGATGCCTACGGTTGTCTTTCATTTTCTACAGCCAGGTGGTTTTGGTCAGTGGGGAAGAGGAAGGCAAGAAAGCACAAAATGGAACAGGACACAACCCAAAGTTAAAAAGGACATCACATAAGCAGGCAGCTGTTATGAATTCAAACACATCTGCCTGGATTTATCAGCCTCTTCTCAAGTTGAAAAGCACCAACTGCCAGCCTCTGGCCAGTAGGAAGCGTCAGAAATAGAGAAGGCTTCAGACAGAAAGTCTAATTTGTAAGCAGAGGATTGCTTTGGAACACTTTTCACAATCATTTCTTTAGATATCCATTGCTCCACTCCCCTTTCCTTGATTTGTTGGTGGTTCAAAGCAGTTTTTTTTAAAAAAAGAAACTGTTTATTTTTGGGGGTGGCAAAATCAGGCTATGCAATTAGAGTGGATTTGAGCTCACACGCAACAAGCTCACTTCCAACCCCAATCCATGGATTTTTTTATTTCTTATTGCAATAAGGGAAGTGTTGAAGAAACACAGTGGAAAGTGTGAGATAAGAGACTTGATGGTGTCTAACCTCCTCAAACAAATCAGGAGGAGTGTTCAATAAGCAGGTTATCTGAGAGTGATCTTCTGGGTGTTTAGGAATATGCTTTTGCCTTTACACAGGTGTAACCACAGCAAAAATTATGCTAAAAAATGAAGCATCTCTGGACTTCATGGGCCTGTGTTTCTTATACATAAATTACCTAAATAATCTACAAGAAATATGGCGTGACTATAATATATTTTTATTGAGATCTAGTCTCTTAGGCTACTGCCTACCTTTTATAATTTGTTTACCTACAGTGGTTGGATCTTGACTATGTCAGGCATGCTTTCACACCATTGAAATGAATGTGAAATTAGCCATGACTAACTTGTCCCATCCAGTGGGAGTCAGGTTTGCCTAATGTAGTCTGGATCCAATCCATTGTAAGGTTCCATTGTAACCCTTTAGTGAAAAAGAGGACTGTACACATGAACACTGGAAACTGACTTGGTATTTTTGTATTCAGTGAAAAGTTTCGTGTCACAAGAGAGAAGAGTTATGCAAATTGCCTCTGACACCATTAACTCCAATTACATTTTGTTAGTTGATAAGACATCTTGAGCTTTTGTGTCATGTAATTTCCCTTGGAAAATTGTTGTGTCCTTTTTAATTCAGGCTCCCAACAGGATGTGTGTTATCAACAAGTATTATCTTGTCGCGTTAGAAAAAGAAAATGAATTTTTAAACGAATGGTTGCAGGCGGCCATGAACCACACAAAAGGGCATTTGTGTTTCCAGTTACATATATGCAGGTTCTCTTTTATCCCAATAAGTCAACCAGAAGACCACTTGTAACTTCAGAGAACCCATGTCATAATTCATAGGGGGAAGGGAATGAGGGACCCAAGGCCCTTGATTTCTTAGGGCAGGGATGAGGAAGCAGTGCCCCCCCCCAATCTTGCTGGCCTGCTGCTTCTCCCATCATCCCTCACCATGCTAGCTGGGGCTGATGGGAGTTGAGGTCCAACATGTACCTTACTCCCAAGTCAGTCAGCATAGAATTCCAGGCTCAATTTAATTTCAACCCTTTAAGGGCACAAGGGTAATCAAACTAACATGCATAATAGATCTGCAGTAACATCTATGAAAACATAATTCTATATTTGACGATTGGCTTCCTAGGTCATACATTTTAAGGATAAACAAAATTTGGAATAATGAGTTAAGCCAACTCAGAAATAGGTATAGGGTTGTGGTTTTTTCCTCTTGTTCCTTTACTAAAAACCAATTTTCACTGCCCTCTGCTTGGTTGGAAGAGATTCCATTTGTGATGGAGAACCTGTGACTGCAGATGCTGTTGGACTGTGGCTCCTATCATCTTTGCAGCTATATATATATATATATATATATATATATATATATATATATATATATAAACATTCCCTAGGGCAGAACATGAACAGTGTGGCATCTTACTCCTTTAGCTCTAAGGCTCGGCTGCTTTCACTCAAAAGCTGCATTCACACTTCAAACTAAAGGCCAAAAATGGCTGACTCGGTTTGCACCATGACATGGCATGTGTCCCAAGCTGGCTGTTTACACATTGGTTTCCCACCATATCCATGTATTCAACACTACAGAAGTGCCTGATACACAGTTCCCACAATGTCAATCCAAATACAATGTTGCCCTCCAACTGACTCCTTTCTGCCAAGAACTTTCAGGATCAACTTCCTTCAGTGTAAGAGAGCATTGGAACGTTGTGAGAGATGTCATCTTGAGATGAAGAGTTGCAACTTTATTTTTACTTTTTTTTAAAAAGCACACAGTAAATTGGAAATGATCATAGTTGTAGAGCACCTGCTTTGTGTGCAGAAGGTCTGGGTTGGGAAGTTCCATGTATTCATTGGGCCGTTAACAAATACCTCATTAGTGGCACGGAATCTGCTTTGCATGCAGGTGGTCCCAGGGTCCATCGCCAGCGTCTCCAAGTAGCGTTAGAAATGCTCCCTTTCTGGCATCTGGGGCAGCTGCTGGCAGTTTGTGAGGACAATACTGAGCTCGATGAGTCCAATGGGTTGACTTCTTTTGTTCCTAAATTTTTTCCAATGCTCCATAGACCTAGCTTCATACATACTCTATGTTTGTCCTATAGGAAATGTACCCAATACAAAAGGCGTGGGATTCTTGGTGGTGGAGCCCACACACTGAAATGCTCTTCCAAGGGTGGTATGCCGTGCACTGACATGGTGGCATGGAGGCACTTGCCCGACATCTTGGCTGTTGCTTACTGGGGGAGAGAGAGGGAGGGGCAAGGTGGAGGAGGAGAGGGAGGAAAAGGTAAGGGGACCCCTGACCATCAGGTCCAGTCGCAGACGACTCTGGGCAGGGCCGGCTCGTCGTAGACCCCTGGTGGCGCAGGGCACCATGGTGCCGTCCCGCCAGGAGGGCGCCGCGAGCTGCGCCCGCCCGCTGGCCGGCCGGCCGGTCTGCTGCGCGCAGTGCCCACCTGCCCACCGCGCTGGGAAACGGGGCGGGAGGGCGCCGGAGAGATCGCGCTGTGCCTGCCTGCCTGCCCGCCGCGCAGCAGCGGCGCGCCCACCCGCCCACCGCACCGGGAAACGGGGCGGAAGGGCGCCGGAGGGATCCGGCGTACCACGGCGACAGGGGCGCCATAGGGTGCTGGAGAGATCCGGCGCACCATGGCAACAGGGGCGCTTAAGACGGCGCTGACTCTGGGGTTAGATAAGATAATCTTTATTGTCATTACCCCCCTGCTGGAACAACGAAATTACTCGGCTGCTCCATCCACTTAGATAAGGCACTCCTCATAAATTTAAGAGAACTACAAAGCATTAATTAAACAATACAATACGAAATGGCAAGTAAAAATAAGGTGACTTCAAAGTCCAGACTTTCAATTTAAGGCCGAAATTACTCTAGAGAAGAAACTGTTCTTGAGATGGCTCATTCTCACCTTCATTGTTCTGTATCTCTGTCCCAATGGCAGGAGCTCAAAGAAGCGGTGACCAGGATGTGATGGATCTCTGGATATGTCTAGTGCTTTCCTGTGGCACCTGGTGATATAGATTTGTTCTAAGGTGGAGAGTGAGCAGCCAATAATGCTCTCCACTGTTTTAATAATTCTGCACAACCCTACCCTATCCTGGGAAGTACAGCTTCTGTACCACATGCATAAGTGATCACGCTCTCAGTGGCACAGTGATAGAAGGCAAGCAGCAGCTTTTGTGGAAGATGGTTTTTCCTTAGAATTCTCAAGGAATTGAGAATTGAATGAGCGGTGCTCATCTCGCTTTACTGGCCGAGGGAGCCGACGTACGGCTTCTGGGTCATGTGGCCAGCATGACTAAGCCACTTCTGGCAAACCAGAGCAGCGCATGGAAATGCTGTTTACCTTTCCGCCGGAGCGGTACCTATTTATCTACTTGCACTTCGTGCTTTCAAACTACTAGGTTGGCAGGACAGGGACCGAACAATGGGAGCTCACCCCGTCGCGGGGATTCGAACTGCCAGCCTTCTGATCAGCAAGCCCTAGGCTCTGTGGTTTAACCCACAGCGCCACCCGCGTCCCTGGATGAGAGGGAAGTGTGGTGCAAACGAACCAGCAGAAACACTGGATTGGCTCGGCTGGGGCGTTTGCACCATTCCAAGCTCACCACCACCTCATCCCTCCCAATAAGCAGCAGTGACTCACCTGCCAGGAGGTCAAGCCAGAGCCCCCATCCCACTATGCCATTCACTGGCACTGTATTAAGTTTCATTGCCAGGTTTAAAACCTGTTTATTTGTCCTGGCCTTTTTAATTGCTGTATTTGTAAGCTGTTCAAATCCATTTTATTCCTCTCCATTTTGATGTAGTTTTGTTGAATGATTTATGGATGTGGGTTTTCCTTTTTTAAAAAAAGGTATAATGCATTTTAAATTTCTATGTGTGCTTCCCTCAAAAAATTATTTTTGGATAAAGGTGTGGTATATAAACTCTCCAAATAGAGAAATAAAAAATATAAATCACACAGCAGGGCCTCCACATCAGGAAGCTGACTGTCCTCTCAGCCATCAGCTTGAGGAAGCAAGAAATTCCCCAGTCTTGACTTTGGACACAGTAGCTTCTTGGCTATTTCAACAGAGTCAGATGCACTGGTGACAACAGACCCAGTCTATCTGCAGGAGTGCCCGTTTGCTTGCCCTGTCCCATCACTCAGGACCCGAAATGCATGAATGACTCTGCCACCCACACTCTCCAAAAGGAGGGCAAAGGGTGTGTGTCAGGTTTTGAAACAACGTCTTGGCTTGAACCTAGTCATGAAATTTAGAGCTCTGCTTTGAACTCCTGAACTGTGCAACCTGTAACCTGATTCATGTTTAAGCTGTTTGGTGGTTTTTGGAATAAAGCCTTCAGGAATAAATGAGTGCTGTGTCCATCAGCAGGAGCCAGGACAGACAGCTTCTCTTGAGGATGATCAAGTAGCACGAGGCAACCATTTGAAGAAGAGGAGAAGGAAGAGGGACAAAAAGCCGGACTTTTTGAGCCACATTTTTCTGTGATCTGTTGCCCATTAGTGAGATTTCCATTCCTGAAAGGTGTGTTCTCATGCTCAAACTTGTTTAATGCGCTCCCCATGTTTGCACACAACATTATATCTTTAATGGCTGCACTCTGTCATTTCACAGTTCTGGCTTTGGTTCAGCTACAATAGCCCAATCTTCATGGCTGTTTTAGTGAGGCTCCAGAATGAAGGATGCCGCCCGCCGCATGCAAATGAAATGTTCGCGCTGTGCAAAAAGTCCTCCTCGATAGACTCAGCAATTTCTGTCAGCACAGGAAAAGAGTGGTCAGCAGCTGAGTTTGAGGAGCTGTCAGATTTCATCTGTCAGGCTTAATGCTGGCAGAAGGAGGACCCGAGCTTGGCAAGGCAGCAATCTCTCTCCTCCACCTGTACACATCAAATGGAGCACTGAAAGCCAAGCACAGCAAAATAAGACTGCTGGTATCATAAGATGGGAATGCAAAGGGAGAGCTGTGGCTTGAGCTTTGCATCACTTGACTTCCTATGGTGTCAGCTGATTGACAAGCAGCACACACCCCACCCACCTGTCAAAGTGGCTGATGGAAGTTGGGCCAGTTCTTGATGTACCCATTTGGCATTTCCTAATAAGCTAATGTATTGTAAAGCATAGCATGCAATTGCAGTTTCATGCCACAATCCTCTTCTCACTTATCGACTGAAATCAATGGAAGTTACTTTCGTGTAGTATTGTTAGTCTGCTTCCTCCACACACCCCTTTTTTTTCTTCATTGATTTTGTAAAAAACTGGAGTTGGTGAAATCGCTGCTGGGTTACTGTAATGATTCCCCGAGTCTTCTCTATTATCACCTGCTCTCTGAAATGAGTAGGAAGGAGGGGGAGAAACTCAAAATGACTTCCTGCCAATTAATTCCTTAACATTATAGCAGGAGCACAGTGGCTCCCGGCCGCCTGAGAGATGGAGAATTTCTGCAACACTTCAGGATGACTGAAAATTATACGAGTGGATTTCTCACACGTTGTACAGAACATTTAGCAGCCAATATTTTCCCCCCACCATGAAATACATCCTGCTCCCATAATGCATTGCATTAGTTCAATTGTTTCCATTTCACCCCAACTCAAAACAGAAACGAATCAATGTCTTATTCACTGTATTGCTTCACACCCCATTGTTATTGCATTAAATGCAATCGTAGCAGAGTTATATCTGCTATATGTGTTAAATAGAATTCATCGCATTCAGAGAGGTCCAATGAAAAATATATACATATATCCAGACACCTTTCTTTCCTCCACAAAGGTGGAGCTGGTCAAAGCAGTTCACAAGTACAGTAAACGTCAAATATAAGTGCAACAATATTCCAATCATTAAAATACATACAGTACTAGCAAGACTAAAAGCCACAGCAAAAACACAGGGAGTGGCACACACACACACACACACACACACACACACACACCATAGTTTTCCCTCTATAAGATGCCCCCATGTATAAGACGTCCCCTATTTTGGGGGACTCCGATTTTAGAAAATGGGGAGAGATCTGTCTGTGTATAAGATGCCCCCAATTTTTGGACATTATTTTAAAGGGAAAAAACCTAGTCTTATACACGGAAAAATACGGTATACAAAAGCTGGCAACACAATCAAAAGCTTCCTTTAAAAAAAACTTTCAGTTGTCAACAAAACACACCTAAATGCCATGGTGCAGCTGCAGTTGCAAAACTGAATGCCTTCATCTGCCCCAGCTGCAACAAAACATGTCTCTCCCGCATTGGTCTCTACAGCCACAGCAGGCGCTGCAACTTTCCCAAAGCTTGACCTCACCTCCAAAGGCTCACTCCTCCATTGTCTCCTGAGACAGACAGGTGTTAACTTGTGATTTCTGTGTGCTTGTTACTTTCTCTCTCCCCTGAACTTCTGCTGCATTCCAACTTGTAAGAAATGTAGCATAACTCAGTGCAAAGAGACCATTACTCTGTGGGCCATCCAGCCTATAGCAATCGAAAAATAATTAAATGGAGCCCAGCAGCTGATATAGATCGTGGACCATCACTCAACATAATCGTGGACCATCACTTTACGGGCCTTATCTGATCCACTTGAGCACTGCTCTGCTAACCTTCTGGGAAGTAAAAGGGACACATCACGTTCTTCTGAAATTAAGAGTGGAAATCAACTCTGCTAATTTGTCTCCTGAAATGCAAGGACAGCCTTCCTCAATATGGTGCCCTCCAGAGGTTTTGGTCAACAATTCCATCAGCCCCAGTCAGCTCAGCTCATGCTGGCTGGGACTCATGGGAATTGTAGTCCAAATTTTTTTGGAGGGCACCAGGTTGGTGAAGATTGCAGAAGGACCTCCGGCTAGTGTTGTGCCATCACTGAATTCTTTGCCAGCCAATAAGCTTGCACTTTTGTATACAGCACTGTGTTGAAAGGTTATTATTTTCCTGCCATATAATAGAAAGGTTGCGCATTACCTGAGGCATTCGTGGTAATAAGATCACGACTTACAGTGACCCGTATAAATGTAACTAGATGCGGTCCAAAGGACATGACAGCTAGGTGGAAGGGCACATGGAAGGGTGAGCACTGTGCCCTTTCGCACTAACTTGGATGTTTCCAGCACATCTTTCTCCTCAAACTGGAAGGTTGGAAGAAGCTGCTGGATGACCACATTGTTCTTCCACTATTAGTTTATATTATGACAGGAAACAGTCAGTAGTAAATCACACGGAGCAAGTTGGAGTTAACTTTTTACCAGCCAAAACAGCAACTCATCTCCAGCACAAAGTAGTTGCCGAGACTGAAAGACCCTGCCCTCTCCAGCTGCTTAAGTCCCCTCTTTCCCACACAATTTGAGACTTCGCCCTCTTTATACCTGTCCTGGTCCCGAGAGACCAGGGGGGGAACGGGAGCTTGTCACAGCAGGAGGGGGGCACCTTCACTAGTTGGACTCCTCTCTGCCTCTTGGCCTCCCTGCTCTCCTGCTTCAGCTGCTGCCTCCGATTCTGGACTTCTCTCTGCCACAGACTCCCACTGCTCACTCAACCCTGTTACCTCTTCAGCTTCCAACACGTCTTCTTCCCAGTCTTCTCCCTCTGACCACTCATTGTTGTCCCACCCTCACTTCCTGGGCTCTGAGCCTTCTTCTCTTGGGGGTTCCCCAGCTGGTTCCTCCCACCATTCATCTCCATCCAACACATTAGTTACAATCCTCAACAGTCTTGTAGTCCCTTGACAACTGCTGCTGTTTGATGCATCCCTCTTCCTTGCCCTCAAACCAGCTTAAACCTGATTAGTAAACTGGATATGGAGCAAGCAGTAATGCAAACATACCCTAACAGCTGTCACACATGTGCAGATGAGTGTTCATGTACAGATAACAGCTTTATGAATAGGAATTATGGGGTAGGGTGGCAGGGGTAGGGAAGCAATAAGGTCATGTGCATCAAATGAAGACATCCTTGCTCCCTCTCTGATGCCAACAGCACAGCGCAAATGTGACTTAAAACACGGCAGGCAGAAATGAACTCACCGTTTTAAAGCTGCTGATGTAAATATGCTCGCTGTGTGCGTTGGGTCTCTGGTTAGAATAAGTTTTTCATAATGTCAAGGATAGCAATGAAGTGCACTTAAAAAACAGTTCAGAGAAAACAAGTTTTCCATTCCATCCTAATGATACTGGGAGAGGGAAAGAGCCAAAACTATTTACGGTGGTTGGTGGTGACTGACCTTTTAGAAACCATTGCAAATGTCCAAATAACAGGCATACACATGGCAACTTCAGACTGTGAAATGATGTTGCTTTTTTTTAATAGTGCCATTCAGTAGGAAGAGTAATGGGGCGGGGAAAACATTTAATATTGTTGGCAACCACTCTCACACAATATTCTGAATGCTTTATGCTGCTCAGCTGCACCCCACTCTGCCCAGTGAAACCTCTTCACAGCACCCGGCACTTTACAACTTCTATATAAATTTTAGGACTGACCTACGCAGGCAGCAGAATGGTGGGTGACAAGAGAATCCTGGGGGGAGTAGAAAGGCTTGCTCATTTCAGAGTGCAAATGGGGGTAAGGTGTCTTGACATTTGCCCCATATTAAGAGAACAAAATTACCTCCCTGCAAGCGAAATCCTAGCAGACAATAGAGAAAAGCTCCAAATTAATGCTCTCAGGAGTGTGCTTGTATCCTGGTTGCAGGCATGTGTCTTATCACATGGGAAAGGCAAACACGATCCCACTTCACCTGCTGCCTATAGTAGCCTGTTCCACTCCCCTCTTCTTCCTCCTCACTCTGCAACTTGCTTTGCCTGAAAATACATCAGTGGCTCGGCCTCCAACATGATATATCCCACCACCTGCCAAGGATGCCCTTCTGCTGTCTACATAAAACAAACAGCTTAGCCACTACAAATAAGTGGCCACAAATCTGACATAAAGAATGGCAGTATTATTCAGCGGGAGAGCATTTTAATCTGCCAGGACACTCAGCTGCTGACCTGTGAAGCCATAGTTCTCCAAAGAGAGATTTCAGCATAAAATTGTTGAACTAGAATCTACACATATAACTCAGTTTAGGACTCAATCAAGATCAGTGTCTTTTCTTCCGGGGCGGACTTTGGCCTTTCAAATTTCAGTGGTGCCCTATGCAAGGCCAAAATTCAGCACCCCACCACCACCTCTCGACTTCCATTGCATTCAGTTCACCACATGACAGTTGCAACACCCTGCTACACACACCCCAGGCTCAGTTCCCAGTGAGGTGGAACAGGTCACACTGCCCAAAATCTGTCTCTCTTTCTTCCGCTACAGGTCTATGCTTTTCCCAGTCATTGCTATTGTGAACAGTGACTACGCTTAGCTTGTAATCATTTGAGCTTCACGCAGAAATGCCTCTTGCATTTTGTGGTCTTTCTGACTCGGTTGCTCATGTTTTTTCTCTCATGTACGTTCATGCTTGTTTACGTATGCAAACTGAGGAGAACCAAGTTCTAGTTCATGAAAGTTTATGGTACAATAGGCAATGCATGCAATCAGACATCAGTCCCAGTGGGTCTTACTCCAATAATTTGTTGTTTAGTCATGTCCGACTCTTTGTGACCCCATGGACCAGAGCACGCCAGGCACTCCTGTCGTCCATTGCCACCCGCAGTTTGGTCAGACTCATGTTGGTGGCTTCAAGAACACTGTCCAACCATCTCGTCCTTGTGCCCTCCATCTTTCCCAACATCAGGGTCTTTTCCAGGGAGTCTTCTCTTCTCATGAGGTGGCCAGAGAATTGGAGCCTCAGCTTCACGAGCTGTCCTTCCAGTGAGCACTCCATTCTTAAGGAAATCAGCCCCGAGTGCTCACTCCAATAATTAATAAATAATATTATTTATACTCCACCCATCTGGCTGGGTTTCCCCAGCCACGCTGGGCAGCTTCCAACAAAAGATGCTTAGACTATATGGGATATGAAAGATGTATCCGCAAATAAGTAATGATCTATGGCAGGGATGGGGAACCTATGGTCTTCCAGATGTTGTTGAACTCCCATCAGCCCCACTCAGAGGGATGGCGGAAGTTGTAGTCCAATACCATCAACAGGTACGCATCTCTGATCTGTACTATGGGGGCACAAGAGACTTTTGTGTGAGTCCCTGAGCTGCGGTTGGAGAACGTGCTCCATGGGATCCTGATTTGTGAGATAGGGAGGTAACACGCCAAGCTAAAAGTCAGATGGGTACATGGATCCAATCAAGAATGTAATATTACATATACATTATGGTCATCATTTAAAACATTGGGGAGTATCAGTAATGTTTGGTTCAACCCATAGCCTTAATACCTTATCTGGAGAACTGAGATAACCTCTGGGATTCTCAGTTCAAGAAGGATGCTGACAAGCTGCAAAGAATATAGGCACGACAAGCATTTTATGAAAGTCCCATGAGACAAATCAAGTGAAGAAAACCTGTACTGTATTCTATGCCATAAAAAGACAATTAAGAAAATGGGCTTTGTCAACCCTTCCCCAAATATCTAAAGGCATATATGGATACTCAAGAGGGGGCGAAGGATTCCAAATTGAATTATGTGGTGACATCTAAAATCTGTCAATCCTGTATAGCTGAAAGCTAGTTGAATCCCTTTTCTTGCACACTTGTCAATCAAGTAAGTGACAGCCAGAAAGGGGAGGAAGATTAAGCAGGCAACAGAAATGTGACGGAGCAATATTTCAGTGACATCCATCTGCAACAACGGAGTGTCCTAGACTCAGCTGTGTGGAACACAATAGACAAAAAGAGGAGCAATACAATTACATGGGCACCCTTTAGTCCCACCAACGACAGCTTCAGACCAGCCACGCTTTCAGCCGCCGGTGAGATGGAAGAACAGCTCTTTTCTTGCAATAGAACGATGATGCTGTGCAACGGTACGTGACACGAAGCATCCTTTTCAGAACACTCTGAACAGTGAACAGCATAGAGGTCACATAGCTCACACAGAGGGCTGAGAAATACTTATGCCTGAAACCCTGGAGAGCTGCTGCCAGTCAGTGTAGGAAATACTGGCCTCGATGGGCCAATAGTCTGACTTAGCATCTGTCTTAGGGCAGAAAGCAAGATGTAACCCAGCCACCCAGCAGCCGCTCTTTTAGCAAAGTGAATGTTTGCAGCAAAATGGGAGAAAGGGCAGGGCGTGAGGAGATCCCTGCAATTGGAGAGGGGTCCCCATGGTTTGAATACAATGCTTCCCATGAGAGCTGCAGCTTGGATGACAATCTCTTTGCTTTTAGCGTTTTGTACAAGGGCTTTGATATTTGTAGGACTCTCCAAATCACTGATGGGGAACCTCAAGTCCGAGGGCCAAATGTGCCCCCACAGACCTCATGTCAGGGACTGGCTGGACGCTGAGGTGTAGGCACTGGGAGAAGCAGGGTTGGAGACTGACTTGGAAGAAGGAATCAGTGATCTGTAGGAGCCTGCGACAGCCAGAAGATGAGAGTCAAAGGCAAGATAAGTTGCAAGATTGGGGAGTGAGGAACAGGAGTAGGGAGCGATAGGTGAGGCTGGTGTAGAGTCAAGGGCTTACACACCTCCTCCTCCTGCTTCACTGTCTCCCAGGACCAGGAGAGCATTGAAGTGGGAAGAGCAGAAAGAGGTTACACACAGGCATAGTCTTCGACTGCTTGTGGTGGGGGATATACATAAGTTCATGTCGGAGGGCAGGACCTCTCTGTTGCTGCAGCTGCCTCATTAGGTGCACACCTAGGAGTAACAGAGACATAGGACTGAAGGGCATACCTTTTCCTAACTTTTAAGTGTACTTTTGACAAGAAAGAGTTAATTTCTCACTCTGGACATTCCTTGCCTGTCAGAGCACCAGATAATATGGTTCCACAAAACTCATGCCATAATAACTGGATGAGTCTTTAAGGTGCTGCAAGACAGGTTAACATGGCTGTTACCCCTCTGGAACGGGAGTGCAAATTACCCACCCTGAGAATAACAAATTTTAATTACAGCTTATCAAGCCCTTCTTCAATGATAATATGGCGTTTTCTGCCAAGTGATACCTGTGAAGCAGCACAGCTTCCTCCTTGGCACATGGTCTTAGAAAAAACACCAGTAATTACAACCTTGCAGTACTCATTCATTTTCAGCCAGTTCAGCTTCAGATAAGAATCATGTGACTTGCATATGAGGAAGGTCACCTTCTATAGCACAGATAAGGCTCAAATAAGATGCAAATAATGTTTGGCTATAATATTTTTTTTATCGGCTATGACAGCGAGAACTCCCAGAAGTGCAAGCTGGATTTCGAAGGGGCAGAGGAACCAGAGACCAAATAGCAAACATGCGCTGGATTATGGAGAAAGCTAGAGAGTTCCAGAAAAAATCTACTTCTGCTTCATTGACTATGCAAAAGCCTTTGACTGTGTTGACCACAGCAAACTATGGCAAGTTCTTAAAGAAATGGGAGTGCCTGATCACCTCATCTGTCTTCTGAGAAATCTCAATATGGGACATGAAGCTACAGTTAGAAGTGGATATGGAACAACTGATTGGTTCAAAATTGGGAAAGGAGTACGACAAGGTTGTATATTGTCTCCCTGCTTATTTAACTTATATGCAGAATTCATCATGTGAAAGGCTGGACTAGATGAATCCCAAGCCGGAATTAAGATTGCCGGAAGAAAAATCAACAACCTCAGATATGCAGATGACACAACCTTGATGGCAGAAAGTGAGGAGGAATTAAAGAGGAGAGTGCAAAATATGGTCTGAAGCTCAACATCAAAAAAACCAAGATCATGGCCACTGGTCCCATCACCTCCTGGCAAATAGAAGGGGAAGAAATGGAGGCAGTGAGAGATTTTACTTTCTTGGGCTCGTTGATCACTGCAGATGGTGACAGCAGTCACGAAATTAAAAGACACCTGCTTCTTGGGAGAAAAGCAATGACAAACCTAGACAGCATCTTAAAAAGCAGAGACATCACCTTGCCGACAAAGGTCCGTATAGTTAAAGCTATGGTTTTCCCAGTAGTGATGTATGGAAGTGAGAGCTGGACCATAAAGAAGGCTGATCGCCGAAGAATTGATGCTTTTGAATTATGGTGCTGGAGGAGACTCTTGAGAGTCCCATGGACTGCAAGAAGATCAAACCTATCCATTCTGAAGGAAATCAGCCCTGAGTGCTCCCTGGAAGGACAGATCCTGAAGCTGAGGCTCCAATACTTTGGCCACCTCATGAGAAGAGAAGAATCCTTGGAAAAGGCCTTGATGTTGGGAAAGATGGAGGGCACTAGGAGAAGGGGACGAAAGAGGACGAGATGGTTGGACAGTGTTCTTGAAGCTATGAACATGAGTTTGACCAAACTGCGGGAGGCAGTGGAAGACAGGAGTGCCTGGCGTGCTATGTTCCATGGGGTCACAAAGAGTCGGACACGACTAAACGACTAAACAACAACAATGACAGCAATTAACCAGCAGAACATTGTCAGAAGTTGTTTGTTGACAGGTTGGTGTAGAGGTTGTATTTAAAAATTCAGAATCACAATAATGAGCCAATCCATCACATTGTTCCAAATTATGCCTTAGTTGCCTTTTTGGAGAAATTATTATGTACCAAATTTTCAGGTTATATCCAACTAACCTCTCCTCAGAACAGGCCCTATCTTCCACCCAGAATGGTATTATCCAGCTCACTGTTCCCTGTGGCAAAATTACATAACTTTACGCAGTTATGTTGCCATTAAGTTATTTTGGTCTATGCCCTGAAACTCTGGCCTACCTGGCAGCAAGTCAGTATGCCAAGTTCAAAGTCTGAGGGGGTTGAAGTCTGAGGGGGTTGATCCACACAAGTGAAGTGCAAAGGTCAGGAAATGCAGTCCAGGGTCAATCCAAGGAGCCAAGCCTGAAGCCCAGCAGTCAGGATACAGTCTAGAGTCAAACCCGAAGCACAGTCCCACAGAGCGCCAGGAGCATCCAAGCCAAGGTCCACCAACATGAGCAGTTGAACAGACCTCAGATCTGCTGCCCCTTTTACACTTTGCTTGCTGATTGCAGCATCTGGGCTTGACGAGGCAGGTGACCCTCACCTGTTCCAAACCTGAGGAATCACACCTGCCTGTCAGTTGGCATTTCTTAGTGCAGAAAATGTTGATCTGATGTGTAGAGATATTTCCTATTCTAATTAATTCAAGAGGGTTCTGGAAGCTTCTCTGTGTGAAAGAAACAAGCAGAAGGTTCATGATCTTTGGGTTTTTCCTTCAGAGAGGCTGAGTACACTGGTTCTCTTATCTCTTAATAATAGGCCAGAAGGAGCCTGGGTTTCACTTTTCTCTTTCTATCTCTTTTCCTTCTGGTGTGGTGTTTTTTTTACATAGTATGCTTAGTGTTAAGGTTTAGTCTTATTATAAGTTATTTTAAGCTTAGGTTACATCTGCTACAAGTGGATTTCTTATGGGCAGTGCCAATCCTGAACGTACGGTATTGGATTTGTGACCTTCAGTAGCAGTAAAGCTCTGCTGGATGAAAAACAATTCCCTCTGGTCTATTTTTGGGGGGAATCCTGCAATGTGTTTAAGTTTTTACTCTTTTAACTATACCTCACAGTTCAATATTGTCAATATTGAGTAGACTTTCAATGACCCTGCCCTCCCTAATGTAGTAAGCCCTACGTGGAGAGCTTAGGGAGCTGGGCTAGTGGAGCCTTATCTGCTTCTGCCTCCTGGAGTGCCTCTCCCACTGCTCCCTGTGCCTCAAGCCTGCCGTGTTTGTGGAGACAGGGCCCCCTCTGGTGATGGGTCTTGCAGCTCTGGTTGCTGTACACTGACCCCTATCCCCTCATCTTCCATCACTGTGAGTACTTCCTACACCAACCTCTCCTTCCTCACCCCCAGCTTGCCCTAAATGGCCTCGGTCTTGCCTTTAAAGCCCTAAATGGTCTCGGTCCATTATACCTGAAGGAGCATCTCCACCTCCATCATTCTGCCCGGACACTGAGGTCCAGCACCGAGGGCCTTCTGGTGGTTCCCTCATTGCGAGAAGCCAAGTTGCAGGGAACTAGGCAGAGGGCCTTCTCGGTGGTGGCACCTGCCCCGTGGAACGCCCTCCCAACAGATGTCAAAGAGGAAAACAGCTACCGTACCAGACTTTTAGAAGACATCTGAAGGCAGCCCTGTTCAGGGAGGCTTTTAATGTTTAATAGATTACTGTGCTTTATTTTTCTGTTGGAAGCCACCCAGAGTAGTTGGGGAAAACCCAGCCAGATGGGCGGGGTATAAATAAATTATTATTATTATTATTATTATTATTATTATTATTATTATTACCCCAGTCCTGGCTATACCCCTCACTGGGATCTTCCTCCTCCGCCCCATTGTCCTGCCAGTTCATGACGGCCTATTTGCTTCACTG
The DNA here is from genome assembly GCF_963506605.1 of Zootoca vivipara. NCBI lineage: Eukaryota > Metazoa > Chordata > Lepidosauria > Squamata > Lacertidae > Zootoca > Zootoca vivipara. The sequence goes on along the minus strand of NC_083287.1, from coordinate 31,892,155 downwards.
CAAAGGAAACTCAGTACAAAAAATGGGATGGGGAGTAAGCAGTTCTGTAACATTCAGCGATGGCAACTGGAAACATTTTTTGGGAGGGACACCGAAGGGGCGAAGTAAATTTCCAGGTAAGTGTGTTGCGTCCCGCATGTTAAGATCTCTAAAAGAAAAACAGCAGTATATATGAATGGCAATGAATGCCAATCGTAGTCAGTGGATTGATTTCCACTCGACGTGGAATGAGTAAGTGCCAATTTCTTCTGCCTTTTGCATCAGAGTTCTCTGACAGCCCTACCTCCCCACCCCCACCCCTGGACTAGAGGCATAACGGAAATGCAAGCAAGGCAAAACTCCTCTGCAACAGTGGGGGGGGGGGATATTGGAGGAGGAGATCCATGTTGGTTACACAAGATAAATGGCATTTCTTAATCAGTCCCCCTGAAGAAATCTGATAATGGTTCCTATATTTTATTAAGCTTGGTTGAGTGGTGAGCTGTTGGCTGATATAAAACCAGAAACTAGCGGAGAGGAGAGGAATGTAACTTAGATCTGCCAAAGAATTAGATTAATTCGTAATATAAATTCTTTTAGAAATCTTTTACCACTCTTCACCTGCTTTCTCAAAGCCTTCAAGCGACTTTCTCTCTTTGGAGTGTGGCTGTGCACGCTTCACCCGGGTAATAACTTCACTTCTTTTTCTCCAGACCGAGCTGTTTCCCAGAAGCAGTAAAAAAGAGAAACAAGCATTCGCTGATCAGCTATAAACATGGCTGAGATTGTGCAGACAACCTTTATCTTTTATTGAAGTGGTAATTGGAACATCCTAGGAAGAAAAGTGCCATCGGATAAGATCTCTACAAAACAGCATTTGAGGAATCTATCAAGGTTTGCCTATAACCTATAATCCAAACACATACAGAACAAAGAGCTCGACAGCTAGTCCAGGGGTGTGGAGCCTCTGAACCCCTGACCAATTTTAATCCAATTTGACCTGCGAGCACATTTCCCCAAACCACACCAACCCCTTCAAATCAGCCAATGTTAGCTGATGGGCAGTGTGGCTGGGTTCAATTCCTCTAGTCTGTTCAGAGCAGAACAATCTGGGACAGGCTCACAGCTCCCTAGTGCAGTGTGTGCTGTGCCTGTAAATGGCCCCGGGTTCAAGTCTAGGTAGGGCTGGGAATGAAGCCCACCTGAAATTCTGGACAGCTGATACCAGTCACCGTACCGTTCTGAGCTTGTCCATATTGATATGCAGTAGTCTCACTTGATATGTAGCCCCATTTAGGGAAGTTTTTAATGTGTGACATTTTAATGTATTTTTAACCTTTGTTGGAAGCCGCCCAGGGTGGCTGGGGAAACCCAGCCGGATGGGCGGGGTACAAATAATAAGTTGTTGTTGTTATTTATGGGAGTTTCCTGAATCCCTCTATGCTCAATGGCACTTACTTCCTAGTAAGTGTGTTCAGGTTGACAAGAAGTCTCATGGAACGCAGTGGGATTTACTTCCAAGGAAACATTATCAGGATTGGACTATAGAGACTTAAACAGAATCTGTATTTCCATTCACATGCAACTAGGAGTTAAAGGCTGCATGCACACTAACTAATTGGTAGCCAAAAAAAAAAAGTTTTTCTTGATCCAATACCCATGTCCATGCTGCTTTCCATCCAGATCAGTGGTTCCCAATTGATGTCCCAACCCACCAAGGGGGCCTGTGGCACCATTCACATCACAAAACTACTATAGAGATATCACAGTTTTCAAAAGTTGGGGTTCCGTGGTTTGGTTTTTGAAAAACAGGGGGTCCACAGTACTTAACTAGTTGGGAACCGCTGACTGATCTTAGATCCTACCATCCACAAAGTTAGGTGTGGTTACTTGATATGCATTTGGAAAATCTTTGGTTATCCATGCATTTTCCTCCCTGCAGATGCTCCGGGTGAATGAAGAAGGAAGTGGTGACTACAATCTTGGTATACGCCCACCCATAATGGCATGGGGCAGATGTGGATGCACACACACATACCCCATTGGCAGAACTGCCCACATCTGCTTTCAAATGGACACATTGCAGGGTAATGAAGGGAGCTTTTATTTTCAGAATGAAACCAGTTTCTCAAGAAGTACTTTGTGGGAAGGGGGGAGGGGGAGTATGCAATAGAATAGATCCAGTCTGGATCTAGACACATCAAAGAAGCGTGTCAGTTAAACGCGTTACAAACTTTGTAAGAGAAATCGGGTAAGCAAAAACAGAACTCCACATCGCCATCTGGTGTCACAGTGTTAGAATGCATAAACAACGCATGTAAATCGCTTTTTCTTTGCCAGTATAGCTGTGTCCCTAGACTACGTGGGGGGCTACGTGTGGACTACGTGGGGGGTGGGGTGGAGAGAAGCACTCGGTCTCCATTGATTGTGGAATCAAATGTCATGGGTTCACAGCCAAAGGCACCAGAGAGCGAAAAACAAAGCCTTTACACTCAGAACATCCTATCCTTGCCTATCCTTGTCTCTTTTAAAAGGCTTTTTAGTAGAAAACTTGTATTACCCCATTTCACAACAGGCTTATTCCTAAGCCACCACATTCCCTCTCCAATAGGACTCTGCACAGTTCCCTTCACTTTCTGCATGAACCCCTGCCCTTTCACAAGAGCACTTCCATATCCCTGGTTGCAATTTGTTCCATAGGACTTTTGCCGTTCAGGTCAATGGGAGGTGGATTGCACCCTAAATTAGCACCATTGTCATTATAAAAGTGTTGTTTCAGTAGCAGCAGCAGCCTCCGCCATTCACAGAATTTCCTTTTGCTCAAATGGCTTCATTAAGGCCTCCTGAGAAGCTGTTCAAGCGCTGATTGCTTTTTCCGAATCTCCTGCCTGAGCAGGGCACTTCTGATTCAGTTATCAGACCTAATAGCTGGCTTGCTGCCAGACATCCGCTTTCCAGCATTTCTATGACTTGCTGTTTCTCCTTAATTGTTTCAGCTGTCTTATATCCATAAGACTCAAATGCGGATTTGATCCAGCGTTCAACCCGGACACTGAGGTCCAGCTCCGAAGGCCTTCTGGCAGTTCCCTCATGCAAGAAGTGAGGGTACAGGGAACCAGGCAGAGGGCCTTCTTGATAGTTGCGACCACCCTGTGGATGCCAAGGAAATAAACATCTATCTGACTTTTAGAAGACATCTGAACTGAAGGCAGCCTTGTACAAGGAAGTTTTTCATGTATGAGGGTTTTTTTGTTCATTTTAGCATATTGTTAGATAAAAAGTTACCCCCAAAAATGGGGGATGCGGGTGGCGCTGTGGGTTAAACCACAGAGCCTTGGGCTTGCCGATCAGAAGGTTGGTGGTTTGAGTCCCCGCGACGGGGTGAGCAACCCGTTGCTCGATCCCAGCTCCTGCCCACCTAGCAGTTTGAAAGCACGTCAAAGTGCAAGTAGATAAATAGGTACCGCTACAGCGGGAAGGTAAACGGCATTTTCGTGCGCTGCTCTGGTTCGCCAGAAGCGGCTTTGTCATGCTGGCCACATGACCTGGAAGCTGTACATCGGCTCCCTCGGCCAATAGCGTGAGATGAGTGCCACAACCCCAGAGTTGGTCACGACTGGACCTAATGGTCAGGGGTCCCTTTACCTTTTACCCCCCAAAATATGATATCATCATCATCTTTGGCTCAGTTTCCATGCTACCTGCATTCACCAGTCACTGAAAAGCAAGATCCTTCTTCCTGTGTTTTTCTCTCCCGCTTCAGTGAACTGGTAGCATTTGTGTGTGTTTGCCTTGTTTAAGCCGGGATTCTATGTGACTGTTTTGCTTTACTCTTCAGTTCCTCATCAGCAGTAATGATGATTCCAAGAATGTGTTCTGCTCAAGAAAGTCAAGAAAGAAATGCCAGGCTGCCAAAAATAACTGAGTGTTGGGTGATGCTTCTGCTTCATTAAAAACAACTCCAAAAGGTAAGAGAGGCTGAACTCAATCAACACATTGCAAATGCACACAAAAATTCCCAAGCATACTATGGCAGCAAGTGTAGTTCATTCTAGTGAAGCAGCATAGACCTTTGGGATTCAAGTTCCTGCACAATGGTTATGTATCTTTTAGCTGCTTCTTTTTGAAATGGGTGTTGAATGCCACCTCCCCATGTTTGAAAAAAACAAAAATAAATCCACATCACATAGAAAACTCAAGCACCACCACCAACATGCTAGCTTTCATAGTGCAGGGTTATCATTGGGAAGGGCCGTAGATCAGAGGTCGATCATCTGTTTTTTGTGTGCAGAGGGCCCTCGGTTCAATCCAGAATATCCTCAGCTGGGACTGGGAGAGACTCCCTGCCTGAAGCTCTACACTAGTCAGTGTAGACAATAGTGACCTAGATAGACCAAGGTTTAGGGGTGTTGGAGAATTCTGGAAGACAATGGAAACACGAGGGGGAATTGCCAATGTTTACTTATGCATCCCATGTCAAGAAGGGAAACGCAGTGAGTACAATCAGTATTCACTGTTATTGTTGCTTGCTGTCTGCAAATGACACGCAGTTTATTACATTACATTGTGTTTCCTTGCACTGAAATGACGGGGCGGAATGATGTAATGACAATGTAATTCATTGAGTCAATTATGTAAGTAACATGATTTCGCAACAGTGGACAGCGAGACAAATAATGTAGCTTTTTGGCAGAAGACGACCTGCAGCAGAATGGAAACAGAAGTCTAAGGCAGCTTTCTGTGTTGCAGGGTTCTTAAAATGCTCTTAAAATTGGGGAGCATCTAACTATGCAATGCCCCACCTGCAGTTTGCAGATTATGAGTTAATCCATTTTAATTCATGATCTGCGGCTTACCTTCAGGCCTTGGCTCTAGGAAAACCCTATTATTTATTTATTTATTTATTTATTTATTTATTTATTTACACAGCTAATTATATGGCATGCAATTATTTCTCCTATTGATGTTTTCTTAGTATCTCTCTAGCCAGTTCACAGGTGTCAGAAGCCAGTGGCATGGCAGATAATTCACCTGGAGCTCTTTGCTTGAGTCCTTGCTCCAAGGCCCATGACACACTTTTAATGGATGGAAGTAACACCTGCCCTTTCCGCATCCTCATCCTTACCTTCTTTGATGACTTTAAAAGAGGATGAGACAAATTTATGGATGAGAAGAGCTATCAACAGCTACTAGACACAATAGCTACGTTCCACCTCCACTGTTGGAGGCTGTATGCTGGGAATCACAGGGGGGCAGAGTGTGGTTGTTCTCAGGTCCTGTTTGCCGGCTTCCCAGAGGTATCTGGCTGACCACTGTGAGAACAGGATGCTGAACTAGATGGGTCTTTGGCCTAATCTAGCAGATCTCTTCTGTTTTCCTACTGGGCTGCTTAAAATGTTGATTTTCACTTATTGCAGGCGTTATAATTACCAGGTGACCCCCTAACCTTACATTGTACCCTAACATTGTATCATTCCTATTTATAGAGACACCCCCCCAATGCACATACCAGCATAACGTACTATTTGCTGCATGTATTATGTTTGTTGCTAGGAAACCTGTGAATAGTAACCCGTTTATGCATCTACGGTATACTCTGCATGTAATTTAAAAACAACAACAACCAGACACACTGCTTTATGTGTAATGCACTGCATAAAAATAAAAATGAAAGCAATTGTTGCATGAAATGGCTTTATCTGCTTAAACAGAGACATGAAATGGATCAGGTCATTTTATGTTTTATTGCATAGAACCTCCCAGTTGTTTACAGAAGTTCACCAGTAAATGACTTGAGATGTAAAAGCGCACAATGTATTATATATAAGCTGTGTGCCTGAGAGCTGATTCGTACATGACCCTAACATTTAGGCTGGACATTCATTTTATTTATTTAGGATTTTTCTGTGCCAATATGTCACGTGGACCTCAAAGCAGTTTCCATGAAAGCATGCACCAAAAACAACAATATCGATTTAAAAGAAAATCATAGAATAGCAACATAGGAAAACAGGAAGCTACCTTATATTGAGTCAGGACATTTGCCCATTTAGCTCAATATTGTCTACACTGGCTAGCAGTGGCTCTCCAGGAATCGAGGAAGGGCACTCCCCTAGCCTTACTTTGAGAAACTCAGAATTGAATTTGGGACTGTCTGCCACAGGCATCCCCAAACTGGGGCCCTCCAGATGTTTTGGCCTACAACTCCCATGATCCCTAGCTAACAGGACCAGTGATCAGGGAAGATGGGAATTGTAGTCCAAAACATCTGGAGGGCCGAAGTTTGGGGATGCCTGGTCTACCACTTAGCTACAGAACATGCATAATAATTCACAACAATTTTGTTCTATTTAACAATGGTGCCCCCATTAGAAGCCTGATGGGGGAGCAGTGTTCTGTAATAATAATAATAATAATAATAATAATAATAATAATAATAATAATAATAATTTATTATTTATACCCCGCCCATCTGGCTGGGTTTCCCCAGCCACTCTAGGTGGCTTCCAACAGAATATTAAAATACAATAATCTATTACACATTAAAAGTTTCCCTAAACAGGGCTGCCTTCAGATGTCTTCTAAAAGTCTGGTAGTTGTTGTTCTCTTTGACATCTGGTGGGAGGGCATTCCACAGGGCGGGTGCCACTACCGAGAAGACCCTCTGCTTGGTTCCCTGTAACTTAGCTTCTTGCAGCGAGGGAACTGCCAGAAGGCCCTCGGCGCTGGACCTCAGCAGAACAATGGGGGTGGAGACGCTCCTTCTTGTATACTGGACCGAGGCCGTTTAGGGCTTTAAATGTCAGCAGCAACACTTTGAATTATGCTCAGAAATGTACTGGGAGCCAGTGTAGGTCTTTCAAGACCAGTGTTACGTGGTCTCGGCGGCCGCTCCCGGTCACCAGTCTGGCTGCCACTTGGATCAATGCTACTCTGCTTTGCAGGTAAGTTGTTTGCAGATTTCTGACAGTAGTACAGCTGTATTCTAGGTAGTGTAATATTCTATAGGAGTTGTATATCATGTCTGATCCAGTCTTAGTCATGCTTGGCATTGCCTCAGCATGAGTAGAGCGATTGAATTGGTGATTTCAATTGGTTGACTCTTAAACATGCCCTATATTTCATCCAAACCATTGTGATTTAATAACACTGCTTGTTGGTGTTAGACTTGTAAACCCATAGGAAAGAATTGTACAACTTAGATCAGGGATTGGGAACCTGTGTCCCTTCAGATGTTGTTGTATCCCATTTCTCATCATCTTCGTGCAAAAGGGCCAACCGTCATGGAAGATGGGAGTTACGGATTTCTGTTGTTCAACCTGTAGGTTTATCAATCTGCCTGGAGGCCTTGCCAAGTAATGGAATACCTGACTCACACTTCATAGCAGAGGATAGCTCACAAGCCCAGCCCACACTCAACATGCTATGGTCAAAAGTTTCCTGGTTATCAAGATTCCTCATGTCCTATCAGTCCAGGATTGACAGCTACCTTATCAGATATCTGATCTGGACATGTTATCCAAGCCATGTGGCCAAAGGAGTTTGTGCCCTACACACCTGCATTCAGCCATTGATACATCAGAAGAGAAGGTTAAGGGGTGATATGACAGCCATGTTCAAATATATTAAAGGATGCCATATAGGGGAGGGAGAAAGGTTGTTTTCTGCTGCTCCAGAAAAGCAGACACAGAGCAATGGATTTAAACTACAAGAAAGAAGATTCCACCTAAACATTAGGAAGAACTTCCTGACAGTAAAAGCTGTTCGACAGTGGAATTTGCTGCCAAGGAGTGTGGTGGAGTCTCCTTCTGGTGTGGTGGAGGTCTTTAAGCAGAGGCTTGACAGCCATTTGTCAGGAATGCTTTGATGGTGTTTCCTGCTTGGCAGGGGGTTGGACTGGATGGCCCTTGTGGTCTCTTCCAACTCTATGATTCTAGGTCCATGTTGTTGTTTAGTCGTTTAGTCGTGTCCGACTCTTCGTGACCCCATGGACCATAGCACGCCAGGCACTCCTGTCTTGCACCTCCTCCCGCAGTTTGGTCAGACTCATGTTGGTAGCCTCGAGAACACTGTCCAACCATCTCATCCTCTGTCGTCCCCTTCTCCTTGTGCCCTCAATCTTTCCCAACATCAGGGTCTTTTCCAGGGAGTCTTCTCTTCTCATGATGTGGCCAAAGTATTGGAGCCTCAGCTTCACGATCTGTCCTTCCAGTGAGCACTCAGGGCTGATTTCCTTCAGAATTGATAGGTTTGATCTTCTTGCAGTCCATGGGACTCTCAAGAGTCTCCTCCAGCACCACAATTCAAAAGCATTCTAGGTCCATACGCAATGCCTTTAAAGCGGCTCGTTCTTCAGAAAGAGATCTCAGTGCCGCTTCACAAATGCACCACTCATCAAGTGATTTGCCATCATCTTACTATTCAGCATTTCATAGCGTGCAGCTGAACTGGAAGTGTGAACTGACCTTGAAGAACTCTTGTGGTATGCAGAGTTCTATTTGCGGTGTTAGGCCTGTGACGACGCCTTCTCACATACAAGCCAAGTGAGGAACACATATGTGTGAATCAGCCCTGCAATCTGCAAATGGTCCAGAATTGCAAGACTCTTGTCCACTGAATCTCCTGCGGGAGGTCAGGTACAGGGGCCCAGTGAAAAGCTTCTACAGTGTTAAGAACCTTCTACACAGCTATTAATGGTGGGAAACTGCATAGAACTTTATTGGTGGAAAACTGCTTTTGTCTTGTCCACCTGGGCACCCTACCACTAATGGTTTGAGCCAACAGCAAGGCTACTGCTCTTTTGGTCAGCCCTGAGTGCCATTCTTAGCCAGTTGTCATGGAGGACCAGGACATTGCCAGTGGAGGCTGGTCCTCTTGGGCAAAGGGGAAACTATCAGTCCCAAGGGGCGGCAGCAGCAATGGGATGCTGCATTGCTGCCATGTTCTTATATCTAGCCTGTGATCAATGGTGGGAGAAGCAAATGTCTCTATTTCATACACATGCCCGTAATGAAATGTGATTAAATTATATTTTATTCACTTTCTGGAGCTGCCCCAAAGTTATTCTATGTGGCTAATGAGATAATTTGGCCACCCCCCTGTACAGCAGTCCTTATTTGAATGATTACTTGCAATCCTGGCTCAGGTGCGGAAATATTGACATTACAAAGGTGCTTGAATGATTAATATTTGAATGATATTGGCACAGTGGCATGGAGGTATTTGCCTGCAAACATACAAAAGAAGGTACTGTACAGTATTTCTTTACCCTGGGACTAAGATGCAGCCTGGTTCAATGCTGCCACCTATTGGCCTGTTGAGGAACTCGGGCACATGATAAGAGTTAATTTGTATTTTCAGCTATGGAAAACCAGTAGAACATCAGGAATAAAAGGCATTTTGAATATTTTTAGAGGAATGAATTGGAATTCAGAAGCGATGCAGGAATTCAATATAATATCAAGAGCTACTTTTACCAAGAGCAACTTAGAATAATGCTATCTTTCCACCCGTTAGTTATCCATAGTGAATATTGCCTTTCGAAACTGAATAGACAAAATCTACTCAAAGCATTCTTTAATTTGTGGCTGTTTTTCTTTTTCCCCCCTTTTCCCCTTAAAAATGCCTTTATTGATTTTCGTATATTACAATAATAAACATTTTTATAATACAATCATTGTCTTCAATGGTTTATAGTACATTTTAATCCTATATACAATGGATAATTCTCACCACAAAATCCAATAAATAAAATTAAAAGGAAAAGAAAGAAAAAAGAAAAGAAAAAAACAGAAAAAAGAAAAAGAGGAAAAGAAAAACCAATTTATCCAGATCTTAATTAAATCATCAAATTAGACTTCCTGTCAATCCCCAATGTATACTCTTGTATTACAAATGAGTGTACTCTATTTGCTATTCATTTCTTTATCTATTTTCTATTACATTCTTATAACAACATGTACCCGCACACATAATATTCAAATCGTTCTCCCTCCAAAGTCACTCAAATGCTAGCATAGATAGCATACCCTTACTGTATTTTTGGACATATATCTCATATCTATCCCACTTTTCCATAATTTTTTGTTTGGAGTTACCTCTCAAACTATTTGTCAACTGCGCCATTTCGGCAAATTCTTGTAATTTGTTTTGCCACTCTATTAGGGTCGGAACCTCCTCTTCCTTCCATCTTTTGGCCAATTTGTGGCTGGTTTTCATTTTGAACCTAAAGTAGATATGGAATGAGGTTTCCAACCTTCATTCTTATTAAAGATCTTAAACTTTTAAAAGCATTTATAGATCAACAAACCTATTTTTTTTAAAAAAAATACCACAGGGGGAAAAACCCAGCAAATTTATTTTGTCCCTGAAGAGTTTATGCTTTAAAGAAATTCAGAGCAACAGGGAGCAGGACAGTCTCCTGGGCAAGTCCCATTGAAATGGAGTTTTCCTTCTGCTAGATAGGCTACCTTCCCAGGTTGGCGAGCCTCATTTGTTCCTCACATCCCTTTACAGCACGTGCAGAAACTGGCTTTTTGACCATTGGACCCACTATTGGTTTCGTTCGCCCTATTCACCGGAGCCTGTCTTTGCATGCAGGGCAACAAATAATGCAACAATACTAGATTACATTGCCCACAATATGTTGTCCTTCCACATCGCTCCAGATCATCTGCCTGGGCAGGCTGCCTCAGTCCGCCTAGCGAAAGCAGGACCCTTGGCCACCCTTACTTGTCCTGTCTCATACAAAGCACTGACTATAGCAATTGCATGATACACAACAGAACTTTTTCAAACCCGTTGGATTTTTCTCAGACGATTAAGCCCAGCGTAAGGGCTGTGACACTCGGTAACAAGGCGCAAGAGCCTTTTACTACCACCTTTGCCTTTTGTGAGACAAGCTTGTAGTGGGTGGAAGGAAACTCTACCACAATCTTCATCCTAACTATAGAAACCATTCTGTCATGAGGAGGACCATTGCCAAAGGGTGTACAGACACAGACACAGCCAGAGATTTTGTGGATGTGGCTAGAGCACAAAATGTCTTTTGAAAACCCTGTAGACAGGTATTTGGTTTTGGTTTTGCAGGTGCATTCTGCAACATTATAATAATATTATAATATTCCATTATAATATTATCTGGCTGGGTTTCCCCTGCCACTCTGGACAGCTCCCAACAGAATATTAAAAACACGATAAAACACCAAATATTAACTAACTAACTAACTAACTAACTAACTAACTAACTAACTAACTAAACAGGGCTGCCTTCAGATGTCTTCTAAAAGTCAGCTGGTTTATTTCCTTGACATCTGATGGGAGGGTGTTCCACAGGGCAGGAACCACTACCGAGAAGGCCCTCTGCCTGGTTCCCATTAACCTCACTTCTTGCAGTGAGGGAACTGCCAAAAAGCCCTCAGAACTGAACCTCAGTGTCTGGGCTGAATGATGGGGGTGTAGATGCTCCTTTAGGTATACTGGACCGAGGCCGTTTAGGGCTTTAAATGTCAGCATCAACACTTTGAATTGTGCTCAGAAATGTACTGGGAGCTAATGTAGGTCTTTCAGGACCAGTGTTATGTGGTCTTGACAGCCAGTCCATCACCAGTCTAGCTGCTGCATTCTGGATTAGTTGCAGTTTCCAGTTCACCTTCAAAGGTAGCCCCACTGAGCGCATTGCAGTAGTCCAAGCGAGAGATAACTAGAGCATGCACCACTCTGGCGAGACAGTCCGCGGGCAGGTAGGGTCTCAGCCTGCGTACCAGATGGAGCTGGTAGACAGCTGCCCTGGACACAGAATTGACCTGCACCTCCATGGACAGCTGTGAGTCCAAAATGCCTCCCAGGATGTGCACCTGGTCCTTCAGGGGCACAGTTACCCCATTCAGGACCAGAGAGTCCTTCCCACCTGCCTGTCCCCTGTCCCCCACAAACAGTACTCCTGTCTAGTCAGGATTCAACCTCACAATTGACACAACAATAGCACATTGTTGGTGGATTTAGACTGGATGGCCCACACATCATTCTGCTTTATCAGGCCACATTTAGTCCATGCATTTAAAGAACTGAGCCCTTCAAGAATGCAGAAACTAACCAGATAAATAAGGGAGTTTGGGGGGGAGGGTGTTATATTTTGAAAAAAGGAGGTCAGATAAAGACCCAGCACAGCACATATTGCAAATTTTCTATTACCAAACGCTGCTGCCCTTTGCTGAACCAGCATGTGCTCTTTCCACTTCTGTGGATAGTCCTAGAATTAATGACTAGAGGACCCTCCACATTAAGTATGCACATTTATATTTTAATGTGAGGTTCATGGTCACATCGGAGACCTGGAAAGTGAAAGGTTATGATTTATTGCTGAAAAACGGGACGAGCTACAAACCGTCCAGATGAAAAAAATGTGAAGCAGTTCAGTCATCTGAAATCAACCCCTCGCAGCACCCCTGGCAACGTAACCTCTGAAAAGAAGGATGTCTGTTTAATTGGGACTTTCAAGGATGTTGCAGCCTGAAGTGTGCAATTAACTTGTCAGCCTTTTTGAAACATGAACAACTTTTTTAAAAAATCATGGAGATTCATGCAATGTGAATTTTAAGTACCAATAGCCTGATTTTGTCTCCATGGGGAGGAATCAGCACCTATGCTTCCCACACATAATAAACGGGATTCCCTGCCCCCCTCAAAGGTAAAGATGCCAGTGACCCTTTTCTTTAAGCAGTAGCTTACTCATAGCAGAACTTCTTGTTGAAGAGCATCATAGATGGCAGTCATAGTTTAAAACAGGGGTTCCCAACAAAATTTTCTCGAGGACCCCTCATCGAGCCGCTATTGTGACAAGGACCCCCATTAATTCCTAATCCTAAAATTAAAAAGTGAGAGCCAAATTAAGAGTCTTTTTATATTTTATATTTATACGTTTTTTACAAAATAAAAAAATTCCTTCAGTAGCACCTTAAAGACCAACTAAGTTTATATTTTGGTATGAGCTTTCGTGTGCATGCACACTTCTTCAGATACACTAGAAACAGAAGTGTCAGACCTATATATATACAGAGGGTGGTGGGGGTGGGTGGGAATGGGAGATGGGCTGATGGGAGTGGTAAACCTCTAGATGGGTGTTAATGGCTGCTGATGGCTGCAATTAGTCCTGGGCTGAGGTGCTAAAGAAAGCTTGATCATGCATAATGAGATAAGAATCCGATATCTCTATTCATCCCAGGTGCTTCCATGGTTTTAAGCTTGGTAATGATTTCCAATTCAGCAACTTCCCTTTCCAGTCTGTTCCTGAAATTTCTCTGTAATAAAACAGCTGCTTTGAGATCTTGTATAGAATGTCCTGGGAGATTGAAGTGTTCTCCTACTGGTTTTTCAGTCTTATGGTTCCTGATGTCAGATTTATGTCCATTTATCCTTTGGCGTAGGGTTTGGCCTGTTTGTCCAATATAGAGAGCTGAAGGGCACCGTTGGCATTTGATGGCATACACAATGTTAGAAGATGAGCAATTAAATAGTTCTGAGATGGTATGTTGGATGTTGTTGGGGCCAGTAATGATGTTGTCCGGGTGTATGTGGCAGCAAAGTTGGCATCTGGGTTTATTGCAGGCTCTGGTACCAGTGTCCATGTTAAGTCTGGTGGTTGTATTATTGTGGGTGAGGAGTTGTTTAAGATTGGGTGGCTGTCTGTAGGCAATGAAAGGTCTTCCTCCCAGAGCTTGAGAAAGGGAGCTGTCATTGTCCAGGAGAGGCTGTAGATCTCTGATGATGCGTTGTACTGTTTTAACTTGGGAGCTGTATGTGATGACTAGTGGTGTTCTGTTATTTTCTTTTTTGGGTCTGTCTTGCAGCAGGTTCTCCCTAGGTATCAGTCTGGCTCTGTTGATCTGTTGTTTAACTTCATCAGGTGGATATTTTAGTTCTAAAAAGGTTTGCTGTAGATCTCTTAGGTGAGATTCTCTGTCTGTAGAGTTGGAACAGATACGGTTGTAACGTAGGGCCTGGCTGTATATGATGGATTGTTTGGTATGTTTGGGATGGTAGCTAGAAGCATGTAGATATGTTTGTCGGTCAGTTGGTTTTCTGTATAAGGTGGTGTCTATACGTCCATCCTGTATTTTTATAGTAGTGTCCAAAAAATGTATTTCTTGCATAGATTGGTTCATTGTTAGGTTGATGGTGGGGTGAAAGTCATTGAATGTCTGGTGGAAGGTTTCCAGGGTCTGTTGTCCATGTGTCCAGATAATAAAAATATCGTCAATGTATCGTAGGTACAAGAGAGGTTTGAGTGGATAGGAGTCTAGGAAACGATGTTCTAAATCTGCCATGAAGATGTTGGCATACTGTGGGGCCATGCGGGTGCCCATGGCTGTGCCGCTGATCTGGAGGAACAGGTCATCACCAAATTTGAAGTGGTTGTGGGTAAGGACAAAGTGGCAGAGTTTGGTAGCAAAGTCCGCTGTGGTTTTGTCTGAAATGGTGTTCCTTATGGCTTGTAAACCATACACCAACATCCCACACAATGATGGTTTACAAGCCACCTAACGGCATACAGCAGAACTACTGCCGCATCTAATTCTAGTTTTGCGCTAGACTCTGCTCATGCAGGAAGTGGCCAAAACAAAAAATCTGTTATCATACAAAATATATTTAATATATTTTTTATTCTAATAGCATCTTGCAGACCCCTCTGGCATAGCTCGCGGACCCCTGGGGGTCCGCGGACCACCTGTTGGGAACCACTGGTTTAAAACACCTGGAGGCAGCACCAGGAGCTCTGGGGATCTACCAAGAGGTGGCCCCAGACTGTAAGTTGTTGTTGTTGTTTTTTAATGCAAGTCTCTAACCTTTCTAGAAAGAAAGTTCTGGAGCAAAATGTGGGCTCCCTCCTATGATTTCTGTGAAACGAGCCAGCCTGGCTGCTCCCACCTTACAGTGGGAGTGTTTTTAGCTAACGAATGAAGTCAGAGCTGTGATTGATGAGCAGGTTGTTCAGACACCAGGAATCTCTGAGGTCCTTAAGATCAGCTGTTTTCTTTTTTACCCATCTGCACTTTCCTTTCTGGCTAGTGGTCCCTGTCTGCTTGCCGTCTCCATCTGAGATCAGGCATTCCTAGGGATCTGTGGTCAGTGTATGTGTGCTGAGTGCGCATGCGTGTATTTTCCCAACAACTTTGGAAGGAGCAACTTTGGAATGCTCTTTGTTATGTTAGACGGCAACAGCATCAGTGGGGGAGGGGTCAGTCAAGATCATGAACACACACATACACAAACACACTCTTCCCCCTGGACATATGTTAGAACTGTGCACACACAAATGTTGCATTTTAATGGCTATGGCAGACCGAGGTGTCTCCTTGTTCTTTACGCTCCAGCATGACCCCCAGTGAGATTATAAATAATACCTGAACCCCATGTCTTGATGTTTGCAGACATGAGAGGGTTAGAAATGACTATCAGGGAGTGGTCCGTCAAAGCAAACTCGGTTTTTATTTTAACAAAGTGATTTCAATGTACGGATCAGAGCCGAGATCATCTTAAATTGTGGAATGCATGCTACCACAAGAGGGTGCTGTTCCTCCTCTTCTCCAATATGAAATGTGCGTGTGTCTTAACATACAAATAGATGAGCCTTGCTAGGTTGGATCAAAGGATGCCTGAGAACTGGCATCCTGTTCTCACGGTGGCCAGCAGATGCCCACGGGACGCCTGCATGAGCACAATTTCACTCTCTCCGCTTGTGATTCCCAACAAATTGGTCTACAGAGGCATGCTTGTGAAACATGGACCACTTATAAATGCCATCCAGATCCCAGGCATGGCTACGGTGCTCCTGGTATGGAAGGAGGTGGTTTAAAACAAAAACAAAAACTGAACAGATGAGGCCAGAGAATATTCGCATATACATATGTAATAATAACATTCATATGTAAGGTTGCCAGACTCAACAGAGGGCAGGACTTCTGTGCCTTTAATTGAGTCTGGCAACCCTATTCATACGTGATGCACCACAGGTGCCCTTCCTAGTTGACAGTGGGTGGCAAAAAAAGGTTTCAAAAAGCAGATTCTCTGAACAATGATTATAATCTAACCTGGATTCCCTTCCTCTCTCCTGCTGCCCAATCTCTCTTTCGTAAGGCAGCGTTAAAATTGACATTCTTTTCTCTTTTTCCCCCCTGTGACAATATAGACACCATGTGGTGTGGCAGGAACTGCAGAATATAATACCCTTAACCATTTTTACTAATCTCTGTATTCTAGCTAAAGAGAAGACATGGGCATATTAAAGTAGAAGTATATTCAATTTGCAGCATAACATATTCATGTCTAGGCATGGGAGATAAATTTCATTCCATTTGCATTTACCTAAGTTGCCCTTTTCAAAACAGCATGTGGACCAAAACACATACAATTGCATTTCTATGAATCATTCAATGCAGTTCTCCAGATTCACATGTGAGACCCATTCCCCGTTCAAAAGCTATCCATGTCTCCACTTCAATCTAGGGATGGAAGCGGGGAGGGGAATCAGTTCAATTCACATTTAAAAGTGAATCCATCTAATTCACGCTTTCTGAAACAATAAGCAAACTGAAGTACAGCCATCCTTTGAAATTTGTACCTCCCTGAATTTTGCAACGGAGCTCTCCAGCCGCATCCTGTGTAAAAACGTGCGTATCCTAAAGTAAAGTGTGCATATAAACAGACAGCTAACTGAAAATAGCATACAGAAATGTATTGCATAAAGCAAAATTGCATACAAAACTGTGTATATATGGAGAATTTTGCACTAAGATGCTGATACATTTACACAAGGGCTTTAAAAAAAACAACCCCACACACCACAAACTGGTGTGGAAAACAAATTGACAAATTCACACAGGTTTCCTAATGTCAGATAATGTTATTTTAAAAACAGCTAATGATAACTCTGAATGTGTGTTCTATCAATAGTTCGGTTCTTTTAGATTTTGCATCCTTAACTCTCCCATTAAAATGAAGCCTTTTGACTGGATCCCTCACTCTGGGTTTCCTCCCCCTTCCGGTATGAGAGACTGTTGAAAGGCTGAACTCGCTATGCGCAAACTATTTGCCCTGGAGCATGCATACCCATTGCTTAGATGGAGAACAAATCTGAATTTCTTTTCTTCGCACTGTGAGCAAGTTTCTGCAAGTTCAAAGTTCGGAAAGCTCCTTCAGGTGCATTTCTGGGAGGGGACTTAAGAGAAAGAGGAAAGAAGGGAGGAGAGAGCCTTGGGACATTTGTCTTGTGAATCATTGCCAGCGACACCCCTCTCTGTCATCTCCTTTTCATATCTTTCTTACTGAAGCTGTATTTACGCTGATTACCATTTTGCACTATCCGTCTTTATTTACAAACAGGCAGGTTGAGCACAGTTGGAGACAGAGTGTATGTAGATGCCCTGATTAGCCAAAGCTCACTGCTCCTGCATCAGATCTCTAGGGGAGGGGTGAGGACCCTGAGGACCCCCAGCTCCCATCAGCCCCAGAGACGATGGCCAGTGATGATGAGAGGTGGAGTTCAGCAACACCTGGAGGGCCACCTGATGCAGAAAATCCTGCAAAAGGCACCTCTGCCCTTCGTTCTTCGGATCAAAGCTCACCACTTATCTTCAGAGAATCTGAAACGTGCCACAGTTACATGATAAAGGATGGCACACCTTTTGCACATGCCAAGGAACCACAAGCCACAGAATCCTCTACAACCAGCCTTGGCCATTTTTGCACCAAATATTCATGGAATGGGCTGTAGCTCAGCGACAAATCTTGTGACCTGCATGCAGAAGGTTTTCAGGTTCAGTCTCCAGCATCTCCAGGCAGGGCTTGGAAACCGTCCTGTCTGAAATCCTGGCGAGTCACTGACAGTCAGTGTGTTCACAACATTTAGCTCAATGGACCAATGGTGCGTCTCAATATAAGGTACTTTCCTCTCTCCCGCTAGGATTTTCAACATACTGATGTCTATGTTCCATCTTGGTTTTTTTCCACTTGTGTGCTGCTTGGGCAAAATTGTGGATCAGTGTCATAGAATCATAGAATCATAGAGTTGGAAGAGACCACAAGGGCCATCCAGTCCAACCCCCTGCCAAGCAGGAAACACCATCAAAGCATTCCTGACAGGTGGCTGTCAATCCTCTGCTTAAAGACCTCCAAAGAAGGAGACTCCACCACACTCCTTGGCAGCAAATTCCACTGTCGAACAGCTCTTACTGTCAGGAAGTTCTTCCTAATGTTTAGATGGAATCTTCTTTCTTGTAGCTTGAATCCATTGCTCCGTGTCCGCTTCTCTGGAGCAGCAGAAAAGAACCTTTCTCCTCCTCTATATGACATCCTTTTATATATTTGAACATGGCTATCATATCACCCCTTAACCTTCTCTTCTCCAGGCTAAACATACCCAGCTCCCTAAGCCGTTCTTCATAAGGCATCGTTTCCAGGCCTTTGACAATTTTGGTTGCCCTCTTCTGGACACATTCCAGCTTGTCAGTATCCTTCTTGAACTGTGGTGCCCAGAACTGGACACAGTACTCCAGGTGAGGTCTGATCAGAGCAGAGTACAGTGGTACTACTACTTCCCTTGATCTAGATGCTATACTCCTATTGATGCAGCCCAGAATTGCATTGGCTTTTTTAGCTGCTGCATCACACTGTCATATAGGTCAGCACTGACACAGATAATACTGGGGGTGGGGGGAGTATATACAGCTTCACTTTGTAGCACTCATTTCCACACACACACCCCAGTGGAGTATTGTCTGCAAGAAACACAAGAGCATTATTTTCAAATTGCCTTGTATATTTTTGGTGTGGAAAGTACAGCATAAAGAACACTAGGTGGTCCCTGTGGTTCATTTTTGGCTTTTCAGAAGCATTTTTCTCTGCAGAAGAGTGATGTACAATTATGGAAGCCTCTGCAGACGTGGGGGTGGGTGGGGAGAAACCTCCAGGAGGAAGTTACCACCCAGAACCACATAAAGAGCTGCGAAAGCAATGAGAGAGGGTTTTTCTCGGCATTTAAAACCAGAGATCGACGTGGCATTCTCCGTCTCTGAAAGGGAAGCGAGGCAGTCCTCTTCGGAAAATTGCTTTCAAAACAATTGGCTTCAGGGTTCTGCTGAAGTTGGATACTCCCTGTAATATGGGGCGGTTTGATTTACCCAAGTGAGGTTATAAAATGAAAAGGAGGGAGTTAAAAATATAACAAAGAGGCTTGGGATTAGAGGCAGATGGTCTTTTCTCTGGTCCTAGAAGCTGCTGTGGGTACAGCACCCAAGGAGAGGGGGCATTTATGCATTGCCCCCCCCCAAAAAAAACCCACCCAGGACACACTTCATCAGGGAAAGAAGACGCTGATTTGCATAAGATTTGCATTCTAATTTATGTGTATAAATTTAGATGCGAATCAAGGGCTATAATTTAAATAGAATTTAATTAGAGTAGGAGGATTATGACAAGATGCTCTGACTGGGAGACCCAGTCTCCTTTTCAGATCCTGTTTGTGGGTGACGTCTTCCTTCTTATCCTTGCTTATCTTTAAACTGAACTTAGATTGTGCAGCCCTTTCAACAGAGGGCTCTTTCAAACAGAGGACTAGCCAGTGTGGTGTAGTGGTTAAGAGGGGTAGACTCGTAATCTGGAGAACTGGGTTCGCGTCCCCGCTCTTCCACATGCAGCTTCTGGCTGACCTTGGGCCAGTCACACTTCTCTGAAGTCTGTCAGCCTCACTCACCTCACAGAGTGTTTGTTGTGGGGGAGGAAGGGAAAGGAGAATGTTAGCCGCTTTGAGACACCTTCAGTTAGTGATAAAGTGGGATATCAAATCCAAACTCTTCTTCCTCTTCTTCTTCTTCTTCTTCTTCTTCTTCTTCTTCTTCTTCTTCTTCTTCTTCAAATAGAGGACCGTCCTCTGTAAAGTAGACACTTGACCACCCCAAGCAGCACACAGTATGTACAGTAAGGCTCCCAGCGATGGTATAAGACAGAGGTAGCCAACGTGGTGCTCTCCTGATGTTGTTGGACTACAACCCCCACCATTCCTGACCACTGACCATACTGGCTTGGGCTGATGGGAGTTGGAGTCCAGCAACATCTGGAGAACACCAGCCAGATGGGAGGGGTATACATAATAAATTATCATCATCATCATTACACCACATTGGCTACCCCCAGTGGTTTTCTCTGCATGTTATTATCACTGATATATACATTTTTATGAACACTTTACCTTAATATATGTGTTTTGGACACATTCCTCGGCTGGAGAACTGCATTGCAAAATTTAGAGAAGGTGCACATTTCAAGGGACAGCTGTATCTCAGTTTGCATATTGTTTCAGAAAGTGCAAATTAGGTAGGTTGGCTTTTAAATGCAGACAGAATCCATTTTCTCCCCCATTCCTGGGTGGAAATGGAGACCAGAATGGCTTGGGAGTGAGGGAATGGGTCTCATGTGTGAATGTGCTCCCCAAAATTAAAAGACGTGTGTGTATTTCATTGTCAGTTGGTTTAACCATCTTCAGCCTTGAGAAAAAAATCCCCCACCCTCATTAGGTTTGCATAAAGCAGCATGGCGAATCATCTAAACTTTTAATTTAGGTGGAATTTCAGGTGCTCCTTTCTTGGTTAAATCCAGTTGTCTTTTCAAAAGGGTTGGTAGACTTCTTACTGTCACTTTAAAAAACTTCCCCTCCCATTAAACTCAAAAAAAGGTGTCTTAATGAAAACCTTATGGCAGCTTTTTGATGACTGGCTTCTCGCTAGCAAAACCAGAACTATGGTCTGTTAAAGCTATGTGGGTCAGCTATAGAGGGAGTGGAAACGGAAGAGCAAAAATGGTAGAGAAATACTATGCTTTTTCAGAGGCAAAGCGGGAAGGAGAATTGAGTAAAGAGGCACTCAGAAGACTCTGTGGCCAAGGGAAGAAGATGTGGAGGGGGAAACTGGGTGTGAACAGAATCCATATTTTATACAAATCCCCTTGCCCCTTCTGCATTGGATTCCCTAGGAGTGTGAGCTGCTTTCTTACAGTATCCGTCATTCCATGCTTTCTTACACCCCCTTTCGTTTCAACAGCTGAAAAATGACACCAGATTCTCTCTACTTCGTCCAACTTGCCAGCGTTTCCTTTCCTTAAAAGGGATGTGAACTGTACTCCAGCCAACAGATTGGGCTTTAAACACTTGCCCCGCAACCCCCAGCTCCTCCGATTCAGTCAACGTGGCTGAGTCCTTTTCAACACTGAAAACCACAAGGAAATATTTTCATAGCAAGGAAGTCCACGAAGCGTTCCTTGTTGGTTGGCATCCATCTGTCTTGGGAGATAAAGGAGGAGGCATAGGCATGTTCTCTGTTGACCTAGGGCACGGGGGTTAATGGGCTTTACTTACATGGGGGGTAAATTACATTTGATTCTATTATTGGGAGAAAGTTCTTAGGAACACAGGCAATTATTGCCTTATACTGAGTCCAGCTAGCTAAATACTGTCTGCACTGGCGGGCAGTGGTTTTACAGGGGTTGTATCGGGGTCTTCCTGAGCCCTAGCTAGAGATGCTGGGAGATGAACTTGAGACTTTCTGTATGCAAAGCAGATGCTCTACCACTGAACTCCATTTCTTCACTAAGAGCAACTCAACAGTGGGACCAATTGACCATGGACTCTCCCTTGCTTAGAGGTCTTCAGCCATCTGGTGTTGATGGTACTGAAGTTCTGGATTTCCTGCACTGAGGAAAGAGTTAGATTAGGTAACCTACAAGGTCCTGCCTAGGAATCACGGCCTCAGTAAAAAAAGAATTGTCCAATACAAATGCTTTCGTGACCCTGGAATCTGGGCAACGTTCTCAACATACATTTAGACTGCTATTATATCATGTTAACAGCCACGGTTTCCGGCAAAGAATCCTGGGAATTGTAGTTCATTGGATACATCGAGAGTTGTTAGGGGCCTACAATTCTTGTAGCTCTGTGAGAAGTCTCTTAAAAGAACAGGTTTTAGGGAGCTCTATAAAGATGACTCCTAGAGTCCATGAATTCTGACCTCATGACTAATGCTAATTGAACACCAATGGATTTATCTTATTGCGTCTACTTTCTAATTGCAGTTATTACTGTTAGTGCACCGCTAGAAATAACTATGATCAGGAGAGAGGATAAAATTATGCCAAGCGTATAACCAGTGTCATTCTGTACTGATCAGATTTTAATGTAATAGATATTATTATTATTATTATTATTATTATTATTATTATTATTATTACATTTTACTGTTTATACTCCGCCCATCTGGTTGGGTTTCCCCAGCCACTTTGGATTGGCTTCCAGCAAAATATAAAAACATAATAAAATGTCGTTGTCAGAGATATGGCTCCCCAGAGCGACGATGCGGATGATGAAGGATCTTCGGAGGGACAGCAAGGTATTTTTTCTTCCTTCCCAGCAGTTTGAAGCCAGCTCCTCTCAACCCTGCTCTTTTTCTTCTGTCGAAGAAGAAGAGAGAAATTCTCTGGGAAGTGTACTAGGGCTGGCGAGAAGCCCAGATACTGATAAGAAGTTTCTGGTAACAACTGGGAAGGGGAGGAATTGACCAGAGGAAGGGGCAGGAAGTCAACATGAATCTCCCCATGCTCATAGGCTAACGAGGCGTCAATCAAAGAAGCGGAAGGGGAGGGATCCTGGAAGATATCCTGTTGGAGGAGGAGTCATAGTCCAGACACTTCAATGTATTGAAAAGGAGCTGGGAACGGCTCAGAGTGTAATTACTGTATATAATAAACTGCTTGAAAACTGAAGGAGTCTGCTTGCTGCCTAATTAAGCCCAGCGGCGGAGCATATGCCCACGCTGCCCAGGGTGGGCTTGCTCCCAAGGGGTGTATGGCGTGCAGGGTGCCCTCTCAGGTGTGGGATAGCTTCTTGGGTGCCCAGAACGGCATGCGTGCCCTGCAGCTGGGAGCGGAGCAAGCCGCTCATGAAGGCAGAGCGAGCTGCCCGTGGCGGACATTTGGCACACTGCCTGCCCACAACTCCCAAGCCTCCCCCAAGCAGTCAAAGCGAAGGGGGAAGGGGGGAATGCCACCGGCAAAGTGGCGGAGTTCCCCCCTTACCCCGACGACTCAGGGTAGGCTTGGGAGTCGCAAGCGGGTGGCGCACCGAATGTCACCCCTCTCAGTGAGGGTACCTGGGGCGGTCTGCCCCCACCGCCCCCCTTCCTACGCCCCTGATTTAGCCAAGTAGTAAACCAGATCGTTACAGCCTTACATTTAAAAGTTCCCTCAACAGGGCGGCCTTCATATGTTTTCTAAAAGTTGTGTGATTCCTTATCTTCCTGAGATCAGCAGAAACACAAGTTTTGCCTCTGGAGAGACTGCAATTTTGCGCTAGAAAAACCTCCACTTTCCCACTTTGGTGGATGCCATATATTTGTCTATGGGGAGATGTGACTCAGATTCTTGACAGTGAATATTGCTTTTGGATTGGGACAATATGGAGGGGTCGAAACAGGGACTTTTCCAGAGCTCCACCTACCCCCCCCCCCCAAAAAAAACACCAGTGGGCGTCAAGAGCTCTGCATGCATGGTGCCTTCCTGGTGCCTCAGAATAGAATTTATGCCTGTGAATGAACACATCTAGCCAGACTTTTCAAAAGGAATGGATCTGCAGCATGATGACACACACACACACACCCATGACATCTCCCCCTCAGATACAGTACATGCACATAGCAGGATGCGCTGTTGTCATTGAACAATGCCTTTGCATGATGCACTTGTGATTGTGCCGAAAGGCCTTTAGAGGGAGATGATTTCACCAACTGCGTGGAGGAGCTATCCTCCCCCAATACTGGCCTCTCAACTTTATTCCTTCCCTTCCTCTCTCCCTCACAGTTTCTTTGTCTGTTTTCTCTATTACTTGCTCTCTCTCCTCCCCCCCCACTCTCTTGCTTCTCTCCCCCCCCCCGCCCCCCGCTTTGCATTTTGTCCTCTGGTTTCTAAAGCATATTCCACTTCTTCTTTGGATTTCTTCACAGCCTCTCTTAAACACAGCATCTGATTACCCTGTGTGGAATTTCCGTGTGTGTGTGTGTCCACGCGTGTAAATGATGCACTTTAAAATGGCAGTTTTCTCTCATTTATTGAAATCATTCCTCAGCAACTATTCCTCAATGTAAACGCAGAGAGGAGTGAGATTGGGGCCCCTAATAAAGCCCCCCCCCCAAAAAAAACACTTTATGAGAACTTCCACTCAGGTATGGGCCCCAACTGCGTTATTATTATTATTATTATTATTATTATTATTATTATTATTATTAGATTTTATATACCGCCCTATACCTGGAAAGTATACATTTAAAGCATCATCGTACTACTTTAAACAGCCATGACTTTTCGCAAAGCATCCTGGGAACTGTGGCTTATAAAGGGTGGTAAGTATTGTAAGGAGACCCCTATTCCCCTCACAGAGCTGCCGTTCCCAGATTGGTTTAAACAATTCAACCCCTCTTCATAGGGAACTCTGGGAACAGTGGGAATAGGGATCTCCAAACAACTCTCACTCCCCCCCCCTTAGCAAACTACAGTACCCAGAATTCTTTGGGGGACGCCATGTCTGTTTACAGTGGCATGATTCTTCTAGTGCAGAAGGCACTAGCTGCATGATCTTATCCTATGGCTGCCATACGTCCAGATTTTCTGGACATTACCGGGATTTCAAATGTGAATTGACATCCAGGGGGAATTTCCAAAAGGTGGTGCTTTGTCCTGGATCAATTGAAAAATTGCGCCACTGAAATTTGAGACATCAAGGTCTGCAACCAATTTGAGAATTGACATGTCTTGCCTGACATTGCGTTGTCGTGAGCTGGACTGCTTCAGCAGCTGGTCCATCCTGTGTGTTTGTGTATTATGTTTTGTTTCTCATGAACAATATGTCTATATGGAGAGGTAAAAAGAAAATACAGTACTTCTCTTCATCTGAAATTGAACTTTATTTCAAGGAATGCTCTGAATGAATAGGGCTGCCATATGTCCAGATTTTCCCAGACATAACCGGGATTTCAAAGACAGAAGTGATGTCAGGGGGGAGGGGTTCAAGTAAGTAAACAAAAAAAAAAGCTCAACAAAATTTGGGGTGTCCTGGCTTTTACTTTTTGGATTATGGCAACCCTATGCTGTGGGTTAAGTATGAAAACAGCATTATGAACAGGCAGACACAATCAAAACGCCAAAAACCCGTGGTTTTTCTATTGACTTGCTTAAGATCCAGGACAAAGTGCTGCCTTTCGGAAATTCCCCTTGGGCGTCAATTCCGCCTTTGAAATCCTGGTAATGTCCGGGAAAAATCTGGACATATGGCAGCCCTACCCACAGAGCAGTTTAGGCAAAGTCTCTGCTACCTAAACTTGGCAAAATTGGGAACAGGAAGCAGGGGTTGTATCCATAATACGTAGAAATCTAGTGAAAGTGTGGCCCATCCTGGTTATAATAAAACTAGGAAGACCAACATGATTTCAATGGCAGTGAGCTCCATGGATGAGTGGGAATTCGAACCAGGGTTGTCACCAAGCCAAAGTCTCCAGTCAATACACCACACTAAACAGGCCTCAACTCTAAAAAGAAAAAGAGAGGGGAATCTAAATTTGAGGGTCCATTTGTCAGCTTCTGCTATAATTTTGTTGAGATACTGTCCCCTCCTTCCTCTGGTCAGTACAAAAATGTGCTGACATCACAACCTAAAAGTTTCTTACTGTCACCCTTCCCCCTGACACCTACTGTATATTCCTGTGTATAAGACTACTTTTTAACCCAGGAGAATCTTCTCAAAAGTCGGGGGTCGTCTTATACGCCCAGTCGTCTTATACGCTGGAATATACGGTATTTATAGAGCTTTCATCCCAACATGCTAGCAGAAAACTTACACAGAGGTTAGACTGTGTCCGGCCTTTATCCAACATTCATATGGATTTGCATGTGAGGAGGTTATATGACAATGAAAATTCATCCTGAATTCAGCCTGATTTCGTTGAACGGAGGTTATAGACCTTCCTGCCAATTGATCGTTATACCACCTTTTTCAGTGCATTTCCCAACCGCAAAAGTGCGTTTTTTTAAAAAAGTGGATTTGTAGTGACAGAATGCTATAATCCAGTTTAATTCCACAAATCTACATTTCTGGTAAGCCCCTGAACACTTACCCCCACCCCCACCTGGCAAAGTACTGACATCTGGAAGTGACCTTACTGATGAATAACAATTTCTCTATTCGTTGCAATGAAGAAGCAGATCAGTTTTCAGTAGAAACTGAAAATATTTCAATAATATTTTGTTCAGAGGTGCTTTTTAAAGAAGGACTCGGTAGGAGGGGGATTTCTCACCCATTTGCTCATTTGCAAAGAATCACACACCTCCAACACAGATTTGGATTCTGGTTGGTGAGATTCCCAGAAAGCTAACAGGGTGAGTATTTTGGCTTGAATTCAGTGTTGAATCCTGGAAGGGGAAACAGGGAAGATCTTTCCCATAGGGACTTAATGCAACGGCTAAAGTTTAGCAGGGATCACAAACGCAATTCAAATGCAAGGGAAGGGAAGGACGTGCCCTAATTTTCTCATTCTATGAAAATCCATCTCTCCTGCAAAAGCAAAAGGAGTTTTGCAGGCATTGCAGTAAAGCTGCACTTCCTGAATTGTAAGAATACCCAGATGAGAAACACGTTATCTCTTTCAAAATGAGAGTCTGATATGACTCAGAATGAGTCCATGTGGCATAATATGATCTACAGTTTTTTTGGTCTGCTATAGCTTGCCAGAGACATCTCTCTCTCTCTCTCTCTC
Source organism: Zootoca vivipara (assembly GCF_963506605.1). Taxonomy (NCBI): domain Eukaryota; kingdom Metazoa; phylum Chordata; class Lepidosauria; order Squamata; family Lacertidae; genus Zootoca; species Zootoca vivipara. The sequence goes on along the minus strand of NC_083287.1, from coordinate 31,865,336 downwards.
TCTCTCTCTCTCTCTCTCTCTCTCTCTCTCTCTCTCTCTCTCTCTCTCTCATGTAGTTGCTGTCAGTTTGCTAAGGAACTTGCAGAAGGAACACGGAGGCAGTTTTCTGAATAAGCAACAGCAGCAGGGAAAAAAGACTACTATTCTCCTATCAATTTTATAGCTTGACCTTTAATAACTTTACATAAAAATCAACATACCATAAAATACAGAGAAAATTTACAGTAAAACCAGTAACGAAGGTATTTTAGAGGAATTATATATAAAGTGCCATAGGTGGTAGGCGTCAGTGTTGATTTACTGTCTTGCAATTTCAAGAGTGACAATCCAGATCACATTTCATGCATTTTAGAAACCAGGTGCCGGTCACCTATGAATCTCATGCTGGCAGCTCAGCAGAAAACAAGGACTATCTTTTTCAGGAAACGGGGACTAACCCCTTATCTCAGAGGTGGGGATCCTCAGGCCCAGGGGGCCAAAAGTAACCCCCCCCCCAAGCTTCTCTATCTGGCTCTTAGGACTCTCTGAAGATTGCATCCTCTCCCCTGGGCCACGTCCTTTAGTCTCCCTGCTTCACATCTTCCTGGAATATTTTTGCCTGCCTGGAATGTGACCCTCACCCAAAGATGGCCAACTGCGAAACAGGAAGTGCAATCGTGCTCTGCTGCTGTTGCTACCTGTGCCGCCTGCCAATTTCATGTGAGATTGTGCCGATTTCTGGCACTCCATCTCACGTGAATTCAATGAGATCTCACCAGAAACCTTGCCCAAAATCGGTGCCACTTCTCCACCAGTGGTAGAACAGAACAGGCAGGGTGCCTATAGGAGCACCACCTCAAGGCTTTCCACTATCTTCATTTCACCCATCTCTTGTGCCCCCGTGCATTCCAGATGGAAACGGGAATTGTAGAACTAAGACCTGACGTTGAAACTTATATGAACCCCTCCCGGATTGAGAGAATGGCTGTAACAAAGAAGGGAAATGCTACGTCTCTTTAGCCAACTGTGCACTGTGTATATGGCACGATGATAAACACTGCAATTTAACATAATATAACTTTATGGTTATGGTAATTGCTATCCATAGCAGTGTAGGCCTGGTTAACTGTGGCCCGGCTCTCAGCTGGAACTCTTGACTATATCATTTAGGAGACCTTTATTTAGAATTCAGAATTTGCACTATAGCTGTTCACCCGAGTTTTTCATCCTAAATGACTGGTATTACTGTCAGCCACACTATCTCCCACACCCATCCAAACGTCTGCCGTTTTCAAATTTCATTTAGCCCTTCTGACTACTACGGATGCCAATCTTGATTCAGTTCTGTCCGTTACAAAGAAAGAAAGAAATCATTTATGGGTATGCGCATAAAGCTGAACCTGAATTAAAACATACACTGGGGGGTTGAAGAATACACTGCTAGTGCTGGGCTGGTGTATTCTTGATTTATCAATATTGTTGTACTGTTCCTCACTTCCCTTCACTGTTAACAGAGGAGAAAACCAGATGTTGGCAACCGTGTAGCTTCCTCACTTCAACCAATGCATGAGTCCAGTCACAGCACTGCATTCATGGAACAATTTGCTCACCTCACAGACAACATATGAATTTGATTGGTTTCTTATAAAACTGCAGTGAAAATGTGCTGCAGAAAGTCAGTCCACAGCATCATGTGAATGCCATGGGTTAACAGAGTGAAGTGAAGTGTGTGTGTTTAAATATTGGTGTTTCCCCCTCCCCTTTCCTCCCCAAATTTTCTAAATCCTTTGAGCAGTTCCAGCTGCTTCTGGGGCTGGGCTATATGCAGCCGGAAATGCTGCCTATCGCTGCTACTGATAAGGATTTGATAGCCACAAGTCGGTCCTGCAACAAAATGTTGCAGAATGGAGACCTCCTTTCTCCCTCCCCATAAACATTCAGCTAGCATTCCACCGCCACTGAGCCTGTGCAGTCCTCATTCGCCTAGTTTGGGTTCTCAAATCCTTCTCAAAGCCCCACCCTCCCGCCCACGTTACTTTTTTGTACTTCTGTTTTGCACTTGGGATTCCTCTGAACCTGCTGATGCCTTCAGCTTCTGTACTGATAGTTCCGTTTTGCTTCCAAAAAAAAAAAAGACTAGAACTCAGAGAACTGGAATCAGCCTGAATGTATATTTTATTTATTTATTTATTTAATTTGTATACCGCCCTATAACCGCAGGTCTCGGGACAGTTACAACGTAAAATCACAATATAAAAACACAAAATACATAATAATAAAAAAACAATCGAATAAACGCCCCCTCCCCCAAACACATTTCAAAAGGGCATTGGATGTCAATCAGCCAAAGGTCTGGTTAAAGAGGAACATTTTTGCATAGTGCCTAAGGGTGTACAATGAAGGCGCCAGGTGAGCCTCCCTGGGGAGAGCGTTCCACAAGCACGGAGCCACTGCAGAAAAGGCCTATTCTTGTGCTGCCGCCCTCTGAACCTCTTGTGGAGGAGACACACTAAGAAGGGCCTCAGAAGATGGTCTTAGGGTCCAGGTCAGTTCATATGGAAAGAGACAGTCCTTGAGTTAATGATGTGCACTATCATATTTTGTTGCCTTTGTCCTGCCTGTCATTAACTCTCACTCCAGCCTTCCACCTTACCATTCCTAGTTCATTTTTAAATTTTGTTCCATTATTATCTCTGGTCAAACAAGTATCCATGTTTGCATAGTACATCAAAAACCCCATTAAAAACCATTTTTAACCCAACACCATAATGGGATTTTGAAAAGAAGAGCTGTTGCAAGCGCTGATGCCCCTATTGTATTGCCTTCAAGTCTTTGAAAAAAACACCAGAAGCTATGCACAACTTAAGAGTTAACCAGTGGCCTGTGCAGCAGGTCTAATGTGGCTTAACTCAACATTGTCTGTTTGAGTAAGTGCTCTGAAATTTGCTTTAAATAGTGTCCACATTCCTGTATAACCCACCTTGGAGACTAAACATACTGAGGTTAGTTTATAGTATGAAAGCAGCAGTGTAATAAGGGGTTCTTATGTTATAATTGATGGTACCAGCACTACTCAGAAGGAAACCTAGGCAATTTGAAGGCTAAGTGTTTTTGGTTGATTCTTTTTCCTATAGATACAAAGCAGAAGAACACAAGGCACCCCGTAAGAAGTCCTTGCATGGTGGATCATTGGCAGATGCCTTACACGGACACTGTCAGCCACGAGATCCAGAGGTTAGTTTCCTTTGTCCCAATGAGTGCCCCTAATGATGTGGACAAAGACAATATGTCATCCCAAAGGTCAGCTCTTTTCAAGGTTATTAGTTTCTCTAGGTTATCAATGGCTACTGGCCATGATGGTTCTACTCAGCCTCCATGGTCGGATGCTTCTGAGTAGCAGTTGCTGGAGACCTCAGGAAGGAGCCCTGGAGCTCAGTCTCTTCCTCCTTAAGGCCTGTGCTACACCCAATATGCCAACAAGTTTGGAAAACTCAGCAATGGCCAGAGGATTGGAGAAGATCACTCTACACCCCAATCCCAAAGAAGGGCAGTGCCAAAGAATGCTCCAACTACCACACAATTGCGCTCATTTCACACGCTAGCAAGGTCATGCTTAAAATTCTACAAGGCAGGCTTAGGCAGTATGTGGACCGAGAACTCCCAGAAGTGCAAGCTGGATTTCGAAGGGGCAGAGGAACCAGAGACCAAATAGCACTGGATCATGGAGAAAGCTAGAGAGTTCCAGAAAAACATCTACTTCTGCTTCATTGACTATGCAAAAGCCTTTGACTGTGTCGGCCACAGCAAACTATGGCAAGGTCTTAAAGAAATGAGAGTGCCTGATCACCTCATCTGTCTCCTGAGAAATCTCTATGTGGGACAAGAAGCTACAGTTAGAACTGGATATGGAACAACTGATTGGTTCAAAATTGGGAAAGGAGTACGACAAGGTTGTATATTGTCTCCCTGCTTATTTAACTTATATGCAGAATTCATCATGCGAAAGGCTGGACTAGATGAATCCCAAGCCGGAATTAAGATTGCCGGAAGAAATATCAACAACCTCAGATATGCAGATGACACAACCTTGATGGCAGAAAGTGAGGAGGAATTAAAGAATCTTTTAATGAGGGTGAAAGAGGAGAGTGCAAAATATGGTCTGAAGCTCAACATAAAAAAAAAAAAAACAAAGATCATGGCCACTGGTCCCATCACCTCCTGGCAAATAGAAGGGGAAGAAATGGAGGCAGTGAGAGATTTTACTTTCTTGGGCTCCTTGATCACTGCAGATGGTGACAGCAGTCACGAAATTAAAAGACACCTGCTCCTTGGGAGAAAAGCAATGACAAACCTAGACAGCATCTTAAAAAGCAGAGACATCACCTTGCCGACAAAGGTCCATTTAGTTAAAGCTATGGTTTTCCCAGTAGTGATGTATGGAAGTGAGAGCTGGACCATGAAGAAGGCTGATCACCGAAGAATTCATGCTTTTGAATTATGATGCTGGAGGAGACTCTTGAGAGTCCCATGGACTGCAAGAAGATCAAACCTATCCATTCTGAAGGAAATCAGCCCTGAGTGCTCACTGGAAGGACAGATCCTGAAGCTGAGGCTCCAATACTTTGGCCACCTCATGAGAAGAGAAGACTCCCTGGAAAAGACCCTGATGTTGGGAAAGATGGAGGACACAAGGAGAAGGGGACGACAGAGGACGAGGTGGTTGGACAGTGTTCTCGAAGCTATGAGTTTGACCAAACTGATGGAGGCAGTGGAAGACAGGAGTGTCTGGCCTGCTAGGGTCCATGGGGTCACGAAGAGTCGGACACGACTAAACGACTAAACAACAACTACAAGGCCTGTGTTGCCCTTGTAGAACACAGGAAGGAGGAGGATGGGCACAAAACAACATGTGTTGGCTCTGCCTCTCTGTGGCTTTGGCTTTGGCTTTTGGTCTTCCTACCTCTGCCCTCCGAGTTCCAGTGTGTATCAGTCACAACTGTCTATTTTAATGCTCCCATGTTACTCAACACATAAGCTGGGGAGGGGTACACCAAGTGGCAATGTCCCCTAATCCTTTTTTGCATATGCACAAAGGATTTTGTTTTTTTTCAAAACACACACACACACACACACTGCATACCCCTTAAAATAAACTTTAAAAACTCTACGTGGTTTACATAAACACAATTGGGGGGGATTATGCCATTTCCCTATAAAGTAGTTGAAAACAAAACTATGCCTCACAAACTGAGCAGTACATAAAACAGAGAATTAAATAGTGAAGAGTAGGTTTCCAGGAAAACTTTGGTAAATGAATAAGTTTTTAAGAGGCACTTAAATGTCATTACTGTCTCCATCTCATAAGTTATCTGTCAGAGGGCATACTAGAGGGTGGGCACTGTCTCCAAGAAGGCCTTGTCACCAAGTGAAAATCTACCAGTCATGGAACCAGTAGGGTCTCCTCAGAATATATTTAAGATCAACTTAGTTTGTACAGGGGGGTGGCAGTCCACTAAGCTCCTGGTTCTACTTTCTTTGGGGATTTAAATGCCAACACCACCTTGGAGACCACCTCTGTAAGCTCAGGTAAGGACTGTTGATTCAACAGGATCCCAAATCTGTCCTGAGTGCCCAATACACAAAAGCTTTTGATCCACATCAAGCAGACAGGAAGTCAAACCTCCTGATTATTTGATTTCATTCTTTGATCTCACAGGAGTTGTTGGTCCATGCCAATGTGACCTGTGTAGGCAGAACATCTTCTTATTTGAAACTACTTACCGGTATCTGAATGTGCATCCAGCTGTGAGATTAGTGCTGAGGGGGGAGAGAGAGAGAGAGAGAGAGAGCAACTTTCATTGATCTATTTTGAGCATCATTGCTTTGTCAACTTACTTTTTGCGGTCTTGGACAAATGAAGCAGGCCTCTTCATTTCACTCTCTAATCACATGTTCTAAGGTAATGGTTGGTTTTGTGGAATGTGTGTGTGCCTCTGCTTCAAACCATAATTAAAGGAATTGCATGGACTTTTGAAACTGTCTTTGGAAATCTGAAAATGGAAGCTTAGTTAACAAATGGTAGGGTGGAAATTGGAATAGGAAGTCAGCAAGCCATAACTGGCAGGTTGCCGCATTTATAAAGTGTATTCAGAAGAACCTACCTTTGTACTGTGTAACATGGAACTGAATATACTTCTCAAGAGCTTTTAAAGTGCATAGAATGGGTTAAAAAGAAAGGTTGGTGGGGTTTTTAAATTGGCAGGGTAGAAAGTAAATGAATGGTGGGCTTAAAGGTTCAAAGTCAGAGAAGAGAATGGGTTTAAAAAATCAGTGACAATTTGATATAATTGTTGTTCTGGTTCCAGGAATTGGACACACAATATTTAAGACAAATGTGATATATTTTATTGTAGTTGCATTTGGGTATGTGTATGCAAGTTTATAGATTACTCAAGAGGACACTTCATCGAACCAAAGTGTTCATCAAATGTGAACTATTCCATGCAAATCAAAGGTTTTCATTATCCTACACGGCAAAATTGTCCCAGTAAAAGAGCACACTCTTTTTGTGAACAGACTCCTCCCAGAATTTTAAATCCCAGTGCCCTTAACAAACTACAATTCCCAGGGTTCTTTGGGAGAAGCCATGGCTGTTAAAATGGTGTAGGGTGCTTTAAATGTATGGTGTAGGTATGACCATAGTAATTCCTAAGGAAGAGTTAACATAGCTTTCACAAACGGAAGTCTTGCTTACCAAGGTTGAGAATGTCAGTAAGCCTATAGATCAGGCATCCCCAAACTGCGGCCCTGCAGATGTTTTGGCCTACAACTCCCATGATCCCTAGCTAAGAGGACCAGTGGTCAGGGATGATGGGAACTGTAGTCCAAAACATCTGGAGGGCCAAAGTTTGGGGATGCCTGCTATAGATAAAGGTGATCTGGTATCTTTTTACAAAATCCTTCATGAAAGGCATCTGAGTAGATTTAGCAGTCATGAAATAAGAGGATGGTTTCTCTTATGGATTAGTAGCAGGTCAAAAACCAGGAAGGAAAGAAGAAGAGACAATGGTTAATTTCCACAGTGGAGGGAAGGTGTATGCTATTTTAACATTTAAATGATTTGAGCAGTTTGCAGAATACACCAAATGATGGTAAAAATTCAAGGTAACTACAGTATTTCTGTGAAGAGATCCAAAACAATATCTCCAAACGGAGTCAATCAGCAACAAAATGGCAAATGAGGTATGCAATGTAAATAAATGTAAACACTTATATTAATTGATGGGGCCAGTAAATTAGAAATGTGTGACTTTAATCACACTGATATTGAAATCTATACCCCATGTATCATTTGAGATGGCAGCAAACTATTGGGGTGTCTTTTATTTGTTTTACCATATTGTATTATCTTTTTTTGATGTTACCTCCCCTGGAACCCTAAGGTGATGGGTAAGTAACAAATATAAACACAACACTCCAGAAATTATATGTGAATGTTATGTGCAGCCTCAAATTTCCTTTGCATGATCTTAAGCATTTTAAATTGGGCACAGAAGAGTTTTATGGTCTTCTAAAAGAAGAGTGAGGATCATGACAAGCAAGCAGTTAGATGAACCAACCTCATGATTTAGCTAACTGTTCACAGTATCCCAAGACCTTCTTTTTGCTAATGAATGGGCTCGCTCTCAAAAATTAGTGGGTTGAAGTAAGATTCCTTTTAGCTGCCTTTCCTTTTTAATGTTAGACTGAAGCGCCTTTCTGTAGCAACTAAATGCTAGCATGTGTTTTAGCTGTAACCTAAGCAATATTCAAGGCAATCCCTGTGTGTTTTCTCAAAAGAAAGTCCCACTGTGTTCACTGGGGCTTATTCTCGGGTATAGGATGTATAGGATTCCAGCCAACATGATCCAACAGTCGATTGTCACTTCCAGACAACTTGTGTTTTGAGCATCTGTTCTGATTTGCGGGGAGGTTGTACAACGTTGCGTCAAGCAATTGTCGACCGGCACTTTTCAGGGCATCATTTTCCTTGCTGCAAAAGTTCCGATTTTTTTTTACGTGCATCAAAAGCACTTTAATTGAGCAATATGAACTTGCCAGTATGTGATTGAATTCCACTTACAAAATAATGACTGTCTGGAAGCAGCTGCTATAGGGCACACGGTGGAGCACTCGTTGGCTTCTGGATGTTGTTGGACCACAACTCCCATCAGCCCTGACCCCTGGTTTTGTTGACTGGGGCTGATGGGATTTGGTGTCCAGCAACAGCTGGAAAGCCACAGGTTCCTTATTCCTGCTATAGAAAAATACAAGGGAGCAAGGGAGATAAAGCAAAAGTCCAATCGTGCAGGGAATGAGATGTGAAGTGGTGGTTTGTGAGGCAATAAAAGACAGGGATCATTTTCTTACATGCATATTCATAAGCTGAGTCCTCCTATTTTTGTTTGAAGCAGCCCTCAATTGGCTCAAATATTGCCTTTTTTAAAAATAAAATAAATAAATAAATCGAGGAATTCCATCTTGTTTTAATCATAGTCCACGGCTAGTTTTCCTTAATGACTGCCAGCTGCATTCCTTTTATGCTGTTGTTTTGGCTTAGGTTCCAGACAAACTCTGGATCTCAGAGCTCTGAAAAAAAAAGAAAAGAAACATACTTTCGAGCCTCCTCCTCTGCTCTAATACAAAACAGACATGACTTTGGTTACATAAGTATGTGATGAGCTGGAGGAACAAAATGGCCGCCGTCTACTTTTCTTAGTGTTTATGACGATGTCTTAGGGGGTTTCGTCACAGGGGGAAAAGAAAGAAAACCATGCAGATTTTCTTCTTACCAGGCAAATCATATATGCACCAAAGAATCACATCCAGTTCATGGCACTTTCTCCATACCCTCCAATATTTCTCCGATGAAAATAGGGATGCCCTATTCCATAAGAACAATAACATTAACAATAATTTTATTATTTGTACCCTACCCATCTGACTGGGTTGCCCCAGCCACTCTCGGCAGCTTCCAACATATGTTAAAACATAATAAAACATTTAACATTAAAAAAAACTTCTCTATGCCTTCAGGTGTCTTCTAAAGGTTGCCTAGTTACCTATCTCCTGGAGGGACTGTTTAACCTTGTTATTTTGAATAATAGCCCTTTCCAATTAAAGAAGGCTTATGAATTCTCAGAATAAAAGTAATGTACATCCTGCAGAATAGTTCAATGAACAACAAATCTGCAGGTACCTCCCTTTAAGGCCTCAGGCAAAGCTCTAGTACATTGGTGGCCAAACTTGGCCCTCCAGCTGTTTTTGGACTACAACTCCCATCATCCCTAGCTAACAGGTCCAATGGTCAGGGATGATGGGAACTGTAGTCCCAAAAACATCTGGAGGGGCAAGTTTGGCCACCACTGCTCTAGTAGATGCAATAGAGCTAGTTTACAACTAAACCTCATTTCAGCTACTCCAGTAAACACTGATGGCTACTGGAGGGATGTAGGGAGGTAGCTACAGGTGTTCTGTAAAATATTATTATTAATAATAATATAATATTATTATATTGGTTAATATAATAAAACCCTGTGCACATTTTACACAGAAAGCAATAAAAGCACAAGCAATAGCAAAATATTAAGTCAATATATTATTTTACTCTATAGAGGGCTCTCTCTTTCCAGTTATCACCAAATAGCTTTCAGTAAAGACAAAGTCAGCCTGTGGGGAGGCAGTGAGGAATGAAAGACCCATATAAAGAGGATGAACAACTCCAGATGAGGGAAACCATAAAGCACGGTAAACGACAAGGCATTCCAGCAGGGCAGACTGATTGGAATATTCTGCAGTCAGCTCTGAGAGAGAGAGAGAGAGAGCTGGTTAGCAGAGTATTCTTGAAGATAAGTAAATGTCTCTGTTACAATATCCCACAGGGTATGCTTTTTCATAATCAGTAAATAAAAGCATCAACCAGATCCCATTAAGGTCATAAACGTGCATCAATTTAATCTCATACAGATAGATTCTCAGGCAGAAGCAACTATCGCTTAAGGAATAAAATTAGTGGGTAAATCAGACAAACACAGCAAGGTTATCCTTTGCTCTTTTAACTCTCAGTCGTTTAGCTGATAAAGAAACCAAGTTCTTATCAGCTAAATAAAATAATTGTTAGCGAGCATACAAAGCCTGTCTGACTACTGCTGATCACAAGTGTTTTTTATTATAGCGGCTCAACTCTTTGTGGAGAGTAATCGGAAGCATACACATACATAAAGGGAAAATCAACATGATAGAATAGATGGAGAACCTATTGCCCTCTCTTCATCTAAACCTTTTTTAAATAATATTTTTATTACATTTTCACATTTTACATTTGAAAATAAACATCTTCCATTATAGCCATCCATTCAACTTCTCCCCTCCCTCCCCTTCTTTTAATTTGCCCACTATTCCTGCGTATTTTTGTATATCCATCTAATTCAGTTCTCCCATCTTACATCCCTTTAAATATGTTACACTGCTTAATTTACCTTAATACTGTCAGCACTTTCAACTGTACACAATTATTTTCTACATACTCAGCGAAAAATTTCCACTCCTCTTTAAATACCAGTTCTTCTTGCTCTCTTAGTCTACTTGTTAGACCTACTATCTCTGCATATTCTATCATCTTAAGTTGCCAATCCTCCTTGCTAGGGACCTCCCTCACCTTCCTTTTTTGGGCTAACAAGATACGAGCTGCCATTCTTGCATACATAAATAAGTTTTTTTTGACACCTGGGTACCTCTGTCTGAACCATTCCTAACAGGAATGTCTCTGGTTTGGGGGGGAATGTTGCATTAAACATTTTTTTTCATCTCATTATATATCATTTCCCAATATTCTTTAACTTTTTTGCATGCCCACCACATATGGAAAAAAGTTCCTTCCATTTTACATTTCCAACACAAATCCACTTCCGCTTTATACATTTTAGCTAGTCTACTCGGGGTTGGATACCATCTATGAATCATTTTCATGTAGTTCTCTTTCAACGTGTAGCATAAAGTAAATTTCAGATCTTTCTTCCAGAGTTTCTCCCAGAGGTTTAGTTCTATATTATACTCTATATCAATTGCCTAGTGGGTCATTGAGGCTTTAACCAGCTTGTCTTTTGTTTTCCATTCCAATAGTAGCTTATACATGTTAGACAATAGTTTTTCCTTATTCTGCAATAACTCTCCTTCAAATTGTTAGCTTTGGTCCAAAAATCATTTTTTCTTATCTAGTTTAAACATATCATATAATTGATAATACTTTAACTAATCATTAACCTGGCTCCTTAGTTCTTCCATTGGTTTCAATCTGGGTTCACTCCCAGAGAAGTCCAGCAAGTCTCTGTAGGTAGCCCAACAACTATCCATATTGATTCTCTTGATTGTAATTGCTTCAGTTGGCGATAACCATAGGGGTGTTTTGCTTTCCAGCTAGTTTTTGTATTTCTCCCAGACTCTATACAAATTCCTCCTAATAACATGATTCATAAAACTCTTATATATTTTAGCTTTCCCATACCAGAGACAAAGATGCTAGCCAAATTTAATATCATGGCCTTCCAAATCTAAAATGTGCATGTTTTTCAATACAATCCATTGCCTTAGCCAATACAAACAAGCCGCCTCATAATACAATTGAAAGTCTGACAGGGCAAAGCCTCCTCTTATTTAATGTCTATCAAATTTTTATGTTCAACTCTAGGCTTTCCCCCCCTGCCAGACAAATCTAGAAATATCTTTTTTCCATTCCTTGAAGCAACTTAACTTGTTAGTGATCGGGATCGATTGAAATAAATAAATAAAAAATTAGGCAGTACATTCATTTTGATGGCTGAGATTCTACCTAATAGGGAAAGTTTCATCCTTCCCCAAATCTCCAACTCTTTTTTAATCTTCCCACAGTATAATATGGTTATCTTGAAATAAACTGAGATTTGTCACCGTCAGCCAACACTTCATCTAAACCTGACCTTCACTTACATGACACATACCTTCACATATATGACATATGGACAAGAATCTAGTTACAGGTAGGTAGTTACAGGTGTTGGTCTGCTGTAGTCGAAACAAAATTAAAAAAATTCCTTCCAGTAGCACCTTAGAGACCAACTAAGTTTGTCATTGGTATGAGCTTTCGTGTGCATGCACACTTCTTCAGATACAGTATCTTCTTCAGGTATCTGAAGAAGTGTGCATGCACAAGAAAGCTCATACCAATGACAAACTTAGTTGGTCTCTAAGGTGCTACTGGAAGGAATTTTTTATTTTGTTTGGACAAGAATCTGTTATTTTACGTTGCCATGGTTCCAGAAGTATAATATGAGGTAGGCCTCTCCCCAGTTTATGTCCATAGATGGATGCCAAAGATGGAGGCAACGAGGTCTGTATACTGTTTCAAGTATATAATTCAATGGTGCTGGGAAGTCAATGGAACTCCCATCTCCTGACATGGGTGAGATATTTGTTTCATTGATTTTAATACACATGACAGTCCACATGGTCCTTTCGCTCCATTCAAATGCAACCACCCCAACCCCATCCTCTTCAAGATTCCGTTCTTTAAAAATTGGATTCTGAATTTTCACAAAATACAACACTGCCAAGAATATTTAGTTGTAAATTTTGACGCATTGGATGTTATCGTTAGATACTTGCAATGTTACAATCTTGCACAGATATTGTGCTATGGTAACTGGCATTTACCAACTACTTTTGGAGCTTTGAGCAGTGTTTCATAGCCAAACGCTTACATAGTTTGCCAGTCACTTATACAGAACCACTTGTGCTGCCCTAAATCCACCTCTGAGAAAAGTTGTAATGTGGAAGTGCTTTCGAACATATGACCCCCCCTCCCATATATTTTAAGGTGGTGCAGACCTATGTGTGGTACAGTCCACACACCATGACCTTTCTGAATGCCAGCTCTTTTAACCTTGGAGAAATTTGAATAATATTTTTCTTAACTCAGTAAGCCTTGCTAGGAGAAAGTATTAAGAATCTCTGGAATCAGTGGAAACCCTTCCTCTGTCTCCTCGTGGTGGCCTAGGGAATAGCTTATCCCTCCCACAATTCCACCTCTTCCGTGATAGGCACAATTCCTCTTTTGTGAGAAGAGGGCGAGTTCTAGATCTCAGTCTTTTGGAACTCTCAGAAGTTATGCTAAGTATTCACTGTTGAGGAAGGCTCAAGTATTCTCTCAGCCCAGATGAGGATCAAGAAACGGGGGCAAAGCAATATGCATCTGCCGTTGGCCACGCTATTAATTAAGAGATGGCTTACTTCTACAGACCTTGCTTCAGTGAAATAAAATGCTACTTTAAGAAAGACAGCAACATTGTCATACTTCATATCCTAGTTTGGAAAGCCTGTCACTTTCCATTGTGATTGTGCATTACATTTGTAGGAATCCAAGTTTTACATGAATAAATTTTTAAAAATGAATTTAATGTCATCCAGGGCCGTGTTTTATTTCAAAGTCCAATGGGGCTTACTCCCAGGTAAGTGTGCCTAGGCCTGCAGCCTTAGAAAGTTTAGTGGCATTTTCAAAATCAAATACCCTTTAGCCTCCTTTACATTTTTCTAATTGTTTTACAAACTCCTTTCTCCATTCTGACCAAATCTTCAGAGGATAAATTCACTCAAATGCCCCCCCCCCAACTTGATGTAAAGCTGGATTGTGGCAAACAATGCAGGCAAAAGTTTGAATTCATCGCAAGTGTATTTGTTCCTCTGTAGGAACATTAGTATACATTCTGATTTCCATCTCCTTGACACGTCACAATGCGAAAGGAGCCCATTCTAATCTGGCAGGATTCCTACATGAAATTCCTTTTATCTTAGTGTGAGCAAAAGCTTCCAAGCTCATGCCTCTCCCTGCTCCCTGTCTAACTCTGCATATGTTTTCCAGATGAGAACTTCAACTGCACAGCTTTGAGAACTAGCTCAGGTTTTAAATTAGAAAACTGCCACATACTACATTTATATTGCAGCAAAGAAAAGGCCAATTCCCCTCCTTCTGCTTCTTAAAATCTAAACATTTACTGCTTGTTAAAGTTAGTCTTCTTTTGGATACCTTTTCTTTATTCCATTTTGATTGCGGAAATGCACCTGGATTGTAAAAAACCAAAACAAACACTTCCATCCTGATCTGGTTCCAATAGATTCCAATAGCTCCTACTCCGAAAAAGGTCTCTTTGGAACTAGAACCTTTGCCAGAAGTTATATGCTTACATTAATCCCTTTCCTTAATAGATCTCCAGTACTAACCCAACTGAAGATGTAGCTAACATTTGGCCTCTTCAAGAGTCATGAATCGCACTGGAGTGTAAACTGCTGGTTTCTTTAAGCCCAGTCCCTGGGTTGGGGGTTGGAATATAAAAATGCAGCCGTTTCTCTCTCTCTCTCTCTCCCCACCCCCTTTGAAAAAAAAAAAAACTTGGCAAAACGTCTGCCTATGTGTAAGATGCAAGTGCTTCATTTTGAATGTCAGATGACCTGATGGGTGGAAGTTAGGGAGGTCGGAGGAACCCTAGCTCTTCGCAAAAAAGCTTCCTAGGATTTGAGCTTCTGAAGATGACGTGGAAAATAAATACAGTCACACCTCGGTTCAAGTACGCCTCGGTTTGAGTATTTTCAATTTAAGTACTCCGTGGACCTGTCTGGAACAGATTAATCCACTTTCCATTACTTTCAATGGGAAAGTTCGCTTCAGGTTAAGTACGCTTCAGGTTAAGTACAGACTTCCGGAACCAATTGTGTTTGTAAACCGAGGTACCACTGTAATAAAATACGTTGAGGTAAGGGGAGGGTTCTGCAGACTAGATGTATTTACTCAAAGCAGGTTAAGGTACTTAAAGTACCTTAAGGTAAAGGGACCCCTGACCATTAGGTCCAGTTGTGACTGACTCTGGGGTTGCGGCACTTATCTCACTCTATTGGCCGAGGGAGCCGGTGTACAGCTTCCAGGTCATGTGGCCAGCATGACAAAGCCGCTTCTGGCGAACCAGAGCAGCACATGGAAATGCCGTTTCCCGCTGTAGCGGTACCTATTTATCTACTTGCACTTTGACGTGCTTTCTAACTGCTAGGTTGGCAGGAGCTGGGACCGAGCAATGGGAGCTCACCCCGTCATGGGGATTCGAACCGCTGACCTTCTGATTAGCAAGCCCTAGGTTTAACCCACAGCGCCACCCGCATTAAAGGTAAAGGTAAAGGGACCCCTGACCATTAGGTCCAGTCGTGACCGACTCTGGGGTTGCGCGCTCATCTCGCATTATTGGCCGAGGGAGCCGGCGTAGAGCTTCCAGGTCATGTGGCCAGCATGACAAAGCCGCTTCTGGCAAACCAGAGTAGCACATGGAAACACCGTTTACCTTCCCGCTGTAGCGGTTCCTATTTATCTACTTGCATTTTGACGTGCTTTCGAACTGCTAGGTTGGCAGGAGCTGGGACCAAGCAACGGGAGCTCACCCCGTCGCAGGGATTCGAACCGCCGACCTTCTGATCAGCAAGCCCTAGGCTCAGTGGTTCAACCACAGCGCCACCTGGGTTTAACCCACAGCCCTAGGTTTAACCCACAGCGCCACCTGCGTTACCTGGCTTCAAATCAATAAATCTCATCTTCAGAATTAAATGACCTAACCTAGCTTTGAATAAATAATTCAAAGTTAATATTATTATAAAGTATTTTTTAAAATTGTTTTAATGCCTGGGGTTACAAAAGTACAAACACAGCCTCTATTTTCAGGTCATGAAGTCCTTTCTACAGATCAATTACATTCAATGTGAGATATTTTTGTGCCGTCTTTTCCACATCATCTTCAGAAGCTCAAGCCCTAAGAAGCATTTTGCAGAGAAGCAGGTTTATTCCCCCTCCCTAGCTTCCACCCAGAGAATCAGCCATCTCCGTTTCAAAAGACAGAGGTGGAGAATAAAGAGAGGGGATAACTGTTTTAGCTTTTATATTAAATAGTACAAATGTTTACGGTTATTGTTAAAGGCATAATAAGAAATGGTTATGCTTTAGTTCCGGATGGAAGAGGGAGTGTAACAGATAATTCCTAATTTATCTTTCTTGTTCATCTATTCTAAAAATGTGCCTGGGACAGCCCATATCTCTGCGCTTGCAATTTGAAGAAGTATTTGTTGCACCCGATTGTTTTTCTACATCTTCTCAGTTTGGGATCGTGGTTAGAAATCCTCCGGAAAGGGAGGGAAGGAAGGAAGGAAGGCATAGAGCGCTTATGCTTCATAGCAGTGATGCAGTCAGCTGCCACGTGTTTAAGTATCCAGTTCCGAAAGAGAAGAGGGGGAGGCAAAAGGAATACCTTCAGAAAAGAAACACCCAGGACTTGGAATTCTTAATGTGCCACATCAGCAAAACTTGGAATCTTTGCAACAAGGAGATTTTTAAATAATGCTAGATCACACTGTCACATCATAAAACCCCAACTATATTTACTTCACTTCTTTGGTCTAGATTAGATATAATGCCTCACAGATATGTAGCCATATGTGTATGTATGTATGTATGTATGGGGAAGAAAGAGGCCCCATCCTCACTATCCATATAAAGCAGTATCATACTACTTTAAATAGTCATGCCTTTCCCCCAAAGAATCCTGGGAACTGTAGTTTGTAAAGGATGTTGTCAGAAGATCCACATTGCAGGGGAGTGGACAAAATGATCCTCAGGATCCCTTCCCTCTCTAAATTCTATGACCCATATCCCCCTCCCGGAACTACAATTCCCAGAGTTCCATGGGAAGGGGGAATGATAGTTAAACAACTCTGAAGGCAAGGAGTGATCACGGCGCCATGTTTTCATCACTCCCTCTGCCCTTCCCCAATGCTTGAGGAAGAGATTTGAATATCCCCCCCTCCGCCCCAGTTAGCTAGCTAACCATACTTTGCCATTCCACCCGAATGTGACAAACCATCATTTGCTCAAACCATAGTTTCCCACGTTTGGATGCAACGGCGTATGGTTCACTGTTAATGAGAAGGGGGAGCTTCTAATTTCTCCCCACTCAGGGGGAAGGGGAGGACGGAATACTATGTGGAGAATCATTTGAATGCAGCCTGAATGCCTGGTGTCGATGTTGACAGAAGGTTTAGAAAGCAGAGGGTGTAGGTGGTGCTATCCGAGGGCCAGAAAATCCGACTTGCTTTTCATACCACATCTTGCTTCCACAAACCTGAAATCAGGCAGGTGTGTGGCATTTTTTCCTAATTAATTAACAGACGTGCAAGTCTTTCATTCTTGTAGGTGGGAGCTGATGACAGAAGCAACCTGGGCCCAGTTATTTCCACGCACAAATAATCCCTAGGGACCATCAGCAGTGGTGTTCATCCCCTCCCCCTCCCCATATATGTATTTTTGTAAGTATATATTTTGTTGGAGAACTGCTTCAGAAAATTCAGAGAAGTGCAAATGTTGAAGGATTTGATGTTTGGGGAATTGTGAATTAGATAGGTTCGTATTAAAATGCAAAGGGAGCCAAATTCCCCCACCCACTTCTCAATTCCTCACTGCAAGATATCTCATAAATGGTGTAGGGCAAGGTGTAACAGTTCTACACATTGTACAGTTGTACACACTCATGCTTCATTACGGTACACAACAGTTGTACAATTGTTGTGTACTGTAATGAAACATTAGTGTTGTTGTTGTTGTTTAGTCGTTTAGTTGTGTCCGACTCTTCGTGACCCCATGGACCAGAGCACGCCAGGCACTCCTGTCTTCCACTGCCTCCCGCAGTTTGGTCAAACTCATGTTCGTAGCTTCGGGAACACTGTCCAACCATCTCATCCTCTGTCATCCCCTTTTCCAGGGAGTCTTCTCTTCTCATGAGGTGGCCAAAGTATTGGAACCTCAGCTTCAGGATCTGTCCTTCCAGGGAGCACTCGGGGCTGATTTCCTTAAGCATGGCTAGGTTTGATCTTCTTGCAGTCCATGGGACTCTCAAGAGTCTCCTCCAGCACCACAATTCAAAAGCATCAATTCAAAAGCGGAAACCATGCATCGCCCTGCGGGGGCGCCGGAGCGATCTCCGCCCCTCAGCGCCAGGGCGGCCGACCTGCTCGAGACTGCCCTGGATCTAGATGCCATAACTGAGGAAATATCATGTTTGTTAGGTCAATATTTGACTGTATAATGAATACATTAACCGTTTCTGGATTGCAACTGTAGGATCTAGATGCCATAACTGAGGAAATATAATGTTTGTTAGGTCAATATTTGACTGTTTAATGAATATCCCAATGGACCGTGGCAGCAAGTCTCCTTGTAAATGAGGGTCTACTTTGAAAGGCTTGCTGTGTAAACATCCTACTTAGGCTGGCAGTGTTTTTCCTGGAAACCAACCGTCCGTGTGGTATTTATTTACCTCCAGATATTTAAAGACTATCAAACCTTAAGTGAAATGTGTACTTAAAGCTGTCTGCGGCTAGGAAATTCATTGATAGATTATAATTAGGATAGTCTGTTTTTCCTCTCAAAACAATCCTATACATGTTTACACAGAAGTAGGATACCACAGCATTCAGTGGGGGTTATTCCCAGGTAGGGAATGAAGGAGAAATTCAATTCAGTATGCACTTTGAGCCAAATCTATCAAATTCACACTTTCCGAAACAATATTTGTTTGTTTGTTAAATTTCTATACAGCCCTTCATCCGAAGATCACAGGGCAGTTTAAAATGTAAAACACACAAAAAATATATAGCGTAATAACAAACGAAAACAATACCTCTTTCCCCCCCCCTATGATTTTAAAGGCCGTAGATTATTTAATTAGCCAAAGGCCTGGGAGAAGAGTAATATTTTTGCCAAGGTGCCTAAAGATATGGAATGAAGGTGCTGGGTGAGCCTCCCTGGGGAGAGCATTCCACAAGTGGGGAGCCACCACAAAAAGGACCCGTTCTTGTGTTGCTGCCCTCTGGATCTCTCACGAAGGTGGGCCTCAGGTGAAGATTGCAGGATCTGGGTTGGTTCAAATGGGGAGAGGTGATCCTTGAGATATTGCAGTCCTGAGTCACTTAAGGCGTTATAAGTATATATAATTTAAAAAAACCAGCACATTGAATTGAGCAGCCAGTGCAGTTGGGCCAGGATCAGTGTAATATGCTCAAACTATCTTGCCCTTGCAACCTGGCTACTGAATTCTGCACCAGCGGGTACTCCAGGAGCAGCCCTACATATAATGCATTGCAGTAGTCTAACCTAGCGGTTACCAAAGCAGAGACAACTGAAGTTAGGCTATTCCTGTCCAGATAGGGTGCAGCTGGGCTACCAGCCAAAACTGATGGAAAGCCACCTTAGCCTCATGCAAAGGATCCAGGAGTACCCGCTCTTTCAGAAGCAATGTAACCTTATCAAGAGCAGGCAACTTCTCATCCATCCAGTCTAACGAACCGCCCACTAACAGTGCCCCAGTCTGATCTGGATTGAGCTTCAGTTTCCTGGCTCTCATCCAGTCCCTAACTGAGGCAAGACAATGGTCCATCATATCCACTGCCTCACTTGCAGGTGTAAATGAGATGTAGAGCTGAAACACAGCTGTCTTTTGAGATTTCCACTGATCTGAATTTTGCAATGCAGTCCTCCGACCAATGTTTACAAAAATGCATATATTGGGGGGGGGGTACATAAAAATGAATATACGTATTAGTGAAGTTAGCATTTGTTGTTGCTTAGTTGTTTAGTTGTGTTGGACTCTTTGTGACCCCATGGACCAGTGCACACCAGGCACTCCTGTCTTCCACTGCCTCCCACAGTTTGGTCAGACTCATGTTAGTGGCTTCGAGAACACTGTCCAACCTTCTCCTTGTACCCTTCATCTTTCCCAACATCAGGGTCTTCGCATACACATCAGAAGTTAGCATACACATTGTATTAGGGGAAACTGCTTGCAAAAATGTGTGCATTAGTCAAAACTGCATATGAAAATGTGTTAATTAACAGAAAATAGCACTAAAATACTGATGAATTTCCATGAAGTTTTTTAAAAAATATTAAATCACAAATTGCTACAAAATGTGACCTGGAAAAATGAGATACGAAGGGAACCAAAATTGGCAGATCCTACCACAGTGCTTAAAGTTGCAGCCTTACTGCTTCCACCCGGCTACCATTCTGCCCCCCTTTCCCCCTTCCTCTCCCCCAATATCTTCTGAACTTTTCTTATTCATTTATTTTTTATTCAATAAACATTTGATTTATTTAATAAACCTTGTCTGCTAAGACAACATTAGCTGAGCTAGACTGACCAAATGTTTCTGACTTGGGATCAAGCGGCTTCCTCCTTTCCTAACTTTTAGGATTGTGTGTCTAAGAAATAGCATAGTTAAGGCTTCAACGGCAGGGAAATGAAACACACCTCCTAGGACTGAGGGGGTGGGGGGGTGGGATGAGACTGGCCGTGATGTGATCACTCTTTCCATATGGTTCTGTTTATAAGCTGAAGTATTTCGTTCAGACCGCGGCATTCAGCTGGCAGCTCTTTCTAGGCTAATAAAAAAGGCCTTCGCTTAAATTCCAGCTGTACCACATGATGAGGACTTCAGTGGCTGAACAGCAACACAAGGTGGGTGGGGAAAGAAGAGGTGGGATTTATATTTTGGTATCTCCGCCCGGTGTATAGAGGGCTGCTCTAGGAAGGTAAAAATGAATGCATTTAACCTCCTGGAGCTCAGAAGAACTACTGTGACTGGGATGTACTTTCCCCCCTTCACTTCCTGAAAGAAGAAGGAGCCCAGATCAGTCACAGTTGTTTGAAACAATGAACTGATACAGTGCTGAAGGTTTGTGTAAATGGCTCCTGAACAGTTTATATATAGGCACATATAATCAGAAATGTTTCGGGGAGCCGAACTAAGGGCATGCCTCAGGTGTGCTGTGGGATGGGGAATCAAGAACCAGACGCAGGCAAAACCTAAGTCACATTCATACCATACGTTGAAAGCACCACAATACCCCTTTAAACAGGCTATGGCTTCCCCTAGGAGTTTTGGGAAGTGTCGTTCGCTAAGGGTGCTAAGAATTGTTAAGCAACCCCCTTCCTGGAGCTACAAATCACCAGCGATTTAACTGATAGTTCCTATGAAACTACAGGAATTGTAAGATAAAGGTAAAGGGACCCCTGACCATTAGGTCCAGTCGTGACCGACTCTGGGATTGCGCGCTCATCTCGCATTATTGGACGAGGGAGCCGGCGTACAGCTTCCAGGTCACGTGGCCAGCATGACAAAGCCACTTCTGGCAAACCAGAGCAGCACATGGAAACGCTGTTTACGAAACAGTGGAAACGCGGTCCCTATTTATCTACTTGCACTTTGACGTGCTTTCGAACTGCTAGGTTGGCAGGAGCTGGGACTGAGCAACAGGAGCTCACCCCGTCACAGGGATTCGAAGTTCTACAGGAATTGTAGTTCTGCTACAAAGATCCCTAGCATGCAAACACCACTTGCCTGTTGTTGTTTTTTAAAAAACAACAACAAACAAACAAACAAACAGCGACTGCACACTGGGGCGACATTTTCATCAAGCTATCCACAACAATCCAAAGGTCTCATCCCTGGTCAATCACTATCAAGTTCAGACCCCATGAGCATCTATGTGAAATCAAGACTCTTTGCCCCAACGTGCAACACTTTACATTTGTTTAGATTGAATTGCATTTCTACTGCCCATTTGCTCAGTTTGGAGAGCTCCTTTTGGAGTTCTTCAGAATTGTTTGCTTGCTTGTTTGTTTGTTTTAACAACCATTAATCACTTAGTAGAATCAGCAAAATTGGGCACTTCCACTGCTCCCAACTCTAGATTGTTTATGAAGAAGTTAAAAACACAGGTCCCCGTGCTGATATTTGGGGGGCTCCACTTTCTATAACCTACTCTTTCCATTCACTACTCCTCTCTGTTACTTAACCATTTCCTGATCCAGAATAAGACTTCACCTCTTATTCCATGCCAAAGCTGCTCCCCTTCTCCTATACACACACATTTCCCCCCATACAAAATACCCCAAGGTGCTCTTTGCTCCCTGCTTCCTCTATCAATGTCCTGTACAAATTGGTGACCTCTGCTACTGTTTTTTCTTCTGCTGTTCATGTATGAACACACCACGAGTGAAGGGTAAATCAAGCATTCTTCTTGATCAGGCATCCCCAAACTTTGGCCCTCCAGATGTTTTGGACTACAATTCCCATCATCTCTGACCACTGGTCCTGTTAGCTAGGGCTCATGGGAGTTGTCGGCCAAAACATCTGGAGGGCCAAAGTTTGGGGATGCCTGTTCTTGATGAAGCACAGTAGAAGATGAATTCCTCCAGCCAGACCACACCTCTGAGTCAGCTTTCCAGGAACTGGCCTCCTGGGTCATACCATAGCTGCTTCTCTTAAAGGGGTGGTGTGCCATCTATTTAATTCATAATGCAGACCTTACTACGACAACATATCAGTGAAAAACAGTCCTGGGTCTCCTGCTTAACATATTATTGGGCCTTAGGTAGAAGAGCTGGGAGAGGGTTGTCTCTAAAATCTTTTAGAATTACTGCTAGTCCAAAGCAGACTCAATGGGACAGTAGTTTAACTTCCTATCCTGGTAACGCAGGCCTATTTAGTTGCTGTTTCCTAACTACAGGTGTTAAAAAACACAATACATGGGAGGGCTAAAGAAGGGTGTGTAAAGGAATACAGGTATGATTTAGCAACCTAAAGATACGGTTGCCAGCAGGGGGGCATTTGAAGGAGTCATCTATTTGAAAGTTCAAAGATAAAGATGGCAAGATATGTTGTACTTTTATATAAATTAGAGCAAATGGTTTTAAATTTGTGACTATGCGTATTGGTAAGAATATGCAACTTTTTCTGCAGATCTGTGCCCTCTTGTCCTTTAGTGCGCGCACACACACACACACACACACACACACACATTCATTAATGGTGGCTGGTGGCAATTGCAACTGGTAGGGCAGATGCAGAGAGACCCATGCAAAGTGGATCCAGAACCAATGATAGGCTGAGCCAACAAATTCTAGTTTTGCCCTCCTTGCTGAATTCAACAAGGGCAAGATTGAGATTAAGGAGGAGGAAGCTGGCAGGCAGGGCCTGGTTGCAAGTAGGTAGGCAGGCAGGCAGGTGAGGGCCAGCTGAGGGCAAACTGAAGCTGGTGTGGTAGCGTCCCATTAGCCCTAATGCACCATCCAAGCATCCATTCCGGCTTGATAAAAACACTCAAGGATGCGTAGCAGGGCCAGTGATTGGTGTGGCCTGGAAGAGTCCGGGGGGGAGGGGGGCAGGCAGAGAGGTGTGGAGGGCCACATTTCAATCCCCAGCCTGAGGTTCCCCATTCTCTGTCGTAAGAAATAAAAATCCTATACAAAGATAAAACAGCACATCTCCCTTTGATATCCCGTGTTGTCCAGATGTCCAAAGAAGTCTCGGCAAAGTGTTTATTCTGATTTTCCTCTCTCCTGCATCCTCCAGACACAGTTTCCTAATGTAGAAGGCTGGAAAAGAAAACACGGTCTCTTGCTATGAACTGTTAGCGGGCTCTTGCTTCGCTTTGGTCGCTTTAAGTATCTTGCTTGGGTTGGCCCAAGGCACTGTTTTTTCTGGAAACGTCATTTTGCTCTTGGTCAGCATTCCAAAACCGCAGAGCACTAAAAAAAAGTCCCTGCTCCACGCTGTCAGTTCTTTTAGCTTCTCTTCCATCTAGAGCCTCAGCTCTCCAAGCTTTCTCACCCTTACCTGCATGAAGAGAGAGGAGGGAAGATTTCTACCGGGTGTCCCCCCTCCCGGGTCCCCAGTTTGCATCTTCCATTGCTTGTTAGACTTTTCCTGCGGAGCTGTTAGTTAGATTTTAAATAAGGTTCCATTTAGCTTCTTAAATGGAAACGATTATAGCAGAAACATTTGCAATCACTTAGGAGTGCATTCCCATAATGCTTAGCCGGGAAGGCAGGGGCAAACCAGCAAACAATTCAAAGGCAAAAATGCAGTTATAACTTAAACAGAGAACGACAAAATGACAGGCATGGAAAAAATCTTTCTCATGACTCGGAGCCTGTTAAATGGAAGGATCGACTTCTTTGTGAGGTGTGTGTGTGTGTCTCCTCTCCTCCAACCTTGAGTGCAGCAATAGATGTGTTAGAAACAGATATGCTTTGCAGGCAAACTGCAATGGTGAACATCTGTTTCTACTTTTTAAGTTATACCTCACTCTGGCATCTATCCAAAAAGCAGCACTTGCCTGCAAGGCACTGTAACTTTTTTAAAGGGGCAGATCTCCTAAGGCCTTGTTGTTTTACAGAGCCCAAGTTCAGTGAAACTGCATAAATTGGATAGGTGTCTGACCTGACCTTCACCAGCAAAGCAGATTAGTGAGAACTGCATGTAAGCTTTGCCATTTTCTACATACATCTGTATTTTTGGACAAATGTTACCTGAGCTTCCAGTCAATGCATTATGGCAATCCTTCTCAGTGATGATGGTCCTACGGTTCTCCCAGAACTTCAGTATCAGCAGCAACAAATGTTGCGCCATGACTGGAATCCACTGATTTAAATAATGACAATGGTTTCAGGTGTGGCAGGGAGGGAGAGAAAATAGGAAGTGCAAATTACAAACTACATAAATTAATATTTCTGGTTTAACAATGTTCAGGCCTCAAGGTTAGCAGGGCGGCTTCCAGGTAGTGGTGTGCAGGTGGATTTGCTGAGATAATAGTAAGCCATGGATGCAACCATCATCATGTAACTGCGCAAAGTGCCGTTGCCCAGATCCTTCTTGAGAACTTCCCCTAGGACATCTGCATAGCTGCCAAGTTTTCCCTTTTCTCGCAAGGAAGCCTATTCAGCATAAGGGAATTTCCCTTAAAAAAGGGAGAACTTGGCAGCTATGCATCTGGTTGGCCATTGTGAGAACAGGATGCTGGACTACATGGGCTATTGGCCTGATCCAGCAGGGTTTTATTGTGTTTTTTAAGTGTCTGTATTTTCTAATAAACATACAAAATCTTGGGGGGGGGAACACAAAACAAATTACAGTTCTCGGGATTCTCCATGACTATGAAAGTGGTATAAAATTGCTTTAAATGCATGGGGTGGAACATGACCTGACTCTCCAACATTTTTTCTTTTAAATGAAGAATAATATCTATCAGGGCAGCGGTAGTTGGGGAGTTGTGCTTTTTAACCTCGTTCCCTGCATTGTTTCCCCAATCTCTGAACTGTTCCTCTGGAGCAGGCACCCCCAACCTTTGGCCCTCCAGATATTTTGTCCTACAACTCCCATGATCCCTAGCTAACAGGACCAGTGGTCAGGGATGATGGGAATTGTAGTCCAAAACATCTGGAGGGCCAAAGGTTGGGGGTGCCTGCTCTTGAGCTTTCCCCTACAGGGCAAAATGAAACAGCAAGGCAGCTCCTTGTACAGTATTTTCTATCTCAGCTGCTTTTCACACCCCAGGGGGGAAATGTAGCTGCAGCTCCGTAGCTGTAGCATTTGAAAAAAGCCAGAAGTTGGTTTTTCAAGCCAGAGGGACAAAGACGGAAAAACTGCTAAAAGAAACTGGAACCAGCACACAGCTGAGGGGGCGGGGAAGGATAAACCCCCATTTTACTCTGGGAACATTTAGCTTTTGCGTATCACAGCCCAATCTGCCAGCCTCCAACCCTCTTTATACCTTCATGTGCAACGCTGCAAAGACTTGGACCAGTGGGGGAAACGTAACTCTTTAGCAATTGGCTTTGGGGCTCATAAATATGAATCGCAGTTCCTGAGTGCAGGACTACGCTTGGTGATTTAGAAGGAAAACGCAATCCTAGATTGTTTTTTTTTTCTTTTCTTTCTGCAATGGTAGCAATAGTGCCACATAGCTGAGTGCCTGGGAGCCAGCCAAGCCAAGGCTTCTGCAAAGCCCGCCCTGAGCAGACGTGGCTCGCCTGAGCCACCCCAGGATGGAAGCACATGCTCACTGAGGAAAAAGAAGCCGCAAGGGCTTTTGCCACGCACCGTTTTGCTCTGGCACACTTGCTTCTTAACTGCCTTCGCTGAACTTCTGTAGTCCCCACCCAGAAATGTCTGTGGGCGGAATCCCACCTCTTATGTAGGTCAATGGCAAAAATGAAATTCATAAGACAGCGCTCCGGTGGCCGAAACATGGATGCTGAGAGCTGAAAGAGCAACGTCTTTCCTGCATGCTTAATTCCTAGATTTAAGAGCATCTGCGTGCAATGAAGTGCCCTAAACTGGGGGTTACCAATGTGACAATCACAGGTGCTAGGGTGTCCATCTCCTACGGCACCTGCAAATGGTCTCAGTAAATGCCATCTCAAAAATACACAATGCACAAGTTTGTTCCTCCTGCTCAGTTCCTGTTTCTGCTGCCTCAGCTCCTCCTGCATTCGACACGTCCCCTTAAACATGTCATTGGACTTCAAACTGTCTTTTTTCTGCCCTTTTAGATGTGGCAGCCATTTGTGTAACGTCAAGCACCCTACAGCAGCCATTTTGTGACTGGCACCCACGGCACTGATATCTGGTATGGATTTGGCAGGTGGAACTGTATTACCTGGAGGTGGCCCAATAAAACTAGAGTTACTCTAATGGCATCTATCTTGTTGGCAACTGGTGTTTATGTTTGGGCATTTTCACCACTGGTCAGGGGCCATTTGATGTGACCCCCCAAGAAGGGCACCCAGTGAGGTTTTCAGACTTCAGGGATTCATATTCCTAATTTCCCACCCAGGGCCGCCTTAAGCGTATCTGGCGCCCTGGCACTGTGGTGCGGAGATCCCTCCGGTGCCCCCCCCCGCCCCGTTTCCCAGCGCGGCTGTCTGGCAGGCGCAGCACGGCTGCCACGGGCACAGCAGCACAGTGCCCCCCTGGTGGCCCAGTGCCCTGGTGCATTGCGCCACCCAGCCTTGTCTTAGAGCCGGCCCTGTTGCCACCCAATAGCACATTTGTTTGAAAAAAGATGGGATGCAGCTGGCGCTGTGGTCTATCTAAGCCACTGAGCCTTGGGCTTGCCTATCGGCAGGTCAGCGGCTCGAATCCCCACGATGGAGTGAGCTTCCATTGCTCGGTCCCTGCTCCTGCCAACCTAGCAGTTTGAAAGTATGAAGTGCAAGTAGATAAATAGGTATCACTCTGGCGGGAAGGTAAACTGCGTTTCCGTGCGCTGCTCTGGTTCGCCACATGACCTGGAAGCTGTCTGCAGACAAACGCCGGCTCCCTCAGCCTATAGAGCGAGATGAGCGCTGCAACCCCACAGTTGTTCGCAACTAGACCTAACTGTCACTGAACTCATTACAGTCAAGGCTGCTATTCTCCCAGAATAAATTGATCTTGTAAAAAAGCACAGAGAGCATTTTCAGATAGGGATGGGTTAATCAGTCAATTCTAGTTTCTATCACTTTCTCATTTTTCTAATCTTAACTTCAGTTCTTCACATTTCTGCATCAATTTATCTTTTGTGCTATTTTTTCAGTGCAATTATCTCTAAAAACACACACTTTGCCATTTTGCCCAATATACACATTTTGCAAACGATGCTGCCTAAAATGATGCGTTTTATGTTGTTTTCACTAATATGTGCATTTCAATGCCTACTTTCTCCTGATATATGTGTTTTTATATGCATTACTCTTTTGGAGAACTGCAGCACAAAATTCAGAGAAGTCTGGATTTTGAAATGAGAGTTTTGTTTCCATTCATGAATTTCAGAAAGTGTGAATTCAGTTAGTTGGGTTCACAACCATATCAAATTTCTCCTGTTCTCTACTTTTAGGTGTGTCAAAGCAAACTATCTCACACTTTCCATTCACCTATAATTTCTTTCACTATCCCAGTCACCTATAATTTTGCATCCTGAATCTGTTGGTATGTGATGGAATCCCACCCGAAAAGAGTGACAGTCTTGAAGTGCTCTCAGTAGCAGACTGAGCATGATACTTTATTCAGCCCCATTTCGGTAGAGATTATTCACTAAACTTGGCCAGGAATAATCACATCCAAGACCTTCAGAGCAAACAATTAAACTACCACAAACATACTTCTACAGAAACTTAAAATGAAGGCTTTGTTGAGATTTTTGCTTTAAATAAAAGGGTACGGCCAAGTGCAGATCCTAGGCTAAGACCATATTACCATCCTATCCTGTTCTAGCCTTGGAAAAACATAGATATATTTAGGGTTTTTAAAATGTGTTTGGTTAAAATCCATGACTCATATAAATTTCAGTGCAATCTAAATAGCTATTATGCTGGCCTAAGGGTGTGGCTTTCTGTGGCCTTTTCTTTTTGAGATATATATATATATCTCACACACATACATGGCATACACACAGCAAATTCACTTTCAGTGGAATGATGAAAGAATAAAATTATTTTGTAAAGTAACAGCTTCAAAGAAAGTTCCTCTTACTCCTTCTCAGATTTTTAATATTGACAAAACCTATATCCTAGTTTCAAACCTTTCTTTCAGCACATGACGTGTTTTAGAGCAGAATGGAAAACCTGTGGCCCTCCGGACAATTTTGGACTACAAGTCCCATTATCCCTGCTAGGTGGGGGTGCGGTTGATGGGGGTTGAAGTCCAGCATCATCTGGAGGGCTTCTGATTCCCCAATTATTGAGGAATCGGAGAGTTATTAGGGGACCCTTATTTTCCTTAGAGATATGATTTCCCAGGAAGAGAGTTTGATTGTTAAACCACTCTAGGAATTGTAGCCTCTGTGAGGGGGATTGGAGCCTCCTAACAACTCTAAGCACCCTTAACAAACCAGAGTTCCCGGGATTCTTTGAGGGAAGCCATGACTGTTAAAGAGATAAAAGAGTGCTTTCAATTTGTGGTGTGGATGTGGCCATACTTAATCACAATATGGCAGAGGTAGCCAAGGTGATGCCCTCTATATTTTTATGGGCCTACAATTCCCATCATCCCTGACCACTGTCTATGGGGGCTGCCTCTGTTAGAAGTTGTAGTCCAACAACATCTGGAGGGCATCATCTAATAATGGCTTCGAGGAAAAGGCAGGTTTCGAGGAGAGGTTTATCCTATATTTATTCATTATTCCCTCATTCAGACACTGTAAAGAAATATTATTTGCTTAAGGGCTGGAGTCAGGAAGAAGCTGCAGACCAAGAGGGAGAATGAGTTATAAGAGAGGGAGAAATTGTTGCAGCAGGAAATGGCTTCTGGGGATTGAAAGAAATGCATGTCCCAGGCCAGCTGCAGTGCATCAAGGCAGCCCACAAAATGGCAGCTTCCCAGGGCACAATGAAACAAAGGCCAAAGAGGGCTTGGTTTCCTTTTGGTATGTGAAGACTTAAAGAGCAAAAGAGAAAACATCCATGTTGCAAAAGGGATTCTGTATGTTTATTAGAAATATTTAGTCCAACATTCTGTTCTCCCAGGAGAGAGACTACATGCTTTATGGGGAGCCCGCAAAAACTCTCCCCAGTTACATAACTATTGTAGTCTTGCCATACATCCAGAATTTCCCGGACTTAGCCGGGATCCGGCCATCTGTAACAGAGCACAGTTGGAAATTGCTGAAATATCCAGGAAAATCCGGACATCGGAAGTCTAGATTTTGCCAAATTTCCTTAAAAACTTCATTTTTAAAAATGGATTTTTGCAACAACTTGTCCCCCTCCCCCCAAAAGAACCCTAAACTATTGTCACATCCACACCGTACATTTAAAGCACTGTTGTCCTACTTCCACCAACATAGAAAATCCCAAGAACTGTAGTTTATTAAGGGTGCTGACCTCACAGAGCTACGATGAGAAGCCACCGTTCCCAGGATTCCCTGTGACTGTGAAAGTTGCCATAAGAGCGCTTTAAGTGTCTGGAGTGGGTGTGTCCTATGTGTTAATAGGATTGCTTGTGAATAAGCAGGTTTAATCACCCATCCTTTCCTCAAGGGTAGCAAATGAAGTGGGGGCATCCTTAGCAGGCAGTCGAACTCCGGAACAATCCTTGACCAGGCAGAAAAGAAACCAGAAAGTTGAACAGGAAGCTTTGTTTTAGCTGGACTGAAAATGGCCGCCATGTTTGCTGGGGGTAGGTGGAAGGTATGAAACCACAGTTTTGATAACAGCTTGCATTCTCTGCTTCCAGGATGTCTATCTTGTATATTAGTAGTTAGATATTGCAAAAGGCACCCATACCGTGCATGTGTTCTCCCTTCCAGCAAAGAAAGGGATTCATTCTTGTAAAATAAATGAATGAATGAATAAATGAATAGACGGACCCGGTCCTAGAATTTCCACCTGCTCAGGAAAAGGGGTGAGCTGACACCCTCTCTTTGGGCAATCCTATTTGCATGCAACATTATCAAGCATTGTGAAAATTCAGGATTGTCAAGAGATGTGTTATGAGATCAACTTACTAGTTTTGATGCAAAGTGGCTTTGCAAGGGATGACATGGAAGCTGGAATTATGGTTCTGGAAAGGCCTATAGGAGCAGCCTGCGCCATAACCAAAATGCAGGTGGAACACATAGTGCCTGCCCAACACACAGAGACAGCATCCCTGCGATATACCCATTGCTTCCAGCTTATTCCCTTTCTGCTTCCTCCGAAATGGCTTGCTTAATTGGAAAATTAAGTCCACAGCCTAGAAGTAGTTACAGGTAGGTAGCCGTGTTGGTCTGAGTCGAAGCAAAATAAAAAAAAACTCCTTCAGTAGCACCTTAAAGACCAACTAAGTGGTCTTTAACTTAGTTGGTCTTTAAGGTGCTAGCCTAGAAGTAGTTGCTGTTAATTTTTACCTTCCTTTTGTTAGCCCAGGAAGCGACGAGACCTTTAATCTCTTAATCCAGGTGTACCCAACCTGTGACTTGGATGAAACTTTTAACAAAAATGGGATTGTTGGTCTTTAGTTTTGTTATAATCATTAACCTGTCCCCATTTTGCTTTTTTGCCTTAGTAACTAGGAGTTGTTTCGGATGCCAAAGAGACCCGATTTCCCTGCACAGGAGCTTTCTTTCTTTCTTTCTTTCTTTCTTTCTTTCTTTCTTTCTTTCTTTCTTTCTTTCTTTCTTTCTTTCTTTCTTTCTTTTCGTTCTTTCTTTCCTTTCTTCCTTCTTTCCTTCTTTCTTTCTTTCTTTCTTTCTTTCTTTCTTTCTTTCTTTCTTTCTTTCTTTCTTTCTTTCTTTCTTTCTTTCTTTCCTCCCTCTCCCCCTCCTTCACTTTGTATCACTTTCCAACACCTCACAGAAGTAAGGACAGGTATTAACACCGCCAACTTCTTTCTCTCTGTCAAACTCATCAGCCGGCCAACCACCCCAAAGTTGCCAAAGTTATGCTTCGGTGGCAAGGTCAGGGCAATATAGGTGCAGTGGCAGGAGCACCAGATTGGTGGGGAGGGGTTACGTCCACCAGCATAGCCTCATCCTTGCCACTACCCCAGTCCCATTCAGGTAAACAGCAGTGTTGGGAGGATGGTTCTGCCTCACCAAACATGCTCCTGCAGTTCTCTTTGGCTTACTGTATCATGCAGTTTGTAGCTTCTTCCAGATTCATTACTGCCGTTACCAGAATTTATGAGGAGGTTTCCAGTTAAATGGGACACTGCACACGCACACATACCCAGACTGTGCCCCAAACCGGCACCATTCAATTTTGTAAATACCCCCATAAAACCCACCACAGTTTTGAGACTGTATTTTGTTCAAGGTTACATAGTCTTCACCTTCCCTCAGAAATTCATATACAGTACGTAAAATCCATCCCAATGTTGTTCTGTTCAGGAAGGAAATGGCTACCAAGGGGTCAGCTTGGGACATGAGTGAGGGCAGCCATATTCCCTAAAGTGTGAGCCCACGTACTCGGCAGCCCCTCTGCTTGGGTGATAATCTCTGGCATCCTGACACCTGGGTGCCAGGCAGGTTGCCGTTCCGGAAACAAGAGCAAACCCAGGTCAAGACAAAAGGGTGCAATTAACTCGGCCGGGAAACAGGAGCATGTAAATACTTACCTTTGTATTACTTAGTGGGTGTAAGGTGAAGGTCAAGGAAGGAAGAGGGGCAAAGCTGATAATCAGGTTTCTGTCAGAAAACCCCTTCCAATTTGTGACATGGTTATGCTGTGATGTTTTACTAAGGGTGTTATGGGTAGTTTAGGAAACTTATAAGGAGGGGAGCCATCCGTTGTTCGGGGCTTCTTCCTGCTTCTTCCATTTGGTTGTTTGAAGTGTTGTTGCAACAATAAAGATCAGGCCTACAGGCTGCTGTTTTGCTCCTATATTCTTAGCTGGTGTCTTTGTTCGACAATCCAAGTGAGCCCAAGGATTTTCCTATAACTCTGCAAAGGTCTACTTACAGCAGGCATCCCCAAACTTCGGCCCTCCAGATGTTTTGGACTACAATTCCCATCATCCCTGACCACTGGTCCTGTTAGCTAGGGATCATGGGAGTTGTAGGCCAAAACATCTGGAGGGCCGCAGTTTGCGGATGCCTGACTTACAGGCTTTGAATTGCTCAGGTTGCAATGGATTTGGGCACCCGCTTAGCATTCTACACCCTCCTGTCGTCCAGTTTGCACCCACTCCTGCATACACGTGTCCGTAATGACTCTGTCCAGCTGAGTTGTTTTATGGACCATGCAGAGCCACTTATCCACGGGTGATAAATTTATGCAAAGAAGCACTATGCTTGATGTAGGCGTGGTAATTGTCCTCCGAGCCACCATAACCGTGAACACTGTCCCAAGTAATAAATTGCTATGATATTTACGCAGAGTATATTTCACAAGCTTAATGTGCATTTCACGCTGCACCAAACAGTGTGATTCTTCCTTTGCATAACTGACAGGCCTAACAGTAGCATCTATGAACCGGCTACCCCACCCCTTAGTCTTGAAAGCCTTGCTAGTGGCTGCAGGAGAGGGACCGTGAGCAACATCATGCGAGGGAGGGTTTCTAGGACTCAGGTGAAACTGTGACGCTCCCTTGTTATTTTTGCTATTGCATGCTGCTGCATATTGCTTATGTAATCTTGTTTTATTTATAGTACAGTCGTATCTTGGTTCTCGAACAGAATGCGTTCCGGGCGTCCGTTCAATTCCTGTAACCATTCAAAAACCAAAGCACAGCTTCCAATTGGCTGCAGGAGCATCTGCAGCCAATCGAAAGCCATGTAAGCCACATCGGACGTTGGGTTTCCAAAAATCGTTCAAAAACCGGAACACTCACTTCCAGGTTTCGATCGTTCGGGGGCTGATTTGTTCGGGAGCCTAGGCATTCAGCTTCCAAGGTACAACTGTATTGAAATGTAGGGTTTTGTATGTTATTACATTTGGTCTTGTTTTGCTATGTTGTGAAATTGTTGCCTTGTTACTGTTGTGCAATGTTATTATTATGAAATTGTTATTTTATTGTTTTGCTATGTTGTTATGAAATTGGTTTTGTAGTGTTTGTTTGAAATGCTTTCCTGTTTTCTTTGTTGTAGGCCGTTTTGAGCCTGGTTTTTGTGTGTGGAAACGTGGCATGCTAATAAAACAAATAAATGATGTGATGTTCCTTTGCAAGGGATCTTAGCATACAGGATGAAGTTGTGACTGGCCCTTCACCACACTGAGTGTGGAGCACCATTGGTCCAAAGGGACTCCACACACAGGGAAAGGCTTACTACATACATACAGCTGAACGAGAGCCCCGAGGTGGTAGAATGGACTTTACTATTTCAGACTACAGGTGGGGAATTACATCGTCAATGTTCCATATATGCACAAATTTATCTGCAAAGAAAACCAGCATAGCAGTGAGAGGGCTAGTCCAGAACCTTTCTCTCTAATGTGCTAATTATTGACTAAAGGAAAGGGGTGTTTTTTGTTTTTTGTTTTGCATGTGGCAGCATTCAAAAATAGCATCCTGCATCAACCTCATGAAATGGTACTGTCCATTCTATCACCTCATGTTGTTGTGTATGTAGACCAAGCCAAAGACAGCACCTTATGTACCAGGCTGGATCCAGGGCTGGCCTTAAAGGAAAATGTAACAAATAGCCCACCTAGGATAGGAAATTCCCAATGGGTGCCATTGGACAAGGTGTGTGTAACAGAGATGGAAGTTGGCTATGGTGGTAACAAGTAATTTGGTTCAATGGAAGCAAGTGTAAAGTGATGCATGTTGTGGCAAAAAAATAACCTTAATTTCACACATCTGCTTATAAAGTCTGAACTGACAGTGGCTGACCAGTAATGAGACCTTGGGGTTGTGGTGGATTGCTTGATGAAGGTGTCAATCCAGTGTGCGGCACCTGTGAAAATGGCAAATTCTATGCTAGGAATCATTGGGAAAGGAATTGAAATTAACACAGCCAATATCATAATGCCATTAAACAAATATACGGTATGGTGTGACAGCCTTTGGAATACAGTGTACAGTTCTAGTCCCCTCACTTCAAGAAGGATTTTGTTGAAAACTTTCAGAATAAGAGCAGCCAACAAGGTAGCAGTACATTTCCTAACATGTGGACATGGACGTCTGACTTCGCCTCATTTTAAAAACTGATTGCCCTCTCTCCCAAGGGGTTTTGCTAAGTTCAGTGAGTTTTTTCATTCTACAGTGTTAGACTTCGTTAGCAACTGGAATTCTTGTGGTCAACCTTTACACTTTTGGTGAATTCTTTCAGAAACGTTTCCTCCCTTTCGGTCTTTTTTTTTTTTTTTTTTGGTAATTAGCTTTCTAAACTCACAAAGAGGAAAATGGAAATTAATCTACGTTTGAGTTTTCTGCAAGTTAAATCCTCTTGCGTACCGGTTTTGCTTGGGTTCCAATATGTAGCAAATTCAGAAATATCACTGACTTGGCAAAATTGAACTTCAGAGTTTATGCAGAGATTATTTTCTGGTCACTTAACTTCTTCCATTTTCTATCTGGGATATAACTTAGTTCATGCACAAATCTGATCCTATGACCACCTGCTTCATCTTACAGGATATAAGGAGATACCATAACATACTGCAGAAGCAACAGTCTTCCCCCCCATCTTCTTCAACCCAGGTAAGGATGATTTGATTGGCCCCTGGCTCCTGCTGTAGATCTTCACTCATCCCTTCTCCCTGGCAAGGAGGCGGGTACCATTTTGTGGTTTGCCTCAGATGCCAAAATGTATTTCCTGGGAAGGAAAGAATGGTGACCGTAGGCAGCACTGGAGGACCAACCTATTATGTACTGGCTGAGGCTGATGGGAGTTGTAGTTCTGAACATCCGAAGGGCACCAGATCGAGAAAGATTGCCCACACATCACACATATCAAAACCTATATTTGGTGCCAGATTTTCCCAGTAGCCGAAACATGCCATACCTAGGAGAAAAGTCATCAGATCATCTTTGGATTAGTAATATTTTCTTCCAAAGACTGGGGATCACAGCGAAAACTGGATGCTGAGGAGATCCTTACACCAGCACAGAGAATGACCATTTCAAGAGTTCCAAAATGGTCATATGACACATTCCTCAAGCGGTTCCCCCTGCCCTTGCCGTAAGAGCTTTCCAGATGTTTACACAAATGTGGTATTCACTAAATACCTTTGTGTGAAGACTCTGCCACCCCAGCAGTAAATATGTGAACCTTACTCTGATAAGTCCAGGCCCATAGCTCGTTGGCAGAATATCTGCTTTGTATGCAGAAGATCCCAGGGAGGGCTGGGAGAGGCTCCAGCTTGAAATCTGGAGAATAATTGTAGACAATGCTGAGCTAGATAGACCAATGGTCTTACTCAATCTAAGGTAGCTTCCTCTGCTCCTGTGAGAGATTTGGTGTAAACACTGGAACCTAGAAAGTAATTCCTTTCCTCCCATAATATCCCTTCCAGCTTTACTGGTTTCACCAACAGCCAGTTTAAATTAGAATACTGTCAGGGACGTAGAAATGTGATTGTCCTGCATGGGAGGCCCCCCCCCTGAGTTGCTGTATTAAATCTTAGTCTGCATGGACAACCATCAAGGCACCTATAGGGAGCAGCTCTTACTTGCATTAGTGGTAGAAGGAGTCTGGCTTTTGCTGCCAGCAGCTGGGAGGGAGCAGGGAAATATGAGAGTCTGCAAAGGTAGCCAACAAAAGTTCAGCTGGGCCAGCTCAGTCTTTAAAATCATCTGGAATGTGACAGCATCAACTACTTTCCAGTGTAAGTTATGGGCCTGGAAGCAGCTGCGGAAAGCATAGCCTATCCATACCCATCGCAAAGAAAAAAGGCAAAACTCCCTTGCATGCTGAGACACGCAGGCCCTGCTGCAATTCTCCATTTCTTTTCTCTACAGGTAGATCCTTATAAGTACGTTCAGCCCGGTCCTAGGCAGGCAAGCAAAGTCTGGCTTAAGAGTCATGGTTTCTCACACACACCAAGTTTAAAGGACAGTAGCACCCACACACTGACATTATTTTTAGTACAATTTGCTTGCTAAAGTACAAGAAGCATTGGCTGGGGCTCTACCCTTTTGTGTGTGTGCATACATGCGCAAGGAAACATGAATTCAAAGGTAAATTGGGCACACCCAGTTGTACGAGTGAATAAGCAAGTGATGTGGAAAATTGGTTGTCTGTTCTGCTCTACAGAGTTTTTAAAAAGTTTTTTTTTTTTGCAGCCAACTCTTTGATTCTGTGGGGGAGCGGAGGGCAAAGACTTGTTCACTGGTATTCCAGAGGTCAGGACCAGATCTAATGAGTTTAAGCTACAGGAGGGTAGATTTTGGTTGAACGTTAGGAGAAACTTCTTGATGCCAGGAGCCATTCAGCAATGAAAACAGCTTCCTAGAGGGGTGGTGGGACTCTCCCTATCAAGCAGAGGCTGGACAGCCATGGACTGAAGATGCCATTATGCTGGATTTCCTGCCTCAAACAGAGGGCTTGAGCAATGCTGTGATGCTGTGATTGTGCACACCATGGCAGATGGACTAGGGTCTTTTTGGTGGCGGTGCTAGCATTGTGCACCTAGGGATGTGCACCTTGTGTCCTCCCTGTTGTCTTTTAGGTGTCTGGTTTGACTTGATATAAGGCAGCTCGCCATGCAGAGAAGCCCAGAATAATAGATTCTTGATTTGCTTGTGCGCTATGTACCACACAGTCTCTTTGGGTGGATGCTATTTTCACTGTTTCCAGAGCACATTTCCTGACATTTCGTTATTGGTTTCATTTCCCCCAACATGGTGTCCTCCGTGTGTTATCAAATTCCACATACCATCAGCATCAGCCAGCATGGTCAAGGCTCACAGATAATGGCAACTGTAGTCTAATAACATCTGGAGGGTATCAAGTAGGGGAAGCCTGATCTTCCTTGCCACTAAGCCAAGGGCAGACAGCAGTGGTCTCTTGCTGTAGAGCAAAACAATGAAATGGGAAGTTGTTTCCCCCATTCTACACATGACGAGATACTGGTCAACGATAGCTCAAAATCCTAAGTAAAGTATCCCATCTGCCAGCCTAGGCTGGCTCCCGAAAACTTACAAATATGTGTTTACTTCAACTAGGGATATCCAGGATGGTGCCCTCCAGATGTTGTTGAACCACAATTCCCCTCATCCTCGACCATTGGCTATACTGGCTGAGGTTGGTGGGAGTTGTAGTCCAACGAAATCTAGAAGGCACAGCATTGGCTAACCGTGAAAAATATTTTTTATCTTCCCTTTCCATTTGAAGAAAATCCACGAGGTGTCTAACAACCATTACAATCCAAAACAAAGTACTGAAACCCACAATACAATCAACCATAACATAAAATCTAACAGCAGTTCATTAAAAAAAACACAACTTTAACAGCAGCAGTTAGCACAAATACTTAGCATTCAAATCCAAAAGCTTGATGGAACAATAGTTTAGAAATAATTGCGCCTTCCTGATGGGTTTGTTGTTGTTGTTCATTTATTCAAAAACTGTTGTGCTATCTGAACCTTAATTCCATTTTATCAATATAGTTTATGGCTGGAATACTAACTTTACATAGCTGCCAGCTCTACCACATCCCAAAGGAGCCAGGATGAAAGCTTGTCTGAGATTCCTGCTGGCATACTAGAAGTCATCTTCTGGTTAAGTCCACGTCCTCACAACCAACTCTTCCTACCAGCACCTGCCTGCTCATTATCTCTGGTGCTCCAAGTGAGCTTAAGGTATCTCAAGAGATAGGAAGGGGGCCCACCCCCCACCTTCCTGTCCCCACTTGCAGAAATAGGACAGGAAGGAGAAGTGGGATTGTGTGCCCTAGTTAAGACCTGTTTGTTCCAAGCCCCAGTCAGTGTTTCCAGCTCCCCCTGTAAGAAGGAACTGTGCATGAAACAAAATGAACAGGATGGCAAAATGTCCCTCAACAAACATGTAGCACAAATTTAAAGGAAAGCTTCTACAAGTTCATTTTTCGTTGGGACTTAACATCAGCAAAGTTTCATCATATTTGCACTGCAGCCAACAATATGTGCTGGAAATGCAAAGCAGCAAATTCCAAATGTGTTCACTTGCCCTCCAAAAGATTGGTGAGCCCTGCCTTAATTCAAGTCTAATCAGGTGCAATTCTCCAACAGTTTACCCTGCAGATTTCCTATGTTAATTAACACGGTACATGTTTTCAGCAGTGAAATGTTTGTATATCTTTACTCTTGAGGTTGTTCCTAGAAATCAGTTCAGTTGTACTACTTGTCTCATGTATAGCTGCTTACATAGAAACTGACGCAGTTTTCTATAGCTTTGTAGAAGTTTCTTTTTTTCAGAAATATGTAGTGTTGTTTGGTTTGTTTGTTTTTTGCTGTGAAGTGTGAGGAATATCTTAAAAGGACTTTGTAAAATAGAAAACACCAGTAGGTTAACTCTAAAATACAACAAGGTTGTGTTTAGCCGTGGTCATAAATGTATATACGAAGTTGATTCAAGTTAAAGACAGGCAAGAATAAGTAAAGCACCGAAACCTGAAAGGTGGAAGAATAAAACCAAGAGAGAGGAAAGAGGAAGTCTAGTTCGTAAGAACAAGTTAAAGATGGAAACTGTATAGAAATGAGAAGAGAGGTAAAAACGAGACAAGACACAGGATACTGTTGGTAAAATATATGTTTAATTGTAGAAATTTTCAAAATTGTTTACTTTAAGTATGAACAAACATTTATTTGTGTATTTGAATGTCCTGTTATTCTAACAAATAAAGGCAATAAAAAATTTAAAAAAGAAGTGTGATAAAAATGTACTATAGTTCTGTTGGTGTGATTAAACAAGTGTTATGTATGTATAAGTAGTTTATGATAAATAAAAAATATGAAGTGTTAAAAGAAAACAAGATAGCAGCCATTCCCAATTAGGCCAATTAATTATCAGATAATTGGAAGACAACGTAGCTCATTCCCATGCTTTTGCAAAATGCACTGCTACTGTTTGAAGCCCAAGCGGTGATGCAGGTAAGGACATGTCATAGACAGTGTTCATAGCAGTGCATGGTTTATTGCACAGGAAGGAAATTAAGTGGAATTTAATCTCAAAAGCTACTGAGGGTCTTTCCCCCTACTGAGCAAATTGCATGCTATTATATTCTGGAACAGCTTTAATAAGGTTTCTCGTAGCCCTCGGTGAGTAGGGCTTTAGAGGTGGAAGGAAGGATGTTGCTAATGTGATGAGAGGAAAGAAATGAGAAAGAAAACTTAGCAGAAAAGTTCAGCAAACTATGTAAGAATGCTGAGATTTTACAGATATGTCTCTGTTGTAACTGTGTGAAAAGTTAATCAGGAAGTTATTTTGCTTTTTTTGGACTGAAACAAGGAAGGGAACAGCCAGGGCTGCCCGGCCCTGCTATTGGGCAAAGTGAAGCAGGTGGATCGGGTAACAGGTGCTGGGTTGGGGCAGGCAACAGTGATGAGGTGGAGAAGAGAGCTATGTGGCCTGCCCTCCACCCACTAAGTTAGCATTCTGACCTTCATGTGTGGGTCTGTTGCCCATACACGAGGAAGATCCAGCTAGCATTTGGGTCAGCTTTGATATATGGAATGGTGCGGACGCCATCTTGCCCTTTGTCTCAAGAAGCAGCTCTGGGATGGGAAGGAACCTAGGAAGCTGCCTTATATATATTGTGGTGAGTTTTGGGGATTGGTTGGTATATTGCCTGAGTGCCTTCTCATTCTAATGGGGATTCAATTATTGAAGTAGCCAGGCCAACTTCCTGGTGAGTTAATGGGTCTAAGTAAGAAGGTTGCTCTATGCCAGAAGGCAAATAGGTGGGCCTCACCTGACTGGTAGTCAGAAAGAAAGTGGTGTGTGAAAGCCAGGCTGGACACAGACAGGAACAAGAGGGTGAGAGCCATAGAATCATAGAATTGTAGAGTTGGAAGGGACCCCAAGAGTCATCTAGTCCAACCCCCTGCAATTCAGGAATCTCAGCTAAAGCATCCGTGACAGATGTTTGATTTCCGTTTGATTCCAATGTTGTGATGATGGGGGAAGCGATGCCTTCTGGGGTGTTAATTCTGTGAGCCCCTCCATCATCAGCTCAGGTTGTATATATGTGTAAATGAACTGTCCCTCGTTCAAAGAAAATCGAATCCCAGGACAACAGGGACCGCTGGAATTGCACACGGTTCTGAGATTGGGATGACGTGCAACAATATTGTATGCCAGAGCATGGCTCCACCTAGTTCATTACTTTCTACATTGACTGGTAGTGGCTCTCTGGGTTTATCAACAAGTGTCCTGGCTCTGATTGGAGGAAGAACTCAAACTCAGGTTGTGATTTCTACAAGCGCCATACATTTTAAGTCTCCCCCAAAGAATCCTGGGAGCTGCTATTTGTCATGGGTGCTGAGAGTTTTCAGAAAACCGTCCCCCTTCCCCTCACAGAGCTCCAGTTCCCAGAGTCTCTAGGGAAGAGGGATTAACTGTGAAACCCACCTGAGGATTGTGAGGGGAATAGGGGGGGTCTCCTCACAACCCCCAGCACCCTTGACAAACTGCAGTGCCCAGAATTCTTCAGGACTGGTGCAATGACTGTCAAAGTGGTATCACAGCGTTTTAAACATATCTCTTCTCTTTGGCGATCACTCGAAGCCGAGTAAGATTGTCTTCCATAAACATGGTTTTAACAGTGAGTCCGTAAGTGGAGGCCAATTCTGAATCCACACATCCTTCCACAGTGGGGACATTGGTTTCCAGGCAGGAGTTGATCACGGTGTGGATTTGCCAAGCGTGCCTTCCTCTTAGCACGTTTCTCCCTTGCGTACCGAGATCGAGTGTCTTCAAAGCCCATGACACCTTTGGTAAAGGCTGTTCTCCAGTCATGGAGACCAGGGCGGAGGAAGCTGGCAGCCAGGGCCAGCCTCTGGACTGGTTGCTGCAAGCAAGAAGGCAGGCAGGTGGAGGGGGGTTGGCTGGCTGCTCTGCACATGCTCAGGAACACTCTCACCTTTGCCATTGCTTCTCAGGTCCCAAGTCTAAACTCTGATGTGATGAAGGAATCCCATTCCCCACCTTCCAGCTGCTCCAAGAGAGCAGTGGTTGCCTTTCGAAGTCTCTTAACTTGTTGCTGCTGGCTGGTGGGACTGGGCAAGAATTCCTTTTGCCTCGCAACACAAAAAAGAGGGGAGGAACTTCAGCCTGCAGGCTCCTTTCTCTCTCTCTCTTTCTCCCCCCCCCCTCCTTTTGGTGCTGGTGGGCGGGGTGGAGGCACAGAGAATGAGCTGGGATAGGCTCCCTTGGGGAAGGGAAGTCGCTCCAGGGATGGCTCTTCCTAGAGGTGGCTCGGCCATCTCCCCCACCTTTGACATGCCAAAGCGGTTGCCGCTCCGAGGGAGGGACGAGAAGGAAGAGACACCACCACCTCCTCCCCCCACCAGAAGATGGAAGCAGGCTTGGCAAGAAGGAGTGACCACGTCAGCCACCGCAGAAGAGAAGGGGAAGGGGGAAGGGGAAGAGCTGGGAAAATCAGGACAGCCGCGGATGGGGCGATGGGCGGCGACCCCCCAACCGAATCGAAGGAGCGTAAAGAAAGCAGGGAAGGGAAGGGGGATCCTCCTCCCCGGACTCCAAGATTGACTTGAAATCCTAAGCATGCT
This sequence comes from Zootoca vivipara, assembly GCF_963506605.1. Classification (NCBI taxonomy): domain Eukaryota; kingdom Metazoa; phylum Chordata; class Lepidosauria; order Squamata; family Lacertidae; genus Zootoca; species Zootoca vivipara. The sequence goes on along the minus strand of NC_083287.1, from coordinate 31,823,309 downwards.
TTCTTGGAAGCAAGATCCCTTTTGGAACCAATGGGGCTGAGCAACGGAGTGTAGGAGAAAGGACTCTGGCAAGCCTCCCTTCACCTTGTGGAGGTTGGGGGCGGGGGGGGGGCGATGCTGTCCCGACAGAGCAGCTCCTTGCACTGCAATGCCACTGTTCCTCAGCCTCAGGTTCCTTGTCTGTAAAATGGGAGCATATAGCAACACCTACCCCGCCTCTCGCTTTTTTTCGGTTGAAGCTAAACGACATTAAGATTTTTGGTGGCAGGTGTGGGGGTGGCAATGGACGACTTCTAGTACTCTTCTTCCAGGGCCTTATCCAAGAAAGGGGAATTGAGAATCAACGCAGCCAGGGAGGACAGAGACAGGCGTAACCAATGGGATTCCCAGCGAAGAACGTTGGGAGAACTTGTTGCCCTTGTATATAGAGATAGAGATATTTGTGGCTGTCAAGGAAGTGAAGTCGGAAGCTCATCCCCCAAGTTGAAAGCGGGGTGGGGGGTTATACCTCATCTTGAGGCGATTCTGGAGCTGCTTTACGCGGCAATGCCCTAGGCTTGGTCTATAGGGTTGGAGAGGCAAAAAGTCTGGGCAAGATGACGGGCTGTCTGTTTCTTCTTCCTCCGACAGGCTCCTTGTGGTCTCACCACGCAAGTTCAGAGCGGGTCAAACAGCTCCCCCCCTTTCCCACCTGCAACCTAAAGCTCATTTACTCCAGAGCAGCCCCATTCCAGAGGACTGGTCCACAATAAGCGAGGGATGGGGTCGCCTGGAAAGGAAGTCTTGAGGGGGGGTGTTTTTGTTTTGACTCGCTCTGCTTTCTGAGGAGTCACATAGGGAAAAGTGTCATATCGGAGCATGGGCTCCACCTGGCTCAGTAGCGTCTGCACGGACCGGCAGCGGCTCTCCAGGATTTCAGCTAGACTAGAGCGTCTGGAAACGCTAGAACGAACCTGGGACCTTTTCCGCGCAAGGCAGGCTCCCCACCGCGGAGCCACGTCCCTTCCCCAGAGCACAGCGCAATCTAGGGGGCGGAGGGATGGGTGGCTGGGTGTCAAAACCAAGGGGGCCTCCAGGTCGCTCTAGGTTTCCGATACTTCGCCGTCGGCGTGTCCTTCTGCCTGCTCTCGCCTCCTTTACCTTGATGGCAGGACCTGGACAGCTCCCGCTTTGAAAGCCTCGCCCTGCGACGCCCAAAGCCTCCCAGGCGCGCAAGCCACAAAAGAAAAGGAGGAGGGGTGGAGAAGTGGGGTGTGAGGGTAGAGAGACGGGGGGGGGGGAGAAAAAGAATCCAGGCAGCCAGTCAGATTTTCCTTTATAAAGCCTCAAAGTGTCCACGTCCTCAAAAAGAATGGAACCAATTTAGCATCCCCAGCTCCTGCCTGCCTGCCTCCTTCCCTCCCAGCACCCCACCTCCTTCACCCCTCCTCCCTCCCCCTCGCGCCTTCCTCTTCTCTCCCTTCCTCGCTTCCAGATCTCCCCCTCCCCGCCCCGTCCAACAGCAGCTCTGCCAAAACGGCGGGGACAGGTTAGGAATGAGATGAAGAAAAGAAAAAACACGTCACGTGACACAGGCCCGGGCTCCTCGCAGCCTGGCCCGCCCCTCCACCGAGCACAGCGGGCTCTCCCATTGGCTGCGGCGCGTTCTACGGCTAGGCCAGCGCGAGGAACCCCCTCGCCATATAAATAGGGCCGTCGAGGGCTTTATTATTTTAGCATCCCGGGCAGCAGGTTTCTGCTAAGTTTGGAGTTACTCGCCATCACGACTGTATGCCTGCGTCCCTAAAGTTCTAGCTCACCGGGGACTCTGAAACACAAGGAGTCTGCATGTCTAGAAAGTAGACATGCTCAGCTTTGTGGATACACGGATTTTGTTGCTGCTCGCAGTAACTTCATGCCTAGCAACCAGTCAATGTAAGTGCCTTCAGATTGTTTGGAGCAGAGGGTTTGGTGGGGAGAGAGGGATTTGGGCGGCGGCGGCGGCGGAATCCTCTCCTAACTTCGTCCTAAGGAATGTTGCCCTGCCGTCTAATGCTTCTTTTCTCCGGGAGCTGCAAGGACAAGTTATCGTGCAGATCTGGGCATGCTCCAAAGCCTGAGAAACTGCTGCCCACTATAACTCCCAACCCCCTCTCTGGGGAAGCCTCATCCAGTTAGACTGAGTTTTTTGGGGGGTCGTAGTTTTCCTTTGCATTGACTCCAGCTAGCAAGAGCTGTCTCCTATTTCCTTAAGACGGAGTGAAGGGATGAGAGTTCTTCAGAGCTTGCTTAAACTCGCCCCCTCCTTGGCTCATGTGGAGAGGTCCTGGCAAGAAGCCAAGCAGTCTTTTCTCCCACACACCTCTCTCTCCCCCTCCCCATACTCCACCCCACCCCATTTTAAAAGAAGGGAGATTTCAAAACCTATCCCCCTATCTCAAAAGCAAAGTTGGGATTGGAGAAGCAATGCGGATAGTATGACAATGATAAATCCAAAACTCCTAAATTTATCAGCATCGCCTCCTTGGAGAACTTCTAACGTGATTTGGTGCTGGGTGCGGGTTTTTGCCCCGATTTATCAAGGGATTTCAGAAAACAAGATTCCCTCAAAGTCTTTGAGAACAGTTGCTTTTTAGGGCGTTGTACATGAGCTTTGTGCAGCGTTTTACGGATGCTCATAATGCGCCCTCTAGGGGGAAGGAGGCGTTGGCGCAGAGGACCCGACGCGGAGCGTGTGGAGTCCAGATACCAAGCGCTTTTAAAGATATGTTGATATTTATGAGACAATTTAGTTACTCCTGGAGTGCACACGCAAGGAGAGAGAGGGCAGAAATTCTGATGCGATTTGCTTAAGAATGTTTTGCTCTTATTAATTCTGGGAAGGGAAGGAGACACACTTTTAGCAAAACACTTCAGCAAACCAGGAAAAGTGTACGATTCCTGACCTTTTTGTTCCAGAAACAAATATGACTAAATGGATATTCCAGACATCCTCCAAACATACCCTTTTTTAAAAAAGCTCCAGCGACCTCTTCTGGTAGAGGAGAAGTAGAAAGTTTCTCCCCAGAAAATTCATCTATTTTTATGATTTCCACACTTGTCAGGTATTTAGCGTAAATTCTATTACCTTAAATTATCTGTAGGCCCCCAATTTTAAATAGTGAGGCTTGGCGCAGACAGCTGTTGCCAGGTTAGTCCCATCAAATAGATATCTATTACACTGGTACCTCACAATGTAAGATCAGAGTGGTGTTTTACCCTCACAAGAACCCTGTGAGGTAGGCTCAGCTGAGAGGTGGCCATTTCCCCAAGGCCACAATTTGTTTCATAACCTGAAAATGGATTTAAACTTGGGCTTTCCATACCGTAGCCAGACTTGCTAACAAGTGCGCCACGCTAGTGATAATCATTAGGCATAGAGAAGGCAATCTTTAGCATTATATCTGACTGACAAAAAGAGTTCTGTCTAACTCAAAACTTTGCATGCTGTACAAATGGAAGCTGTCCAGCCTAGCATCACTACCATACCAGTTCTCTGTGGTTTAAATAGGTGCAAGGTACAGCCTTTACACTGGCTGGTGCAGTAAATCCATGCATCAGAAACGCCTGTAGTCCTTTGTACATTGCATATGGCAAATGTTGTGCTATAACAGAAGCAGTGGCCCTGCTGCCCAATACATAACTGGATTCAATGAAACAAGTTGGCAGTCTGGGATCCTCCTGCGGTTATTGCAATTAATGACTGAGCATTCGCCAAAAGTTCTGTCTTTACAGTTGCATTCAACTCTTTACCAATCCTACAACCGTGACAATATTCATATTGGCCTCTCCCTCTAGTGGCAATGAGAAAGAACAGGTTCCCCAACCCAGTTAATATTTAGAGATACTCTCCCAAAATATAGATCTCCACAGCTAATCCATCAATAAGCCCACCCCCACCCCTTCCTAGCAAGTTCCATTTACAAGTTCCAGTACCATGTCAAAAAGAATGTCTAAAAAGAATTATTCCATCATTCTATAGGACCCATTATTGAAATGCTTTTGATAATTACAAAATTAGTCATTTCCACCCTAATCCAGTTTCCTATCAGAATCCCCATTCATATCAGTATCAACTTTGTTATTCTGTACCGACGTTACTCTTGAAATGCTTAAACAATTATTATTTCCTTGAGATATTAAGAAGAGATACTCAAGGTTTCTCATCCAGTCATTGGTCTAAGATATATATTTAGAGCTGCCATCCTAAACATTGTGTTTATTGAACACAATTGGACTTGACCTCCAGAGAATAGCATAGTGCGCTCTGTACCATAGATTTGCACTCCATAAGTAACTTTTGCATTTAGCTACTCTGATCATAGAACAATTCTCTCTGGGTGAGCAGCTTTTCCAAACTGCCACTCAAAATTCCTCCATGGCACATGAATGCATATGTGCAGACTGATTGATACTGTTTCCTCCCCATTTTTGTACTAATCTGTAAGTAAAGCTTCTGGAGGCTCTGCCTTGCAGAGAGGAGGTACATAACTGTGACTCCTTCTTCACTCTGCTGCTCAGACAGAACATTTCTCCTGCTCCTTCTGTAATACGCAGCATTCCAGATGCATCTCACAGCAAGCTGGGGAGCAGGAACTAATGGAGCATAATTCCCTGTGCCTTTAGAGCAAGGACGAGGAGGCTGTGGTCCTCCAGATAGTTGTTGGACTACAAAGCCCATCATTCCCTTGATCATTGGCTGTGCTGGCCGGAGCTGATGGGAGTTGGAGTCCACCAGTATCTGGAGGGCCCACAGATTCCCCCTCTCTGTCTCGGAGTGACAGGCTTTGCTCTTTGTTCTCTGTTGGCAGGAAGGAGATGCTGCTTAACAGGGCAATTGTTTGTTTTTAAAATAAGAATGTCCAATGCACAAAATGTGGGCCATGTTAGAAAGCTATAATAAAAGTTACAGTACTATTCCTAGGATTCCCAAAGCTGCTTTTGGTATTGCCCCCCCCCCCCCGGTGGAATTTTTGATCTTTTCTTGGAACAGCAGGCCCCTCCCACACGCCACGCCACAACACACATGGAGGGTTGCTATTTGAGAAACCCAAGTCACTCGGCCTCTCTCTCGTTCTCTCTCAGCATAACCTACCTCATAGGGTTGTTGTAAAATTGGAGGGGGGAACCCTGTATGCCTCCTTGAGCTCCTTGGAGGAAAAATGGGACATAAATGTAATAATGATACAATAATGAAAGGCCAAATTGGGTATACAGAACTAAGTAGCCTGGCTTTGTCAGATCCTGGGATTCCACATGTTAAGATATTTCGAAGTATGGTTATTTTCCGGCTTAAGGTTTAGCAGAATAACAGTGCAATCCTAGACATGTCTTCTCAGAAGCAAATCCCAATCAACTCAGCGGGGCTTACTCTCTGGTATGTGGGTTTAGGACTGCAGCCTAAATAGCGTGAAAGAGGGGATTTCTTTGCTAACTTAACTTCCGAATTCCAGAAAATCCTATACAAATCCTCAGCACAATCCTGTTCAAGGAATTCCCATAATCTGAAATGATGTGATGGAATAGTGGGTCCTTAGTTTAGGCTAATGTTATTTACAAGAATATGGACAACCTTGGCTTGAATCATCTCAAGTTCAAAAGCTAAACTCACTGTTTGGGGCTTTCTGTTGCACTTGCAAACTTTCAAAAGCTGCCCTTTCAAGCATTTTCAAGGGGAAATGCTGTGTGGTCACCTTTGCTGCGATCCACGGAGCCTCATACATCAACAGAAAGCACAATTTGTGCATGCTTGGGAGGGTTTTGTCTGTTTCCCTTTATCTCACATCCTACAAGATCTTGCTCTGCAGGAGGCCCTCTCCTTCTGGGGTCACATTTCTTTGGTGTGTGTAACAGACATCAGTGAGGGCAAGAAAAATCCCCATGGCACATTGAGCCTTTCACCCATGGCCCTTTAGAACCAAGTTCTGATTACTATAAAACCTGTTATTAATATATCCATTCAAGCCTTGAGGATCAGAAAAAAGCCTTTCCAAGTTTGATAGGCCCTGTCAGAGGTGTGTTGCGGCGATCAGAATGTCATCCGCTTTAAAAGAATGCCATTTCATGTTTACATTTCTAGCCATTCATCTTTGAAATCACAACAACAGTACTTTTCCGTGTATAAGACCAGGTTTTTTAAATTAAATAATTATGTTCAAAATTGTGGGTCGTCTTATACACAGATACAACCCCCCCCCTTTTTCTCAATTTAGAGTCCCTAAAAATAGTCTTATACACGGAAAAATACAGTACATTGCTTCACATGCAGACAGTTTTGAACCTTAAACATTAACAATTTTTGTTTTTGTTTTGTTTTCCCCTCCAGATGTAACTGAGGTCAGTATCATTCCTTTCAAAATAAAATGGACAAGAGTAGGCTATTTTATCATCTCCCTACCTCCACCCCCTGAATGGCCACTTACTAACTACAGCTGCCAAGAAGTGCATGGGCAATACTACTGCAGATTAGCATCATTAGGAATGCCCAGAAATGTCCCCACCCCTAGTTTCCTAATGGGCCGTCCTTCTTGTTAAAAGGCTACTTTCATAGGTGAATGTAAGATTAAGAGGATATTGCACAGTAGCCAGAAGTTTCTTGCATGCTCAGCAATTTTGGAGAGTCACAACTCTATTTTAAAGCCTGTTAAAGACGTCTTTGCACCCATAAAGCATGAACGAATTCAGGTATGACTTTTTAATATCATGTTTGCATGATGTAGCAAATACTAATTTGTATAATAACTCTTTCCCTACCCCCCCCCCCCGCTTGTTTAAGTTGCTCTGCCTTAAAATTACTTGGCTGAGTCTAGCAATATTGCTAATGTTAGATTTCTTCTAACTTCATATTCATTCCTTTTTAGGACACGGAAGGACGGAGGGTAAGCACATTTTAAGGGATTTTCTTAAGGATTACGGAATTACCTCTTCCTAGGTATCTGCTACAGTTTTAAAGAGCCCAGAAATGATGAAAATAGAATTTTTGAAAGGCTGCAATCTAATACATCATTCATTTCGTGGTAGAAAGACCTTTTGAACTTAGTGGGGCTTACCTCTGAGGAGAGGTCCTTTTTACTGTCAGGAAATTCCAAACTGAAAACCTGAACTTCGGAGAAAATGCTATTAATTTCAGGTGAATTTGCTTTTGAACGCAGCTGAGACGCTTAGTAGTACAGTACACTGGCAGTTTCTCTTATATAAATCTATTCGGAAGCTAATGGCACTAAATTCCCTGGGGCTTACTCCAAAGTAACTGTGAACGAAACATAACCTTAGGTGAAAATCCAATTAAGTTTTATTTAGAGTCGACTCCTAGAAATGAATGGACCTAAATTAGTTGCTTCCATTAATTTCTGCAGGCCTACTCAAGAGTAGGACTTGGATACAGCTCTGTAAATTTAGCTGAATTTTTGGGGCTTCAGCTGCTGTGTTTAGGATTTATGTGTAAGTGGGTTGAAGCCATAGTTTTATCAGCATGAAAGCTGATCTGGTAGACACAGGAAAAAGACTCAGCCCAAAGCATTCTTCTTGAGACTCTCTGATTTTATGGATGTCGGATCATTTTGCAAATTACTAAGTATTTGTGAGGAATATATGCGTTCGGTTTGGAAATTAACAGCACAATCCTACTCACGCATAAGCTCCTTTCAGGTTTCCTCCGAGGAAAGTTGGAATAGGATTGCAGCTCAAATGTGAAAATAAGTGCATGCTTGTCACTTAATGAAGAACTAATAAATAGTGCATTTTTATTTATGCATATTTGTCCTCTTGGTTTTCATTGAAAGCAAGAGTGTGTTCATTCTCTGGATAGTTACTCCTTTCAGTTCTACCTAAGCACTAGTTTTGCTGTTTTCATCAACAGACAGTTCTTTTTAACACCATAGGTTTCTGCACTTAAAACGATTGCTTGGAACACTCATTTACATTTTTTTTGTTGTTGTTCTTTTTCAGGGGCCCAGAGGAGGAAAAGGGCCACAAGGAGACAGGGTAAAGAACCATGATTTATATTTATATTTATATCTAAATCATGCCCTGGTGAATAAGGAAGAGCATGGTCTAAAGCGAAAAATCTCTGTTGTACCACCCCCACCAACCCTTGTTCAGAATTATGGCTATTTTTGTGTGCAACTTGTGAGACAATTCATACAAATGAGACTGCACTGTTTACAACTGAACACATCTACTTGGGGGGGGGAATGCTATGGGCACTATTTGGAAAGGGTCAGGAGGGCTGTGTAGCTTTAGGTGAGGCCAGAATTTGGACAGCAAGTGTTCCTGAATGCTTCAAAACGTCCATTGCGTATGGTTGAAGTGGTGATTATTCCCGTTGAAGTGTCTTGAGACTGATTTGCAGGTAATAGGTTTTCCAAAAAGCAATCATAAAACCACAGTATGATTAGTAGAGGCTCGTGGCTCTGGAATTCCTATGTGAATAAATAACATCCACCAGCAAAGTCACTTGAGTCAAAACCTTATAAAATCAAGAATGGAAATTGAGGTCACAACCCTGAGAGCTCTCCTATGCTTATTCCCCTGCCCGCTGCTTGTCCATTGATGCAAGCACATTGTCCGACACACCAGCACTGTTTTTCCTCTCCGATTCCCTCAAAAGGATCTCTCTGAAGAACCATTTAACTCATTCATTGCACAGGTGATGTGACAATTGCCCCCCCCCCCCGGGATATTGGGTGCAATGCTTCTTCAGGGTTCAGAGGAAGGAACAGGGGGAAAGCAGGTTGTGTTCAGAGATTGATCCGTAGGGTCGAAATTGCCTGTGGGATTTCTGACACAGAGGTAAATGAATGTGTATCGCTGAAGCCTCAGAGGTGCAGTTGCTCAGTAACCAGAGTCCACTTAATACAGTGTGTGTGTGTGTGTGTGTGTGTGTGTTTGTGTGTGTGTGTGTGTGTGTGTGTGTAGAGCAAATGAAGTTGACAAATGTGTCAGGGAGCCAGAGTTGATCCTATTACTCCCCCCACCCCGCCCTGTGAACAAATGAATTGGAAAACAGGTGTTTGCTACCTTGTAAAATGTGAAGCACTATGAGGGCAATTTGGTAATACATTACGTATCACTTGTGCAATTAAGTAGCTTTAGATTCTGGATTTAATAGTCTTACAGGGAGGAGGGGCTCAGATAATAAAGTGTCTTGCTTCTCTCACTTCAAAATGTGCTAATTGACCCCTAATATGTTGGGGGAGGTGGTCCTTCTCTTCTGAGTGGGGTCCTGGATTTTTGCCCTCAAAGTCTTTCCCTGACAACATCCCTGCCAAAAATTGGGCCTCCAATACTTGCTTCGAGGTTTGTTCTCCCCTCGGTAGTAGCTTAGAATGAAGTAACCGTTGCTGTTCAATATTTAGCATGTTTAAGCCCAAACAATTTGTGATCCACCATGCTTGTCACAGTTCATTAAGGAGCAACCAGGTGTCTGACAGGAGCTCCCTCCTTCATAAGTTTTGAAGGCCTAGGTTAGGTAGCCAAAACTTGGTACTTGCCATGAATAGCTTGTGTGCTGGATTTGACTTGGTGGTTGGAGGCCTGATTTAGGACTAACAATGTGTAAGGAACCAAGCCTTTAGCCTTTAATCGTCTGTGCTGTGTGAGATGCATGTCTGCTTGTTTTAAAATGGTCACTGCAGATATGGGCACTTTCCGAGTTGTTCAGAATACTTCATGCTTTTAGTTATTAAGGACACGAAGATCCCTTTACTATTGTGTAGGAGGCCACCTTGAATCCAAGAGTCTGTAGATGGATACTTGATAAAGAAGTATCTTCCATACATCATGAAATATCTGATGACTCGGAACCAGTTTAGGAAAGATTCTGATTTTGATTCCACCCTAGTCTAGCCTCTTGTTACTAGAATAGATGCTGGGTTGTCTGGTTAATATGTGGACCACAATTATTATTATTTAAATCACATCAGTGATATTTGGAATGCTTGTTGCTATTTGGAATAATGCTCTTAGGCTCTAAATAGGCTTAGTAAAAATTGACCTTTTTACCCACAGCTAAACACAGAATTTGCAGTGTTTTGATTAGCACGGAATTGATAAGTGCAATCTTTGGCAGTTGTAGCAAAACGGGATGATTGAAAAACCATGAAACAGAGAGTGCATTGAGTTACAATGCTTTCATAGGTTTCTTTTCATTCAACTAATATAGTCTGGGACTATATTACTCATCTAATGGGAATTAGCATGATTGTTTGTTCTGCTGAGATTTATACAATTTAAGAACATCAGTCTTAGAGTTAAGGCTTGTGCAAACTAATTAGTCTCCACTCTTATATATATATATGACAATCATCGTGATTATTGTCTTTGCAAGCCCACTTGCTCAACCAAATGGGGTGCACGCAACAGTTAAGTGAAATCAGGAAAGTAATTAACTTGCTTGGACCTCTCCAAAGCCAGAGAGCAGATAATATGGAGTTAGAACAAGTACTCATTTAAAGACAGTTAAAAGGTTACTACAGTGTCATTATCCTAGCATGGCAAGGTCTTCCCTAGCACAATGAGAATCTTTGTATGATAGCTCACAAGGGACAACCTTCTCTAACAATATGTGCTAGAATCCTTATCAGGCCTAAAATCAATGCACTAATGAAGTTTTTAAAGGCGTAACATAATGTGAATGGGTGGTATTCTGCTAAATTTTTCTCAGAGTAGATCCATTGAAATTAATGGACCTAACTTATATCCATTAATTTTAATGGACCTGCTTTGAGTAAAACTTAGTTGACTGTCACCCAGTAAGTCCTAGCAATAATATGCCGACAAAATGTTAAGGTGCTCAGCCTTTTCCACATGTTATGCCCATGATGAGGAAGCTGTGGCCCTGCAGATGTTGCTGGACTCCCAACTCCCATCAACCCCAGCCTTCATGGCCAATGATCAGCCATGATGGGATTTGTTATCCATCAACACAACAAACAATAAAACAGCTAGCACGTTCGCAAAGCTAAGCAGGGTCTGGTATGGTTTCAAACTGGATGGGGAACTGCTTTGTTGAGATTCCTGCATTGCAGGGGATTAGGCTACTCTCAGGGTACCTTTGAACACTATGATTCTAACATCTGGAGAGCTTCAGGTTCCCCATTCCCATGTTAAGGCCTTTAAGGCTGCAATTCTCTTCTCTCCTGCCTGCACATAAGCCTCGGTGAACTCACAGGCTTATTTCTAAATATACGTACATGCATAGGATCACACAACTAAATCTTCTAGTTGGCTAAAAGCAACAGTGACACATTTAAGTGGTTTCAACATTGTAAAGTACAGAAACACCAGCTGTTTCGATTATGCCGACTCATATTTGTAATTGAAATGACGTCACTGCTTTGAAATCTTCGGTAGCTATTTATATATTTTTGTAACTTTACATCATGCATTTTTTTTCCCATAGGGTCCACCAGGTTCACCAGGCAGAGATGGTGAAGATGGTCCCCCAGGCCCCCCAGGCCCCCCAGGCCCACCCGGTCTTGGCGGAGTAAGGCATCCATTGTTTTATTTTACTGAAGTTGATTGGTGATGTCTTGAAGCATCTTAATGTTTAAGCAGCTCGTAAAAGCCTGTCACGTCAAAAGCAGGGACCATGATCTTTAGCTGTGTCTTCTCAGGCATGTATAGAAATACTGTTGAGATCCATAGGTAGGAACACCCTTGAAGATACAGAAACCTTTACGGAAGGAAGGAACTTTTTCCATTTTACTTTGATTCCTTCTGCCTCCCTTCAATCAACCTCTTATTCATGATGTTGTTTTAAAAACAAGCACGAAGGCCTTGAGTTATAGGAATGCAAATTTGTTACCCTGCATTTATTTTCATTTTCATTTCGGATTAGAGTACATATTATTTAAATTCTGATCAAGCTCTTCCTTATGACGTATCCTCTTTTTAACTCCTACAGACCTTTGCTGCTCAATATGACATGTCCAAATCAGCTGATCTTGGCCCCGGACCTATGGTAAGCAAATGCTTCATTTCTCGCACAGGTACACGCACAAATTCAAATTGTGCTGGTGTGTCTTGCCACTGGTGGCGAGAGAGAATCCCCCCAGGAACAGCCTGCTCACGGAAATCTCCCCACGTGGTGTCTCTGCTACGTAATTGGCCTGCAGACCATACAGCAGCATTATACGGCCCACTGCACCTCCCAGCCAGGCATCTAACACTGTCATCCCTTGCAAGCCATGTGTGTTCAGAAAATGCATGAGATCCTGCTATTCCTTCATCCAGTGTGCTTCATGAATGGAGAAAGCCCATACTGGGGAAAGTTTTGCACCCTACCCAGGTCACTTCCAAGGAAGGTAGGTTAGCTATCCAGTGTCCCTTTGGTTCCAATACAGATTCTGATAGAATCTAGTGACCAGAGCCAGGAGACCAGTACATTGCTGGCCAACCTGGCCTTCTCATGAGACAAGAGCTGTAAGGGAAGAAACACCTACCCACCCATGCAGCTTTGTCCCAACATAGGCTGCCAGATGTAATGTGTTGTGATAGGTGCTGGGCTTGGCCACTTAATTTCTTCACCTGTGATTCTTGCCCACCTTGCAAGACAGGCTAGAGCCATCAGCATTAACAAGCCCAGTTAAAACACACACACACACACACACACACACAAAATTCCTTCCAGTAGCACCTTAGAGACCAACTAAGTTTGTCATTGGTATGAGCTTTCGTGTGCGTGCACACGAAAGCTCATACCAATGACAAACTTAGTTGGTCTCTAAGGTGCTACTGGAAGGGAAAAAATTATTTTGTTTCGACTACGGCAGACCAACACAGCTAACCTACCTATATCTAGAAGCCCAGTTAATTGGAAGTTGGCCCATTGAACTTGGTTCCAAGCAGCAGAAGAGCTTAGCGCCTGAGTTCCAGTGATTAGAAGCTCACCTCATTGATTTGATTTTGATGGCATTTATGTCCGAGGGGGAAATACTGCAGTCAGGTTTGCTGAATCAATGACTGTCAAAAATGGTCATGTCGTCTCATGCTCGGCGGTTATAACAGTTTTTAACAAAACGAAAACCATCCTCTGCGCAGTTAGGAGCCATGCTTTGCAACCCGTCAGCTATCACAAACAATAAGGTAAACGGCCCAAATACACATGATATTTTGTGATTTGAGCTTCAGTGCAAGCTTTCCCATCCCCTCCCCAAAAAATGAACAGCAGGGAGAGGGGGGGCAGATCTGAATTGGGACCTTGGCATGTAGCGTGTGTTTAGGGTTTTTGGTTTTTTTTAGATTTGGTCCCGATCTGGATTGGGACTCCCTCACTTGCATTTTGCATAAAGATAAAAAAACTACCATTGAAGTGAATGGGAGATTTCCTCCAGCAATGCAAGCTGCAGGTGTGGTTTCATGATTCAGACTGGGACCCATTGTGTGGGGCAAACTTTTAAAGCCCCGTACTGTTCTCCACGAGACGCGGGTGGCACTGTGGGTTAAACCACTGAGCCTAGGGCTTGCCAGTCAGAAGGTCGGCAGTTCGAATCCCCACTACAGGGTGAGCTCCCGTTGCTCGGTCCCAGCTCCTGCCAACCTAGCAGTTCGAAAGCACGTCAAAGTGCAAGTAGATAAATAGGTACCGCTCCAAGTGGGAAGGTAAACGGTGTTTCTGTTTCTGTGTGCTGCTCTGGTTCGCCAGAAGCGGCTTTGTCATGCTGGCCACATGACCTGGAAGCTGCACGCCGGCTCCCTCTGCCAATAACGCAAGATGAGTGCCGCAACCCCAGAGTCGGTCACAACTGGACCTAATGGTCAGGGGTCCCTTTACCTTTACTGTCCTCCACACACACATTCAGGTGCCCATCCAATGGAGCCTCTGCCCTGGCAATTTGCACTCAAGAGCAAACTATGCATTAAACATTGTGTGTAGTTTGGCTCTAATTGATTTACTAGAAAGTAAGCTCCACTGAACATAGTGGGGCTTTTTGTTATTATTACTTTTGCATGCCTTTTGGGGCACACTGTTCTCCCAAAGTGAATTTTAAAACTTATAAAGATGCAACCATATAAAAATAATTAAAGTTAAAAACCATCAGCTGCTAAACAGTTTCAGCATAGCACATTCATCAAACACAGGCTGAAGGAAACATGCCTTCTTTAAAAACAGAAGTGACAAGGTCATGGTGTTTGCCCTGGGAATAATAATAATAATAATAATAATAATAATAATAATAATAATAATAATAATAATAATATATTATTTATACCCCGCTCATCTGGGAAGGAGCAGGCTTGCCACCAAGAAGGCCCTGACAACTGAAAGCAGACTAAGAACTTGTTTCCAAGGGTAAAGATGCTGGGATTGCTCAGGTGGAATTAGATTCCCCCCCCCCCCAAGTGGATGTGTTTTGGATTATATAAAATGTAAACTGAGTATGGTATTTTTTTAAAAAAAAAAATCATGAAGGAACTTGGTTTCCCAACAAATAAAAAATAAAGATTAAAAGGCCCAGAATGAACTGCCAGCATTCATTTGCATCAAAATGCAGTATTTTTGCATTTAGTACATGAATTCCTGGAAACCATAGATGTTCTCTCGAAGCATTGACAAGGCATGAGGAATATGCTTCCATTCTTCATGCTCCCATGTCTGGTCTGAGGAGAGATCATTTATACAGCTTGCATGGAGAGATGTTCATTCTGTCCCTTCCTTAGGCTAATATGTGTCTCTTCCCTTCCCCCCCCCCCCCGACTCAAGAAGGAAGGGGAGAGGAAATGGCAAGGGGCTGATGCTTCCTCTCATCACTTCCAGAGAATGCTGAAGTTATCCAGAGTGCATTGCTGTCAAGTTCTCCCTTTTTAAAAAAGGGAAATTCCCTTATGCTGAATAGGCTTCCTCGCGAGAAAAGGGAAAACTTGACAGCTAGGCCAGAGTGCCATTTCTGATATTACAATTTCTCGTGTTAGAAAGAGAGTGGAAATGGTTTTTTCTTTACACACATGCAGACACATAAATATAACATATAAACATAAGGTTGCAAAATGGTGGGGGGAAATGGGGCCACTTCTATTTAAGGTCACAAAGCTCAAACCTGACTCAGAAATAGGTGGACTGCAAAGAAGGTCCCGGAAGCATTGTAGGACAGGGCTGGTTCCAGAGGCTGGTAAAATTGGCCGTTGGACAGGGCCTCAATACCAACTGTTCAAACAGTTCTGCCATTTCCGCTTTGTGCAGTCTAGGAAAATCAGGCGCAATCTGGAAGAAGAAAAAAACACCTCAGTGTGCATTTGCCACCTCTTTCCATGCAAGGGAGGCTCCATTGAGGATATTTTCCTTCAGCGCCCTAAACCTTCAGAGACAGCACTTCCACAAGACATAACACCTCAGGACAGGTTGGCCAGTTACTTGGAACCACGTGGTAGCCACATCTGAGTTCACCATGTGGCACCCAGAATTGTCTAGGGAGCCTCTAGCCATGTAGCTTGGCCCACTATTCCCATCCCTCTTCTGCCTCCCCACACTGTTGCGGTTGCCATGTGGCGAACCTCCAAGAAGGCACCTCATAGCTCCTAGTCTTCTCGATTCACCCTCATACTTGTTTACGACTCTTCCAGCTTCCCAAGGGTGGCAGCCCTCACATTTTTTTGTCTCCTTCCGTAAATGCAGCAACAGCATGTACGAAGGGTCAGAGTGGCAAAAGGACTGTGCTTGCCAGGATAGGGCAAGATGGTGGCGAGCTCAGCAGAGCTCGGGATTGGTGGTGACAACACGTTTGTGTGCACCTGTGGAGTCACCACCACCACCCAGCCAGAGCTGCCCTGACCTCTCTGCCATTTTGTCCTTTCACAATCCAAGCAAGCACAGCACTGCTCCATCCTCATTGTGGCAAGTACAGCTTTGCCAGGAGGGTGCAGCTGCCAACCCTCATGTGCCACTGCTGCACACATATTTTTACTGCTGAGAATTCACCTCCTCCAGCCAAGAACATAGAAGCCAGCACATCAATATCACCAGTATGCAATGTAGCTCTCATGTCTCACCCTGGGAGAATGCCAATCCTGCTCTACAACAGGGTTGGGCGACCTGTGGCCTTCCAGATGTTATTGGACTACAGCTCCTTCACCATTAGCCATGCTGTTTGGGGCTGGTGTGAGTCCAACAACATCTGGAGGGCCACAGTTTGCTTCCCTCCTGCTGTACAGTATGAGCACAAGTGCCCAACGTTAGGCAGAATTTGGAATGGTTATACAGCTGGTTCCAAGACCCTTTTCCTGAAGTTGTCTTCCACTATTTGCAGGGCAGTGGAAGAAATGGCAAAGAACATTGTTTTAGAGACACTTAGAGCAAGCCGCAGTATCCTTCAATGATAAGCCTAGAGAGAAATGCTTAGAGAAAATTTAAAAGTATATTAAAGCTAATGGTGGCTATTAAGAGGGCAGTGGTCATATATAATGGACAACATATGAGTACCTAATTTTATATTCTCCTGCATAATCCTGGACCCATTCTCCCATTCCAATGATATTTCTGATTTAAAGCTCCATGTAATCTCTTGATCCCTGATCTTGTGGCTTCTTGTTGCCATGAGAACTTCAAGGTACATATGGAGCTCTCATGGCCACAAGGTCTTGCTTGATCACTTAAATGGAGAGGGCTGCTCTGCTGTATGCACACAGAGATGCTCCAACCATGAAAGTGATTTTAAAAGGCCTAACCTTGCAGAAAACATTTAAACATCCATATTGGGAAGAGATCGTCAATCCATTATCCATCAGCTTGTGCCACCTATGCTCAAGGAATAGCCACTGATTTTTCTCTGAACATATTTTTGTGCAAGTGGTGGGAAGATTGTAGCGAGACACCTGCTTGGAGTCCTTCCTAGACAACAAGGACCTGCTTGAAATTACTGTAGAGTAAGGCAAGGTTCGAAGAAAACGAAGGTTCAGGCCCGGCTCTAGGGGTAGTCTTGGTGGCATGGGGCGCCAGGGTGCCGGGCCGGCAGGAGGGCGCTGCGCGGCGAAGCCACGCAGAAGCCATGCTGCGCGCTGCACCCACCCACCAGGGCGGGGGCGCCAGAGCGATCTCTGCGCCATGGCACCAGGGTGCCCGACCAGCTTGAGACGGCCCTGCGAAGGTTGCCAGCTCCTCTTTCTGCTCTCTTTATTTGCAGCTAGGACTATGGGCATATTTAGGGACTCAAACAATTCCTCTATATTCTTGTTCATAAAGATCAAGCTGGTGAGAATGCAGATCAAGGGGGAATGATCTGACACAGTGACATTTTGAATGATGGGAAATGCACCAATGTGTGATTCCTCTATAGATGTCCTCCTAAGGCTCCGCACAGCTGGAGGTGGGGAAACCACAAGAAACAGGAGCAGGTGGGTGACATCAGGAGCTTTGAGCTCTTAACCACCCACCTCTTTGCATGACCTCTGCTACATGCTGGAATGGAAGGGCAGGTCAGCCTACCATGCCTGTCCCATGGGGGAGTTATCACTGTTGTTTATTATTATTTTTTAAAGTATATCCCATCTAATTTCCAAATAAATTCATTAGAATACCAGGCATCACCACAGTGTGCGTGTGTGATATTACATTTCATCCCCCACCACAAGATCAAAGTATTGACGTTAGGAAAACCCCAAACCACAATAAATTACAAAATGGCCATCAGACCCAAACATCAAAGGGAAACCAGGTATGTTATTTAAATCCCTGAATCTCTTGGAATCCACTGGAATCCGCCTCCCTGCCTCTGAATCTGATGCAGCTCAGGTTCCACAGTTTCTAAAATCGAAGCCTGGCCATCCTAAAATAGAAGTTAAATATAATGAAAAATAATAAAAATGTAAAAGTGGGCAAATATAATAAAGCAGTAGATGAATAATTTTTGTCTGAGACGTTTCAGGTAAGCTAAAGCGCAAATTTTAATTCTTTCCCTTCTTTGAATAGGAGTCTGTTCATATCTACTATATTAGCCTTCCCACATCTGCTGGTGCCCTCCATATCTTTTAGACTACAACTCCCATCATCCCTGACCATTGGCCAATGCTGGCTGGGACTTTGTACTCTAAAACATCTGGAAGACACATGGTTGGGGAAGGTTGTACAATATCTATAGCGTTTAAGGCAAATTACATATGCTAATGTAAGGATGAGAAGCAAATTTCAACAAGTGCTAGTATTAATACTATGTTAGCAATAGATAAACACAGGAAAACACAGCTTTAAATTTATGATGCTATGCTACTAATATAATCTAAGGCTATTATAATATTATTATATAAAAAAATTGCACTGTGGTTCATGGTTTAATCTTGAAGCTTGATTTCAGGCAAATGATTAACAGTGCCTGAAATGTGCCTATGCACGGCTCCTTAAAAGTTTAATGTTTAATGGTACTTAGTCCCGAGTAAGTGCGGCTCAGAATTGCAGCCTAAGTGATACTGAAACCACTAGCTGGACCATCATTTTACTATTGCAGTATATTAACTATTCCTTTAACTTTTCCCAGGGTATAATGGGACCCAGAGGCCCTCCTGGAGTAACTGGACCCCCTGTAAGTATATTTGGAACACAGTCATTAGTAGGAAGAGAGATATGTTTGATACACATGCAGAAAGTTTTACCTTGGCTAGATCCTAAGCGGGTAACACCATATGTATAAGAGGTGCCCTATATTGACAGGTCCAGGACTGCTGTTGTCAGTCCCCTGGTATAGTTCTCAGTTTACAAACTGATGTGCCATGACCTTTCTCCTTTCAGTTTCCTGGCTCCCTTCCCAGTTTGCACCTTCGTGTTCTTGCCCTGAAGGCCCAAAACACACAATGTGTTTGCCTGATATCTCTCCATGTTACCACTGGTCACCTGGTCTGGTCTAGACTGGTCTGGGTTGAAGAACCCCAACATTTGCCTGAATCACAGCCTGTAACTCCCCATATCTCACTCTGCTTCCCTGCCCAGTTCTCTTCTCCAAACACCCCCATTGCTAGAAGAGTACTTATTTTGCCCACACGTAACATTCAAAACCGTATAAAATGTCTTTTGTCACCCACCCCATTTCTAGGGCTCTCCAGGCCATTCGGGACATGCAGGTGAACCCGGCGAACCTGGTCAAACAGTAAGTGGAACCATTTTTATTCTATTCTGAGAACGACAGGAATTCCGAAATACCCATTTGCAACGAAGCCCTTCCCCCAAATTGAAGTTTGGGCCTATTATCTGAGGTTCTTTTGCAAGCTAGCAAGGGTGGGAGAAGCAATAAATGAGTTCTGGTTCTGCTAGAGCACCATGCCTACTTGGTTTCCTCAAAGCAAGGGTGGGGACATAAAAGAGCTTGAGGGAGACAAAGGGTTTTTGCTAGACAGGTAGGCTTTAGATTTCTGTAACTGCCCGGTATCTGAGACCACTAGGGGAGCTGAAATCAGACCAAATACCAAGTCTTCTGATTTTTATTTTTTTTGAAACCCAGAAGCCATAAATAAAAACCCCACCCCACCCCAAGCTTGGATTAAAGAATTCAGGTCTAGAACTCTGGCTTAGTCAAGACACTAGATCATATGTAGCATGAAAGAACTATTGTTTTGTTTCAAATGAACATTTTTTCCCCCCATCACTAGGGTCCCCAAGGTGCTCGTGGTCCAATGGGTCCTCCTGGAAAGGCTGGTGAAGATGTAAGTATTCATTTGAACTGGGAATTGGGGGAGGGACAGAATGAGTAGGAGCCATTTCCTTTTCAAAACATTGGTTATCAGCATTTGTTATGGGCTGCCCTCTGTGTCCCATCCCCACCATCACTTTTGTAACCATCACTTCTGGTACGAAAGTTCCATTTCCATGCGTTTTGATAGCTCAAACATGTTTCCTAAGTTCCAGTGAAATGTCACTGTGTTGTAGAGTGTATTGAAATTTTAAAGGGTATTTTAAATAAAGCTGGATTTCCCAACTGTTCTGTTTCTGAAAAGTATCTCCAATTATTATTATTATTATTATTATTATTATTATTATTATTATTATTATTATTATTATTATTATTTATATCCCACCCATCTGGCAGCCATTCTGGGCAGCTTCCAACAGAATACAGTGGTACCTCTGGTTAAGAACTTAATTCGTTCTGGAGGTCCGTTCTTAACCTGAAACTGTTCTTAACCTGAGGCACCACTTTAGCTAATGAGGCCTCCCGCTGCTGCCGCCGCAATGCAATTTCTCATCCTGAAGCAAAGTTCTTAACCTGAGGTAATATTTCTGAGTTAGCGGAGTTTGTAACCTGAAGTGTTTGTAACCTGAAGCGTTTGTAACCCGAGGTACCACTGTATTAAAATACAATGATTCAATCTGCATTTTGTGAAATTAAGAAATGTGCAGTGCGAGCCTATAACGGACGTAAGTCCCTTCTCAATTCAGTAGGACTTACCCTTAAGTACCACCTCCATCATAAGTTCTTGTCCTAAAAATATAGGAGGAAATATAGCCTTCAAATGTGACATTGTGTCTCCTGAGGGAAAGATACTGCATGTTTGTCGGTTTTTAAGTGATTTGTGTTTTTCATACCTTGCATAGAGATATGTGAAATAGGTGCAGCTCACTTGCTTTTGCACATAAAAGATTTCAGTCATCTTGTCTAATGTTTCATTAGGGTCATCCTGGGAAACCCGGCCGACCTGGTGAGAGGGGTGTTCCTGGACCTCAGGTAAGTCTTGTGTTTTCAGTTGCCAATCTGTTTGCATAACTGCAGGGTAGGAAATTGAATTATCAGCCACCGCTCCTTACCAGTAGTTTTAGTGTCAATACAACTCCACCCTAAGGCAGAGATTCTACCTATTTACACCTGCTGGATCTTAACACCTAGCCAAAGAGCAGCACTATGAAGGTTGTCACATGATGTTCACCTGTATTCTACAAGAAATATGGTAATAGTATATCTGTACCTAAGCTATGTAACTCTAGACTATTACTATTACTATTAAGCAAGCATTAACAGTACCTCTGAGTATTTGGCAGTATATAAATTCAATAAATAATAATAATAGAAGTACTTTTGTTCAAATTCCAGTTTAAGGCCCTTCAAGTTTAAGCAGGTAAATTTTCTGATTAGATAATGCATACCAATATTTTTTCCAAAAAAAATTATTGGTGCTTTTTCAGAGATACACAAAAATACATATCCATATATATTTTTTATAATATGCTGAGATTAAACAGCTACTTAATCTATTAGAGAGCAAAGTCAGAAGGGAGAAAAGACAAGGAAAGGAGAAACCTAAAGAAAAAGAAAGTGAGGGGGGAAAGGAAAAGAAAGAAGAAACTAAAGAAAGATAAAGAAGAAGAAAAATAAAATAACTTCTGGTTTTCTGTGCTGCAGCTACATATGACATGGCATTCCTTCCTTAAGATCCAACCATTCTATCTTCTATAAACCAGGTGTTTGTTATTTCAATCTTCAAACCCATATATTACAAGATCATTTTCTCTTTCGTGCAAAAAGTCCATAAGAAATTTCCAACCCTTAACAAATGTCAGTAAATGATTTTTCTCTCATTCAACTTTGCCATCTCAGCCACGTCCAATAGTTTTATCAGCCATTTTTTAATAGTGGGTAGGGCTGTGTCTTTCCATCTTTGTGTATAGATCACTGATATTAAGTACTACTGTGCAATTTTATGGATGGGTTATGTTCACTTCTGGGATACTTTGCTTATTGTGTGGCATATACCCTGTTTCCCATATTTTAAGACATACCCATAAAATAAGCCATAGCAGGATTTTTAAGCATTCAAGGAATATAAGCCATACCCCGAAAATAAGACATAGTGCTAGCTGCAGCAGCAATGCCGGCCGCAGCAGGAGGAGGAGGAAAAAAATAAGACATCCCTTGAAAATAAGCCATAGTGTGTTTTTTTAGGAAAAAATAAATATAAGACGTGTCTTATAATATGAGAAACACGGTAAGCCTATAAAATGAACAGAATTTGGAACATTTTATACTGGGGATCAGCAACCAGGAGCCCCCTCCCCCCCCCGATAAAGACAAGGGAGGGGCTCATAATGACAGAAGATGTGCTTTGCATGCTGAAGGTCTCAGGTTCGATCCCGACATCTTCAGCTAAAAACAGTCAGTAGCTTATGGGAAAGGCTCTCTGCTTGAGGAGTACTGCTGCTCAGAGTAGACCGTACGCACAAATAGTCTGACTCTGTATGAGTCCAGACAGTTTCGTAGGCTTATGTGTCATGCCAGCTTCATGACCCAAAGGCAAAAGCAGTGCGTGGAGGGATCAGTGACTCTGGCAATGAGACTTGCAAGCAGCTCACCTTCGTAGCTGGGACTAACATATTGCACCCAAGTACTTTGTCTAGCAGCTTTTATTTGAGATGTTAAGCCTTGTCTCTCATTTTCCCACCCAGGGTACTCGTGGCTTTCCTGGAACTGCTGGCCTGCCTGGTTTCAAAGGAATAAGGGTGAGCATTTGACTGAAACAGGAACAAAATTAAGGGTGGTGACACTTAGTTAATACACCTATGGTATGTTCAGCAGCATGTACTGTGTCATTCTGTGCAACTACTGGTCTTAGACGGAAGCCTAAGGCTTGTTTGCGAAGGTGGCAATAAAGAAAGCTTCTGTCTTCATCACAGGTGCCAACTTAAATAAAATATATGGGGTGGCAGGTAAGCCCTGCCCCACATTATTGATCACATGATGCAGCAAGCACACACCATTTGAATGGCAATGCTCATCAATTTAAGGGAGACATATCTCCCACCCATATCACATGGTGTTTAGCCCCAGGTCCTGCATGTGTCTGTGATATGTCATTGTCAAAATTTTGAACGCACAATCAGCACTTTAAAGTGTAGTTTTAAGTATTTACAGTAAGTGCAGACCAAAAAGAAGCACTTTCCTTCTCCACCCGAAGGAAGTGGCAGTGACTGCTTCATCAAAACAGTCAATGACCACTGCTCACCTAGTCTGCCACATTCCCCTAGTTTACTGTGGCCCTTTCTAACTGCCTTGAGAAAGGCCAGTTTTTTCTCCTTTAGGGAAAAGGCATTTCCCTAAACAACTGTGTGTTGCTTCCCTGTTTACAGGCCTGGCGTCAAATGTTGGCCATGTTGGGCACTGGTCAAGGGCCCCAGGGACTTGAGAGGCACCTGCCCACTAGCCTGGCCATACCATCTTTCACTGCCCTCCCTGCCAGACCCTCAGATGTTTGTCAGTAGCAGGCAGCAGCGCTGGTTTTGTATGGGAGCCAAGCTCAACTCCCATTCCCGGTGGACACTCCCATTTTTTAATTACCCCAAAGTGTAACATCCAATGCATAGGTTCTCTGAAATATTACCTAGGTAGGACTACAGAACTATGAAATAGATTTCATAGGTTTGGGGCCTGGAGCATTGCTTTCTGGGTAATCTGAGATGGCAGCTGGCCACCATGGATGGGAGCTAAGCTTGCTCCCATTTGAAAGCACCTTTCCACCACTGAAGCATGTCTCTGGGCCTGGTGGAGGGTGGTGAATGGTGGCAGAGAAAGCAGTGGCAGGAGAAGCATGCAGTGGCAGGCTGTCATTGCCACAAGCAGGATTAGGCCCTGCTCTGGTTAAGGGGACTGCTGGGCCATCATTGACACCAAGTCTTGCACTGTCCCTGCCTGTTTCCACTTTCTCCCTCCTCTATTTTTTCACTCTGTATCAGATTTTAGGTTTTTGAGGAAGAAGTCCCTTTTGTATTCTGCAAAGCATCATGCACGCTGAAAGCAATATACAGGTGAAACTTAGAAAATTAGAATATGGTCGAAAAGTGCATTTATTTCAGTAAAGCAACTGATTTATTTTTTTCTTTTAATTTTTACAAATGCTTTCTTTTGGAAATTCCACAGTAATAAAACAAATAGTTACAACAATACAAAAATAAACATCGCTATTACATTCCATTAATTATATTCCATTTACGGTATAATTGATCTGCCTAACGACAAATAATTACAATTACAACAAATAAAGGCTTGACATATCTTGCTTTGCATGTCATGCATCTATCTCATATACGGTGGTGCCTCGACTTACGAATTTAATCCGTTCTGAAGGCACCTCCATAAGTCGAAAAATTCGTAAGTCGAAAAACGCCATTGGAAACGCGATTTCCCATAGGAATGCATTGGAAACGGAAAATTCGTAAGTCGAAGCAACCCTATCTAAAAATTCGTAAGTCAAAAAATCCCTATATAAAACCGCCACCGTTTTCCCCCGGATGTCGAGACATTCGTAAGCACGCGGCCATTACCCCCATTCGTAAGTCGAAAAATTCGGTTGTCCAGTCATTCGTAAGTCGAGGTACCACCATATTGGTTTCACCTTTTAAATTGAGTTACTGAAATAAATGCACTTTTCGATGATATTCTAATTTTCCAAGTTTCACCTGTATAAAAAATGAAAAGCAGTAATAGCTGTCTATAAAGCTACGAAAACATACAAACTGAAGAGGGCTGTCAAAGTTTGGGTCTGATGCAGACCAGAACCAAACCATGCTAAGGAAGGACAACTGTGTCCATCCTTAACTGACAATGATCCTCTTCAAGTGGGGGAACCAATATGGTGAATGCAGAGCAATGCTAGAGTTGTGTTTCAACCACTGCATGATAAAGAAATGGTTTCCTTAAAAGGGGGGACTGGGGGGGGCACTATACCCATCAGTGTTTCTTCTTCCAACATAGGGACACAACGGTTTGGATGGTCGGAAAGGAGAACCTGGTGCTCCCGGTAACAAGGTAAAAATGACTTTAATTTAACATACATTACATGGGTATTCCAGCAAGAGCACAGAGTGCGTGGCACCCCTTGTGTTTTCTATCCTGCATGCATGTTTTGTTCTAGTAGGCTTTATCCTTCTAAGAAAAATCAGCCTATGCTTGAAGGACAATAGCAGTTTGGTACTAAGCCCTTGAGATGCATGGACACAACAGAAAGTCTCACGGGTCCAAATTCTAGCATGGGAGCGAGATGAAATAAATAGCCAACTTGCTCTAAGCCAGCCTCCCTCAACCTTTGGTTAAGCTGTCTGGGACTGATGGGAGTTGGAGTCTGACAACATCTGGGGATCCAAGGAGGTGGAAAAACTCTGCACTTCTGGTTCTGACACTTGGAATTGCCAGTAGGGGCCCCCGTCTATGAGAAACTTTGAACTCGCCAATCCACCAAACCATGTGGCTAGTTTGAACTTGCCCCTGCCACTGCCTGAGTTGCTCATGAACTCTATGTGTGCATGTAGGACAAGGGTGGAATTCTAGTGCCTGCAGGTCTATTGTTTTCCCCTTTTGTGTGGGGTATACTAGAAATCCCAATAAATACATATGCAAATAAAAAACAGCGGGAGCTGCTGTAAACGTTAATCGTGTGGAGTGCTGCTGTTCCTGATTCCAGTAATTCCATTTCTCCTTCCTCCTCCATTTTTTCATTACTTAGTTTATGGGCAGCGCACAAATATAATAAATACATACAGGATTCTACCAGCAGTGTTTCAGCATCTGTGGTATTTGAGCCTGCTCCACTGAGGGAGGCGCCATAGCTCAGTGCCAGAGCATTTGCTTGGCATGCAGAAGGCCCTGGTTTTATTTCCCAGCATCTGCCAGGTAGGGCTGGGGAGATACCCTGCCGGAAACTCTGGAGGGCCTCAGCCGGTCAATGTAGATAACACTGAGCTAGCTGGAGCAATGGTCTGATTTGTTACAAGCTTCCTATGTTCCATTAGTATTGGGCTATTTTAGGGGTTTTTTCTCCTTCGGGGGGGGGGGAGGACTTTCCTTCTGCAAACCTTGGTGTTCTGCCAAGCCTGCTGCTCCTCCCGCTAGAGTATGCTTGCTGCCATTTTTCCTACAAAAGAAATGGCGCTCACAGCCTGGACATCAGAAATAGCGAGAATCATGTGTTGAGGCAAGCTAGCAAATGCATGTCTTATAAGGAACTGGCTTGCACTGACAGGCCTCTCCTTTCATTTTTGGAGTGAACTGAAACTAGCAGGTGTTCTTGAGACTTAAGTCTGCAATTACCAAAATGGGATATGTGGGAAATGAGAGCTTTTAAAGTTGCTTTACAGCCAGGAATCTCAGATATTCCTTTGTCTAATTTCTGTTTTCACATTAGCTCAGGGAACACCAGAGGTGGAGCCAGCAAACCAAATGGTGCTTTGAAATGCAGCTGGGTAGATAACACCACTCTCAGTAAAAAAAAACTCCCAAGGAAACAGAAAGCTGAGAAAAATACAAGTTGCTCCATTGGTCCCAAAGCAAACCAACATTGAGGGATGGGGTCTCCTGTATTGATCAGAGGGAGATAGGTTGGCCTTCTAGCTAAATGAAGACCCCAGGCTCAGGGAGGGTCAGGAAGAAGCTTAGCTTAATCTTCCCCCTCTTCCCTCCTCCTCTAGTACAGACACGAGGCTTTTGGGAAGCTTTTGCTTCCATTTTCGATTAACCATCGCTAGCTGTGTTGAAACTGTGGTTAATGTTAACTGTGGCTTGTTTGAAACCATTTGAGTTCAGGCTATGGGTTATGAAGCTGGTTTGTCTCAACGAGCCATAGTTACAGTTAATACTGGGTTCAGTTTCACATGTAGCCCTCAGCTGGTTAGTTGAAATTGGAAAAGAAAATGTACAAAGCTTTTCCTCGCAAGCATATGGCAGGAGAGGGAGTGCAAAAGCCCGGATAGAGAAGCTAGACCTGTTCCCAGGTCCTTATTGCATCAGCCTGTATCAACTTTGGCAAATACCAGTAGAGTTTCTTTGGCTGGAATCTGTGCATCTGTTAGCTTCATGGTACACTGCATATGAGACCTTTATAGATCAACCTGTCCAGACACATGCATGCAATTGTGGTGGTTGCCTTTAGCCAGCAAATTTTTTTGATCTCAGTCCCAAGAGTCACACTTCAGTTCCAGTGAAATTAATGGGACATAAGATTGTCACACAGTTAGCTTTTTCCTTTACTTTTGTGCAATGCATTTTATCTGGGCTACAGCCAACATCTGTTCTATCCCTCTTCTACAAACCCTCTTTGCTAACTAGATTGCTAAGCTGATAAGAGGCTTTACTTTGTATGAACTTTTGTGTATTTATTTAAATGCCAGAAGTGCAAACTTTCTGACTACATCTTTTGCTACGTCAGTAATAAGACTTTGCAAGGAAATGACAACCTAAACCATGGGCTAAATGGAGAATATTTTGTCATTTGCAGGGCGAACCTGGTGCCCCTGGTGAAAATGGTACTCCCGGACAATCTGTAAGTATTTTCTCCCTGTGACTTACACAGTATTATGTCATCAAATTTCCTGTTATCATTAGTTAAAGTTTGCTAGTTGCTTTAATGGAGTGTCCAGTGTTTAAGAGAAATGATTCTGTTTGATTAGAATATTTGACTTGCTATGTTGAGGGCAACAGTAAATCTGCAGTCCTTTCCTCACTTGGGTGTGTGCCAGTCCCATTGAGTTAAATCTGAGTTGAGCATGCATAACTTGAATCAGGAAGCGTTGCATCCTATTGTGGAAACTGAGAAAAGACTGAAGCTATACTAGACTATGCTTTGTAATGCACTGCAGCTTATTATTATTACTACTAGTACTAGAAAGAAAATAATATTGTGGGGGGGTATTGTTTTTGTTTCTTAAACAACGCTATGAATTTTTGAGTTTCTATATCATAAACCACCCTGTGATCCTCTGAAGAAGGGTGCTGTGGAAATTTATTAAATGAAATAAATAAATATTCGGTAATTCTTTGCGTGTCCTTTGCTTTCAGGGTGCTCGTGGTCTCCCTGGTGAAAGGGGAAGAGTTGGCGCTCCTGGTGCAGTTGTAAGTGACTCCCCTACCTGTACAACGTGGTTTCCGTTTTCTTTCTTTTGGGTTCTTCAATTTTGTACCAGGAATTTAAGATATAAAGAGAGCCTTTGTTTTCTTTTAGGGGGCTCGTGGCAGTGATGGAAGTAACGGTCCCACTGGTCCCGCTGTAAGTCCAAACTTTAATGTTTTATCATTCTGTCCTGATGAATGACACACACTGTGACTCGCCAGTCACTTGTATTTCTCTGTGCGATGGTCTCCTGTCTTTCTCTCTGCCCTTTATCAGTTGCACAAAAGGAAAACTTTTCTATCTTCCTTCATTCCTTCCTTTTTCAAATAATATTAGTAGTATTCTCAGGGTGCTTCCACAGATTTTTCAGCTCATGCCTGAGATCCAGTGTTTTGGACTGACTGTTTTAGAAGTGATGGCTGGATTTGCGCAACCCAAGCTGCATAGAAGCTGTGGGAGCTCTCCCCGCACAGATAGTGACATTATTGGCCCTCTTCAGCAGCCTGACTAGTGGGAGTCCAGGCTCTGTAGTTATATATATCTGAAGATCCCTTTTCCTCATCTGTTTTCTGGTGGTGCTTAGTAGCTGAGATAATAAGATCTGCCTTGTACACTGCTTATAAAGCAGCTACTCTTAAGAAGGGATGGATTGATCAGTGTAATTTCTGCTCCATGCCAGTTTTGCATGTTTTCATTCAATGTCTGTTCCATCCCACTTCCAAATTAATCTGCCATTTTTTAAAACCACTGTATTGAAGTGCGTACTTTAGCTCAATGTACACTTTCCCAAGCATATGTTCTGCTAAAGTGAAAATGTTTAATAAACACATTGGGATACATTTTTTTTGAGCTGAGAATTGTATCATGAAATTTGCAGAAATGTGAAATCTAAAGGATGTTTGCATTTCTGATCCACACATTAGTCCAGGAGGTGTGAAACGGGTCAGTCTACATAAGAATTCACAGATTCTGAATTCTTCAAGCATTCCCACCTCTGGTTAGGGGGAAAACTGGCTGATTCAGAAACGGAACATGAGGCTTTATTTCTCCAAGTGCCCCTCCCCTTGGGAATTTGGAGATTGACCCCAGTAGAAAGATGTCCACAGGGGTCTGGTGGTGTCCGTGTGACATCAGTTTCCCATCCCTGCTTTATATCCTGAATTATCCAGGGTCTAGCCTAGACAGCGAACCAATCACGTTGTCTCCTAGCAGTTACTGCCAGTGTGATTGCTCTATGGCTGGATATACAGCATCTCAGTTTTTTCAACACATTCTGTTGCACTTTTGCAAGTGATGCTAAAATTGCACTCTCTCACTTGTAACTAATGCAGTGTTCTGTCCCCGTCCTCCCCCCCCCCTTTAAATGCAGCATCTAGAAAGTGGGTGCTTGTTTATCATAACAGCTAGGCAAGCATGTTAAACAGAGAAGCAGAAAAATACATCCTTGCAAGAACAACCTTTATTATACCTTAAAAGTTTTTTTTTAATGGTTCTTAGCTCATTCTTTTTTCTGGAGTCACCCACACACAGAGGTGCATTGGCCCAGAAGCAATGTTTGTAATGGCAGCAGTGATGCCCTGCAACCTCTATATGATGGATATGGCAAGCTACATATTGAGCCATATCCCCTTCCTTGGCATTTTGTGCCCAGTGAACATGCTCAGTCCTCAATGGATTTCCCCCCCTCCTCCCACCCAGGGTCCTTTTCCTGGTATTTTTTTTTGGGGGGGGCGAGTTGGAGGTACTTCTGCAGACCTCAAGATCTCCCCCAAGTCTGCTGATTCTCCCCCATTGTGTGCAGATATGGTACTGTTTTGGCTCCATAAGCAGCAACACTTATGCCTGAACACCTGAACATCAGAAATAAAGGGAATGATGGAAAACGTCAGAACTAAGCGTGATGAAACCTCCTGCCTTTGTCATCTCTCTGGGCTGCGATAACCTGGCAGGGGTCCCAAGTTTTGCAGGCCTGCTTTGGGGGCACTGCCATGCCAAAATGTGACACTTTCATGCGTTTGGCTCTAAGATGGCATTCAAACCTTGTTCTTGGGCTCAAGTCTGTTGTCATGTAGGCAATCCACTTGGTTGCTTCGGGATCCCATGAGATGTATCTTGGTCATTGATTCCTATGGCCTGGCCTCTTTCCTTTCTCTCCTTCTCAGCCTG
Organism: Zootoca vivipara; assembly: GCF_963506605.1. NCBI lineage: Eukaryota > Metazoa > Chordata > Lepidosauria > Squamata > Lacertidae > Zootoca > Zootoca vivipara. The sequence goes on along the minus strand of NC_083287.1, from coordinate 31,793,342 downwards.
CTGCTTGCACCTGCAGATCTTGAAGGATTTCTCTTTCTTTATTTTCACAGGGTCCCATGGGTGCTGCTGGAGCTCCAGGATTCTCAGGTGCTCCCGGAGCCAAGGTATGACGTATATTCCGCCCCCTCAAGCCCATATGCTCAATGAAATGTTTTCAAACCAAGCAATGCTTTAGCTGTACAATGAGAAGAATACAGGTTGTCCCCACCTACAAACATTCGCCACGACCATTCGTAGTTTTCTTTAAACTAATCAAATTGCAGTTGAAATGCAAAATTGCAATGCTATTTGGTTTGTTCCACACAGTAGGCTGTATGTAGAGGTGTCCCTCCACTGTCACAAGACAGCATGCATTAGTGGAAAGGAGGAAAGGTGGTCTTTTGCCAATTCCTCCTTCTCTCTGCAGCCCCCTGCTCCAGAGAGCTAGGGCATACTCTGGTAGGCAGTGTGGAGGGCGAAGGAGGGGATTTGTGAAAATCATCTCCTCACACCTTTCAGCTCATGTAAGGGTTTGCTGGACCAAAGAGCAGAGAGACTGAGCTGGTTCTATCCCCATGCCAAAAATATACATATTGCATTAGGGGAGATGTTGGGTGATGTTTTCCCCAAAACCATTAGCGGGAGAAATCAGCGGTTTGCTGTTGACTTAGGATAGATTCGCATAACTGCGTTTGCTCTCCTGTAAGCAAGAAAAATTAATGGCATGTGCGGAAATTGCAGATGAAATTATTTCTAGTTCTAGTGGTCATGATGATTGGGTCGGTTTGTAATAGCCAGGCAAAGATGGGCAGTAACGAAATTGTGCATCTAGCTAAAGAGAAAGAGAAAGCACTTGCTTTTCTCTCAGGAAGGCTAATGTGGCATTGGCACATTGTCTTCATATGGATGTTGTAGATCCACAAAAGCCTCCGTATGCCAGCACGCAGGGGCAGGTCTTGGTAATGTGCCGCTCTGTGCAAGGGCACAGGTTTAAGCCGAGCTTTGGGAGGGAGGTGTGAGGCTCTGGCAGGGCCCTAGAGTCCTTCCACCTCCTTCCCAAAGCCCGGTAGGCACTTCTCCTGCTTTTGTAAGGAGGCAGGAGGACTCCAGGGCCCTTTCGGAGCCCTAACACAGGCATCCCCAAACTGCGGCCCTCCAGATGTTTTGGCCTACAACTACCATGATCCCTAGCTATCAGGACCAGTGATCAGGGTTGATGGGAATTGTAGTCCAAAACATCTGGAGGGCCGAAGTTTGGGGGTGCCTGCCCTAACACCTCCTTTCTGAATCAGGGCAAGTGCTTGCCAGGCTTTGAGAAGGCGCCCTTCTCAGTTGCACACCCAGCGTGGCTGCACCGCTCACCCTGCCCTAAATCCACTTTGATGCAATGCACTGCATGATCCAAACTCAAACATAAGGAATGTAAAATAAATAATAACAATGGCAACAACAGAGCTAGCATATCTTATCTTTTGCTGAACTATCTGCTGCAATTGAATCATGATTACTGTACTATCTTGTGCTCATCTTAACTGAGACAGCCACACTGGGGACGTTACCTGTTTTGTTTTGTTTTGTTTTCTAAGCCTGATTAGAGTAGTATAGGCTTAATAAGTGCTGAAATGAACCATACACCGAACACTCAGAACTCACTACACACACCCTCTCTTCCCAAACAGGGTGAAGTTGGTTCTGCTGGCAACACGGGTCCCTCTGGTCCTGCTGGCCCTCGTGGTGAGGTTGGACTCCCTGGTGCTTCCGGTCCTGTTGGCCCTCCAGTAAGTTACCCTTGAAGTTTCTGCTACCGATGAATGTGGTTCCTTGCATCTGCTTTTGAGTTATTTCGTTTATATATGTCGCTTGGGCATAAAGAAACATCTAAGCGGTTTGTACACACACACACACCTCAAAACCAGTATGTCTAGATAACATGAGCAGGCGATCATATACTGTATATTTAAAACCTAATATTATCCTTCTCTCTCTCTCTCTCTCTCTCTCTCTCTCTCTCTCTCTCTCTCTCTCTCTCTCTCTCTTAGGGTAACCCTGGTAACAACGGCATTAATGGTGCTAAAGGCGCAGCTGTAAGTATGCAGGCATCAAACTGGATTGTTCCTTAGGAAAAGCTTCTGTGGCGCTACAGAGGAGAGTTCTGACATACGTTCTTCTCCTTCTTCTCTCTCCTTTCTGGGCAGGGTCTTCCCGGTCCAGCTGGTGCTCCTGGCCTGCCTGGTCCCCGTGGTATGATTGGCGCTTCTGGAGCCGCTGGTGCTGCTGGAGCTAGAGGACTTGTTGTAAGTGATGCTATCTACCGTATATGCCTCCTTTTTGCAATTTATGGGTCCTGCCTTTTTGACAGTGTGCATGGCCTGCCTTTCAGTCAAGTGTTATCAAAGCGGCTTACAAACGGCAGGTATCTCCCAAATCACCCATCATGCAGCTGCACACTAATACACACATGTACAAGCCAGCAGCCTTTGTTCCTCTGCTCTCCAGCCCCAGGAACTGGAGGGAGGGAACAACCCACCCCCTGAAGCTGCTCCTTGTCTGGCCAATAAGCACAGGTTGGCCATGATGTTCTTCCTGGGAGATAGGGGCAGGCAGTGCAGCTTCCCCAGTGATCCTTGGTCTCCTGTCCAGTGGCAGAAGGCAGGGAGTGCTTCCCTCTGATTCCACAGTCCCTGTTGCTTCCACAAAGGCCAGCAGGGCATCGTTTTAGTGTCTGAGTTGCCTTCGTACTTAGGATGCTGGTCTTGCCTGCCAGCAACTGGGCTTGGTCTAGCTGAAGGCTGCCCCGGCTGGCACACAGTTGCCCAATGCCCTTGCTAGAACATTGGGCACCGTTGTTACATGGTTCATATCCAACCAAGTGTAAAGTGGTGTCAATGTAAAATGCCTGTGGTCATTTTGCCTTCTGTTGGCATAGTGCTGTTTTCCACCAAGCTGTTAATGTCTAATGCCAACAACAGTCACACTTGCAGATTCTCTCTTTTATGTCAACTTTGCCAACGAAAGGGTTGTTCTTACAGCGGCAATCCTTACAGCAGCTCTGTATGGGAGACCAATATTGGGGAGAATACTGGAGCCACGAAGTTTGTCCATGACTTAAGTCAGATTTGAGCTAGTAACTGCTTATTAATGTAGAACTCGAGCTGCTTATTCCCCTTCAACTAGAAACAGCTTATTCCCCTATTGTGCTGCATTGATTGTTCCCTTTCTCCAATAAACACACCATCCAAGCCAGTTCTCAAATGACCAGGGGCAGGGCAAGGGAGACAGAGCAGGCCTAGCTCTCTTATATCCTGTGCCAGCTACTATTTGTAAGGCTACAGGGTAATGGGATGCTTTGGAGAGTGAAACATGGGTTTCATTAATGCCGTTCCCCTTGCATCTACCCCCCATCCACCCACCCCCCGCGCAATAATTCAAGACCAAATCTGGGCTAGGAACAGCCCAATTTGGATGATTGAAGCTGCAATCCTATATCCGGTTACCTGTGAGATGGGGGGGACAGGACCACAGATTTAAGTAGGAACCAACTCTTGAGTGGGCATGTAGAGACTTGTTTGGGGAGTATCATTGCGTGATATGCTGCTGCTAGGCCGTTTTGCTGCAGTTCTTCGTTGCTTGGATAACTTTGCAGCCCAGATGTTCAGAAGAAGAAAAACGGTGCGTATAAATTCATAGTGTTCACTGTTGGGATCTCTCATTCTATTTGACTGCAGGGTGAACCTGGCCCCGCTGGATCCAAGGGAGAGACTGGTAACAAGGGAGAGCCTGTGAGTATCTTTACTGCATGAAGCCCTGCTATCTATTTGGTGGAAATCACCGTTGATTCTGTTTTCCCCCCATCGTGCAGCCTGTTTCTCAAAAGGGTGGCTTGTTTTGCTTTCTTTCCTACCCAACAGGGTGCTTCCGGCCCATCTGGCCCTGCTGGACCAAGTGGCGAAGAAGGAAAGAGGGGTTCCAACGGTGAGCCTGGCTCAAGTGGGGCACCTGGATCTGCAGGTTTAAGAGTAAGTCCTTTGCGTGCTGCAAAAAAAAAAAAACCCAGTCCAATAGAAAACACCAGGGAAATCCACAGAGGTAGAAGAGACCCCCACTGCCATGCAGGGATATTTTGCCCAGCGTGGGGCTTGAACCCATAGCTCTGAGATCAAGAGTCTCATGCTCTACCAACTGAAGTATAATTGGATGTTAATTCTTAATGCAGACGGCCCCATTTTCCATCCAGGACATCTCCAGTTAAAGGATCAGGTAACAGGTGGAAAACCTTCCTCTGTCTGAGATCCTAGAGAGCTTCTGCTGCTGCTGGTCAGAGTAGATAGAACTGAGCTAGGCGGACAAATAGTTTGACCTGGTATGGCTTATTTAGGTGGCTTCCTAAATTCCTATGGGATTAACATGACCACACCTACCTGTGCTTGGAGGGGCATTCTTGTCTACACCGGACAATGTTCCAATGTATGTGCATATGTGGGTGGGCCATGGCTTGATGGAGGGAGCACATCCTGGGTCTGTAGGGACCTAAGGTTCCAGTTATTCCAGTATTCCAAGCAGCTGGGCTAGGAGAAGGCACTATCTGAGACCCCAGTCTCTCTCCAATATGGTAGTCAGTGCTAGGCTACCAGAGGGTCTGCTCTGACAAAGGCCATTTTTTCAGCTGCGGCATCTCAGTTAGATATCCAACATCCTGAAATATTTTCAAACTACTGTATTTGTGTTTTTTTGTAAAAAAAATAAATAAATCACTAGCTGCCAACATGTAGTAGCAGCAGCAGTGGTAAATGAGGACAATGAACAATAATTCTACGTGTGCATTGAGAATATATGATTGTTCAATTAAAATTGTGACAATGGGCTTTTTGCTTCTTTAGAACTTGGTGCATTGGGGGCACAGTAGGGCTAATTTTTGCAAGATAATCAGCGCTTCTCATGACACGCTGAATTTTGCTCAAACTTTGTTCAGTTATTCCTTTGGGGGGCTGGGCTTAGAATCTGGCAGAGATCTAGAAACCAACTCTTGCGACAGTGACAGCTTAACTGCACATTGTATTTTCTAGCTATTGGATCAGTCCCGTGTGTGATCTCTGTGCTTGCATAGCAGTGGAAATATACTGTGTTTTACAGGAAAAATCTGTTCCTTGCCAAAGCTGCATATTGCCAACCTCCAGATCTAGCACTGGAAGGAGAAGCAATTTGCATGCACATTTTCGCAAATTATTTTTCCATGGATGTTGAGGCATAAGAGATCACTTAGCGGGAATACTTCTGCTAGTGGAGAAATCGAATGGGTGAAGTGGTCCTTATTTCCCCCCCGTTGGGATAAACCGTTCCTTTTGTCCTATGGGCCTGGGTTTCAGTGCGTTGTAAAAGTCCTGAAGGCCTTGGTGCTTATCTCATTTTCAAAGTCTGCATGCTCACTGATGACAGCGCTTTGATACTGTTCCCGGCAACACACATTTTGGTCACTGCAGCATAATGTCAGGTAGTAAAGGTAGCCTCATAATATCCATAGGGCTGTCTGTCCCAGGTTGTTTTGCACCTGGTCTGCTTCATCAGTTTCCATCTGCCACTATAAATTCAACAATATGGATCGAGGCTGAGACATGGACCTGTCGAAACTGCCTGAAGGTATGGGCAGGTGAACCTAAGATCACAGAGCACAGTTGCATCCCTTTTGATGAATCTAATTGTGAAGGATGCTTCAGCCTGCTCTGGTCCCTGCCGGTTCCCAGAGCTATATTGGCCTTCTTGAAATGGTACCTGCCATTCCAGCTGAGAGCTTGCCATTCTCTTCATTGGGCTGTACAGCAGCCTCTAAAGACCACTGGAATCCCTCTCATTGGGCAGGGCGAGGCAGTCACCTTACGCAGCGGGTGCTGGGGAGGGTGAGGAGTGCCACTAAGGTGTTGGAGGACAGAGTTGCAAGTGCCAAACAGAATATACCCTGATGCCTTCCGGTGTCGTGGAGCTTGGTGTCTCGTTGCCAGGATTGAAATAAGACTCGGCTTCTGGTCTTGTCAGTTTCAGCACATGGAACAGAGGGAAGGGGACCTAAAGGCAGCAAAAAGCCCCTGATATGCCATCCCATTTCTGCTTCACTCCAGCCATTGGGTGCACATTTGCCCAGTTCAACTATTTTTATTAAGTGAAGGGAAAGTCGCTTTCTCGGGAGGCCCTAATCCCATCACGAATGCCAAGCATTCCTTTGTAAATCCTTAGCTGTAGCAAGCCTTGCCTTTGCCTGTTGACTGAAACTCTCTCTTCTTTTCTGACCAGATATTTGTATGCTCTTTTCCTTCATAGGGCGTTCCTGGATCTCGTGGTCTGCCTGGAGCTGACGGCAGAGCTGGTGTTATGGTAAGCTACCTTCTTCTGCTGCTGCTGCTTCTTTTGTTTCTTTTGAAGAGATGTTCTTCCTGCCGTTGTTGCTTCCCTCTCATTGGAGCTGCTTGTGGGTTTGTTTCTCCTCCGTAGGGAGCTGTTGGAAACCGTGGTGCTACTGGTGCTGCTGGTGCTAAAGGTCCCAATGGTGATTCTGGACGCCCCGGTGAACCTGGTCTCATGGGTGCAAGAGTAAGTATCAAGGGAGAGGATGAGGATCAGGTGACGTTGCAAGGCAGCAGCATCCAAATAAATGGAGGGTTTCCCCTCTGCCTCCAATAATGCTTGCATTTAAAAAATGGCCCATTTAAAAAATGCAGCATGGTTTATGGTGATGGTTAGTAATGTTTGGCTATGAGAACTTTATATTTTTATTCAACTCTCACGACCACGTTGTGAGGTTATTTGTATTCCCATTATACAGATATGAAACTGAGGCTGCAGTGGACACTTGGGTTGCACCCCGACCCTAACTTACCTGGGATTAAGCACAATGAGCTTAGGTGATGTGCAGCCCTATACATCATAGCTGTCAACTTTTCTCTTTTCTCGCGAGGAATCCTATTCGGAATAAGGGAATTTCCCTTAAAAAGGGGGAAAGGTTGACAGCTATGCTTACTAAACCTGTGTAGGTTTGCACTGTGATTTGGGAGTAAATACCAATGAGTTCAATATGGACATTTCCCAGTAAACATGGATTTAATTGGTAGATAGACTGATCTGTCAATCGCTTGTTACTACTTCCGGTCTGCATCAGTTTCTGTCGTGTTCATTGATAAATAAACTCCATCCCATTTCTCCATTAATCTGTTTTAAAAGTCCAGCTGGTCCAAGAGGTGAACCTGGCAGTGCATATTTTATCCTAAAACAAGCACTTCAATATGTTTTTTGAGCCAAAAATGCAAAATTTGGAGAAGCGCTAAATTGGAAGATAATTACAATCTGATCCATGTTGCTGCATTGAAAATGAGGCTCGTTCACTTAAAAAAGCAGGCCAGACCAAAGTCTCCTCCATCCCTAATAGCCACAAACCTTTATACTACATTTGTGCATATATTTAAGTGGTGGGTGTCTGAAAGAGGGAGGGAGGAGGAATTCTAACATTCCTGTTTGAAGGAAGCCCCAAAGATGATACTAAGATGAAACGTCTGTGCTTTTTAGGGTCTCCCTGGTCAATCTGGAAGCCCAGGCCCTGCTGGCAAAGAAGGTCTTGCTGTAAGTAGCCCACACTTTACCCTACAAATATATCATTTTTTAAAATGCAGATTTTTAGTTAACAGTTGTAGACTTATAAGTAATATCCACAGCTGTGTTCTATAACATTTTTACCCTGTTTAGCCTGGTGTCACGGTGCTCCCTAGGCAAAGGAATGCACATGGCAGATCGCCAACACAATATTGTCAAAAGTGGACACTTACAGTGGTTCCTATTGTTCCAGATACCCACACACACCAGTCTAGGGTCCAGGCAGCTATTCCGTGGTCTGCGATATATGGAGCAGTTGCAGCAACAGGGGGTCACTCCCTCTCCACCAGTTTATGTGCCTCCCCCTGGTGGGCTGCATCCACACAGCCTGAGACTACGTCTGCCTAGAAGTTGTCTCTGCTCTTCCCTCTTCAATCCCCTCCTGGTTCTGGGAGAGAGTGGGGCAGCACACACAGCCCCTCACTTGCCCAAACTGCCTCTTCCTTCGCTTTTTCCAACCCATCCTGTGCTCCACCCTCCAGCTCTGACGCATCCCCTGCCTCTGACTGTTGCCTCCTGGCTGGTACAGCTCACTGGTCCCCTCTCCCAGCTTCACACTCATCAGCATCCTGCAAGTCCCTGAGCAATTTTCTCAAGAGATCATTAGTGAGCCTGGGACATTCCCATGTTCAAAGCCGTTCTGCCATCCCAGGCCCAACTACAGGCCAGTTTAGGAAACCATCGCTGCGGTGTCTGTTGAACCTTGTCTACTGATTCAGGCTCTGCACAGGTGCTGGTTTATTAAAATGGTTTCACAGAAGCTTCCAGACAGGCCTCTGAACACAGACCTGCAGCAGAACCTCTCCCTTTCCAGTTTTCCTCAACCAGGTCAGGTGTTTTCCAGATGTTGTTGGAGAATATCTCCCATCATCCACAGCCAACATGGCCAATGGTCTTGGCAGTTGGGAACCCAATAACATCAGGCTGAGGAAGCCTGTTTTAGATCTGGGAAGAGAAAGAGGGTGAGTCTAGAGGCTAGGTTGCATCATGATATTGATATGTAATATATCATCTATAGCATAGATATAGTATACCGGTAGTCTATAGCATCATGATAGTGATATGTAATGTGTTTATATGCAATATAGCTATAATGTCTTCATTGGAAGTGTGCTGCTCTCAGTGGAGGTCAAGCAATATACCTAGGATAAAATCAATGTGGTTTGTTTCCCTCCTCTAGGGTCTGCCTGGTGCTGATGGTAGAGCTGGCCCAACTGGTCCCGCTGGTCCAAGAGGTGAACCTGGCATCATCGGATTCCCAGGACCTAAAGGTCCCAATGTAAGTGCAGTGGAGCTTGGGGGGTACCACCATATAACAGCCTGGTAGCATGAGCAATTGTCTGCAACGCCTACTTTGTGTTAAACTTTCTGGTAACCCAGCAACAAATGCCAGAGTGATGGCACTACAGTGCTAGTGTAATGTTATGGTCCCTATCAATGCCCTGCCTAGGTTTGGGGTTGGGAAGAGAGGGAAGGTCCTTAGGCACAATGCCCTTAGTGGAGGACCTGCTGGCTTCCCGGGGTGAGAACTGCTTCTTCTCATGCTTCCTGCCATCACTAGACATCACTGGGACAGGGGATTTGTGAGCAAACAGGTGGGAACCATAAGTAGGAGGGGCAGCAAATCTAGTTCTCATTGGCCAGGGTGGGGACCTCAACAGGTACCCATTCATGCCGCCCGCACCCCGGCATTGACTCCAGTCTCAGAGAGCACAAGTGGGTCTTCGGAAATAGAAGAGATGCATCAGCCCAAATAAAGGAACCTGAGCGTAGCTGATATTTGTTCTAATCTTGTTCTCCTTTCCTTTTCTTTCTGCCATAGGGTGAGCCTGGCAAACCTGGTGACAGAGGCCATGTTGGTGTTTCTGGCCAACGGGTATGTGCAACTCTCTTATGTCCCAATGAACATGTCTTAGTTAAGAGAGCAGGATTTGTACAGGAATTGCCAACCTCTATACTACCTGTCTACCTGTCTGTTATCTTCCATTTTCAATGCAAAGGAAACAGGGGTTTTTGTGTGTGTGTGTGTGTGTGTGGAGCAACTCTACCATGTGTGCAAGCAAGCAATGTGTTGGTGTGCATGTGTATGTGTACACGTGCCATAGGTTAGCTTCTACATGGTACCAGTGTTCAAAGTCATTGGATTACATCTCATGGAGGGAACACCTCGTTCATTAAATAGATAGTCAGCTAAGGTGATGCCATTTTATTTTTAGGAAAATAACAAACATGGTGTATATTGTCCATATTTTACGTAACTCATCCCTCTGTTATTTTAGGGTGCTCCTGGTCCTGAGGGAAATAACGGCGCTCAAGGTCCAATTGGTGTTGTTGTAAGTACATGATCATCATTGTTAACCTTTGACACAAACACAGAGTTCCACTCTGCCCTGTGTCTGCCCATTAACTTCAATGGAGGGCACTGATCTTCATGTGCCTTTCTTTGGGTAGCTTTGCAGGGGCAGTTGCCTATTTCATTGTGGCCATTGAACTTCCTTGATTTTAATACAGAAAAAAGTCGGCGGGGGGGGGGGGGGAGCTGTCTAGCCACGCTTCCACTCCAAAGGCACTGGATGCTTATTTTTATTCCGTCTTTTAATTCCTTTAGGGCAACCCTGGTGCTAAAGGTGAAACTGGCCCAGCTGGTGCTCCTGGCTTCCAAGTAAGTGGTGGTGGTGAGGATGATGATAATACAAGTATTATTATTTAACAAGTGCCTGAAACATTTTAAGCACTGTGCACATATTAAAATATAAGGGGGTCTCTCTCTGTGCACAGGTTCACAATCTAATAAACACAGCAGAAAAGGAAAAAGGAATGGGGAGGGATGAGGAAAGCAAGGATTGGAGCAGCTGCTCCTTCAGTGGCTGATAGGTGGGGTTATGTTGCTCTCCCCATTGCAGGGATGCTCCTGGGAGGCAGCCTCTCAGTGGTCAGGGTTAGAGGCCAAAATTTGCCTCCCTTGCTCTCCTTAAACAAATTTGGTCTTTCTTACTAGCTAATGTTAATGCAGATTTTGCACTGTTTGTGGTTGGAAACTACGCTAAGAACAAATGATCAGAAGCATTTCAGTATGTCTTGGCTCGCACAATGCACAGAGTATAAATGTGTTTAGTGCACAAAAACAGGAGTGGTAGATAATTTGAACTGATTTAAGCCACATCTTTCTTAAGAATCTCTTAATGTGGTCTTGCAAGGAGTTGTCTTGCACATGGCTTGGTTTTCATATAAGGGAGTCACCCTGACAATCTGTAGAACACACTTCAGTGAAGGAAAGAGCTGTTTTAAGATCTGGGGTTTGCCACTCAAATTACAATAATAAGTTGGTTTGGGCAGAGAACATCAATAGTAATCCATAGATGTTTCAGCCCATGTGGGTTTTGCACAGGCAACTCCCCATTTATGTGTGTTCAGGGCATGCATGACTGTGCACAGGAACCCAGAAGTGGGACGCAAAGGAGCAAAAACGGCCCTAAAAGAGTGTGGAAGTAGCAAAAATGGCATAAAAACAGCACCTAGCAATCCCACGAGGCTTTGCAAGTGGAATCCCGGGAGCCATTTCAGTGACCTTTGAGGACTGTGGAGAGTTTGAGCAAGGAGGTTGGGAGGGTGTTTGCAGGCTTTGTTCAATTGTGCTCCCAACGCACGTGATTTTACTTAAACACACGGGTGCCTCGCAGCATAACCCCCTCGTAAACGGGGAGTTGCCTATACAGAATATCCCATGTTCAGTCCCAAACATCTGCAGAGGGGATGCCCCCGGCCTGAAAACTAGGAGAGCTTCCGCCAGTATAAATGTGGACAATACTGATCTAAAAAAGGCCAATGCTCTGACAGGAAGTCAGCATCCTGTGTCCATGTGTCTTGAACGAAGCCTGTGAGACATAAGAGCCCTCACATTTTAGATTGTGTTTACTAATACTTTTGTGCAGGCTCACCTGTAACTTTTCATAATGCACGAAAGGATTGTGGGTTGTTGACGATTGCCATCTGTTTCTTTTCCTTTCAGGGCCTTCCAGGTCCCTCAGGCCCAGTTGGTGAAGCTGGCAAACCAGGCGAAAGGGTAATTGAACACAATACATTTATGGATAAGAATGCAGTGCCCCAAACCTTGGTAGGGTGACAGAGGGAAAGTCTGCGCCTGTCTAACCACAGTGAGAGAAATCCTGCTACCACCTGTCATACACAGGTGCCCAATGTGGCCAGATTGGCATGCTTCCTCTAAAGAGGCTCTCTGGCTCCCTGGTGTAGGGACAAGCTCCACAGCAGTGCCTGTGCTTTCATTCTAGCAACTGCCCTTTACATCTTCCCTGATGTAACCATAAGGCAGCATGGCCAGTGCTTGCAACACAATATTTTGGCATGGTTTGTCTGATAATCCCCTCTCAAACCAAGGGGAAGTTAAAGTGATTCAGTGTACCTGCCCTGTGATGCTCCAGCCAACTGGACATCCTTGGCGCTTTTGTTTTTGGCTTGTGAGTATGGATAACGCAGTGCGCAGCATGGAAACCACACTTGTAAAAATGAAAACAACAACAACAACAACCACATTTTGCCCTTAGAAATATGGCCACTTAATCGGTTAAACTGGTAGGTTCCCTCCCCCCTCTTCCTGTGAATACACACAGATTTAAAATATATGTCTTCTTTATTGATCATCGGTCGGTTCTTCTATCCCACCATTACTCCAAAGGTGGTGTGCATGGCTGGTCCCTTCCTCATCCTCACAACAACCCCGTGAGGTTGTCTGCCAGCCTGAGAGAGAGAATGAGAATGAACGCAACAACAGAGTCAAATTCTCTCTTGTGGCTTGAGCCCTACATTCTGCGGCACCGCAGTTTTGAGATCAAAAATGTGCATCTCCTTTTTTATCTCACTGGATTGAAATAACCTCAGTCGGTAGCTATAATAATTCTTAAAATGACAGTAAGGAAAACATGTTCAAAGTTAAGCATAACCTCTCTCTCTCTCTCTCTTTTGTGCATAGGGTCTTCATGGTGATTTTGGCCTCCCTGGCCCTGCTGGTCCAAGAGTAAGTTTATTTTTCACTGTGCTTTGCTTTGTTCCTAAAGTCTGCAATACCTGCCTTTGAACTAAGAAAGATGAGTTCAGAATACCCTTGAATAACCACTGCTATTGGAGTGGGTTTCTGTTTGGGAGAAAGGACCACAGCTCAGTAGTAACACACATGCTCTGCATGCAGCATTTCATAGGTGCAATCCCAGATAGGGCTGGGGGAGACCCCTGTCTGAAACCCTGGAGGTTTTCTCCCAGTCAGAGTAGACACTGCTGAGATAAATGGCTTGACTCTGTATAAGGCAGCTTCTTGGGTTCCTATGCCTCATCTCCATTGTGGAAGATTTCCCAAGGGGAAAGGCTGCCGTTTCTAGTCTTCCACCTATAATACACAAAACCACATTTTCACCTTCTGAAGATTTTTACAGAAGACAGCAACACACATATTGAGATCATACGGTTAATGCTGCATCCGTTAAGTGTTGTTAATGTGTTCAGTGTCCAGTATAATTTATATATGCATGTATGGCATGCATAGCACATTATCAGATTGTATTTATAAAATATTGCATGGATATAGCATCCATTCATAAAATGCATAGGATATGCAGAGTTGCAAATTGATGTCCTTATATTGACAGGGAGGAACTGAATTCTAGCCAAGTAAAGAGATAGTCTCCTAAACACTCTGGCTCAGAAGCGAGTCCCATGGAAACCAATGGGACTTCCTGCCCTTAAGCCTAGATCCCATTCATCAGCTGTGTATGAGCGAAGAAGCAAAAAAAAAAACACTAGCATTTGCCAGTGGCACCACTAACATCTTCCAGGCTTCAGTGCTAAATGCTAAGCTTGCTATCAAAATTCAGGGCCTCTGGATTCCAATTGACTTCTTGCCCATCTGATTCCTCCAGGGTGAGCGTGGTCTTCCGGGTCAAAGTGGTGCTGCAGGTCCTGTCGGCTCCATTGGAAACCGTGGCCCATCTGGCCCACCAGGAACTGATGGTAACAAGGTAAGGCAAAAAGGCTGCTATTTTTCTGAAATCCTGGGGAGGGCAGTGTCATCTCCTTGATGCAAGCGCTTAGCCGGAGCCTGATGGCAACCTCCCATATACATGTGTGCCTGGTGTGTGTAGCAGGTCAACAGTCTTGCATTATCGGTGAACGGTGCAGTGGTCACATAGGGGTATTTTTGGCTTGGGTATCAGTCGCTTGTCTTTGTCGTCAGAAGTGTAACTGTTAAAAGAGGAATGAGCAACCTGCAGGCCTCCGGATGCTGTTGGACTGCAGCTTCCACCAGTCTTGGCCAGCAAGGCCAATCATCAGGGATAAAGGGAGTTGTAGTCCAACATCTGAAGGGCCAGGCACTCACCACCCTTGTTCTAGAAATGGCATCTGTGATACAGAGAACCCACCATAGGCAAACTCAAGAGCTTGTCTATCACCAAGCCTGCTGTTGACCGAGTAGCAGCTTTTTATTTGGCATTAATAGGTGCTTTAGAACATCCTCTTAGATTTCAAATGAGGTTGTTGCGCAGGGGTTGGGTAGGATGCTGTTAGATGAACATGGCTTTGGAATCCTCATAATGCCTCTGGAGCTTGTCAGTCATGTGGCTTTGTCTAGATCAGGGATTGAGCCTTCCTTTTCTTCTGCTTCTGTCTACTGGCATCGTTGCAGCTTCATACAGGTAAAACTCGGAAAATTAGAATATCATCGAAAAGTGCATTTATTTCAGTAATGCAACTTATTTTTATTTTTATTTTTACAGATGCTTTCTTTTGGAAATTCCACAGTAATAAAACAAATACAGTGGTACCTCGCAAGACGAATGCCCAGCAAGACGAATTTTTCGCAAGACGAATGCGTCTTGCGATCTGATGGTGACTCGCAAGACAAATTCGTTTTGCGAAAAATTCATCTTGCGAATCGCAGTTTCCCAAAGGAATGCATTGAAATTTAATTAATGCATTCCTATGGGCAAAAAAAGAAATTTCAATGCACTCCTATGGGAAACCGCAATTCGCAAGACGAATTTTTCACAAAACGAATTGACTCGCGGAACGAATTAAATTCGTCTTGCAAGGCAGCACTGTAGTTACAATAATACAATAATAAACAAAAATAAACATCGCTATTACATTTCATTAATTACATTCCATTTATAATTGACCCGCCTAACGACAAATAATTACAATTACAACAAATAAAGGCTTGACATATCTTGCTTTGCATGTCATGCATCTATCTCTTATATTGGTCTCACCTTTTAAGTTGCATTACTGAAATAAATGCACTTTTTGAAGATATTCTAATTTCCCGAGTTTCACCTGTATGTACTTACTAGTCCCAGCTTTAGGATGACACTTTTCACTGCAGCATTCGTGATGAGGCAGAGTCCAGATGTCTACAGGGATGCTCTGTGATTGATTTCGGTAAACTTCCACCCCGCCCGTTGATTCTGGATCTGGAGTCCTGGTCAATCTGTAATGGATCTATGTTTGGTTTCTCTACCCCTTAATCAAATTGAGGGGTGGTAGCAGTACACAGGGGCCTCCAGAAAAGTATTGCTAATTGGCTATCAGGTTTCAAGCCCTGGATGTTGCTGCAGGGAAGACAGAAAGCACATGTCTATATCCAATGTTTCATAGATTTCTTAGAATTGTAGTTGGTAGGGACCATATGGGTAATCTAGTCCAACACCCTGCAGTACAGAAATCTTTCACCCAACGTGGGGCTTGAACCCATGACCCTGAGATGAAGAGTCTCATGCTCTACTGACTGAGCTATTCAGGGGTTATTCCTATTCAGAGAAGACCCAATAAAAATAATGGGCATAACCAGCTTAGGCCCATCAATTTCAATAGTGAGTATAGCTTAGTTGGATACAACTCTTGGAAAATATAATTCACATGGTTCCTGGCATCCCTTGACACTGCCAAGATGATAACGAAGTCAATCTCATATTGGGTTAATTTTGAACACCCAAAAGATGTCCTCCAAATCGATCCATTTTAATCAGACCTATTCCAAACCAGACATTTCTGCTTAGGGTGTATTCCACTGCTTTTACCTGCGTGTTTGGAGAATGGATCGGTTTGAATGTCACGTGATAAGTATTTTTCTGTACAGAGAACCCAGCAGCACTCAGAAATGCAGTACCTTTCAGAATACTAACAGCTATTCGCAGGCAGTACAATGAAGCATGTGGCTCATTTCCCCCTAGGGCTCTTGAAGATTGAATCTTTCTTTTCCTGTTCTCCTAGGGCGAACCTGGTGCCGCTGGTGCCGCTGGTACCCCAGGCCCAGCTGGTCCTAGTGGAATGCCTGGCGAGAGAGGTATTGCTGGCGTCCCAGGAGGCAAAGGCGAAAAGGTAAGGCCAATAAGAGGCAAGCTGATTCCTGACCAACAACTCATCACATCCGCAAAGTCGCCCCTTGTGTATTTTAATTGCAAGGTCTTCTTTGAGGGAAAGGCTGTAGTTGCTCAGTGGTACCGCCCATGCTTTGTAAGCTGATGACCCCAGGTCATCAGTAGCTATAGTAATCAAGAGACCCCATTTTAAGCACTTGTGCTGGAGTAGGAAGTCTTAGGCTCAGTTTTCCTGGCTTAGAATCATATGCGGCAAGTCACTTGGATACCTTCTGTGTAATAAGTGATCCGCAAGTTTAATTCTGTCAATTAATTTATTACTATTCTGGTTCAGTTTATCAAGACCCAAAGTTGAGTACATATGTGAGTGAGACTGCGTTTTCCAGGAACGCTACATCATAGGCATCTGCAAGCAATTGGCTTAGTGGGGAATGTGATAATGGCATTCCTGTCCACAAAAGCATGCCTTCTGCTGAACCAACTATATTTAAAATTCATTTCATAATGTTATTCATGATTTTTAAAATAAAAAAATATTAGATGATCTTGAAAGAGCTAGCAATAATTATTTGATGAACGGAGTTCACTGGGAAGTATTTGGGGAGGTGTTTGCAACATTCAACTCTCTTGTTAGTGTGGATCCAATTTCTTTTCCAGGCATTAATATTAGAATTGTCTGGTTTATGGATTCAGTAAAAATGGAGAAAAATAGGGGGGTGTTTTTTTCCATCTGCAGAAGATGGAACTAACCCAGAGCAACCCAGAGCATTGGTAGTTGCAAAGGGGGTGAAAATAAAGAAGCGACAGATATGAAAAATGAAAATAAGGAAATCATATTTAATTAGCTCTTGATCATACAAAAAAAACAGCCTTGAAGGAAAAATGCTCTGGAGGTTAGGAAATTGGATGCTTTCTGCTTTTCTTTTTCTGTATGAATTTCAGCAAGGACTGAAAGTTCTGTATAGCTCCACCAGGAAATGTGGTATATCTGCACAAGGTCAAAGTAGAAGGAGATGGAGAAAGCATCTTAACTATTGAAGGTTTCACTAATTGATGATGTAATCATCTAGGGAGAGACAAAGCTTCCCCCTCCTGCTAGTACATGCAGGCACAAAACCATTATTTTGTGGAAAAAACAGCTACCCATAGTTACGCTCTTGGTTTCATTCGTTCTGTGTCTAATCCATCTCCTTCCAGTAAGGGCCTGTTATATAGACTGGGAGTCGGTAGCCTGTGTCCTCCAGATGTTGTTGGACTCCGGACCCAGTCTGCATAGCCAGAGACACTGGGAAATCGAGTCCAATATCTGGTGGGCCACAAGAACAGATTGACAGATGGAGAGAGGCCTGTGAAATGAGTGATTTGTGGGTAGTGGCTCGTCCCCTTGGACCTCCAGCCCTCTGTACAATGTTCAAACATTGTGGTAGCAGGAGAGGACAAGGTTATAGGGTGTGTGTGGCACTGCCCATAAATGATTCCCCAAGAGAGGCAGCCTCCAGTCAATCAAATTTTTAAGAAGGCACTAAATGACTATTTTATCACTTGGATCTACTCTGTTGATGAATGCAAAGCAGACCAACTTGCTTTGCCTCTTCAGGGATTATGACTTTGCATCTAGATTTCTTTCTGAAGTTTAGACTTCCTGATTACGATCAGCAACCAATAATCAAATCAAATACATAGTTCCCGTGTAAAGAAAGCTCTAAATCCTTAGGTAACAGCTTCTACAGTGATTGTGAAGTTAGTATTCAATGGCAATAATCACACGCAGGGGTGTCATTGGGTGGATCATTGCGACAAGGCAGTGCAGGTTATGGAGAACAATATAGTTGAATTGCCAACAGACATGTCCTTAGTCCCACTGCTAAGTTTTAAGAACCATTGCCACATAAAGCACACATTCCTAGCAGTCAGTTAAAGCAGTGGTTTTCAACCAGTGTGCCGTGACACCCTGGGGTGCCTTGAATGATGGTAAGGGGTGCTGTGGACAACACTAGCCTCTATCTCTCTTTCCTTCCCCCCCTCTTCTGATGACATCTCACATCTCTGCCTCCCAAAGGTTTGCACCTTTGCTGCTTCTTGCAGCAGCCCCGGCTACAAGCTCCCCAGGCAATTGGTGCCTCTGGGGCTGTCCAGGGGGTGCTTCCCAGGCCCCTTCCAGTAAGGAGGCACCTCTCTTTGGGGTGGGGGCAGTTCAGAGATCAGGGGTGGCGGCAGCAGCTGCCCAGAGGACTCCCAAGCAGAGGGGAGAGGGCTAAGGGAACACCCCACAACAGAGGGTGTTTGAAAAAGGGTGAGGAGCTGCCAGCTATGCAGGCAAGGGGTGACATAAATGGGCTCTGGAGCCCCACAGGGGTGCCACAGAAAGAATGTAGTTGGTCAAGGGAGCTGTGGACTCAAAAAGGTTGAAAACCTCTTAATTAGTGAGACTCAGAATTCATGCTGTGTCCTGCTTCATTTCAGGGTCCAACAGGCTTCAGAGGAGAAGCCGGAACTTCAGGAAGAGATGGTTCACGGGTAAGTACAGTACTTCTTAAATTGCTTTATTTCCCAGGAGCCAAGCATTCAGTCCTTTTAGTAACCAAGAGGGGGAGAGAAAAACAATTGGATTGAGGTCCCAATACATAGCCCATTAATTCTGCATCTTCAGTGATATTAGCCTGAAGTAACTTTCAAAAGTAAATGAGAGATCACTGAAGATCTTGAAAATACGTCACCGGTATTATTAAGGAAGTTAATGCCACTTGTTTGGACAACTATTACATTGATTTCTGATGCTGGATTAAAAAACAACACCTAAAAACAATACAAAACCTTTTTTAAAAAAACAAAAACTAAATGTGTGGGTTTTTTCTCATTTGTGCAATTAGCCTGGATAATTTTCTTCTGGTGTGGGTTTAACATGGGGAGAAAAAGCACCCTAGATTCAAACCTGTAATTCTGCTTGATTTTTTTCAGGGTATTCCTGGTGCAGTTGGTGCGCCTGGCCCTGCTGGAAGTACTGGTGAAAGGGTAAGTGGCAGACTTTTCAGATGCTTAGTAGGCTTGCATTTAGTATGGGAAGGAGCCATAGCTCAGTGGTATAACATGTGTTTTGCATGTAAAAGTCCCGGGTTCGATGCATCTCCAGGTAGGGCTAGAGAAAGATTCCTGCCCGAAACCCTGGATCACAGAATCCCTGTATCAGAATCATACAATTGTAGAGTCGGAAGGGACCACGAGGGTCATCTAGTCCAACCCCCTGCAATGCAGGGATCTTTTGGGCAATGTGGGGCTCAAACCCACGGCCCTGAGATCAAGAATCTCATGCTCTACTGACTGAGCTGTCTCCTGGCTGTCAATGTGGACAGTATTGAGCCAGATGGACCAATCGAGTGGCATAAGGCAGTTTCTCATGGGTGAGATTCACCCCTCCAATGTTACAGCATCCAAATAAAACACAAGGGGGAAAATATCAAGATGTTTGTTTGTTCGAAAGCATTTATAATCTGCTTTATGTTTTAAAATATCTTAGTGGTATGGTAGGGAAAAGTTACACACAACAGAGAAAGTTAAAACAATACCTACAGTGCAGTCCTACGCATTGGGTCTTATCCTATTTTTTTCCTTATTCCTTGTGCTTTTTTCTTTAAAAAAAAGTTTAGGGGTACTCTCGTTTTGACTCAAGAAAACCGCCATTTTATAGTTCAAATCTGGAAAAATAAATACAGTAAATGGACACAAAATGTTTAGGTGTATGCGTACCCCTGCGTACCCCACAGGGAAAAAAAACCGCTGCTTATTCCTATAGCATTTCTTCCTGTCCAAAGAGCCTCCTAGTAATTATCTTATTCATCATCTGTGGTTATTAATGGTCCCATTTTACAGATGGAGAAATGAACATAAATGGCATGCCCATAAGAACACAGTCAGCCAAAGGTTGAGCGAAGATTTGAATCCAGTTTTTCTTTGCCTTCGCCAAATATGCTATCTGCTAAGCCAGGGATGGAGACCCTTTGGCCCTCCAGATGTTCTTGGACTCCAACTCCCATCAACCTGAACCATCATGGTCAGGGATGATGGGATCTGTAGTCCAAAAATATCTGGAGGGCCACAGGCTACCCATTCTTGCACTAGGCCCAGCTGACTCAACTCTAACACTGCAATCCTGCACACGTCTACACAGAAGTGAGTGCCATTGAGTTCAGTGGGTCTTGCTCCCAGATAAGTGGGTAGAGGATTGCAGCCTAAATCATTGATCCGGGATGGGGAACCTGTCACCCTCTAGATATTGCTGAACTACAGCTCCTATTATCTATCCCTGGCTGTGCTGGCTGAGGCTGATGGGAGTTGCAGTTCTGCAACATCTTGAGGGCGACAGGGTCAACACCCTGGCTTTAGATTAATCAATATTTATGCTCTCAGACTTTTCTGTAGAAATTAGACTGGCTCCCTCCTTGTTGTCATTCCACCAGCAGGTGAATACCTTCCTATTCCAACCGGCTTTTAGGAACTGACTGTTTTTAAGGAAGGCGCTGGTGTTATTGTTGCTGTTATCTGTATTTTTAATAGATCTGTCCACCTAGTTTTAATTCTCTTAGTGTTTAATTGCTTTTTAATGATTATCTTTTCTATGTTTTTAGCTCTTTCTATTTTATCTGTAAGCTGCCTTGAGTCCCAGTTTGGGGAAAGGGCAGGATATAACTACAGTAAATAATGATGAAAACTCCCTAAAGATGTCAATATGCCCCAGGAAATGAAATGGTTGAGGGAACATCCCTAGTAAAATATACATGTCAACTGCCCTGGAAAAAAACAGGACATCCTCTTCCCCCCCCCCCTAGCACGCGCAAGAGCACGGTGGCTATTTTGAGCACCTTGCTCTCATGCGATTTCAAGCAGAGGCTTGTAGGGACATTTCCTTGAACACACTTAAAAATGAAGGCTTGAACTGTACTTTTCATGATTTGATTTGATTTGATTTGATTCCCCCCCCCCTTCTTGGGTGATAAGTGTAGGCTGCATGGCTACCTGCCTGTTTACCTGTATCTGTATGGTTTTATATCTGTTAAGATCTGCGGTCAAGACCAATGGCTGGAAATTGAATTAATGGTGTAACTGGTTCCATAGGGTGCACCCAGAGGGATGTTATTGGGCTTACATTTTTTCAAACAGCAGCTTCCCCCACACCAAGATCACAAGGCAAACAACTACTATTTTGTCATGGCATAGGAGCCTTCAGTGCAAAGAACGCTTGCACATCCTTAACATGCCACTTTGAATTCATGGCCATTATTTGATTGAAAAGACGTTAAGCATGGCTAAAAAAATGTTGGAGGGAAAGGATTACATTTTAAAAGATGGCATTCTGCCTATTCTGTTGTTGTTATTTACACACCCTTCGCCCTAAGGTTCCAGGGTAGGTTACAACAACTAAAACACAACATTACTATTATACATAATAAAAGATCAGACCTGCTGAAATAAATGAACCCAAGTTCATCATGCCCATTGAGTTCAATGCACTGGTAGAAGGTCCTTAATATATTTGTAGGCTGTGCTGTCTCTGCTCAGCCTTTAATTCAGGCTGCAGGCAGGTTTGGGTGACCGTGACTTGGCTGGTTTATTAATGAGTTGTTTTTTATCTGCCAAGCTGGGCTCCCTAACATAGCCTTAAAGCAGAGATGGGGAGGTGTGGCCCTCCAGATGTTATTGGACTCCATCTCACATCAACCCAGACCATTCTGCCTGGGGCTGATGGGAGCCGGACAACATCTGGAGGGTCACATTCTCACTATCTTTGTCTTAGACTTAGAGAGAATGAGGAGTCTGGGCTGTACTTTAAGGGGACAGAACACTTTTTTTTTAACAGGGCCTAAATAGAACACCAATGGGTTCAATTTACCTTTCTTCCTCATATCCATTTAGAAAATGCAGTGAATGTGTTTTGCTCAGGATCTGGCATATGAAATATGGCAAACTAGCCAAAAGTGCCTTGGGATTAATTGATTGATTATACCCTTGTTTGTGGCTCGGCTCTCATGACCAAGCCATTGGGAGCAATTTGTTTTGAAGGCCCCCTGCTGCAATACACCTGCTCTCTCACCTGTGGCACATGATGCTTTGAGTTGCATCAGTGGATCACCAAGAGGCTGATGGGTAGATGCTTCTGCCTTCCGCCATGGACTTGCAATAGTGGGCGGCCTGGTGCATATCCTAGCAACACGAATCCTTTGTGTGTTTCTTTCAGGGCGAAGCCGGTTCCGCTGGCCCTGCTGGCCCTGCTGGCCCTCGTGGAAGTTCTGTAAGTAGTGCAATAATTTCTTTTAAAAGTGTGGCATGAACAGGTTCTAGGAACCTTTGATATGAAATGAAGATTAGCTTTTCTTACTGGGATGTGTTTTGGTTCTCCTCCCCTACCAATAGGGTGAACGTGGTGAGGTTGGCCCTGCTGGTCCTCCTGGATTTGCCGGCCCTCCTGTAAGTATGAAGGGAAAGATTGGCTTTCACACGGTTTTTAATAGTTTTAATAGTTTGGGGCTATAATGTATTTTGAGTAACATTTCTCCCCTCTTGACTTTAAGGGTGCATCTGGTCAGGCCGGTGCTAAAGGTGAAAGAGGCCAGAGAGGACCTAAAGGAGAACAAGGCCCACAAGGTGTTGTCGGGTCTGTTGGCAACTCTGGCCCCTCTGTAAGTCAAATGAATTTCATATTAAACTCTCCTCACCTTCTGATCAAAATGTCTAGTCTCTTTGGATTTCATAGTGCTACATCCATAAACCCATTGCATAGCTGTATGGTTCAAATCTAGAATTACTCTTAGGCTGATTTGTGAAGTGCCTAAGATCTTTCCCAAAGAGCAGGAACAAATCATGCCATTCCCAAAAGGGTGAAAGTCTGGATTGCCTTTGGCACTACATTTGGAGGAATTCAGAGTTAGGTAAACCTTGCAGGGGGGGGATCTGTGGCCTTCTGGGTGTTGATGAACTCCAGCTCCAATCAACTCCTGCCAGCATAGCCAGTGGTCAGGAATGATGGGATTTGTATTCCAGCAGCAACTATGTGGCCACAGGGTCCTTACTCCTTCCTTATAAGTGGTTTTCAAAGAGTTAATATATAAATGCTATAGATTGATGGTAAGGAACCAATACCAGTGGCCATCTTTCTGGGTAGATTGTGTATTTCCAAAGGAGTTTTGACATACAGTAGCTCTCCTGGTATATCACTGATAATCAAATTATCATAAGCATTATCAATTCATTGAATGAAGAGTAGTACTTTGAAGAGTATATGAGTACTGACTGAACTGAAATGACCGCTGGGATGAGTGCAGAGAGAAGAAATGCCGTGGTGCAGCAAAACTGGCTGCCTTCACTGGCCCAGCTGCAACAAAACATGTCTCTCCCATATTGGTTTCTACAGCCACAGCAGGCACTGTGACTTCCCAACAGTTTGACTTTACCCTCAATGGCGCACTCCTCCATTGTCTCTCGAGGCAGATGGGTGCCAACAATAACAATTGACTGGACATTGTAACTTGTATGTTAATTTTCCTGCCTGTGGTTGGTAGTATATGAAACACCACTGTTCTTAGAAAAAGTATCTCATGTACAAGGTAGTGGTAATGTCAACACACTTCAAAACCAAGTTAGCAACTTTGGGATGGTGTCCTGCCTATGTTATAACTACTGTCACAAACTAGTGGTGTGTTGCTGGACTACAAATCCCATCATCATCCCATAGCATTGGCCATTGGAGTCCCAACACCAACATCATCGGGTGGGCCACAGGTTCCCCATGCCTTCATTAGAGTATGAAATAGTGTTTGATCCTCCTTCCAATAAGTCAGTAGCATAGCTTTCATTAATTTTTAACTCCAGTCATGATCGAGCCAATATTTGACAGCTGGAACTTTGCAGTACTCTGCTTATCTTCATTTTTCCTACTCTTTCTTCTTGTATATAGGGTCCCATTGGCCCTGCTGGTCCCACTGGAGGTCGTGGTGATTCTGGTCCACCTGTAAGTCTAGAAACTTATTATGTTGATTCTCCTACATCCACCCTCCTACTGGTCCTTGTAAATCCTAATCTCTTCATTGATCTCCCCCCCCCCCAACAGGGTGTCACTGGTTTCCCTGGTGCTGCTGGAAGATCTGGACCCCCTGGCCCCGCTGTAAGTAGCCCCTGAGAACACTCCATCTGTAAATTTAAACAAGGTAGAATACGTAAAGGGATCTTGTGCTTCTAATTCCTCTTTGCAAAGAACGATCCTGGATAACTGGGGTTCTTTGGAACCTTGTCAACAGTTGTTCGAAAAGAAGACCTGAAGTAGTGGGCAAGCTTCTCTGAAAGTTATCCATCACTACCAACCTTCTCCAGCAAATATGCAGCCATTGAATACATGACACGGTGACAATTGGGCTCAACAGGCCTGGCCAAAACCCTAAATTAGCAGAAGGCTTATCTATACAGTGCATATGAATGAATGAATGAATGAATGAGATTAAGAAAACTCCTCCCTCCTTTACTCAAAGCAGCACTGGAAGAAGGGAATTTGGGTAGGAGGGTGCTTTGCTATCTGGTTTCATATTTTGCTCTCTGTGAACTGGTTACACCAGCAATGTAACCATGTGCACTTATTTACCTGTCTACTTTAATCCTAGGGTATCACTGGTCCCCCTGGCCCTCCTGGCCCAGCTGGCAAAGAAGGTATCAGAGGCCAACGTGGTGACACCGGTCCAGTTGGCCGTGCTGGTGAACCTGGTATTGTTGGGCCACCTGGATTCAGTGGAGAGAAAGGTCCAAGTGGAGAAAGTGGTGCTGCTGTAAGTTATTACAAATAATTCATTTTCCTTCCTTCTCATCATTTTCATTGTCATTACCCATTGTTCAGCAAGTTAAAATTCAGAGTTAAAAACGGTTCAGATCAGTCATGCCTGAATACCAGTTCTTAGGCCTGCCTTCACCAACCTGGTGTCCTCCAGAACTACAACTCCCATCAGTCCCCAGCCAGCACAGCGATGCTACCTGGGGTTTATGGAAGTTCAGTCCATAACAGCTGGAGAGAGGCACCAGGTTGGCCAAGGCTGTGTTAGTCATTCTTGCCGTATTTCTCTTTTAAGGACACGGGTGGCGCTGGGTCTGAACCACTGAGCCTAGGGCTTGCCAATCAGAAGGGTGGCGGTTCGAATCCCTGCAACGGGGCGAGCTCCCATTGCTCAGTCCCAGCTCCTGCCAACCTAGCAGTTTGAAAGCACGTCAAAGTGCAAGTAGATAAATAGGTACCGCTCCGGCGGGAAGATAAACGGCGTTTTTCCGTGCGCTGCTCTGGTTCGCCAGAAGTGGCTTAGTCTTGCTGGCCACATGACCAGGAAGTTGTCTGCGGACAAATGCTGGCTCCCTTGGCCAGTAAAGCGAGATGAGCACCACAACCCCAGAGTCGTCCGTGACTGGACCTAACGGTCAGGGGTACCTTTACCTTTTAGACATAAACCAATGCATCAGTACCATTCAGGTCTTCTGCTGGATTGGAGTGACATGGCTTCTCTGAGTCCAGTTCTGCTTCTTATTTTTTACTCCAGGGGAATATGTCACTTTCTTCATGAGCTTTGCTGTTCTGAGTAGGACTGCTTTCAGCAATGTCCCTATTCCACCTTTATTTATTTGAAGTTGTTTTATTTATACGAGCCCATCCCTATGTAGCAGGATGAAGTCAAGGATATATATAATCTTGATTTTCAATATTTAGGACTCCAGAATTCTGTGCATTGTGTGGTGTTTCAACCTTCCACAAAATGTTTGGACAGACTGGATTGTCTGTTGCACTCGATGATAATGTGGCTCACCCCCCCCCCAAATCTCTCGTGAATAGCCTAAAAAGAGAAAAAAAATGCATTTAAGTGAAGACTTTGAAAATATCTGTCCTTGCATCAAATAGTACAAAAGTACTGATGTACGTATAAATTGGTCTCAGTATATTCTAAGCTAAATCTTTGTAGCTACTGGCTGAATTCACAACCATAAGGTCAATAGCCTTATTTAGACAATTTAAGGAAGGAATCAGTGCCTGTTACCAAAGGGCATCACTTGATAGAGGTGGGCAGGGAGGGAGCTGCATGGTTCTAGGTGGAGAATAGCTAGCATAATTCACCAAGGATCAATGATGTCATGGCCTACACCACCACTGAGAATTGCTAGTCGTTCTCCAGGTGCGGCAACTGCAGCAAGAAGTCCCACTTTCTGCTGGTTTCATTGGTCCTGCAAGTGGCAAATAATGACTATGTTTTGATTTGATTTGCTATTGAGGTCAATAGACCTATTCTGGCATTGCCATGCAGTCCCATTCCCAAACTTAAACAAGATGATCTGAAACAGAATAAGGGTTTCAAGGCAAGGTACAGGTCGCCCGATTTGTCTTTAAGAAGGCTGGATAACATTAATCTGAGTACATCAGAAGAGATACGTGCACTTCTGAGATCAATTTAAGTTGCCAAAGGAGACGGGAAGAACCAGTTTCATTCATGTTACACATTGGAAGTTTGCTAGTCTGCAAATAGGATCTGACAATTTTATTCTGCTCTTTTCTTTGTGTAGGGTGCCCCTGGCTCCCCTGGTCCTCAAGGTATTCTTGGAGCTCCTGGTATCCTTGGTATTCCTGGCAGCAGAGGAGAACGTGGTCTCCCAGGCATTGCTGGATCACTTGTGAGTACCATATTTGCCAAGTCTTCAGCTGGGTGGTGGATATGCTTTGTCTGGAATTAGAATGGTCCATGCTAAGTTCAATGCTGAACTCTTGGTTTTTTAACCTGGAGGAGAAACACAGTGTAAAGTTGCTCCTTTGGAGTTGTGTGCTTCTGTCTCATGTCTTGCTTCTACAAGTGTGTTGTGGCACTGTTTCATAGGATGTGCCATTGGGTACCAATGCTGGTGTGGGAGTTCAGGTGATGCCCTCAAGCTAGCTGCCTCCAGACTGTACCATTCTGGCAGGACATGTCCCAGAAATTCCCTGAAGGAAGGTCTGGGATTGGCTGTTGCTTGGCAAGTGGAAACCGGTTATATGGTCCTGCCCTGTGAGGCTGTTCAACCAATCACATTTGGAAACTTTTGCTTGCCCCCGCCATAGCTGGAACAGACTCAGAAGTTTAGTCTGCACCTGTACCATGAGCAAGAGCTGCTTTCAGTTGAGCTGCGGTGTAGAACATCATATAGGATGTCTGGTGTTGGGCAGGTAGAAACCTGGCTCAGGTGAAAAGGGTTAGGGTTAGTACCTGCAAAGCCCATTTCAAAGTACTGTGCTAAATAGCACTTTGAAAGGGGCTTTTGGAGACCCCTGCAGGCATCATGGCATCATTGTGACATCAAACTTGGCCTACCAGTGGGTGGTGGATAAGGAGATAACTCTGGGCTAAAAAGCTTCCTCCATCCCTGCTGTAGAGCATCAAGCATGGTCTACTGGCATCAGCTGAAAGTTATATAGTAGTCAAATAATGAATGGGCAAATAGGATGTATTGAATATTTTGCTAGTTAAGTATACAAGCAGCAATGAAATGTATCCCTGCTGTTGTTTTTAGGGTGAGCCTGGACCCCTTGGTATTTCTGGCCCCCCAGGTGCCCGTGGCCCATCTGGTCCCGTGGGTTCCCCTGGTGTGAATGGTGCCCAGGGCGAAGCTGGACGTGATGTAAGTATACCTTTTTTGGTCATAACAGTGGGGAAAATAGAGGTGGGGAAGGTGGAATCCTAAATTTTCAGCAGCATTTGAAATCACATTTGAAGGCTATTTAACACAGATGTTTTTCTTTTGCATGAAGGTTTTTGTTTGTTTGTTTGAGATTTATTTTTTAATTCAGTGAAATGGAAGTGGGATCAATGAATAGGATAGCAGTTGTAAAGTACTTACTTTGCATGTTAAAAGTGTGCTTTGGAAGTCATTGACAGCAATCCACTCGATCCTATAAAGTAATGCATCCCCATGCTCCACTAGCTGCCATTGTAGGAAACCTCGCAATGGCCATATTCAGATGTATCAGCTCAATAAACTGAGGTCTGAACTGTACAGTTGGCCATTTTGTTCCTCCCTTTGTGCGAGTGAGCAAACAAACCAGGAAATCTTCCATTGACTATAATTTCCCATTTCATGTAGGCTTGAAATATACAGTTAACAGCTTTAGAGCAAGATACCGGTATTATATTAAGCCATGGTTTGAAGTTGGCTTAATATGATGTCTTGTTCCTTAGATGTTAGACATATTTTCCTGATCTGTACAATCAGGAATGAAGTTTTCTGGGTGATGTATAATCATCTTCTTTTTCCCCCTCTCACCATTAAGGGAAGAGTGAATGGGCTTCATGTGTAGCCAAAAGGCTAATTCATAATCTAGTTTATTAAGCCAATATATGATTATCCAAACTCGCCCATTGAGAATGTGGCTCCCTCGGCCTGAAAAGCGAGGTGAGCACCGCACCCCATAGTCTCCTTTTGATGGGACTTAACCGTCCAGGTGTCCTTTGCCTTTTTTCCATTAAAATCACACAGTTCTCAGAACATTCCATTACTTTTGGTCTGATGAAATAAAGCTGTAATAAAATGAAATGTATAAATAGAGTGCAAAAAAATTGATCAGTGTGTTTCTATAATGTCTAAATTACTTAGGAAATCAGTACAATCTAGAAATAAACTGAATCCATCCCTCTGAAACTAGTAATTTGGGGGGGGGTGATCACAATGGAAGAATAAAGTGTGACAGATTAGTCCACTTGCACCTGTTCTGTGGTCTGGAGCTGGGGGCAGGAGGGAGGTACGGCACATGCTGTCATTCCCCTGTCAGTAAAGTAAAGCTTTTTTTCCCTATGCCATGTGTGATGTTATATTTTTCTTCACAGGGAAATCCAGGAAACGATGGTGCTCCCGGCCGTGACGGTGCTCCTGGTTACAAGGTAATCACGTTTTCCCCTTCTCTAGGCAGAAGTGAGCCTGTGCTTCCTCCAAGCTTCTAAAGGTTTTCCGTTCAGAGAAGTCCCCAGGTATTTAGTTGTATGTCGAGATTGATACGGAAGTTGTACGACTGGGGGGGGGGTGGACGGAAGGGGATGTGGGATGTCCTTGTTTTTCTTTTCTGTCCCTGTATTAAAAATGCAAATAAAAAAATTAAAGGTCTTCCCTTTGTCCTTTGCCTTCGTCTTTTCAGGGTGAACGTGGTGCTCCTGGCAACCCTGGCCCCAACGGTGGTCTCGGTGCTCCCGGCCCCCATGGCTCTGTTGGCCCTGCTGGCAAACCTGGAAATCGTGGCGAACCTGTATGTGACCTCTATCCATTTCATAAAATGAAAAGTCAGGTGTAATCTATCAGGGCTGTATTCGAAAGACCTCGGGGGCCCAGCCGTGTTTATTGATTGCACCCTTTTTCCCCAAGGAGCTCCAGGTGGTGTGCATGATTTTCCCTTTTCCTTAATACCCACAGCAGCCCTGTGAGGTAGGCAGCGACTGGCCCAAGGTCACCCAGTGAGCTTCATTTACTAGTGGGGATTTGAACCCTGGTCTCCCAGGTCCTAGTCTGACACTGTGACCACTACACCAGCAATGGGTGCCTCTTGCACTGAGAAGCCCTACAGGCAGTCTACCTGATGGCATTGAGAAGCTTGGCCAAAACATTTAGGAAGGGGTGGGGTGGGATTCTGTGCATTTAGTTGACCTGTTGTAGTTTTGTACTAGACTTAACTGCTTATTGAATGGGTTGAGTTTTAGATGCCAGGCAAGTGGGGTTTGCTGCAGAATGTCACAGTGTGGGCTGCTCCTGTCTAGTGTTGACCATGCTGTCTTCTAGGGTACTCCATTGCACCTGCTTTATAGCAAGGGTGCATCTTAAATATTTTTGTACAAACCAGCACCTTCCTTTTCTCAGTGGCCCCATTTGGGTTGCTATGCTGTTGTCCATCACCAGCTGAGTTTGCTATTAGATGGAGGGGTGATTTTGTTATCGCAGTGAGCCTTGAAAGCTTATCAAAGTGTGAGAAACGTTATCATTAATGATGATGATATTTTGGTCTACATTCAATGTCTGATCCCTAAAGCACACCCTCTCATCAGTCTACACATGCACAATTCCCCTAACTACCATGCATCCCACCTGGTATTTCCCCCTTATATCCTGTCCAATAAGAATATTCTGTTCCTTGTATCAATAAGACTTCAATCTTCCAGCTTTTCTCAGACCTGAAATCTGGCCCTTGCACTTCTGTATTGTGATGGGGAAGGGAATTACAGGTGTTAACCCTGAAGCTTAGTGAATAGTAGGATGGTGCTGTTTTTCCATCCCTGTTTTCTGCACGGTGGGTGCCCACTATTTGCCTGGGAGCCCTACTCTACTCAAAACCTGGCATAATGGCTACTACTATCCTGTAAACTATGGCCAAGCCCTCCACTGTATCGCTGAACATTCCACTACTGCCAATTCATTGTAAAATAAAGCAGCGGGGATCACAGTACTCCTTCTTGATTCTCATTGAAGTGGTACCAGTGCACTTCCCATTTTGTCCCCAATGAATGAAGACAACCTGTTGTCAAGTGGCTGTGAGCTGCCACATCACTCCCCCCCTGTGGCATTAGTTCTCTGTACGGTTACACTTTTTGGTTCCCTTGAAACAGAAGTCCCTTTGCAACCAGACCTCCCAAAACAGGGGCTTCTGAAAATGCCACACATGCTCTTTCATTCCAGCAACCATTTGCTATGACTGGCTTTCGGTGTTCACTTCATGTCTGGTGAACAGGAAGTACAAGTGACTTGAACTTACAGTTCAGTGCAAGAAACGCAGAGGGCATGAAGTGTGAACCACTTGTGCTTCCATATTACGAATGTATTGAGCCACCCTTGGGTCATTCCTTTGTTGGGCAAGGAAAAGGAGCTTTGTCATCACAGCCTACAGCGAGCAGCTTCTCTAACTGTGCTTTGTGTCACCTTTCAGGGTCCTGTTGGAATTGCTGGTCCTGCTGGTCCTGCTGGTGCAAGAGGTCTTTCCGTAAGTTTGGGTTTTGTGTCACTTCTGTAATTATGTCCTTTTGTTAGAAGGCCCATGATGAGGGCAGGAATGGAGATCTGGGTTCTGGAAATCAGTCAGAGGGTTGTATAGATCATGGGGAAAATTTGGCATGAGTAGGAAGTTTAGAATATGGTAGTGGTCTTTCCCTTCGTTTGGAAGGTTTTAAGATTGCAATGGTGGGGTACCTAGCCTAACTCCCATTCCTTATGTGATTGACTTGTGAGCCCTTTGAGGACAAAGAGAAAGCAAGTGTCGAGTGTAGTAATTCTGAGGTGCAGGCTCATCAAAATGGACACAACCTGCTATGTGACTTAAGGCTGGATATAAACAAAAAACCAATGCTTAGGAAACTTTCTAGTCTCAAGCAGGGCTTTTCTTCAGCTGGAACTCACTAGAACTCAGTTCCAGCACCTCTCAGGTGGGCCCCATTGCCATTCTAAGAGAACAAGGGTGAATTCCGGCACCTCTTTTTCTAGAAAAATAACACTGTTCTCAAGCGAGGACTCAGGCTGTTCCTACTAGACCAGATCAGTGGTAGAGTAACAGATAAAGCCATTGGTAAAAAGGAGAGGGACCCTGAGACATTTTGAGCCGCAGTCCTTGCTCAGCAGAATTGTTTTTAAACAGAGGTAAGTCTGCTTTCTAGACATGAAAATGTTCCAAAAGCAAATGTACTTGTGTGTGTGTGTGTGTGTCTAAACAAACTCTGCAGGTAGAATGTTCTCTGCAAAGATTCTGTTTTTCACCTTTCCCTTTTTGTGCCTTCCACAGGGCCCAGCAGGTCCACGTGGTGAGAAAGGTGGTCCTGGTGACAAGGGACCCAGAGGCGCACCTGGCTTTAAGGGACACAATGGACTTCAGGGTCTGCCTGGCATTGCTGTAAGTGTATTGCCCGAACAATGGGGCGAAACAGCAACAGAAATAATATAGCCTCCCTGATAATCAGCACGTTCACAGGGCCCTGCATCATCGGTTGCACACCCTAAGGCCCTTTGGGATTAGTCTGTGTGAAGGAGCTATTGCTGTGGTGTTGCCTTTTCGCACAAGAAGGAATGAGACTTGGTCCACATAGCTCAACATTGACAACTCTGATTGGCAGCAGCTCTCTGTAGAGTCATCAGCATTTCCTTTACATTAGGCCAGCGATTAATTTTCAGAAGCAGAGATGTTGTGTATGACTGAAGCCCATCTAGAAATCCTGCCCCAGGGGGATCCTGCCCCACATGGGGGCAGACGGTGATTATTCATTGAGGGGGGCGAGAGACCATATATGCTCAGTGGCATGTTTGTCATCATTATCATTTCCTGTTTCTCAGGGATGGGACTGGACATCCTGTTATAAGGACAGTCATCCTTCAGGTGTCCTCAGCCTCTGACTTCCATCACCCCTGACCACTAACCTGGGCTGGCTGGGACTGATGGGAGTTGAGGTTCAATAACATCTGGAGGTTTCCTCACCTTCTCCATCCCTGTCCTATTTATATATATATATATATTTTGAGGATCAAAATAAGCCCTCCATTATATCCCCTCCCCACCAAGAATTTGCCATTTGTGCAAGGATGAATTTTCTGTATGGAAACAGGTGTAAGTCAATACAGGAGTAAGTCATGTTTTAAAAAACCTCTCTCCTTTCAACAGGGTCATCATGGAGACCAAGGTTCACCTGGTGCTACTGGACCCGCTGGCCCAAGGGTATGTGAGCACTCTCCCTTTGTGTGGGATATTGAAAAGTCTTGTTGTTGTTGATTTTGAAAAAAAGTGGTTATATATTTCTATATTTCATTGCATTGGTGGTGTACTAATCTGTGGGTGTTTCTTTGCTTCCTTCCTTCAGGGCCCTTCAGGTCCTTCTGGTCCTCCTGGCAAAGATGGCCGCAATGGTCTTCCTGGGCCTGTTGGACCTGCCGGTGTGCGTGGCTCTCAGGGTAGCCAAGGACCTTCTGTAAGTATGAAACAGGATGCTGAGGGTATGGGGCCATTTTAACACGAGCGGCACCTGGCTGTCCATGTCTGCTCAGAAGGAAGTCCCACCGCATTCAGTGGGGATAACTCCCAGGTAAGCGTGTAAAGCAGGAGTAGCCAATGTGGGGCCCTCTGGATAATGTTGGACTACAGCTTCCATCCCCCCCCCCCCGCCCTGGTTATTGCCACATGGGCTGAGGCTGATGTGAGCTGGAGTCCCACATCACCTGAATAGCTACCCCCAGGATACAGGATTACAGGCCTGAGTTGCAACCCTACGCAGTTTTCCTGGGAGGAAGCCCCAAAGAATGCAGTGAAGCTTACATCTGACCAAACTTGCATAGGACAGTGCTTCTTTATTCTATTTCATAAAATGTATATGCCACTTTATAGTTATAAAAACAAAGCAAAACCTCCAAGCAAATGTGTCATTAGTGCATTTAGTTTGAGAAACTTGTATAGGGTTTTTAGTTTTTATTTATTGGTTTTTTATGTTTTGTTACCATGCTGCTACTACTACTACTACTACTACTTGTTGTTGTTGTTGTTGTTGAAAATTGCCCTGTGATCCTCAGATGAAAAGCAATATAGAAATTTAACCAATAATAAAAAAGAAAATATTATTTTCTTAAGTTCTACAATTCTAGACGCATGCTACATGAGAGCGAGCCCCACTGAACACAGTGGGACTTGCTTCTGAGTAAACAGACATACGATTGCCCTGTAAATGTTTGAAATGAAAAGGCTTCCCTTCTATTTGACTTTCTAGCCCTAACTGGGCATTATACGGTTACCAGACATGTGAGAAAAACTGAGGAAGAGCAAGGACGAGCATGCCATCTCCGCTCCCTCCGTCATGTCACTTGGCCAATCCCTGCCACCCTTCATGTGTTAGAGGGCAAATGTCTGCAGCATGGGACCCTGATGTCCTCACATAGGCCCCTTGCATAAGTTAGAACCCTGATCAGAATTTTAGTTATGATTTTTTTTGGGGGGGGAGCAGCAGCAAACCTCTCCTCCACTATGTGCTGCATTCCCAGTTAAAATTGCCCCCCCCCCCAGTGCCTGTCAATAAAGTTTCAAAATGCAACGTAAGTAGAAGAAATTCAATGCGGAACATTGTTTGGCCATTGCCTGGTGTTCATATTACATTTGACCTCACTCTTGCAAGACAAACCAGGGCAAAGCGTCCACGCTCTCTGCTTAGTGAGTGCTACATGCCTGCTGTCCAGCATCCACTGCCTCCACTAGGGTTAATGAAAATGGGCCACTTCTATAATAGGCCCCAGAGGAACCATTTGATGCACCTTGCACTGTGTTTAGGCTCTTCGTGGGGGGGGGGGGCATTGGTTGGCCCTTCTGCACAATCAAGTGAACTTGATTTAAACAAAGGCATGCTCATTTCTGAACATTTTTAGGGTCCACCAGGCCCACCTGGCCACCCTGGCCCACCTGGTCCCAATGGTGGCGGATACGAAATTGGCTTTGATTCAGAATACTACCGGGCAGATCAGCCATCTCTTAGACCCAAGGACTATGAAGTTGATGCCACCCTGAAAACATTGAACAACCAAATCGAGACCCTCCTGACCCCAGAAGGCTCCAGGAAGAACCCAGCCCGCACCTGCCGTGACCTAAGACTCAGCCACCCAGAATGGACCAGTGGTACGTTAGTGCTAGATGCTTGACCTAGTGGCTTGTTGACCATGTAATTCACTCGTGGGTGGATGGCCAGTGGAAATCTGTGTGTGCCACTTGTCCATGCAGCTGCCATTCTTCCTTTTGCCTGGGAAACCTTTCGGTAGTAGCAGAGAGAGGCAGGTGGACAAACAACTAGACCAGGAACAGCCAAGTTTGTGCCCTCCAGATGTTGATGGACAACAATTCCCATCATCCCTAGCTATTGACTGTGCTGGCTGAGCCAGATGGGAGTTGTAGGCTGACAGCATCTACAGAGCATCGTGTTAGTTACCCCTGCATTTGGCTCTCTGTGTCATTCTCACATAACTCTATCAGCTGTGTTGGGGTAAGAACAGATGGAGGAACGGATTTTTCCATCTGCATCACAAAATCTGTCCTTGTAGACTGAAGGAATTGTATTTAGTAACACAGCCAGCCCTCCCACCCCCCACCCCCAATAAGCCTATATCAGGGGTTGTGGCTTTTTATTTAAAGCTACTGGATCTACCCCTCCTTTCTGTTCCAACCCCACACCTAATTCCTCTCCACTTTTAGCCATTCACATCAACAAGTTAATAAATGGTACAACTAGATTTAAACAATAACTATTAGTTACACGTACAGTAAGTGATTTTTTTGGGTGTGGGTTAAACCACAGAGCCTAGGGCTTGCTGATCAGAAGGTCGGTGGTTCGAATCCCTGCAACGGGGTGAGCTCACGTTGCTCGGTCCCAGCTCCTGCCAACCTAGCAGTTCGAAAGCACGTCAAAGTGCAAGTAGATAAATAGGGACCGCTACAGCGGGAAGGTAAACGGCATTTCCATGTGCTGCTCTGGTTTGCCAGAAGCGGCTTTGTCATGCTGACCACATGACCTGGAAGCTGTACCCCGGCTCCCTCGGCCAATAGCGCGAGATGAGCGCCGCAACCCCAGAGTCGGTCACGACTGGACCTAATGGTCAGGGGTCCCTTTACCTTTTTAAGTGATTTTTTTTAAAAGGGGGGATTTAAGGTTTCTGTATTGTCAATACTTGTACCGTCCCTATGGCTGCAGCAATGTGAGTACTTAACATGAAGATGGGCTTACTGTTGCTTTTTAAAACGATAGGCTTCTACTGGATCGATCCTAACCAAGGCTGCACCCTGGATGCCATTAGAGTTTATTGTGACTTCTCCACTGGTGAGACTTGCATCCATGCCAATCCAGAAAGCTTCCCAGCTAAGAACTGGTATATCAGCAAGAACCCTGCCGAAAAGAAACACATTTGGTTTGGAGAAATGATAAATGGTGGTAGTCAGGTGAGTTTTCATACTGTGTCCATTGTGATAAATGTGTTATCTAAGGCCAAAAACCTTCTAGTAAGGAAGGCACAAACCCCGCTGATTATTTTTTAATCCACACAACAGATACATTAACCCTGCTCATAAGAAGGGCTCCCCGACTGGGTCAGACCAGCAAACCATCTACTCCCACACATTCTGCTTCCAACAGAGGGTGAATATTTTGATACGGGGAGCTTGTGTCCCTCCAGACCCACTGGACTCCAATCCTTCATCATCCCCAGCCATAGCGGCTATCTGGAGATTATGGAAGTTTCAGTCCAATGACATCTGGAGTTGCACAGGTTTCCCACCCCAAGTCTACCACCTCTGAATCTCAAACTTCCATTTAGCACCATGAATTATCGTCATTGGTAGGGATTGAGTGGGGTGAGGAAACAAACTCCCTGCTGCTGCTCCTTCTTTGGCCAATGAGTGAGGCCCCTTGAAAGGATGCTTTGCCTGAAGCCTCCCAGTGGCCCTTGGACAAAACTTAAGTTCTGACTATTTCTTCTGAAATGCTGGTGACACTCCACTCCACCCCGTCCCCCAATTCCCTTGCCCTTCAGAGGCCAAGGTGTTCCAAGTTGACTTATGTGCAAAATGTAATTCCTAATATGCGTGTGGTTTTTGACTGAAGCTTTCCCCCTCCCTTCCATTTTTAGTTTGAGTACAACGAGGAAGGTGTAACCACCAAGGACATGGCCACCCAACTTGCCTTCATGCGACTACTGGCTAACCATGCTTCCCAGAACATCACTTACCACTGCAAGAACAGCATCGCTTACATGGATGCAGAAACAGGCAGCCTGAAGAGCGCACTGTTAGTGCAGGGATCCAACGATGTCGAACTCCGAGCTGAAGGCAACGGCAGGTTCATGTACAATGTTCTTGAAGACGGCTGCTCTGTAAGTAACAGTTTCTTCCTGCTTATCAGTATCTTTGAGTGTTATTGCCCTCCTACAGAGCCAGGTCTCTTAACATACTTGTTAGAATAAGGAGTCGATAAGGGTTATTTTGTTTATCCAAGGTAAGTCTTCAGCTTTTCCAAGCACCTGTGAAAGGCATTAAACCAGGAGTCAGCAAACTTTTTCAGCAGGGGGCCAGTCCACTGTCCCTCAGATCTTGTGGTGGGCCGGACTATATTTTGAGAAAAAAATGAACAAATTTCTGTGCCCCACAAATAATCCAGAGATGCATTTTAAATAAAAGCACACATTCTACTCATGTAAAAACACGCTGATTCCCGGACCGTCAGCAAGCCGGATTTAGAAGGTGATTGGGCCGGATCCGGCCCAAGGCCTTAGTTTGCCTACCCATGCACTAAAATCTCTTCCTATTGTAACGCCACATTTTTTCTATAGAAATAGAGCAGAATATAAATTCCATAACGTAAAGCAGAGTGGCCCTTCCTTTGGCCTTGGGCTGCAACCCACGTCAACCCTGACTGTGGGCCATGCTGGCTGTGCCATTAGCTAGTGATAGAGGAGTCCAATATCTGGAGTGCCACAAGAAGAAGAAGAAAAAAAAGAGTTTGGATTTGATATCCCGCTTTATCACTACCCGAAGGAGTCTCAAAGCGGCTAACATTCTTCTTTCCCTTCCTCCCCCACAACAAACACTCTGTGAGGTGAGTGGGGCTGAGAAACTTCAAAGAAGTGTGACTAGCCCAAGGTCACTCAGCAGCTGCATGTGGAGGAGCGGAGACATGAACCCGGTTCCCCAGGTTATGAGTCTACCGCTCTTAACCACTACACCACACTGGCCATGCAGACTGCCGTCGTGCTTCACACCCTACCTGTGAATTCCCAGTAGTCAAAGACATAATTTATAAGAAAAGCTTGACTCAGAGCCACCATGTATCAGTTACATGGGCCAGGGCCGCCCCTACGCCCAGGCTGGGTGGCGCAAGGCACCAGGGGGCACCGCACAGCTGCGCCGGTGGTAGCTGCGCTGCACCCGCCTGCCGCACTGGGAAACAGGGCGGGGGGGCGCCAGAGGGATCCGCCGCACCACGGCGCCAGATATACTTAAGACGGCCCTGACATGGGCCTTGGAAAATTAGCATTCCTGGAGAGCGAAGACTATAAATTAGTTGACCTGTGGAATAACTCTGTTTAATTGGTACAGTGCTACCCATCTCATCCCTCCCCTGCCTCCCTCTACAATAAAACCCCCCATTAGATGAAGACCCAGACTCTTCATTAGGCAGTAGTGTTTGCTGCACACACAGAGGCATTTTTTCACAAAATGTGAACAGGAAATACATCTTTTGCAAAAAAAACTCTGAACACATGGTGGACGCTCCTGGAAAAGCTGAAAGTGCCTGTTTGGAAAGCATCTCTCCCGTACAAAATGCTGTTACTAAAGCAGCATTGTACAGGCATCAGATTGAAAAGGAAATGTCATGAGACTATGAGTGGTGGTAGTTCAAGAATTGGGCAGTGGTGCTGCAAAGGAGAAGGGGAAATACAAGTGATGGGGATGGAGAGAGGAGGCTCCCGGCATGTTAGATGGTGTGAAATGTGCTTGAGGGTTGGACTAGTGGGTCAATCGGTGCCTGAATAATTGTTCTGACTACTATTTGCTATTGCTATCTTACAGAGAAAGACGAACAAATGGGGCTCAACAATTATTGAATACAGAACAAATAAGCCATCTCGCTTGCCCATCCTTGACATTGCACCTTTGGACATTGGTGGCCCTGATCAAGAATTCAGTATCGACATTGGCCCAGTCTGTTTCAAATGAATGAACTAAAACTAACTTAAAACAAAACCAAAAAAAAGTATTCTCTCTTTGCCATTTCTTCTTTTATACTGAAAGCTGACTCCTTCCATTTCTTCAGTTCATCTACTAGCTTAAAATCTGGGCGAAAGAGGAGAAGGATTTGTTGGAACGTTGTGCAATGCAATTTAATACAGCCCCCAAAAAGGAATCAGAAGGGGGTTTTTTCCCAAGATTTTGTCACCTTGTTGTGGAAAATGTCAGCCTTTGTGTAAAAAAACGAAACCAAAAAAACAAAAACCAAATAAAAAAATCCTGAAAGTCTGCACCACTTGTGGCCTTTGACTATCTTCCACAGAGGAAGTTTAAAACCACAACTTCCAAAGGTTTGAACTACCTCATACACTTTTAAGCCAAGTGTGATCCACATTCTTATACATATGATCTGAGGTGCTTTTGGTCCCGTGCATAAGAGAAAGGTGCTGATTCAGTCTTATAGAGTATATAACCAATACTTGAACTTTAATGGTGCTAGAGTCATTTGGATAAGAAAAGGAAAGGGGGAAAAAACACACCACTTTTCTGTATTAAGTTGTATTGTTTCTTTGGAATCTGCCTCGGAATAAAGTCAGACTATTCCATCTCACCCCCAGACTAAGCATGTGGATCATTTCTCTCCCACCCCGTCCTCATTCTCTTCTCCAACATCAGGTGTCCGTTCTTTTAAATCTCATTTTCATCCTCTACAATGGGCAGAAAAGGAATCATCATTTCTTAAAAACAAATTGTAC
This sequence comes from Zootoca vivipara, assembly GCF_963506605.1. Lineage (NCBI taxonomy): Eukaryota > Metazoa > Chordata > Lepidosauria > Squamata > Lacertidae > Zootoca > Zootoca vivipara. Next base: position 31,753,854 of record NC_083287.1, on the reverse strand, counting down.
CTATTTTGTATATGTGAGATGTTTAAATAAATTGTGAAAAAAAATTGAAATAAAGCATGTCCACTGTTCCAAAAGAAACCACTGGATGAGTAAAGTTCCTTGCTTAAATGCCTCAAGAGATATTTTCACATCTAATGTTTACTTGCCAACTCGTGATTCTTCCCTATTAAAGTGTAGAAAGTTAGCAAGGTTCGGATGTGCTTCTGATGTGTTTTGACTACAACCCCCTGTGTTTTGGTTTTTCTGGTTCATCTGATGGTTGAATATGCTAAAGACTACTAACTTCATTGCAATGAATAGGCCACTGCTTGCTATATACTTAACACCAATTAATACCCTTTCCAACAAACTATGCATATAAGCCAGTGTCTGTCTTGTTTTTATATATCTTTGATACACGCCGATTCTGTAAAACAAAGCATTTCCCAATCAAGTCCGTCAATCTATTTTAGAAAGGGACACAAAAACAATTTCCACTCAAGAGTCCAGTCAGGCCTCAAATTCTACTCGCAATTGCATCAGCATTCCCTCTTTTTACAAGGTGTATTATCTACTTTAGTTTTCCTTACAAACAAATCCATAAAGGCCACACAACCCTCAAAGAAGCCACAGTCCTCATCACGCAACGTGACACAAATTAAGTGCACTACAAAGCACATGCCATTGATTTCAAAGGAATTTATTTCCAACAAGAAACATTTAACATTTAACAAAGCTGTTTCAGCTCTGGGCAGGCTGCATAGTACAGAGCCCAGTTTCGCATGCCACATTTTAAGGATGACGTTGTGTCCAAAGGAAAGGTGGCCAGAATGATGATTGACCTGGAAACCAACTTTGAAAAAGCTGGGTATGTTTAGTCTTGAGAAGCGAAGGTTAGCTGTCTTCAAAGATCGAAGAACTGCCATACAGATAGAGCAGGCTTGTTTCCTGTTCCTCCAGTAGGCAGGATGAGAACCAAGGTATGGAAATGGAAGGCAATTAAAAAGGTAAAGGGACCACTGACTGTTAAGTCCAGTCGCGAACGACTCTGGGGTTGCAGCACTCATCTCGCTTTACTGGCCGAGGGAGCCGGCGTACAGCTTCCGAGTCGTGGCCAGCATGACTAAGCCGCTTCTGGTGAACCAGAGCAGCGCACGGAAACGCTGTTGTATACCCATGGATTAGGCTGTCTTGGGAGGTGATTGGCTGCCCTTCACTAGAGGTATTGAAGTAGCTTGCCGCGTCTCAGGGATGCTATAATCGCATCCTCTATTGTAGATGCTCCATCTCATGGGGGTTGACAAAGGACCTTGCAGCTCCATGAGTCTGTGATCTAAGAGCAAATCTACACATTCAGGAAAAGCCAGTGGTACACTCATCTTCTGAAGCACCGTAGGAAATAAACAGGTGTTTGCTCCTAATGTCAAAAGTGCTTTGCCCTTGGAAAGCTAGCAATGAAGGTTTTCTAACTTCCTCAACATGCTAATTTTCTATATGCAGGTAGGGGTTTTTGCTGTTGTTGATTTTAGTTAAGAAGCACTCAGACATGAAACAGTCCAGAAGGGCTGTATCACCTGCTTTTTCTGACCACAGCAATGGGTTCACTTAGCGATGTGAATGGAATTGTTTCAGAGTACGGTGGATTTCTGCTATTGTTTTTTTATCAGCCCCATCTCATGATGAGGTTTAACTGGAAGATCATCTTGTGAATGAGTCCCCCAATATGTTTCGGGGTATTGCATTAATTCTTACTCTGCAAGACAAATTCTAGGATTACCAGATGATGATGAATTCTGCTGGATTTGTTTGTAAGTTCATCCTCCATTTGGCTTTCATGTAAATTTTATTACAGGAATGACAAATCCATTGTAATCTTCATTCTTCTGACTTTGCTTTCCTGGATCTTTATAAAAAGACCATGTGCGGGATGCTGTTAATAGGCCCAGTAAATTCTGCTACAATGGCACAGTCATTGAGGAATTTTTAAAAATTCAGTGGTGTCTGACTTTAAGAAGGTGTCTCTGAACTACCGGAAAAAGAACTTCATTCATTTAGTAAACAATCTGTTCAGCAAGATAATTTTTTTGTCTAGTTCTTTAAAAGCACAAGATCATCACAGTACTGTACTGAGAGGTGCCATCATTTGACTAAAAACAGGCTGTAGTAGTAGTAGTAGTAACAACAATAACAATAATAATAGTTTTTATTATTTATATGCTACCCATCTGACTGGGCTGTCCCCAGCCACTTTGGGCAGCTCCTAACAAAATGTTAAAAACACGATAAAACATCAACCATTAAACACTTCCTTGAACAGGCCTACCTGCAGATGTCTTCTAAAAGTCAAAAAGTTGTTTATCTGTTTGAGATCTGGTGTAAAAGGACTGATACAAAAAGCATCCCACCCCCAGTAAGGTTTTGCATCTGGTCCTTGCTGAATATTAGAAATATTAAATATTACCTTTGTAGCCCACATTTCTTCCAGGAGATCTAGGTGGCATACATGGGTCTTCTTCCCTCCTTGTCCCGTTTTATCCTCACAACACGTCTGAGAAGTAGGTTAGGTGATGTACTGGCCCGAGGTCACTCAATGAGCATCAGGGCCATAGCTGCCAAGTTATCCCTTTTTTTAAGGGATTTTCCATTATGCTGAATAGGCTTCCTCGCGAGAAAAGGGAAAACTTGGCAGCTATGATCAGGGCTGAGTGGAGATTTGAATCCTGGTCTCCCAGAACTTACCTTGACATTCTAACCACTGCACCACATTGGCTCTTGACTATTAACTTTTATTATTAAGAAGAAGAAATGCATAGTAGAATACAGATTATCATAAAATACAGATTCTCAACGGAGACAGCATACAAAATAAGGGAAGAGAAAATCAGCAGCGGGTTCTCTAAAATACAAAGAATAGTGTACAAATGAAGAATCTTCTCTCTAGCCATAGTAACTATTAATCCCAGCCACCCACAGAAAATGACAGGCCCTCCCAGATTTCATCTGGGAGCTTTCCTTTCCCAACCTCTCACCCTAGCGGATCTTCAGTTTCCTGCCTCTCCCGGAGGGTGCTTCTACCATCTATCTGACACTTTCATGAGGGTCCACACCTTGGCCCCCAATAGCATCCTAAAAGAGGGGACACCTCTACCCCCTGAGGTGAGTCACTGCCTGCGGCACACCTGTCCATATCTGAGGATAGCTCTGAGGCAGATAGGGACCCTTGTCCCAATCTGGAGCAGTTTGCTGTACACACAAGCAGACCGATCTAGAGCAAAGTTATCCACAATGGAACATGGTTTTAAAGGCCACTTCATAAAGAAAAATGAGGTGCCTTTCTGGTCACATCCTTTATTAATGGGAAATGCAGCATGAAGGATTGGAAAAGACAAAATGTGCTCAAAATATTTTTGTGTTGATTGAAAGTCTACAGTGCTATTTTAAAGTCACTGCACTTTCTTGGGCAAGTGTCGGTGAATCTCCCATTTTGAAAAAATTAAAAGCCACTTACAGCCATCAAAGGGCTGCAGTTTTGTGTCATTAATCAAAATAGAAGGCATCGTCCAATGAATATCTGCCTGTCACAAAGCTAGTTAAAGGCACAGAAGCACAGACAATGTGGTCTTTGGAGCGAATTCCTACCACCTAGCAATTCTGTACAAATATCAATTCATTTTAACACTTACACCCTATCCTCGTAAAACTATGTTTCATTTCATTTATTATTTTTTGTTTGAACTCAAATTATTACCATAATTACAAAGAAAGAAACCAAAGTTTAAGAGCACTTGTCTAGGCAGAAATAAGGCCAACTTCAGTGGGGCTCTCTCCCAGCTAAGGATGTGGGAGACGTTTTATTCAGTTTGCATTTAAAGTTGAATTGATTAAATTTGCACTTTCTGAAACAAAATGAGAACCAAAGCAGAACCTTTCGAAATTTGCAGTTATCCATACTTTGTGATGATGCTATCCAAGCAATGTTTGCAAAAATGCATATATTAGGGGGAAATGAGCATAAAAATGAATACATTTGTGAAAATGACACACAGAAATTAATTATATTATGAGAAATTGCTTGCAAAAAGTGCATGTGAGTCAAAACATGCACATGAAACTGCTGAAGAATTTTCATGAGATTTTTAAGGAGGGGTTGCAAATTGTTTCAGAAATGTGGAGAACCAAATTTAAAATGGGAAACTGAGAGACCTGAAATTGACAGATTCTCCCATCCCTCCCGCCAGCTAAGTGCTTATAGGATTGCAGCCTAAATCAGTCTTGTTTTCAATGCACGGCTATAGACTGCCACCTGTTGTCTTGCAAAGGAAGTGTTGGAATACATGGGATTTTTTGCACCATCAGCTATTACAGGACTTGAAGCTCCAGGGGGTGGGGCAGGGAGCTCAGAGGGCCACCCTCCTCTCTGTTGTCACAACTAGCCATTCTTAAACTTCTTTAGACCATTTAAAGTTGCAATACTGCAATTTACACCAGGGTGCTGCTAGTTCCACTGAACCCTGTGGGATTGGATCACAAGCTTCTTCCGTCACGTTTTTCTCTCAACAACACAATTTAGGTAATACCATATCCTGGTTTACAGCAACAACAAACATGCAAAGATAAATTCAGCAATAGGTGCCACATTCTCCCTGATTTTTATGAAAATGTTTACCAAATGCAGACCGGGCATTCAAATCTTTGAAAACTTTTCCGTAGCTGTCCTAATGTTGCAGGTTAAAATGTTCCATTTTAAAAATAAAATAAAATAAAAATCCTTCTCTTGTCCAAGGGGTGGCAGCCTTAACACACATGTTGGATTAGAGAGCAGGATTATTTAATTCACGGACATGCTGAGGTATGCACAAATTATTCTATTTATTTATTTATTGTAGATGTAATCAAGTAAATGTTAGTTTTAATAATGTATTTTGGCAGCATCCTAGACATTATTATACATTTAGAAACATATTAGAGAGAGGCATGTCTTCCAGCAAGCAAGGTCTGTGCATATGTAACTTCTGGCTCGGCTCTACCGGAAATAAAACTTGCAAAAATTTGAATTGGAACAAATAATAAATTCTGAAGAGTTACAGTTCTATTGAACAACAACACATAGATCAAAATGCCTAAGTAATATATTTAAAACAAGAACAATGCACCCAATAGCCCCCAAGAAAATATGTAATTCTTGCTTACAAACTTTGTAGCTAGCCAGTCCAAAGCTTCTTGCAGCTCACTGAAGGCACTTCAGAGCTACTTCTATGTAGATAGGATTTATCTCAAAGCTTCTGGGGAAACAGTAGCAGTAGCAGTAGTAGCAGCAGCAGCTGGCAAACATATAATTTGCAGCTTGAAGGATATAATCTTGCAATATGCAACTAAAATATAAACACTGCCTTGAGGCATATGCTGCAGACATGGTATCTTCATAAATTATTACTCATGTTAAGCTTTGTTTTGGAAAAATCCTTGATAGTTTTGGATGTACAGTATGCACACTCTTAAAATTATATTTTTTGGGGGGGGGGCTAACAGATGGACAACAAACATGGATTCTGTGAGCATTTCTACTTGCTTAAGAGACTAGAAGGCTAGAGGGACAGGCACACACACACACACCCCTTGTCCATGGTCTGATTATCTCACTGCCCTTTCCATTTTGAATGAATTGTTTGTAATCGTCATACCTATTCAGACATATGGACTGTATACTGTATATTAATCTATATGTCTACATTAAGTTTCCCTTTCTTTCTATTGGCAAATAAACTTTTTTTTAAAAAAAAAGCCCAAATAAAATAGTACGGTACTGTAGAGAAAATTATTCCACAACCACTTGCTAGTTAAATGTGCCAATACGTTCCATTTAGTTTTCTTTAACAAGGCGATAAGCACTGACTCCTCCCCGCCCTGTGCTCTTTTCTTCATACTGTAGTCTTCACTGAGGGACTCCTGACCCCTTGTCAGGAATAACTCAACCAGGCTGCTTTCAGATTGGCACCTGATACTTACCTCTCACCCCCTTTAAGTGCTTCGTTGATGATGCAATTGGAATGTGCTGTCAACATCAAAGAGGGCATTTCCGCCTATTAAAAATCTGGAACATGCCACAATACGGGAGTTTCCTTGGCACTGAATTTTGACATCTTTTTGGCATCAGGTGTAGATGTTTTCATTCTCCTAGAGATTTCAGGAAACACACCGATTATATTTGCAGCTATTTTAACTAGGAGTTTGGTGATCATCTTGTGTTTTGCAAGGGAGATGGTATTTTAGTGTTCTATTTATGATGATCATGTGCTATTTTTAGTTTGCCAGTATTGATTTTAATTACATATATTTTTTTAATTGTGCTATATAAATTTTTCTACTGAGTCCCTTGGAGACCTTTTTTTAAAAAAGGATAGTAATAATCCATTGACACCAATGGACATTCCTGATGTGCTGATTTAGCTCTAATTTTGACCCTTCTCCTTGTCTCACCCACTCCCAGATTGCTGTTGAACAGATGACTGGCTTTTGTGATGGTGCCAGCAAACACCCCTACCATTTTTTGCTACTTGTGTTCCCCACTGTTGTTCCAAACCACAGCAATGGTGAAAAGAATCTTAAAAATGAGAACACCTAGCAACATGACCCAGGTGTGCCCTGCTGTGGGTCAACAGGTGTGGCATTGAAGATCACTGACCCCAGATAAATGGCTCCTCCAAATGATCTGTTGATTGAGCATTCATCCTAATATACTTGCACAAAACCTACAGAGGTTAGGTGGATTGTGAGTGACCAGACCAATTGGTTACCAGACCAATTACATCATGTTGGGTTTTTTCAAGAATGTTTTAGCTATGGTTTATATATTTTAAAATGTATTGCAGCATTGGTGCTGTTTCATTGGTCTGAAAACCACTTTGGAACTAGGGTTGTGGTAAAAAGTAGTACAGTGGTACCTTGGGTTACAAACACCTCAGATTACAAACACTTTGGGTTACAGACTCCACTAACCCGGAAGTAGTACCTCAGGTTGAGAACTTTACCTCAGCAGCAGAACAAGCGGGTTTTAGACCGGCAGGTCCACGTTACATCACTGCCTAATGCTACAACACCTTATAGAAAAAATATAAGGACACGGAGCAATGGATTCAAACTACAAGAAAGGATATTCCACCTAAACCAGGGGTCAGCAAACTTTTTCAGCCGGGGGCCAGTCCACTGTCCCTCAGACCTTGTGGCGGGCCGGACTATATTTTGACAAAATATGTGAATGAATTCCTATGCCCCACAAATAACCCAGAGATGCATTTTAAATAAAAGGACACATTCTACTCATGTAAAAACACCAGACAGGCCCCACAAATAACCCAGAGATGTATTTTAAATAAAAAGACACATTCTACTCATGTAAAAACATGCTGATTCCTGGACCGTCCGCGGGCCGGACTGAGAAGGCGATTGGGCCGCATCCGGCCCCCGGGCCTTAGTTTGGGGACCCCTGACCTAAACGTTAGGAAGAACTTCCTGACAGTAAGAGCTGTTCGACAGTGGAATTTGATGCCAAGAAGTGTGGTGGAGTCTCCTTCTTTGGAGGTCTTTAAGTGGAGGCTTGACAGCCATCTGTTAGGAATGCTTTGATGGTGTTTCCTGCTTAGCAGGGGGTTGGACTGGATGGCCATAGAATCTGTGATTCTATGATTCTTTAACTCAGGAGGGCAGGCTCACTATATGCAGCCTTTGTTGATCTAAAAGCAGCCGTTGACTCAATCCCCAGAACCAGACTCTGGGACAAGCTTTGGGCCACTACCATCGATAGAAGGCTACTATATGCATGTATATATTTCAATTTTAACTCATGAGCTATTGCTGCAATCTACTCTAATTGTATATTTTATCTTTATGAATGCGGTCACTATTCTGTAATGGGAGCTGGTCTTTGACTGTTATAAATTATTATTAACTTTACCTCAGGATGAGAACAGAAATAGCACACTGGTGGCACGGTGGTACCTCAGGTTAAGAACGGTTTCAGGTTAAGAACGGACCTCCGGAATGAACGAACTTCGTAACCAGAGGTACCACTGTGTATAAATATCACAACTAACTATGCATTGTCTAGAAGCAAGCGTAATTTGTTCATGGCAGTTACTCACAGAAGCAGGCTTTCAATGCACTTGGTCAGGCAGATAGGAAGACACTTATTCACACACGATTTAACTTACAGAATTCAGAACCAGAAGAGAGCAGTGATGGCCACTAGTTAAACAGCTTTCTTAAAATACTTGGGAAAATGAAAGACCTGCTGAAGGCTATTAGCCATGCTAGCTAATAGGTGGAACGTCAGTGTGTTGTAGTGATTAGAGTGTCAGACTAGGCCCTGCAAGATCATGGTTCCACTCCACTATGAAATTCACTGGGTGACCAGTCAGTGTCTCTCTGTCCAATCCACCTCATAGGATTATTATGGGGATTAAATGATGGGGAGAGAACCATGTATGCCACCTTGAGCTCTTTGGAGAAAAAAGGTGGCAAATAAAGGCAATAAGTAAGTACAGTAAGCAAGTAAATGATAATTAAATGAAATTTCTGTGTTCGGGGGGCAATTCAGCTGATGCACATTCAACATGTCTGCCTCCTCAGAAGAAACAAATGGAAATCAATTGAATCTAACTGGAAAAGCAGTGACTTCAGGTGCCCCCATTAGAGAGCTCCCATGCCAGTTATTCCCAAACTGGATCAGATGTGAGTGATTTCATTAGAAAAATGCTTTTCAAACTGTTCACAAAACAGCTTGCGAGAGCCTGTCTACCTCAACTAGAACAGCAAACATTCTCATTATATGGTTTACATCACTTGTTAAAGACACACCTCTTTACCCTGGCTTTTGACATTTGCAGTTCATGTGATTCTGTAGGCAGTATATTCTTTGGTTTGTTTTACATTGTTTTATTGTATGTTAATGTTTAATGTTGCAACTTCCCTGGGACATTATGGTGAAAGGGGGATTAAAAGTCTCTTACAGTATATAAATAAAATAATGTCATCACTAGGGATGTGAAAGAAATTAAAATCAGTTCGCATTTAAAGGCAAACTTACCTAAATTGCACTTTCCAAACCAACATGGGGATCAAAATGCAACAGTTCTTTCAAATTTTCACTTCTCTGAATTTTGCAATGCAGTTCTCCAACCAAGTAATGTGTGCAAAAATGCATTGTATTAAGGAAAATTGCTTTGTAAAAATGTATATACAAAATAACTCTGCCTGATTGCACCAGTTCAATGCAATGGCAACTGGGAGGAAATTACCCTGCCTGTTCTTCTTTCCAGTCTTGCGTGGCTGGAACTCTTTGCCTGAACACCTATGTGGAGCCACCTCTTTCTCTCTTTTTCCAAGCCGCATAGCTGCCAAGTTTTCCCTTTTCTCGCGAGGAAGCCTATTCAGCATAATGGAATTTCCCTTAAAAAAGGGGATAACTTGGCAGCTATGCCAAGCCGCAGCTCAAAATCATTTCTCTAAAGCCTCTATCTTAGGGCCCCTGCTAGACTGGCATTCTGTGCTGGCTGCATTCTGCAACATGTTCTTGCCACAATAATTGTGAATGAGTGGTTGGTTTTTAATGCTTTATTTGCTGTTCAGTAGTGCTTCTTCCCTGATGTTAACATTATTACAGTCTGGGCAGACTATAGTGCAACATAAATAAACCAGAGCATTTGTGGTATTCAAATTTAGAAGAAAGTCACAGGATTAACACTGACTGGAAATGAAGCCATGTGGCTACCCTCCCGGAACTGTTGCGAGGACAAGTATTACTGAAAGCAGGATCGCATATGACCACTCTGAGAGCATCAAGGGCACAAAGGATCGTGAACGCACAATAATCTTACACAGCCTGATCTCATTTTTGTTTGTTGATGTTTAGTCATTTAGTCCTGTCCAACTCTTCATGACCCCATGGACCATAGCACGCCAGGCACTCCTGTCTTCCACTGCCTCCCACAGTTTGGTCAGACTCATGTTGGTGGCTTCGAGAACACTATCCAACCATCTCGTCCTCTGTCGTCCTCTGTTGTCCCCTTCTCCTTGTGCCATCAATCTTCCCCAACATCAGGGTCTTTTCCAAGGCGTCTTCTCTTCTCACGAGGTAGCCAAAGTATTGGAGCCTCAGTTCACGATCTGTCTTCCAGTGAGCACTCAGGGCTTATTTCCTTCAGAATGGATAGGTTTGATCTTCTTGCAGTCCATGGGACTCTCAAGAGTCTCCTCCAGCACCATAATTCAAAAGCATCAATTCTTCAGCGATCAGCCTTCTTTATGGTCTAGCTCTCACTTCCATACATCACTACTGAGAAAAAAACCATAGCTTTAACTATACAGACCTTTGTCGGCAAGGTGATGTATCTGCTTTTTAAGATGCTGTCTAGGTTTGTCATTGCTTTTCTCCCAAGAAGCAGGCGTCTTTTAATTTCGTGACTGCTGTCACCATCTGCAGTGATCATGGAGCCCAAGAAAGTAAAATCTTTCACTGCCTCCATTTCTTCCCCTTCTATTTGCCAGGAGGTGATAGGGCCATTTTTGTTTACTCAGAGGTGAAAGCAGTCAGGCTTCCTCTTGAATAAGAGTGCATTGTTTTACCAACAACTGAAACGAAGTCCAAGACTGCAATCTTACACACTAGGGAAATACACACCCCTCGCCCCAGCATTTTTTCCTCCCAACATATCACCAATTTTATTAGTAACTACAAAAATTAAGAAAAAATAGACATAGTACTGTGTTGAACAAAAAATTGTAAACCTCCTGTGACCAGCTCCCTGATGTGTCCTCCCTGATGAAGACACAAATCATCCCCTACCAAAGGATGTAGCAATAATAACCACAGCATGCTAATGCATGCATATATATGTTCATAGGAATAATTCTACCCCTTCCTTTTAAGGTGTTGCTTTCCTATTGCAACCTGCAATCTAAAAAAGCTACATGCAGACCAGAACTGCCAGGTTCAGATCTCACCTATATGGCTTGTCCAAAGTATCCACATTCACTGAGAGTATAGATAGTCCTCAGCAGAACTATAGTCTAGATATGCCATGCCTGAGTTGTCCATCAGCACATCAAGGCAACCAGTTTTCAGCTTTCTCCAGCTGAAATCAGCCAATCCTTTGTTTTAGCAAAGTTGGAAAATACTAAGAGAACATAAATTCCCATGGTTCTTTGTTTGTGTTGTTAAAAGAATTCAAAGGCCACATCAATAAACATTACATCTACAATCCTTATACTGTAAACATTTTTACATGGGATTCGTTAAGGCAGATGAAGCAATAACAATGGACAAAGGAAGTTCTCATGTCACCAGGGTATTTTTGAGAGCTATGAATTCTGGCTAAAAACAGCCTCCACAACATCTAGGAAATTATTTCCCTGGGAACCTTCCAGCACATATGGGAAATAAATTCAAATAATGTGTTGTGCTAATGTTTACATTTGTTAGTAGAGCATTGTCAATGATTAAAGGATGGCTGATATTCTGCAAACAAATGCAATGAAACCAGCAAGGGTTTTGCAAGGCTGTCCTGTCTCATTAACCTTTTAGTTATTTGTGTGCCATTAAGCAAATAGAGATGATACAGTCAAGTCTGTGCACTTAAATTTCAAAATGACTCCTGAGTAAGCAGTCAGAGATCTCGGAGACTGAGATCAAGTGAGAGCTCCTCTTGTTGATCAGTAATTGGCAAAGGAGCATGAAAGAGAGAGTAGGAATAAATGGACATTTTTTTCTAGTGGAGGGTTGTAGAAAGTAGACCTCTGCTTCTTAATTTGTTCATAAATGATCTAGAGTTAGGGGTTAGCAGTGAGGTAGCCAAGTTTGCTGATGATACCAAATTGTTTAGGTTGGTTTCAAACAAAAGGAGACTGTGAGGAGTTCCAAAAGGATCTCTCCAAACTGATTTCATGTATATGCTAATAGTGTCTGAACTGATGGCAAGTGACCAGGCAAGAGGCTTTTAAGGCACAGTGCATAGCTCAACAAAGATCTCAACCCAGTGGGCAGCAGCCGTGAAGAAGGCAAATCCCAAGTTAAGGATCATTAGCCTAGGGATCGAAGATGAAACTGCCAGTATCATAACGCCATTATGCAAAGGTATGGGGAGTCCACACGAGCTTTCCTGTGTACAGGTTGTCATCACCTCACCTCAAAAAAAGATACTGCAGCAGATCTGGAAAAGGTTCAGAAGACAATCAAGTGTCTCAAGCAGCTCCCCATGACAATAGGATTACAGCATTTGGGGCTTTTTTAGTTTAGAAAAAAAGGCATGGTGTGGAGCAAACGAATACAATGAAGATATGTAGGCAGGTGACAATTTCTGTTCCTAGCCCTAAAACAAAATATAATAAAAAAACTCCAAGTTGTTAGTTTGACCAGTGGTTTAGGAAATGTAACTAAGCACACAGGGTTGTCATTGATTCTTTCAACAGGTGAGTGGGGCTAAAACTGAGGCGGACCTTCGAAAAGATGATGCAGCAATGACTATGGCAGAGAACTGAAGAAATCTTACATGTAGGGCAGGGTCCCCCTTCATGGATCAATGCCTTGTCGTGGCGAAGGGGCTTGAATAACTCAGAGAAGCTATGAGCTATGCCATGCAGGGCCACCCAAGATGGACAGGTCATAGTGGAGAGTTTTGACTAAACGTGATCCACCTGGAGAAGGAACTGGCAAGCCACTCCAGTATCCCTGCCAAGAAAACTCCATGGACAAAGACAACAGGCATATAAAAGTTATGACGCTGGAAGATGAGCCCCTCAGGTCGGAAGGCGTCCAACATGCTACTGAGGAAGAGCGGAGGACAAGTACAAGTAGATTCAGAGCTGATGAAGCGGCTGGGCCAAAGCCGAAAGGACGCTCAGTTGCGGATATGCCTGGAAGCGAAAGGAAAGTCCGATGCTGTAAAGAAAAATATTGCATAGGAACCTGGAATGTAAGAACCATGAATAGAGGTAAGCTGGATGTGGTCAAAAATGAGATGACAAGAATAAATATCGACATCCTGGGCATCAGTGAACTAAAATGGAAGGGAATGGGTGAATTCAGTTCGGGTGACTATCATATCTACTACTGTGGGCAAGAATCCTGTAGAAGAAATGGAGTGGCCCTCATAGTCAACAAAAGAGTGGCAAAAGCTGTAATGGGATGCAATCTCAAAAATGACAGAATGATCTCGATACGAATCCAAGGCAGACCTTTTAACATCACAGTAATCCAAGTTTATGCACCAACTACCGGTGCTGAAGAAATTGAAATTGACCAATTCTATGAAGACCTACAACACCTTCTAGAAATGACACCAAAGAAGGATGTTCTTCTCATTACAGGGGATTGGAATGCTAAAGTAGGGAATCAAGAGATAAAAGGAACAACTGGCAAGTTTGGCCTTGGAGTTCAAAATGAAGCAGGGCAAAGGCTAATAGAGTTCTGTCAGGAGAACAAGCTGGTCATCACAAACACTCTCTTCCAACAACACAAGAGACGACTCTACACATGGATATCACCAAATGGGCAGCATCGAAATCAGATTGATTATATTCTCTGCAGCCAAAGATGGAGAAGCTCTATACAGTCAGCAAAAACAAGACCTGGAGCTGACTGTAACTCAGATCATCAGCTTCTTATAGCAAAATTCCAGCTTAAACTGAAGAAAGTAGGAAAAACCACTGGGCCAGTAAGATACAATCTGAATCAAATCCCTTATGAATACACAGTGGAAGTGAGGAACAGGTTTAAGGATTTAGATTTGGTGGACAGAGTGCCTGAAGAACTATGGATGGAGGCTCGTAACATTATACAGGAGGCAGCAACGAAAACCATCCCAAGGAAAAGGAAATGCAAGAAGGCAAAATGGCTGTCCAACGAGGCCTTACAAATAGCGGAGGAGAGGAGGCAAGCAAAATGCAAGGGAGATAGGGAAAGATACAGGAAACTGAATGCAGATTTCCAAAAAACAGCAAGGAGAGACAAGAGGGTCTTCTTAAATGAGCAATGCAAAGAAATAGAGGAAAACAATAGAATGGGGAAAACCAGAGATCTGTTCAAGAAAATTGGAGATATGAAAGGAACATTTCGTACAAAGATTACCATAATCAAGGACAAAAGTGGTAAGGACCTAACAGAAGCAGAAGACATCAAGAAGAGGTGGCAAGAATACACAGAGGAATTATACCAGAAAGATATGGAGGTCTCGTACACCCCAGGTAGTGTGGTTGCTGACCTTGAGCCAGACATCTTGCAGAGTGAAGTCAAATGGGCCTTAGAAAGCACTGCTAATAACAAGGCCAGTGGAAGTGATGATATTCCAGCTGAACTATTTAAAATTTTAAAAGATGATGCTGTTAAGGTGCTACACCCAATATGCCAGCAAGTTTGGAAAACTCAGCAATGGCCAGAGGATTGGAGAAGATCAGTCTACATCCCAATTCCAAAGAAGGGCAGTGCCAAAGAATGCTCCAACTACCGCACAATTGCGCTCATTTCACACGCTAGCAAGGTTATGCTTAAAATTCTACAAGGCAGGCTTAGACAGTATGTGGACCGAGAACTCCCAGAAGTGCAAGCTGGATTTCGAAAGGGCAGAGGAACCAGAGACCAAATAGCAAACATGCGCTGGATTATGGAGAAAGCTAGAGAGTTCCAGAAAAACGTCTACTTCTGCTTCATTGACTATGCAAAAGCCTTTGACTGTGTTGACCACAGCAAACTATGGCAAGTTCTTAAAGAAATGGGAGTGCCTGATCACCTCATCTGTCTCCTGAGAAATCTCTATGTGGGACAAGAAGCTACAGTTAGAACTGGATATGGAATAACTGATTGGTTCAAAATTGGGAAAGGAGTACGACAAGGTTGTGTATTGTCTCCCTGCTTATTTAACTTATATGCAGAATTCATCATGCGAAAGGCTGGACTAGATGAATCCCAAGCAGGAATTAAGATTGCCGGAAGAAATATCAACAACCTCAGATATGCAGATGACACAACCTTGATGGCAGAAAGTGAGGAGGAATTAAAGAACCTTTTAATGAGGGTGAAAGAGGAGAGCGCAAAATATGGTCTGAAGCTCAACATCAAAAAAACCAAGATCATGGCCACTGGTCCCATCACCTCCTGGCAAATAGAAGGGGAAGAAATGGAGGCAGTGAGAGATTTTACTTTCTTGGGCTCCTTGATCACTGCAGATGGTGACAGCAGTCACGAAATTAAAAGACGCCTGCTTCTTGGGAGAAAAGCAATGACAAACCTAGACAGCATCTTAAAAAGCAGAGACATCACCTTGCCGACAAAGGTCCGTATAGTTAAAGCTATGGTTTTCCCAGTAGTGATGTATGGAAGTGAGAGCTGGACCATAAAGAAGGCTGATCGCCGAAGAATTGATGCTTTTGAATTATGGTGCTGGAGGAGACTCTTGAGAGTCCCATGGACTGCTAGAAGATCAAACCTATCCATTCTTAAGGAAATCAGCCCTGAGTGCTCCCTGGAAGGACAGATCGTGAAGCTGAGGCTCCAATACTTTGGCCACCTCATGAGAAGAGAAGAATCCTTGGAAAAGACCCTGATGTTGGGAAAGATTGAGGGCACTAGGAGAAGGGGACGACAGAGGACAAGATGGTTGGACAGTGTTCTCGAAGCTACGAACATGAGTTTGACCAAACTATGGGAGGCAGTGCAAGACAGGAGTGCCTGGCGTGCTATGGTCCATGGGGTCACGAAGAGTCGGACACGACTAAACGACTAAACAACAACAACAAGGGCAGGGTCACTAAAAGGAAATTCTGTAACCACGCCAGAAGTTGCAATTCAAGTAAAGTCACGGCACTGCCCTCACCCCTCTGCAAACACTCGGGGATTTACAACCCTGAGTAAGATGTGCTGACTGACAGCCTCCCACTTGGGTGACTTTTAAAGTAAGTCCAATTTCTGGAGGGTGGGCCGTGCTACCAAGGCTGGATAGTCAACGGGGCTCCCGTTGCCTCCGGCACTACCTGTCCCGAGGGGGCCCAAGCGGGAAAGGGCTATCCTGCTGCCCTGCCCGTGGACTTCCCATCTCTGCCTGGGCCCGAAGAGACTTTGATCCCCACGCCCACGGGAGCGGCGCCCCCTTGCTTTTGCCAAGCCAGCAGAGCAGGTTAGGCAGGTGGAGGAGGAAACGACTGCCCCAATGTAGAATGCGAACACCCGAGCGCGCCGAGTCGGGTGGGGTGTTGAGGGCAAGAAGTCCGCTTATTTCGCCAAATTTCGCTTCCCCCCTCTCCCCGCCGCCCTTTCGCGCCTTGTTCGCGTGAGAAAGAGAGAGGCGCGAGGGCTCGCCCGCTCCCCTCCATGTCTGCGGCAGAGGAGGGGCCAGCAGGCGCCGGGGCGCCGCCGCGAGGGGCGGTAGCGGACCAGCCGCCGCAGCGCGAGGGGGGCGCGGATGGCCGTTGGGGGCAACGGCAGCAGCTGCAGCCACCGCCGCTTCAGGAACCGGATGGGAAAGCGGGCGCTCCCCTGGCTGCTGAGGTGAAGCGGCGGCGCCCGGACGAGGAGGAAGGGGAGGGGGCCGCGCTTCTGCCGCCGCCGCCGCCGCTCTTGAGCGAAGCGGAGGAAGACGACGCCGACGACCCGCCCACCTCCGCGGGGCTCTCCTCCCCGAGCTTCTCTCCCCTGCGCTGGTGGCGGCGGCAGAAGCGGCGGCTCTTCCTCTCCCCTCCGCCGGCCCCGCTGGGGACCCAGCGCTGCTGCCCGTGTGCCGCCGCCCGCTCCTTCGCGCACTGTTGTCATGGAGGAGCCAAGATGGCGGCCCTGGCCTACACCTTGGGCAAGCGCGAGATCAACCACTACTTCAGCGTGAGGAGCGCCAAGGCGCTGGCGCTGGGCGCCGTCCTGCTGCTCGCCGCCTGCCACGCCGCCTCGCGCCGGTACCGAGGTGAGGAAGGGGCGGCGGGGAGGAGGAGGGCGTGTGTGGAGGGACGAGATGAGATAGGTAGCGGATAGGTTGGCCGTGGTTATTGGGGATCCGCTGGGAGCAGAAATGTGGCCCCTCTCTTCCTCCTCCTCCTCCTCCTCCACCGCCACAGTTCAGGGGGGAGCCGCCTCCTTGGAAGGGCCTTCCTTTGGCATCGGGCGAAAGCCGCCACTACAGGTGTCCCTGGGAGGCAGGTACGTCTCTCCCCCCCCCCAATTTCCTCCAAGCAGTTGCAAAGCAAGCGCTTAGCTGGCAGAGGAAGGGTAACTGACACCTGCCAAACTTTGCCACGGCGTGAGCATCCTGTCTCGCCACGCCTTGGCAGCTCCAGCTTGCGTTTGCAAAGAAACAATAAAACCGCTGCAAGCGCCTTAAGGGCAGACGAGAAGCCGGTTCGTGCAGATTTCTGCAGGAAGCAGCTGTCCAAATTAAACAATCCAGGCTTGTTTGACTTTGGGCACAACATTGTTTACTTTGTTTATTAAATGTGTGTGCTGCCCTTCACCCAAATATCACAGGGTGGTCCACGACATAAAAATGCAAAATGAAGACAGAAAATGCCCTTATAACCAGGGACAGGCTATTGGTCCGTCCAGCTGGGTGTTGCAAACTCTGGCAGTGGCTCTCTTAAGGTCTCAAGCGGATGCCCATTTTCCCATCACCTGCTCTCTGCTTCTGGAGATGCCAGGGCTTGAATCTGGAGCTTTCTGGCAGGCAGAACATATGCTCTCTCACTGAGCTGCGATCCCTCCCTTCAGAAGGGCTAAATAAATTATTACCCAAGCAGGAAGTTGTAGCGGTTTCAGGGTTGCTGTTTAACTAAATTCTTAGCCTGAGGTCTTTGCAGCTAATTAGGGGTGTGCAGTATAAACAAAGAAAATGTGTGGGAGTCAGGAGTGTAAATCATGCAAACTGGCAGCTTTGCAAGAAGCTGCTGACATGCAAGGTAGGAGAAGGTGGTGTGCTTGAGATATGTTGAAAGAGTGTGGCTTTGAGATCTGACCTAAATTAAAAGATACAGACCTCTCCCTGCTAGGACCCCTTCTTTTTTGTACTGCCCTCATTTGACACTAAATAGAAATGTACTATATGCTTGCTTTCAAGAACAGTAGTGGTAGCAGAGGTGAAGACCAGGACAAAGCAGGGCCCCCTACAGAAGTCCTGGGGGAAGCAATGCTCCCCTTGTCCACTCCAGCATCTGAATTGAGTCTCCAATACACCTTTATTTTGTTTGCTACAAAGGAGATAGGTTAGTTGAGTAGTGACTTGACAAAGGCCACCCAGTGAGCTTCGAACATTTGAGTGGGCTATTTGAACCTGGGTTACTAACATCCAGAAACTAAACTGGGGCCAAAATTATACCCACTGCCCTAAAAAGCTTTCAGATGTTTTTATTCAGAGTGACTGGAAGTAAGAGTATTTTGAATTCCTCAAGGCTTTTGTGTGAGTAGGTGGTCATCACTTCATGCAATGTATGGTGTCCTGTGGTTTGTGGGGATCGGTGCACCGTATGTTTATATTATTATTCCTATATAAACCATTTTTTGGCCCAAAGGTCTCCTCAAACAGTAAACATCATACTAAAATAAAATCTACAATAGAGTAAAATGGCATAAATCAATAAGACAGAAAAATCTTAACACATAAGAGCCTTCCAAGCTGGAGGATTAAAAGAGTGCTCTTACAATACCCAAACTTTGAAATAAAGTTCCATATAGAAGCACTTGTGGCTGCATAATTTTAAAAAATTCTTACTTATATGGGGTTCTTGTAGCTTCACACAAGTTGTTTTGTTCGTCAGCATGAAGTTGAGTACTCTATACTAGGAATTCTCCCAGGGTCTGTGAGAGGGAAATACTACTCTCCAGGATTGCTGAAGATCATTGATGTGGGTGTTATAGGTGACAACAAGTGAAATTTGCCACTTGTAAGTCTCACCTGTACAACATTATTTCTGGGTACCAGCTTGGCCTTGTTGGTCTGCTTTTTCACTTCATTCACTTCAGGCATTGAGTAGGTGTTGTATAAGAAATGTCTGACTGCAAATACTTAAATTGTAAGTTTCTGTCTAACAGATCAGAACAGATGCAGTTGCTTTTGTAGTGCTTTCTTGTATACAGTGGATTTTGTGGTGTGGTCTGGGTAGAAGCTAGAAGTGTGTAGACATGTGCAGTGGTCAGTAGGTTTCTGATATAAGGCACTGCTAATGCGTCAATTACATAGTAGTGCCCAGAAAGTGAACCTGTTTTCATGGACTGGTCTAGCTAAGGTTGATGGTGGAGTGAGAGTTGTTGAATCCAAATAGAGCTTCTCAAGCCCTTTATGGTGCACAGGACTAGTCATAAGAGCTATCCACAAATGTACCGTGGGTTTGCTTCACAAAATCATGAGACTGTAAAAAGAATTGCTGATGTTATTTTATCAGTTACCTTTAACACCGGAAACTACATTTTCTGAAAATAAAAATTAATTTCTTGGTAATCTAAAAAATCTATTTAGCCTCACATTTTTTTCCTTGTGAGACAATTACGGTAATTAATTTTCAATTTAAGAAAAAGCTTTTTATCTCCAAAAAGGCACAAGATTCCTGCATTGCAGGGGGTTGGACTATGGTCCCTTCCAGCTGTACAATTCTCTGATTCTATGCTTCTATAAAGTATTCCAAAAGTGCAACATTCTGCAACTTTATCAAAAAGGGATAAGGAAGCTTGTTATTGTTGGCATCCATCTGTCTCAGGAGACAATGGAAGAGTGTGCCATTGGGGTAAAGTTAAACCATTGAGGAGTTAAAAGTGCCTGTTGTAGCTGTAGATGAAGCTGGTGGAGATGAAGGCATTTGGTTTCGCTGGTGTAGATGCACTATGGTGTTTCTTATCTCCATGCTCCTCCCAGCAGTCATTCCTCCTCTGGTCATTGATTTGGATACACAACCTATCTGTCTGTCTCCAGGTTGTTGTTGTTTAGTCGTTTAGTCGTGTCCGACTCTTCGTGACCCCATGGACCATAGCACGCCAGGCACTCCTGTCTTGCACTGCCTCCCGCAGTTTGGTCAAACTCATGTTCGTAGCTTCGAGAACACTGTCCAACCATCTCGTCCTCTGTCGTCCCCTTCTCCTAGTGCCCTCCATCTTTCCCAACATCAGGGTCTTTTCCAAGGATTCTTCTCTTCTCATGAGGTGGCCAAAGTATTGGAGCCTCAGCTTCACGATCTGTCCTTCCAGGGAGCACTCAGGGCTGATTTCCTTAAGAATGGATAGGTTTGATCTTCTAGCAGTCCATGGGACTCTCAAGAGTCTCCTCCAGCACCATAATTCAAAACCAGGTACTGTCTCCAGGTACTGCAGTCATTTGCAAGGCATTCCCAACATGGCAGGGTTAATGTTGTCAGCCTTCATGTCACGTTTGCAGACATCTTTATAACACAGAGTTGGTTTGTCAACAGGCCTGCTGCCTGATGCCAGCTCCCTATAGAGCACATCCTTGGGGACCCTGCCATCTTCCATTCTATGTACATTACCAAGCCAGTGTAGACGTCACTGAGACGGAAGTGCAAACATGTTAGGAATGTGGACTTGGAAGAGCACATATTTGTTTGATACTCTGTCCTGCCATGTGGTAGACCTTCATCTTGGTATTGGTTGTTAGCATCACATCCTCCCATTCACTTTTGGAGAGGTGCACCATTGCTGTGGCTCCCTTACCAGTACACTTGTCCAGCATAAGTGGAAAGCTTGCAGGTTGTGGTGGAGCCCAGATAGACAAAATCGTCTTAACAGCTGAAGTGTGTGATCACCAGTGCTGATGCATGGAGTGCTGGCAATGTCCTGACCCAAGATGTTGGTCTTTGTAAGGCTGAAGGTTAGGCCACACTCCACTTAGGCAAAACAGTTTATGAGTCTCTGTAGAGCTTCCTTGGAGTGCACTGTCAAAGCTGCATCATCTGCAAACAACATCCAAACACAAATTCTTTTTCCAGTAGAATCTTGTATTTTATTGAGGTTCATGTTGTTCCAAGACTGAGAATCAGATTGATAACCAGATAAAAAGTGTCATTTGAAAACTGGCAACAACTGCAGAGATATACTTCTGAGAGTGAGTGATACTTCCTTGTGTGAGTATGCAGAAATTGTTGAATGCAGAATCCCAGATGTTTTTCTGATGACAAGTAGCTCCAGAAGAAGTCCTAGCTTCTTAATTTCTATAAGCTCCCTAAAGGTTTTTTTTTGTATTTTAAAATAAATTTGTAATTTAGAATATAGTTGTTTGCTTTAGGAATACTACGGTAGCATATTAGGCACTTAAATTTAAGGAATGATAACATTATTTAATGGCCATGTTACATGCATCTATTCACCATTCTTTAATCATTATATTTGAATATATTCTTGAATAGATAGTGTTTTAAGCAGGAACCAACTTAATTATTTTTATGTAATCATAGTGTGGGTTATTGGTCACAATATATAATTTTTACATTAGTCAGCACTTGTGCGGTAATTTTTTTTTCATAATGTATTAATCTAAGATGAGAATCATTATTGTAGGACACCAGTTCAAGGAACTGTGCTTCATATCTGGGCAATTTTTAAAAAAATGTTTAGTTTAAATTTCTACTATGGAAAGAATGATAAGACATTCAGCGTTATTGTAGTTCTCCCATAGGCTTCAATTGGCCAGTGATAAGAGGATATTGGACTAGACCAGCCTTTGGTCTAATCCAGCAGTGCTCTTATTACATTATTACTTTTTTACACAAATCTATTTTCTTTCTAAACACTATAAACTGAAACTACGCTATTTAAGAATTTAAGGTAGCATGAACAAGGAGGGAGAGATGGGAGTACTTGGAGGAAGGTGTAAATATCTATAATTCTAAAAAGCAAATGTAGCCTTGTGTAAGCAGAGGCTGTCTTCTTCAGTGTTGGAGGATGTTTCACATAGGTAGATGGAAATGCTCTTCATATGATCCCATATCCTTCTGGACCAGAACCTAGCAGGCCATCTTTTGGTCCTTGCTGTACAAGTCTGGTCATAATCAAGCCTCTTTACTAGATAACAGCTGTTACCCAAGTTAATCCCACACCAGATGTCTTCTCTTACCCACACTATTAATTGTCAGTTTGGTTAGAAGCTGGCCAAGTGCAGGGCAAACAACAAAATTGTTGTGAGTGATTGTGTTTCACACAGTTGCTAGGCAAATGTCCTTTGTTTATTTTGTAGAGAGAGCATTTCTTCAAACCTCATACCACTGGGCAAAGTAGGGGTGATACAGCTTTCTGCTTCTGTTAGGATTTTCTCAACGTTTCCTTATTGGCTTTGTTGCACCTACATTAAAGTGTAATAGTTTCTTGTCATTGCAATTTTGTTGTCAGAGCAGTGCAATCCAGTAATCAAACTGTAAAACAAATGTCTTTTTAGAGTGTAATGATCATGTGTTTAATTTTTGGAAATGCACAGTTTTGATCACACAAGTGACAAAGCTACATGTACTGCACTGGTTTGGAAGTGAGCAGAGAGTTCATTGGCTTCATTCCTCATTTATCTTACATGGATCTTTAATGATGTAATTTTTAATCCTGGCCTTTGGGGGTTAATTATGATGGTTAAATTGAACATTGTTTTTTAAAGCTGCCAGTTGTATGTGTGTGAACTAAGCAGAACAAATGAAACTAGGATCCTTCATTTTAAAGTACATATTGGCAAAAACATTTGATGTCCTTACTACTATATAGTAAAGGTACCCCTGACTGTTAGGTCCAGTCGCGGACGACTCTGGGGTTGCGGCGCTCATCTCGCTGTATAGGCTGAGGGAGCTGGCATTTGTCCGCAGACAGTTTTTGGGTCATGTGGCCAGCATGACTAAGCCACTTCTGGTGAACCAGAGCAGTGCACGAAAACGCCATTTACCTTCCCGCCAGAGTGGTACCTTTTTATCTACTTGCACTTTGACGTACTTTTGAACTGCTTGGTTGGCAGGAGCTGGGACCAAACAACGGGAGCTCACCCCATCACAGGGATTCAAACCGCCAACCTTCTGATCGGCAAGAGCCCTAGGCTCAGTGGTATAGACCACAGCGCCACCCGCGTCCTATATAGTAGTATGTTATTGAAGGAATGATAATGGGGGTGTTGGGCTCATACTCAGTTGAGCATTTTTACATCGAAGCCCAGATGTTTGTAACTTTTCTGACTGGCAATAAAATGCCTGTCTTTACCATGTGGGTTGTGAACACAGCTATTGACCAAAAGATGATGAATGATAATACATTCTGTGTTTTATTTTTTTAAGGTGATGATAGTTGTGAGCACCTTCTCTCTAGTGGAAGATTTCTTGGGGAGAAAGTATGGCAGCCTCACGGCTGCATGATGCACAAATATAAGCAGAGGTAAGGGATTCTACTTTTAAATTTTCCCTTAAAGAATAAAATATCATAAGTGTGCACTTAAATGTAAAGTGTTAGTTTATGGGATTATTACACTTTTAGATCTACACTGTGAATATCATATGGCACATAATGTATTTGTGCTGCTCATGTGAGTTTCCCCTATCCCTGTTAGTGGTTTCACTTTATTAGCAGAAATGAAATAAATAGTAATGATTGTTAGTCTGTATCTTGCTTACTATGAAGAAATTTATCACATAACCGTATCAGTTTGCCTATAAATTGCAAACCGGTGCTTAAAGCAGCCATTTAGGCAAATCCCGGCCACCTCATTCTCTAGTTCACCCTTCCGAGCCCAGTGCCCTCCAAAGATCTTGAACTACATCTCCCATCAGCCGCAGCCAGCATGGCCATGCAAGCTGGAGCTGTTGGAAACTGTAGTCCAAAATACCTGGAAGGCACCAGATTGGGGAAGGGTGCATCTAATAATTTCTCCATCGGCCTTGGTGCATAAAGTAATGCACCATTAAGGTGCCTGTCAGTGAGCAAGTTTGTGTACCTTGATTGCTGTAAGGCTATAAAAGAAAATGTGAAGGAAATAAAGCCCCTATTCCCCCACCTCCACCAGAGTTGATCTCAAACCATTTTAGTACAGTGGTAGCTAAAGAGGAGTTCTCACATTATCTAAAGCCTTTTGCAGTCACCCCAGGGAATAAATTTACCAGAGAGAAAGGTGCATCAGTGGGTCCTGCCCTCTTCAGAGCAACCTTACTTTTTGCATTTGATTTCTTTAAAAATGTGCTTACTTGAGAGCATAAGATGAGTATGTTGGATCGGGTTAATGGCTCATCTAGTCCAGCATCCTATTCTCGCAGTGGCTGACCAGATGTCTGTGGGAAGCCTGCAAGCTGGACATAAGCTCAGCAGCACTCTGCCCACTTGCAATTCCCAGTTACTGGTTGAGTTGGAGGCCCAGCACAGTCTTACAGTGTTGCAATTCTCTTTTCTAAGTTAATAGAATGTAAAAATGGCAAGACAGTATAACATAACAATTTACTGTATAAAATGTATAACAAGATATGTAGTGTTTTATAAGAAAAATGAAAATTTGTTCCCACAAATTTGAATTGTCAAGGATGTGGGATATAAGTTGGTGCTCAGAATATTCTACAGTGCAGCTTTTGGGGGGGGGTGAATTACTTTTGTTCTGTTATACTTGAAGAAAATCAATATTAATGTTTGTTTTTACAGTGAAGCAAAAACCTGCCTCGTAGACAAACATATTGCATTTATAGGTGATTCTAGGATTCGTCAGCTGTTCTATTCATTTGTGAAACTCCTGAACCCTCAAATTAAGGAGGATGGAGTCAAGGTATGGTTTTTATATTTTACTTTTATCACAGTTATTACTAGAAAACTACAGTCATTGTAATACCTTAGTTGTAAAGGTATTTCTGTTGAAAATGTATTGATCCAGTTTAGACCTCACATTCCTGGTCCACCAAATCAGGTTGGGTTGGGTTAGGAAAACACAGTATGCCCATGTGTTCCTCCACCACTTTCTCCCTCCCCTTACATGCCTAGCTTTACAATACTTTTTTATTTATTGCATTTGTACAATGCCTTATTGCCAAGGTAGTTTTTGATTTAAAATGTTAATACAAATAAATATTGCAAAATATTTTTAGGCTGCCTACAGGAGCTGGTGGCATAGCTCCTTGACCTAGGCTTTTCTTGTTTTCTACTCTGCCTTCCCTCAAGGCAGGCCTTCACACACAGGGCTTAAGGAGTCCCAGGGAAAGTGGGGGTTAGGTTGCCCCAGCAGTTCTCTCAGGCCATTGATGGTCTCTTCAGGAGCAGGTGGTTATACATAGGATGTCAATACCAGGAAATTCAGGTTTGAGCACTGGGTACACAACAGGATTGCAAATTACACTTTGTTCCTGGTTTCCAGTTCTGATTTGTGAAGAGTGTTCAAGCCACAGTTTCTCAGTATGGGCATCCTGTCTCATTATGCTGAAGTTGACCACAAAGTATTGTATCAAGCTGGACGAGGGGAGTCTGAATGGGAGGAGGCAGCAGATGGTGGGGGCACCCTAGTTTTTAGATCAGGCATGTGTTGTCTGAACCAGGCTAATGAATGTGGGAACTTCAGAAAGAGAGCTAATTAAGCAGTTTCAGAGAAAAGAACCAAAACTGCAGGTGAACCCAGAAGTAATGAGGGAAAGAAGGAGGGAGGGTTGAGCTTTTGGTCAGTGCTGCACTTCAGATATAGATAAAGATAAAGGAGGAGGACTATTTTAGAAGAATGAAGTCAGGAACTCAAGGAGAGAGAGAGAGAGAGAGAGAGAGAGAGAGAGAGAGAGAGAGAGAGAGAGAGAGAGGAGAGAGAGAGAGAGAGAGAAGGCAGTCTGAGATATCATTTTAGTCTGAACTCCAGGCAAAGAGAAAGTCCTCATGGTGTCCTCCAGGACTGTTAGTAGAGGGCGACTTGGAAAGATTGGTTGGGGGGGGTGGCCTAGTCTCCACTAAGGACTAGCCCTTGAAAATAAGAGCATGTCAGTGTTAGCACCTATTTTACCTAAATGGCACTGTACTTACTGCAGAATAATTGAAGTGTGCCTGAAAAGCCCCCAAATTATACATTTGCTTTTGTGTGTTTATTTCCCCCCCTTTAAATAGCAGTCACAGAGCTTGTACTGTAATCAGGTTTTGGACCATTAGAAATATAGGCCTACGCTGGAGTCCTGGATGAAAATCTGTTGTCTTCTGCTGGTCCTCATAGCTGCTGTTCTTGTCAAGAGGGAAGCTGCCAATGGCACCATCTTTTCTGATGCAGCTTTGAAGCAGGGTGGGGGTGAGGGAGGTTTTTTGGGACTGTGTGGTGAGAGGATAGGATTAAAAACGTCTCTTGCTGCATCATAGTCCCAAACCTGTTTCCTGCTCCCTCTCTCCCTTATCTCCTTCTTCTTTTCAGGCAACTGCTATTTATAGTTAAAAAGCAAAACAAACCAGGCAACATCAAATTAAGAATTTAGCAAAACATGAATACAGTCATGGATTTCTGGAAACTGGTGTAATTTTTTTGCGTGTTTCTTACTTTGACAGCATGGAAACATTCCTTTTGAAGACAAATCTTCTTCACTTAAAGTGGTAAGCATATCCAGTCGCTTCTAAACTAGAATGAAGAAAGGAAGTTGACATATGTATTTATTTTATTTATATTTATTTATAATATTTATATACCACCCTTTCACAAAACACCAGGGTGAAGTATAGCAACATAAAAAACCTTTAGAAATAAATATTTACTCAAGTAGTACTTTCATATTTTGTTTGTTGTTAAATTTATATCCCAACCTTCCTCCTAAAGAAGCCTTTCATATTTTGTTTGTTGTTAAATTTATATCCCAACCTTCCTCCTAAAGAAGCCTTTCATATTTTGTTTGTTGTTAAATTTATATCCCAACCTTCCTCCTAAAGAAGCCTTTCATATTTTGTTAGTTGTTAAATTTATATCCCAACCTTCCTCCTAAAGAAGCCCTAGGCAGCAAACAAGTGATAAAACAAAGCCAAAATCTTTAACAAAATTTCAGTGCAGATGCAGACTTAGAAATATCTCCACTTGAAGGGCTTGTTGAAGGAGTCTTCAGTAGGTGCCGAAATGGCAACAGAGATGACCCCTGTCTGATACTAATTGGGAAATAATTAAGATGGTGGGTACCAAAACACTAAAAGCAATGCCTACATTGTACAGAACAGACTTCCTGACAAGATGGTATTTGCAAGAGGCCTTCCTTTGGTCAGTTGAATCATAGATTTGAAAGGGACCTCAAGGTCCTTGTCCCATGCTGCATTGAACTTTATATTCCAAAACGTGAACTAACCCTGTACCTAACTGGCAGCCAATGCAATTCTTTCAACACTGGGGTAATCTGTAAGTGATACGCTGCCTCAGTAGTTGAGCTGCCACAGTTTGCACCGGCTGCAGCACACACAACCACAGGAAGATTTTGCTTTGGGCTGGTTTTCCTTGGCTGTCTTGCCCTAGGTGTTAGGAGGATTGTGAGGACAAATACTTGAATATCTGAAGGAACTAAGTGCTGCAGAATATAACAAAAATCATTTCAAAGATACTCCTACTGCTGAAAACAATCCAGTTTCCTCTTTGAGCAGTTAGTCAAGTCTCCTTCCCACTACGTCCTCTAAGTAACAGCAGCAGTGTTTTCTACAAAAAGTGCATAAATTATTAAAAGAAGATATGTGTATACATGTGTCCGAAAAACCTGATTGGCCCAGGTTTTCCAAACATGAGCACAGGATCTTAGTGTACATCATAGCTGCCAAGTTATCCCTTTTTTACAGGGATTTTCCCTTATGCTGAATAGGCTTCCTCGCGAGAAAAGCGAAAACTTGGCAGCTATGGTGTACATGCATATTTTTACTTAACAGATGTTATACATTTGTGGTAGAAAATGCAGATGGAAAGCTGCTGATTCTGTCAATAGTTATGACATTTAGTGCTGACCTTAACTGACTGTTTCTGGAGAGTAAACCACTTACTAATAAACTCATCCATTTCCCCTCAGGAATTTCTGTGGTATCCGGAAGTCAATGGCTCTATGAAGCAGCTTATCAAATCTTGGACTGAAGTGAGTTGTATTATTGAACGTCCTTTATGACATGACAGTGGTTTTCAGCTAGTGTGCCGTGGCACCCTGGGGTGCCTTGAACGATGGTCAGGGGTGCTGCGGGCATCCCTGGCCTCTGTCCCTCTTTCCTTCCCTCCCTCTTCTGATGCCTCTGCCTCCCCAAGGCTTGTGAGGCTGTTTGTTGCAGCAGCCCTGGCTACAAGCTCCCCAGGTGAATGGTGCCTCTGGAGCTGGCCAGGGGGTGCTGGTTGCCAGGAGCTGAGGCAGTCTTGGACTAAGCAAGCAAGTGGGTGAGGGAGCCCAGCCAGCCAGCCAGTCCTCTATTCCCTTGCTGCTGGGAATGAACAAGCAAGTCCCAGGCTCCTGTGGGGCAGTGTGAGGAAGCACCTCTCTTTGGGGCAGGAGGGGGGCAGCTGCTGCCCAGAGGACTCCCAAGGAGAGGGGAGAGGAGGCTGAGGGAACACTCCACAAGGGAGGCTGTTCAAAAGGGGGTGAGGGGCTGCCAGCTCTGCAGGCAAGGGGTGACATAACTGGGCTAGCCCCACTGGCGTGCCACAAAAAGAATGTAGTTGGTCAAGGGAGCTGTGGACTCAAAAAGGTTGAAAACCTTTGCTTTATGGCAATATATTTCAACAATCCCAGGGGTGGGGTGGGAGTACGTTAGGCAGTTCTGGTTCTGAAATTAATTTCAATATAGTATAAATTAAGCTGCTAGTTATCCCTCAGCTGTGCATGTTTTTTTTAATATGCACTGGCACTCTGAAGTGTATCTTTATTTATTTAAAATGCCCATTATTCTTTAAAAGAGCCAACTCAGGCAGCGATGACTTCCACGAATAGGGCTAGTGAGAAATAAGGAGATAAAAAAAGGTTTGTTTTTTAACCTGAAAGTGGGGAGGACAGCATGCATGTAGCCTTTCTTTTTATAGGAAAGAACTGATTGGCTCACTTTGCAAAGGGGTTTATAATCTGCTTTCCTTGGTGAAAATTGCAGAGGTTTAGGATGTTGCATTGTTAAAACAAAACAATTACAAAGTAATTTTGTACAGTGTAGTTAACTACACTAACTACAGTGTAGTTAAGTGGATATTTAATTTAAGTGACGTTCTATATTTTGCTAAGTAGAAAACAGTTCCACAATTCCCTTCATCAGCAGTGCTTCTATATTGTCATAACTTAATTGCTTCCAAATCAACTGCAGCATATTTTGTACATTGAATAAAGCTTGTGGAGGTATTTCTTTTTAAAATGAGCTTTAAATGTGGACTAATGTGGTTAAATAATTTTTGCAGTACAGTACATTTGATTATTCATGTCCTTTATGAAGACACTGAAAAGACTAACCTCCCTTTTACTGTTCCATAGGGTTCTTCTCCAAAGCCTCACATAGTTGTAGCAGGAGCTGCTGTGGTAAGCTGTTCATCTAATATGTCACTGTAATGGCCAAATGAAAATTAAAACAGTAATCTTCTAATTCAGAACTTTAAAATCCCATATGATCTTCTTTCTCTGTATTTTTCATTAACTAACCTTTCACACTTCTGTCTTATAACTCACAGCCTAAGCTTCCCTGTGCATCCCCATCTCTATCTCTCTCCCTGTCTTTCTGGTTCTAGAGCAATATTTAATTTTATAGACAGATACTTCTGGCAAAGAACACCTTCTTTGGTCTTACTTTCTTATGGAAGGAAAATTTATAGGGAGACTGATGTGTGCTGTGGGTATCATTTAATATTTGAAACTGCTGAAGGAGCAATAGATAATTTTTGACTGTTTTAATAGTATGTTTTGTCAATTTTAGGTAGTTGTCTTTTTAAATATAAATTTGCATCAAAGTCATTTAGCAACAGCAGTTCGCAATATCCAATGCTTCTTGCCCAAGAGTATAGAGTTCAGAATTTTCTTGTGTTTATCTACTTCAGCTATCCTGTTTTTGAAACATCAGCTAAGATCTGTGAATGATATTGAACCATTTTGATTATATCATCCACAAATACGTATGCTAACTGATTCCCTTTTAATACTCTTTTAGTGGTCTATCAGTATTCACAATGGCAGCAATGAAGCCCTCACACAGTATAAAATCAATATCACATCAGTTGCCCCTCTTCTGGAAAAACTGGCAAAGAGCAGTGATGTCTACTGGGTCTTACAAGGTAAAATAATGACAGCTGTTGTGGCTTGGGGTGAAACAAATTCATTAGCTAAGCATTTTTGTATTTAATATTTGCAATTCCAGCCTGAATATCAGTATCCACACTAGATTTATTCCATGATGTATTCCAAGAACAGTTGCTGCTGTTTGTCCCACATTGTGAATGGCATAACTGGTAAATCCATTTCTCAGTTTGTGGGAAAACACATTCCTTATTATCTGCACAGTATCTGCACAGAGCATTGGCCACTTTTGGGGGGGAAATGGTTGATTAGGCTGTAACAGGTCAACTGACTGGAAAGACTAGAAGCTAAAATTTTGAGTGGCAGCCCGGACTGTCGATTTGCTCATGAGTAGATACCTTTTAATGCCACTGGAATAGATAGGAATAGGATGCTTGTTTCATTATTAGATCAGCAAATTGAGACTAGACAGCTGGTTTGTCCTCCTTGCAAGAAATACTGTGGTACTGTCATGCCCTAACTCAGGGACAGAGAACCTTCATTTCGCTCAGCAGCCCATTTTGGCCAAGCCACATCCACCTGCCCCACACCTGACATAAGGTGTGGGGAAGTAATGGCGGGCCTAGGCCAAGAGGGGCTTTGCAGCAATGCACAGTGCCTCCCAAATGCCTGGCCACCAGGTTGTTGGGTATTTTTAAAGCACGGCACAAACTCTTCTGCAAGACCTGGGCTCAGCATTTCCCAAGCAACAAGCACAAAATTTCTAAAGCTCCTTGTGCAGCATTTCCCAACTGCTCACCAAGGGGCCTCAAATGCCTTTGTTTTTAAAAGGAGCATTTTTTTTCTTTCCAAAGGAAACAGTATTCAAAGTGCTTCGCTTAGTAACTTAAATGCAAACTGCTTTCTTTGCAGAATGAAAAATGTTCCAATTTTAGGAGTGTATTTCCCTCTGCACAGACTTAAAAAGGGCTCCCTCTAAGGGTCTAACTGGAGAGACATGTTAGGCTTTTTTAGTGGATCATTTAGCAGATGAGAATAGTATATCATCTAGAGCTTGAGTATTGATTGATTGATTGATTTTTTTAAAATCCCCATTTTCTTTTGACATCAGATCCAGTTTATGAAGATTTGTTGAGTGAAAGCAGGAAAATGATCACTAATGAGAAAATAGATGCCTACAATGAAGCAGCAATCAGTATCCTGAACAGCAGCTCAAAAAACTCAAAAGCTAAAGTAAAAATTTTCAGTGTATCTAGGCTGATAGCAGAAGAAACTATAAGTCAGTCCTCAGATGGTATACACCTTTCTGAATCGAGCAGAGAAATAGTAAGTAGCAGTAATCTGCATTGCAGGGGGTTGGCCTAGATGACTCTCATGCTCCCTTCCAGCTCTACAATTGTTTGATTCTATTATTCTTTTTTTTAGAAAACAGCCTTTAAGATTTAGAATGCCAAAAGACTGACAATTGTAGGAAATTTTCTTAATTTTTATTAGATTTATTAGACACTACTTTGTTGCTACTGCATTTTTAGCAGTTGTAAGTTTTTAATGGGTTTTTAATATTGTATTGTAAATTGTTGTAGCCCTCCCTGGGACCTTAGGGGGAAGGGTGGGTAATAAATTAAAATAATAATGAGAATTCTCTTCAAGTATTGTTTACAGAATTATTTTCAAACTATTTAATAAAGAATACTTTACACAGTGTAGATAATTGTATACTGCTTTGTATTAAGGATGTGATGCTTAGAGAAATCAGAATTGCTGATTGCCTACAGGGCTGTTGTATACATAACTCCTAACCATAGTTTAGCACTGTTTTCCCCCCTCATATGTGGCTAGGATAAGGATTTGGTTTCATAAAGTCCTGGATACTGCTGTAAAACAAACTTGGGGGAGTTTCAGAACAACCCTACATCAACCACAGATTACAAAGTGGCCAAAATTCTAAGAAACAGAAAATAGCAAAGTTCTCCAACCACACAGGAATATGAGTGTGCATGTAGTGCTAATCCATGGTTTAATGTTGTATGTGAACACAACGGATATATGGAAAGTTTTTTGAATGCTGAAAGGGGAGTACTATATTAATACTAAGTTATATTCTATTAAAAAAACAAAAATAAAGCATCTTTGTGAAAAACAGGAAGTGTAATTTCAGAATCAGCACACTGCATTCCTCTAAAAGGAATTTGGGGGTGGAAGTAGGTCAAACACAGATTAGAAAAATATACAGTCAGCAGTCGTTGCTAGCAGTGTTGTCACCCTGAATACGAAGGGTAAAAAAAAACCTAATGTTTGTGAGGTTGAGGGTGGGATCTTCCACTTTTTTTGGTATTGTTTTAGGTTAAAGTAGTGAGATCCAACCATGGATCTCCCAACATCTCATTTAATTTGGTGATAGAAAAAGTTTGTCTCTTGATGCCCATAGTTTGGACTTGCTCAGTGAAACCAATTAAAAACAGTATTTTGTTTTATGTTTTTTTTAAAAAAAGAAAACAACATCCTGCCATTCATTTACTTAGATCGGTGTGAGTAGTACAATGTGTTCAATTCCATATCCTAATGGCTGGAATTATGTTTTTTTTTCCTGGACAGAATGCAATGATTCTGATAAACATCCACTGCAACAAGGTTATAAAGCCCATTGATGGTTCGTGCTGCCAGCCTCAGCCTCCTGTCACTTTGATACAAAAACTAGCCTTTTGTTTTTTTGCTTCCTCCATAATTGGATATTTAATTCTTGTTCTCATACGTCGTAACAATCACCAGAAGAATAAGCAATGCACAGATATGGAGAGTGGAGAAGAGAAGAAACCTGCCAGCAACACTTCAGCCGTTTCTACTCTAGAGACAGCTTTGCAGTGTTTATGCAGACTTGGTTTGATAATGGGTTACTTCTACCTGTGCGACAGAGCAAATCTGTTCATGAAAGAAAACAAGTTTTACACTCACTCATCCTTCTTCATACCAATCATCTATATCCTAGTGTTGGGGGTGTTTTACACGGAAAATACTAAAGAGGTAAGCCTGTTTTATTTTTGTTTGAATTTCTGAAAGATCACAGGCTCTTTGCCTGACTGGGATGTGTCCTTGAACTCTGGCAATGTTCCTGTCTTTTCTTTTTGTAAAAAGTATTTTTATTGAGTTTACAATTTTAAACAGGTTACAATAACAATGAAGGCAATGCCAAAAAAAAAAAAGGCTAATGCTTCTTGTTTGCCTGGATGACGGACAGTGAGAGGTGCATGTAGAAACTAGTTACGGTACAAAGGTAACATTTTTCTTCAGTTGTCTGCCCTCTTCTGGCCTGTCCAGCGCTGGCATGTGTCTCTTGGAAGATTGCCCACAAAGAAATGTGGTCCTTGGGCAGAAGAAGGATTCCCAACCCTGTTGTAAATAGATTCAAATAAAGCCATCACTTCCAGAAAAATGCCGTGCATAAACAACAGATGAGCAGTTGTGGATGTTTCGATAACATTTATTCAAGAGTCCATGGCCTTGAGCCAGAGTGGCCAAATGTAAATTCAGCGAGGCTTCTCTTTCCCTGCTCCCAATAGGGACCTCTGTCCCTTGAGTTTCAAAACCGTCTTTCAGGCAGTGTACAATGTTAGTGTTAGATGGGGAGCAAAAGCACTCAGCCGTTGTCGTGCTGTTTGCACAGAGTTCTGGATCAGTCATGTGGATTGTAGCCCACTCCTAGTAGTGCAAAATACATAAAACATAATTGGAGAATAATAGTTATTGCACTTCCCTTTACATAGTAGTTTTAGACACACCCACCCCATAATAGTGTTTCAGTTTCCTTGTTTTGTAGTGCTCTACTTGCACTTGTTAGGATAGCAATGCTCTCTTTTTATTTTGCACAGACTAAGGTGTTAAATAGGGAACAAACAGATGAATGGAAAGGCTGGATGCAGCTTGTCATCTTGATCTATCATATCTCTGGAGCAAGCACTGTAAGTTTGTTTTGCAGTTTTAACAATTTTTGCACGAGGAGTAGCCTTGTGTGATTTACTACTGAAGCAAAATTTGAATACTTAAATGAAGTCTTTCTTCTCTGTTTTAATTCCATATTGGGGTGATTAAGGTCTGTTTTGAAAGATGTACTTTTCCAAAAAAAAGTGACAATTTAATTTCCTCGTTTCACCTGTGGTGCAAAGTGCTGTACTGTGCATGAAAGTGTTTTAATTGGTGAGGATGCCACTGACATATGATGCCGTCTTTAGTAGGCTTACTAAATTTTAACCCAGCAGTTCTCAAAATGGACCTTGAGCATGGTACCCATCTTCAGGCAGGTGGATATTTCCTCTCAGAACTATCCACAATGGATTTGAATTATCCTAGCAGAAGAACCTTATTGGTGTGTGTGTATGGAGGGGTAACTTCACCCCCTCCCCATTGTCTGATCATCCCAACCTGATCGGGAAATGGTTGCTGTTTTGTTTTAATGATGCTTCTGGATGATTTTAGGAAAAGTCAGATGTCCTATTCTGTTCTAATTTCACTTTTGGATTATTGCTCCAACCCTAGCTGGGATGGCTAGCCCATGGGCCACATGAAACTCCCCTGAACCCCCCCCCCCACCAAATTATTTCTTACTGCTCCTATGGGTCCCCCCACTGTAATACTATGATGGCAGAAGGCTTTCCATGACTGCCAAGGCCCCACAAAATGTCTACATTAAAAAAATAAATATTTTACTAATTACCATTGTAGGTCATCTGCTGTGATTTGGTTATACCAAAAGATTTTTGTGAGTTCCAGCCCCCCTCCCACCATGTGTCCTTTTCATTTTCACCCACTTTTACTCAGGGCACATCCAGCTTTGACATGTGTTCCTCACCACCACCTAAGGTTGACTATGGATCATTGTGACCCTCAGCTCCCAAAAGGTTAATCACCAAAGCCTTGAATTCAGTTCCAACCTGTACACAAGCATCTTTGTATAGGGAAGCCTGCCTGTTCAGCTGTGGAAAAGACAGTTGGTTAATGCTGGGTTGAGCACTAACCAGAGTGTGGAATAAGTTTAGAAGGCAGTGAGACATAGTGTGCTTTAAAGTTCTGTAAATGAGATAGTATTCAAAAGCAAAAATAAAGTGAGGGGGGAAACTTATCTCATTTTGCACACTTTAATGTGGGATTTAATCTTTGAAAGTTACCTAGCTTTTAAAAATTCAATTTACATTTTTATTAATAGTTTCTGCCAGTGTACATGCACATCCGTGTATTGGTTGCTGCATATCTATTCCAAACGGGCTACGGGCATTTCTCATACTTCTGGATTAAAGGAGATTTTGGCATTTACAGAGTGTGTCAGGTAAGAAGTGAATTAAGTTTTTATGTGTATAAAAATAATTCTGAGTGACCGCTAAAAATGTAACCCAGTACTTTGCCCGCTGCCACTGACACTTACCAATGTTGGCTCATTTCCTATTCAGTAGGAGACAAGACTTCAAAAAAGTCATTGAGGCTGACAAAAGCTCACCCCTTCCTCTCTGGATCCCAATTGCCTTATCTCAGTGTTTCCCAAACATGGGTCTCCAGCTGTTTTTGGACTACAGTTTCCATAATCCCTGACCTAGTCCTTCTAGCTAGGAATGATGGGAGTTATAGTCCAAAAACAGCTGGAGATTCAAGTTTGCGAAACCCTGCCTTTGTTTAAGCCTAAATCTCCCAAAGTCTGCCACCAGAGTATGATTTTGTTTTCTTTCAGCACTAATTGCCTAAGATTTTTCCCTCCTTAGCAACTGGAGACCTCTTTGCACTTAGAGATTGGGTGTGAGGGTTAGCCCAGGAGAGGGCCTTCTCTGTGGTGGCCCCTAAGCTGTAAAACTCCCTCTGCACAGAGGTGCATCTCGCATCCATTATATAGCTTCCAGAGAACGCTGCATATGTACCTTTTTGCCCTGGCTTTTGACATTTGAAGTGTATGTTTTTAGGACCCACCTTTTTGGTATTAAACTGTCTTTAATACTGTGTTTTACTGTTATGACCCACCCTGGGACTTTAGGATGAAGGGCAGGTAATTAAAAATAATAATCTGTAAGAAATGGTTACTTCACAGATTGATACCCAGTAACAATAGTTATATAGGCAAGAATTTGCTTTGTGTTGTGTTAGGTTTTTTAATTTGACGCTGTTCTATGCATACAGAGCAGCTGGATAGAGCAAGTCTGTAGTAGGCTCGCTGGCTTCTCTTAAACAGTTTTCATTTTATGTTTTGAAAAGCCTGATCAGCAAAATTGTTAAGTAAGCTTACTGTAGTAAAAATAATTGAATATATGAAAGCTTTGTGGTACTCTGTCACTTGAGATGCAAATGTTACCTTGTTGAAGTTGTTTACACTAAAATATACATGAAAAAAATCACTTGCCATTCCT
Source organism: Zootoca vivipara (assembly GCF_963506605.1). NCBI lineage: Eukaryota > Metazoa > Chordata > Lepidosauria > Squamata > Lacertidae > Zootoca > Zootoca vivipara. The sequence continues at coordinate 31,717,366 of NC_083287.1, read as the reverse complement.
TACATTTAATAATAAAATACTTCCCCTTTTCTCCAATAACAGGTTTTATTTCGACTGAACTTTTTGGTTGTGGTGTTGTGCATAGTGATGGATCGGTCTTACCAGTTCTACTACTTTGTTCCTCTAGTCACTGTCTGGTTTATGATCATATATGTTACATTAGCTCTATGGCCTCAAATAGTCCAGAAGAAAGCCAATGGTAAATATGATTCACTTTTGTATTAAAATAACTTAAGCACTTTGTTTTGCATTCAGTTATATTCAACTTTAAATAGCATTGTGATTTTTTAATACATGGCATTCTCAATAGCAAAATCAAACTACACTTTTTTAAAGCAAAAATACTCTATCTGCCTAAATTGCTGGCCCAAATAACATAACAGAAGGTAGTCAAAGGTTATCATTGTTAATGTGGCCATTTGTGGGAAGGGAGGGTTGAAGATGGGGGAATGGTCAGGGAAAGGAGGCAGGCCTAGCCTACTTACTTACATTGAAGGGTGAACCCAGCCTAGGTAATTATTATCATCTTGGGATCCCAATATTGGGTTAACAGAAAACAGTAAAACGATTTAAGAGAAAACACTATAACTACTGTATTTAGAAAATTAACTTGCACTTTTATTAAAACAATTAATCAAAAGATGTATAAAAATATATCTGTTTGGACACACCATTATATAGTTTGTAGTAGGTCCCTGAATACCTCAGATTTTTTTTTTATTGTATGCTTGGTTCACCTCTTGGCTTGAGAGCTTAATGCTGAATGATGGCCTGCAAAGAGCCATAATTCAAGGTAATGTGTGGCCTACTTTCTTATTGAGCAGAGAGAATTCTACACCGGAAGGGTCCATGGAGGGAAATAACACTACCTTTCACATACTTTTCTCAGCCATAGTTTCCCTGATCTGGTGCTTCTCTTTTCTCTTCCTAACTCAAAAGGGCTTGTTTATTACTGGTCAGGTTTCACTTCCTGAAAATGTCCACACCTTGACACCATATAGGCAATCAGAGTTGGCTGTGTAATATCACTGGGGGCAAATGAAACCCTCGCCCTGGATGTGGGGAGGGCTGTGAAGCTGCCCCTACTGCCATGACTGTCTGGTTAGTGCCGCACTGGTTAGTGTTTCATTGCCCCCCCCGGTGCTGCCCAGTCGGACATTTGCTGCAGTCTGCTTTAACAAGACATGACTAGCTGGGGTGGAATGTGGTTTAGGAAGGGCATCCTATTGAAGTAATGTACTGTGGGTGGATATCATGTTTCCATTTTGCAGTACTTTCTGAAGAATTTCTATCTGAATGTTCATTCCCACCTACACACAGCTGTCCCTCTTGTGTATAATGCAAAAGCTGCAACAATAAAAAAAAATGCAATAAAAAAACCTTACTACCTAACATTAGTCTTGTTTTTGCTCTTGTCCACAGGCAATTGCTTCTGGCATTTTGGTTTACTGCTGAAACTAGTTTCCCTGTTCATCTGTATATATTTTCTAGCATATTCTCAGGTTTGTATTACTTGTATATTTTGGTACAAGTTAAATATTTGGCTTCTAAGGCATGTTAGAAAGCAAACATTTAAGCTGTGTTCAAAAGCAAAGCACTTGCAGCTATGGGACAGTCACAGCAACCAGCCTGTTGCTTCCGTAAGGAACAGGTTATGGTATCTGAGAGCAAAGGACACGCTTTTAGCTCTTTTGTAAATCCATTAAGTGTTTCCACAGAAATGGGTGTTGGAATGCTTGGGTTCATTCAGAGGTCTGAGGGTGGAGCATCTGCTTTCACAAAGCACATCAGCCTGTGCTTGCATCCAAAACTGGCTGTTTTGTTTTGAGGAGAGAGTATCCCCCCCCTTTGCTTAAACCTTGGTAGACTTGGCTGCTAAAACCCAGGTCCCAACATTTTTCTAGTGATGTGGAGGAGAGGCATATCAAAAATGTTTGGGCATTAAATGTTTGGGCATTTGTAAGAAAAGGAGCAGTTAAAAGAACAAGATTCTTTCTGCTGCATTTTGTTGATATTAAAATATGAATATATTATAAATGAAAACCAGATCATGTTTGCTTTCTGATATTTGACCATAAAAATAAATAAAAACATCTAGCTGCAGAATGATTGGATTTTATATTCAGGAAAACTGTGTCCCTGTCTCCGTCTAGTGAACCACTCTGAAGCTTTTAGAATAGGAAATTCTGCAGCCCAGATGAGCAGCAGCCTGATAAAAGACTGCTGGTTTGAAGTTTCTGTTATTAATCTCCCAACCCCACTCTCCTGATTGATGGGATTCCAGGTTTGTTTACCAGGCTGTGCTCAGGGTGAGGAACTGCATGAGAAGCATGTGCTTCCATATTCAGCTGTGCATTAAAAAAAACCCTCATAACTGAATATATTTAGCATATATTTTTGGGTACGGAATGCTTTCATTTTCCCAATGCTGCCTGCTCTTCAGGGCTAAAATGCAACTCAGCTGTGACTTCTGCATAAGATTTATGGCGTATGTGGCCTTATTCTGAGCATTTGAATGGCACTTGACTAAGAGAGAGAATACTGTTCACAAAGCACTTGCAACTCTTCAATTCCTAGTTCCTTTGGAAATAATTATTCACACCCTTACAATTAGGCATGTATTTCAAAACATCTCTCTCTTCTCTCTCTCTCTCTCTCTCTCTCTCTCTCTCTCTCTCTCTCTCTCTCTCTCTCTCTCTCTCTCTCTCTCTCTCTCTCTCTCTCTGTCTCTCTCTGTCTCTCTCTCTCTCTCTCTCTCTGTGTGTGTGTGTGTGTGTGTGTGTGAGAGAGAGAGAGAGAGAGAGAGAGAGAGTTTAAATGTATTTTCTTTTCAGAAACTTAAAGGCCATGTTTATTTGTTTTTCCCATTTAGACTTGCAGGGCATCCAGCCATTTTTTTAAAAAAAATAGGGGAGTTGAAAGCTTTCCTTTGACGAAAGCTGATTAAAACAGATTTTTAACTTTAAGAAAAGTTTATTAAACATTGCAAAGTTGTTTACTATTTTTATTCAGGGAACATGGATGCATCCTTTTTGTTTCTTTTTAAAATAAGCATTTTTTTCCAGCAATTTTACTGTCACAAAAAATGAAATGAAAATGCGTGTTTGAAAACCATTCTCTTCAGCAGCAAAATACTAAACTAAATTACACATCAGGCCAACTTTCAGCTCTCCTGGAGGAATTGCTTGATAGGTTTCTGACTGTCCTCTTTTTTGCCTGTTAGTTGTGTTTTCCTCATTTTTGTTGTTTTCTCAGCCTGAACACAGAAAACATCTGATAAGTAATCCACACTAATGTATATCATGGATATATGTCTGATTACAGCCAAGAAACAGAATGTTTCTTTTTCCAAATTGTTGACTGTAGATAGTGTCCGTAATTATACCTTACATCATTGCAATCTGTGGCCCTGATCCATAAATCCTTGTACACAACACCAGAATGCACAAGGCAGTCTCTTTCTTTGCCAGTCTCGAGATGCGGAACATTATAATGTGAAAGAATGGGTATTTTCACATACCTGGATAGGGGGACAAATCCTAATAGGCTGGTTGTGATTTTAGGATGCTGGACTTAAATGTACAGTGAAATGATCAAGTGTTTTATTCTAATCCTATGAAGGTCCCTGAGCATCCCCATTTACCTGCTGTTAGAAATAGAATGTTTGTGTTATATGGCCCATTGATGTGACTGAACAGTTATATTCTTTTCATGTCTGTTTATTACAGGGTGCATTTGAGAAGATTTTTTCTATTTGGCCATTGTCCAAGGGCTTTGAACTAAATGGGAGCATCTATGAATGGTGGTTTAGGTGGAAATTAGATAGATACGTATGTACAGTTTATTTTTATTTTTTAATGTTCATTGTGTGCTTTGCCTTTGTCAATTATGGCTGCCAGTCTTATGTGAGTGAAAGCAAATTATGATCTCACTCTGCAAATCATGGAATTGTAGAGTTGGAAGGGAACCTGAGGGTCATCTAGTCCAACCCCCTGCAATGCAGGACTCTGAACTAAAGGAAATATTAAATTAAAGAAGGAAAAAGTTTAGTAAATTGCTCTGGTTATTTCACTAGCTGCCCCTGTTTGTGAAAATGTATGCACCAAACCTCAAGGAACGCAAATTAGTGGCTGTAAGCCAGTGATAGGGGGACCTGTGGCCTCCAGATGTTGCCAGACTACAACTCCAACAAACCCTGATTGCTGGCTGAGGCTGATAGGAGTTGGAATCAGATAAGCTCAGGAGGCTCTACACAGGTTCCCCAGAGCTGCTGTAAATGCTTGGTCTGTAGTTTTATATATTAGACAGTTGCTCAGTAATACATGATTAGACTGAGCACATTGGGCACTTTTGCCTGACCCAGAGAGACTAACTTCATCCCGTTGCGCCTTAAGAGTCTGGCATTGGTTCTTTAAATTCAGGCATTGTTGGTGAATGTGCCCATTACGTGTGCCCATTACGTGTGGGTACCTGCAGGTGGCGATGTGGGTTAAACCAGAGCCTAGGGCTTGCCGATCAGAAGGTTGGCGGTTCAAATCTCCGTGACGGAGTGAGCTCTCGTTGTTCGGTCCCTGCTCCTGGCCAACCTAGCAGTTCGAAAGCACGTCATAGTGCAAGTAGATAAATAGGTACTGCTCTGGCAGGAAGGTAAACAGCATTTCCGTGCGCTGCTCTGGTTTGCCAGAAGCGGCTTAGTCATGCTGGCCACATGACCCGGAAAAACTGTCTGCGGAGCGGACAAACGCCAGCTCCCTCGGCCTGTAAAGTGAGATGAGCGCCGCAACCCCAGAGTCGTCCGTGACTGGACCCAATGGTCAGGGGTCCCTTTACCTTTACCTTACCTGCACTGTACTGTCTTCTTAACTGCGCCTTTGCTAAATCCTTCAACTGAGCAGTTCTTCCTTTCTCTTGCAGGTCGTTTTTCATGGGATGTTGTTTGCTTTTATTTATCTAACATTTCAAAAACAGCAAGTCCTCTCAGAAGGAAAGGGGGAGCCACTCTTTCCAAGCAAAGTTTCAAATGTTTTATTATTTATTTCAGTTGTTTCTTTTTTGGTAAGTTTCTGAGATACCTTACTCAGCTACTGTCTTTCTTAATTCCTGAATAGTTGCTTGAAGTGCGGTCAGTCTTATTGAAAATTAGTAGCAACCCTTAGGCATGCCATAAGAAGCCAAGGTTATTGGTCTGCTGACATTCTTTTTAAGAGTTTTGCCCAACTATACTGAATAAAGTAGAGAACTTCTGGAAAAAAGGCATCAGGGGTATTTCAACACAGAAGAAAACAATCTCTAAGGCTCCAAATCTGTGCAGGTTTACTCAGGAATAAACACCATTTTATTTGGCTTACTTCCTGGTATACTTACATAGGATTGCAGTCAAAGTGTAATTTGTAGGGCCAATACTGCTGTTCCACTGAATAAACTAATTTCATTTCTAGCACTGCAAAATAATTGTGTTCTTTGATGTATCCTCCATATCTGTAGTTTTAATTCTATCAGTATTTAATTGTTTTTAACTATTCCCCCCTATGTTTTTAGTTATTCTTATTTTTATCTGTAGCCATCTTGAGTCCTAGTCAGGGGGAAAGGTGGGGTATTAATTAATTAATGTATAATAATATATATGTTTATATTTTAGACGTACTCTATATGGGCCAGCAGTTGTAAAAATAAAACTGAGTGCAATGAAATGCATCCTTCGGTTTCAGTTGTGCAGGTAATTGTGTTCCCTTTGTTGCTTGCAATTACAGTCTTTGATTATAAACACTCACACAGGATGTAAAAGTGCTAAGGCTTACAAAACTACTGAGAAATCTGGCCTTCACAAGTAATGGCGGAGCAGAGTCAAACAATGTGCAGCAATCTAAGGTGTTTTGTGCACCTTAGATTGCTGCACATAGTTCAATTGTGTGGGGTAGTTCCCTCTTGCCCACCTGTGTGGTTGATCATAAACATGTTCAAACAAAACAAAGTAAGAGTATTTGAACATAATGGCACTACTGTGATAGCAATAGGTCTGCAATTTACTGTGTTTCTCATATTTTAAGACGTGCCTATAAAATAAGCCATGGCACGATTTTCTGGAGGCAATAAAATATAAGGCATCCCCCCAAAATAAGACATGCTGGGGTACCATAGTGTTAGTGGTGGGAGCAGGCCTGCATGGCGCTTCTGCAGCGCACACCTCGCCGAGCGCTGCTGTCTCTCCCGGGTCCCGCTCAGTCGGGACTCTGCGCAGTGCACGCTGCTGTCTTTGCTGGGTCCCGCTGAGTCGGAGCTCGGCGCAGCGCGCGCTGCTGTCTTTGCCGGGTCCAGCGGGAGGCCCCGCCATCCCCACGCGGCGCAGCGTCCCTGCGGGTGCTGCCTCAGGAGCAGTGAAGCCACAGCGACCCTCCCGCCCTGCAGGCACCCCGACGCTCCCAGCACAGCCATGGCGCGGCGACCCGGAACTGGTCCCGCAAGCGCTTCCGGGTCGCCGCGCCTCGGGTTTCTAAGGAAACGCAACCCGGAAGCGGAGTTTGACCAATCCGTTCTAGGCTCCGATGGGGCAGCAGCCTCTATGCTTGTGCCATAGAGAGAGCGCCGGCTTGAAGCTCTGGTGCTGGTTTGTTGGCTCTGCTTTTGAGTCCGCCCGCACCCAGCACTGCGGAGCTTGGTTTGCGTGCAAAAAGCAACAGCGCCGAAGGAGATGCGAAGGTGGGAGCCTGGGAGGGGGAGAAAGCCACCCCGAAATAGGCACCCCGTTCTGGTTTAGCGCTGCCCTGTGAGTTTTAAAAGTAGTGGCTGGGCAAAGCCCCTCCAGCTGCTGCTGTTTTTAATGTCTTGAGTGGGCCACGTGTATGGAGATCCCGGGCTGCCCAGGTGACAGTACCGCCCTCGCGGCCTTGCCTTGCTGATGTCACAGCGCCGAGTCCCGACCCAGCGGGAGCCGACAAGGGCAGCAAAACTCTCTGAAAGCTTAATACCGGTAAAAAATTAAAAAGCTTAACAAAAAAATAAGACATCCCCTGAAAATAAGCCTCGGGGTGTTTTTTTGGAGAAAAAATAAATATAAGACATGTCTTAAAATGTGAGAAACACGGCATTTATTTTAGAGCATTTTATTCTACTCTTCAACCATACATGCACTTAATTAAAACAAGTCCCTTTTGTGCAGACTGGCAATCTCAAAATACATGATAAAATGATTAGAGTTGGGCCGAGGACTGCAGGTCCCTACGGACAGGGTTCGGGCAACATGGCAGCCAGGTGCGAAAACCCACACATCTAGCAATCTCTCTCTTTCGGGAGGCTGGCATTCCCCTATCAAGTGACCAGACTGTTCCCTCGTTACAGAAGAGCCTCACGGACAGAACTTCATTCTCCCCCCCCCCCAATAGAAGTGTGTTGCATCCAGTTACTTAGACTGAAGAAATCTGGCCTGAAATTCTTTGTCCCAGAGCTTACAATAGGAAACATTGACAAGAGGACTTGTGTCCACTTGAGCTCCAGCTGAGCTCCCTTCATTGGCCTTCTCCCACCTTGTGCTCAGTTTCCTAGCCAAGCTAGAGTGTGATGCCGTAGTGCGGAGATGGGGAGCCTTTGGCCTTCCAGAGATTGTTGACTACATCTCCCATCATCCCTGGCCATTGGCCATGTCATCTGGGGCTGATGGGACACAGTATTTATTAGTTTTCTCATATATATGGCAGAGTGCTCAGTGAGGCCTGGTTCAGATGTAATGCTAAAATATAGGCTAGAATTGCATAAACTGGCAAGACAGGTTTTGCTTACTGGCTTGTGTTGATGAACCATAGTTTGAGCCAATCACAGTTTGACTCCGTTGGGATGCAACAACAAACTGGTTAGTTTAAACCAGGAAGTAGCTGCTTCCCGTTTCCTCACAGCTTTGCTGGATGGAGAGCAGGAAGTGCTTGAGCCCAAGCCTCACACAGGCTCATTATCATATACTCAGCTATGGCGTTAGCTGGGACATTAGTTGTTTGATAGCTAATACATTTCTTTGCAAAGGCCACACTATCTGTTTTCCAGTGGAAGCAACTGTACAAGGCTAGAATCTTTATTCCACCCCCAACCCCCAATCTTCACATTGCAGAATTGATTACTCCTCACAGAACGCAATGTTCTGCACCACACAGTTTGAAAGCCAGTAGGTTTTGCATTTTAGGAAATGTATAAAATACATTCAATAGATGTGCTATTAATCCAATCTTAGGTTGTCTGTTCATAACCATTGAGTTTAGAAGGATTTATTTCCAACTAAGTAAACAGGATTGCATCCTAAGACATCTTTTTACACAGCTTCTTTTGTCTTTCAGATTTTAGCTTTTATCCTTATCAGGAATATACCTGGCTATGCACGTTCTGTATATAGTTCATTTTTCGCTTGGTTTGGCAGAATTTCCCTTGAGGCAAGTAGTATAATTTTATTGTAATTTAAAGGCTCAAACACTTAAGTCTGTTTACAATAAAACTTTATTGATTTGTTATCTGGCATTATGTACAATCGAGAATTGGGTGGCCGTACTATAGTTATTAAGTGGGATAGATATAGAGGCACAAAAAAGTTCCTATAATATACTGCTTCATTTTTTAACAAAGCAGTTTTGAATTTGTCCAACTATGGGCATCTGGAATTTGGTGCTGTCAGTCTTAAATCCATCTCAGCTACCACCTGAAATACCAGCAATGTAACCAACCTAATACCAAGTGATGAAAGACCTGCACAGCAACACAGCTGGCTTACAACTCAGGAAGTTTGAGTTCTGTGCATGGTTTCTGGTTGACACTGAGGCAGAGAAGGACTCTTGAGTTAACAGTTGTGTGTCAAGCAGATATTCAACAGGTTAAACATTTTCTAGTATGGGTGTAGAATTAAAGTGGGGGTGGGGTGAACTTTGCCTGTTGACCTTCTGGGTGGTAGATATTATTACCCGTTTTCGGCCCCTACTTAATTTTGGGGCCATACCTGCAAGAGAGGACACAAATTTGCCTATGACACAAAGTATATGCAAACTTTTGGGACTTTTGTGCCCTCTTTTGCAAGTGGGGCAGAGCGCCACCCAGGAAATCATGTCTGCATAAGACTTTAGCCTGTATTAAAGTCTTTGTTGCTCTTGTGACACAAACATGTCAGATATCATATGATTTATAGCATATTTGCCTAATGTCCCAAATCAACTTTGGGGTTAAAGCTTATTGTCATGATAAATGCAATTCTAACTTCATTTTTTTCTCCCTTTCCAGCTCTTCATCTGTCAGTATCATATCTGGCTGGCAGCAGATACCAAGGGGATCTTGGTTCTAATTCCTGGCAATCCCATGCTCAACATTATTGTCAGCACTTTTATATTTGTGTGTGTGGCGCATGAAATTTCCCTGATCACAAACGATCTTGCACAGATGGTTGTTCCGAAAGATAATGCAATTCTGCTGAAAAGGTTGCTCTGTGTGGGTGGATTTTTTTCTGGACTTCTCTTCCTATCAGCATTTCAAGAACAATCAAGGCATTAGAGTTCAATAAATCTGAAAAGCTTCGCTTCAAGCTTACATTGTGTTTGCCTGAGCCCAAAACTAAAGAAATAAAAATCAACTGGAATTACACAAACCAACCACAACTTCTCTGTGTCTGGGCAACGAAGGAAAGGTATCAAAATGAAGGCAACTGAACATATACATGGAGGAAATGTCACCCCTTTGCACGGGGATATCCACCCACTAAAGGAAAAAGAAACAGAAACACTGTATACTACTGCGTGTGAAAAAAGACATATTTTCTACTTGAGCGTTTTTCCAGTTTACATCTCTCTCGAGAATTAAAAAATGGAGTGTGATTTGCTCCAGAGGCATTTAGAGACTATTGCGTCAATTTTACGTTGAGACATTATCAAATTGTTAATAATTACTAGCATATCGTAACTGATGTATTTGTATGTTTCAAAGAACTCCTTTTATTGCAAGAAGTAAAACACCCTGATCCTGGAGCCTTAAAGGCAGTTAAATTCCTGTCAGTTTACTTAAGGAAGCCAGTTTATTATCTGTGGACAGCACCGTGTTAAATGGGTTAACAGCTGTAGCCTTTTCTTTAAAGAATTCAGCATCAATGTGTGGTTAGGTTTTTCTTACTATTTTTGGAGTTTCTGAAAGTAAGAGGTTAGTAACTTGTTTTTGATTAATGCAGTGGTAGCCAATTTGACACCCACCCCCCACCATTTTGTGAGCAGCTCCCATTATCTGTGACCACTGGCCATGCTGGCTGGGGCTGATGGGGAATTGCAGTCCATAACATTGGCTACCCCTGGATTACTGGTTTTCTATGGCTACTACCGGTACATATCTAGGAAAACCTTCAAGCACTGGAGGAAGGTCATATTAATATATAATCTTATCCATGTTTACAAAGTGTATAGCATAGCATTTCAATGATCCATTTTCATTCATTTTCCTGCCCCTCTCCTATCACATTCTCCTTTTGTCTCCTGTCATAGGATTTTACTCACACCCTGTAAAAAAAAATGAGGCAGCTAGGATATTATTCAACTGTGCCCCTTCTCCAGCTGCAAGTAAACTGCATAGGGATTGGAAGTGTTTAAATCACACACACTTCAGTGAAGAGGTCAGGTACCTAGCTATGAGTATTATGATCCTGGTGTTTGTGTGTGTGTGTTTTCATTTTGGTAGGAAGAGGTTATTATCTTGCATTAGCGTACATGAGAAGAGGGGAGAAAAAATGCCTGCAACCCATATATAGGCTCTCAAATATATTTTACTCGTGACTATTTTAAAAGGGCTGCAGCCAGACAGCGTGTTAAAATCAGCAGTTTTCCTATTCTTAATGGGATTAAACAAGCTTTCCATTCTAAAATGTTAATTTTCTGTTCTGGCCTTTAGGATTACATCATTTCTAATGTTCTCAATTTAGCCTAGTTAAGCGTGCTGTGCAGATGTGGAAACTCCAGCAGTTCAGGTTGAAGGAACAGATTGCAGCATAATGGAGCTGAATTAATTTTATCCATTTGAATTCATGATTCTAGCCATATTTTGGGGAGCCTCAAGCTACATTAAAGTAGTAACAGGACAAGTACAAATCCTAGACACCATCCTAATATCTATATATCATGTAGGGGTTATGATTCAAATTTCGTGCTAAGCTTCCTTTTCAGAAGCTGTCCCTGGAGTATCTCAAATTGCTGTTTGAGCAGTGGCTAATTTCAACAGGCAGTTTGGGGGTTCTTGTAGGGAAATAGTGAGCATCTACCAGTGATATCTTCATCCTTTATAAAGTTATTGTGCCCAGGCCCCATTGATAGGGGTTTTAAATAGCATTTTTGGATTGCTGAGGGAAGGTAACTTTTGCAGAGAGACTTTGGCTAAAAGAAATATAGGTGCACACCTGAGAGTGGGGCACTTGATCCTTTTGAGTCTTGGCCTCAGTGGTTGTCTCTGCTATGCTTGTATGCTGCATATGATTTTAGGGCTTGAAGGAATGAAGACAGTATTGTTTTCGATGCATACACACAATTCTAGGTAATGATGAAACAGTATGGCTTTTTCATTTATGGGCTGTGTTTCTGATGTATACTTTTGACAGGGGCAACTTTGGAATCCCGTTACAGAAAGTCAAAATGAAATATAATTACCGGGGGCGGGGGGGAATTCCACTAAATAAATGATGGATCTCAAATGGATTTCATTTAATGCTCAAGTTGAACTGTCTTCCTTGCACTGTTAACAAACTACAGTGTGCAAGCTCCATACACAGTTGCCAGTTTATTCACAATTGTGTAAAACTGTTCTTCGCCACTGATTGTTGCTTTTGATTTTTCGTTTTTCACTTCAGTTTAGCTAAGCCCTATAGTGAAGGTTGGCAAGCCCATGGGCTGCATGTACAATTGACACTTGTAACATTTAAGGAGTGAGATGACTTTACTTAGGGGTGGGAACTTTGTTATGTTTATAAACCAAGTATTGTAGATATTTTATTTATCTGTTGTACAGATTTGGTTAAAGATTATTTTTTAGGTTTGAAATATTGCACTTGTTTGCTATTACTGTATGTGGATAAAATATATTTTCTTTTAAAGTTATGTGAAAAATATGAAGTAATTTAAGCATTAAATAAGTGTGCTGTGGGTGCCTATTTTTGTACTGGAAGGAGCATCAATTAAGCAGAAGTGTGTATGTGTGGTATTTTTTCCTAAGGATTTGAATTCTGTATTCTAATTTGTGAGAATACTGAAACAATACAAACAGGGTTATGCAGAAAATTGCAGATGAACTGTTAGGGGACGATCTTTAAGGATTGCAGTAACCAAAGGTTTCTGCCAGTAATTCACTTTTTGCCTGCCAAATTCTGAATGGCAGTGTAGCTACAGATTCCAGAATTGCTTACTCAGCAGACTATATTCTGATAGCACTTGGAGTGCTCATTTTTTCCAGTTATTACCATAGGTTGAAATAAGTAAACTAACCACATAAGCATATAAAGGACTATTTTAGCATTATGTCAAGGTCACATTGTCTATTAATTTCAAAGACTATTTAGCATGCTTCTGGCATGATTTAAAATAAATGTAGCTACCTAACCCAGTAGTTCTCAACACAATAATAGTGTGTATTGCACCAAGATTATTCTTTTTCCTAAGAATTATTCAAAAATTACTCATGAGACTAACTAGAGACACGAAGATCCAGAAGAAGAAAAAACGCAGAAAAAAGGTAAGGAAATCTCCCACACACACACACCCCAAAATTTCCCTGTGGCCTTCATATCTCTTAAGTAACATTTCTCTCCTTTGCATGGTATATACCGCTTTAAAATCCATGTAAGAAAGAGCCAATAGTTTAATATTTGTTTATTTTAAATATAACAAATATAAAAGTTACCATTTTATAAATTTGTTGAAAGTGTCCAAAGTACAAAAAAATACAGTAAATTTAGTAATATGGAAATGATTACCATCTGACACTGGAATATTTAACACTGGGCATGCATACGCCATCAGAAAAACTCAAGCATCACTGAAGCAGATAAGGAAATAAAAGATGATATTGGCTGTTTTATTTAATTACAAATTAATCGCCTCTGTAAGTTTTCTTTCCTCAGGTATACCATTTACCTGTGAATGACAATTCACAAAAAGGTGTTAGAAAGATCAATAGTCAACATAGTTTTAATTTTACAGTTAGAGAATTTCAAGTCAGCTTCATTCACATTTAAATAGGAATCCTTACACAAGAACTTCATAGATCACTTTCATCTGTTATGTAAGTTTTAGGGTGCCTAATCTTTTGGGAGACTTACCACCCAAATAAAATCTATAATCAACATGTACAGTTCACAGCAAAATGTGCTCCATTCTTATTTGTTTTTTCAACAATGAGAAAGTAGAATACTATATGTAATACTTGCCTCTAATCTTTGGAACGTTGTCATACGAAATTCTCCTTTAGTCCCCGAAAGCAGTAATAAAAAACAAAACTTTTGAAAACAAGCCCTCTCAAAGTGGATTCCTGTACAGGTCACCCAAACACCTTGAGGAATGTGTTCATATTTTTCCTGTTGCAGCAAAAACTACAAGGGGCCTTGTGGTATCTGAAAGACTAACAAATACTATGCAGCACAAGGCGCTGAGACCAAGAGGCCATCAGATGCATGAATGGTTAGCTCAAGTTGTTAGCTGCAGATTGCCTTTGATGCATTGACTCAAGTCCACAAATACCTATGCTATAATAAATTCATTAGTCTTTGTTTCCCCAAAACTCACTGCCGACTTTGAATGATTCTCTGATTAACCTTGATTTTGCTGTTTTATTTTATGGTTATGCAAACCACCAAGAATTTTCTAGATTTCGGCATAACACAGCTTTATACCAGCGTTTCTCAACCGCTGTTCCGTGGCACACTAGTGTGCCGCGGCGAGAAGGGTGATTTGCTGCCTTGTCACGTGCCTAGTCACGTGCCGCGGCGAGAAGGCGGCCGCCATTAGGGGGCGCTGGGTGCTGACCCGCCGTAAAGGAAGCCGGCCGGGGGACTTCCGGGTTGCTGCGGACCGCTCCAGACGCTTTCTGACGAAGCTCCGGGGAGCACTACTCTTTGCGGGGTGAAAACGGGCGGTTTTGAGGCTTCAAACCCCCGTATGAGGACGCCCTGCCTAAAGAGGGGTTGCAGGGCGTTGGAGGGGTTCCCGCAACGGACTGCGAGGTCCAGAAGAGGATCACAGACGCCGGCTACAGCTCTCTCCCTCCCGCACTGAGAAAGCCTGGCCGCTGAAGCGCACAAGCAGCAAAACCTCCGAAATAAGAAAGAAACGCGACCTGCATAAATGGCTGGTGCAACTCTACCCTACTGCAACTCTTCAGAATTAAAGAGACTATGTGTATCTGTAGAAGTGCAAAGAGATTTTTTAAAAAAGAGAGATACTTGAAAGACATTCAGAAAGATACTTTTTTTAAAGAGGCGCTTAAAAGAAACATTCCAAACAGACAGAGAGGGCAGAAGGGAGCCTTGCTTGCCTTGGAAAGAGATTGCAAACAGCGGAGGAGTTTTAAGAAATAAAAATAAAGAGGGGGTCATCTCTGATGTATTTAGATAACTGCAATATAGGCACAGAGTTAAATTTTTTAACTTTTTTAATGGTGGTGTGCCTCGTGATTTTTTTCATGGAACAAGTGTGCCTTTGCCCAAAAAAGGTTGAAAAACACTGCTTTATACACTAAGAACTAAAACCCTGTTCAGTCATTCAGAGAACCCATGAGGGCGAAAAGGGGTTGGGAATATGTATGCTATCTCAAACTTTAATTGGTTTTATTTTATATGTGACAGAAGAAACACTCACTTTCATCCCAGGCAGCTCACTTGAGTTGAGCAACTTAGGAGCAACTAAGGAATAATTGGGCTGCGCAAGGAATAATTAGACCCATACATAGCACTAAACCTCACCAGTGTGGAGCACATTTCCCAAGGGAAAAAACGAGAAAAGGGGGGATTCAGGCAGGACAGGATTATCCTAACGAACTCTGGTTTGGGGAGAGCCAGGAGAACCCAAAACAGCATGGGGGGGCAAGGCAAGGGGGGGTGTTCTGTCTGGCAAGCTGATACCCATTGATAGGTTTGCCATTCATTTCCATGGAAGTGATATTGATTGAAGATTCCAGTTCACTCTTTTCTGTTTCCACTATTGCATCTCACAGATGCCGTCTAAATTTTGTTAATTCTTACTCTTACAGCCTATGCAATACAAAGCTTTCTCACACCCTGCTCCTCATCCCCCCCCTGCTATTAACTTTGGGAAACCTGGCCCACGCAAAATGCGGAAGGGAACAAGAACGCTGCAATGAATCTGTGAGCACTTGTTGATAACTAGGTCATATTCTGCCTTTTCAAGAAATAATTATAAGAGTCACCTTCCGTTTGCTGCTGCGGAATCTGAGTCTGATGTGGCAGGTTCCTACAAATAAAATAATAGTAATAGTAATAATAATACAACCTCTTTAAAACATATATATGCTCTTTTGAACTCTAAACAGTAAAAGCCTCCAAGACTTCTGCTTTGGGAAAAGGTTGTTACTGGGGTGTGTAACCAGAGCTTTGCTATTTAAACGCAAGAGCCAAATTGTCCTGTAGAATGAGATGGCAACAGCACCACCACCATGGAAGAAATCAGCAGAAGCACCACAAAACTCAAACTCACAGTCTTAGGCACAAAGAGGGATACTTACTGCTGTGTTTGCATCAGTGGCATGCTAGTGTTGTCATAGCTGTCGGGGTGAACGGGTGGCACAATCTCCCCAGTGACTGGGTGAAACACAGGCAGCGTTGAGAGAGGCCAAGCTATCTCTCTGTTTTTGGACATCTCCCGAAGTTCTTTGGTGGATTTCTGAATGGCACTGTGGTGGACCAGCTGGATGCTAGATCAAAAGGAAACAACATTTGCCCCCCATATTTAATAGAATCGCTAGTGTTGTGGAAATAAAGAGTACAAACATAATACAGACATTTAAAGCCACTTGATAGATTACCACAACGTCGGTGTAAAAGACAAGGTTTATAAATAGCATATACTGGATTTTTTTTTAAAAAAAAATGGAAATTATTTTTAGAGGGGTTAGGTGACACAGCACTGGGAGGTTATATCCAGTCTACCCAGGTTTTCCCTCTGTTTCAACTGGAATATCTGGGCACAAGCTAGATACATAACTGCAATTAATGTGCCTAATTTCTTCTTCTGAGTAACAGCTGGGGGAGGGGGGAGACCAGAACCACGCCTGTGATCCAAAGACGTGGTTAACCCATTTTACCACCATCATGGTCCCAATAACACCCCTCTCACACACACACATCTGCTTTAAGAGCCTCCTGCATCAAGCCAGTGGTCCTTTTAGATGCCTGCAAGAAACCCTCAAGAAGAGCAGCCTCCACTCCTGTGGTTTCTAGCAACTGCTTTGACCTCCAGGTGGGAAGCCTCCATTGGTATCTATGCCAGCTTCTCTCCTGGGAAGAACAGCAACTTCAAGGAGGGGGCGCCAATTTTCATTGGGACCATGGAGAAAGCAACTGAATGTTATTTAGTAGCAAATAAGGTACAACAGCAAATTATGGCAAGTTCTTAAAGAAATGGGAGTGCCTGATCATCTCATCTGTCTCCTGAGAAATCTCTATGTGGGACAAGAAGCTACAGTTAGAACTGGATATGGAATAACTGATTGGTTCAAAATTGGGAAAGGAGTATGACAAGGTTGTATATTGTCTCCCTGCTTATTTAACTTATATGCAGAATTCATCATGCGAAAGGCTGGACTGGATGAATCCCAAGACGGAATTAAGATTGCCGGAAGAAATATCAACAACCTCAGATATGCTGATGACACAACCTTGATGGCAGAAAGTGAGGAGAAATTAAAGAACCTTTTAATGAGGTGAAAGAGAGCGCAAAATATGGTCTGAAGCTCAACATCAAAAAAAATAAGATCATGGCCACTGGTCCCATCACCTCCTGGCAAATAGAAGGGGAAGAAATGGAGGCAGTGAGAGCTTTTACTTTTTGGGTTCCATGATCACTGCAGATGGTGACAGCAGTCACGAAATTAAAAGACGCCTGCTTCTTGGGATAAAAGCAATGACAAACCTAGACAGCATCTTAAAAAGCAGAGACATCACCTTGCCAACAAAGGTCCGTATAGTTAAAGCTATGGTTTTCCCAGTAGTGATGTATGGAAGTGAGAGCTGGACCATATAGAAGGCTGATCGCCAAAGAATTGATGCTTTTGAATTTTGGTGCTGGAGGAGACTCTTGAGAGTCCCATGGACTGCAAGAAGATCAAACCTATCCATTCTGAAGGAAATCAGCCCTGAGTGCTCACTGGAAGGACAGATCGTGAAGCTGAGGCTCCAATACTTTGGCCACCTCATGAGAAGAGAAGACACCCTGGAAAAGACCCTGATGTTGGGAAAGATTGAGGCCACATGGAGAAGGGGACGACAGAGGACGAGATGGTTGGACAGTGTTCTCGAAGCCACCAACATGAGTCTGGCCAAACTGCGGGAGGCAGTGGAAGACAGGAGTGCCTGGCGTGCTCTGGTCCATGGGGTCACGAAGAGTCAGACACAACTAAACGACTAAACAACAACAAAGGTACAAGGTGTGTTTGATTCAACAGGCATTCAACATTATGTCTTCTTTGGCCTTGGCTGCATTGGGATAAGCATAGGTTGCCCACTGGCCTTGCATTGACCTATGCCCTCAACCAGAGGGTTCTCAACCCACGAATATTAAGCCCCTTTGACACAAGGTGTCACTGGCTTTGATTATGATCCTGGTGCTAAAGGTTGGGGGGGTTTATGAAGTGATCCACTGAGAGTCCAGCCCACAGGCCTCATTAGGCCCAGCATGGGTCCCACAAATCACGTCCTGACAGCTGATCAGCACCAGGCTTGGTGGGGTGGGTGGAGGGCAGGAGGGCGATTTGGCCTCAAGCTCAGATTCTTGCCCTGTGTATTTTGTTTGTACCTTATTTTGGTTTTGGGTGTTGTCATTTTAATTTTTATTAGAGCTAGGGATCTCAAAAGCGGGAAGTGGCCTGGGACTCTCTGGACCTCTGAGAAGGCCTGTTTAGCTCCGAGAGGGCACCTCCTTAGGATCACGGTTGCAGTAGTGGAGCTCGCCTTCTCTGTCTGCAAGAAGCAGTTTGGCTTCAAGCCACTTCCTGCAAACAGATTTCAAAGAGGTTTCAGGGAGCCGCCAATCAGCTGCTGGTTGGTTACAGCAAGTGCATCTTCAAAGGTTGCTCCAACCTCTGATCAGCTGTTAGGTGATTGACAAGTGGGTGGTCCCGCCCACCTGTCAACACTGGACGACTCCTGTTCTAAAGTATGATGAGCTTTTCAGCGTTCTGTTCCATGTAACCAAGTGCAGATGTTAATGCTTTTCATTTGGTATGTTTTAGAGCTTGGCTTCTTGTGGTTCGCTAACAATTATTAATAGAAACCCAACTTTAAAAAGCAGTTTTATGGAGTATATGTTTTTTGTTACCTTATAGAAGTTGACAGTAATATCACAAACCTCAAAACTTGAATATTAATATTCTGATTCTGGCCTCTTTTATTATGAGCTTTTAAACCCTTTTTATTTTGACCTACTCAGTTTCTCAGGAGTCTACATTTTTCAAAGCAGCCACCACAAAGATGAAGAACAAGTTAAGGAGAATGAGGATGGTATACATGTATGAAGCATGAGAAGCTACCGGGAAATGAAAATTAAGTGATGGGAGAAAATAACAGGAAAGAAGACACTTACTCTGGTGTTTGCATGTTTCTCTTTTCCCTAAAAATAAAACAAAAGTTATGAATTAAATAATAGCATTGATATTTGGAACATTAAATCTAACTGCCGATGGAAATAAGTCATGGTATGGAAATGCTGGTCCTGTTGCAATGGATCATGATCTCAAGGAGATGCAGAGCTAAACATGCAACTGGAGTTGCCTTTGGAGATTTGTTTCTGCAGCTCTTAATAGCCGAAGAGGCAAGCTGCATTTTGGAGGGTTGCGTCTTCAGCAGTGAGAGGAGCAATGGCAAACATTCAAAGAAAGAGTTGGCTGCACATCAAGCTCCTGTTTCTGCACATTCGTTTGGATCATGACCATTTGGGACAACTTGGAAGCATTTGCCACAGGGTTTATGAGAAGGCATGGATGAAGAAAGCACATAAAGAGATGGGATAGATGAAAGACATGTACACAGAGAAGTGAATATGCACGTTAAAAGGACAGGTGCTGAACTAAAATGTTCCCAGAACAGGTGCATGTAAAATGGAAGAAATTGTGTTGCTTGCTGCTTTTATTTTTTTCAAAAAATGCTTTTGGCTTTTATAATCCTAAATTCAGTTCACAATCTTAATAAGGTTTATTTTAATTGTTAGACACTACGTTTACTTTTAATTAGCTGCAAATTACTGTCAGGTTAAATAGATTTGTAAATGGGTTGCTCAGTTTTTGAATTTTTAAAAATAAATAAATTTAAAATTTCTAATTCCAAAGTTAACAAGTAGCTGTAATTTGATTTTATTGCATGTTTTAGAAAAGGCTAAAAACGGACTGTGTTTTTATGAACTGAATCAAGTTCATCTACTATTCTTTTTGTCGTGTACCTTTTAAACTCACACAATTATAAAATACTTATTAATGTTTCAAAGTACTCACACGCCTTCCCTTCGGCAGCACATAATATAAGCAAGTATTAGAAAAAGCACCAGGGCTATTGCGGAGGGCACTGCCAATGTAATGAGGAAGTCTGAATAATAGTCTCGGCTTTTCAGGCTTTCAGAAGGCGGCTTATACTCGCCACCATCTGGTAAGATCCCTTCTCCACGGACCACTTCTTGATAGGTGGAAACGTGCTGTGTTTTGTCAACCTGATACCAAACAGACAAAATATATTTTAGACCTTGGGAGAAAAAATGGGGATCATAAACCAGCAGAGGTTAAGCAACAGCCCTCCAGAATCATAAATTGTTATTTTTTTAAGGAAAATTTCTACCACATATTGTCTGTATAGAAATCTGGTTGTAAAAATCAAGACACTTTTTTTCACTTTCTGTTCAAAGGACATCATGCATTAGCTAGAGAACCCTGCCTGAGAACTGAGATCTTCTACAGAGACCCTTCTTGCTGGACCTTCAGGAATTCATAAGAGGACAAGTCATTAGACGGCCTTCTCTGTAGTTTCTCCCACAGGAGATTTGTATGGTTTTGTTTAAGACACCAGTTTAAAAAAACAATAATCAGGGCATTGAGCCCTTCTTGGCATTTTGGCAGCAACGAGTCATGTGTTGTTTTTTTACTGTACTCCATTCTGGTCTCCTTAGGTAGAAAAGCCAGGATATACCGTATATAGTTTTAAGTAAACAATCAAGCAGTCATTGATCGACAGGAGATGACACAAAACCACTGCTAGAGGTTTACTTAGCATTGAATGGTTGCTTTACTGCTGGGATGGGGAACTCCTAAGAATATCTGGAGGGCCACAACTCTGCTAGTCCTTGACCATTAGCCCTGTAGTTGGGCTGATGGGAGTTGGAGTCCCAACAATATATGAAATACTTGCATATTTACTGGGGAATAAATCCAATTGAAATCAATGGGACTGTGAACACTTAGGATACTGTGCTTTGAGGAAAGTATCTCCTTGAGCAAGGCTTACAGAGGAAGTGATATAGTTTGAAGAGTTACTAACTAGTTATACCTTAACTCTAATTCTTCAGCAATGGCATAGTTCTTTCATAGTATAAGGCAGCTTTCTATCATAGAATCGTAGAGCTGGAAGGAACCCTGAGAATCATCTAGTCCAACCCCCTGCAATGCAAGAATATGCAGCTGTCCCACATGAGGATTGAACTTGCGACCTTGGCATTATCAGCACCAACCATGCTCTAACCAACTCAACCATGTTCCTAAGTCAGACAGTTGATCCATTTAGTTCACTGTTGTCTGTACTGACAGTTCATATCCCCCCAATGGGTACTCTTAAACAGGGATGGCGAAGTTGTGACCCTCTAAATGTTGTTGGACTACAACTTTCATCATCCTGATTCACTGGCCATCCTGGCTGCGGCTGATGGGAGTTGGACTCCCACAACATCTTGAGGGTACCAGGTTCGCTGTCTCTGGTTTAACAACCTAGATTTTCTTCAGGTGCTGGGCACCATTTAGTTGCAGGGGCAAATGGACTTCTCTGGGGGGGGGGCATTCCAGAGCATCAGCTCATGTCCATCCCATGAACCTCAGAAGGTTAAAAAGAAATCTACAGAATCTGCCCTCCAGAAGATTATTTTAAAGACAAATTGGCTGTGTGTGTTCTGCAATACTGCCAACCAGCAACTCACCAAGGAGATTTTACACCAGTCTATTTGAAATTGGGCACGGAACTTTTTATCACAAGTTATTACAGGCTCCATTTCTTGACTGCATCTCAGCTGATTTTGCGGGTTTTCAACTTCCCGTAAGCAGGAGGAGAATGTAGCATCTGCACCAACCATAACATAGACACTGCAAAGAAATGTTGACAGCTTTAGGATGGTCACAGATAAATTTTCAATCAATGGATTGGATCCAAACGTCTGTGAATGGAAAGAGCTCCTCACTGTTTCCACTTAGCTCTCTGTTGCACAGCTCATTTGCAGATTATGCACAGTTCAAAAGCAGACAACATGAAAGCTGGCAGCAAACTACAGCATGTGCTTTATGATTCTCTGAATGCGTCACCAAAGAACTGGACCCAGGACCAAAATTATCCAGGATAACCTGGGGTCCTAAATCACTGCCCTCTCAAATCACCATGTCCACAAATGAAATATGGGAAATAAATCTGTATGTATTTAGATTCAGTGAACCCAAACAGGACTTCAAAATCAGATGTAGCAAGGGCTGCTTCAATACAGAGACATTACACCTTGTAAAAGGGAGCCTTTTGCAAAGGCAATAAGCAATGGGCAAAACCCTTAATAAGCTTAACCAGGCAAGATCAACAAGCAAACCCTTGCTTAGCAAAACGTCCAAGGATCCTGTTTATATCCTCATGGTTGAATAAAATTTGACCACCAGAGGGCACTGAGTCCCCCCCCCCTTTTCTGAGAAACCACAGAACTAGCCGAGTCTCAGTCAGATTGCATGTGAGCAACTTTGCCTGCAGAGCGCACCAAGCAAAGCAAACTGGACAACTGCAGTGCTCCTCAACACAGGGAAGGGGATAAGGCTGAAAAGGTATCTTTGTTACTCAGAAAAGCTCTCTGGATGGCACTGAGAGGATGCAATGGTAGCAAATTCCCCACTGCCATGGCAGAGTCAAAGAAGCACTAAGCTGTGCCTAGTTGGATTCTGTCTGAAGCACTTCTAGTGCACTGACCATTTCCTAGCCACTTTCATCAGCCTCAACTCTACATTAAGCCACAGTGTGGTGTAGCTGCACCCTTCACAAACCATGCACTTGGGAGCAATGGCAGGCTGGGATATTGGACCCAATCACACAGGTTAACATTTAAGTGTGTAGTTCTGTACTGTATTTAGGTACCAAAAAACACACACCAAAAATCCCAAAGCTCCAAGTAAAGGCTAGGACTGGGTGGGTTCAAGCACAACCTGGCTTTGCAGCAGCATGAGTAGAAAGGATCTAATTTTATCACAAGCTGAACATGAGCCAGCTGTGTTATGTGGCTGCTTAAAAATCAAATGGAATCTTCAACTACCTTACCAGAAGCACCGTGTCTAAATTCTGAGACTTAATAATCCCACTTCATTCTGTGCTAACCAGGCCAGTACTGGGTCTGGATGAAGGTGGCACCGTGGTCTAAACCACTGAGCCTCTTGGGCTTGCTGATAGGAAGGTCGGCAGTTCGAATCTCCACGACGGTGTGAGTTCCCATTGCTCTGTCCCAGCTCCTGCCAACCTAGCAGTTCAAAAGCATGCCAGTGCAAGTAGATAAATAGGTACTGCTGTGGTGGGAAGCTCTGGCTTCTGTCATGGTGTTACGTTGCACCAGATGTGGCCACATGACATGGAAAGCTATCTGCAGAAAAACGCCAGCTCCCTCGACCTGAAGTGAGATGAGTGCCACACCTCATAGTCCCCTTGACTGGACTTAACCGTCCAGGGGTCCTTTACCTTTTACCTTTACTGAATCTGAAAACTGAGTCCTATGAGCAATGACTCATAGGACTAGAATCAATGGGTGGAAATGGCAAGAAAGCAGATTTTATTTCGGCTGAATTCAGAAAGGACTTTGCTCAGTTTTCCTAGCATTTTCTTACCTGATAAAAGCCTATTGTGGAAAACCAGCAGAACGTAGCAGAAGTGTAGCGCTCATTTCCATATTATTTGGTGTTTTTTATAAAAAAAAGTGTGCAAGCCCATTACCCAGAGGTGATGCCCCCACAGCCACCATTTTGTATTATGCCACAAACCCACGCAGCAGTCATTTTGTGACTTGCATGAATGGCACTTGCTCAAAATTCCAAATACGTTCACTAGCCCAGAAAGATTGGCAACCCCTGCTTTAAGGCTCTTTACTGCTTTTGTTGCAAGTTGTACATTCTAAAATATCTGGAATGCTAGCAGAAATATAATGAAAACTTGCTTACCCTTCTTTCATGTCATTAATAGGAAGTGGGACTCTGCCTCCCCTATCAAGAGCTGAGGTGATGTTTATGGCATTCAGTTTCTCCGGCTGCCAAACATTTTTCACCGCTCCAAGGAAGTCTCCAAGAACCTCACTTGCCAACATTTCCTCTACATTCATATTCTTAATGAAGAACTCTGCTTGATATTGTAAAGGAAAATCTAATTGCAAAGAGAACATTAATTATGCCTTATTATTTGTCTTCTCACAAAATTACAAAGAAGGGAGAATAATGAATCAGAAATACAGCACTGTCATTTTCTAAATATAACCGACTATGGAGCAATCCAAGATTGCTTAGATTTATAAATCTAAGGCTTGCAAAGCAACTTCCACAAATGCTCAAGAGGCATCCAGTCTCTTAACCACAGTTACAAGACTGGTGGTTGCATGATCTCTGTACTGAACCACTGGCTTGCATTTGGCTGCTTGAAGGATGGGGGAGAAGCTCAACTCGGTCCGCATTTAAAAGAGCACCTACTTAATCACACTTGCTGAAATGACACACACACAAAAAAACACAGCCATCCTTTGAAATTCACACTTCTCCGAAACTTGCAATGCAGTTATCCAGACAAGGGATGTGTACACAACTGCACGTACTAGGGGAAAGTGTGCATAAAAATAGCATACAAAATTGCATTATATGGGGAAAATTGCTTTTCAAAAATGGGTATTATGGGGGGGATGTCCTAATACACTGATGAATTTTCCTAAGGACTTTTACAAATAAATAGATCACAAGCTGATGTGGGAAAGTGAAGAACTGAACTTAGGAATGAAAAAATGAGAAATGGAAATTAGAGGATTTGCCCATCCCAAGGCTGATCATGTCAGCACCTAAGACTCATGTAGCTTCTTGTTCCCCTTCCTTATGCACTCCGATTCTCTCCCTCGTTTCCTGGTTTGCACAAACCACAGTTTGCCTACAAACTGAGATCAGAAATTCGCATCACACTATGGGTTTTTTCTCACTTGAGGCAAACCATGGTGATGATCACTCTAAGAAAAGTGAGGGATTGAACTAGGAATGAGCACTTAAGTCTTGGCATAAATGGCTCACAACGTGTGAACTGAGCTACTATGCCATTCCGATATCTAAAATGGAATGAAGGAGAGTTCTTTAACAGAGGTGGCTTGGAAATAACAAAATACAATACAATTAACTAAATACAGGATAGCTTAGCATACCTCTTTCCTATCCTTTCGCCATTTATTTATTCTAAAAGAATCTCCTAATAGTGTAATATTATGTATCAGTGCAATCTAAAATGCTTACCTTCTGATGCCATTATATTAATAATCAAATTATGTCTGGCCGTTTCAAAGGTGCGCCTGTTATAAGCAGTGATCTAAGAAAGAAGAAACATAAACCAGAAACTTGTTACTATATTTCCAAAAACTATTATCAGTTGAGCACGAAAAACTTGCATCTAGCTTGACAATTATATATACCGGTATATGCTGTGATGAGCCTCATGAGAAGAGAAGACTCCTTGGAAAAGACCCTGATGTTGGGAAAGATTAATGGCACTAGGAGAAGGGGACGACAGAGGACAAGATGGTTGGACAGTGTTCTCGAAGCTACCAACATGAGTTTGACCAAACTGCGGGAGGCAGTGGAAGACAGGAGTGCCTGACGTGCTATGGTCCATGGGGTCACGAAGAGTCGAACATGACTAAACGACTAAACAACAACAACAATATGCTGTGAAAAGCCAGCGTTAGACGCGGAGAAATCTGGGCAGTGGTTGGGCCCTTCAAGCTTTTTGTGGAAGGACAAAAGGGAGAAGGGAAAACACATTATACCTCAAAAAAAAGGAGAGCATACGTTGTGTGAGAGCCAGCCAAATAACAGCAAGTGGACAAAGGAGGTAACCAGCCACATCAAAACCAGTGAAAAGGCTCATAGGCCCACCTGTAAAATCAATCAGATGAGCAGCTATGAAAGACAGGGACTTCCGAGTGAAAGCGCCTTGGTTATGTTATCTCCTCCCAAGTGATTTGCATAAGGCCTCATCAGCACAAGCTTTAAAATGGGCTCCAAAAAAACCCCACTTATTTTTGGCAACTTCTTAATGAGTTTCTATTGTTGATAACTTGAATGTTTCTAATTGCTTTTAGTTACATTTATAACACTGTATTGCTGGCCTGTGGGTTGTTTTAGGATGCTACGTTATGTTATTCCTTTTATTGAAACATGGACACTGTGTTCCTGGGATCATCCCTAGGAATGGGTGACATTTGTACTTTCATTCCCATGGAGCCAATTTTTCATTGGTCTCAGAAATCCATAGAAACGTCACTAAAGATGTAACCCTATCCCCACTTCCCTGGGCGTAAGCCCCACCTAACTCTATAGGACTTAACTTCTGTTGTTGTTGTTTAGTCATTTAGTTGTGTCCGACTCTTTGTAACCCCATGGACCATAGCACGCCAGGCACTCCTGTCTTCCACTGCCTCCCGCAGTTTGGTCAGACTCATGTTGGTGGCTTCGAGAACACTGCCCAACCATCTTGTCCTCTGTCGTCCTTGAGCCTTCCATCTTTCCCAACATCAGGGTCTTTTCCAGGGAGCCTTCTCTTCTCATGAGGTAGCCTCTGAGAAGGGCTGATTTCCTTCAGAATGGATAGGTTTGATCTTCTTGCAGTCCATGGGACACTCAAGAGGCTCTTCCAACACCATAATTCAAAAGCATCAATTCTTCGGTGATCAGCCTTCTTTATGGTACAGCTCTCACTTCCATACATCACTACTTAACTTCTAGAATGGGACATATCTAGGTTCATGCTGTAAATTTCCAGCTACCCTTGTGTTTACAAACTGCTAGCATGAATCAGATGTACGGTACACCTACACGTACTGTAGATCCTCTCCATTGCTTTCAACTTGATATGCACACGGGTACGGATGCTGTTTATTCTTTTCAATGGGTTACACATACAATTACATATCCGAATGCAGCTGCTGTCCCTTGTTCTCAATATGAGAACATATTTTACATACAGGGCCACATTTCTATAGCTCTGTCCAACCTTGTGCAAAAGTTTGCAATTCCAGGTGCCAAGCACACACTCCTGCCAATAAAAGGTGAACTCTGCAGCCTTATTTTGGCATTCTTAGCTCCTTTGGTCAAAAACACAGAAGGTGCAAGGACATGCAAAGGAGCTCCACCCTGGCATCATCATGTGCTCTTCTCCAAAGTCCTTGTGTACAGAGCAAATATTCTACAGGGAGATGGCTTTCATATGCATAGTTGTTCCAAGGGAACCTTCTTGTGTACAATTATATGCAGTGCTTTTTTCTGGGGGGGACGCATACCCCTAAACATTTTGTGAGATTCACAGTTTGGCCTCATTGAGGGGCAGTTCTTCTTCTTCTTCTTCTTCTTCTTCTTCTTCTTCTTCTTCTTCTTCTTCTTCTTCTTCTTCTTCTTCTTCTTCAAAAAGTTTTATTTACATTTATCACTGTAATTACTTCTTTTATGGTACTATTATAACATCGAGTCATCCTTACAAGCAGTATTTCAATATGAGTATGGAAATTAGACATTTTTTGGGGGGGGGAGCACTGATTACCATAATGGCCCGAATATAAGCCGCACCCATAAGTCACACCTTTAAAATTCAAAGGGGGTAAAGGTAAAAGACAATACCTGAATATAAGCTGCTCCCTTAAAGTTCCGTTTTACTGTACAGTACCGTGTTTCTCATATTATAAGACATGTCTTATATTAATTTTTTTCTCAAAAAAACACACCATGTCTTATTTTCAAGGGATGTCTTATTTTTTAATTAAGTATGGTAAAGCAAACTACCGGTAGGCATTGTATGCATGCAGCATCATAGAGTCGTCACTCTGGGGCACAGTGCCATTCTGAAGATTTCAATACCCTGCCACTGTTGTGTACTCTTACTCACTCTCTCTTTGCAAATAACCTCAACTTGTTAAGGAAGTTACTCAAAAGAGCAAAACTCATCTGAAAGCATTTGCATAGCCAGCCTTATAGAAAATGAAGCTTTGCTTTTGAGAATGTGTGTGGTGTTTTTTTAAGAGGTTGCTTTTAAAAAAAGAAAGAAGCAGAATAGCATCAGGATGGATTATGAGATAATCCCTTGTACTGCTGATGTTGCAGAACAATTTATGATTTGCAGCTAAGCTAAAACAAGAAGGGGAGAATCTGTTCCAAAGGCAGCGTAGCTGCAATATTACTGGGTTATGTTCTCTGTTTCTTGCATCTTTAAAAACACCACAGCAATTTAATTTGGCAAACGTCTTCATGAAAGTTCATTCTTAAACCAGAATCACAAACCAACAGTTTTGATCTTAAGGAGAAATGTTGCTTACATTGTCCCCCCCCCCCAAAAAAAAACCCACCTGGTATGCTAGGCTGAGAGTGTGGTGTGATTGTGTTCTGATTTATAGCTATTCTAGAAGCAACAGTTGGACACCCAGATTTTGACAGCAGTCATTAGCTGCTAATGATCTAGAATGTGTAATGTGTGTGTGAGAGAGAGAGTTCATTGTATGTCTAGCATGTCTTAAGCAGAAATATCCATAAGGCAGTTTAGAAAGGAAAAAAACCCACACACACAACCGTGTTAGAGTTAGTAATTAAAGAGAATTGTAGAGCAGATCAAATTGCAAAAACTGCCGGGGCTTATCAGATCGCGCGCTTTGAGCTGCGGCTCCAGCCAGCTCCCGGGCTTCGCGCGCTGCCCGCTAAGGCTCCTGCTGGCTGCCGGGGCTTATCAGATCGCGCGCTTTGAGCTGCGGCTGCAGCCAGCTCCCGGGCTTCGCGCGCTGCCCGCTAAGGCTCCTGCTGGCTGCTGGGGCTTACCGATCGCGCGCTTTGAGCTGCGCCTCCAGCCAGCTCCCGGGCTTCGCGCGCTGCGCACTAAGGCTCCTGCCGGCTGCTTAGCAGGGTCCCGATCCTTTCTTCTTTGCCCGCCGCGGCTCCTGCTGAGCCTTCGCTGAGGCTCTACCTTAGCCGGGCTTCGCACTGAGGCTCCTGCTGCAGCTCTTGCTGTGCGTGCTGCAGCTCTTGCTGGCTCCCACTCGGACGGAGCTCCACGTGGCAGCGGCATCCGGTTCTGAGGAGGCATCTTCCTTTTCTTACGGTACCATATTTTGCACAGACCTGCTCCCACCACAACCTGGTACTGGTACGTCTTATTTTCGGGGTATGCCTTATATTTCGCCAGGTCATGAAAATACTGCCATGCCTTATTTTTTAGGGATGCCTTAAAATATGAGAAACACGGTATGTCTCTTTCAGCAGCGATATCATTAAAGCCAATTTTTGTAAGCCTGCAAATTTATGCTGCACTTTAACTTTTCAAAGTCGGAATTTGGGGGTGGGGGGTGGGGGGTGGGAAGTGAGGCTTATTATATTCAGGCCAATATGGTATATGCATGAAGGTCTCCTTCCAACAACTTCTTGTGCTGTATGTACAGATATCAGAGGAGGAATGCAATGTCAGGGTGTGGCTACTCAGTGGGTCCCACTCCTTGACCCTGTGCTGTTGAACATTAAAAAAAGGGATGGGATTAAGGACTGGTACCAGGTCACGGCCGGGTCATAAAATCCTGGGATCTCTTTCAGGCTGCCCGAAGGCCGAGTGCTGTGACACTTTGAAATCATTGGTTTATTGTGGCATTAGATTTCATAAGCAGCTTAATTCACCAAACATATGAAGCTGGCAGAAGGAAGACATGAAAACAATGAGATTGGATGTTTGAATTTTTTTTATAAAAAAATTATTTGGAGATCAGGGTGTTTTTTTTTAATTATCATCAAGGGATGTTATCATACAGCACATAGTTACCCATGACAACATGTTATGTGTCTAGATGTTTGAGACAGGGTCTAGATAAAATATTTTGCAGCAAACCTACCTCAATGACCGATGGTCTTCCCACATTGTCTATTGTCGGTGACCCATACAACACTCCATCGCTGTAGGGTGTTCTCTGGATGTATCGTAGCCAACCAGGTCTGTCAGGGTAACCCATTAGGTTTGTGTTAAAAGTTATAGGATCATTGTTCATCTCGCCTGGATAAACAGGACATCCAATTTAAAATGCAGTATCACCAAATGAACAGCACAGTATTTTCATGCAATGCAAATGACAAAGCAGGAAAGGGCAAGCTGTCAATAATTCCTGTTCTTGGTAGTGGGCTATGATCATGAAAGAATTATAATTCTGCATTTACACTGTAAATCAAATTGATTTTGCATTTTAGTTCAAAAATGCCCTTAAAGATGCACCAACCCACAACCAGCAATGATGGAAATCCTGGCTCCTGAGACTGCAAACATCTGCATAAATTTCAGTGAGATGTGCAGTGCAGTCCTCTGCCTATTTACTCAGAAGCAAATATCTGCATGTCAACTCTACTATTTGCAGAGGGCTCTAGAGTTAGCCTATTATCTCCCATCCACTTCTCCCAGGTAAGTGCAGATTGCAGCTTAGCTAAAGGGAGTTGTATGGTAAAGTGTTTGTTCTGCTGCTGGCTTGAGAGCTATATGACATGCCAAACGAAAGAAAAACAAGTATAATTATTCACATACTTTCTTCGTTTACAGAACTGCCAAAGTATATTTAAAGTATTTTGTTAAACTGGACTAAAATTGTCCCAATTTTATTTCATGGAAGCCAAATGACTGTCTACAACTGCAGATTGTGCCCTACATTGTTGTTGTTTTTATTTTAAAAATGAAGAAAAACAGCACCGAACTCAAGAAATGGGTTTCTTTCATTGCTAAAGAAACAATAATTTCAGACCAAAATAGAGGCAATGAGAAACACAACAGTTGTTTGTTTAATAAACAAAAAACAACAAAAAACAGTAAGCGTGGAGGATTTCTGCTGGGACTGCAGCACAAATGGGGTAATGATTTAACCCAAGCATCCCCAAACTCGGCCCTCCAGATGTTTTGGGAGTACAATTCCCATCATCCCTGACCACTAGTCCTGTTAGCTAGGGATGATGGGAGTTGTAGTCCCAAAACACCTGGAGGGCCGAGTTTGGGGTGGTGCCTGATTTAACCTTTTACCCTTGTAATACGGTTGATGAAAATTGATACATGCACACCCCAAATGCTCCTACAAGGTCTGGGAGGGAAGTCTTCACTGGTGACAATGGAAGCTGCTTTCTTGGGACTAATAATAGCAGCTCCAGCAGCAAAGGGGCAGTGTTTGTGTGCCAGGACCACAGTGAAAAGGAGAGGCTGTTGCAAGGTGGCATTTGGTCCCAGGCATGGGACTCCCCACCCCTGATGTACAGGATTGCCTTGCAAGGCAATATATATTTATAAAACTGTAAGCATTTCTTACCAGGTTTTGGATAAGGAGGAAACTCCCCTTTAAAATACTCCCTCTCCAAGACGTGGACAAACAGAACTCCAGCAGAAGGGTACACCGTATGATCGGAGTGCACCTTCGAGAGAATTGTGTACACTGGGAAAAGAGGAGCAGAGAGAAGAGACAGGGAATGAAAAAGTAGGACACATTCAAAATACCACCACATTCAAAGCCGCAGCAAGTCATTTCTGGGGAAAGGAAAGCAGAAAAGGATATCCCTATTAATGACAAGTTAAGAAGTGGACAAGGACGACAGAAGACACGCAAAGCATTGCTTCTTCTTTCTTATGTATGCTAACAAATCCTATGCATGTGTAGGCAGCAATCAAAATTCAACCATTTAGCATGTCGCTGACAAAGAAGCAATTGTTCTGCTTTGTCCTTTTGAGTATGGTAAGGAATTATCATTTGTATCAGTTAACTATGCATTGTGGATGCATTGTGGGTTTTGTTTTTATTTTTGCATATTTTGATAAAAAAGAAGTTGAACAACAGGTATCGCCTTATAGTCTTCTTGAAAGCAAATCCTATTGATTCCAATAGGAATTACTTCCATGCTTAGGAAAGCAGCGTTAAGAAGTTAAAATTAAATAACAAACAAAAGCGTGACGGAAGGCGTTTCAGTATTATAATGAATGGCTATAAATAATCTATTTGCTCTGTGTCGGTCTCCATCCATAGAGGATGTATCTTCTCCATCCATAGAGGAATATTTTCTCAATGACCTAGTTCACACATCACATTAAACAATATTTAACGACCAATTGTTTAATATAATTGCACCATGAGATGGTGCATACCGCCCAAAAATTCTTGCTCCATTATCTCCCCTGCTCCTGTTGCACGGCTAGGAAACAAGCTAAAGGTCCAGCGCCGAGGGCCGAGGTTACAGGGAGCCAGGAAGAGGGCCTTCTCAGTAGTGGCACCCACCCTGTGGAACGCCCTCCCATCAGATGTCAAGGAAATAAACAACTATCCAACTTTTAGAAGACATCTGAAGGCAGCCCTGTTTAGGGAAGTTTTTAATGTTTGAAGTTTTATTCTGTTTTTAATGTTTTGTTGAAAGCAGCCCAGAGTGGCTGGGGAAACCCAGTCAGATGGGCGGGGTAGAAATAATAAATTATTATATAAATTATTATAAAGTCTCGTTTGTCATGATGTCCAAACACAGGGTCATGGTTTCTTTCTCTCCAAATGAGCCATGAACAGGTAACAAAGGTTCATTCTTGGCTTACTGCTCATGGTTTGTTTGAGGGTTTGCACATCACAACAAAGTCAGACTTTGGCTTATTTTCTGGCAGCACAGCAGCTGTAGGTACGGAGCAGGAATTTTTCAGCAAGGTGCACCAGCATGCTGTAGTTTAACTATGGTTTAAATGTGAAATGCAGACTTGGCCTGTGTAGGCACAGTTCCTGCCGCTGGCGAATTGGACAGCAGCAGTCATCTGTCGGCACTGGCAGATGGAGTCCATATCTTACTCTCACAATTAAAGCGGTGACTGGCAGGTGGGCAAACACAGTGAATTATATGCACCAAGCTGCCTTGAACGCCTACTTCTGAATCAGGACCAGTATGAATAACCTCCATAGCACACCTTTACATGGGTGTAGCCAGGATTTTTGTTGGGGAGTGCAAAACCTCAGTTTGCTATGTAATTTTATGGATTTTTATTGATTGGGGGGCAGCTGCCCCTGCCCCCCCTTGTCTACGCCCATGCACCTTAATTAGTCCAAATGGGATGGTCTCTTTAGTTTAAAGGTCCAATACTGCTATTTGCATTACATCCTTAACTGTGTCATACCATCGTTTAGCTATATACGTCTAAAATGCTATTAACTAGAATCCTTTTAATAATATTTTAGGCATTTATCAGAAGAGCAGAAGAGGGAGCAAGATATGAGATCTCTTTTCATGTGGGCATCCATCAGACAGCAGAAAACACACATACAGCTGTGTCTGTGTATTTTTACATTAATGAATCTGTAAATGCAAAATGAGATGCTTGATTGTTGTTGTTTTTAAAAGGAACACCCTTCTCTCTAAGCTGGTTAGTGCCAAATTTTGTTTAACTTTTGGCGCCAACTAAAAACATACCCCTTCACTCAGGCCTTCTGCAGGAGTTTGATGTTAACTGTTAAATGATGGGACTGCCTGGAATAGGTTTAAGACACCTTCAAATTTTGCATATGCTGGTTTTAATTGTGATGTTTCATCTGAGTTTACATGTACCTAACGGGGGGGAAATGGGCCCAGGGTGTAAAAACACACACACAATCACAGATGAATAAAAAACTAATTCAGATACAAATATAAATACATTACATTTGAGTGGGTACTTTATTCAAGTCACAGTAATGACTTGGAATGCCTACGATCTGGGCCTATATCAGTCCTCAACACACTTGACTTACCAATGTTTTGTTTGTCTTTGTATAAATAAGGCTGAAAAATCTCATATTTTAGAGCTACTGATTTTCTCATAATAATGGATGGCAAGGGCTTCCAGAAGTTCATCACTGAAAGCTGCTGTCAAGTGGCATAAGTAGCATTCACAACTACTATTACAATTCGGTTATCACTTTCAACAAATCTTTCCTATCTGGAAAATACATATTTCCTAATCTTTGTGTCCTCAGGAGATGCACAACTGAACTTCTCCAGTTATCCTTTCACTGAATAAATGCATACACTGATTGGACTCAAGAGAGAATGTGTGATGTCTAAATTCAGTAATGTTCATTATTCATTGAATATGAAACTCAGATTTTTTTTCCAGGGGGAATGTGGGTTCCTATTTAATATTCCATACCCATTGTAACACAGAATTCCTTGCAGTTTGCTGTATCAACAAAAGTGGCACAAATAGGGAGATTTCTAATCATCTAGGTCATGTTGATCATTCAGGAAACCTTAGGCTACCCTGTCATCCTCATCAAAATGAAAATTCAGTTTTAAATGCAAAAGCGAAAAAGACAGTCGGGCCTTTCTGTGATCATGTCAAGCGATTAAATTGCAGAATGTTTTAAATGAATCATATAATGCAATTTGGGCATGCTGGAGACAGTTCAGCCCTTTGGCATGCTGATAAATTGAATGTGAACATTTTACCAGCATTTGTGCGCACCTATCAAGAAGCATCACTGAATTGTCCCATATCACTTGATAGAATAGATTTGCCCCAATACTCCCTTTGTAAAACTGTAGCAAGGAAACCTTACTAGCACTGGGAAATAAAGGCCTCACTACAACTGTGGCATTTTTCACTTCTAGCAAGCAAACTCTTTGAATCAGCTGTTTCTCCTCCTGCTGGAGCAGAGCTCTGGAATGGCACAAATGGAATGAAGTTCACAATGCCTTCTAGCTTCCAGCTGGAGTAACCCTTCACTTCTGCAACCAGAGCAGCAGAAACCTCTCCAGAACAGGATGGCCACAAGGTCTGAAACAGAACAGCAAACAGACATGGGAAATCTGCAGGCTTATCAGACCGTCTTGCAGTGTAGACCCTCCTCTGATCAAACATCCACTGGTGCATATGCAAGGGAAGTAATAAAAATAAATAAAAATAAAGCCCAAATGTATCCCAAAGAGGGGCTCGTGCCCTACAGTTAACAGATTTTAATTCTAGAACCCAAGGTCATCCAATGAAGCTGAATTTTGGAAGGTTTAGAGCAGATAAAAGGAAGTACTTCTCCACACTGCACAGAGTTATCACAGTGGTACTTTGGTTCTCAAACATAATCCGTTCCGACTCCAGAAGCCATTCGAAAGCCATGGTGCGGCTTCCGATTGGCTGCAGGAGCTTCCTGCACTCAAGCGGAAGCCGTGTCGAATGTTCGGCTTCTGAAAAACATGCGCAAACCGGAACACATACTTCCAGGTTTGCGGCGTTCAGGAGCCAATTTGTTTGGGAGCCAAGTCGTTTGAGAACCAAGGTACCACTGTACTGTGAAAATCACTACCACAGTATGTAGCAAGGGCCACCAACTTATAAGTCTGGTTAGGAGGCGGGAGGATTTGGTGGGCCCATGGCGGCCAAGGCTGTCAATGGCTACTTATCATGTTGGCTATGTACTACCGCGAGGATCAGAGGCAACATGCCTTTGAATACCACTGGATAACAACAGCTGGAAAGAACTATTCTCCTCATGCCCTGCTTGTAGGCCAGGCATCCCCAAACTTCGACCCTCCAGATGTTTTGGACTACAATTCCCAACTTCCCCAACCACTAGTCCTGTTAGCTAGGGATCATGGGAATTGTAGGCTAAAACATCTGGAGGGCCGCAGTTTGGGGATGCCTGTTGTAGGCTATCCATGGTCATTTGGATGACAACTGTGAGAACAGGATGCTGGACTAGATGGACCTTCGTGAGATCTAGCAGGGCTCTTCCTATGGTGACAAACCAATGTTTTTCCCGGCTTCTCCACTTGGGTATCTGTCTGTCTGTCTGTCTGTCTATCTATCTATCTATCTATCTACCAGTGCAAATATACACTCTTCTTTGGGGACACTCACTGTCCTTCACAGTACCTGTTCACAAATACAATATTGCCACGTTTGTCTATGGTGTGATACTCCCCAAGCTGTTATTGGCCAGATGTTGCATCTCCAACTGTGCCATATATTTCAATGCTGCTCCACTTCAACAGCCAGCAGTCTAATATGCTACCAAGTGGGCACAGGTGCAAGAGGAAACCCATGAATGATTCAGTCGCATGCTATATTCAGACGTCCACTAAAAGCCGAGAGTTAAGAGGCCTGCCACCTGTTAAAAGAGTTTTGACTGGGAAAACCACTAGAACAGATTCTCATCCCACTCCTAACAAGATTTAAAAAGGAATACAATGCCAAACTGCTGTGCATCATTTGATATAACTATCATGTACAACCCTTCAAAGATGTCAAAAATCACTAACTCTCATGGTGCTTTTCTTGTAACATTTGTGTAGCAAATGCTTATTTGTTCTTTGCCTTGGCCACAAGTCATATCCTTAACTTGTGAGATTTTGACTTAATGTGGTTGAAATCCGGCTGGTTGAGCTTGGTGTTAAGCTCTTTTTGCACAGGGTTTTTCCAGCCTAGAAAGAGCTTTTAAGTGCTCTGCCTTGTTTACTGGGTTCTGGGACACAGCGGCTTATTGTGTACTGCTGGTGCCTGGGACAGGCGTACATGCACCACCCTGGGGTGGTGTGCGCACCCTGGGGAGAGGAGCCTGGAGGGTGAGCAGAGCCTGCATCCAGCTTTTGCCACTGATGCCCCTGGAGTGACTGCGCGGCACCCCTGCCCACCCATAGCCCTAGGTGGTCGCAACAACTAATTGATGCACCATCACATAACCACCCTAAAACAAAGCAAATGAATGCTAAACCATCAATGGATGTCTTATTATAATCTTGCTGAAAACTTTGTGCAAACACATCAGGATGAATACTCAAACAGGTCTGAATTCCTGCTACTGGTTCTGCAATTCTTGGGGTTTTTTTTAAAAAAAAATTGATTGTTTTCGTACATATATATTTGATATTGTTTTATCTTGGTTTGCTGCTGCCTTGAATATGAAAAAGAAAGCTTGAGTTTTCACATTATTGCATTTAACGTTTTAAATAAATTAAAAATACTCTTAGGCACCTAAAAAAGCAAAAAACAAACAAAAACCTGACGTGAGAATTTTGTATTAAATGGAAATATTTAGCTACCTCTTTTCTCCAAGCCATCCTGACATTTTAAAAACTGTGCACAATAAATTATGCCAATTGCTACAAACAAGAAATAAAAATGACATATTTATTATGATAAAGAGATTATTATTGCACTCAGCAGATTGCAGATGTGTTTTAAGTAGACACCAACAACAAGAAATTCACAATATTTTCTCCAGAAACATTATTTTGGGCAAAGGAATCCACAAAGTATAACTGAAAATTTAGTTGAAAACGAAAGATTAGAAGGGAGGATTCTTAAAGCTTAGAAGATTAGAACATTACATAATTGCCATTTATTTCCACGTCATGTTATTAGTGAAATACACACCACTGACACATCAAATCTAATATACCAAGGGGAGGTTGATTAATCCCAAATATTTTTCAACCTAAACTCACCATTCTTCTCAGCAGCCATTATGCTGCTGCTAACATAACTGATGACGTGTTTGGTCTTCCATTTAACTGTTCCATTTATGCCATCAGCAGAGTGCAAGAAAAAAGCTTTCCAAAATAAAACAGATGCAAGGCAAACTGGATTAATATCATGTCAACAGTTTCTCAGAAATCAAAAGCCACCAGTTAGAATATATTGAATACCCAATGTAAAGAAGAAGAAATTAAATGGACTACAAGTACACATTTAATGGCATTCCAAAATTAAGCTATTCAGCTAGACCAGGCACACAAATATGTATGTTTCAAAGTGTTTCTTCCCACCCATTTCTGCCTTTTTTTCCCTTGGTGAAAGATGTTGGAGATGTGATAGGGATAGTTTTTAAATGATAGTTTTTAAATGTGAGCAGTCAGCCAGACTGCACTGGGATCAGGAAGCAGAAACAAGAAGATGCTATGAAAAGGGGAAAATATTGGACTTAATTGCCTATTCTATATTGTATTGAATGCAGCTATCCTGGCCCGAGGCCCATTTGTTGAACTAGGAATGAACCCTGTGTCCACTTGCTTACTCCATCCTTCTCTCAAGTGTCATCAATTGAATCTGTCTTGGCTTCTTAAACCAGTTTTGCAGTTCAGAATTTATGAGACACTGTGGCTAAATAAACTAGGAAAGACTGGATTAAGATGCATGAGGAAAGAGGGGGAAGCATGTGGAGGCACACGGGGCATCCACACTCTGTTGGACCAGAAATGCTACATTCTCCATTGGAGACAGGGCTGTAAAAGCAATGGTACTGACATATGAGATACTTTGTGACAGTAGCAATGTTCCAGAAAATTTTGAATTGGAAAATTTTCCTGTGCAAACTGGGTTAATTTTTATTTTAAAAATACAGTTTGCATGGGGAAATATCCTGTTGCCATGAGGAATAATCTCAGTTAGCATGTTTGTTTGTGAAGAAAGTGAAAGGCTTTGAAACTGCCATGATATTGTATTTTCAATTAGTACCCAGTCATTGTTACTAACATCTAAAGTGGATAACTTTCCATAGAACAATAAAGCACTGGATTTGTTTCTCACTGTAAGGACTCAGAACTTTTCTTCAAGGGGTACTAATCAGTAAAATATTAGCATGAGTTTTGATTTTGAAGGTATGCTTCAATGGCCATATTTAAATTATTTCCATTACCTAGTAGCATGCAAGTAGATAAATAGGAACCGCTACAGCGGGAAGGTAAACGGCGTTTCCATGTGCTGCTCTGGTTTGCCAGAAGCGGCTTTGTCATGCTGGCCACATGACCTGGAAGCTATACGCCGGCTCCCTCGGCCAATAATGCGAGATGAGCGCGCAACCCCAGAGTCGGTCACGACTGGACCTAATGGTCAGGGGTCCCTTTACCTTTACCTAGTAGCAATACTGCAGATTGTCTGCACTTAAAAAAAGGTAAAGGACCCCTGACAGTTAAGTCCAGTCACAGACGACTCTGGGGTTGCAGCGCTCATGTTGGTTTACAGGCCAAGGGAGCCAACGCTTGTCCGCAGACAGTTTTTTTTCTGGGTCATGTGACCAGCATGACTAAGCCGCTTTTGGCGCAACGGAACACCGAAACCAGAGCAGCGCACAGAAACGCCGTTTACCTTCCCACCAGAGCAGTACCTATTTATCTACTTGCGCTTTTTTGGTGTGCTTTCGAACTGCTAGGTTGGCAGGAGCTGGGACCGAGCAACGGGAGCTCATCCCGTCGCAGGGATTCGAACTGCTGACCTTCTGATCGGCAAGCCCAAGAGGCTCAGTTTAGACCACAGCGCCACCAGGACTCCCAATCAGAGCTCCTCAGGTACAGACTGATCCCTGCCAAAAGCAGTCCTTCCTCTACTGTAATTCTCCAGTTCCTGTTGCCATATCTAGAGAATAGTCACAGACACCAAGATCCAAGTGTCACACAACTTCCATCCAAGCAACCACTATCAATCTTCTTAGAGACAGCACCCTCACCCTGCAAACTGCTTCAGTAGGATCAATCCTGGTTGACATTGGTTATTGCACAGCAGACAGCTGTGCTAACTCACAGGATTAGGGTTCTAGTGACCTAAAACTTTGCAATGCCTTATTTACTGCTGAATGAAAATGGTTGTCTGAAGTTTGCTTTGAAATACTCTGCACGTACTAATCAGGAAGGAATGGACTGAGGGAAGTTGTTTTTTTATGGACAATTCTGCGTTTGTACCCACCCTAATTAGGAATGTACTTCTCCAAAAATACAATCCAAAAATACAATCTGGGTGAAAGCAGCAGATCAAACACAACAAGTTTAATGCATATATTCAGTGCTTTTTTCCATAAAAAATGTTTCATTTCCCTACTCATATTGAAATACTGCCCCTCAATGATGGCATGCGTACCCCTGCATACCCCCAGGAAAAGTACTGTTTATACCTATAACTCAGGTTAACATTTCATGCATCTAATGAAGTGGACTGTATGTAGCCTGTGAAAGCTTATGCCATAATAAATATGTTATTCTTTAAGGGGGCCAGAATACTTTTTCTTGTTCATATCTAAATATATGCATGCATCACATAATATGATAATCTCACATTCAAGTACTGGCAGCATATAGTATCATATACAACCTGCCCCACACAGTTTATGTACTTAAATGACAAGAGTGCTTTCCAAAGCTTGTCTTCCACATGTATTTAACTAACCACATATTTCTCCCTATAATCCTGTTAACCTTACAATTCATTACTTACTGAACATTCCGCTCCAACTATCATTTACCCTTGTCTCCAAGAATCCAGACTTTTCATATGCAGTGTGATTTGAAATTATGCAAGAAGCTCTTGATACTAAACACTACATCAGTTACGTTTCTTTAGAAGTTATTGGATTTTAGTGCAAATGCACTGAATCCTCAATATGGTCCTGTGATTTACAGCAGGCATTTTTACAGTGCTTTATTTTTCTGCAGAAAGAAATTCTATTTCATATGTTTGTTAGTAGTAATGCACAGGTATCAATTGTAAATTCAATATCTGGCAAACTTCATTTTACTAAATATAAGAAAAATAAACATCCTAAATTAGCTCCTGTCTTGGGGATCGGAAAATTATCTGATAAAAATTATCCTAATCCATTAGAAAAAAATTCCAGATCAAAATTTTGCAGAAAAAAAACACATCACTGGAATATGCTATGTTGATACTGAAAAGGGGAAGTCCTATACTAAGCAGATTCCTTGTTCAATAGACATTTCTGTTTATATGAACGCATGGACAGAAGATCACAGCCACTGCCTCCTACCTCAACTTCAAAATATTCAGCCAGTTTTCAGCCTAAGAGCTGAACACAGCCTGATGACATACAATCACAGTGTCCTTGCCAGGGCACTGGACTTTGGAAGCACCAACAATCAGTTGATTATTGGTGCTTGCAAAAGGGCTCTGCCTTTTCCCACAGTGGTTTGATTTCAAATTGTGTGAGCAAAGGAAACTGGGTCACCTGATGTCACTGTTATATCAGGTGATTGTCAGGTGGGCATTTGCATCCAACTGTCAAAGTTGGCCTGCAGTGGGTGGGGAAAACCATACCATCCAGATCCAGTTCCCCCACCCTTGAAATAGGCTCTCACCATACAAAAAGGGATCCAGTACAAATGATCTTCTGTGGTTCCAGAGATGGGGAAGGGGCCATAGTTATATAGTTCTAGTTCCCACCAAGCCTTGCTGCAACCTGACACCTACATGGCACCTAAGCAGCCTACTTTGAATGCTTGTCACCTCCTCTCCCATTCTATCTCAAAGGGCCGTGACCAGATGATGCAGCCATCATGCCTTTAGTATCAGCAAACTTTTCTTCCTCCATCCCACCCACTTTGTTTACTACCTAACCCAATTAAGAGTTCTGGAGAACTTGAGAGTTTGCACGCTATTTTGCGATTGTTTAGTTGGCCCAGCAAAGGTACAACTCTAATATGGAATTTGTATGTGAAGACAATATAATATGTTTAGGTTGCAATTATCTGTGCCTTCTTATTCACCACAGACAACTGGAAACATTAAGTTCAGTGGCAGACACATGTCTTGTATGTAAAAGGACCCAGGTTCTATCCCTGGTATTTCCAGGCATGGCAGGCAAAGGTTTCTATCTGAAATCCTGGAGAGCTGTAATATAGACAATACTGTCTGAGACATGGTGGACCTATGCTCTGACTTCAAATAAGGCAGCCTTCTATGTTTTCCTAATCTGAAGAAATAGAAAATCAGTTGCAAAGTACAGGTTTCCCCACTTTTTTTTCTATCCTTGGAGTATTTGACCCCGTGTGCCCTTAACATTCTCCTCATAATTTTGAAGGCAAGCCCTTTCTTAGCAACAAATATTCACAATGCAACATGAAGCACAAGTACCTGCAAACATCACTAGTCTTAGGGGTTCAAGCAAAAGGGCAAATATTGAAATACGTTTCCAACCTACTGTTAAAACACCAGCTACAGTGAGATACTTTGCTTTATGGTATACTGCATATTTCTTCTTGTGCATTAGTATACCTCATCATGACTTCATTTGCTCTGAAGATTATTTCCTATGCCCTAGTTTGCCCAGGCAAGCATTTAAGAAGGTTTTCCTCTCCTGGTAAATAGGATTCTCACTCTTCAATTTGCCCAAGCTTCCCCAGCTGGTGTAATCCTAAGGGTGAAATAAATGGCTGTGAATCCAAGCCCTGGGCCAACACACAAACAAACAAGCAAGCACACAGTTGGTGGGTGGTCTGCAGTAGAGGAATGTGTCTTACATTAACCATCATCCTTCAGTATGATCTAAATCTAAGCCGGCACACAACTTAGCCTACTAATGTTCTACTACCTTATCTCCTCATTCTAAATACTGTACTTGCCTCTGAAATGGAACAGATGGGTGTTTGGGCGGGGGGATTACTTCTGTCCATATATTTCTAAATGGATCCTTCTAAGCTGGATGCTCAGGTCAAAATATTCTACATGCACCCATCGGAATCACAGAG
Source organism: Zootoca vivipara (assembly GCF_963506605.1). Lineage (NCBI taxonomy): Eukaryota > Metazoa > Chordata > Lepidosauria > Squamata > Lacertidae > Zootoca > Zootoca vivipara. The sequence continues at coordinate 31,675,204 of NC_083287.1, read as the reverse complement.
TCACTTAATTTACATCCCTGCATCCCATCCCACCCAAATTTTCTACTCATTTCATTTATCCATAGAAATTCCGCTTGTGCCTGTGTGGAAATCCAAAAAATTATTCGGGGGGGAGTTGGGTTGGGATGTGTTTTTGGGGGGGGGAGGCACGCGCTGCGGCCAGCCATGGAAGCAATAATGAACCTGCCCTTGTTTATCAGACCCTATGCCTCCAGCCCTCCCTCCAGCCCGGCCCTTTTTTTCCTCTGCAGAAGGTCCAAAAATCCCCCCTATTGCCTCGGGGGCCGGGAGTGGGGAGAGAACCCGTGGCTGAGGCCGCCGGGAGAGGAGCCGGGGAGCCGCCGCTTGGCCCCGCGGGGCGGAGTCGCGGGCTCCGGAGCAGGCCGTAGCCGGGGAATGCGCAGCCCAGGCGGGAAGGGCGCCGCCGCTCGCCGCTCGGGGAAGGGGGCTCGCAGAGACCAACCTGTCAGCAGGAGGGGGGTGAGGGCGGCTCCGCTGCGCCTGCTGTGGGACCACAACCCCGCTCCGTAGCGCGGCATGGCTCGCTCCGTCGGCGCCTGCTGCTGCTGCTGCTATTGCTGCTGCTACTGCCGCCGCCGCCGCCGCCTAACAGGACCATCGCCGCCACCAGCATCCCTCCCTCCTCCTCCTCCTCCCCTTCTTCCATAGAGACGGTCTCTATGGCAGCGCGGAGGGCGGAGCCTATGGCCGGCTCGTGGCGGGCCTGGCTTCGCCTCGCCTCAAGTGAGGCCTTCTGGTTGTTTTTCCCTCCTCTGGAGTTGGGCATAGCCGCCCGCAGAGCAGGAGCCTCTGTAGTTCAACGTAGTCATTAAAGGGATGTGCGTTGGTCGTCTCCACACCCACCCACCTAGTGCTGGATGTATGTAGAAGCTTAACAAGCTATAGCTTAGGGCCCCACTCTCTTGAGGGCCCCCCAAAAAATTAAAGGAAAAACCCCCTGAGATTCAGACCCTCCCTAAAGACAAGTAAAGAGATGCCTTTCACCGGACCAGCAGATTTGGGAACCGGCTTACCTAGGGAGCTGTCTTATATTGAGTTGGACCATTAGTCCATCAAGGTCTGTATATATTGCCTATACAGTACAGTACATTGATTGGCAATGACTCTGGTTTCGTTCAGGCCTTACATGGAGATGATGGTTATTATTAGCCACTTGTAAAAATAACTTGGAGCAACTTACAAACACATTAGGAATACTCAGTGCTTTTTTTCTTTAAAAAAGTGTTTAGGTGTACTCTCGTTTTGACTCAAGAAAATCACCATTTTATAGCTCAAATCGGGAAAAATAAATACAGTAAATGGACAATAGTACAAAGATTCACAAAATGTTTAGGGGTATGTGTACCGCTAGAAAAAAGCTCTGGGAATACTAAAAACCAATTCCTACAAACACCATTAAAAACCTAACAAGTACATCAGTCAAAAATGAAAAGGCAGGTCAAGCAGATCCCGCCCCACCAAAAGAGGCCACAAATACTTAAAAAGCCTTCCAAAAAAGGGCCAAAAGCCTGGGTAAAAAAAGGAAAGGTTTTGCTTGGTGCCTAAAACTAGGCAAAGAGGGTGCCAGGCAAGCCTCCCTGTGGAGAGTCTTCCACAAGCATTGAGCCACCACTGAAAAGGCCTGTTCTCCTATTGCCATCCTCTTGATCTACCACAGAGAAGGGAGATGCCAGGATCGAACTTGTGACCTGCTTGCAAAGCAGAAGCTCTTCCACTGAACCACGTCCCTTTGTTCGGTCTTAATTCTTGCCCTGTTATAATTCATCTACCCTTTCTCCCTGGTCGCAAGCTTACACACAAAGTGTAAAAGGGAGAGGTGGGCAAGGCAAGGAGCCCAGAGGAGGGCATGGTAGCATTGCAGTGTGTGTGTGTAAAATATGCACATACTACTGTATTAATGTTGCTATGATACGCTGTTTTGGGATGAAAAATGGTATGTAAATCAGTAGTAATAGTAATAGGTTGTGTTATTTCGATGTGTATCCTGGAAGACTGAGTGTGCAAGGAAAATATTAGAACCAACAACTGAATTTTCGTCCCAGACAGCCTAGAAGGCATTGGCTTGGTGAATAATATAATATGATATAATAATAGTATGTACATAGAACTTCAAGAAAAGAAGCTTAGTAGTTGTAAGTGTAGGGTAGGTAACAGCAATATTAAAAATAAAAATCATTGCCTTGCAAGCAGCAGGTGATTTAAAATGTGTATAGCACATCAATATACTTAAGAGTGGTAGAATAAATGACAGAGCCTTTTATAGATCAGTAACTGGTGAATGCTGAAGCAGCAACTGGTTCAAAACAAGTCTTGGACTTGGTGCTTGAATTACAGGAGGATGCAGAAAGGTTTTACGACCAGCCCTTTATTGCCTTTTTTTGAAGACCTAGGGGAAATCATTTGGCAGAATTGGGGTGAGAGTTGGGTGGGTTTGTGGATTTTGTTGAGAAGTCTTTTAAGCCCCATAATTCAAGCATTCTTAAGAGTAAACAACTGTTCTCACAATGGAGAGATGTACTGGGACTGGGACTATTTAATTTATTCATAAATTATCTGGAGTCGGGGATAAGCAGGGAGGCAACCGTAGCCATGTTTGCAGATAGCGGCAAATTAAAAACCTAAGCTGATTGCAGAACACTCCAAATGAATTTTCCAAATTGAGTAAATAGGAAATAAAATGACAAAAGACAGCTAGGAAGGATGTGATCATAGAGGTTTATTTAAAACTATGTATGGTTTAGAAATAGCAGGTGGAACATGCTTTGCCTCTCTCACATGCAGTAGTAGAACTTGTGGTCAACTTTTGAAACTGTTTGGCAGTAGATTCATGTCAAAGTACTTCTTCATGAACTTAACAGAATTTGCTGCCACAGGATGCAGTGTTCATTAACCTCAATGGCTAGATTAGACAAAGCCATGCAAAATGGGTCTATAAGCAGCTATTAATTGTAATTGCTAAATGGAGCCTCCAGATTCAGAGGTAGTATATCTTAAATATCAGTTTCTGATTGTTAGTTCTGTAAAGTTGCAAACGAATCAGTCCTGTTTTTGATCTTGACAATGTAGAAAACCAGTTAGGTTTGTAATCCAAACTTGTTTGTATAGGAAGTTTTCCTTTTTACCTATTTTACTGTTATGTGTTTGGAATGTTTGGTAATGATCATGATATTTTTATTCACTTGCTGGAGGCCAACCAAAGGATAGGGCTACAGCATTCATGCCTGACTTGTGGGCTTCTCAGAAGCCTCTTATTGCCACTGTGGGTAATGAGATGCTAAATTAGATGGACCTTTGGTCTGACCCTTCCAGGAAAAAAAGTATGACTTGAACTATGAATAAGAAAGGACATGGTATGCTCTATCACACATTGCACACATTTGTACTTTATTAAAAAAATGAAGCATGGCTTTGAGAGGTCCTAAATCAGGGGTGCCCAAACTTTTTTCAAAGACATCGGATTTGATGAAGTGAACATGCGTGAGGGCTGACTAAAGTTGTTGAGCTTTTTTTAGGATTGAAGTTGTTGAGCATTTGACCCCAGGACATTCCTGCCTGAAAAGTGTTCTGTTTAGATTGAAATCTTGCTACCTTAGCTTACCTTACTACAAAAAAGATGATTGCATGAATAATGTAATGCTCTCTGCCTTTGGGGGGCTGTAAATGGAATTGCATTCCAGAAAACAAAGTGTGTCATAATAAAAACTTAATTATATATTATAAAAACTGTACTATACTTGTATTACACATTTCTGACTCCACATGTTCCACAAAAACATTGGCACCCATGTGTGGCGATGTAGACAGAGGGTGAATGTAACAATTAACCAACAATTAACCCTGGTATTTCAGTCTCCTGCCAAGCAACAATAAGACTTTTTGCTATACTTATTGATTTGGCTGGAAGGTTAAGACAACTAGCCAACCAGTGAAAGGTATCACTGGGTCAATGATTGCTGAATGTAAGGCTTAAATGTGGGAAATCCCATGCTCAGGTCCTTGCTTACTCAAGCAGCTCACTGGATGACCTTTTGCTTTCCAGCAAATATAACTGAATAACAACCACCACCCTCTCATTACACTCTGCTGTTCTGAATAAACAAGTCATATGCACAATGCAGCTTTCATAACATTCTTAAGACTTCTCCTCTTTTGTGCTGTCCAGTGCCAACTACTGACCTTTAAAAACTTCTAGCAGATCAAAATAATGAATCATAAGGGCAGTTCTTTTAACGCTATTTGTGGCCGTAGCTCCACAAGTAACATGTGCTGTTCTTTGATCTGTGCACTTTTAGATTAGCCCGCACAAAATAAAATTCCAAGTTCTGCAGAAATTGCTTTCATCAGCTTATTGCTACCTTACTTGGGAACTGTGACAAAAGGAAGGAGTAGCTTATTGGCTGACAGATTGATCACACTGAAAGGCAGAGACAAGGTTAGCATCTGCCAAAGTTTGATTTTAGGAGAAAAGAAAAAAGAAACAGCCCCGTTATTTTGTTTAGCTGTGCTTTGTGTCACGTATCTTTGCTTTTCTGTAACCCTTTCTTTTGTGCAGCGCAAAGATTTGAATTCTGGGAGGACACATTATTAGCCTTGGCTTGGCATCCGTCTTGGAAAATGAGTCACGTGTTTTAGAGAGGGAGCCCAGTACATATCCAAAAATGGAAGCAAATAAAAACGCTCTTTAAAATTATTGGAAAAAAACCAACTTTGCAGGCAACTTGAAGTTGCTGAGCCAGCAATTTGTAGCCAAACCACCATACATCTTTGTGACACTGGCAACATTACAGTGGTTATATAGCTGGAGCTGGCTCAAATATTTATGAAAAGTTTCTGTTGTGTTTCATAAACAAAAATTTGGCACCAATTATACCAGTAATGGAAAAAGAATCCTGGTTCAAGAAAAGGATGGGAATGGGGAATATTTTTGAGCCTGAGATCTAGATTCCCTTCTGGGCAACCTTATGAGGGCCACATGCCAGCAATTGGCAGGACCAGAGAGAAAAATGGGGAGAGCAATAAATGCAAATATTACCTTTGCATACCCTCCAACATTTCTCTGATGAAAATATTCCATGCTGTATTCCTATATAATTCCTATTCAATAATAATAATAATAATAATAATAATAATAATAATAATAATACTCCACCCATCTGACCGGCTTGTCCCAGCCATTCTGGGGGGGCTTCCAGCATATATAAAAACAAAATAAATATTAAACATTAAAAACATTTCCCTATACAGGGCTGCCTTCAGATGGCTTGGGGATCAGATAACTCCATACCTTCCAACATTCCTCCGATAAAAATAGGGACGTCCTAAGGAAAAGCGGGACATTTTGGAATCAAATTAGAAACTGGGACAGCTTCTGTAAATCTGTAAAACTTGGAGGGTATGCCTTTGTGCAGCAGGAATGTTTCTACACACACTCATACACCCTCCTTGATAGAAGCAAGAGGCCTTATCAGACTTCAAGGACACATTCCAGCCAGGAGAAAACACTCAGGTTATGAAGCAGGGCCAGTGAGAAAGGGCTGCAGCCTGGAGGAGAGTTTTCATGCATGGTGGGTACTAATTACCTGGTGTGTCAAGGGTCCCATAGTTAACGAAGAGAACTGCCTTCTAGTAGGAGGAGTACACAATTATCCTTCAAAAAGAATTGCTAAAGTCTAACAACTTCTCTTGGCTGCTGTGCTTAGATCTCTTGACTCCTAAGGTATGTAACCAGCCCTTAAAAGGCCTCTCCTCAAAAATGGATATTGGAAAGATGGAACAGTTTCAGAAATGATAAGGTGTATATAGAGCAACTCCCCTATGATGAAAAAAGCATCTGGGATTTTTTTAGTTTAGAAAAAAAAAGTTGAGTAAGAGGTGACACGATAAGAGGTTTATAAAATGATGCATGGCATGGAGAAAAGGGATAGAGAAAATATTTTTTTCCCATAGCACTGGAACTTGTAGGCATACAATGTAGCTGGATGCTGGAAGATTCAGAATAAAAGTACGGTCATACCTCAGTTTAAGTACGCTTCGGTTTGAGTACTTTCAGTCTAAGTACTCCGCAGACCCGTCTGGAACGGATTAATCCACTTTCCATTACTTTCAATGGGAAAGTTCACTTCAGGTTAAGTACGCTTCAGGTTAAGTACAGACTTCCAGAACCAATTACACTCATACTTCGGGTTAAGTACGCTTCAGGTTGAGTACTCCACGGACCCGTCTGGAACGGTTTAATCCACTTCCCATCACTTTCAATGGGAAAGTTCGCTTCAGGTTAAGTACGCTTCAGGTTAAGTACAAACTTCCGGAACCAATTGTGTACAGTCGTACCTTGGGTTGCGAACACCTTGGGTTACGAACAACTCGGGTTACGAACTGCGCAAACCCGGAAGTATTTTTGCCGCGTGCGTGTGTGCAGAAGCGCCGCACGCATTTGCGCATGCGCAAAGCGCGGAAATAGCAAAAATAGCGCTTTGCGCATGCGCAAAATGACGTTTTCGGGTTACGAACTTTTCGGGTTATGAACTGCGACCCGGAACGGATCGCGTTCGTAACCCGAGGTACCACTGTACTTAAACTGAGGTACCACTGTACTTCTTCTTGCAGAGCGTAGTTTAGCTATGGAATTCCCTTCCACAGGAGGTGATGATGGCCACCAGTTTGGGTGGTTTTAGAAGAGGACTAGACAAATTCATAGAGGACGAGGCTATCAACAGCTACTTTGCAAACCAACTTCCACTAATAGAATGCATTTTTGCTCAACTGCTTTCACTACTAAGTGCATTTTTAGTGCATTTTTGTGCACATCTCTTGGCTGGAGAGCTCCACAGCAAAATTTAGAGAAGTGCAAATTCCAAATGATAGCTGTTATGGTTCACATATTGTTTTAGAATATGTGTTGAGTTAGGATTGCCTTTAAATGTGAACTGAATCGAATTTCTCCTCCATCTTCCCCGTTGTGGGAAGAAGGTTCTCTCACAACATTCATATTATATATCGCTATCTCTCTCACACAGAACATAACTGATTGTCGCAAAAGCTATTCCTCTATCATTATTTCTATGTTTCTGCTTTTCTCTCTTTTTTACCTCAGTTATGTGCAGTGATTTACCTCAGCAACTGCTGCTCTGGAGCCCTCTGTAGGCCAACTGTAATAACTGAAACTTCAATGGTGGTTTACATCCTGGTACGAAAATCCAGCTGTCAAAATAATGAACAGGAGTACCGGTAATAGATTTAAGACCACAAGGAATCCATAAAACGACATGCACTTTACAAGATAGCCTTCATCCAGAGGAGCTTGCATTTTAATTTGAGAACAAGATGGTGATAAATGTACAGAAAAAAGGTAAGAGAGGAAAATATTAGCTTTATACACCTAAAAGCACTAACAAAAAATGCTCTGCAGTTAATGCTGAGCGCCACTCATCTTCTGCTACGGGCTTGCTACTGTTTCCTCCTCTGCTTTGTTTTGCAACAGCATTGCATTCTATTAAAAATAAATAACTGGCTTTAATTACTATGGGTAGCGATTAGAGTTCTAACCACATTATGTAGAGTTGTGCTGCTGACAGTGTTATCGTAATTGTGCAAATAAAAAGGGAGCCATAGTTAGCAAAAGTGAAAGCCTTGGTGGTGGTAAAGGAGGTATGAAGTCTGAGTGTTAGTATGTTTTTGTGGATGAAATAAATCAAGTCTTGACTCTCCAAGAAAGCAATCCTACGCTCACTAGGAAGGGTAACGGCGAACCTCACTCTCCATGCATGGAGAGCAAGTTCTATGGGCTGAGGTCTCCTCTGTGCAATGACAGAAAACTCCACCATTGTTTCTTTACCTCCAGAATCTTCCTTCTCAATCTTGTGGCCTGGATGGAGCCATAAGGTGTATACTGAAGAGCCGCCTGCCATGTCTCTCATCTTTTTCCATCTTGAGCATCACTGTGTGCCTCTTGACTAAAACCACGTCTATGAGCAAAGACTGATTGAAAAGCAGAAGGCAATAGGTCTGGAAATATGGCACTCCCAGGAGCTTGTTGTGTGGATCACGGGAGTTGCATATCTGCAGGATCCAAAGCCCCCTCATTCTGCTGAACACCCAACTGCAGAAAGCAGGGAGTCGGGGACACCAGCCCTGGAGCTGGCACACTTATTTTCCCTAGTGTAACTAGGAAAGGAACTTTTTAAAAGCAGAACCAGGAAGGGCACAGAATATTTCCCTCCATACATCTGCCGTGGCCAGTATGAACTGTCTTAGCGAAGTGGCAATTTCTCTGCCACAGAATCTCACCATTGCCACCATCTTATGACTGAGCTTCCAGCAGTTTAAAGATTTGTGCCAATGTGAAACATAGAAGGGTGCTAGAAATCTAAATTATTGTACATTCTTCTTGCCACAGGAATCGCCAAAATGTTGGAGAATATAGCTAATGGATATATACCGTTGGATTGTTATTTAGCTTTATTAAGTGTTCTTCTCAAACAGTTCTCTTCCTTGGCGATCACTCGTAGTCAAGTAAGATTGTCTTCCATAAACAAAATTTAAAAAATGAGTCTGTAAGTGACTGTGGAGGCCAATTCTGGATCCACATGTCCTTCCACAATGGGGACGGGAGTTGATCACGTTGTGGATTTGCCAAGTGTGCCTTCCTCTTAGCACGTTTCTCCCTTGCGTCCTGAGTTCAAGTGTCTTCAAGGCCCATGACACCTTTGGTAAAGGCTGTTCTCCAACTGGACTGCTCACAGGCCAGTGTTTCCCAGTTGTCAGTGTTTATACTACATTTTTTTAAGATTTGCCTTGAGACAGTCTTTAAACCTCTTTTGTTGATCACCAGCATTACGCTTTCCATTTTTAAGTTCGGAATAGAGTAGTTGCTTTGGAAGACGAAGTTGATGTTGAAGAATCATTGCTTCAACACTGGTGATCTTTGCTTCTTCCAGTAGACTGATATTAGTTCGCCTGTCTTCCCAAGTGATGTGTAAAAAAATTTGGAGACACCGTTGATGGAATCTTTTGAGGAATTGGAGATGGCGTTTATAATGCGATTTTGAGAAGTAAATGTTGTTAAGTCATCCTTTAATGGCATCAGAACTAACGACTGCCCATTTTTGGAAGAATTTGGAAGGAGCCACAAAAGGATATTGGTATAAAAATGTGTGGGATATAACCTTGTTTATATGCCACCCTCTCAGTATGCTATTTTCTGTAACTCATACCGGTATTTATTTGCTTTTACATTAAAGATAACAGCAACATTTGTTATCTTTCTACTGTACTCTGTAGAGAGCAATTCTTGTGTGACTTTTGATGCACATATTTGTCTTTGGAGCTAAGTTTTATTTACGTTCAAAATGTTACGTATTTATATTTTAAGTTACATTTTTTTTTGTATTGTTTCCTGCACAAAATCTCTCTTGGTCAATACACACACAAGCTGCCTGTTTGCCATGTGATACTTAATTTTAAAAAATAATAATAATCAACTAGCAGCTAGCTTCTGAATTAAATCTGTATGACAGCTATAGCCAAATGAATATTTATAAATACTTGTATACATAGCTCTTACAGTTGTGCAATTCTGAGCCAGAAAAGAAGCAATACTGTATGCTGAGCACTAGAACTGCAACCTTGGGGGTTCCACTCTTATGATTTCCTGTCATCTGCATTCATGAGCTATCATGAGGAATCTCTACCTAAAGTGATGGATGTGAAGGGAGTACTATGGTTTGCTTAAAGGCTTGCTTCCTCCTGACTTGGTGTGCTAAGGCAGCTCTTGTGTTCTATTTGGTACTGCTGATAATTATTAACACTGTCACAGTGCACTGTGGCTTGGGAGAGCCATACAAATGAAAACAGTTGGGTAGGCAAGCTTGAGACTCCCCTTGCCCATAATGAGGCAACGTTCTTGAAGTGACAGGTTTCATTTTATGCGTTTCGGATTTCAAAATCATTCGGATTCATGATGCATTTTCCACTGAGATGCCCCACCTCCTAGCAAAATTCTAACGAATGTTTCTGAAATTCTGAAAATAATTTTTAAAACTAAACCAAACCATTTCTCCTCTCCAAGTATACTGTAAGATGCTTGCTGCACGGCAAAGTACTTCAAAGATCCCCAGTATTTATTATAATTATTAAGACCTTTATTTCTAGAAGGCCACCTAATAATGTTCTCTGTGGTACCGTCATAAGAAGAGTCTGCAGCCCATCTGTTCCAGCATCCTGTTCTCACGGTGGCCAACCAGATGCCTGTAGGAAATCTTAGTACAAGAGCATTTTCTCCAAAGATCATCAGCAATGGGTATTCAGAAGCATACAGGCTCTGACGATGGAGGCAGAGCATAGCCTTTATTGCTAGTATCCCTTGATTGCCTTATCCTCCATAAATTGGTCTAATCCTATTTTAAAACCATCCAAGTTGGTGGCCATCACTGCTTCCTGTGGGAGTGAGTTTCATAGTTTAACAGTGCACGAAGATGTAATTTCTTTTGTCTGTCTTCCAACATTTGGCTTCACTGGATATCCATGAGTTCTAGCATTATCAGATCCATGGATTCACTAATCGTTGTTCAGTCATTCTTTAATCTAGTGGTTGTAACTTGGGGACTTATCGTGCAATCTGATGGATGGCTCCAATACTTTGGCCACCTCATGAGAAGAGAAGACTCCCTGGAAAAGACCCTGATGTTGGGAAAGATGGAGGGCACAAGGAGAAGGGGATGACAGAGGATGAGATGGTTGGACAGTGTTCTCGAAGCTACGAACATGAGTCTGACCAAACTGTGGGAGGCAGTGCAAGACAGGAGTGCCTGGAGTGCTCTGGTCCATGGGGTCACGAAGAGTCGGACACGACTAAACAACTAAACAACAACAACAAGCGCCATTGAATTCAGGGGGATTTACTCCATGTATAGAAGGCTTAGGGGGTGTTTTTGATCTGGCAGGCAAGATCCTAATCGCCCCGCACCACCACAGGCCAGCTCTGACAGCTGGGCAGGGCAACCCACCAATCTACCATCTCATGTCCTAATGAGGTCAGATGATTGACTCCTGCCAAAGCCTTTTGTGCAGTGCTTCAGAAGCCATGGGGGGCGGGGAATGAGGCCAAAATTTGACACACCCTCCAGCCCTCATGGTGCCTTCCCAAAGCCAGATAAGCAAGGCACCAGGCTTTGGGAAACAGGTGCGAGCCTCTGACAGGGTCCTAGAGCCCTCCTATCTCCTTCCCAAAGCTGGGAAAGCTAACTAGGCTTTGGGAAGGCGGAATCTAGGACCATGTCAGAGCCCTCCTGCCTCCTTCCCGAAGCCCAGTGTCTCCTTACCTGACTGTGGGAAGGCATCACAAGGGCTGGGGGGTGTCAAACATTGCTGAGGACCGCAAAAAAGGCATCTCGGGCTGCATGCGTTGGACTTGTTTACACTGTGTAGCATTTCAGGCAGCAGTTTCCCCCAGCTCTACCTGAGGACACCAAGGGTTGAACCTGGGGTCTTTATGTATACTGGGCATGTGCTCTACCGCACAGCCCTTTCACCTTGTTCCGCAAGTGGATTTTCTGTGCCTTCCTAACAGCCAAGAAACAGGTTTGGCAACACTGGAAGGAAAAGCTATCTTGGTGCTACTACATCTGTGGATTGAGAAACTGACTGACTTTGCTGCCTCTAGATGAGCCAGCAGTCTAGAGCACTGTGGGGCATACAACACGATTTGGACTGCTTTCACTCTGACACCAATACTCGCTGAAGGGTTTACTTTCACTGTTCTGTATCCTAATTGCTCCCAAGGCTCTGCCCAGTCCTCCTCCTTCCAAAATCCCCAGCTTATCCCCCTCTGTCAGTATAAGGGGTGAAGTTTATAGGGCCCAAGATACTTATGGCTTGATACTTGCAATGAAATCCTGTACGTGTATACTCAGAAATAAGCCCCAAAGGATTTGTTCCCAGTTTAGGATAGCTGCTTAAATCTAGGGTGATCTAGCAAAAGGATTGGGGAGAAAAGAAGACTTAAAGATAATAAAATGTGTGAGAGGATCAGTTCGTAATTAAATCACAATGTTTTACACCGCAGTAAATTAGTCATTAATCTGCATCTTTAATTTGATTTGCTATGTTTGTAAATAATCAATGTTTAAGCTTTGTTAATAGCACTACAGTGCCTTGAGCAGGTAAAAACCCTGAGAGGTCTCTCCTTCAGCCTCGCAACAACTTCATTCTCACCACGACTGTTGACATTTTAGTTCCACAAATGACATTGGAGATGGTTTCCATGGAAACTAAAGATTCAGCCACACACATTCTTGAAACAGACAAATGAGAATATGTGTTTCCTACTACTGACCAAATATTTAATGTCACCAGTGTTTACTAGAAAGCACCAGGGCATAAGAAGGCTTCAGAAAAAGTACTTAAAGGGAACCATCCCTTCCACATCCAATCTCTCTCTCCACTAACAGCAAGGTCATTCTCAGAGAGCTGATGCTTATATAGCCAAGCCAGCACCAAAACTCAGCAGTAGAAAACAACATGTAGGGGGAACTCTGAGGGAGGGGAAAACAACAATTTCTGAGGATGTTCAGTGACCATAGAACGCTGGGGAGGGGTGTGGAATATTACTGGAAGGGAATGAAATGGAGTATCCAGGAAATGGGCATTGTTAGCTGCCTGGAGTAACAAACAGGAGTACTCCACACTGCAAAACAGGTCTTACTTGTTGTACCTGACGCTGCATAGAAAGAGACAAAGAGCTGCCCTAGCGCAGGAGTTCTATTAGGGCAGGTGTAGAGAACCTGTGTCCCTACAGATATTGCTGAACTACAACTCCCATCATCCTTGGTCTTTTCCCATGATTGCTCGGGTGGAGGGGAGTTGTAGCTCAGCAACATCTGGAGGGCTACAGGCCCTTTGCTCTATGGCACCAGAATACGCCATTCTTGCACACAAAGTATACCCAGCTCACATCAACAAAACAGAAACTCTACATGTGCAAGGGGCATTTGCAGAGCTGTGCCCACTATGGAAAGGAGAAGAGGACCCCGTGTGGACACTGGAGGGCACATGGAGGTCTGGATCACTGCTTACGAATGATAATGGATATATCTATCCCAGGGATAGAGGTAGGTCTGGGTTTGGTCAGAGCTTGGATGACCTGTGAACTTTGAGCAGTCACTTGAATAATGCAGATGGAGTCCAAAAAGAAAAGAAACCAATAATACTTTGCTGGGTAAACTGAGCAGAAACAGTATATGATATGAGCAGGTGGTGCTGTGGGTTTTTTTATATATATATAATCTATTTTTATTAATTTTCCAATTAAAACACAATTATATCACATTCATTATTTCAAATTATACAAATACATATCAATTAAACCGAATATTATGCCAAATCATATAATATTTTCTGGAGTTCCCATGCTTCAAAAATTTGGGGATTCCTCGCAACCGTCTACTGCCGTCTTTTCCTAAAGTCCAAATCTTCACTCAAAGTCCAAAATAATCCCGATCTTTCCCCACCAGTCACTAAAATGTTTTCTTCATTCATCCAATTTTTTCACAGCTGCTGAAATAAGTATCAAACGAGATTTCACATATATTCTTTCTCCTGTGTGAGTTTTAATCGTTCTGGCCCCCCCATATATCTTCTGTCTGGAGTGTCCTGTTGCGTCAGTCTTTCAACACGGAGCAGCGCCATCTTAGAAAGCTTAGATCACTTTCACTTTCTTAAAACTTTTTAAACCAACGATCTTTGTAAAATTTACAGCTTTTCCAGGCAAAAGATACAGCCGTCACATTATGCATATACTCTTGATAAATTTGTGGCTCTCCTTGCCCTGTAGCTGAACTTAGCTTCAGATCGCTGTTCAAATTCAAAGTGCGTCACAGCCATAAATCCACCGAACGCATTCCAGGGACTCCGGCCATCCAGTTAGAGGGGGGCTTCTCTCTTCAGCAGTTTTACAACTTCAAAAAAATATGCTCAATAGAATAGTTTATAGAGTTCATTACTCACTCAGGTATTCTTTATCTCTCATTTGTTCCAAACAAACAAGGACATCACGTCCGGGAAGGTATGAAGTAACTCGTAGAGTATATGAAAAAAATAAAAAAGCTCGCTTCCCTTCTCGTAACGTCCCCATCAATCTTTCTCCAGATAAAATACAGCTTTGACTTCTCACCCTCAATTCTTTGGCAGTAAACAGAGCTTCTGCCCCTCCTTCCGAAGCATGTCCATGAATTTAAGCCTAATTATCTTCTTTAATCATGGAGATCCCGCCATGCAGATTAGCGTCCGGGAGTGCCGACATTTCATGAGTGCTCTCAGCCCAAGCCCCCCACCCCACCCCTTGAACAGTCGGGGTGGGTTTGGGGGCATCGCGGGCCCGCGGGCCCTCTCTGTAACCCCCGGAGAGGTAGGGGGTTGCCGTTAACTCCCCTGGCAACCGCCGAATTCCTCATGAAGGTCGGAGGGATGGAACAAGGGTCAGCCATTCCTGCAGGCGGAAGCGGAACTCTGTGGTGCTGTGGGTTAAACCACAGAGCCTAGGCTTACCGATCAGAAGGTCGGTGGTTCGAATCCCCGCGATGGGCAGAGCTCCCATTGCTTGTTCCCTGCTCCTGCGAACCTAGCAGTTCGAAAGCACACAGTCCAAGTAGATAAATAGGTACCTCTCCGGCGGGAAGGTAAACAGCGTTTCCGTGCGTTGCTCTGGTTCGCCAGAAGTAGCTTAGTCATGCTGGCCACATGACCCAGAGCTGTACACCGGCTCCCTCAGCCAGTAAAGTGAGATGAGTGCCGCAACCCCAGAGTCGTTCGTGACTGGACCTAACGGTCAGGGGTCGCTTTACCTTTACAAGTCTTTATAAGTGTTGTTTAGAGGAGGGAGATATACAACTACACAGGAGAAAAAAGTTACATACACCAATCAAACTTTGAATTACCTCAGCAAGGAACAGGGCATACTGTCTGGTTGTTAGGCAACACCTCCCACCCCACCCCACCCCCGCTGGCTTGACTAACTGTAAGCAGAATTAACCCTTAGGTTATTAAATGAATGATCCCTGCAGCTGTACTTCCAGCAAGCAAGAACCACATATATAGCTTGTTGGGTTGCATGAAGGAAAAAGAGTGGGATTCTTATGGAAACATAAGGAAATAAATACATAAAGAAATAATCTCTCTGGGTGGGTATAAAATAATGTTTTGAAGTGACCGATAATTATGCTAAGTCAAAGTTAAGCAGAAGCACACCATATTCTAAGCCCTGCTACCCTACCATCCCTCTTGGTTTGAGTGACGCTTCCTCAAAGCCATAGAGAAGGGAATGAGGAATGAGTAAGAGGACAGAAACTGTGACAAAGGAAAAAAGTGTCATGTTTGTCAAGGTTGTTGGCAGAGTCGGTGACCCACTGCTTATTAAAGCTTCCCAGCTGAAGAGATTTCAAAGCTTGCCCCATGAACAATGGTAAAGATTGAACTACCGGTATATGCCATACAAAATGTAGTTATACAAGTGAGGCTATATATTTTAACGTTTCATTCAAGTAAGACTAGGATTAGTGTACACCATCTGGCCTATATTTCTCCACATGTGAAAGAGAAAACAATGTAAGATGGGCATCCCCAAACTGCAGCCCTCCAGATGTTTTGGCCTACAACTCCCATGATCCCTAGCTATCGGGACCAGTGGTCAGAGATGATGGGAATTGTAGTCCAAAACATCTGGAGGGCCGGAGTTTGGGGACACCTGATGTAGGAAGTGGAGAACCTCACACATTCTTTCTCATTTCCATTCCGAGGTGTGAAGGAAGAGTAAGACATTCCTACCACAGTGATCCTACAGTATCTCCATGAAAGCCTTCATTCCACTTGCATGAAAAAGAAAACACTGATTTAGTCACAAACATTTCCTTAAAGAATTCTGATTCTGAGGCAGGTGCTGATGTCATAATAAGAGTTCAGAGAGCTTTTCTTCCTCCTTTTTGCTTTTCTCCATAGGAAGCAATGACATCAACTTTCACAGGGGGAGAAAACCCACCTTGACTTTGGATCTTCAGAGGTAAGCATTAAAGAGAACTTGCTTTTAGTTTTGCACTTAGATTGCACTTAGTTAACTCACTTTGAGTGCTGTTCTCATCACCTCTGTCCTTTTCCTTTTCGAGGTGGGGTCTTTTATCTCAGTGACTTTACAACAGCGCATTCCTGACAGTAATGGAAAACTGATATTGGTTATCCTAAGAGAAAGCTGTAGATACCAAAACAACTTCATATATTCAGCCTTTCGGGCATAAATATATAAATTAAATATTTCTTTCATCTGAAGGTCAGGATATACACATTTGTAAATAATAATAATGGTCGAATCTGATCCAAATTAGTTGCACTTGGGTCCTATTGAAACAACTTGTTCACACTGATTCCCACAGAACTGAAGTGACAGCTAAACTGGGTGTATTTACTCAGAAGTGAGTGCCCCTGGGTTCAACAAGAGTAACTCCTGAGACTTAATGCTGCCAGGAATTTTTTTAATAGACCAGATGTTTGCTGGGGATGAACTGTGTCATGGGTGTGGTTGCTGGGCGTGTTTGGGAGTAATGTCTGGATATGAAAGAGTGCTAAGGAAATATGTGCAATGGGTCAGTGCATCTGGCTGTTAACCAGAAGGTTGGTGGTTTCAGCCCACCTAGGGATGTCTGTGGGCAGGATTCCTGCATTCCAGGGCGTTGGACTAGATCAGACATCCCCAACCTTCAGCCCTCCAGATGTTTTGGACTACAATTCCCATCATCCCTGACCACTGGTCATGTTAGTTAGGGATGATGGGAGTTGTAGTCCAAAACATCTGGAGGGCCGAAGTTTGGGGATGCCTGCTCTAAGCCATTACAGCCAAGCTCTATTCTTCTCTAGTTCTGTGAATGTCATACCTTATCTCTAAGCACAGATCAGTACAAGATGACTTCATCAGAAGGAAGCCAGAGGCTGTTACGGAATCACCAAGAATGATAACATTCACACAGTCTCTACTTCTTCTCTTGCTCCCTCACTTGGAGACAATTGCCACGGGGTGGGGGGTGGGGGAGAGAAGCTGACAATTTTGGTTTCTCTGTTTCTCATTTTCCCAGTTTTACATTCACTTCCACTTCTTCACATTTCCACATCAGTCTCCACTTTTTTTTTTTTATAAAAAAAGGGTTCTCATGAAAATTTATCCCAAATACACACATTTTTTTCTAAGCAATTTTCCCCGATGCGCAATTTTGTACACATTGCTTGGCTGGAGACCTGCATTGCCAAATTCAGAGGAGTGTGAATTTCAAAGGACGGCTGTGTTTTGGTTTATGCAGGGCCAGCTCTAGGGGTAGTCTGGGTGGCGCGGGGTGCTAGGGCGCCAGCCCGGTAGGGGGGCGCCACGCGGCAGAGCCACGCAGAAACCATACTGCACGCTGCACCCGCCCACCAGCCATGGCAAGAAACGAGGCTGGGCGGGGGCACCGGAGTGGTCTCCACACCATGGCGCCAGGGTGCCTGACGTGCTTGAGACGGCCCTGGGTTTATGTATTGTTTTGGAAAGTGAAAATTGAGTAAATCCGCATTTAAATGCAAACTGAATGGAACTTCTACACTACAGCCGTTTCAGGTGGGAGATGATTTGGGCCAGGGAACCCAGGCATGGTGTTGAAGGACAGAGCTGTGACTGTCACGTGACCTACCTTGCACTTCCTAAGCCAGTCTACCACCCACGGGTGTCCTGGAGGATACTGTCCCTTCACATCCAACTGCCAGGCTGTGTATGAAAGTCTGTAGCTGCCTTCTGTGTATGAAATCAAGGTGTGTGTGCTATATTGCTCTTTGCCTCAGGCAGCAAAGTGTTTTGGGCTGGCCCTGACCCCTCTGCTATTTGCAGTGAAATTAAACTGTGCCCTCCAGCTTGTGCCTATGGTAAAAGAAGTAGATGAGCCTTCCTTATGAATGCAGTAATCACCAAGAACAAAAACACACAGTATGTTTCCGAGCACAATTCAAAGTATTGGTGCTGACCTTTAAGGCTGTAAACGGCCTCAGTCCAGTATACCTGAAGGAACGTCTCTACCCCCATCGTTCTGCCTGGACACTGAGGGCCTTCTGGCGGTTCCCTCACTGCGAGAAGCCAAGCTACAGGGAACCAGGCAGAGGGCCTTCTCGGTAGTGGGACCCGCCCTGTGGAACACCCTCCCATCAGATGTCAAAGAGAATAACAACTACCAGACTTTTAGAAGATATCTGAAGGCAGCCCTGTTTAGGGAAGCTTTTAATGTTTAATAGATTATTGTATTTTAATATGTTGGAAGCCGCCCAGAGTGGCGGGGTATAAATGTTGTTGTTGTTCTAGTTGTTGTTGTTGTTGTTATTGCAAACCACAACACCAGTATGAATTGAGCCTGAATGATGCATGAAAATATCCTTAAATGTTTCTGGTCAGCAAACACCTGCATGGGGCTAAGGAGGATCTCTTTTACCAAGAATACAAATATTTGTGGGGTGTCGTTGTCGTTTTGTTCCTTTTGCTTTTGCTCTGACCTCAACAGTGCATAATGCAAACAAGCCACTAATTTGGAAGTTGAAATTATTGTTGCCACTCAATCTTTACTAAAAGCATTTTGTGAAATGTGAGGTCTGCAGAAAACAATTATGTGGTGTGCATACATGACTGCAAAAGAGGAAACCAACTGTTTTCCTGGAAACAGAGAAAAGGACACTTGTTGACTGCTTTAACCTTGTTAGATTCAAGGTGAGTTATTGATGTTGTGTAACAATGCACGTTCGGAAGTACCACGTTCTGCATTCAAATATACAACTTGCCCTAAAATGTTTGGCTTCTTTTGGCCTCTGTTTCCATAATAATTTATTCTAAGTATTGGCCTACTGGACACAGGCCAAATGTGTAGGATATGTTTCAGAAATGTACATGGGGAAAGTGCAGTGTCTATTCCTAGAGTTAAGGGTTACATTAAGACATTTCAAATAAGAAGACCCGTAGGTCTTTAATTGTTACAGTTCAGTAGATAACTGCTGTTCCATAACTGCTGGCTTTGACCTCTGTGGGGTATAAGTCCTACACAGAGCAGCTAGACATCATTGAGAGAGAAAAGCAATGTCTTGATAAGACTATGGCTACATGCAGGAGGAGTTGGGGGGTGATAATTGCACTAGTTTTACTGGTTATAATGCTGGCGCTTCTGTTCCAGTTTCTGATGTTCCTTTCATACTTAGTAGTACCTTCTGGTATTGTGGAACTGTGGCTTATCTACGCCCCAAATTTTGTCAATGCAAAGTGCCTTCCATTTTTGAGTTAACAGGGTCAAAACTGGTTTTTTTTAAAATGGAAACAACATGAATTAAACATTTGCTAGATTCCAGTAGATTTTACATCATGTGAAACATCACATCACATGTAAAAATAAACAGGTAAAGAAACATTGTAAAGATTAAATAAAATGCCGTCTGAATGCAGCCCATGGTATTAAACATTTGAGAAATTGTGCAACTCCCTCTTCACAGAGGTGCATCTGGCCCCCTCAATGTGCAATTTTCATTGTATGTTGAAAATGTACGTGTTTACCCTGGCCTATGATTCTTGTGGTGTATACCGTATTTTTTAGAGCCCACTCTATTCTTATTATTCTTATTAAACTGTTCTAGTGTTGTATTTTTAATTGTTGTGTGATCTGTCCTGGGTAATAAATAATCTACTACTTTTACTACTACGTACTAGGCTCAGGTATTAAGTGATACATAAATTGTTCATAAGGTGTTAAGTGATACATAAACAACTTTCTTGAGGATTTGGTTCCTGGGAATCACAATCACGTAAGAAAAGCGACCGTAAATTGTGGGCTTACTGTACGATAAAGAAATCATTATGAAGCTGTCAGGACCAGCCTTAAATATTTTGTTGCCTCAAGTCAAGGACAAGATGGTGCTACCCTGTTGGACGCACAAAAGCTGGCCAGACTGACAGCTGAGACTTACTTCATCACCGGTGATGGAATAACATTATTCAGCACAGGTGAGGGAAGTAGGTTTGCTTAGGAGGCCCAGGGTAGGCCATGTAGTATGCACATTTCTATTTTTTTCCACAGCTTACGGCTGCTCCCTGCCCCACAACCTCTACCTGAGGCACCTGCTTCCCTCTGTGTAATGGTAGGGCCTGATTTCAGCAGCTGTCAAGTCATCAAACTGGATCACATGATAGGAGACTGTTTGCTTTTTGGACCATCATCTGGTAGAAAAATGAAGTCGAATCTCTTAGGCTGTGTACACAGCACACATCTGAAGCACATTAAATGTGCATGACTTTCCCCCAAAGAATCCTGGGAACTGTAGTTCACACCTCACAGAGCTAGTACCCTGAACAAACTATAGTCCCCGCGATTCTTTGGAGGAAGCTTTAAATATACGGCGGGTGTGCAGCCTCAGTTTGCAAGGGGGCGAAAAGAATGTTGTGCCGGAAAGTTCCAGGGCAGTTAGCAGGACAGTTGGGCCACAGACAAGGCGCAAGGAACAGAATGGAGAACTGGTGAGTTTCAGAAACACAAATGTGGCAGTTCTGTAGTACTTTGACAGAAAACAAGGTTTGGCATTAGAATGCTGGTTAATTTGGTGTGTAAATTGATGTAAAGAGGCAACAGTGGCCAGTGGTTGAATATGCTTGTTTATATATTTGAAAGTTTGGGCTATGGCACACTTTCAGTAAGTGTTCTAACACTGATGTGCATATTCATAATTACCACATACAGTTGCTACTTGGGTCATTAGCTTTTCACAGGACAGAGGAGCTAGGATTGTGTAAAATTGCTTGAGTTTTCTGTGCATTTCATGAAATTCACAGGTGGGATCAATTACGTGTCTCAAAACCATGCCAGCTGCCCAGAAGGAATACAGTGGGGAGGAAATGACCCACTTCGGATGGCACTACGAGATGGGCAAGTGACGGGCGGAGGCAGGAATCAGTGTCTGAATGGTGCTTGCCTTACCTACGAGGGGAGGAAAGTTTGATTTCTGCTTGAGGCAGCAAAATGTATTGAGCCAGCACTGAAAAAGCCTGCCTACCAATAAAAAATAATATGGGGTGATATATAATGATTAGAGATAAGAGAAATGCACTCTGCAGATGTTCAGAGGCACTATCAGCCCTTCACAGATTTCATGTATGGAGTACTGGCATCTGTAAACTGGTTCCGGGATTAAAATCTGGTGAAACATATCTTAAATTCCAATAGAATAGAATAGAATAATAATTTATTGGCCAAGTACTAATATACAGGACTTGGAATTTTGTTTCGGCTACATTGCAATGTAAAAAGTACTTTATACAAAGTGTGCAGAACACTATTTCAAGATCACCAGCGGAGTGACTTCAGAACAGGTTGAGGTGGTTGTTGGTGCCTCTGGCGCCAACCGAATGGCACTAGCTGACTTTCGAACCTGCTATAAAACTGATTTCAGGTTGTCTGCCATTTTTTTGACTCTCTGGAGCAGAAGAAGATGTTCTCTTATATTCAGTAATGTTCTGTAAATTCTTCCAAAGAGAAGCCGAGTCCCTGTTGAGAATTGACTCTGAATTATAAGTTCGTTTTGCCACTTTAATCTCCTTTGTCAGTTCATTCCTAGCTTGGCTGTACAAAAATCTGTCTCCTTTCCTGTAAGCCTCCTCTTTAGCATATTGGAGTTTCTTGAGGTTTCTTGATTAATAAGGTGCAGTTCAACCCTGACTATGTCCTATCTTGTACAGCTGTGCAAATTCAAAGCCCTTTTTCTTAGGAAAACATAAGGCAAGCTTCCTTCCTTTGACTCTTCAGAAACAGAAGAACTCAAGAGAGAGAGGGAGAGGGAAAGAAGACATTGTCAGCACTCTGTTGTATTCCATTCTTGGTAGAGTCAGCTGTCAAACAGCTAGCTCATGATTTTTCCTTGAAACGTACACCACTTTGTCAGCCTTCCCTAGACATTTCTCCTTGGGGCTAAATGGTTCCAAAAACCCACCCTACCACAAACATATGCCTTGTCTTTCAATATATAGCGAGTATTGGCAGCTACACTCTACAAAGCTATCTACCAACTTCAGGCTCTGTTCTAAAACTGACAAGCTTTGTCAGGGACCTAAGTGTGAAGGTGTATTAACTTTCCAGGTCCCCCCGCCTTTTCTTCACACAGGGGTCAGCAAACTTTTTCAGCAGGGGGCCGGTCCACTGTCCCTCAGACCTTGTGGGGGGCTGGACTATATTTTGAAGGGGGAGGGGGGAAATGAACGAATTCCTATGCCCCACAAATAACCCAGAGATGCATTTTAAATAAAAGGATACATTCTACTCATGTAAAAACACACTGATTCCCGGACCGTCCGTGGGCCGGATTGAGAAGCTGATTGGGCGGGATCCAGCCCCTGGGCCTTAGTTTGCCTACCCATGAGCTAGGAGATAAGCCCGACACTTTTGCGTGCTCAGGGCAAGATCCCAACAGCTTTGGTTTAAGAGCTCTAATGTGCTGTTTCAGCAAATCCAGTTCTTAATGTTGCGCACTACCCCAGTCTTTGAGCTGTGCAGGATTTTGGGTGCTTACCCAGGGTTCGTGTTTCCTTTAGAAATGAGGCACAGGAGAGACTGTGGTGCCTTTATGCTATATGGTTTATTTACACATATATTCAATCTGTTCACAGCATTTGGCACTCCAAAAGGGTCTTGTTTCTCCCATAGCCACAGCCTTGAATTCAAACATTGTTCTGTCTCTCTGTCTTCTCACAGCTTGCTGGTTTACTTTTGGCTCACATCACTACAACAAATTAACTCAAAACTCTGGCTTTTTCTGTTGAGGAAGGGGGCTCCACCCACCTGCCATCTCGCACCAAACTCCTTAATCCCCCATCACCTCACCAGGAAGCTATCTTGGGTATTCCAAGAATAAGAAGGCTTTTAACACTTGCTAGATCCAGGGATTAGAGAGGTCTGGCATGCAGCTTAACGCCACCAAACTATTAACATTACTGTATAGCTCAGATTCAACCACACAAGTCAGGAAGGTCACCATAGATTTTTCTATGTGCATGTCTGGCTTCTGATAGTGAACACGGAGTGCTAAGCAGAGGAAATTATTACCCAGGAATGCTTTTCCTGCTCTTGTACTATAGTGCGAAATGGACAAAGCTTGTTTAATTGGAAGTAAAGTCCACTGACATCAATGCAGCTTATCTTCCATTTAGCAGTGTATGGGGTCAAAGTGATGGGTTTTTTGCAGTGGTATAATCAAGATTAGTTTAAAGACTGAGTGTAGGGTTGCCAGGCTCAATAGAGGACAGGACTTCTGTGCCTTTAATTGCCCTGCTCTCTTTTGAGTCTGGAAACCTTAAAGAGAAACCAGCAGACCCTTTGTTTAATTTCCAAGAAAAGGGTCTGCTGGTTTCTCTTTAAGGTTTCCAGACTCAAAAGAGAGCAGGCAATTAAAGGCACAGAAGTCCTGTCCTCTGTTGAGTCTGGCAACCCTAACCAAGTGGGCTTTGGGGCTGCAGTCATTTTTGGAATTGCCCAGCTGAATACCCCGATCTCCACATCCTTGTAAAATCCTTCCTCCAATTTAAAAGACTGTGTGGTGTATTGGCCCTTCAGGCTTGCCATATCAGGAAGTTGCTGAGTCAGCTGTCAGGCACTATGTTTTCACTTTCAGTTCTGTATTTCCAAGCAGTGCTTTGCTGTATCTTCTGTCTCCCTAATCTTCTTGCTACTGAAGTCCTTGTTAGTTGCATAGCCTCTGTGTGGCCTCCTCTTCCTGGCACATTTTAGACCATGTACTCATCTCACTCTGCCCAATTTATTTCTTTATTTTTAGGTCATCCCATCCCATCCATGTATTCTTTTTATTCTGCTGTTCCCCTCTTAAATATGAGGGTGTCCACTCTTTGAGCTCTGAAAGAGAAGCCTACTCTGCCAAGTGGTGAATGTGTGAACTTTTTGGATGTGGGAGAGGGGCTTCTCTTAGTGGCTGTGCCTAAATTACAGAATCTCTGATGTAGGGAGGTTTGTGTGGTCACAGTCTCTTCTGGACATCCATTACAGTACTAGTAAAAATGTTTACATTTGCCAGGGCGAATAGCTACACCTCATCCTATCCTGATTACTGTATTATTAAGCTTTTTAATAAATAAATAAATCCTGGCCTTCAACCAAAGAAGACTCCCAAAGTGGCTTACAAATATCGGTGAGAAGAAAAACCTTGCCCTCAGGTTCACAATGCTTAGCTGTGACACAAAAGGAAAAGGACCAGAAGTGGGAGAAGGGAAAAAGCAAGCTCAGGCACGAATTCTTAATTACAGAGATCTGTGGTGATTTACAGCAGGAACACAATAAATTTTGAGAGACACCAAAAGTGGCTGGTCTTTCAACAGAACTAAGAGGGATGCTGTACAATCGCTCTCCTTAAGACTACTGCAAAGGCTGCTGTGAATGACACATGATGGTGGTGGTCCATAAAACAAAATTCACCTCAGAGCATTGACACTGGGGTTGTTGTTGTTGTTGTTTAGTCATTTAGTTGTGTCTGACTCTTCGTGACCCCATGGACCAGAGCACGCCAGGCACTCCTGTCTTCCACTGCCTCCCGCAGTTTGGCCAGACTCATGTTGGTGGCTTCGAGAACACTGTCCAACCATCTTGTCCTCTGTCATCCCCTCGTCCTTGTGCCCTCCATCTTTCCCAACATCAGGGTCTTTTCCAGGGAGTCTTCTCTTCTCCTGAGATGGCCAAAGTATTGGAGCCTCAGCTTCAGAATCTGTCCTTCCAGTGAGCACTCAGGGCTGATTTCCTTAAGAATGGATAGGTTTGATCTTCTTGCAGTCCATGGGACTCTCAAGAGTCTCCTTGGGCACCATAATTCAAAAGCATCAATTCTTCGGCGATCAGCCTTCTTTATGGACCAGCTCTCACTTCCATACATCACTACTGGGAAAACCATAGCTTTAACTATACGGACCTTTGTCGGCAAGGTGATGTCTCTGCTTTTTAAGATGCTGTCTAGGTTTGTCATTGCTTTTCTCCCACTGGGGCAGCTATTTCCAATAATGCTGTGAGGATGTATGTTCCTGATATCCTGTTCCTAAGTGTGCTGTTACTTTACTACTTAGCTGCATAACAGTAACCTATATATATCTAGTTACAGGTAGGTAGCCGTGTTGGTCTGAGTCGAAGCAAAATAAAAAAATTCCTTCAGTAGCACCTTAAAGACCAACTAAGTTTTTAAAAACTTAGTTGGTCTTTAAGGTGCTATATATATATGGCATACGATCAAGTCCAGGTGGCATTCATATTGTGAAAAAGTTTAATTTATGGCTGTAACTATTACCAGCAATGTAATGATGGAGTTTGAGGTCTGATCTGTACAAGGTAACAAAGATCTTATTTCCACTACCCAAAGCGCCAAGAATTCCAGGTCACTATTGTTGAGCAGGGCAAAAAAATTGTGGAAATGGTGGCCATTTTGCCATCCTTCCCACTGTTATAAACATGTCTCAGGCAAGCCTTATAAACCTGTTTTTCTTTCCTTACCTACCTGAAACCCAGCAAGACATCACAGGCCAAAGCTGCTCAACTTGAGTTGCTCTTATGTTTGCATTGTCACCTTTAAATTTAATTGTCTGGTTGAATTTCTGTAAGATTTTTGTACATTTTTTAATATGAAAGTAAAACAGTGGAATGTGTAAATCAGCCCGAGCTGAAAATCGCAATGTCTTATGTGTCATTATGAAAGAAAAATAAAGTGCTTCAGTAAATAAAAAACAACAATGAAACAGTTACCATCAATTAGAACCAAAAAGGCAGGCACAAGTCAGAAGAAAATTAGACCGTCAAAGTCAGCCTTAACAAGGTTAATTAAGCTGCCTGAACAAAAACATGTAATTATGTTTTTTAAACCTGTTGTAAATCTCTTGGAGACCTTTGGTTAATAAGCAACTTAGAAGTCTAATAACTAAATAAGAAGATGATCCGAAATACAATAAAAGAAAGACAAGAATAGCAGCAATACATAAAGAGCAGAACAAAAACCAAACACACAGTTCAAGCTCAGTTTAGATGCCTGGGAGAATAAAAAGAATGTTTTTTGGCTGGCACACCAAAGATAAGCTTCCTTGTGGAGAGAATTTCACAATTGGGGCACCACCACCAAGAAGGCCCTTTCCCTAATTGCAATCCACCATATCTAGACCAAGAACCAGATTTGTTCCTTTCTTTTATTTTATTTTTGCATTTTGAGGCACAACGTTCTCAAATATGCAAGAGCTGGTCTTTTGTTCTATTACATTATTTTTGTGTCCAGTAAACAGAATAGAACAGAGCAATCTCTCTTTAGAGGAGTAGCCATGGTTCCTGGATCTATTACAGATTAATCCTGAAATGTGGATGTACCCAAATGCCACAGTGAAAGCAGCTCTAAGACTAAAATAATATTTGTAACTTTGCAATTATTTTTCCCTTGGCCGCTTCCTCCCCATTTTCCAGTGTATTCAGGATTAATGTTATCTTCAGTTCTGCAGCTGCTTGTGAAATGAAACCCTACAGGTGCACTATCAGAATTATTACAATAAACCAACTCCATTTATTAGCTTCACAAGCACTGTTACGTTGCATGTGTGGATAAGCCGTACCAAATTCCATGATGGCATTTGACAAGAAGAGCTTCGGACAGTAACCTGTACCTGTACAGAATTTGTAGGGTGCTGTGTGAGAAAACCAAGAAGACATAACATTTATGGAATATTTTACTGATGCGCCTTGTCACACCCTACATGGAAAGCAAGCAATAAAGCAAGCCTGGCTAGTATTATACAGTAAAGACTTTCAGGCTCCAACTGTCTATCCACTTCCCTGGGAGTAAGTCCCCATTAAACTTCATATAATTTATTTCTGAGTAGATGTGTGCAAGATTGTACATTGTCTTACATGTACTTTCCTTCTAAAAGTGGCTTCCCACATTTCTATTGATGTTCGGGGGGGGGGACACATTGTTAGGTAACTCTTCCCATGGGGCTCTTTTAGACTTGGAAGGCCTCTGAGTGCTGGAGAAATGTTTAACGGAAAGAAAAATGCACTCACCACCCAAGGCTAGCTCACAGGAATAAAGTAAACTCAACCTTGCACCTAGCAAAATTCTGAAGAAATCTGAATGTGTCCTGAGAACGAAGAAGAAAAGGAGCGCTCTCTCTCTCTCTCTCTCTCTCTCTCTCTCTCTCTTTTGCAAACGAAGAAGTCATTTGAGAAACCGAATAGCAGGTTTTGGCACAGCATTGCTTAAAAGCTTAAGACAGCATTTCCTGTGGGAAATAGACAGAAATGGAAATGACGACCCTCTGTGCTGGGCAGGGCTGATGAGAGTTGCAGTCCAAAACATCTGGAGAGGACCATTGTGGGGATGCCAATCTTAGACTAACAGAACTGAGTTTGGTAAAATATATCTATTTCCAGTGCTTTTTTCTTTTTAAAAAAATGTTTGTGGGTACTCTCACTTTCCTACTCATATTGAAAAACTGCCCGTCAATGAGGCCAAACTTAGATTCACAAAATGTTTAGGGGTATGCGTCCTCCTGTGTCCCCCCCCCAGAAAATAGCACTGTCCATTTCTAGCTTTTCAATATGCTGAAGACGTAAGTGGCTGGAGGGCTGTTCATAGAAGGCTGCTGCAATGTGACAGTGGAGGCTGGTCCATTAGGGACTCTGACTGTCGTTGGCTCTGGCCTCACCTGCACTGGATCGCTCTGTCTTCTAACCTACCAGTCCCAAAGGACACCAGTCACCACCGCTGGTCAATGGGCAGTGCACTTTCCGGCTGAGAGCTATGCTACCTTGTATGTTGTTCCCAGGTTGATTGCTGGTGAGGCCTGCAGCTGTTGTGGAAGCTTTGAAAGGCTTTAAAGAACAAAAGAGCAAGCAAGCAAGGATAAAAAAAAAGGAAAAAGTGGAGATGCATAACTCTTCCTCCAGCATTGTACAAATCTCTCTGGGGGCATGTGGCTGAGACCTGACAGCTCTGCAGATGTGTAGAGCTACATGAAAAATGATGCTAATTAAAAACAGAAGGCATAGCAAAGGGTCAGTGGCACCGTGAAGGCATTAGTAATCAAGAAGGGAGTGTGTTTGCCTTCAGTGGTGTTCAAAGCCCCTTACAGGTGGTGTTGCAGAAGAGTGGTTCACTGTTTTAGCCGTAAAAGTTCCTATCTCTTGATTTTTGGGAGGCCATTTTAAAAGCATCATGCCCTATCTTCCGCACCATCGCTTGCTGCCTTCATAGGTGCAGCATAAAGTTTACAGCATGTGGCCAGATGTTATAATTTCCCTGTGCAGAAAAGCACTTTCCCCAGCACCTGGGAACATCATGAATAAATTGTCAGATGTAACAGTCATAGATGCAGTGTGCGTCTTTTATCAGTGTGCATACATGCAGGTTTTATGTGGTAGATGGGGTTGGAGGGAGCCCATTGTTTTCATGCATCATGAAGGTGCTAGCAGTTTTCCATGTAGGAAAATAGCAGTGTCCATGACTAATACTGTAGTGAGGTAGCATACCAGCAAACAGTCAAAAAGACCAACATAACTTCTTGCCAGACTGTAAAGACTCTGCTTATTATACAATGATGCACAAGCTTTATAAAGTATAAGTAGTGTTACTTGTCACCCATGACATGGACTACTGGATAGCATTTTAAAACTTGTATTGTCACATCTGATGCAATGGGAAGTGCTCTGATTGAATAGATTGGCTGTGCAGGTCTTCAATGGGTGTGGCGTGGGAAATTGGGTGGTACTTTGACCCTGCTTGCTTTTTTTGGTGGGGGGGGGGCAAGAAGCAGAAGGGAATGGCACTGGCTCAAGTAATTTTGCTGCCTGAGGCAAAGGGCAATATGGCACCAGCTGTTGCACCAAACTAATCAGACCAGCAGATGATAATTTCAGGTATTTATATTACCACACACTATTCAGAATTTCTAAGTGGCGTACATAAAATGTTAAAAACAATGCAAAGAATAAGAACAACTAAAATTTATCATGGACACAGAGAACTACCTTAAAATGCCTGCTAGAATAAGAAAATATTTGTTAATACTTTGGCAATGGGACTGCATCCGAGTGCAACAGGCTAGCTAACTGATTGCAGGGGAGGTTTCATGGAACACACAACTTTGTCCTCTGATGGATGGTAACATTCACTGCCCATTGCCATGCACAGCGGCATCTGCCACCTAACTACCAAATGATAGGGCCAGCCCTGGGGAAACATGCACAGAAAATTGATATATTTTTGAAATTTACCCAGCATGTTTTGAGTGTATTGCTCTTCATCAAGCTTATTTTTCTTTTGTTACTCTTTTGATGAAAAAGAGAGGATGTCTTTTTTCTGTCATAAAAGGTAAAGGTAAAGGGATCCCTGACCATTAGGCCCAGTCGTGACCGACTCTGGCGTTGCGGCGCTCATCTCGCGTTATTGGCCGAGGGAGCCGGCATACAGCTTCCAGGTCATGTGTAGCAGTACCTATTTATCTACTTGCACTTTGATGTGCTTTCGAACCCGTCGCACCGACCTTCTGATCAGCAAGCCCTAGGCTCTGTGGTTTAACCCACAGCGCCACCTGGGTTATCTGTTATAGTAAGGGTCAATTTATTGACACTTGTGACTGTTTTATTTTGACTACTTCCTTGAATTTGTGCACATTTCTTCCTTCTGGGTGCAGTGAGAGAGAGAGAGGGAGGGAGGGAGGGAGGGAGGATGAACCCAGCAACCTTTTTCAATAGTAGTAGTAGTAGTAGTAGTAGTAGTAGTAATTTTATTATTTATACCCTGCTCACATGGCTGGGTTTCCCCAGCCACTCTGCGCAGCTCCCAGCAAAATATAAAAAATAATAATAAAATGTCAAACATTAGAAACATTAAGAAGTCCATATTGCCCTGCATACCTCTGAATTCCCCCTGGTGTGCAGCAACTCATTATGTGCCAGCCATGTTTAAGCACCCAGAGCATTCATATGCGAGACACCCACTTCATGAGTTAGAGAAGAGATATAAAAGTTTGCATCTGCACAGGGGTCACAATTAAGAGCTGAAATGTTCTCTCCCAGGTCATAGCTGCCAAGTTATCCCTTTTTTTAAGGGATTTTCCATTATGCTGAATAGGCTTTCTCGCGAGAAAAGGGAAAACTTGGCAGCTATGTCCCAGGTGCATGATGGGAGTCTGGTTTCGGAAAGGATTAAAAGAGCAGCAGTGTGATGCGCTGAGACCCAGTGTAGGCAAGCAGGAAGCAGTGAAGATAGCAAAGAGGGATAAATGGAGGCAATGAAGTTATGGGGAACTGTTATGAAAAAATGGTTGGGAAGTCTATGTGACTAGGAATGGGGGATAAATTCAACTTTATTTGCATTTCAATGAGCAACTACCTAATTTGCACTTCTTGAACTAATATGTGAATCGAAACACAGCCGTCCTTTGAAAGTCGCAGTTCTGTGAAGTTTGTAATGGAGTTCTACTGCAAAGCAATATTTACAAAAATGCATATACTTGGGGGAATGTGTGCCCAAAACAGCATATACTGGTGAAAATAACATAAGTATGGCATATTATTAGTGGATATTCAGTGCAATTTTTTTTTGTATATTAGTAAAAACAGCATGCCAAAAAAAAAAGTATTAGGAGAAATTAGAACTAGAATGCTGACAAATTTTCTTGAAGGTTCTTTCTTTTTCTTGACCAGAAATTGCTGCAGCCATGTAGAGAACTAAATTTAAGATGGGAAAATTAGAAACTGGGAGAACGTGAAACTGGCAGATTCGACCCCCTGTATGTGTGACTTGGGTTTTCAGTTATGTCAGTGATGAAGAATCCAATTTTCGCACAAAATTGGCCAGGCTGATGGGAGTTGGAGTCCGGCAGTATCTGGTGGACCACAGGTTCCCCCATCCCTGTGCTATGTGAAGAATGAATGAGCTCAGGCACTCTTGCTATCACAATTCACATACATATTTTCTGATTTGTTCTGGAAATTCCCTTTACCAACTCCCAACACTGCTATTCCATTATTAATGAAACGAAATGCTTATGAATGAATGTAACGAGAACTCCATTGTTCAATTACTGCCCTCAGTAACCAGCCAAGTATGTGACCCTCCCTTTTTTGCTAAATTGTTAATTATATAGTTTTGTTAGCATTATTGGTGGTTCTTTTCTGGGCAAAGAGCTCTCTGAAGCAGTCTCCAAGCTGTCAAGCTGGTTACTATTTCTTAAGTAAATCCAAGACCAATTCTGAAATACTAATATGCCTTTTTAATGAAGTCTCGATGTTCAGAATATGTGGATTATATAACAGGCTCACCAAATTGGCTGGGGAGCAAAATGGGTAATTCATTTAGTGTTCTTATTGGGTCCAGTCCATTGAACTAAGTAGGACTTCTGCAGACGTCTGATGTGGATTGTGCTTTATTTTCTATAAGAAAACAAGAGCATAATCCACCAGATTAAAATAATAATAATTAAACACATCCTTATTTACAGTAATGTGTCAAATTGTTTTATATTCATTTATTTTATTAGATTTAATGCCCATCTTCTATTATAAGGTCCCAGGTTGGGTTGCAACAGTAAAATACACAATCATAAAACAAATAAAACAGTTACGACCATAAAACAATACATTACATAGTGCATTAACAGTGCAATCCTATTCATGTTTACTCAAAGATAGTAAATAACTATGTTGCCAACTAACTATCATTTCAGAAAAGGGGCAATCGAGACTGGTTTGTTATGTTGCAACATATTTTTAACTTGGGAAAAACATGAAGGTAGGCTATACTGTCATGTTGCAAGCTATATTTCTCAACCAATATTTTTAGATTAATGTGTTTGCTCCGTTTCTTTAAGAAACAGATGTGGGTCATAGTTACACCACACATGTAAATCTGTGTGGTGCCACTTTAAACAGCTGTGGCTTGCCCCAAAGAATTCTGGGAGCTGTAGTTTGTTAAGGGTGCTGAGAGTTGTTAGGAGAACCCTGTTGCCTTCCAGAGCTATAGTTCTCAGAATGCTTTAACAGGAAATTCTGGAAACCCAGGTGGCACTGTGGTTGAACCACTGAGCCTAGGGCTTGCTGATCAGAAGGTCAGCGGTTCGAATCCCTGTGACGGGGTGAGCTCCCGTTGTTCGGTCCCAGCTCCTGCCAACCTAGCAGTTTGAAAGCACGTCAAAATGCAAGTAGATAAATAGGAACCGCTACAGCGGGAAGGTAAACGGCGTTTCCATGTGCTGCTCTGGTTTGCCAGAAGCGGCTTTGTCATGCTGGCCACATGACCTGGGAGCTATACGTCGGCTCCCTCGGCCAATAATGCGAGATGAGCGCGCAACCCCAGAGTCGGTCACGACTGGACCTAATGGTCAGGGGTCCCTTTACCTTTTAAGGGGAACAGGGGTCTCTTAACCACTGTCAAACCCCTGAATAAACTACAGCTCCCAGAATTCTTTGTGGGAAGTGGTGGCTGTTTAAAATGGTATCATGATGCTTTAAATGCATGGTGTAAATTTGGCCTTGCTCTCTGTTACTTCAGGGAGCAGGATTATAACCAACGGGCATAAAGTGCAGGGAAGCAGGTTTTGGCTAAAGGATAAAAGAAACTTATCAATGGCAAGAGCAGTTCAGCCATTGAACAAGCTGCCTTGGGAAGTCGTCATGGTCTCTTGTTCACGGGAGATTTTAAAGCAGAGACTGGGTGGCCTTTCAGGGGTCACTTTAGTTGCAAGACTCCTACATTGAGTAGGGTATTGGGCTAGATTGCATCTGTGGATCCCTTCCACATCTAAATTTCTGTGAGCCTTAATGCCGCCGTGTGTGTGTGATCGCATCAAAAATGAAACAAAGGGACTTGTGGATAAATCTGGAAATAAAAAAAATGAACAAGATAGAATTCCTGACGCATTGGCCTTGCAATGGGCCCCGGATCCAGAAATAAAGTCAGATTAAAAGAATTCAGATGAAAGACCTTTCTCAGGGAACATCTCCCTGCAGAAGAGCTTGCATGCTCTCTCCCCATGCTCTTCTGGAAAAGCAAGGCTGCGCGGATTCCGCTATGAATACATTAAACTTCGCAGGAACACTTGGAGCAATGTCAACTGTTAGTAATAATGAATGAACAATGAGATTGGAGGGAGAATAAATTGAAATCAACCCACTGGAATGTTTTGTTTAGCCATGCACAAAAATGATACTGAAACTGCACACAGACTAGCTTTTCACACTCCATGCAGAACGCTAAGGGGAGAGGCGGCCTCAGCAAGCTCAGGACCAGGTGACCTGGGAGGCTGTCCCTGTAGGTCATTGTGATGTGTGGGAGAGTTTCTCCTAAAGGTCCCCAAGACAGCAGAAGCCCGCTCCACAGTAACTCAGATCAGGGCTTTTAGTGTGGCTGTCCCTGTTCTGTGGATCAGCGTTGCTGTCAGAATACAACAGGCGCCCACTATCTGAACTTTATGGAAACAATCGAAGACAATTGTGTTGCGACAAGCTTTCCCAGCTGAATGAATAGGTCACTGTTGTGGGTGTTTCCTTAAAAAAAAAAATCAATTGCTTTTACTTGCTATTTTCTGCACCACATTAAACTAGGTTCCTTTAGCTGTTTTTATTATATTATGTACTTCACCTTGAGATGAGGATGGTGAGAGCTCCTGAGATAGCTCAGTTGGTACTCTTAATCTCAGGGTTGTGGGTTCAAGCCCCACATCGGGCAAAAGATTCCTGCATTGCAGGGGGCTGGACTAGATGAGCTTCGTGGTTCTTTCCTAATCTGCAGTTCTGTGATTATATAACCAAAAATGGTTGCTTAATAAGAGCAGCCCTGCTGGATTAGACCAAGGACGCATCTAGTCCAAGAATCTGCTCCCCACAGAGGCCAACCATATGCCCCATGGGAAACTAACAAACAGGGCTTGAAGGCAAGTTAGTAATTTTCCTGCTGTTGTTCCTCATACAGGCTGGGGCTGATGGGAGCTGCAGTCCAAATCATTTGGAGGGCACCAGGTTGGAAAAGGCTTTTTAGAGCATCTCACATCTATTCTCAGAGGTTCCATGTAGCCATCATAGCTATTGATGGGCATATCCTTTGTGAATTAGTCTAGTCTCCCTTCAATGCCATCTAAACTAGTGGCCCTCAGCACTGCAACTTTTAGCAGCGGATTGTGCATCTTGCAAAGTTCTTTTAAACATTTTGTATCACCTGAATCTACTACTAGCCAATTTTGAGTATTATGCATAGTTTTATAAACCTCTTACTACAGTGTTACCTTGGTTTACAACCATAATCCGTTCCGGAGGCCCGTTTGTAAACCAAAACAGGTTGTAACACAAGGCGCGCCTTCGCCAATGGGGCCTCCAAAAATTTTTTGTTCGTAATAATAAAAAACGGTTGTAATCCAAAAAAAGGTTGCAAACTGGGACAGGGACACACACTTCCAGGTTTGATGTGTTTGTAATCCAAAACGTATGCAAACCAAGGTACCACTGTATATATCCCTCTATCCTGCTCCCAGTTGTCATTTTTTTTCTTTTTCTTTTGTAAACTAAAATGTTCCAAATGTTTCAGCCATTATTGGTTTGGAACAGTGTCCCAACCTGAACTGATTATTCATTTCCATAGCTTTTTTCCTGCACCTTTCATAAGCAGAAATGTACACAGCACTTACAAATGTTGATGCACCATGTATTTATATAAGCACATTGTAATATAAGAATTGCTATTTTCTGTCCCTTTCGTAATAGTCCCCAGCATTCCTTTTGTATATCACATTAGAAGTTGTATTTTTGATGGATTCATATGCTGTGGGTAGTAATGTGTATTTGTAATTGAAGTTACAGAACAAGGCCCCCAGTGATTTTTCTGCTGTATTTCAAGGGCATAGCAGCTAGACATTCATACAAGACACCTGATTTGCTGTGTTCTTTGGATGAGCCCAGGTAGTTAGTTTTCCAAGCCCCCAAAGCCACTGTTTCCCTTTGGTCATTGTCAGATACCCATCCAACCCCCAAATGCCAGTCCTTCCAATTGGCTGTAATTTACCATGAAGGTAGTTACAAAAAAGGTGACAAGTTAGCTTGGGTCCCTGTCCTGTAGATGCTCTTCCTTGGATCCACCATTCTGTTCTTCCTCTTGACTGACCACTTTCATTGTAGTCCCTTGGCATGGCCATTTTGTGTGTAGTGCCTGATGGAAAAGTGAGGTATAAATGCTGCTCCCCCTTGCACCTTGGCTGTTTTATTTGATGCTGTTTCCACTTTATAGTGCATATTCTATGTTCATGTATATTTTATTAAAATCAGCCCTGATGATTTCTACTGAAGAACAGAACTTTGTTAGTTCTGGATCCAACTTCTTTAAATATAGACTGCACAATTCTCAAGGAAATGGTGCATTTGTAGATTCATTTGCAAATAGAGTTCTTTGTGTCTGAAATTTAGTTTCAGGGGCAGTGTGTCACTGAATGCTAGTAGTTGTGTGCTAAGAGCAAGGTAGGACATCTCCAGAAAGGCTGGGGATGTTTGAAACCTGGAGAGCCTCTGCCAGTCAGTGTAGACAATATTGAACTAGGTGGAGCAGTGTTTTACCACTGCCAGCCAGTGCAGACAATACTGAGCTGCACACAAAAGCTCATACCAATGACAAACTTAGTTGGTCTTTAAGGTGCTACTTGAAGGAATTTTTTTTTATTTTGTTTCGACTACGGCAGACCAACACAGCTACCTACCTATACTGAGCTAGATGAGTCAACTTCGTTAAAAGGCAGCTTCTTATGAGAAGCATTGCATTTAGCTGGGAACTGTGGTTTTGATCACTACGCTTACTACATGACCCAGTAGGTTTCTTTTGTTGTTTGGGGCGAGGAACCTACAGCCCTCCAGATATTGTTGGGACTCCAACTCCCATCAGCCCGAGCAGCGCAGCCAATGGTCAGGGATGCTGGAAGCTGTAGTCCAACAGGTTCCCCGCCCTTACAGCGCAAGGCAAAGCCGCTGCTCTCTGTGGCGACCACCACAGACGTGCAACCCAGTAACGGGGAAGGCGCGTGGCCATTACTCCGTCAATTTCCACGCGGCCGGGCAGGTCAACTGAGCTCGGTCGCGAGCTCATAGCTGCCAAGTTTTCCCTTTTCTCGCGAGGAAGCCTATTCAGCATAAGGGAAAATCCCTTAAAAAAAGGGGTAACTTGGCAGCTATGCTCGAGCTTCGAGGGGCAAATCTGTCTTCCCACTCCTCCTGCGCCAGTTCCAAACGCAGCTTCTGTTCAAAAACCGAAGTACCCCCGACGGTTGCGTGAACGTGGGGTCTTGGGAAAAAAACAACCCACGCGCAACCCAGGGCAGTGGAGAATTTCACTCCTGAGGCGCAGACGGAGTCAGAGGCGTGTAAGAGTCTCTCGCCAGGGGGCTCAATCCACTTCCCCCTTGGGAAGCGCTGCGAAAGGAAGCGGGAGCCTCAAGCACGCCCGGCGAGAGGCGGGCTGCACGCGGGCCAGTGGGGAGCGCCTGAGAGGCTAAGCAGCGGCGGCGGCGCGGATCGCCTCTTGTCCTTTCCCGCTCCGGCCGGGCGCATTGTCGCCGAGCTGCTGCTGCTGCTTCGTGGCTTTAGCGCCTTCTTCCTACCCACCTCCCCAGCCTCCCTCTCCCAGCGGGGCAAACCATTGCAGCGCGCCGAGGAGGTGAGGCACCTGTCAGGCGCTCTTGGCTCGGAGAGGCCAAGGGCCGCCCGAGCTGGCCAGCGTGCTCCCTCACTAGGGCCGCCCGGGACCCACCCGCCTGCCTGCCTGCCTGCCTGGGCGTCCCCTGGAGGCCGAGCGGGCGGCGGGAAGCCCGGCTGGTGGTGGAGCCGAGCGCGGGAACCTTCCTCCCCCGCCCACCCCGCGCAGCAGCGTCTCAGGCGCCACCGCCGCCGCCTGCAATGGCGTGCAAGAGCCGAGTCGGAGGAGGTTGCTGCTGCCGGGCAGGTTGCGGGCGGCGGCAGCAGCAGCAGTGCTGGGAGGTGGTGGTCCGGTGGACAGCACGGCGGCAGTAGTAGCCAGAGCAGCAGGAAGAGAATCGGAGGGGGATCGAGAGGCGGCGGGGCTTTTGGAACTCCGACTCTCCCGGGTAAGGTGCCGCGGTGAGCGCCCCCCTGCCCCTGCCCCCGCTCTTTGCAAAACAAAACCTGCCTGTGTGGGGCTCGCTGTGGCTTGACTCCTGCGGCCGGGAGCAGCTTTTGTTTCGGGAGCACCGAAAGTGGGCAGGTTCGCTTGCAAGGCTCGTGAGCGCCGTCTTGCTCCCTGCATTCTTATACAGCCGCCGCTCCTGTTGCAAGGTGCTTCCCGGCTCCCGCGTTCCCTGCCTGGGCAGTTTACGTAGCAGCGGATTGGGGGTTTTGTTTTGTTTTTCCTTCCCTGGCGGGGACAGAGTTGTGCCTTTTGCGCCACTTTCCTATAGGGAGCGTGAAGGACGTCGCGCTAGGCTGGAGAGAGAAAGGAAACGAAGGAAGGAAAGAAGGGGATTTATCGCCACACTTACTAGCTGGCAGTATACCACCCCTCCACGGGTGGGTTTCTTGCACGAGCGACGCCGAAACAGCGAAGCGTGGAGGTTGGGGGAAGGTTCTGCGCCTTGAGATTGATTACTCTCACCTTCGCTATTATTTGCAAATGACCCTTCCACGCCCCCCCTTAATTAATTGCATGCTTGGGGACCAGGGAGAGAGAGGCGATTTAGAGGCAGGGATGTGGTTCTCTTCCAAGGAAGGGATTGGGGGGTATTAACGGCCACATCACAACGTTGCTTAGGAGCAAATAACCGCTTAGTTGTCAAGGCTGGAGAACAGACGCAATATGGGCGCGAGTCTTGTAATCTGTCTCGCAGCCCCGGCAGCGCGTTGACTCGGGCAGGCGGGAGGAGGCGGGAGGTGGAGGCCAGTCGGGGCCGGAGCGAGCCGAGCCAGGTCCACATGTGTGCGTTGCTCGGGTCGGTCGCTTCGGGAGGCTTGCAGCTGCGGTGAAGTTGTAGCGGCGGAGGAGGCGGAAACAGAAGGGCGCTAATGAGAGATTTTGCTCTATTATTAGTCATGTGCTGCTCTTCTGTATTTCTTTAGGGCTGCTTGCTCAGGCTGGATTCGGAAGCAAAACCCGTTTCCTCCTCCTCTTCTATTAAACGACGCCAAGGGACTCTGCCAGCCCCCGTATTCCTCCTTGCGGGAGGGCAGGACGCTCGGGATCCATATAAAATGCCACTTGCCGTACAGATTTTACCGAGATCCAGACTGGGAAATGGACAGATTTAGCCTGCATTGAGGTTTCCTCTTCCCCCTTTCACTGCACCTTTCATGGTTCTTTGTCATGCCGAATATACCCCCAAGGGGAACAGGCAAGTTTTTACCATACCAAATTATTTGCTTCCTGCAAGTTCTAAATTTCTGTGCATGTGATTTCTCTCTCTCATCTCTCTCTCTCCCCCCCACCCCTACAGTCTCAGAGTGAGTTTATTAATTTGTTCATTTGGTGGTGGTGGTGTTTTGAAAATGAAGGCAGCAAAGTGTTGCTGTTGCTGCATGACACCATTTCACAGTGGTAGAGATATGTGTACCTGACTCTACATCATCATTTGAAGGACACTTTAATGATAAAATACATTGGTATAATACAGAACTGTTGTACATTTGAATAGCGTATATATGCATGTGCATACACTGACTGTCGGGAAAGAGAGGGATTAGGTCTTGGTCCTACACAGAAGTAATGTCTCCATTCTCAGTCATGTGATGGCAGTATAATTATTTGTTTATTATAGGAATTTACTTCACTTACTGTCTTCTGCTGTTACTCCATATAATGATCCAGAGGTTCGTGTAATGAAATCCAAAATGGGTTCGAAGAGATGGAGTCCTGATTAGCCCTCACTTAAATGAAGTTCTGAAGATACTATAACATGTTGTTATTAAAGTGTGAAATAGTTTATTCCAGTTATGTTCTGGTCTTCATTTAAGGAGCTTAGGGTATGTATCAGTGGGGCTTCCCAGGCATGTCTTCCATCCATATAACTTCCAAATTCAAATGTGATTCCTTTGGGAGATGGAATTGCATCTGGTGGCTTCATATTACAACCTTCCCCTTTTATAGCCAGCCATATTCTAAAACCGATGTAAATGTTGAATAGGTATGAAGATCTACAAACCCACTGATATGAATCAAAATCCTCCTTTGTGTTGCAGGTTACATCAACATTCTTTTGAAAGACATCCAGTTTCCCACTTGTTTTTGTTTTTGCTGGTACCCATATCTGGAGGATTGTCATCTGCCTATAAGTATGGCCTTGGCAGAATCTAATGTCCTTTAAGCCCCTCATCCACAATCTCAACTGGGAGGATACAGCGGCCACTATGTATGTTGGTTTAACATCCCAAAAATAAACATGATGAAGACAGAGTGTTCAGGGGAAAGATCCAACCTCCGAAGTGCCTCTCCTCACAGGAACGCTTATAGGACTGAGTTCCAAGCATTGAAAAGCACCTTTGACAAGCCTAAGTCAGATGGAGAACAAAAGACTAAAGAAGAAGGAGAGGCTTCTCAGCAAACCAGGGGGAGGAAATATGGATCTAACGTCAACAGGATTAAAAATTTATTCATGCAAATGGGCATGGAGCCCAATGAGAGTGCTGGAGGCATGGCAAAGACCAGAAGTAAAGGTGGACCCCTATCCCCCCAAAGAAGAATTAGGCCAAAAGAGCTTGTGGAGAAGGGAGATGGTTCAGTTGTGAAGTTAGAATCTTCCGTTTCAGAAAGGATTAGTAGGTTTGATTCTATGCACGATGGTCCTTCTTACTCCAAGTTTACTGAAACACGGAAGTTGTTTGAAAGAAATACTCATGAAACAGGGCATTCAAATCGCTACTCCCCAAAGAAAGAGAGATCCGTTTCTAACAGTGATCTTCAAGATGACTGGTGCAGCTCTAAGTCTAACAGAGGAAGTACAGATTCGCTGGATAGTCTTAGTTCAAGGACAGAGGCTGTTTCTCCAACAGTGAGCCAACTTAGTGCAGTGTTTGAAAATACTGACTCACAACAAAATGTTCTAGAAAAGACAGGAGACAATGAAGAGTATTCTGTAACTGGCCACTATCCACTAAACCTGTCTTCTGTGGACACAAATCTGTCTTCCAGTGTTGCAAACCTCGACGATTTCAGCCCCATAAAAGACGCCAATGCTTGGCCTCCGTCAGCTAAACAAAATACCAGCTCAGCACCTGTTGAAAACTCTGAGCAGAACAGTAGTAGATCACCATCAGACAATGAAACCCCCCAAAGCATTTTGCCTTTGTCAAAAACAGGTGGAATACAAAACAAGGATGTGTGCTACGATTCTGTGGATGCCTGTGAAACGACTAAACAAAAGTCCGTGGGTGGACTTGATAAACAAAGTTTGGGTGAGAACTGTACGAGCAGTAAGGCAAAAATAGAGCCTGAAGTACCACCTTTGCAGCAAAAAAAGATCTCTGCTGGAGCTGAGACTGCAGAAATATCAGGAAACTTAATAGCTAGTGATGACATCACAGTCACTGAAGCTTCGTATTCTGTTGGCTCCCACTGTGAAGATACAAATGGAAAGGAAGAACAGGAAGACTTGAATAACTTTCAGAGTTCTCATGTGTATATGCACTCTGATTACAATGTCTACAGGGTACGATCAAGATATAATTCTGACTGGGGGGAGACGGGAACAGAACAGGATGATCAAGAAGACAGCGATGACAACTGTGATTACGAACCTGACATGGAATGTTCTGAAATTATTGGATTGCCAGAAGAAGATGAAATCCCAGCAAGCCGAAAAATTAAGTTTAGTAGTGCTCCAATTAAGGTAAGTTTCACTGGTCTGTTATTCTTTACACTGTTTTTGAGTGGTTGTTTCTGTTCTTTTGTTTTAACTCTTGACATTGTCTCTGGCGAATTTTTTGCTGGTTGCTTCCAGTATTGAATTTGTTTCGTGGCCTTAGGATTCATATTTGGTCCTGACTGGAAAACAAGGATGAATTCAAATTGTTAAGAATCATCCCGAGCCCTAATAACTCTTGCTTGCCCCTTGTATAGTTGTGGCTAACCGGTGTATCAGACATATTTATTGTCACAATATTTAGGCATACTTTCACTCAGAAGGGTTTTATGTGGCTAGAGTAGGTTTGAAATGGTCCTAATCAGCCTGTGTCTGTGATAACTTGTTTTCCCCCCAGTACGATTTTGTCTCCTATGGTGGGAAGTGGGTAGCTAGATCTCTTTTGTCACTTAGCTGTGATTCTTAGGAGATGAAAAAAAAATTGTGGTCGATTGAAGGTGGGGCAAAGAATCCTCTGACAGGACTAGCTTGAAAAAAGCCCTCCTACAGAGCTGTGAAGTGCTAGATATTACGAATGCCCTGTTCGTCTTAGACCTTAGGTAGCTTCTAATTCCATGCGAGGTCCATTTTGGGAAGATATGGGAAGGCGATTGACTAGGTCTCAGGCCTACTTCCCAAGATGACAGCGGTTGCTATGGCCACAGCTATTGCTCCTTCTGCGCACTCGTCATGCCTCTGGGATGGGCAGCCTAAGATTTGGTCTTTGGGATTCCAGTTGCTTATTCCCATATAGTGCTTTTGCAAACATTGTATAATGGCAGCCGCCTTCCAACAAGTGTGTTTGTGTGTAATCCTTGACTGCAGAATTGATGGTGAGAACATGTGATAGGGGATTAGATGAACTGCCTATAAAGTCCTAAGTTTTAGAGAACAGCTATGGGGTGGGGAGGGGGAGCTCTTTATAACATCATATCTCAGATACCCATTGAGATGATAAGGTACTGTATACAAGGGCTGAGGTTTTTCAACCTTAATCATCACCCTTTTGTCTATTAACATGTCTCAAATCACATCCCCCCCCCATGGCACTTCCATCCTGCAGTGTAGGATAACTGGGACTCACAACACCATATTCCCTAAGCCTAGCTAAGGTACAAATTGTTACTTTCCTTATGGAGGCTTACAATCAGTTTCAGAAATGCCTTCTATAAGAGGGCTGTTGAGATGGTTGTATAAGGCTGCAAAGATTCCAACATCTGATTCACATTCATTGGGCATGTTTAAGGCCCAGTTGATGGTAATCAGGGGCTTGTGTCTTTTCTGGGAATAACTAACATTGTGAACATATCCAGAGCATAGCTGCCAAGTTACCCCTTTTTTAAGGGATTTTCCCTTATGCTGAATAGGCTTCCTCGCGAGAAAAGGGAAAACTTGGCAGCTATGATCCAGAGTTATATAGCAGCTGACCCCAGGCAGCAGTGTGAAGCCAGCTTTCTTGCTAACTCTAAATCAGTATTGGCTAGTAAGAGGCTAATAAGAGGCACTCTGCTTTCTATATTCCACCATTTGGATAATTGCAAACTGAGTTAGTCTAGCCTAGTGTTGTTGGTGTTGGTGTGGGGCAGGAAGACTCAGTTCCCCTCGAAACAGCTTTCTTTCTTTCTTTCTTTCTTTCTTTCTTTCTTTCTTTCTTTCTTTCTTTCTTTCTTTCTTTCTTTCTTTCTTTCTTCTCGCCATCCTTTGGATAACCACAAACT
Source organism: Zootoca vivipara (assembly GCF_963506605.1). Classification (NCBI taxonomy): domain Eukaryota; kingdom Metazoa; phylum Chordata; class Lepidosauria; order Squamata; family Lacertidae; genus Zootoca; species Zootoca vivipara. The sequence goes on along the minus strand of NC_083287.1, from coordinate 31,632,547 downwards.
GAGCTAGTGAAGTGGATCAGAAAGACTGAACTGTGAACTAAGAAGACCTCCCATTCAGACTTTTGTCTCTGCTATGAACTCAGTGGGTATCTTTGGAAGCCACTCTCTCTGGGTGCTACAGACATGGTGGTTTTCTTTCTCTCCCACAGCTTGGTCTTACCCTCCCTTTGCCAACCCATTTGTCAGACATGCTGATTAGGGAACTGGATGTTGTTACAGTAGGCTCACCCCCACCCCCTGGCTGTCTCATTTCTTAATTTTAAGGATTTTATGTATTTAATAAATTTAGTCTCCTCAAGGGGTAGTTGCCCAGCACCTCCTAACAAAGTGCTGGAATGGTATTCATTATGTCCTGAAATACAGTATTTTTTTGCAAGTCCTGTTTCTGAGAGCCCTGTTACTGAGAAAAACCCCCCCACTTTCCTTCCTTCCTTTTGCAACGTCTTTCCTTGCAAGTCGAAGTTGGTGGTAAACATTGCATTAGAGGACCTTGATATATAAATGTGATTGTGTTGCATTTTCTTATGGGGGAAATCTCATTGGGTTCTCTGTACTAGCTTGACAATTCCACAAGCAATGTTTTAAACCCAGGTAATTGATCCTGTTTCACACATCACACGTGTTTAGATATGTGCCTCCTGCTTGAATAATCAAACAGGAATAGCAACTATCTGTGATGTAAGGATGACATTTATGTTACATTAGTTGAATCATTGAAAATCAGTAAATATTACTTTTTAAAAATGGAAACATTAAGCAGAGAAAAGCCTAATTTGAAATTGAGGTAGTGTCAGTCTTTGTGCTAGATTGGAATTTATACAGGTATCTCTGATCATGAACTACTTTTTTTAGTGAAAATTGACTGACTGCTACTGTTTAGCAACCGTTGACAAAGGCACACATGAGCGTTGTCACTGGCAAATGTGTGTGTTTTAAAAAACCTGGTACTGAGGCTGAGAAGGCAAGGCATCCCACTGCTTTACAAGAGTCTCTGAAGCTCATAACAACAGGGGTGAGCCCCTGCCCCCCTTTCCTGTACTGGAGCTGGGGAGGAAAAGTGGCACTTTCCTCCCACGGTTGTGCTGGGGTTCAGAGAAATGGTTTGATGTCACAAATAAGACTTTTCCCACTTGATGAATTCAGTTACCAAGGCTTGCTCAAATGCATGGCATGTAGTGAAAGTTACTTTGGAACCCATTTGAGATGGCATAGCTGACTTTTGTTAATGCTGTGCAGAATCTGAGAATTAAATTTTAGATTTGTACAGAACTATACAGAACAAAATGTGTAAATAGGTTCACTTGTTTAGATTTTAATTTAAAAATCAGTTCCCCCCCCCAATTTTCTTGACATTTAAAGAAATGCTGTGTAAGTGCTATAACAGTTTTTCATTTGCTCCCACAACAAACATTTATGGATACACCACTAAAATATTTAAAAGTTGGGGGCAGGTGTGGTGGTAGTATCTGGTTGATGCTGTGACCAGGGAATAGAGGGGGTGGGGGGGTGGCAGTGACAATGTCAGATTGCCTTGCATAAGTAAATTGGCCTGGAAACCAGAAGTTCTCAAGCAAAGTTGAAAATTATAGAGTAAGAGGTAACCCATATGCCAGGTTGTTTTTTTTCAGATGTTAGAGACTGTTCTGCATGCCATATTGGGCTGAGAGATAACGTGGTCATTGTAATGGCTGCTGGCCATGATAACTATGTTCTGCCTCCACTATCAGAAACATCGTATCTCTGAATACCAGTTGCTGGGAATCACTGGTGAGCAGAGTGCTCATGTCCTGGTTGCAGGCTTCCCATAGGCATCCGGGCGGCCACTATGATAAAAGGATGCTAGACTAGATGTGCCATTGGCCTGGTCCAGTAGGCTTAGCTCATGTTCCTATGTATTAAAATGAGGGCTATGAGACAGAGTACTGTACGTTGCTTTGAGCCTCTTGGACAAAAGGTGTGGGATATGCATGTAATAAATAAACATAGAGAAGAAAAGGTCCTCGAGAGGGTCTCTTACTCAGCTCCTAGTATTCATGGTCTGTTTCTCAGCTTTTGTAAATCAGAAAAGCTAACAAAGAAATAAGATCCAAAGTAGTCTGGCAACCCATGTGGGATTCTTGTAGGTTTAAACTGGTGAATGCTGCACGGATGAATTTATAACCAGGTCTGCTATAACTTAGTCCATCTTTTCCTGACACACGTTTTATTGGTATAACCATTACTTCAGTTAGGAAAACCACAATTCCTAAGTACGGAAAACCGTATCTGGTAATATCAGTTACAGATGCAGAAATCATTTATCCAGCTGCAGTAATCATTTATCCACTAAGTAATTGAGGAACAATTGACAAACTGTAATCTAAAGAGTCAGATGACAGAGTTGATGAAGCGAGTCACTGGAAAGAAATTAAGCTAGACAAACAAACCCTCTCAAATTGCTGTTTTATTCAACAATACCAATTTGCATATTACTGAAAATAATTTCTCACCTGCTGATCAAGTTATCATTTGTATGTTAAATTGTGTGCATCTGTCACAGACTTAATGTGTTGGTAGCGATTATCACATAAAATCCACAAAAGGCATATATGAAGTACAACAGCTTCAGGAATGACCAACACTTGTGGGGTAAGATAAAAAGAAAAACAAAACACTTGGCCATCAAGCATTTGAATGTGGAGAAGCTAGTATTGCTTGATTTTCACCAATCCTTGACTGCAAAAATACATACATGTTGTGAGGGTGCATTTCTTTAATCCATGATGTACTGTAATGGTAAATTTTGCACTGTTATACACAATGAGTCTCTAACTGCAGTTTGCAAGAACCAGGAGGGAAAGAACCCCACACCCTCCTTCGCCTTTCATGGGAAATGAGTCAGTCTATTGTCCTTTTAAACTTTTGTTCCATCGTTTTAAACTCTTGCAGCTAATGCAGCAGTCACCAGTGGAAAATTCTGTGCTAAGCTGCTTTTACTTGAGAGAGAGAGAGAGAGTTGTTGCCTTAACTATTTTGGTCTTGCAGCTTCCTCAACTACTGTGCAGTTCTGTGGAGATACAAAGGGGCAAGAGTTGTACTGGGGAAGGGGACCAAATAACTTGCAACTCCTCTCTAGCCCAACTGTCATGTCTTGTTTTGTTTTGTTATTGTTTTAACAATATAAAAGAAGATACAAGAAGAAAGGGAGGAACCACGGGAAGGAAAAAGATGAGGAATAACAATGCTGGTTGTTATTTTTTCCTGGCTTTCCTAGTACCTGCAGCACATCCTGTGATTAGCCCTGGCCCCGGGAGTACAATTTCCCAGCTCGTTTTGGAATGGCCAGTGTGTACTTTGATTAAAACAAATAAATAAATGCAAATCTTAGCACTCGAGCAATCCCCAAGAAAAGCAGAATTGCAAGTGCCGTATCAAGTTATGCAAATTTGCACAGGTTCTCTTAATTTGTCTGGCTATTTTGTATAATTTAATCTAGCTTTACCAGCCATGGGGAAAAGGTAAGAAACTATGCGTGACACTTAAGTTTTTGCTCTCCATCTCTGGAATCCTTATTCAAGCACTGCTGACTCTGAATTTGGGATCTGTAAGCCTCTCAGAATGTTGACTTTTGCTCTGTAGATGTGATGTGGGGCTTTGCCAGTCTCTTCACCTGTTTAAGATATGCCTCCACATCTGCTCAACCTGAATATTTGTCATTGCACATACTAAAAAAAAAAAAAGGCTGCCCCGTCAGTACAATATGGATGATGGATGTTGGAGGTACTGTAGTGTGTGTCTATGTGCATAAACCCCCAACTTTTATGTGAATGGGCTGTAGGCTACTGTTCTAAGGCAAGAGTCACATCTGCTGCTGTACCTACTTTTGCCTCTGACCCCACTTACCACTAGTATATGGGCCCCAGAAGGTTCTCCACATGAGAATGCAGCCCTCAGATTGCTATAGCCCCACTCCACACACAGCCAGTGTGGTGTAGTGGTTAAGACTCATAATCTGGTGAACCGGGTTCGCTTCCCTGCTCCTCCACATGCAGCTGCTGGGTGACCTTGGGTTAGTCACACTTCTCTGAAGTCACTCAGCCTCACTCGCCTCACAGAGTGTTTGTTGTGGGGGAGGAAGGGAAAAGGAGATTGTTAGCCACTTTGAGACTCCATAGGGTAGTGATAAAGCGGGATATCAAATCCAAACTCTCCTCCTCCTCCTCCTCGATACCTTTCCCTGGAAGTAAGTCCCATTGACCTTAATGAGACATACTTTGAGTAGGCATATGCAGGATTCCACTACCGATCATTTGTTCTCTTGATGGTCTTTTACAAAGAACATAAAAACTGTCATTTCCACACATGTATGTTTCCCTGTGAAATAAAACAGACCAAGCAACCTTGATAAGAGTTCCTGGAATGTCAGCTGTGCCAAGTTGCTTTTTCCTATTGTTATTTTAAACAAACACCTATTTTTAAATAGAACAACAACAAAAAATAAATAGCATTTCAGTGTAAATTTTACGTAAGATCACATCATGTTTTTATACAGTATATCCCCCCTTTTAATCTAGTATAAATATATCACAAGAAGTTAACAATAGGCCAACAGCTCAAGTATCTGTGGTGTTGATGAACTACAGCAATCATCCCTGACCATCGGGTTCCTTGTTCCTGGATTTTATGCAGTTTATTTAACTACACACATGATGGTTGGAGTTCAATAACACCTGGATGGCCAGGTGTGTGTGTAGCTGAATAAACTGCATAAAATCCACCAGAGCAAGTGACGACCGAATTCAATATAATGGGAAATATGTGAATATATCTCCCAATGTCTCCTCATTGCAGTTTTGCTAATTGCAGGATTTGGTTTGGGTTTGAGGAGGTTTGTAGTTGTGAGGTTCTAACCCTCTTCCCATTGCAACCTCTATCGAAATTGCCCTCACTAGAGGTACTATTGGCTGTAGAGGGGAGAACATACAAGCACAATAACTTGTATATTGCCTCCCCTGCAGCTAATATTGTGGGTATGTAGGCATGGATTGGAGTGGTGACATAAAAAAGAAAAAAAACCTGGGGCAGGAGCATATGTTTTTAAAGTATGATTTAACATGTGATATGTTTTTTTTTGTCCACATCTACATGGACGTGGAACGCGGGTGGCGCTGTTGGTTAAACCACTGAGACTAAGTCTTGCCGATCAGAAGGTCGGTGGTTCGAATCCCCCATTGCTCGGTCCCAGCTCCTCCTGCCAACCTAGCAGTTCGAAAGCACGTCAAAGTGCAAGTAGATAAATAGGTACTGCTACAGCGGGAAGGTAAACGGTGTTTCCGTGTGCTGCTCTGGTTCTCCAGAAGTGGCTTAGTCATGCTGCCCACATGACCTGGAAGCTGTATGCCGGCTCCCTCGGCCAATAACATGAGATGAGTGCCGCAACCCCAGAGTTGGTAATGAGTGGACCTAATGGTCAGGGGTCCCTTTACCTTTTACATTAACCTTTTCCTTACTGTTGGAAAAAATGTGGACAGGCACACATCTTTATCCTGTGCTACTACTAAGTTATAAATGTTGGAAGTATTCTTTCAATATCCCCCCCCCCTCCCCGGGGCCAGCATTTTCATTCCCCACTCCTATAATGATAGAGAACATTAATGCAGTTAATTGCACACAACTTAAAGAACAGCTGAAGGCAGAGCCAATTTAAATTTCTAAAAATGTCTAATAGCAATTCATGATTTGCTTGAGATTATATGAAGAAGTTACAAGTTGGGTTTTTTTTTACTAGCTCTGTGCTTAAAAGGATTAAGATGGATGATTAGGGATGTAAACCGAGGGGGAGAGAAGATGCTCTTCAAAGGCTTATAAGCTTGAAACATGCTGAGGTAGAAAATAGACCTATTGCGCCTATTCTTAAAACAGTAGGTTCAGGAGTAGATTGTTCTTCTGCAACCCCTTGTTATTAAGTGCCACATTAGACTGCCACTTACCATGTGAATACTTCCAAGTGAGGTACGTAAACCTAGGGGTTCTTCACTGTACTCAACTATCTCATTACATGATCATACGGGTCCTTGCATTTTGTCATCTAGCACCAAGAGTCTGTTCATATAGTAACCAGAATGCCAGTGTAGAATCTATCAATGCCATACCAAATGTGGCACCTAAAACTAATTTCCAGCTCTGCTATCATGCCCCCTTCCCAAATACAGCAAAGCTCTTTGCTTTACTGGGGACCCATGAGTTCTAATTACTGCTAGAGTTACAAATAATGTCTGGCTTTGAGTGATGGAATGTTTCAGTAGCACCACTTATTGGGTTTGTCTTCCTTTTGGTGGAAAGATCACTGATTATTTATGGAGGTTTTGAGATACATCTATGGGATGTTCTTCTCAGCAAGGCCTGCCTGGTGTTGATGCTAACATCCTTTCGGCACCAGATTAAGATGTACCTCTTATCCCAGTCATTTGATTACTATGCTTATAATTGTTCATGGGTTGTCTAGAGGGGGGGGGGGTTTGTAGTTTTATTGTTAACCTTGATGGCCGTTTTTGTGTATGTAAAGTGTTTTAGGTGGCGCTGTGGGTTAAACCACAGAGCCTAGGGCTTGCCAATCAGAAGGTCGGTGGTTCGAATCCCTGTGATGGGGTGAGCTCCCGTTGCTCGGTCCCAGCTCCTGCCAACCTAGCAGTTCGAAAGCACGTCAAAGTGCAAGTAGATAAATAGGTACCGCTACAGCGGGAAGGTAAACGGTGTTTCCGTGCGCTGCTCTGGATCGCCAGAAGCGGCTTTGTCATGCTGGCCACATGACCTGGAAGCTGTACGCCGGCTCCCTCGGCCAGTAATGCAAGATGAGCGCCGCAACCTCAGAGTCGGTCACGACTGGACGGACGTAATGGTCAGGGGTCCCTTTACCTTTTAAATTGAAACTATATTTTTACTAGTAGTAATAGTGGGGTATGCATATCCAGAGTTCTAAAATACACCTCTCAGAGTTCCAAACTATACACATGATCACTGTACCTTTTAAAGAATTTCTCTTTGCTCCTAAGTAGCTCTCATGTTTTCAAATCAGGGTATGATAAAGCACAAGCGTAAATCTATATGGAGAGTAAACGACATCAGAGCAGCCTTACATATTTCATCCAAATGCTCTGCAGATCCTTGTTGTGTGGGTTTTTTGAAACAGCAGAGCAGAGAATTAGTCCTGTTGTGATGGTGTTAGCACCGTTCTACCAAATTGTTTTTAATTATGTGAGAAATTGGTACTGAGGAGATTAGTACTGCAGTGGCTATTGCTCTGCTTTCCACAGCTGGCGGCAGCAATCATTCTGAATACCAGTTGCTGGAAACTGTAGGAGGGGAGACTGTTCTTGTGCTCAGGTCTTGTCTGAGGGTTTCCCATAGGCATCTATCTGGTTGGCTACTGTGAGAACAGGATGCTGGACTAAATGTTAGGAAGGGTGGGGCAAAGTTGCTCACCGAACCTGTTCTTACAGAGAATAGAAGGTTAGGCCACTGTTTTAAGAGACAACCCTTGAAGGATTTTGTAGCAAAAACAAGAAGTCGTCTTGTTGCATCTTAAAAGATGAAAACATTTATATGGCATAAGGTTCCATGGACTAGAGTCTATTTAACTCTCACTTAAAGCATTTGAAGAAGTGGATGCTGTTGTCTTTAAGGTGTCCAAAGGGTCTTTGCTCTTTCAAGAGAGCTGAAGTTCTTCAGCCAATGATTAACCATCTTTCCTCTCAACATGGTTGCAGCTGTATTGAACTCAGTGGGAGAGACTCATCTTCCAAAGTTAATCAGTCTTAAGATGTTTGCAATTTACAGACTCAAATACAATTAATTTGTCCTGTGACATACAGGAGGGTCAGTCAACAGGTCGAAGATGTCAGTTAGTGTAAAGCACTCCTAAAATCTCATATTTCATAATAATCAAACTTAATAAATTGCCTTTCCTTAATCTGATGGCATTATTTGTATTTCAGGGCTAAACAGCATGCAGTTGTGTGAGACTGAAATTGGGAAGGGTGTGGTGGGAGGGGGGGTGGAGAGCTTATTGACTCAAACTTGCCTCCCTTAGCAGCTCTCCTGGGGGGAAGGGGGCGGGAAATTATTACCCTCAAAAAGCTGCTAGAGCAAAATTTGAATTAACAAATTGCAGAAAGGGAAAGGGTTAAGTAGCTCCACTGGTCCACTATCCTGAACTTCATATGTTTTCATTTTTTAAAAAAGTCAGGGCAATAAATAATACAGCTGCCTATCATTTGTTGCTTGAACCAGAGACAAAATATATTGGAAAGTGAACGCAATGACAAGAGCTTTGAGTATAGGAAATGATTGGATGTTTAATTGTGCAATGAATAATAATAATAATAATAATAATAATTTGGATTTGATATCCCGCTTTAATCATGGTGGATAAAAATCAATTATTTTTTTTTAAAAATAAAAAAATCGGATTTTTAAAATTTAAATCGGATTTTTTTAAAATAAAATGCTTTTTGAGGAAAATATATTACCATCCAAAGGTTATTCCATCATGAAATAAAGATTAGTTTTTTAATTATGTAGAATTTTATGTTTAAATTTTTTGGTAAATAAATTCCATTAATCCATTCACAATGTCATGCTCTTAAATTGTTATGTTTTATGAAACCTAATAAAGATGCTTTTTACAATAAAAAAAAACAAAAAAACAATGTCATGCTCTTCCAGAGGTTTTTGTAAGATTATTGGGCAGTTTATTATCACAGATGCTTGGTTTACTTTTGCAGTTCTCAAAACTGAATTTAACTCAGCAGAGATCACATGCCTCTTCTTCACAGCAAAAATGTTATAACATGAACAGAGTTGAGAAAAAGACCTTAATCCTATTGTTCTACAAACCTATGAATACAGAATCAACCCCTTCAGTGCTAAGTTTCAAGAAGTTCAGTGAATAGAATAGAAACAATATTTTTCTGATTGTTTGGAGTCGACAGTATTTAAGTTTTTCATGTGTAGGCTGGGCTGACAGTCTAAGTTATATATATATATATATATATATATATATATATATATATATATATATATTTGTTTAGCCAAATTACTTAACAAACATGGATGTTTGTTTAAGCAAATAACATATGCTGTAATGTTATTGTTTCAGTTGAATAAATCTATTTAAATTGTTATTATTAAGGTAATGATTATTTTTCTCCTTCCTAAGTACAACAGAAAAGTTGTCCAAATACAGTATGAATGATTAACCTATTAAACTGGGGATGAAAAAACTAATATGAAAAGTTGCTATTCTAAAAATCTTCATCTACTAGCATATTAAAGTTATACCAGCAAGAATTAGTCTTTATGTAGAAAACTATGATTTAAATCAAGCCTTACTGACTAGTGATTTAAATCGTGATTTAAATCAGTTTGATTTAAATCAAATCCACCCTGCGCTTTATCACTACCCTATGTAGTCTCAAAGCGGCTAACATTCTCCTTTCTCTTCCTTCCCTACAACAAACAATATGTGAGGTGAGTGGGGCTGAGAGACTTCAAGGAAGTGTGACTAGCCCAAGGTCACCCAGTAGCTGCATGTGGAGGAGCGGGGAAGCGAACCCGGTTCACCAGATTACGAGTCTACCGCTCTTAACCACTACACCACACTGGTCCATATACTGACTTCAAATAGTTAGTAGCAATGTAATGCAGCCTTTGCTTTTCACTTTTGCTGTTTTCTCCCTATCCTTCCTCTGTAAGTCTTGTGGGGGAAGCAACTAGGCAGAGATCCCCTGTTGTATTATTGCTGAAATGTTGTCTAATAGTGATTATGCACAGGTGCAAATGAACAATACATAAGAATTTAGGAAAACAAGGAAATCTGTTGAGCATTGGGTACTTTTCAAAGGACAGTGATGAAAATGCGTGTGTGCGTGTAGGTTCAAATTAGGAACATCACTTAAAATCAAGATCACTTGATATAATGATAATTTGCAAAGTAAACTTATTTCTGAGTTAAATAGTTTTTCATTGCCGATGAAATCTAAGTGGGTTTTTTGGTCATACAATTCAGAGCTTTCAAAAGAGTAATATTGGACAGTTGGTTTCTATTCAAAGAAGATCAGAGAGATGTTCTTTATGTGTTAAGGCCTCTCTCTGGTAGCTAGTAAGTTGATTGGTTTTACAACTCTTTAGGTTGCTATGGGCCACAACATCTGCTTGGCCTTGCAAGTCTGTTCATGTCCTACTTAGGTTAATCTTCAGTCATTTCTTGCCAGGAGCTGCAACAGACCTAAGACTTTTTGTTGCTGCTATTATTTATTAAATTTGTTTACTGGACCGCCCTTCGTCTGAAGGTCACATGGCAGCTTACAACATAAAAACACAAAAGGCATAAGATATTAGCAATACCTCCTCCCACTATTTTGTACAATTTGACTGTTATGCACCTGTTGCAAGTTTAAAAATATTTACATCACTGACAACTTTAAAAATCTCAAACATGCAATCAGTTTAGGTGACCACCAGGCCAACTCTGACTGAAATGATATGGGATTCCTTGTCTCCCCAAACACAGTGCTGATCCTCTTGCTTTTGGGGACAACCCCAATAGCAACTGACCTTAGAAAGCCAGGCATCAGGATTTGGCTGAAACAGAGTGCAGAGAGTCAGGCCCTTTCGGGCTTGTAGACATTATTAAGGTCTTTACTTACTCCCTTGCCCTAATATTATTGATTGGCCTATAGAAATGCTTTAAATAAATAAGGACTCATCTGCAACCTTGCAATCTTAAAATATTTGACGCACTAACTAAAAGGATGAGGAGGAAGTAAGTGTTGAGTGCTGCCCTCTGACCGTACTGTTCACATCGCTGCTCAGCTCACATTTCCTGAGGTCAGGGCCTTGACCTTGTGATAAGCCATCCAAATTGCAATGCTTTTGTCTAGAACTACCAGGATGTGGGTGGCGCTGTGGGTTAAACCACAGAGCCTAGGGCTTGCCGATCAGAAGGTCGGTGGGGTGAGCTCCCGTTGTTCGGTCCCAGCTCCTGCCAACCTAGCAGTTCGAAAGCACGTCAAAGTGAAAGTAGATAAAAGGTACCGCTCCGGCGGGAAGGTAAACGGTGTTTCCGTTTGCTGCTCTGGATCGCCAGAAGCGGCTTTGTCATGCTGGCCACATGACCTGGAAGCTGTACGCCGGCTGCCTTGGCCAATAATGCGAGATGAGCGCCGCAACCCCAGAGTCGGTCACGACTGGATCTAATGGTCAGGGGTCCCTTTACCTTTACCTTTATGGATCATGGAGCTATTGCAGAGCCTCGAGTCCATGCAAGGCTTTTACAGTTATATAGTTCTCAACACAAAGTTATTTTCTGTAAGCCATCAGTTTTCATTTGCAGGTGTACGCCGGCTCCCTCGGCCAATAACGCGAGATGAGCGCCGCAACCCCAGAGTCGGTCACAACTGGACCTAATGGTCAGGGGTCCCTTTACCTTATCAGCAGCAAGCCAACTTATGCTGCTCAAGGGGAGGGGGGGGGACCGACCAGTGTGTGGATTTAGAAAATCTCCAGTCTGGTGGAAATAGTTTCACTGCACAGTGCAAAGTGTGATTAAATAAAGAGTGAATATAATTGTAAATAACATTTATTAGGAAATGAATCTTGCTCACCTGTTTAAAATATTGTTCAAGTTATTTTAGTGGTAGTTGAAAATGTTTCAAAGTCACTGTGTTTGTGTGCCTTTTCTGAAAGCATGGGGGCATCTGCTTCTCTTTCTCAGGGACACACTGAGGCTGTTGAAAATGTTGCCTCGGGTCGTCCAGAGCTTTCAGATAGTGTTAGAACTATGTATTCTACATCCTTGGCAGAGAAGTGTCAGGATCAGAAGATTATCTGGAGGCAGAATATTCCCCTCACTCTGTTTATTAGCAAAATGGGGAAAGGCTTTGAATCAAATAAAGCGGTAGGGAAATGTTTATTCTAGACTAGAGCAACGTTTTATTTTGGGCAGGGTAGGAAATAATTGTAGTTGCCTCTGCCCACATTTCCGTCTCCTTTCCCTGCTGTTTCTTGCATTATCCATTTCAGATTCAAAGATGCTTTAGTTTAGAGGCCTGCCACAGCCTTTCCCATTCAATGTGGGCAATTGGGGGGTGGGGGTTGACATGAAAGTGGACTTTTAAGCACATTTGACAACACTCTTAAAAGCTTCCCTGTGATCAGAAAACCTAAGGAGCAGGGTTGCTGGTTATGGAGAGGCTTCTAAATGCATTCCATGAAACCTATCTAAAAGTCTCCTTTGACCTTCCTCCTCTTTATGGGAAGGTCAAGGATGAAGTTGTTGGCCAGCTTGTGTGGTGTTGTACCTCCTACCGGTATGTGCCTTCAGGCATAGAAAAGCTGTTTCCACCACTCCCAGCCATGTCCACCTGTCACATACCTGATGTCATATTGCATCAGGGTAAGATAGTGGCTGCAAAGTCCTCTTTATACCTCCTTGCTCAGGGTGCTCCCAGTTGCTCATTGCAAGTGTTCTTTGGTGCTCTTTAAATTTGTTGACTGCATTGCTGGAATTGGATCCACTTGGGAGCTCTTGGTTGATTTCCACTTATCTGAGCCGGACATTAGAGAACTTGGATTTAATGATTATTATTTTTGTACAGTGGGAAAAGTGCAACACTCCTGTGTTTCTTAATAGTTCCTCCATTTGCTTTTCAATGAAGCTAACTTGAAAATGATTCATGCGGTTCCATATGTGCTTTCATGTGCTTTAAAAATGTTTCAGAAGTGGCACACATATTGCTAGCCTATTATCTATTTCTGAAAGATAGTAAGGTATAGAAAATGGTTTTTAAATGTTTACACGATTTACATTCTAAGATAAAAATAAACAATGCATGCTCTGAATCTTTCAATTGAATATAACAATAGATACCTAGAGTCGGCTTCATGTTTGAAGTGACCCATGGCATGCCCTAAGGTGGGCCCCCAAATGTGGGCTTGCAGCACTGGTGGTTTGCTGTGAGCTTCCATTTTAAATTTCTCATGGTACCTCTGGGTATTGTCGGGAATTCAAAATGGTGGCTTGTCAACCAAGCTGCCCAGCACAAGTGCCCCAGGGAAAGCATTGGTAGGGTCTGCCAGGGCACTGGAGTCCTGGCAGCTGTCCAAGGGTGCCAGGTGCTGACTTGAGGCCTATGGAGCCCCCAAGTTAGTCTCTGCCTCCCTATACTGGGGATTAGATACTGATTTCAACAATGAACAGACCTTTCTAAGAGGAAGAATGTAACAGTTATAGGCTGATATTCTTCCATCTCAGTTTGACAAGTGCGCTATTATTATTTTTTTAGCGTATGTTGAAAACAGGAGTGACAAATATGTGTACCAGCTGTGACATGTCACAAGTTAAATGTAAAGCAATCTGATGCAGAGTCTAGGCTGTCATTGGTACAGCAAACCGGTAAGCCTGTGTGAAAGTTAATAGTTTAAATTCCTGTTCTGTCACACGTGTTTATCTAAGCAGAGTGCATCACAGAAAGAAGCACTGCGTGGGAGAACTTCCCAAGTGCACAGAATAGATCACTTCACACAAAAACGGGAAAAAATTCCTGCATGGTTGTAATTTTGTAGGCTAATGCTACTTAAAAATTGAGTGTCTCAGAACAGTTTGTTTACAACTCTGCTAAGGTTTTGGCTAAGGCTGGGTAGATAGCTAAACAGCACAGGTAAGCCACATAACAAAGGGCACACATAGCAAAGAAAAATGCTTTGCACATTTTTTAAAAAAGGGAGGGTGGTGTGTTGTCTGCAGGCACAGTGAATCAATTGCCCACTGTTCCCTTCAATGTAACTCAGCCTACATGCACACCATACATTTAAAGTAGATTTAAGGCCCATGAAAACTAGCTGGCACTTCTTACAGCTACAATCCCCAGCACCCACAACAAACTACGGTTCCCAGGGTTCTTTGGCATAAGTAATGTGCTTTAAAGATATGGTATTTATGCAACTTCAAGCTACAATACACAGCCTTCAGACTGTTTTCCATTGAACCAGTGAAAAACCTTGCTACTAGCCTGTGTTAAAAGCTCAGCTATTAATAAATCAGTTAAGTTACCAGCAGCTGCGTAGAGCATGAATTCAGCAGCCCACAGTTGAACCGACAGCAGACAGCATTGCTTACTTGTGCACCCATGGTAGAAGATGTTGAATCTGTAAGAATGGACTGCTTCCTCATAGCAGGAAATACCTGTATAATAAATCCCAGTAATGTTTTGGATCTTGGTCATAAATGCAAGTAAAAAATTATAATGAAGATGTTTGTAACTTGCTTGAGGTTACCCTCAAGGGGTGGAGCAGCTGCATTATGAGGAAAGGTTACAACGCTTAGGGCTTTTTAGAATTGTAGAGTTGGAAGGGACCATAAACATCATCTAGTCCAGCCCCCTGCAATGCAGGAATGTCAACTAAAGCATCCATGACATAATGACCATCCAACCTCTGCATAGAAACCTCCAATGAAGGAGAGAGTCCATCACCTTCCCAGGGAGTCTGTTCCACTGTTGAACAGCTTTCGTTTAGAGAAAAGACAAATAGGAGGCAAGAATGTGGTGTATAAAATAAATGTAGTTTATTCTTACAGCAAATACTGAGGTGGGAAAGAGTCATTAAAAAATGATGTTTCTCCAGGATTTCCACACAACTGAATGCATGTCCCCTCTCTACTTCTGTGTGGCGAAACGTCAAGTCACGATTTCCAATTAAACAGATTTTAGGTATTGCTTTACATAACATGGCAACTTGTTCCTATCTGAGATAACTTCCCCAGTATTACTTTACCATTGGATGTTAAACAGGAGGCTGCAGTGGGGGAAAGGACTGCATAGAGATTAATAGTTTGCCACACCCGGTCACCCTGCATATTGATAACAACATGTTCATGTGCCTCTCCAGAAATGTTGAGCTTGAGGTGCACTGTTTGCATTGTTCAATTAGCAAGCTTTGCCAGAGGGCCACCTAATTTGGCCTCTTCTCTCTTTCTCCCCACTTTTTGTTTGAATTCTGCATCTGGAAAATGTAAGAGGGATATTCAAAAGACATGTTCGTGACCGAGAAGCCTTTCTGATTCATGGTGTGGGCTGCCATGAAAAAGCTGCTGAGGAAATGAATTCACATTCAGCGAGAGGTTTGGATAGGATGCAGTTATTAAGGCATGTGGCCACACACTGCACGGTGAAGATAAAGAGGAAAATTTAACAGATGTCTCATTTTCCAATCCCCATCAACCATGTGCGCTGGTTGGCTGTTATGATTAAGAGTCTTTTTGTTTTTTTCAAACAAAAAGCAGGCATTTTTGTCTAGTTAGTGAGGTTTTTGTAACATGTTTCACTAATTCTACTACAGCAAGAGACTTGTTTTTAAATATTGCCTTAGTTTTTGTTAATGACGTTTACAATTGCCGTAGCAAGAGAAGCTCTCTTGAAGAATTACCTTTTTCCAATTTTATTACTGCAGCATCGATTTGCATTTGGATGACCCCTGCTTGTAATTTCTCTCCCCCTCCCCCCTCTTATTTTTTAATGGAAATGCTCTGAGTACTGAATTATGGATAGTTCAGAGAGAAATGCATAGGGTTTTCATTAAAAACATTTAGTACTTGAAGGCAAAGAGAATTATTAGCATGCATAAGGAAATATAGTGAGGATTTTTTTTTTTGCAGGCCTGCTTTTCTGAGATTTAAGAGGTTTGAAATTCTGACTGTTTAAGGGTAAATCAAAGCACAGAACTATCCTAAAGGAAGGATAGATTTTGTGGTTCTTGTTGTCGTCCCCCCACGACCAGTGTATTGATGTGATAGTTCTTGAGGCAATTTGGAAACCGCTGCTAAAAATTTGTGAATTTTGTTAACAGCTGGATCGTATTGCTGTGTCTTAAGTTTGCCATCGAGACCAGCATCCTTCTTGCACTATTGGAATGAAATGGTTCACATGGCACAGTAAGCTAAAACTTGGCTTCCTGAGACCATGGAACTGTTTGGTTCCTAGAGAGGAGCTCACAGCTTTGCTTCTCCTTGGTACTTTTTGCTGCCACACTGGGCAATCCGTGGATTGGCATTTGTTCTGATTCAGCAGGAAACAGTGGGTTTTTCTTGGGTGGAAGTGGCAGAATGCAGGATCACCCCTAACTCCTGGGACATTAAACTGTCCTTTAAAGAGGGATTAATGTTTAGGGCCAGGAAAGATTCATCATTTTCATAGCTGCCAAGTCTCCCACTGAAAAATGCAGGATCAGCAGGGGCGTGGCACCGGAAGTCGCTTCTACGCATGTCTGGACATGTGTAGAAGCAACTTCCGGTGCTGGCGCCGCCCGATTTCCGGTGCCCAGACATGGGTAGCATGCCACTGGAAGTCGCTACTATGCATGTCCAAACATGCGTAGAAGCGACTTCTGGTGCTGCACTACCCATGTCTGGGCACCAGAAATCGGGCAGTGCCAGCACCCAAAATGGAGCCTCTGGCAGGTAAGAAATCCGGGGGATTTACAGGATTTTTTTTTCATTCAGGAGAACAGCGGGAAACGGTTTAAAATCCAGGGTTTCCCCGCGAAAAACGGGAGACTTGGCAGCTATGATAATTTTGAATAAAGGCAAGTTTTCCTGCTTTGGTTGTTGTACATTAGGAACGTAGGAACCTGTCTTTATACTCGGACATGGATTCATATAGCTTAGTATTTTTTCCCATCACTGACTGCAGTGACTTTACAGAGTTTCAAGCAGCCCTGCATGGAGTTGGCAGGGAACGTTTGCTTCTCACTGCAGTGAAATAACTGTTCAAGCTTGATATCTATTCCTGAGGAACAATGATGAGGGGAGAGGGATAATATCTGAGGAGCGTCTCCCCCCCCCCTCGATGAACAGTTATATCCATTGCTCAGATCACTTGGCAGAGGCACTGAATTTGTCCAAGTAATTTGGTTTTTCTGTGACACCCTGCTGTTTAATAATACTCTTCAGTTCCATTTTTCGCTTTCTGATGGAAAGATGTTCTTTCATTGTTCTCTACTGTGTGTGATCTTTTGCATCTTGACACTTGGTAGTTTTCTATGATATCTGATTTGCTTCATGCAAGTACAAGCGAGTGCATTTCTTTCTTTCAGCTCCCCTTGGCTTCATTCAGGAAGGCAAGAGTGTTGGTAGATTCTAATGGGATTGCCAGTTTACCATTGTATTCTCAAAATGGAGCACAGCATTAATGAAAGCAATAGTTTTCGAATGCAGATTTGTCCCCTATGCAGTTCTCTGAAAAAAGCACTTGCATTTTCAGAGTATAACTATCCAAACCTCAATTCCCAATTTTGAAGATTTAAGCCTTTGTTTTTAGTAATGGATTTTTAAGTGAGCAGCTGCTCTTTGTTCATAGTAACTGGGCTGTTCCATTCAGCTTTAGATCCACACAGGGGACCTTTAGTATCAGGTTAAGTGGCTGGGATTACTCTGTGTGGGACTTGCTGTTGGTTAGTATAGGACGGGGTTGGGATCCTGTGGGACTCATGACTCTTGTTGACTCCAGGCAGCATGGTCAGAGATGACATAGTCCAGCAACCTCTGGAGGGCCACAGATTCTGCAGCCCTAGTACAGTGGTACCTCGGTTTAAGTACACAATTGGTTCCGGAAGTCTGTACATAACCTGAAGCAAACTTTCCCATTGAAAGTAATGGTAAGTGGATTAATCCGTTCCAGACGGTCTGCGGAGTACTTAAACTGAAGCGTACTTAACCTGAAGCGAACTTTCCCATTGAACGTAATGGAAAGACCTGCTTGGTCTGCAGCATTAAACCTTTGCTGCACCTGTTGATCTGATGTACTAAACTCTGTGCAAATCAGTTGCAATTGAATGGAAACAATTGGCTGCCATATAAAACTGAGCTAGCAATGTTGGGTAATCTGGTGGCTGAAAGAGCTTTTGTGGGTTACTGAAGTGGGTTTTACTCATACTATCAGTAAATTCCATTTTTAAGAATTGCTTGATTTTGTGTACTTCTGATTTGTGCTCAAGGTCCAATTAAAAGTTCTCCAGCCACCCTTCTGCTGAAGAGCATCGGCAAGGTGTGACAGATGCAATCAAATAAAAATATATGAAGTTGTTTATAATGTGATGTTTGTTGCATTTCCTGCCTCTCGCTAGTAGTGCATGACGTAAATCACAGTTGCTTTACAGATTATCTCACAAACATTACAAATTGCTTTAAAGATTACCTTGGAAAACATTACTGTAATTAGATAGTAGATTAAACTTTATTGCTTTCCTTATATTTGGAAATCTATGCTTTTGGGAACAGAAGTGCTGACCAATGAACAAAGAAAAGCACAGTTAAAAAAACGTAGATTTTTCAGGTCTTAAATGCATATGTTAAAAAGAGAGAGTTTATATTGCACTTCTTCCTGTGTTTTCCTTAGAGAATTGCAATTATACACTTCAAGTGGTATAAGGAAATCCCTGCTTGCTTTATAAGGAGCACACAGCATCAGGCAGCTGTCTCAAACTCTTTAATTATGTTTCTTTCAGGACACAACAATTCTGTCCTAGCACTTCTTTTGATGACACAGTAATGAATTTTACTCCTTTTTTGGAGCTTAGGAAGGGCTTGTGCTTCTGCCAGCATGGTTTTCTGATTCTCTAGCCCTTTCTGCCTTGATCCTGGTGGGGTTCCCACTCATGACCCTTTTTGTTCTGCACTTCTTTCTCAGCACTCTTCCTCTAAGTGCATTTTTATACTAGCCCATGGGATTCCTCTATTTGGGGAGTCAGCGGTGGAGCACACTTTTTGCGTGCAGAAGGTTCCAGGTTCTGTCCCCGGCATCTCCAGTTAAAATGGATGGGCAGCAGATGAGGAGAACGAGTTCTGCTGAGAGCCCTAGAGACGGTTGCTGCCCATCAAGAGTAATAGACAATGCCACTAGCCTTGTCTAAAACTTCCCTTTTTTCATCTAGGCATCCATGTGCTCTGGATAGCACACAGTGTCCTTTTGCCCCGGCAGGAAAATGTAAGAATTTATGAGATCTAGCAATAAATTATTATTATTATTATTATTATTATTAATAATAATAATAATAATAAATTATTTATACCCTACGCTTCCTGGTTCAGAAACCCGGGCTCAGGGTGGCTAACAACAAATTTAAAACACTTAATTGTAACACAACATAAAAGCAGCATAAAATACAATATAAAAGCATGAATAACAATAAAATTCAAAAATCAATTTGCGGGCAATCCATCCAATAAACATTAGATGGTCACCAGGGCTAGCTGGCTAGATTAGTCCTACTTGGGCCAGCGAGGAGGCCAGGGGAGATTTAGCTATGGGGTCCCAGAGCGGGTAATCTTCGTAAAAAGGGGAGGGGGGAAGAGAAGGGAAATAAAAGATAAGGCTGAGTTCAGGTTAAAGGCCAGGTGGAATAGCTCTGTCTTACAGGCCCAGCGGAAGGAGGTTAAATCCTGTAGGGCCCTAGTCTCATGGGACAGAGCATTCCACCAGGTCGGAGCCATCACTGAAAAGGCCCTGGCCCTGGTGGAGGATAGTCTGACTTCCTTAGGGGCCAGGACCTCTAAACCATGGTTATTCATGGGGGGCATACCAGGAGGGGCATACCAGGAGAGGCGGTCCCGTAAATACGAGGGCCCTAAGCCCTAAGCCACAAAGGAAAAATGGCATTGTGTAAGCAAATGCAGGGTTCCAAAACTTGGGTCTTCAGCTTTTTTTTGGACTACAACTCCCATCACCCCTAGCTGGCAGGACCAGTGGTCAGGGATGATGGTAATTGTAATCCCAAAACAGCTGGAGACCCAAGTTTGGGAAACCCTGATTTATCATTTAAACATCTCTTCTGTAAAATAGTTGGCCAATACTCTCAAGTTTCTAGAATATTATATTGACAGAAAACATTTTTAAGACTAAGAAATGCAGTAGTATTATGATGATGAGGGCCTTCCGAGCTTGAAGTATGGGGAGTCCCCCCAGTCCGCCCCAAAATTATAATTTGGTAGAATATTTTGAATATTTGATATGTATATGTATAATTTGGAATATTTAATGTGATTTGATTGGATTGTTAAAGTGGAAATTTCAATAAAAAGATTTTTTTAAAAAGACAGAAAACATTTTTAATTCCTCACTTGAGCAAGTGACAGGATGTGTGTGTGTAGAGTATTTAGATTTGTGTGTTTTGGAAACAGCAGCTCGGTTAAGCCAAACACAAATGAAAATGGGCTCTTACATGGTGAGTCTGACAGCCTGGATATGAGTACTCTGAACGCTGCTCCTGACCTTGATTTAGATGCCAGTTCAAGTCACATCAAGTCAACATTTATTGACTTGCCCCAAACTTACTGGCTGAAAACATTACCCTGGGCAGCTTACATAGCTCTATATACAGAAATAGGAGCCAACACTTCACTGCACTAATGTAACTGACAAAAAATATCCAGTTTCAATTTATCACTGACTAAATTTGGAAACGTATTAGATGTAAGCTATAAATTAAAAATGAAGCAAATATTTGTGCATTGCCAAAGCTAAAGTAATTGACTGAAATCCTAGCAGATGGAACCTGTCTCCCTTCTTTCTTTCTTTCTTTCTTTCTTTCTTTCTTTCTTTCTTTCTTTCTTTCTTTCTAGAAAGCATTATGGAGTTTATGCCATAAACTGGGTTTAATACTTGTCTTTTCTTGTAAAAAAAAAAAAAGTGGAAAGATTAGGTATTCTACTATTTTCTGTAATTATGCTTAGCTTAAATAGAATGAAGATCTCAAAAATGTAAGA
The DNA here is from genome assembly GCF_963506605.1 of Zootoca vivipara. NCBI lineage: Eukaryota > Metazoa > Chordata > Lepidosauria > Squamata > Lacertidae > Zootoca > Zootoca vivipara. Next base: position 31,611,753 of record NC_083287.1, on the reverse strand, counting down.
GTGCTGATATGATAAAGTTAATGGAGGGAGGATGAAAAATATGGAAGATATAAATTGTGGAAAATAAGAGCATTTTGGTATGTGGCAAGAGTATAATTAATGTGATGTATAATTTAGTTGTCAGGGAGAAGTCTGTGAACAAGAAGTCTCTCAAGTTTCCAACACTGTGGATTCATCTGTTCTAAAAATGTCTATTAATGCATTGGTTTTATTCCATTTAAACTGTCATACGTTCCCCAGTGAATCCTGGGAATTGAAATTTGGTGACAAGCTGAGAATTCTCTGTGTAAGATTGACTCCCTGCCCCAACCTGCAAAAAAGCCTGCAATTCTACCTGGAAAGAGGGTTTGTCTATTAAAACAGTGTAAATCCATAGTGCAGTAGTGCCCCTGTACCAGAGTCTGTTCCCAATCTCTAGCTCAGGGGTAGGCAACCTAAGGCCCGTGGGCCAGATGCGGCCCAATCACCTTCTCAATCCGGCCCGCAGATGGTCCGGGAATCAGAATGTGTCCTTTTATTTAAAATGCATCTCTGGGTTATTTGTGGGGCCTGCCTGGTGTTTTTACATGAGTAGACTTGTGTGCTTTTATTTAAAATGCATCTCTGGTTATTTGTGAGGCATAGGAATTTGTTCATATCTCCCCCCCCCCCCCAAAAAAAAATAGTCCGGCCCAGCAATGCTCTGAGGGATGGTGGACTGGCCCACACGGCTGAAAAAGGTTGCTGACCCCTGCTCTACTTCTTGCCAAGGAAAGGAATCGCAAAGCGAAGGATATTAATACCTCTCAGCTGACATGGAGTGGCCATGTCATTTTACTAGCTGGTGTTTTCACCAAGATCCTTCTGAGCACTCCTAGCTTGCGCTGCCCTGCTTGAATGTCCCCACCTCTCAATATATTATGTACTACTACTGCTACTAATACATTTAGACCCATTTGTATTGTGCTTTGCCTGCAGGCGCAGCATACATGGCCCCCTCCCTTTCATTTTAACCTCACAACAGCCCTGTGACATCAGTTTTTGGCTCAAGATCAGCCAGCAAACGTCATGACCAAGTGGAGATTTGTACAGTACCTGGGTCTCATAGTGCATTGCATCCTCCCTGGTCTGGAAGGATTTGACAGGCTGTGTGGCCTCCCTTTGGCTATGCTTAATATTTAGGAACATAGGAAGCTGCCTTAAGGCAAGTGAAACCTTGACCCACCCACCTCAGCAGCTCCGTCCCCCCTGTGGAAATATGCCCTGATGGAAATGGATTAAGCAGTCCTTCCCCACCCAGTTGGCTCCGGAAACTGCTATTGGTTTTAAACACACCCACAAACACCCACCCGGGGAAGCATAAGCAAAACTGCACCCGGCTGTAATTTAGGGTTCCCCAAAAGATGAAATGAATACCCTCCAAACGAGGGCACAAATTTGCATAAAATGTGCATATGCTAATTTTTATGAATAGATGCAAACGTAGAAATAATCACTATCATTTAGACACAAATGCAGTATAGCATAGTGGGGAAGATTGAGACCAGGTGACCTGTGCGCCTCCTTAGTCTGCTACCCAGGCGCTTGTTGATGGGCAAGTTCAAGGCCCGTGCTGCTCCCACAATCTGTAAAACTCTGTTAACAAAGGAACAACTAAAATAATAATAATCTACACGTAACAATCAAAGCAAAAGTCACATTATATGTTTAACAAATCCATACAACATTTATAATCTTTAAAAGAATTTTAACATTAACATAGTAAACGAAAAATAAGCTTGGCACTGAGGAGATGCCTTTATTTAAAAAGCTTCTTGTATAGCTCATTCTAAATGTTTAAATTTGAAGAAAAAAAGAATGGTTTTTCCCCCAAAAAGCAATAGCACTATGTTCAATAATGTAAAATATTACTTCTCTTAACAAAAAATAGTATTGCATTGCCCGATTGCATATTCACAATGTAAACTGACCACCCCATGATCACTTATGCATATCACTTAAATCATTACAGGAACAACCTGTCTGAGATATATTTGTGACACAGGAAATCATTTGCCCCTCTGGAAACATAAGGAAATGACAAAATCGCTTGTGGGTGGCAATGTGCAATTACTGTTGCCTCAAATTTACCAAGAACCTGGTCTTTCAAATGTTAAAACTGATCTAAGTAACCCATGTACTGGATTGATTTTGTGATGTAAAAATGTATGCTTTTGTTCTGTATACACTTTAAATTCAGAGTGCCGTTAAAAGCAAGGTAATATTGCCTTGAATGTAGAAGACTAGGAGTGATACACAAAGCCCATTGAGCAGAGCACAAAAGGAGTAACTGTATTTCTGTGGATTCAAGCTGATGTATTAACATAGCTCTCTTTGACTTCTCAGTGTCAGTGGGGTTCAATGTGGGTGGAATACTTCCCACAAAGTGATAATAGGATTGTACTCAGTATTTCTAAAATATGTCCCCCACCCCATAGCAGATTTGCAGCCTACGCAGTGAATTTATGTGCTTGCATATATCAAAATGGCACCGTCAAATAATATTTCAGCGTGTTTCTTGAAATGAAAGAATTGATTTTTTATTATGCATTGTTCCTTTTTTTGACATGGACATGCTCTGTTGAACATTTCTGAATGCATACAGCAGGGGGCAGTATTCCGAGGCGCCAGCTTGCGAGGGCGATAAGCCGATGGCTCCTCCTCGGTCTCCTCCTGGCACCGCCACTAGTGGGGGGCTGCTTCAGCCCCCCTTTCCTTCTGCAGCAGGAGTAGGAGGGGGAGAAGGAGCCGGCCACTGAAGCCATGCTGTGCTTTTGGGACATGGATGGCCTGAGCCCGACCCCCCAAATATTGAGGGGCCCCAAAAAGGCTCAACCCCCAGGAGCTGACGCCCCTGCAGTATTATAACTTGCTGTGTAGCACCCCAAGTACAATGATGACCAAGATTATGCATGGCAAGAAAGTGTATGAGTGATGTTTAAAAACAACATCCTGTAGAGATTTCTAAAGAGGGTATAAGGGGCAAAGAAGAGAATGAGCAGAAAGAAGAAAAAGCAGAGTGGAATAAATTAAAGGCTAATTATTAACTTGAGGCCATTTTCAATGGTGGGAGAATCTCATTTAGTTTAGAGACGAGAGAAGAAGCGATGCAGCAGAACATTGCTCTCTTAATTAAGTATAATAAACCTAATCACTGCATATATTGTATTCTACCAAGGCAAATGTTGGTTTGCTGGAGAAACTGATCCTTTTTAGACCTCTTCTTTATGAAGCATGACTCCAGAAGGTTGGAAAACATATACTGTATCTTCCCCCTTACACACACAGTCTCTCCCCCCCCCCCACATAAGCTCTTGAATCCAATACAGTATTGCAATGAAAAAACTGGCTAGTTGCAAACAGGAAACAGAAGTTGGAATTGCTGTATGTGACAAGGAAGGAGGAACCTGAGAGTTCTCGTGGCTTCATCGTGCAAATGTTCGGCATTCTCCTCCTTTGGCGATCACTTGTAGCCAAGTAAGATTGCCTTCCATGAATATGGTCTTAATGGTGTGACCATAAGTGACTGTGGAGGCCAGTTCTGGATCCAGACATCCTTCTGCAGTAGGGACATAGGTTTCTAGACGGTGAGGATTTTCCAAACGCGCCTTTCTCTTAGCTCATTTCCCTCTTTTGTCCTAAGTTCTTGCTTCTTCAAAGTCCATGACGACTTTGGTAGAGGCTATTCTCCAATTGGAGCACTCGTAGGCCAGTGTTTCCCAATTATCTGTGTTTATATTGCATTTTTAATAAATATTTGCCTTGAGAGCGTCTTCAAACCTCTTTTGTTCTCCACTGGCATTACACTTTCCATTCTTAAGTTGGGAATAGAGTAGTTGCTTTGGAAGACGATAATCAGGCATCCAAACAACATGACTGATCATGTAAATGTTTGACATTGCAGCAGCCTTAATGGGTAGTGTGCAGAGTGATATGTATATATATCATAACTTGTGTTCACTGGAGACATTTCATGTTTGCTCACATATTTACAATCACTTAAAAAACACAACCTTGTTCCTATGTTTTTGGAAAATAATGTTATGTATAATACAATGTAACAAAATAAAATAGAATGAAATAAAGTAAAAGTGATACGAAGTACAAGAGTTTGACCTGATTACCTTGTCAATTCAGGATTGAACAGAATTATTTATTTATTTATTTGTTTGTTTGTACCCCACCCATCTGACTGACTTTACCATTCATTTTAATAGTTTCCCCATTTCCACAACAACTTAATTTCTTTCCAAGTATTGAGAAATTCTGGTTTATTAACAATGTTGAAAAGAAGTAAAAGTAGGTGTTTTGAAATGTAGACAATTTTTATCCTCTGTACCTTTGGTTTTCTATGAAAATGTGTGCATGCTTTTCCGTTCACAATATTCAGTGCATGCCTGCAAATGGGTCAGACGTTTATTGCTCTAGACACCCTGAGGATAGAGTCACAAAACATTCTATAGAGGTGTTTAAAGATTTGCAGACACTCAAGGGTTGAAAGTTGAATGCAGTGATGATTTTTTTTTTTTGAGATAGTGCTTGAGGTACTGCTAAAACACTGTTTGTGATCCAATAAAATTCTGCCATTTGCATACTCACATCTTTGGTTTCACCTTAAAAATCCTTTTGCAAACATTGTTTGCCTTCAGGGACTGTGAAAAAACAATAACTTCAGATTAGAAGGGGGCTGAGGAAGAGTGCAAGTAAAAGCATGCCTAAAAATGCAGGTGTAATATGTTTTACATATCTCTATCCCAAGGGGAGCAAGTGCATCTGTTTCTGTAGCCAAGTAATATTATTATTATTATTGCTTGCTCTTTGCTAAAGGCTGAAGAGGTACTTCAGTTGGTTATTATCTCTGCTTCAGATTCCAGTAAATGTGAAACATATGTGAATATAAATACAGATAGCTAGGCTGTGAAACAATAGTGTTAGGTCCAGCCAGACGTGGGCAGGAATAGGTTGCTATAGCTTCCCTCAGTTTTCTTTCTTCATGAAACATAATAGGGAGAACAAAGTGATCAGGCAGAAAGTGTGGTGGATCTGATTTAATGTATTTGTCCATTCATTCAGACATTATTTGCTGTCTTCTGATCAAGAGCACAGGATAGCGAATAGTGAGATTTAAGCACAACATAATATATAATAAAAAGCATACTAAAAAACATACTCCTTTCTCCCAAGTTGGCATTCAAGGTGGCTTACAATATTTAAAAACAGCATACATAATAAATACAAAGTAATAAAAACGAACTAGTTATAAAAACGAACTAGTTATAAACAATATCTTGAAACACATTTAAAACCAGTTTGCCCTGACAGCAGCCAAGAAACAGCATTGTCTACACCTTAATTATCAAACTCTTATCTGAATAAGGCGGTGTTATCCTGCGGGCAGCCAGCCTAACCTCCTTTGGTCAGGGTATTCCACAATATGGGGGCAGCCACAAAAAGGCTCTGTCGAGTCACCACCAATTCTGCCTCTGATATTTATGGCACCAATAGAAGGTGCTCACCTGAGAATCTTGTCACCTGGGCAGGTTCGTATAGGGAGATACCATCTTTCTTTTGTTGCAAAGTCAGAACATCACTCATTGATTGCCCTCATGGACTTCCCAGAGGCTCTTGGTTGGCCACCATGGGAAACTACTGGACTAGGAGTAAGTCTTTGATCAGATCTAATAGAACTCTTAACGTTCTTAAGTGCCATGTCCTAGTTCTAAACTGCCTCACAGATTCGTTGTGGAGCTAGATTTGGGGTGGGGTAGGGTTTTGTCATCCGCAGATCCTTGGAGGTAGTGTGACATCTAAAAGTTCAACTAATGTGCAAGTATGCATGATGTTCTTCAGCCCCTTCCATTCTGGGCATGTGGCGAGGGCAACCTGAAAAACCGATGTCGTGCTTTCTTTAACATATAAAATAATTTAACAAACCATTATTAAATGTATGTATCCATTTTCACTTTTACAATGAAGTGCAGCTCCAAAATCAAGAATCTCAGCTGAGTATTGCCAATAAATCAAAACTGTACTTTCCAGAAGATTATTACATTATTTGCAAGCCTCTGAAGGCCTCTGTTTCCTTTCTACAAAAGGCTACTGTAAATTGTCACATGGTAATCGGATCTGTTGTTCACGGGAACGAGCTTCTTTTCAAAATATTATGCTGCTTACAAAGCTCCTTATTCATTAGGCAGATTAGCAACTGTTCTTTGAATATTCTCGCCTCTCTCTATACAATGTACACAGATCCATAGTTATCCATAAAATGAAAGCAGAAAGAATACAGAATTATTGTCCTGTTCCTGTTTACATATGAATAAATATTTCTTTTTTAAAAAAATATTTAGAGAGCCTTAAGGAAAAAGTGCCATACAAGATTTCCTTCAGTGTAAATACAACTGTGCACATGACATCAAAGCACAACAAGACTTAAAAATTCTAATGGAGATTACATTTTTCAAAGTGACACAGGAGAAATTTGAATCCATTCTGTCTGTCCACTGCTTTATTCACTATACAGGTCAAAGATCTTATTTATAGAATGTAAGCTGCTGTTATTGTTAAGATTATTAAACATTACTGGCTCTCTTTACTCAGACAAGGGGAAGAGAAATAGAGAATCGCGTTTACCATCTGCCTACTGCAACATAATTTGTCACCAAAATAGTGAAAATATAACATGGGTAGACCCGTTTAGAAGTCGATTAGAAGCAATTCCATAACAGGGTTGTTTTCCAAAAGGGAGATTTGGTCTTATTTTTTTAGGTGCCAGGCAAAATCTTTTCCCCATAACCAAGTCTTTGACCTGGCAGTATCTGTGGCCTTTTAGAAGTGGGTGGGATGTTTTAAATACTGGTATTGTATATTTCTTTACCTCCTTGGTTTTAATGTATCTGTGTAGGTTTTAATTATCTGGTTGGTTGGTTGAAATTGACGTAGGGTTGCCCTGGGCAATATAAAGCCACTAATGAATTTAATTAATTAATTATTATAATAGTTTTGAAATCCTTAAACTTAAAAAGGCAGAAAATTATTCTTATTCATTGTCTTGACTGTTTTGTCTCCAGCTTACATTGCATGGCCACAGACAAATCAAGCATTTCATGATATTTTTCAGGAAGTACCGCTTGCATCTTAAAAGTTAAATTGCTACTTCTGAGTTAACTGATTCTTAACTAGGTAAATGACTTCACCTGTCTTTCACCAATGAGCACCTAGCTACCCTAAATTTAAACCAGTCATATATTTGCTGCATACTTGGGTGAAATTAAAGACCATTATTGCTCTGGGGAATGAACCATTTTTGTAAGGCATTCAACCATGTTCAAATCAAGCAGCTTGTTACTATTGCCGCGAACATTTGCAACATTTTCCTGTATATTTATGTACTTAATATGAAACTAAGAACACGTAACATTGGCAATTCCAGAAGAGTAGCAATGATGATTGCAACTTAAACCACAGAAAATCTTGTGGAATCTTAAAAGTAGCAGAGCAATATATTGTGGGTGGGTGGGTTGAAGGTTCCTACTGGCATATTTCAGGGTGGGTGGGTCACCTGCTGACAGTATCCCTGATATTGGGGATATGTAGAAAGCCTTTGTTTCCTCCAAGATAGGGGCAGGGCTGAGTTGGCCCCTGTTAAAAATACAAAACAAAAAAACTTGTACACAAATTAAAAGTTGGTGTTTTCTATGCAAAGTTTGGAATCTTTTAAAATTCTGTTTCCAATAACAAAATGTCATTCTTGCTAGGGTAATGAAGAAGAGTAAACTAAAGGGTCAGAATAATGTGACATCAGCTTATCCGAATAGCTGAAAGAAAGAGGAAAGGCTAAATGGCTTTTACCCCATCTGAAGAGCCAATTACTAGTTAGTTCAGAAATGGCTACTTCACAGTTATGTAGAAAATAGGCTCAGAACAAACTGCTGTAGTGTGGAGTGCTGCTGTTCAGGTTTCAAGCCAACATTTCATTTTTATAGGATGGCCCATTCTATTTATCGCCCCATCTCTGGTGTTCTGTTCTCCCCCCCCAACCCCCCCCCAGATATGCAACATTTTTTGGCTCCCAATCGTACTCTACAATTTTATGATTCTATGATCATGTTCAATCCTCACTGAGGTATTTGGTGGGGGAAGGCTTTTGGTCCTGTAGATTTTTTTCCAAGCACATTTATATACTTCTGCAAACTTTGGGGTTCCACCAAGCGAGCTAGTACTTCCTTCTTATTTCTCAGTGACCCCATTTTTGCTACTGTCGTGCTGGCACTCACCAGCTGAGTTTGCTATTAGAGGAAGTGATTGCTCCTGTGTCTTTTGTCTGTCTTTTAAGACTATAAGCCCACAGAGCTGTATTGTAGCGAATAGTTGTTAATGATAAAAAGTGCTTTGTACGTGTTACACATTATAGAAATAAATTATGATTAGAATAATAGAAAGATGAGGGGGAGCAGGGTAGGTACTCTCCACAATGTTCCAGGGCTTGTGGGTGGGCGGTAGTCCTGAGAGCAGATATCTTATTGATTTACTTACAATGCATATCCAAGGGGATCCTCCTCCCTGCTCTCTCACTTTAAAGTTTCACCCAGAACCACAGAGGTGTCCTGTTCGTGTTACACCTATCATCATATCTCATAATTGCATCTGTAACAAAGTTGCTTTGTTTCTATGAAGAGTTTAGGCACCTTAGAGGGTTTTGTAGAGAACCAATATGCCAACTTCGCAATATGATTGGAGTGTACCGGAAGAAGCAAAGATCACCAGTGTTGAAGCAATGATTCTTCAACATCAACTTCGTTGGACTGTTCATGTTGTGCGGATGCCTGATGATCGTCTTCCAAAGCAACTACTCTATTCCGAACTTAAAAATGGAAAGCATAATGCTGGTGGTCAACAAAAGAGGTTTAAAGACTGTCTCAAGGCAAATCTTAAAAAATGTAGTAGGAACACTGACAACTGGGAAACACTGGCCTGCGAGTGCTCCAGTTGGAGAACAGCCTTTACCAAAGGTGTCATGGGCTTTGAAGAAACTCTATCTAAGGACGCAAGGGAGAAACGTGCTAAGAGGAAGGCATGCTTGGCAAATTCACACCGTGATCAACTCCCGCCCAGAAACCAATGTCCGCACTGTGGAAGGACGCGTGGATCCAGAATTGGCCTCCACAGTCACTTATGGACCCATTGTTAAAATCGTGTTTATGGAAGACAATATTACTTGGCTACGAGTGATTGCCAAAGACTGAAGATTGAAGAAAAGATGATTGGAGCAGTGCCAGATTTACGTATAAGCTAAACAAGTTATAGCTTAGGGCCCCACTCTCTTGGGCCCCCCAAAAGAATTTAAAGGGGGGGGGAAACTGGATGTACATTTCAAACAATTACTTTGATAAAATACATATTTTGTTATGTGCAAATGGCTTTAGATACCTATTAAGTTCATAAATTACCATATAGCATATATTCAACACAAAAAACAGTGACTACAGTATTTGTTGTTGACAAAGGACAGCTGGACATATAAAGGGACCCATTACCTTCAGTAGCTTAGCACCTCATCAAACCTAAATCCGGCCCTGGATTGCAGGCTAAGGGCAATTCCTATACCAGATCTCACTACCTCCAAACACTGCCTCCATGTATCGACTGGGAAATGTGCAGTCTTGGGCTGTATATGTACAGTACAGCATGTAGATGGGAAATGAACATGCTTTGCACCTATATGCTGAGACCTTGGTGGGAAACCTCCAGCCCATGGGCCTAATTAGGCTTGGCAAATCCTAGAAGTTGGGCTGGCAGGCTGCTTTGGGCAAACCATGCCCATATTTCCCAGGCCCAATGTCAAATACAATATTATGTGTGTGTGTGTGTGGTAAAGTTCAAGCCATGGCTTGAAACCTCAAACTTTGGCTAAAGGAAGACAAGGGGGGGCATACTAAGTTCTTCTTTTGCAGGGAAAATGCAGCATTTTTGAATTGGGCACCTTTTCTTGCCGCCCTGCAATGGCAACAGAAAAAAGGCACCAAATTTGGAAAGCATCAAATTCCGGCTTCAAAGGAATAACCAGGAGGGCACAAGTCCACTCCTGATTTTTCCTTTGCAGCTGAGGCTTGAGATTAAGCTGCAGATGCAAAGGAAGACCTGGGGCTTCCGAGGAACACCTTGCACAGCTGCAATACCCACCCAGTACCCTTAACACACTACAGTTCCCAGGATTCTTCTTGGGGGGGGGGATAATCAGCTTTAAATATGCATAGGGTGTGCTTTAAATGCATGGTTTGGATCTAACCTTTTTTGTACAGCAAACCCAGTACGTACTTGAAATACTATGAGGTACTAATGCAAATGCTCCTGGCAACCAGTGGGCAATTAATTTTGAATGCCAGCTGGAGAGAGAGAGAGAGAGAGAGAGAGAGAGAGAGAGAGAGAGAGAGAGAGAGAGAGAGAGAGAGAGAGAGAGAGAACCCCCCCCCAGCAGTTGTGTCTTTAAAAGCCACTGTATCAACAGCAGTGAGCAAGTGGAAATGTTTTATCTCTGTGTAGCATCTCAGTCTGTTGTCTGCGGAGTGATCTGCAGTTAAAGGCAGAAACAGGCAAGGACAGTTTTCTTTTTCTTATAATTTAAAAAATCTTACACCCCAAGCATGAAAAGATGCAATCTACCATTTAGCTGGTACATTCTGTAACAGAACACCAATTCTGATACATTACAGCTGAACACAATCATATGGCAAGGCTGCACAGAAACAAATGCGGGTCGTGCCACCTCATCGGTACAGCTGGTAGTTTTAAACCGACGGCACAATTACACCTTGATAGTTCAATAGTTCATTAGCAGCTACATTGTGCACCTGTATATTTTCTTTAAACGATGCCAGATAGAGTTGGGTCAGTCAGGCTGTCTCTTAAAAGCAGCACAGAAAATGCCATGTAGATGCTTCCTTTATTGAGCTTTTAGTCTTTCGTGCTCTTGCAGTCCAGCCATCTGTTAACCTTCCTCAGAGTACCTCACAAAGAGATTATCCACTTCCTCTTTATTTGTATTTTGTGGCTGGATTAGCAAATGTTTCTGTGTTTTCGATGTTCTGTAGATTGCGACACTCTGTAATTACGATATGTAACGAAGAGTGGCTATAGATAGCAGAGATGCACTTATCTGCGATATTACACTTACCAACTTTACTAAACTGTGCAGCTAAACCAGTTAAAAGCTTTATAGCTTGGGGGAGGGGAGGTTAATCTTTTCATGAGAAATTGTATTTTCTGGCTAGTAGTCAGGAAGAGCACGTTGTTTCATGGTGCATCATGAAATAACTACAGGAAGTCCATAAACCCTGTAGTAGCAAACCTTCCATATTAGCTATGCTGGTAACACTGCAATGCAATGTGCTTAATGTGGCCTTGTCATTTATTCTGTGAACGATTTTAACAACTTGTGGTAAACGTTAGAAGTTGGTAGCTAGATAAGTGTAATTATGGTAATGACTTTTGGATGTTTTTCTTTTGCAATACAGAGTATTTAACACCAAAAGCAGAGTGCATTGCTTATGTGTTGAATGGATTTTACTACCGTTTAAGTGTACATAGGATTGCATTGTTTATAGATGGCTATATTATTATTAATAACTAGCTGGCCCTGCACGCGTTGCTGTGCGTTAGTCTGTCAAATGGAGGGTAATAGACCCCTTTCAGATCCCCCTGAGCCTCAGAGTCCCCGTTTTACAGGATCTCGTGGCGGAGGCGGGGTTTGTGGGTGTGGCGCGTTGTTGTGGCTAATCCCTGTGACTGCTCCCACGTGTCCCGATCCATGATCTATTCTGTTTGCCCCCCCCCTGATCAGCGTATCTCATCTCATGACGTTTTGCAGGATGGTATTTATTTTTGTCTTGTGGTTATTTGGTAGGAGATTGGGGGGGGGGGGTAGTGGTGCTAAATTTTAAAGTAAAAACCCCTTGCCATGCCCCCAAGTGTGTTGCTGGGTGCCTGGCAGGGGCCTAGGGGTCTGATAATGGCCGCCTTGGTGGTTTCAGTTGCTTGGTTGATGATGTCATTATTTGGTTTGTGGGTGTGGTGTAGATTTCACAGGAAGGGAGGGGGTGTAGGAGGAGGAGCTGAGGGAATAACGCCACTTGAGGGCGCTATTTGACTTGGTGGAAAACCAGGTATATATCTGCCCAGGTGCAAGATTTGAGGGATTTTCTTTCCCAACAACGCTCGGGGAGTGGCCTGGATCGTTGTGTCAAAATTTCAGGACGATCGGTCAAGCAGTTACGGAGAAAAGTGAAACACGCACTTTCACGATTTTTACATTTATATATATATATATAAAGCAATATCACTGTTTCTGGAAAGTATGCTTGTTTTTAATGGAAGTTGTCTGTGTTCTCACTTGTTTTATTATTTTCCCATCAGTGCAGCTGGCTATATTTGTCTATACCAGTCCTCCACTAGAGTGTTGACCATTAGTTTCCCATCGTCTAGTAGTGATGGTTATTCTGGCTGATTCAAAAAAGGTTAGGAAATCCTTGTGCAAATCATCAGTCTCTTCCCTATCATGAATGGATAACAATGCCATGAGCAGGTCAGGTGCAAGCCCTAGACTTGTGATCAGGCCTCTCTCATGTCCAAAATCTCCCAAGCACTGCACGGATCCTACTCGTATGAAATTTCCACCCGTTTTGCACTCCACTTATGTTCTTTGTTGAAAGGAATAGGTTTACTAATCACAACTGGTTGGCTGAAGCTCGTAATTCCCTTGCTTAGATTATGAACCTCAGAGACTTTTTAATACTACCTCAAAACTATAAAGGTTTGCAGTTCAGGCTGAGACTTTGCCTTGGCATCAGCATTATTGTTGGTTGCTGTCACTGGGTGCAGTAGTCAAAATGACTTCCTCTAACCCTCATTTCTTCTGTCACTTCTACTGTCTAGCTGACTGGATCCTAATCTGGAAAAACTTGTAGTCAAGCAAAAATGATTGATTTATATTTAGTGTGCTTCTTACGCTTCAAATTACAATACGTAAAAAAGAGAATGAGAGCACTATGCGAAGTTGATGTCAGGTAGAATAGTTTAAATGAAATAATAGTCATTCGTAGTCTAGACACTGGCAGCAATCGTGAAGCAGGAGATCTCTTGAGACTAGAAGTGTTATTCTTTCTTTTGCAAATAGAGACTTGGTGGCATTTTTAACATACCAAGTGAATTAATCAGTACACTAGAGGATAATAAGATAAACCAATATAGATGCCCTAGATATTCACACACGTTATCGTTTCATGTTGGTGCCATGTTTTAATCTTTCAGGAAGCTTTTAACTTTTCCATTTCATGCTCCAGTTTAGCAAAGTATGTCATAAGGAGGAAGAAACCCCTCTGCTTCTTTTTCGGTTTTTGTTGATCTAGAAAAGACGTCTGTCCTTAACAGAAAAACCGGAATGCACTTTCTCCTTACAATACCAATGGTGTTTATTTTTAAGTAGACCTCTCTTTGAAACCATATTTTCTAGACAAATGGATGAGTTCATAGGAACTTTGCCATGGAGCTGATATATTTCAATTAAATTGAATTCTTTAGTCACAATTGAACACAGTGTCAGGTGTGTTCTGAAGTCTCTGTTGCAGTCTTGGCCACTTCTTACCTATTTAAAAGCAAGGCTCTTTGTGAGAAGTTCTGGACCCAGGGAAAGTCAACACTTAGGACCCTTCTCAATGAAAAGTATACAAAAGTTTACTTTTCACCTGATATGGTAGTAGCTAGTTCCAAAAGTCAGCTCTTACAAAGCAGCTAAGGAAACTAAGTGGGTCATGTTTTTAGCACAAGCTTTTATATATTTTTATGAAACTACTTTGAATATTATGGTTTTAAAGTAGTTTAAAGACAATTTATTGAGCAGTTATCTTTGAAGACATAATAATGATGGCTCTTATTCAACTGCTTTTTTCCAGCATTCATATGAATATATTGTCTGTAATTGGTGTTCTTACAAAAACTTGAAGGAGCAGTGTATTAGTGATATGAAGCTGTCTGCAAAAAACAAAATAAAAAAATTGTTTTGATAATTTAAAAGAAACATTTGGCTAACCAAATATGACCATACAGTCATACCTTGGAAGTTGAACGGAATCTGTTCCAGAAGCCCACTCGACTTCCAAAATGTTCAAAAACCAAATTGCAGCTTCTGATTGGACGTTCGGGTTCCAAAAGAACGTTCGCAAACCAGAACAATCACTTATGGATTTGCGCATTTGGGAGACAAAACTTCCGAGTTCCAGGGCGTTTGAGATCCAAGGTACAACTGTACTTTTGTTTTTTGCAAATGCGAAAACTATATATTGATTTACACTACTTATTGCTTGAACCTTTGCATTTTTACTTGGAAGTAAGTCCCAATTTGTTCCATGGCACTTACTTGCAAGTAAGTAAGCCTGAGAATTTTAACAGCTTGTGACTTGGAGGGTCAAAAGGACTTCACATCTTCTTGCAGTAGAGTTACCGGTAGGTACATGGTTGGTTTTTGTCTTCTTTGCACATGAATCGAAACAAAAGAATGGCATAGCAATGTTGGCTGAACATTTTGCTTGCCCACTTAGATGCTGCCACTTGCCAGTTATCACAGCTTGTGAAATCAACCAGAAATATCCTTCCAGCTAATGCCAGATTTGATGGTGCATTAGATTTGATTGCAAGCTTGAAAAACACCACTGACAACAAATACTTTTCTGGTTACAAGGTTTTGAAAATTGAGGTGTGCATTAGATTCAGTGGCACATCAAATTCGCGTAAATACGGTATATGTATTATATTCTACAGATAATATAGTCACATGGTATTCCCCACTTCTCTGCATTGGTTCTCTCTGAGCCTTCCGGTTCAGATGAGAAGTCGAAGGCACTTGAGGATGAGGACTTGGAATGGGAGGAGTGGGAATTAGATAATCTATCAGAGCCCGCTTGATGAAGCTCTGGAAACTCTGGAGACCCAGAGTTTGCCCCTTCCCAGCCTGTGGTGGGTGAGGGGAGGTTCATAGGCAGAGGCACACCTGGCAGTGTCTCCCAGGGAGAGGTGGCACATCAAGAGTGGTGAGGAGACATTTCCCCCTAGGAAAGCACTTACCGTACCTTTAGGCCAGGCCTGGTATTCTCACAAGTAGCTGAGCCTTCTCTGCTTAAAAACTTGGCAGGCAGACAGGGAAACTTGTTGGAACAACTTTGCAACTCTTGTGTACTCTTGCTACATCTTCAGCTCCTGAACCTTGCCCTTGCTCTCGGACTGGATAACTTGGGGTAGATTTAACTCTTTCTTTGCCACCGAGTTTGTACCATTAGACTGGTATTATAGAAGTTGTCTGGTCTTGGGCGGAAGCCAGGGCATTCTTATCGAAATATTTTGCTTTTCATTCCAGAGAAAATGTTTGGAAACTGTGTATGCATCTTTTGCAGACAGGCTAGTCTCATCTTCCCTTGCATGGTAGAACCGTGGAAATATGCCCTTTGTATTTAATACCTTAGTTTGAACATGTGGAGAAATCAAACTTGTGATGTGATAAAGGGGGAAAAGATGGACCTAAACCAGGTCTCCTTCTAGGAATCAATTCAATAGTGTTAGAGAGAACAGCAGTGTGGATACGATCCCCCAAGTAAAGCTTCAATGCTCAGCTTCAGATTTCTAATTTATTAAAGTTATGGGAGTTAGGGAAGACAGAAGCAGACTTGAAGAGGGTGTGGGACATGCTCAGAAAGAGGAGGGAGAAGTTCTGTTGTGCAAAGGGAAATCCTTGCACTAACAAAGCAATCCATGCTGATCCATGTTGATGGTAT
The DNA here is from genome assembly GCF_963506605.1 of Zootoca vivipara. Lineage (NCBI taxonomy): Eukaryota > Metazoa > Chordata > Lepidosauria > Squamata > Lacertidae > Zootoca > Zootoca vivipara. The sequence continues at coordinate 31,595,917 of NC_083287.1, read as the reverse complement.
ATTGGACACATTGAATGGAGAGTGTATCTGATTTGTTCCTACCACTCCCCCCCCTCCCGCATTGGGAAAGAGGAATAATCCATACTTGAGGAACCTAAGAGACATCCCATATCCCATTAGCCACTATCAGATGACCCATAAAGGCGAGCCAAAAGATGTCTATTGGAGTGCTGTTTCCTGGGTTTCCTGCTAGATAGGCAGAAACATCCCTTTGTATATACCTAAGAGAGCAAGGGAGAAACACAAGACTGTGGTTAGTATTGGCTTGCATAGGGGATTATGGCTCAGGAGGTTGTTGGAGCAGAGTTAAGGCTCCTTCGTGACTTTTATGGTATAAAAGTATGTAAAAAAGATCCCTCCCATTTTGCCACTTCATTCTCTATTACAATAAAGGGGTTGATAATTCTTTGGTTTTATAATATATGGGTACAGCAATTCAAATATTTATAATATATGGAATGCTATTTCTGTGGGAAGTGGGATATGTCTATGGGATATACACTAATCCCTTCTCATGCACTGTTCTCTTCTCTGTTCAAGGCCTCCTTGGTTTAAAAGAAAAACACTGCACAGCTGCCACCTTATCTTAACTGCAACATCAACACAAAATACTATTGCTTGCTTTAGACTAATGACTATAGTCTCATGTTTTCGTTCTGCTTCGTTACATGCATGCTTTAAATTTGCAAAGCAATAGTGCATATTTAGGTTTCCTTAATGTTGTTTGTTGTTCGTTGTTTAGTCGTTTCCGACTCTTCATGACCCCATGAACCAGAGCACGCCAAGCACTCTTGTCTTCCACTGCCCCTGGCAGTTTGGTCAAACTCATGTTCGTAACTTCAAGAACACTGTCCAACCATCTTGTCCTCTGTCATCCCCTCCCCCTTGTGCTTTCCATCTTTCCCAACATCAGGGTCTTTTCCAGGGAGTCATCTCTTCTCATAAGGTGGCCAAAGTATTGGAGCCTCAGCTTCAGGATCTGTCCTTCCAGTGAGCACTCAGGGCTGATTTCCTTAAGAATGGATAGGTTTGATCTTCTTGCAGTCCATGGGACTCTCAAGAGTCTCCTCCAGCACCATTAATAGTCCTTAATAGTGAAGGCATAGTAATTAATCTGTACTAGTGATTTGAATGCCACTTTTCTGCAGAAACCCTGCTGGATCAGTCTAAGCTCCACCTAGATACCAATATATTTTTGTGAAAATAGCATCAACCAGCGGGTGCTACTTGGACAGTAGTACTCACCCTGGATTTAGATCTTCCAAAGCCTTTTAGTATTTCTTTTTCTCCCCTATGCACTGTGGCTAGAGTCCAAAAGATCCCAGTTCCATTTTAATATAATAAAAGATGCCTGGGAGGGAATATTGAATGTTGCAGTTAAGATTGGGAGGGGACAACAGTTGAGTTGTTTCTTAAAAATCAGGAGGACTTGGAATAGAGAATGGAACAGTGGATTAGATTACCCCATGGAAACGGGGGGAGGGGAGGTCGGTGTCACTCCAGATACACTTGGTAGCTTTGTACCCTTTACAAAGGTACCTTGGTACTCAAACGGCTTGTCTCCCGAACAAATCGGCTCCCAAACACCGCAAACCCGTAAGTAAGTATTCTGGCTTGCAGACGTTTTTCGGGAGCCGAACGTCTGACGCGGCTTCCAATTGAGTGCAGGAAGCAGGAAGTGGTTTCCGAACAGTTTCGGGAGTTGAACTCCCGGAACGGATTAAGTTTGATAACCAAGGTACCACTGTATTAGAAAACAACAAAGTTGACTTGTAGCATCCTTAAAGACTAACAAATGTATAGTAGCACACACTTTTGTGGATTTATTAGTCTTTAAGGTCCTATAAAACTGGTTGCTGCCTTTATATCAGCAGACTATCGCAGCAACCTGGAGGTTGGTATTATAAAGACTCATTATTAATACATTTTTGTATTTTTACATTAAATTGAAGCCACTGACAAATACATTTCATTTTTTAAAAAAAAAATGTCACTCAATTCCATATGTGTCTACTCAGAAGTAAGCACTATTGAGTTTAACTCATGGGGAAGTGTGTTTAGGGTCACATCCTTAAAAACTAATACAATCTGGCTATATTTGACCCTGGTATCTGATGAGTAAAGTGCTTTTTACAAGTGTGGGAGGGTTAGGAGCAATTGAGTTTTCACTCTTGATTACAGCCAAGAGTTATAATCATGCTGTACCTGTTTTTATGGTGCATGTAATAATCGTGCTGTTTCATATAATAAAGCAAGAGGCAGCTTGCTATTCTGAGAAGTGTATGCTCCAAAGCCAGCAAGGGGGGGGGGAGTAGGTTAGTCTGCTTACTTTTTCAGAAACATGTTGGTTTCAGTATGTTGTTGTTTTTTGCTGACAAAATCAGATCATTGTTTATTTATTTAAGGGTTTTAGTTTAAAAAACAACCCAGCACTTTGGCCAAAAAAGGGCTCCCAGATCAGTTCACAGATCAAAAAGGACGGTCCTTGCCTTGAGACTTGTAGCTGAAAATTATCTAACATGAAAGGAAAATAGACTGGGAGGTAGGAAGAAATAAGCAAACTCTGGCACAAGTTTTTAGTTAGAAGTTCAAGGAGGCACGAAAAGTTGCTAGTCTCTCTTTGTTGTGCTGATAAATGCAGTCTCTTCTCTTCCCTCTTCTGCTTTTAGCCTGATGGAATGGCTGCTTCCAGGTGACAGTTTATGGAGAGAAGAGTTTGGCTTTTCAGCAAAACTGGAAGGAGCCCTGCATCTCTGTTCATATTAGATGGTGTCCATGTCGATCATTTTGGATTTAACTCCTCATTCAAGGAGTGCAAATTAACACGACACTAAAACCCTGCTCCATTTTCCTAGAACAAGCCCCCACCAGCACACAGCACAATACTTACCCCACCAACCTGCTGTTTTAAATCCTTAATCACTCTGCATATTTTAAATCTTAAATGTCAACAGGGAAGTTACTGCCCAAAGTCTCGGGATGCATTCAAATGTGGACATTATTGCATGCGTTTTTCTGATTATAATGCTAGCGCTTGTATAGATTCTAATGTTCCTTTTACACTGCAGTATGCTTTGCGTTACGGAATTGTGGCTTTTTGTCAATATACTGCCACATTGAGCTAAATTTAAAATTTTATTCTGGAATACCAACCCAGATTTTGTCATGTGAAATTACAGTGCTAAACACCTGTGATTTCCTGGGTCAAGGGTGTTGCAAATAGTGTTTTTTTGTGTTTTTTTTTTGGCTGGAAGCAAATAATATGGAACTGAGTGCTAATCTTCCTTAAGATTCCACTAGTTTTCCAGAAATAGCTTTTATGTTGTGTTGAAAAATCACCTAAAATGTGGAAACTATCAGGTCAGTAAAATATCAGGAAAATGCTATCTGAAAGTAGTCTAGATCAAAAGGGATAGGAACACATTTTCCTCCTCCTGGAAGCATGCTCTTTATTTATCCTCTACCACCAAGGTCAAAAGAATGAAAGGGAACTTATAAAACATTAATCCCCAGATGTGATTTAAGGGCAAGTGTATATCCCTTGACTTGAAGTACAGGGTGTCACTCCTGTATCCATTAGGATGAAATTTTTGATCGTCAACACTAAAGCAACTCCATAGTGGCCTGTAAGTTGAAGGTGAAGAAATGCAGAGAAATGCCCAATTATTTTATTTTTCCAAATTATGTTGTGACTTCAGCCGCAGATTTGTAAATCTGCCATATGATTAAAGGTAAAGGGGACCCCTGACAGTTAAGTCCAGTCGCAAACGACTCTGGGGTATAAAGTGTCAGATTCTAATGTTGGCCCACTCTTAAGGACCTTTGTAGATATACCTGAATATTGGCCTGAATATAAGCCTCACTTTTCCCCCAAATTCCAACCATGAAAAGTTAAAGTGCGGCTTAAATTTGCAACCTTACAAAAAATGGCTTTTACGATATTGCTGCTGAAACAGACACACAGTAAAACGGAACGGGTGTGAGTGCCTGCGGAATCTTAAAGGTGCAGCTTATATTTGGGTGTGGCTTATATTTGGGCCAATATGGTAAGTATTAACCATATTTTTGAGATTGAGCACTCCCCTCTCTTGAAACTTCTCTGCCTTCATTCACCACATCCCCATGTTTTGGGGTTGCATCTGCCAACTCTGTCTGATGGCACAGTAACTAATGGTTAAGTGCTTACAGAACACAACTCAGAACCAAATCTGGGGAGGTGTGAGGAAGTCATATGCAAAACCAGGCAGGGCCACAGTCCCATGGTCCATTCCCTAACAATGGTTAGCCATTATATATGCAGTGGCTATATTCCTTCAGTAATATATTTGGAAATTACTTTCACCCCAGAGAGTGACTGATCATCTGGCTATTGCATCCAACATGTGGTTATTGAACAGCAAGTGTAAATATTATTAATTTAAGTAAATGAACTGTTTAATAAAAAGCTACACACTGCTGAGTCATTTATAACTGCTCTCCATAGGAACGGTGTTCTGCTTGCTCAGACATTCATGTTTCCTGGATTTCTCTGATGCACCTATTATTTATTATATACTGTATTGAATTTACATCTTGCCTTTCGCTTAGCAAACACATCCACAGTTTTGTTTTTAAAAAAATCTAAAATAGTTTAAACATTCTAAAAATAGTTTCAGTTAAAAAGCATTACTCCATCCAGTGATCTCTGTGTTGCAAGTAACAGTATGTTTCAGCCATCAAATGCCTGGGCAAGCAGGAATGTTTTCAAATACCTCCTAAAAGTTTTTAATAATGGAGACAGGTGGCATTCCACAAACAGGTAATTGTCACGGGAAGGGCCCTGGCACAGGGCAATGCTAACCAGGTGGCAGTATCACCACCAAGTCCTCACCTGCAGATCATAGGGTCTGAGGTGACTGATATTGTGGAAGGTGTTATTTTAAGTACTTAGGTCCTAAGCCATTTAGAGCTCTATATGCTTGTACTAACACCTTGCATTGGGTCTGGCAATCAGCATAGCACTTTCAGGACTGGTGACACACGGTCTCACTGGGCTGCCCCACTTACAAACTCAACAGCTGCACTCACTCTGCACCAGCTGCAGCCCCCAGACTCTCTTCAAGGGCAGCCCCATGTAGAGTGCAGGTCCCAAGAGTGCATCTTAACCCTAATTAAAAAGATAGGCTGCTTTTTCCTTGGCTTTGTGACTTTGCTTCTAGAAGAGGGAGTTTTGCTCAGCAATGCCATCATTGCTGTAACCAAGGAACTTCTACAGCCAAAATTAACTTCTGCAGCTGTTCTTGCCATTGGTTCCGCAAGCTGTGCAGTCATTGCAGGTTTTATATAGTTCTGGAGGAAGAATTACAATGCCGCTTATGTGTTAGTTATGCTGGCACAGGTACAGAACCCTATGAGGTTATAAGCTATCACAACGCTATGAAACGGATACTGGCAGTTTCACAGATCGCAGGTTAACGCTGCAAACAGGGGTTGTCACCATCTTCTGCTGTATCTGTCCATTACTGGTAGCAGATACTTGAATCAGATAGTGGTTATTGATTTAAAGTGGGACCCGTGACAAAAAGTTGCCTAGTATCCTAACACCAAAAAGGAGTGCTCTTGTTCAGTGCTCCAGCTAGCCTTGAACAGAGGAGATTTCTTGCACCATTCAGGCCTCTTGGGGAAGGGAGTTTCAGGAAAAGCGGAGGGGGAAAGGACACTTCCCTTACCTTTCCTTTTCCACACCCCCCCCCCAAGTCTTTCCTGTGCTATATAGAACCACTGAAATCTTGCTCAGGTGCCTACTGGTGGTAAGATCTATCAGGTGGGCAGTCACGAGGGTCAGGGTGGTCCCATCCTTGTAGTACGTCCTTTTGAGTGAAATATTCCTTAGAATCCCAGTGATGAAAACCCCTTGGGCAAGAGACCAAAAGATTCGGGTTTTAAAGCAGCATTATTTTAACAGAATTTACATGCCATGTTTATGTTACACCAGTGCAGGTACATAACTTCACCAGCATGGAACTCGTTGAAAGGAAGACACCCAACACGAAGCTACTGTGTTGGAATTCATTGGTAAATTTCATTCTTTAGAATTTGATCCTATCTCACCGCAGAAAGTAACTGCCCTCCTTTAGGTGTTAGTTTCCACTATTGATCTTGCTGTGCTGTTCAGTTCTAGTTGCTGCTAGTCTCGGGAGTGGGTCCTGCTGATTGGATCTTATTCATTTGATGGGTTTCTGTATTGATTTGTGCACCACATGCTAGTACTGCGATGTACTTGCTTTCTGTTATATGGCTTGGTGGTTGGTCTCACAACCAAACCTTTCCCTTTCTGTACTAAAGGGGTTGAATCTAGCTAAATTCCAGAGTACCGTACACCCGTTGAAATTAATGGACCTATGTAAATCATGTTCATTAATTCTAACAGATCTACTCTGATTATGACTTAGTTGAATTCATTCCTGAGTGCACAGTCTGCCAATTTTGGGTTAAACTATATGTTATGCTAAAGATGTGCAATTATATGTGTCTGGTTTTCTTTGTGTTAATTATCTATATAGCACTGGTTCCCAATTAGTTTAGTACCAAGGACCCTCTGTGTTTCAAAAGCCAAGGCATGGACCCCCTACTTTTGAAATTTTTTGATATCTCTATGTTAGTTTTTGTTATGTTAATGGTGACACAGACCCTCAGGGTGGGTTTTGCAGACCCCCTAGGGTCCGCAGACCACCAGTTCGGAACCACTGATCTATAGGGCTCCTCAGCCCTATAGGGACTTGCTGCTTACCTTTTGCTCCTCCTCAAGGAGGCAACTTTTGTCTGGATTATAGAATCATAGAATTGTAGAGTTGGAAGGGACCCGAGGGCCATCTAGTTCAACCCCCTGCAATGCCGGAATCTCAACTAAAGCATAAATGACAGGTGGCCATCCAACCTCCACTTTAAAATCTCCAATGAAGGAGAGTCCACCACTTCTCATGGGAGTCTGTTGCACTGTCAAACAGGTCTTACCACCAGTCTGGTGTTTAGTCGGAATCTCATTTCTTGTAACTTGAATCCTACCCTCTGGAGCAGGAGAAAACAAGCTTGCTCCATCTTCCATGTGACAGCCCCTTAGATTTTTGAAGATGGCTACCATATCTCCTCTCAGTCTCCTCTTTCCCTGGCTAAACATACTCATACTAAACATACTCCCTCAACCCTTCCCCATAAGGCTTGGTTTCCAGACCCTTGATCACCATCGTCATAATTTTATTATTTATACCCCACCCATCTGGCTTGGTCTCCCTCCTCTGCACACGTTCAAGTTTGCCAGTGTTCTTCTTAAATTATGTTGTGGTGAGAAGTAATAGCTCCCCTTCCACCAACCACAGTTTCAATCCCAATAGTGCCCGCTATTTAAGGAACTGCAACAACTCCAGATACGTTCAGTGCAGTTACACATCTTAATGCAGTGTGTAGCTTGGCCATGCATCAGCTCATGCATTTTATGAAGTGGCCCACAAAAGCTTATGCCATCATAAAGTTGTTAATCTAAAAAGCTTCACAAGGGCCTTGGTTTCTGTTACAGCAAAAGCAAAGTTGTTTGCCGCTCTGGGATTTATCAAAGAAGAAGAAAAATGGTGTCTTCAGACCCATTCGTAGGATGATGTGCATCAGTTCCTCTTTTTAAAAGTGCATGGGGTTGTATCCCACTAAGTTCTTTTCAGAGTAGACTCACTGAAATTAATGAATCCAAGTGAATTATCCCCATTAATTTCAGCGGGTCTTCTATGACTAATGACTAATGTCGGATACAATCAAAAATGTGCAAACGTTCCGATTACCTCGCTTCATTTGGTGCAGGTTTGTGCATAGTTTGCAGGTGCTTATTTTATTACAGCTCTTTTGTGAGGTGAAACAAAAATACAGAAATCCCATGAACTTCCACCCAGTTTTAAAAAAACCACACACATTTTTTGCAAGGCTGGTCATAAAGTGAAGGGGTTTTTTGGTCTGTTTTTTAGTGCAACACGTCACGAGTGTAACTCCAGCTCCTTAATATTTTATTTTGCCTTTTGTCCTGACTCCCGAGTTATTTTTAGAGCACTTAGCGGGTGGGTGGGTGTGGGAAATAAATTAAAAGAAGATAAATAGCAATGTATCTATCTCCTTTTGGAAGCCAGAATGTGAAACACATTTTGACAGCTCTTTCTTTTGGAGAGATGGTCAACCATGCAAATTATCATGAAGCAAATGACGGTACTCCAATGCACGGCCTGTATAATTTATGATTCCCACACAGTCTAATAATATGGTAGGGCAGAATTATGACTTGAGAGTATCTTTGGGTGAGGAAAAAGCAGTGAAATAAAAAACATACATGGGGTTTCAGAACAATAACAACAATGAATGATTAATAATTAGTTAATCATCAAGCACTGATACATTCTTAATGCGTTCTTCCAAAATGAAGCTCCATCTTTGGATATCGCTTTTCTACATGCTTGTTTTGCCAAGCAGGTGGGAGAATTCAATGGTGTATGGAGCCGCTATGATGTCTGAAATAAAATACTGTTTTTATAAAATTGGGGCCATGAGATCATGGCTGACATAATGTCTATTTCTCTGAGTTCTCTATAATTATACGTGTCTCTCTCCTTCTCCCTTTGCTCTGCCTTTATTCATCCTTACTTTTTTTTTAATGAAGTTGTTGAGAGCTGTTTTTCTCACAGCACAATCCTATGCATGTTTACTCAGAAGTAAGTCCCATTGCATTCAGTGGGACTTAATCCCAGATAAGTCTGCATAAGAGTGCTGCTTTAATGGCCATGTTCTAACAAGTTGCTGTATATGCAGCAACGTACTCATTCCCATTCTCTCTCTCTCTCTCTCTCTCTCTCTCTCTCTCTCTCTCTCTCTCTCTCTCTCTCTCTGTTTCACAGTGGGCATGTGGATCTGGGAGGAGCAAGTGTTGCTAAATCGATTCCCTGGGTTCGAACCACTGCCTTCATTTAGTTATGTGCAGTGGTGCCTTTGGTTATCTGGATCAAGGTCATATTAATAATTATAATGATAATTATAATAAACCTTTATTGTCACTGTACCACCTGTGTGCAGTGAAATTAAATGACCCCCCCATACACTCAGTCTTGTTCGCACTCCGAAGTCAGTTGTGCTTGTCAGAAGTCAATTGCACCACTATCCCCCCCCCCATTCAGCAGCCCAATAGCCCACGGATAAAAACTGTTCTTTAACCTGTTGGTGCGGCTGACTATACTTCTGTATCTCCTGCCTGAAGGTAGGAGATTAAAGAGGTGCTGGCCGGGGTGTGAGTCGTCCCTGATAATTTTCCTCGCTCTCCTGAGGCAATGGTCTCCTGCGATGTCATCTAGCAAACTCAGGGGACAGCCCATGATATCATGAGCTGTATTCACCACCCTCTGTAGAGACTTCCTTTCTGTGGCTGTCAAACCAGCGTACCACACTGTAATACAGTATGAAAGGACACTTTCTATTGTTGACCGGTAGAAAGAAATCATCAATCTTTGTTTGACATTGTTCTTACGCAAGACCCTGAGGAAATGGAGTCTCTGTTGGGCCTTCCTAACCACCTGGGTTGTATTGATTTTCCAAGTGAGGTCTTCAATAAGGTGAACTCCCAGGACTTTAAAGGAATAGACTCTCTCCACACAGCGCCCCCCCCCCCGATATAAAACAGGGCTAGTTCCCCTCTCTTCCTCTGAAAGTCCAACACCATCTCCTTTGTCTTATTGATATTTAGGTGCTGGCCGGGGTGTGAGTCCCTGTTTTCTAGGCACCATGTCGAGACTTTTTGAACCTCCTCCCCTTACGCTGATTCATCTCCACCTGTAATTAGACCCGTTATGGTGGTACCGTATCATCTGCAAATTTAATAATTACAGTAGATTGATTGGATGAAATATAATCATATGTATACAATGAGTACATGTAGGGACTCAGCACACATCCCTGTGGGGTGCCAGTGCTGAGCTTCAGAGAGGTAGATGTAACAGGCCCAATCCTCACTATTTGTGTACAATCCCTCAGAAAGTCTTTAATCCAGTCACAGATGATAGAAGAAGGGTCCAGGTCCATCCAGGTCCATCAGCTTTTTAATAAGAATGTCCGGAAGGATGGTATTAAAAGCCGAGCTATAATCAATCAACAGCATTCTGACATAATTCCCCGGTCTCTCCAGATGACTCGCTGCAAGGTGATAAGCTATGGCTATGGCATCATTTGTTGACCTATTTCTCCTATAAGCGAACTGGTGTTCATCAAAATCCGGTGAAAAACATGTCCTAAGGTGTTGAAGAACCAGTCTCTCAAAGCATTTCATCACTACAGTGGAACCTTGGTTTACGAACGCAATGCGTTCCACGGAGGCGTTCATAAACGGAGGCATTCGCTCCCCGAAGGCACGCTTCTGCGCGTGCGCAGCGCCAATAGAGCGCTTCTGCGCACGCGCCGTGCAGATCGCGTCTGTGCATGCGCGAGCTGCACAGAAGCAATCTGCACATCCGATGCCGCGGAACCTGGATGTAAACACTTCCGGGTCCGTGGCGTTCGTAAACGGACCATCCATGGTTTGCTGTTCCCATACACTCTAATGCAGGGGTCCCCAGACTTACCGCGCGGCGGGCCGGTGCCCGCCGCGCCGACCGCGCGGTGGGCCGGAGGGCAGGGGAGTGCACACGCAGCGGGCCGGAGGGCGGGAGAGTGCGCGCCCGTGCGCATGCGCACACGCACACGGGCGGGGAAAAATCGCCGAAAATCGCTTGTGCGCATGCGTATGGGCCTCCCCCGACCCGGAAGTGCACCAGAAATGACCTCTTCCGGGTCGGGAGAGGCCCATACGCATGCGCACAAAGGATTTTCGGCGATTTTTTTGCCGATTTTTTAGATCGTTGCTGCGCCGCGCGCCGTGAGAGCGGGCGGCGGCAGCGGGCGGCGGGGGTCGTCGCGGGCCGGATTGGAAGGCCGATTGGGCCGCATCCGGCCCGGGGGCTGTAGTTTGGGGACCCCTGCTCTAATGCAATGGTCCTCAACCTTGGGCCTCCAGATGTTTTTGGCCTACAACTCCCATGATCCCTAGCTAGCAGGATCAGTGGTCAGGGATGATGGGAATTGTAGTCTCAAAACATCTGGAGGCCCAAGGTTGAGGACCACTGCCTAATGCACCTCTCCGTTGTTACATTATTGGTGCACACTTTGATATTAGGAAAGTACAGCGTCTGTGTGTCTGTGCAGATCTTGTTGTTTGAACACACTCCAATTAGTGCTTTCAAAACAGTCCTGGAGCTCCTCACTGGGGTGTTTTATTTTCTTGTAGGGGATCCATAATCATCATCATCATCATTATTATTATTATTATTATTATTATTATTATTATTATTATATAGAAAGAAATTATTCTCGATCTGCATGACCTATAACTGACACATGATAAACTTTCAAAACCTAGTGGGATTTGGCAAAAGGAGGATTAGCGTTCAAAGAAAAAAGTCAACAATTCCACTGGGTAGATATAAACTCTTGGGCATCTCCCCGTAAAATTCTCATGAGCTTTAAATTTGAATGTTAAAATTGCATTTTAGCATTTAACATGCCAACCTAGCAGTTCGAAAGCACGTCAAAGTGCAAGTAGATAAATAGGTACCGCTCCGGCGGGAAGGTAAACCGCGTTTCTGTGCGCTGCTCTGGTTTCACCAGAAGCGGCTTAGTCATGCTGGCCGCATGACCTGGAAAAACTGTCTGCGGACAAACATCGGCTCCCTCAGCCAGTAAAGCGAGATGAGCGCCGTAACCCCAGAGTCTTTCGTAACTGGACTTAAGTGTCAAGGGTCCTTTACCTTTACCTTTTTATGTCAACACCTAGTTGGTTTAATTGTGAAGCCTACCATTGTAAACATGGTGAGTTCTGCAGACATCTCCTTTCATGTGTTTTTGTTGAGATGCAAAATAAACTAAATAAATGGAAAATTTTGAGATGCAAAATAAACTAAATAAATGGAAAATAAATAAATAAATGGAAATATTAATTGTAATCCCCCATCTCCAGTTCATCCTCCATTGTGTGATAAACCAAAGCATACAAATGGCATTTCTTTTAAAACAAAAGCTTTTGATCCCGATGTTGTTGGCTGCATTCCACTGAGATCTCTTCACAGAGAAATAGTAACATATTAAATTTGAATGCTAATTTGTGAAAGCCTGGTCTTCTTTTATATAAACAGCCCTTATCCACTTCTCATGCTGCTGCCAGTATCTAACCTCCATTACCTGCCAACAATGTGCTTACGAACTTCCATTCCTCCGTGCAAGGAGCTTGTAGGACTGGATTATACTCTGATCCTTTGAAGCCCTACGGTTCACAAAGCCCTATTTCCTATTTCAGGCCATAAATTTTTAACAGATCCAAGTTCTAGGTTAATGTTTATCCATTTGCTGTAGGCTTGGCTTCCCACCGAGTTTAATTTTCCCATACCAAGTTTCCTCATTGTATCAGAGCCACTTCACAGATTAGGGAGGAAGAGAATTTAGGGAGTACTTTTGGTGCGTGCTGTCATGTTTGAAGTAGGTACACAAAACTTCTGCAGCAAGGACACAGGGCAGGCGTTGTGTATTACCGATTTGTATATATACCTGTCGAAAGAGACGCACGTAACTGCTTCAGTTTTGACAGTGTGTGTTCATTTGTACACACAGCGATGCTCTTAATCTGTCATGTGAGAAATGACCCTCAGATTTGTGTGATGCATTTATTCAGAGCAACCTACACAGTTTCCAAGAGCAGAGCTATAATTACTGGTGTCCTTGTTGTCTCCGGGACTGGAACATGGTGGCGTATTGCAGTTTCTCTGTAGCTGCCTTGCCGATCAATCTGATGCAAATCTCCTGAGAACTCAGTCCCGCTAAAGTCTGGTCTCCTGGAATAATAGAAAGGGCTCCACTACTTCAACTCTGTGGTTATCTCTTTGAAAATTCATTGAAAGCATGAAAACTCCTGGCCAGTTCTTCTTTCTCTGCTGTGTTTAGTTTTCTATTTACTGTATATTGGGGTTTTTTCCTTTCCATAAGGGAAGATTTAGAAATGCAATTTCCTCCCCTGTGGTTGTATAGGCCATTCTAACACTTTAAAACAGTGTTTCCCAAACTTGGGTCTGTGGCTTTTGTTGGGCTGCAACTCCCATCACACCTAGCTAGCAGGACCAGTGGTCATGGGTGATGGGAAGTATAGTCCAACAACAAATAGAGACCCAAGTTTGGGAAACCCTGTTTTAGAACTCAACAGTGCAGGACAGCGCAGGACATTGTTGATCCGGGTCTTGGGAGGACCAGGTTTGAACTCCTTACAAAGGTCCTAGGCTGTGTGTGGGCTTGAGAAGGTATGAAAACTCACATTGGTTGGTTCTCAAACAATGCCCCTTCCCTGCAACATAGTCTTCCAGGCAGTAGCCTGAGTCCTAGGCTTGAGACGTGGGGTTTAAAAGCATGGTCCCTCTGACTTGCAGTAAAAAAAAGGGGTTCCAGTGCCCTTTTAGTTGCTTCAGTGTTGCAACAGTACCAGGAGATGGAAACTCATTGCAAATGGAACTGACTTTCCCCCGGTGCAAGCTATGCTTTTCATGACCAGTTTGGGTTGTTGAAGCTAAGCCAGAAGCACAGACTCATAGAAATTTAGGGTCTTGCCTGAGCCCTCCATGCCAGTTTTATTCCAGAGAGTCTCCCAACCCTCAGTAGCAGTTTTTCATGGAGGAGCGAGGGGGCTAAAGTGGGTTGGGGGAAACGGACAGAAAATGGATGATGGGATTTTGCAAGCCCTTTCCACTAAGGCAAACCTTCCCACTGGATGTGACCCGTTGTTTTCTCCCTAATCCATTGTTCACAAAAGGCTTTTTATCTGTGCCTGCACACCCCTCCCTGCCCTGACAAAGAACAGGTGGATGCCCAGCATAAGCAAGAGGTGTAAGCCATTTACGGTATTTCATTTTTTAATGTTTATAATAGATGATTTACCTTTATTTGGGTGGAGACCAGTTCTCTGCTAAACATGTATATACTGAAAGTTATGAAGTATATCAATATATTTGGACCTTTATTCTTAATTTTAAGATCATTTATTTTGAATACATGGAAAACATGGATGGACGGGGTATAAATAATTAAATTATTATTATTATTAACATGAAAGGATAAGTTCTGAAATGAATGGACCATCGTTCTATGTGGGAATGTACACAGGAAACACTCTGTGGGAAAATACACAGGAAACACTCTGTGGGAATGTACAAATGGAGTTCGCTGTGTAAGGCACAGGTTTATTGGGGGTAATCAATCAAGTGACCACTGGCGCCAGCCTGTCTGTTTACACATCTTCCTTGTTTGCATGAGTCATGTATAGGTTAAAAGGTTAATGTTTTTTACGAGGACAGAATCCTTAATAAAGGAGCTGAGGCTGAGAGGCAGTCAGCGCACTTCGCTCAGCACTCTGCTCATGCTCTCTATCTGAAACTCTCGACTCTCGTCTCATGATTTCCTCGCACCTAAGAGTCGGCTGGTTCTCCGACAAGTGGTGCCCCGTGTGAGGCTAAAAAGTTCTACGCCATTGTTGAAAGGACGCACGTCGTGGTCCTGCATCAGCTACTCACCCGCCCGGCAAGGGTTCAGACGTCTACCTCATCTCAGGATCCCCGGTGAGTTAGCTCCCAGCTGTTGCTTATCTTTCTCTTCCTGCATTTACAATGGGCTCTTCGCTTTCCGTGCCACAGAAACGTTTTCTTCAAGACTTAAAATACCTGCTGACTTCTAACAATCAGCATGCCTCAGAAGACGATCTCATTGCTTTTATTCATACTGCTTATGAGCATTGTCCATGGTTTCCGGAGGATGGAACTTGGGAATTAGATTTTTGGGACAAACTAGGTGAACATTTTCATGCTCATCCCAGCATTGGAATACGTGTCTTAAATACGTGGGGGAAAATAAGAGCATGCTTGGCACTAGTCGTGCCAAAGAATATCTTTCTGGCAGCTGCTTCAAGCCTCCCCTCTGCACCGCCCGCATGCACGCCCCCCCCACTGAAGCCTTCTGTTTATCCAGCATTGCCTCCCCCCATGCCCCCTGGTCCGGACCCACCTAATTTAGCTCCGCCAGGAAAACAGCAACTCTCTTTGTCTGCCACCCCACCCCCTCCAGCCTATGTCTCTCAGGTTTTGCCTGCATTTCAAAGTACCATGCCCACTGTGAAGCAGGAGGGGGGGAATACTACAAAGCTCCAGGAATCTCTTAAAGCAGCAGCTCCTTTGCTGGCTTTTGAGTCTACTGTGATTGTGCCTGCGGGACATGGGGGTGGGGCACCACGGCACGAGCAATTTGAACTCCGATACATCAAAGAATTGTATCAGTCAGTAAGAGACAATGGATTGCATTCCCCGTATACTCTTGGTCTCTTTGGCTCTATTTTTCAACAGCAATTATTGCCAGAGGATATTAAATTACTGGCTAGAACAGTGCTCAAACCAAATCAAATGATAATTTTTATGCAAAGTTGGACCTGGGCTTGTCAACGCCGGGTCCATGATATCCAAACAAATTTGAATAATGCTGCACAGGCAGCACATGCCAATGCCGTTGCAGCCTTGGCAGCAGGGGCACCCCCCCTCCCTCCCCCTGTTATGTTAACACCTGCAGACGTCCTGGATGGTCTCACAGGAGCTGGGAATTTTTTAACAACTGCGCAGCAATTGGCTCTGGATCCTCAGTACTGGGACGCCACAATTTCAGCTGCCCAGGAGGCTTTGATGTCTGTTCCTCCTGTGAAGTTAGGAAAAGGGGGGCGATGGGGGAGCGTGCAGCAAGGACCCACTGAACCTTATGGCGCTTTCATAGATAGACTGTACAATACCCTCAGACGCCAGGTTCAAGATACAGCAGCAGAAGTAATCATCAGACAATTAGCCTTTGATAATGCCAATGAAGACTGTAAACAATCTTTGCGCCCGCTGGTAGCTACACCTAATGTGGCAATAGCCGACATGTTAAAAGCCTGTCAATCAATCGGCTCTGAATCCCACACAGCAAAATTGCTTGCCGCTAAAGACATTCCTGAAACATGGGTGCACCAGCTGACAGAGGATCTCACCTCTGCAGGGCTTAAAATCGCCCCGGAAAAAATTCAACGCACCCTGCCTATCACATACCTGGAACACAAAGTTATGCAACAAGCAGCACCCCCCCTGATACTGCAGCTGCATTTTCCAGCTGTACTCTGGCTGGTGGATCTACAACTGCTGTTAGGACATTCGAATTGGGCAAAATCATACATAGACTTGCCAACGTGTGTACTATCACCTTTGTACAATGCCCTGAAAGGACATAAGCAACCGGCAGACATCATACTGGATATGGAATCAGCCCTGGCAACGATTAATCACCATTTGCAAAAATCTATGGTGGATCGCCTGGATTCCACAGGACTATTGTCATTGGCTGTTTTTGCCACAAAATTGCTGCCCACAGCTGTTTTCTACCGGCCTGCAGAATTTTCTGAGTCTCGCGTTTGTCTTGTTGAATGGCTACACCTGCCCCATGCACCACTGCAAAATGTCTATACTTCTCCAGCAGTTGTTATGGACGTTGTTATCAAGGGAAGACAATGTGCTGTGGCATTGATCTTTCTTTCCTCTGTCTCCTATTCCCTCCGTTCACTGTGCTCCCCCTCCCCTATCCCCTTTGCTCTCACCCTCTTCACAGATGGGACAAAGACGAGGGGGGTGGTTGTGTGGAGGGAGGAGGGGGCCTGGAAGACAAGATTTACAACGGAGCAGGAATCCGCTCAGCGTTCTGAATTGGCTGTGGTGATCTTGGCATTTGATCCATTTCAGAATGTGAAGTTTAACCTGACTGTTGATATTCAGTATGTCTCCAGATTTTTAACATTCTTGTCAGTGGCATACATTTCCCTGCTCTGGATGATGATTTTGTTGCAATTGTTTCTCTCTTTGCAGCGTCTGCTACAGGCTCGTAGCCACTCCTTTTTCGTGGCCCACCTGCGTTCTCATTCTAATCTGCCAGGATTTCTGGCACATGGCAATGCTGTAGCAGATGCTGCTTTGAAGCAAGAGCAGGTCTTTTCTTTGTTTTTTGACCCTCTGCTGAGCCATGCCACCTTTCACCAATCTGCCAAGGTTCTAGCCAAGTCTTTTCAAACATCAATTTCTCAGGCACGAGACATTATCTCGCAATGTTTTTCTTGTTCTAAAACCCCTACCATGTTTCCTTTTGATGCTGCCAATCCCAGAGGGATTGCCCCTCTCTCAATTTGGCAAATGGATGTCACTCTCACCCCGTTGTTAGCCTCTTCTTTCAAGACTGCACCTCACGGTGGACACGTCTTTGGGCTTCATCTGGGCAACGCCCTTAAAAGGGGAGACAGCCAGGCACGTAATACAGCACACTCTGCGCTGTTTTTCGGTCATGGGAAAGCCTAGCAGCATCAAAACGGATAATGGCCCAGCGTACATTTCTAAGCGATTTTCTGATTTCTGTACATTGTGGAATGTGAAATTAACTCATGGTGTTCCTTTTAATTCTACAGGACAAGCAATTGCTGAGCATTCATCTTTTCAATCTCTGCTTTTTCCACAACTAAGTGGAAAGAACGCTCCTATTGCTGAAATATCTAATATTGTGCATCAAGTGCTTTTTAATCTTTTATGTCCACATAATAAGCAGCTTCCTCCAGCAGAATTACATTTTAGAAAAGAGGAGGAGCTGCCTCGCTCCCTTGTGTCTTTCAGGAAACATCCGGATCCAGCATGGCGTGGCCTTGTACTGCTGATTACCTGGGGACGTGGATATGCCATCGATGGGGACCCTCTGTGGGTGCCAGCACGCTGTGTACGACCCTGGCAATCATCTACAGCTTCTTCTTCAGCCCATTCAGTCGCAGATGCCGCTGAGGGAGGAGGCAGACCTTTCTACACTCTTTCTGGAGGACAGCACCTGTCACCCGGTCTGAAACACCATGGCACCTGGCGGCATCGTGCTCTAAATATGGCTGCACTCCGTCAAGATCAACTTCCATCTATTCGATCTGCAAGCCATTATCGCTCTAGGCGTGCTGCCATTTTACAGAAGTATCAAAGACATGACTCTTATCATTCCATATGGAATAATAATACCTATGTACAGGATATTTCTCAGTTTGCGATATTGCTTAACTGTTCTGATTGTTGGATTTGCTTACATATTCCCTCACAGTCAAGTCATTCAGGGGATATTACTGCATGGTATTCCTATTAATGATTCTTTTAGAATTAGTAATAATATGAGAGATAATCGTATTAGTTCACCCCCTGTTATATTATCATTATTAGAAGTAGCTCCACGATGTTTTCGTTTTAATCACGATAGTAGCAGATTTTTAGGTCATTATCCTTATTGTAATTGGACTTATATATTAATGGTAGCTCTTGTTTTCTTAACGTCACTACCCAAAGAGGCAGGCCCAAGGTAACAATTAATAATGTTACCAGATACATGACATTTTACCAACAGGCTACATGCCGTGATTTTCATTCATGGTTTGATTGGATGAAGAAGAGTTGGAGATCCACATGCGTGTTACAATCAAATATGTGGCTTTTGTGTGGTAAGAAAGCATACAAAGAGATTCCCTCTGCTTTTTCAGGGACTTGCACTCTAGGGGTAGTGATACAACTGGTGTATAAGTTAGATGCTCTTCCTCACACCCGCTTGCGCAATAAACACGAAGTCAATCCCCCTTTTACACAATATACTGATACTCAGATAGCTCGTAGTATTTTGCCATTATTAGGAGTAGCAATGAATTATAGAGATTTGCATCACTTAGCTAACTGGACAGAGGCTTTGTTCAATGACACAGTTAAAGGCATGAAATTGATCAATACAGAATTACAGGATGTTATTTTAGCCTCGGAAAGAGGCGTATGTGCCTTAATACATAGTCATTGTTGCATGTATGTGCAAGATAATGGTCCTAACATTACTCATACTATACAAGAAATGGAGAACTTGGTGGCTGCACAGCCCTTGCAACCTGCCGTGGGTTTTGATCCATGGGAATGGCTGCTGTCTTGGTTGCCTAACGGTGCCTGGATCAGGAAAACACTTTTGACGCTTATAGGATTAGCCTGTGGCTTGGTTATGTTATGTTGCTGCATTCAATGTTTACCCTCCCTCTTTGGTCAATGTATGACCTGGTTTCAGGCTGCACACCTCTCCACTGGAATTTCACGTGGAGCCTTCATTGCGAGGTATCAGCGACTCCCTATCTGGCTTCCCACGTGTTAATTTACCCTGTTGCTTAAAAATAAAAAGAAAGAGGTGATGTGGGAATGTACACAGGAAACACTCTGTGGGAAAATACACAGGAAACACTCTGTGGGAATGTACAAATGGAGTTCGCTGTGTAAGGCACAGGTTTATTGGGGGTAATCAATCAAGTGACCACTGGCGCCAGCCTGTCTGTTTACACATCTTCCTTGTTTGCATGAGTCATGTATAGGTTAAAAGGTTAATGTTTTTTACGAGGACAGAATCCTTAATAAAGGAGCTGAGGCTGAGAGGCAGTCAGCGCACTTCGCTCAGCACTCTGCTCATGCTCTCTATCTGAAACTCTCGACTCTCGTCTCATGATTTCCTCGCACCTAAGAGTCGGCTGGTTCTCCGACAGTTCTAGGCTGCAAATCCTGGACTGGCTTATACAGATAGGTAGAACTGAGTGCTGTGGTCCATGGGGTCATGAAGAGTCAGACACGACTAAACGACTAAACAACAAGAACTGAGTTTTAGTGGCAGAGATTTTAAAAACATGTTGAAATCAATGGGATTTAAACGTGTTTGCTTAGAACGTGACCATAATTTTTAGTTTCATTGTGTTGTTACCCCTTCAGAACCTGGAGGCGAACTTAGACATTGATTTAACCTTATCATATGAACACAACAGTTGTTTGGCATTTTGTTGTTTACTTTGGTTGTAGGCAGAAGCATGACAAATATACATATATTTCCCGTGAAAATAATGGGATTGTACAATATGCTTAACAACAAGAAACAACAAATATAAACCCATTCAGTGATTTACAACTATGGGTGCTTATTTTCCTCACACTGCCGCGTAATCTCTTTGAAGCATGATTTTTAAAACAGCGTTCTGAGCCCGATAAAAATATTTTGCTTATACAGCTGATGTTCCCATGTGCATCTGTGGCCTTCTGTTTGCTGCCTAATCATCATTATTTCCCCCCCTGAATTATATTTACAGCTGGTGCTGCCATACCAGTTAGGCAGATATCCCAGATAAACCCCCTACTTTTGGCTTGTATCACATCCTCTTTTGCCTTGACTACCATATTTGGAGGCATTAGGAGGCTAAACTACTAGGAGTAGAAAGCTGTCTGATTTTTGAGGCACTGATGTGATTAAATGTAATGCAATACACTCGGTATGAGCTTTTAAAGGATAAACATTCCTTTGCTTACTGTAGGTAGCTTTACGTCTTGTCTGGACGCAGTTCATTGTGCTCCCAGGAAAGAGAGCAAGAATACGGAACTGTCATTGGGGGGGGGGGGAGGAAGTGGGGGTGGAAACCCAAGTCAGTGGGGGTGGAAACCCAAGTCAGCACCTGCAGGTGCTGTTGAGTTAAATCTACACTATAAAAATAAGAAAGCACGACTCTAGCACTTGGGGATATGTAGCATATATTCTATTGAAATATTTCTTTAAAAAAACAACAACTCGGCAGCTTTCAGTACAGTACAAAAGCTTTTTCAATAACCCTCTTTGCTGCTTTCTAATTGTTTGTTTATGTGCAAGTGATGCGATACCAATATGCTGAAGATAGACTTCGGTTCCATTACCAGCACTGCCAGTAGACACGATTTCTTCAGAGCTAGGGAGAATACATCTGCGTTTTTTGCAAAGGTCCTGTTCATTTCAGCAGGGCTTGCTTTGGAGGATTACTGGGGGGGGGGGCTACACCAGTGTTAGAAACTGAGGTATTAAAGTTTGGAGCTAAATGGCACCTTAAACCTAGGTTATGGGCACAAAAGGTAAAGGTACAGGACCCCTGATGGTTAAGTCCAGTTGTGGACGACTACGGGGTTGCAGCGCTTATCTTGCTTTCAGGCCGAGGGAGCCGGCGTTTGTCCGCAGACAGCTTTCTGGATCATGTGGCCAGCATGACTATGGCCAGCTTCTGGCATAATGGGACAGCGCAGAGCGCACGGAAATGCTGTTTACCTTCCTGCCACAGTGGTACCTATTTCTGTACTGGCACTGGCATGCTTTCGAACTGCTAGGAGCTGGGACAGAGCAATGGGAGCTACACTCAATCACAGGGATTTGAGCAGCCAACCTTCTGATCAGCAAGCCCCAGAGGCTCAGTGGTATGGACACAACAACAGAATGTCTAGGTTTTTTATATATATAACAAGAATACAAAGCTGAAAATGAATGAACTTCAGCTAAAATCTTATATTCATTTTTCACATGATCTGAAAAAAAAACCCAAAGCCATGCTTCCCCCCCCCCCGGTTTGTCCAAAACAGTGGGAGTTGTTTTGGACTACAACTTCCATTAGCCCTGGCTAGCAAGGTGTTGGATTAAAAAAGCACATGAGTCCAGATCACAAAGTAAATGTCATTTCTAAAAATCAGAATAACTTAGGAGAAAAGGATTTGTGGTAAGATGTTTATGATCCATATTTCCCATAACTTGTTTCTTCTGTTCTTTGCAGTATTCAGACAAACCAGTTTTATTACTGCAAACTCAGACTGGGGAAAAAATAATGCTTCAGGGTAACCAGAATTGAAACCGTGAGTCTGTGAATGCCAAGCTTCTAACAATGCAGCAATCTAAACTGACACCACCTGCAATTTTTATTAAAAGTCTGCTTCAATTAGGGTTGCCAGACTCAATAGAGGACAGGACTTCTGTGCCTTTAATTGCCCTGCTATCTTTTGAGTCTGGAAACCTTAAAGAGAAACCAGCAGACCCTTTGCTTGGAAATTAAACAAAGGCTCTGCTGGTTTCTCTTTAAGGTTTCCAGACTCAAAAGAGAGCAGGACAATTAAAGGCACAGAAGTCCTATCCTCTATTGAGTCTGGCAACCCTAGCTTCAATTCAGATCTCCATATGCTTCTCATTGTTGTTGTTTTTTGCACTCTAAATCAGTAGTCTTTAATATTTTCATTTTAGTCTTCAACTTGACACCCAGCCTTTAACCTGCAGCATGAGGTCTATGTTCAGTTTTTGTCTCTGTGTGTCTGTGTTCTCACTTGCATCTCTGTCTCTCTTTGTTTCTAGTTTTCCTGATTTTCCTCGCTTTTGTTTCCCTCGCTTCAGTGGTAACAAAAACAAAACGGTGGCAGTATCTCTGAAGTGAATCCTGACCCACTAGTTGAAGATAATCAGCATACTCAATAACCTGTTTGCATATTCTGTATAGTTGATGTTTTTTGTTTTGTTTTTACATTGAAATGGACACAGACAGCATTGAGGAAAAAGTGTTTCATTGGAAGAGTATCAATTCAGCATGAGCAAAAGCAACAGTTGGATCAGCTTTTGATGCGGGTCTGTCTTACTCATTTGGAGTTTTTACAAGTGGTACCTCGGGTTACAGACGCTTCGGGTTACAGACGCTTCAGGTTACAGACTCTGCTAACCCAGAAATAGTACCTCGGGTTAAGAACTTTGCTTCAGGATGAGAACAGAAATCGCGTGGCGGCGGCATCAGGAGGCCCCATTAGCTAAAGTGGTATCTCAGCTTAAGAACAGTTTCAGGTTAAGAATGGACCTCCAGAATGAATTAAGTTCTTAACCCGAGGTACCACTGTATTTGACTACTGGAATTCCAGATGATGAATGGAGACCAAGGTGCATTCCTGCCTTCCAGTTTAAATGGTTTTAACTTTACGTGGGAAAAGATTGGTGGACAACTACCCCAGAGTTTTTTGATCTACTGCCATTAAGTGAATCCCTTTTGTAAGGCGAATATGGCATATATGATCTGTTTTGTTGGATTATTAAGAGATTTGTTGGATTTTTGAGAACCGATTATGCATCTGGGAAATTATATACATTTTTTCTCCTGTGGTATCACTAGGGCAAAATGGGGTTAAAAATAGGTGTGGATAATATATACTACATATCCCAGGTTAGGTGCTACCGTAGCCTGCTGAAGAAGCATGCACATTTTCTGCTTGTGTATGTATATGTCTATACATATATGCTGTTCTAGTGACTTAAGGCTTCAAAATGTGTTGTGTGAAAGTATCCATGGGAGGCAACCCAGCAAAAACATTGCTTCTGTGCAATCACCATTTACTTATTTCAAATAAATGCAGCTCCTGTGAGGGTAGTACTTTGAGGGCTGATCCCCTAGTCAATTTAATTAGAACAGTTCTCCTTTAATACAAGATTCCCTTTCCTTATCCTGATGACTTTGATGCTCTTTTAGGTTGGAGATAACCATAAAATGGAACAGCATACTCATCTGTTACCTTGACAACAGCAAGGCTTGCTGCAGGCAGTGATGGAGAGGCTTCAATTGCACATGCACATCGTGTTAATTTTTCCTTGTGGCATTATTGCTGGTTATCTCTGTCCATAGTTACTTATTTCATATTTTTTTTAATTATTGTTTTGAGCTCTGAATGAATCACGATATTTCTAGAACAAGTCCTTTCCCCCAGTCAAATATATAAACTTAAGGAACCAGGAAGTGTGTAAAAAGCAGCATGGAACAATCCTGAAATCTCCCTTTTTTTAATGTATTGAAACATGGCACACACCATATATAAGGTGTTATCTGGGATACAACAACTGCCTTGTACTGTAATTCCTAGCATTGCTTAATAAGACCTTAAACTGAGTTCAGGGGGCTTTTCTGTCTGTCATTCATAAGCTTTGCAAACTGAAGCTGCTTAATTTCAGTATTTATTTTAAATAACTCGTTTGTGTGCAATGCCAATTGTAAAATTAATTATTAATTCATAATTGTAGTCTTTGTTTATACAGCATAATTTTCATATATATCTGTTATGTGTGAAATATTGCCAGGATTTAGGCATTTTTAAATGCTGGAATGCAATCTGGACACCAGTTGTGTAGCTACAAAGACTAAAAATCTGAAGTCTTAAAAAATTGGGAGAGTTTTTTTTTTTTTAAGGTAATCATTGGGTTGGATCCAGGCTAAAGACCTAGCTGATCTTAGGTACTATTGAAATCAATGGGATAAGTTAGTCATGGCTTAATTTAAGTCTCATTTATTTCAGTGTGAACTACC
This sequence comes from Zootoca vivipara, assembly GCF_963506605.1. NCBI lineage: Eukaryota > Metazoa > Chordata > Lepidosauria > Squamata > Lacertidae > Zootoca > Zootoca vivipara. The sequence goes on along the minus strand of NC_083287.1, from coordinate 31,571,598 downwards.
GTAAGTTCAACTCTCAATAGTCCAACTCTCAATAGTACAGTTTTCATTTATATGTAGTATAGTGTAGTATTTTTGTATCAGTTGTATAGGTATTTCAGTCAATTGGGTATTTGAAATACCCGAACCATTCAGTAAAAGAATATTACAGTTTTTTCTTGCTGTTTTACATGAGCAAATAAAAGCATCTTCTTTACTTAGAACGTTCTTTAATTTCCCCTCAGAGAAATATGGACTGGACAATGCTAACTTCTGGTGTGAAATCTTCTGGTGTGAAATCATTGCCGGAAGAAGCAGCCCAACAAATACCAATTAACAGCCGTCCTGTTAGAGTAAAATTAGCAATGATCTTAATATACAAGTAGTTTGCTAAAAGAAAATACACTTTCTGTTTTGAGGCCATTGCTAGCTACTTAACAGCAGCACCCTATTTTATTAACTTGGGTTGCCTCCTGAGTGACAGCTGCTTTCTTTATTCTCCCAGCAATATTGTAAGGTTTCCTTGACAGTCTTGTCAGTATGAAGGGGATGGTGGAGTCTGCCAAGAAATACAGGATAGCTTTAGCACCTCATGGAAGGCATGTGGATTCCAGGCTCAAATCCAAAAGTGGTTGTTTGCTTTGCCAACCTGAAGCTCATATTTGATGCAATGAGAAGAGCTTTGTTCCTTAAATAAAGCATTTTAACCCACACAGTATATTATGATAGTTCAGTTTTGTTGTCAATTTTTCCATTCCATTTCGGGTTTTTGCAGGTTAGTAAGGAAATCATTTCTTTAAGGTGTTAGGAGAGAAATGTATGAAGGGGAAATAGGATTCTGCTCTCCACCATGTCCAGCAGCCTGGATTTTTTGGCGTGGGGGTGGGGGCTTAGTTTTGCACAAAGCATGTGAAAAGCCAGCTTAATGTTTTACCAAAATAAAAATAACGTGATCCTCATTATAGATACCATTGCAAATACTCACGTTTGAAGAAGCTGTAATTTCTTCTTTAAAAAAATCAATTAACCCATTATTTTTTTTGACAGAACTGGTGATTTTGAAAGGGAAGTGGCAAGTGGAGTATGTTGGATGGCAACACCACATTCTAACACCAATCCAGTGGAGTAGCCTACCAGCAATGGGTTTACGGCTGTGTTTCTTTCTCTTTGCCACCATCCACATATTTGTCCTCTAGGTCACTTTGGGATTCCTGCTGTCTTACAGTGGTCTACTTGGGAATAAAAGGACTTCCAGCTTAGCTCAAGTCTTCTGCTTCGTAGCCTCAGCCCATCACCCCTCCTGGTCTCCCATGCCCTTTAACCCAGAGGTGTAGCCCACAATGTCTTGAGTAATGCAAAAACATTTAACAGCCCTTGAGCTTGACCCAGAGGCCAGTACTGCCCAGGAATCCAATTGAGAAGTTTATTTAAGAGGGGGTGGGGTGGAGAAACAGTGAGCATGCACAGAGTATTCATCTATCCAACCATATGCTGCCATGTCTTGTGCTGACCATGATTAATAGCTAAAGGGGCAATTGACCATTGAGGAGGACCCACATAGCTGGGGGGAAGCTGGAGAAGATGCAGCTAGGCCTTTCCTGCCAGACAGAAATGTGAATACATGGGATGCCAATTTAGGACATGGCTGGCAGGGCAACATGATACAGAGTTTGCTATTCCATGGAAGATTTTAAATGCCAGTCTATACAGGTTCAGGAATTTGTGATTTGCACTCTTCGCATAGTGTTGGTCTCTCCCCACCCCCCTTTTAAGTTATGCTTATTAGTGCTTGAATCTCAGACTTTATTATTTGTTACATTGGGGTGGATCTATACTTAGTTGTACTTAAATCACTATGGGTTTTATCCAATGTTAGTCGGAGTCAGAGTAGACCCATTGAGTTGTATCCAGTGCTAATCATCTCAGAGCAGACCCATTGAAATGAATGGAGATGACTTAAAGGTAAAGGTAAAGGGACCCCTGACAGTTAAGTCCAGTTGTGAACGACTCTGGGGTTGCGGCACTCATCTCGCTTTACAGGCCGAGGCAGTTTGTCCGCTCTGCAGACAGTTTTTCCGGGTCATGTGCCCAGCATGACCTAGCCGCTTCTGCCGCAATGGAACACTGACACCAGAGCAGCACACGGAAGCACCGTTTACCTTTCTGGCAGAGTGTGGGGTATTAATCTACTTGCACTTTTTTGGGCATGCTTTCAAACTGCTAGGTTGGCAGGAACTGGGACCGAGCAACGGGAGCTTACCCCGTCACGGGGATTCGAACCGCCGACCGTTTGATCGGCAAGCCCAAGGCTCAGTGGTTTAGACCACAGCACCACCCGTGTCCCATTGCCCATTGAAATTAATGGAGATGACTTACCGGTACTTAGGTCCATTAATTTCAGTGGGTCAGCTCTGAGTATAATTCATTTGGGTGCAACCCTTTGATTTTAATGGAAACTGATTCTTCACTACGCATTACATGGATTTCAGTGAAAGAAAAGGTTTAACCAACATAGTCTAGATCTAATCCCTTCATGACTTTGGAAGTCTTTTAAGGAAGAATGTGGTATCTGGCTGGTGCCAAGCCCATCTATCGTGCTAAAGAGGTAGCAGAGGTAGCAATGCCCATTGTGTTTTTCATCTCAGCTGAGTGAGTCAATAGGCCTCCCCTTTTGCTACATTATTGTATATGGAGTCACCCCAGTGGCTTTAGGGGGAGAAATGGTGATGGCCAACTAGTTGTTCCAGAGACTCTAAGTTTTGGCTACCCCAATTTTTGTTGTTGTGCTTTGGCTTTTGAATGTCACTGTGAGTTATCCCTTTTTTTTAAGGGATTTTCCCTTATGCTGAATAGGCTTCCTCGCGAGAAAAGGGAAAACTTGGCAGCTATGCTGTGAGTTTTATAGAACTGAGTGTCTGATAACATTTAACCAATATTTAACATCTTACTCAAAATGCCTTATGTAGAAGAAGTTTTAATTTATGTGGTTTCAATTTACTGTAGTATATAAAACTATTCATTTATCCACAGCTTTTATTTAATATGAGTAAATCACAGTTTGTTATTTGTTAAAAGATGAAACTAGTGATAGTTCAGATCCAACCATCATATTGTGTCATGCACTTTTTTTAAATTGAAAAGTAAAGATAGTGCTTTCTTAAAAAAAAGGTTTGAACTGCACTTTGTTTTACATTATTAAAAAGAACAGAGTGGTGCTCTTTCTGGAACACGTATTGGATTTATTGCTATGTGGGTTAGAAAGAAAATCTGCTTAATGCAGAACTAAGATCCTGAAACCTGAAGAGGTGCTGCGGACAAAAGGTAGATTGAGGTGTACTGGTAGATCTCTCAGTATGTTAAAGTAGATCAGGCATCCCCAAACTTCGGCCCTCCAGATGTTTTGGTCTACAATTACCATCTTCCCCAACCGCTGGTCCTGTTAGCTAGGGATCATGGGAGTTGTAGGCCAAAACATATGGAGGGCCGCAGTTTAGGGATGCCTGCAGTAGATCAATGAAGTTTCAGATTCTAAAATTATGAAATAATTATTAAATTGTATGGGCAACAGAAAGGCTTCCCTTCCACCCTGCCAAAACTAAACAAAAAAGCTGTAGGATTTTGTGGATTTTTGTGTTACAGGATTGTGACCTCAGTTCTGGAACTGGAAACAAATTCTTGAGATGAGAATGTGTTCAGAGGCACAGTGACCCTGTTCCTTAATTCTAAGAATATGGCCACCCTCCTGACCCACCATTTTGCATCTGGCTCCAAAGAAAAGCAACCTCATTATTACTGATGTCCACAATTATATGTGCACAACAGTTATTTTCTTTGAGAGAGGGGTGGCTAACATCTGACCCTCTAGATGTTGGACCACAGCTCCCATTATCCCTAAGCACTGGCCATAGTGGTAGCTTGGGCTGATGGGAACTGAAGTCACACAACATTGGGAAGGTCACAGGTTCTCCATCCTTTAAGAACGTATGAACCCCCCTTCTCAATTAAATCAATGTTCTATCTAGCCAGCCAGATACTCCAGGAAGCTCGGAAGCAGGGTATGAAAGCAATAGCTCACCTCTAGAGTACTAGTAGGTTTTAGAAGTGAGCTTTTGGGTGGTTTGGTTGACTTATTACCGTTATCTCTCTCTCTCCAGGTTTTCCACACATATTCTAATGAAGATTATGACAGGAGAAATGATGAAGTAGACCCGGTGGCTGCATCAGCAGAATACGAACTAGAAAAACGTGTGGAGAAGCTGGAGCTTTTCCCAGCAGAGCTCGAAAAAGGTATGCATTCTACAAATGCTATGCTGCAGAGCATTTTAAAAAATGTATAAAGTGCCATAGTAGATATGTAGAATTGCATGACTTTTCCAGAAAGGGGTCATGAAAAACCTGCCATAGCTTAATACCTGGAGATTTCATAAATAATCAGCAGTGTACAATTTGTATAAATAATTCCTGAACATTAAAATTTGCATCACATCAATGGCACCTGGTGTCTGCAGTAGGACATTGGCTTCAAACCTTGTCAACCTCAAGTAATCTGAGGGGTTGACCCCCCTCCTATTCGCAGTCACAAAACTGTTTTCAGAAACCCCTTTTAGGGCTCATTCAAACTTCCTTTTGTGCTACATTTCCAGGCACAAGTCTGGGCTTTAAAGCTCCATATCTGAGCAGTTTTTGTTTTTTGTTTTTATCCCGGTGCTTTTCTGGATTGCCATTAGCTCCAATTCAGTGGTAAAAAAACAGGTTTTCCCTGGAATAGCAACAGGACAAAAAACAAAAAACACTTGGACACAGAGCTTTAAAACCCAGAACTGTGCCTGAGGGAAGCCTGGACAAGCCCTCAGTTTCAAAATAGATTTGCCAAGTTTCCCTTTGAGATAAGTGTAAGTAGGGTTTTTGGTATCCAGATCTTAATGTTAAATGCACTGGTCCATCCCCCCATCCCCCATTTCTGTTATGGAAAGCTGCTTTTTAGTTGTATCCTGAACAACTATATTAGGAAAAGTTAAAAGTAATGGTCAGGGGTACCTTTTCCTTTTCCTAATATATACTGACCATTAGGTCCATTCGCGGACGACTCTGGGGTTGTGGTGCTCATCACGCTCTATAGGCAAAGGGAGCCGTCGTTTGTCCACAGACAGGTCATGTGGCCAGCATGACTAAGCCGCTTCTGGCAAACCAGAGCAGTGCATGAAAATGCCATTTACCTTCCCGCCGGAGCGGTACCTATTTATCTACTTGCACTTGATGTGTTTTCGAACTGCTACCGGTAGGTGGGCAGCATAGCTGCCAAGTTATCCCTTTTTTAAAGGGATTTTCCCTTATGCTGAATAGGCTTCCTCGCGAGAAAAGGGAAAACTTGGCAGCTATGGTGGGCAGGAGCTGGGATCGAACAACAGGAGCTCACCCCGTTGTGGGGATTCGAACCACCAACCTTTTGATTGGCAAGCCCTAGGCTCTGTGGGTTAGAGTAATTCCTTTGAATACAGGATCTCTTGACTGGCAGCTATGGCAGAAGGCGCAAGATAGGCTTCTTTCTCCTTCCATTGCAAAAAACGATGGGGGGTACTTGACTTCCATGGTAGGAAATAAATACTGTAATTCCATTGAAATGTTATAGCTTTTAGGGAGGATGACCTCCAGAATGACAATGTGTGTTTTACTCTTAGCACATGCAGTTATAAAGTCATAAAAATTTCATGGAAGGTTTTACTTAGGTGGGGAGAGATAACAGGATTCAAAATGTACTGATCCAAGTGTGGAAAATGCTTAACAAATGTATGGACCTGCTTTGATTTATCTGATTCTCAGATGAAGATGGACTTGGCATCAGCATTATTGGAATGGGAGTTGGAGCAGATGCAGGCCTTGAGAAACTGGGCATTTTCGTCAAAACAGTAACAGAAGGTGGAGCAGCAGAAAGAGATGGCAGGTGAATAATAATACAGTATGCTATTGTGAATATAGATTGGGATTGCTTCAAAATACAGCTCCTGTCTGATTTTGTTCACAGGCTCCATCCAAAATCTTGTAGCTAAAGGTTTTCTTGAGGCGCCTATTCCTAGTATGGCCTTCTAAAAGGCTGAAAGCCTACTTGAGCCTATGAACGTTTACCACCACTTCTCACAAACATTTCTGTTCATTGAAAAGTTGTTTTGTTCTGCAAATAGCATTGTCAGGTGGGCTGTTTCATGGGTGAGAAGGGAATTAAAGCACCCTCTCGTTTGGGATGATCCTTCTAACCTCACAGCAGGTCTGGATTTCAGTGCAGACCGAAATCTGTACTGAATCTGCTCCATCCCAGAACTAATACCGGTATTGTTTTGTTTTGTTTCATATTTCTAGCCACAACTTTTATCTTTTCACAGTACGTAACATTCCCCCCCCCCCGAGCTTTACTTGCTGTGTACATTCATTGATCTATTGCAGGCACCCCCAAACTGCGGCCCTCCAGATGTTTTGGCCTACAACTCCCATGATCCCTAGCTAACAGGACCAGTGGTCAGGGAAGATGGGAATTGTAGTCCAAAACATCTGGAGGGCCGAAGTTTGGGGATGCCTGATCTATTGGTTTGTAAAATCAAGTTTTGTATGTCTCCATAGCAAGCTGCTACATATTTGTTGAATGTATCAGGACCCCTTTTCCGATGGGAAAACTTGCTATCTGTTCTCCCCCTACTTGCTGAGCAGTCTGTAGCTTCAGTGCACAAGCAGTATTTTGCTTGTTTTGGAGGCTCATGTTGCGCAGATGCTCTACTTTTGAGACAAAATAATGTCGTATCCTTTCAAAATAACTGTTATTATCTATGTATGGTTAGCCTTGCACCATTGCCTTATCTTCAGAATGCGGAGTGCTTGGGGGGGGGGGAATGGTTTACTTTTCCAGGTCACTCCCCGCAAAGTATCCTTTCATGGGTCAAAAGTGAAATTTAAAGTAAAATACAGCATGATTTATATAGGTCATCTCCTTGCTCTGTAAAAGTGGAGTGATGTTATATTGCAAAAGGAAACTGAAGCTCTTATAGAATGAAATATAAAAGTAAAGTCAAATAAATAATTTTAAAAAGTCCCAGGCTGTGTTGCAAAGGAAAACCTCTGCTTTTGCCAATATTCTAGAATAGAAAAGCAGAAATCAGTATATAATTCTATGGATCTTGATGGTTCCTTCAAAAATGTGCCAATGTGCCTAAATATGAGCAATCATGTACACCAAGGACTGCCAGCATGGGACCCTGCAAATACTGTTGAACTGCAACTCCCATCAACCTTGATTTTTGGCCAAGCTGGCTGGGGTTGATGAGAGCTGATGAGTCTTAATAACATACTGTATGGAGAGCACCACATTGACTACCTCGGTTGATATGCTGTGATATAATATGATATATTGTAGTGCAGTACACTATATAGTATTATATACTAACTGACTCCACTACAATGATAGTAAAATTGTTGGGCTAGCTGGCTTCTGGGCCTGCCTGCCTTAATGGAGGCAGCCCCCACAACAGCGGGGGTTCGTTGGCAAATGAAAAACAAGGATGACTGAGGGTAAATCATCCTTGCAAATTCCCCCCAGGGACGGGGGGGGGGGGAATAGGCTTCACTCGCAGTTCATCTTGGTACCTGGCTCTCGCTCTAGCATGGAATGTCAGAGGCAGGGAGGCGCTGGGTGCAAAAGCACTTCACCTGGCGAAACCCCTCCTACGCCGCCATTAAGAAGCAGAGATTCTCCATTTAATTGGATCTTCAATTGGCTTTAAAGTACTGGCGTATGATGGAAAAGGGTTGCAACAACATACTGCCGAATATACCAGCTACATGAGGCATAGACAAACTCCAGCCCTCCAGATGTTTGGGACTACACTTCCCACCATCCCTAGCTAACAGGACCAGTGGTCAGGGCTGATGGCAATTGTAGTCCCAAACATCTGGAGGGCCGGAGTTTGCATATGCCTGAGCTACATGGATCAAAGGTTTGAATTGAGATAAATTTTTCTTTGGTATGAGAGTTGGTTGGGTAGAGGGAAACCTACGTTTTGTTTATTCTAAGCTTCTTTTATATATTTATGATTCGGCACCCCTCTCTGGAATATAAGATAAAAAGATATTTACAAGTGAGGAAGGGACGTTGGAGTAATATTGATATTAACGAGCAAAATGGAAATGCACCCAAACCACCATGCGGGGAGCCACTTTAACTAAAATGTATTAATTGGAAGTTGATTGACATTTTGATACATGTAATTGCATAATTTGGGAATTAATTGTTATAGTTATAAGTTGGCTATTATTGGGGGTATATTTGAAAACTAATGATTTTTTTATAGAAAAAAATTGTTAGGCTGTTTTGACTAAATGTGCAACAAACAGATTTCATCAGTGAGACAGTTACTGGGTTCCAAGCATTTATATCTAGATCAAGATAAGCCAGATTGTATGGCTGCTCATCATATGTATCCAGAGTTGATGGAGGACCTTTTTGGCTCCACAGGCCAGATCCTTACCAGGATCAGCCTCGCGGACCAAATTTGACAGGTGAGCAAGGTTGCCCACCTATCAATCACATGATGCCATGATGACATCATGTGCAAAGTGCTTTGAAGACCCGAATTAATCTTGCAACTGGAGGTTTCCCCACCCTGTCCACTGTTTTTAGCATGAGATCTCATGCAGGTGGATGCAGTGGACTGGATCATGCCCAGAGTATGATTTTATACAGGGTAGGGTAGATGTTATGAGCAAGATTTGCTTTTCAACATTGTTTTCTATAATAACAGAAATTAGCTACACCCACATGCTGACTAATGTACTTCAACTGGAAATTAAATTTCTTATGTTAAGGACCTGATTCTGTAACTTATATCTCAAGAACAGCCATTGAATACATTTTGTCCACTCCTGAATAAATGGTACTCTGATTCTGTAAGGGTTGCAAAAAATTATGGTAAGTGCCAGCTATTCAGCTGAAGATAAAATGCCATTTCTTTTCTTTTCTTAAGCTCTGCCTCTCTTGAAACCCCCCCTCCCCATTTAACAGTCGCAATATATAATTAGATTTTAGCTGCTTAGGCATACTTGGGTATGAAAATACCTCCCTTATTTGGAGCCTATGAAAAAGAATGTGTTATGCAGAGATTATGCCAAACCACCTGACGTATTTCCAAAAATGAGTCAGAAACAAGAAGGAGGCATAAGCAAGTAGGGAAGCAGGGTCGAAAATAACTCCATGAAGTTTAATTCTGAATTAATAGTTTTTCAGCGATGGTTCGCCGCCGTTGTTTCTTTGTTTAAAAAGCCCTTATATCTCGCCATATTTTCAGAAGAAACTTGTGGCAGATAACAAATCAAAATGCCACCCAATATTTAAGACATATTTCAGTTCCCATTCCTAGCCAAACACTGGGAAACCAAATTATTAGCCCAATATATTTCTTCTTCTGGTTCCTCTTTTAAGAATTCTGCTACTTTATGGGACTGTTTAGAAATAAGTTTGATGAATAAGTGGGACTTTCAGGGGAGACCTTCCTGGTGGATTGTGCCTAATTACCTTTACCCGTTCGCCACAAAGAAGCATAACACTGTCTTATTTTTAATACACAGTAGTTCAGAACAAAATGTAGTAGAAAAAAGAAATTAATCAAGTCTGGAGTATTCACAGTGCAGGCCGTACTCACACCATACAACTCCTAGCGCCCATAACAAACTACAGTTCCCAGGATTCTTTGGGGGAAGCCATGTGTTTTAAATATATGGTGTGGGTGTGACCTTAAGAGGGGCTAGGGAGCTGTGGAGCAGCAGGTCTTCCTTTGCACCTGCAGCCCTGCTTGCTGCTCCTGACTGGAGTGAAAGGAGCAGCACAACTCCCCATTCTGGGCTATCTGCAGCTTGGGGTAGCAGTGTCTCTCTGCAGGGAATGGACTGTCCTATGGGCTGCAGATCCATGCCCAGTCCTGCTCTTTCACTGCAACACCCCATTTTGGAGCCCAACACCAGTTACTGCTAATGGAGTCCCAGCAGCAGCAGCAGCAGAGGCCAGCAGACGGAGACATCTGCTAAATCTTAACCCCACCCCACCCCCTCCAGCAGCATGGAGTGGGGGTAGGAGTGCCACCTTGGGTGCTTTTTTCAAGCCACAATATTATCTCATTTTAGAATTTTTATATATTTACTTTAAAATAAATTTATTTATTTATTTTAAAAAACCTATCTGCATTTATTTATTTTAAAAAAAACCTGTCTGGATTTCAAAATATTGAATGAAAATGAACCATAAATGATCATTTTAAGTTTGCTCGTTAATCTACATATGCTGTAAACTGTAAGCTAGTAATGTATTGCCACTTGTTAAGTAGCTGCACTTCCAACAAACTAACTAGCTAGCTAATCAGCCAGTTGTTGCCTCTTTTTATGAGCAAGCAATGTATTTGAAATTGTAGAATGAAAATGTACTATGATTAGGAGTGCATAAGAGGGCAGCAGTTTTTGTAAATTACTGTAATATCTAAATCTGTAAATCAACATAAAAAATAAAAAAACTATTGTTCCCGAAAAGACAAAAAAAAAATTTGGACAGCACAACACCCTATAGAGCATGTGGCCTCAGAATATGAAGATAAAACAGGAATTCTGAACTGCGAAGTGAGGAGTTAAAAATATTTTAAAAGGATGCTGATTAAAGTTACTTCATTGTCCTCTGATTTCTACTGCACAAAATTATAGAGCTCAAAGGCACATGAAAGTCATGGAGCCCAGCTCTGTGTCCTAAGGCATGACTGTGTACAAATTAACCCCCTTTGAGATGAACCCACACTATCCAGTTATAAAGTACCAGACGCAACAATGGGAGTGGATAAGGCTTTGCCATAAGCAAGTAATAGTTTAATAAATAGAGAGCGCAAGCTATGTAAAGGCTGGATCTATTTTTATTTATTTTTGCTGCTAAACAGTTCCCCAATGAAGGATGGTAATATGGCTATTGCAGTTATGTTATATGTCCCAGAAAGTAAGTTATGGAGCAAAATGTGCAAGTACCTTCTAATCAATTTCTGGGAAGCAAGAGTGGCCTGTGTGTGTGTGTGTGTATTTCTGGGGTGGCTGTCTCTTTGATTTTGTGTTATATCACACCCCCATGGCAGTCATTTTGCGATGCTCTCCCAGCCTTTCCCAAAATCCAAAATGTGCCTACTGTTCCAAAACGTTTGGTGTCCCCTTCAACAAATAGTGCCTTGGATCCTAATATAGCTTAAGATAGCCCAGGGAAGGAAAGTTTCCTTACTCCATTTCCTGCACCCCTGCAATCTGAGACCTCTGAAAAGCCTCTGTGGGAGGATTAGGCAACCTGAACAGTGGAGGATGGGGCCAGGAGAGCTCATGGTGGGGAAGAGGACAAGATGGGAAACTTACTTTCTGTGAATCTCCTTAAGCTAACATATCTTAGGTTCTGAGGATTTGGGGTGATTCTCCCCTGCACAAGCACCATCCCCTCACCTGACTCCACATTGTTCAGAAGAGCCTCCTGGCACACCAGAGAGCTCCTTTCATGGGAGTGCAGGTAGCTTCACTGGGGAGGAGGGGATGGGGAAACTTTTCTTTTTGTCAACTTCCCTAACTTAACAATGGTCGCACGGTTTTCCTGTTTAACAAAACTCATGGCACATGAAGTATGTTGGCTCATTTGTTGGTGCTGTTAAACATAACCTTTCAGGCTGCCAAAACAGTCCTCGGAAACCTTTTCATACATGCCAGGGGACATTATTAAGGGTTGGAAGATTATTTCCCCAAAAAATACAATTAGTAACGTGAGCTGATATGCTAGGTTGCTGAGTAAAGACAATTATATCATAGAAAATTCAGCTTGCATTGCATATATTTGCTGAATGTATTATTTTGTAGCCCTGGCGGCATACTTGAGCTAGATGCTAAGGTTAAGGGAAGACTGCCCATTTTAAATACCTTGGCTTGAAAGGAAAGGTAGCTGATGTAGTATAGTGACTGAAAGACCGAGCTATCCATCAGATGTGACCCTCATCTCTTCTGTGAGCTCATTAGGTGGCCTTTGGCAAGCTACAGTGTGCAGTTTCCTTCCCTCTAATAGGAAACTCAGATGGTTTAATGCCCATCAGTTTTGAAGCAAAGCAGAGCCACTCAACAATAAGGTAGCAGTTTCTATTATACTTGGAGGGCTCCCAAGGTATGCAGAAGTATGTTTTAAAGTGATCTGACAAGCACCTGTGAGCTTTCAAGTTGAGATGGAAGCTGTCCGAAGGGGAGAGAACTGGCCTGCTCAAGCCTCTTACGGTAATAGTTTATATTTGCTTACTTTGCCAAACCTTTATTAGGTATTACAAGTATAGGACATCATAAATCATTCATATATAAAAATTTAAAATATATACAAATAAACAGCCGTGACAAAGATTTTCATTGGGATTTCTTCCCACTAAATAATGCCATTCACCACTCTAAGAGATACTATTGACAAAAACACAGCCACCCTTTCAGTTAATGTCAGACTGGTTGTTCAATGGACAGTAGAAAATGATATGTTCTACAGTGTCGGCACATTCACAGAACATCCACCATGTCTACCATTTCTGGGGATGTTTAAATATCTGCCCTTGGCAAAAACTGAGGGGACAACATTCAGTTGGGCTAACATAAAGGCTCTGCATTGGGCTGGAATTGTTAATATTGAGTGACCCTGTTAGCTGTTGATTTAAACCAAGGAACTTGGGGGAGCAAATTTTATTTACCAATGACTCGATGTTTTGTTTTTCAGTGTCCCTTAACCTGGTTTGGATATTGCAGTAAAGATATTGCTCACTTGAATTATACAAGGGTTCCAAGTCCATACTAATAGATCTGATTTTTCTATGTAAGAGTTGGAACCATCTGGATTTATAAGAGTCCTAAAGTAAGTCAGAGAACAGATTTGAAGGCTGGCAACGAATATGGCAACGCAGCCAGTATTTTATAGTGCTAGCTCACACCTAATATTCTATTGTGTGTATACCTAGTTCTGCACACTTGATTGAACTTGGGAGCCTCAGGATACATCTCAAGAAACTTGAATGTATCTTATCTAAATCACTATTATATGCTTGTATCCATACTGGGATCCCAAAAAGTAGCTAGGACAACAATTTAGCTTCAAAAATCTGAATAGCAGCTGGTATAAATTGGTTACCTTTCTGAAAATAAAAGCGAGCTACTGCTGAGGAGGTACACTTTGCCTGTTTTATAGCACTTGTACGATGGTTTGACCAACCTGAGTTGCTCTGGAATAAAATTATGAGATACATGTGCATCTGTATTTGCTTAATTTCCTGTCCTCTTATTTTCCATTTCTCTAATTTCCGGGAGGTTTTTAGCAAGTATCCTGAATGATAATGTGTGCTGTAAGGTTAAATCCCCCTTGCATTATACAAGGCTGTTTCAAGAAGAAAGAAAGGAAAAGTGACCCCTTTCCAACCCAACAGAACCACCTACACACTATATGGCTATAGAATAGACCAAATAGCTATGAAATGCTCACATTAGCCTTGTACCGCTATGGAACATGCGAAGCTAATGTCAAACTATTTGTCAATCTAGTCCAGCATTGTGTAGTCAAGTTGGCAGGAGCTCCCCAGGTCCCAGAGGTGGTATTTCATATCAGCTGCTACCTGATCTCTTTAACACAGCAGGGGAATGCTTGGCAGAGAGCGATATACTTTCTCCCTTCCCTCCTGCAACTCTCCCATCCTTCATAGGCCTAGGCTCATCTTCCATGCTGGTGGGAACCTTAGACAGAATAACTCTTTGTGGGATACCCAGCAAGGCTTACGAAGATGCTTGCTTCTTGTCGCTTCATATTAGCTGCTTTATTGAATACATGTTTACGTGCCTGGAATGTCTCCCCCTTAGTTACTGTAATATCACTTTAATTTGGGGCACTGCACTTTTGCTGGAAGGCTGCACTCTTGGTCCAGTGGCTTGAATCGGCTGGCTACCTTTTCACATTGTCAGAGCTGTTACGCAGGGAAATGTTCAAAGGCGGGGCTGACTCCTATGCACTTTCTCGTATTTGTAAAGAGCTCGTTTTTAAAAAAAATTGTGGCCACCATCCGTAATGGTAGATGCTCAGATCTGCTTTGATTATGTTCCCTTGGGCTACGTCACTTCTGCCGGCGCATTACTGGTATGTCTATGACATAATTGGTACTTATTAGTACTTATTAGTACTACCAAGTGCCATGCTTAATCATAAGCCAATAAGCTAAGGAAGAGCTCATTTTTATGCATGCATTACTCATGCCCACAGGATTGCTTCACAAATGGAAAGCTTGGTACTAAGGACTAAGTACAGACTCTAACTTCCAGAGAGTTCCACCTTTAATTTAAAACACAAGCAAGTTCGTCACTATGCAGCTCGTTCTACCTTCCGTGCTCATCAGTATCGTAGTTCTCTTTAATTTTCTTTGCGCTGGCTTACCTTCCTTTCATCATGTTCATTTTAAAACCTCACTTCTTATTTTTGAACACTTTCATTGCATTGCTCCTGGCTATTTTTCCTCTTTAATTTCTCTTAACGCTCTTCCTAAAGACATCCAACGTCTCACACCTCTGCCTGTTTTCTTCGACTGGAGCAACCCGGCCTATTATTATTAGGCTGCATCTTATCTTTGGCACCGTATTTTTCGCTCCATAGGACATACCTGACCATAGGACGCACCTAGTTTTTTAGAGGAGGAAAACAAGGAAAAAATATTTTTCTTTCTTTAATTGTCCTAGGCGCAGATCTGGCGTGGGCTCTGGCTTTTGCGTGGGCTCTGGCTCTGCACGGGCTCTGGCTCTCACACTCACTCCATAGGACGCACATACTTTCCCCCCTTCCTTTTTGGGAGGGAAAAAGTGTGTTATGGAGCAAAAAATATGGTACTCATTGCCACAAGCTATTTGTATAATGCAGGCCCACCAGCTCTTTAAAGTACCTCCAGATATATTTAGTTTCCATCCATTTTCCAATTAACTGAGTTTATAAATAAGCAAGCAAGCAAACATTTTGATAATACAGTCATGATATAACAAGATAGGTAAGTCTCAAGACAATAAAATGAAGGAAACCAGAGAGAGGGGGGGGGGGGAGAGAGAGAGAGAGGAAGAGAGAGGAAGGAAGGAAGAAAGAAAGAAAGAAAGGAAGGAAGACACAGTTCAGTTTCACAGTTGACAGATAATCTAAATTGGGGTTGCAGAAAAACGAGGGAAGGGAGATTAGAAGTAGGCTAATGCAACAGTTCAAGTTTATCACTGAGTACAGTCTTTCCAGACACTCACCTAGTGTATTTATTTATTTATACTGAGCATGCCCCAAAACTCCTGTTTGGAAATTGTTTTGCCATGTGACATGGAGTGTGACATGAACTAGTGTGACATGAACTAGTTGCCTTGTTCATTGAATCCTGGCCATGGGCAGTTCCTGGCAAAACCTTAGAAACCAGTGGGAAACTGAGCAGGGTTTGCATTGCGGGTTTGCATTGCTGGGTCTTCAGTGTCCTGCCCTGTTCTGTGCACCTTTTGATATGTGGCAACAGTACAGCATTTGTGAGTAATAGTAATTTAAAACAGATTGCAGTCACAGGAAATAGGGTGTGTCTTGCACAACGCAAAATATGGGGTTTTCATACAGCCATGTGTACATTTCTTGCCACTGTATCTGATGCTGGATAATTGTAATTTGTCCTGTTTGTTCATTTACCTCCATGGAAGTGGAGATCTGGTTCAAAAAAAATATGTATCTTGATTTCACATGGTATTTTCTTCTAAAACAACATTGTCAATAGGAATTGACAATATTATGTATAATGCAAGATGTCATGTATGTGTTGTTGACTTATTTATTGCTTCCAAATGCAATTTAAAAAGACATTATATTTTATTTCGTTTCATTTTTTTTTATTTCCTCTGAAAGGATCCAAGTAAATGACCAAATTGTAGAAGTGGATGGGATCAGTCTGGTTGGTGTCACACAAAATTTTGCTGCAACAGTCCTCAGAAACACCAAAGGGAAAGTCAGGTAACTATGAGAAATCCTTACAAAGTACGTTTTAAATTGGCGGCACCTGTGATATTTTCTGGTCATGCAACTACTCGATCATAAGTAAGCATATATATGTTAAGAAACCCTTTGCTACAATGGATCATTTGTATCAGCCTTGGACAACCTGGTACCATCAGCCCCAGCCAGCAATGGCCTCCACATTTAGCCTTTAAGGCAGGCACCCCCAAACTTCGGCCACTGGTCCTCTTGGCTAGGGATCATGGGAGTTGTAGGCCAAAACATCTGGAGGGCCGCAGTTTGGGGATGCCTGCTTTAAGGCCTTGCCATTTTGTCAGATTTGGCTCACAGAGGGTGGGGCAGATAAAACCCAGTCCCCCGTCCTGACTGAAGAGAAGGAAGATCGATAGGAGATCTTTTGTCTCACCATTCGTGGCATAATTACATGTTGTATTAAATGCAGAGTGTGTGGTGCCATTTCTTTTTTAATTTAATGTCATGTTCAGGATTCCAGTTTTCATTAGGACCATAGCACACAGAGGAGGGAAGGATTGAAAGTAAAGCCAGGGGGATCAAACCGTTTTATTAACCTGGCATTGTTGGCACTGTTTGAGAGAAGTACTCCACACGCAGGATGCCACCATGGAGAAGGTGCCATCATCATCTACCTAATCTTATAATCTGGAGCCGACATTAGGAGACTCCTCAGAGAAGGAGCTGGTTCATATTGGAGCAGGCAATTCTTCAAGTACTCTGGTCCATAGCCCTTCAAGCATTATAGGTCAAAACCAACACTTAATTGGTATTTTAAAATTGAAATGTAAATGATGGGAACAAACTGAGTGCACAGCCAGCCCAGCCACTAGGCAGAGTGAGAGGAGTGCCTCCTCAGGCAGTAAATGCCAAGTGATTAGGGAACAACAGTGAGGTGCTGAGGACAGAGTTGTGTGTGTCATGTGGCCTGCTCTGCACATCCTAAGATAGCCGGCCACCTGCAGATTGGGCTGCCTGTCCCAGGAATACCGTAGGAGAGGTGCCACTATTTTGTCCTTTGCCTTAGGCAGCAGAATATCTCAGGCCAGACCTGACTGGACGCTGGTGAAGATCTGCTGAACACTGGCAAAATGTGTTCCGTTTGGCAAGTTAGTAGCCTGGCTGCTGTTTTCAAGGCCAGACTTAAGTTTCTAAATAGTCTTCAAATGCAATACATTTGCAGTAGTCTAGCCTGGATGCTATCAAAGCATGGATAACT
This sequence comes from Zootoca vivipara, assembly GCF_963506605.1. Lineage (NCBI taxonomy): Eukaryota > Metazoa > Chordata > Lepidosauria > Squamata > Lacertidae > Zootoca > Zootoca vivipara. Next base: position 31,554,328 of record NC_083287.1, on the reverse strand, counting down.
GAGGCAAGGTTATCTCTGTTCAGGAGGGTCTACAGCTCTATTCAAAGTATCGCCCAATAAAGGGCTCAAACTTGAAATTTAGTGTTTTTCTCTTCAGCTGTTACACTTCGTTAGATGTTTGTAAAAAGTAAAAGCCTTCTGTGAGTGCATTTCAATTTGGGAGGTCAATTTTCTCCCTTGGTAATATTTTTATTCCCAGAGTTTGTAGTTCTTAAATAAATCTAAATGTTTAGGGCTCTTTCAGATGTCTCTGTATGCAGGGCTTGAAATGCAGGAATTGATGGTTGTCAGTAAAACAATTAAAATAAAACGGAAAGGAAAGAAGTATTAGAAATAAAACATCAAGTATAATAATGTTGCTATATAAATCAATGGTGTGCCCACATTTTGCATGCTGTGTGCAGGTCTAGTTACCAAGCACATAGCAGGAGAAGATGAAGGAAAGGGTAGGATAGTTGAGGCTGCAATCATATACCCATTTACCTGGGAGTAAAACGAGATGAGCGCCGCAACCCCAGAGTCGTCCATGACTGGACTTAATGGTCAGGGGTCCCTTTACCTTTACCTTTAAGCCTCATTAAACACAGTGGGACTGACTTCTGAGTAAGCATATATAGAATTGTGCTGTAAAATTGTGTTGGGGAGGAACGTTTTCGCTGGGCGCCTAGGGACATGTAATGAAGGTTCTAGGCAAGTCTCCCTGGGGAGAGTGGGTGCTACCTGACTGCCACTTGGTGCAGCGCCGGAAAGGTAAACAGCGTTTCCGTGTGCTCTGGTTTCCGTCACTGTGTTCTGTTGCGCCACAATCAGTTTAGTCATGCTGGCCACATGACCCAGAAAGCTACCTGCAGACAAACACCCGCTCTGTTGGCCTGAAAGCGAGATGAGTGCCACAACCCCATAGTCACCTTCGACTGGACTTCACTGTCCAGGGGCCCTTTGCCTTTTACCTTTACCTCTCTACTTGTAAGCTCCCATGGTGCATAAGAACATTCTTTCAGAGGAAGTGCCACACTTACCTCTACAATTGGCAGCTGCAGGTAATGAAGATTAGTAGGCAACAATCCTCCCTATTTAATTTGAAAGGCAGAATTGGCAAAGTATTGCTATAGTTGCATTTCCATTTTCACATTACTATGCAAGCTGCAACATCAAATGAATTTTAAGTAGTTTGTTTAAGTAAATTGTTCCATAATTAGCATTGTTTGCGATTGTTATTTTAAATGTGTGTGTGTGTGTCATTACCGGGCATACATATTTTCTAGTGTCACTGGTATTTGTCCCCTAAAGCATTCCTTCTTATCCCCCACCCCCAGCATAACCGATCAAAGACATATTAGCTTAAATATGAGAAATTGTATTTGATAAATTGTGCAGAAGAAGGTTTAGAAAGAAGTTAAACTACAGCTTTGTATTTCATTTTTCTTCTTTAATTCGGTCAATGCTACTCTAGAAAGCTTACAGGGTATTACTGTTTAGTGACTTTGCTTCCTGCCAAGCTTCATGAACATTTTCTGAATGGTCATGACAATGGAAGTCACTGACCTAGAATAGATTGTGCATTGTAGCTTCCGGATATAATGTAGCTCAACTGTCTTTAGCTGACACAGTGAAGAAACCGTTAACACAGAAATGTGCTTTTTACCTTCTGAACTTTTCTAGCTTTGGCACAGCAACATTAGGTAAATTTATCCGCACGAAATCTTTCATCCGTTTTTATATTAGCTGGAGTTAGTAGGTTCTAAAATGTTTTTACTGTCTAATGGAAATGTTTCTTTTACATTGGCATTTGATACATTTGAGAAAGATAAAAATAATTGCAAACTTCCTAGGTTTAAAGTAAACTATTATAGTAACAAATGAAAGTTCTGCTTGTGTAAACAATGACATCCTGCTGAAATGTTCTGAGACTATGTTTCAGAATATGTAATTTGTTTCCATTTATTGTAATAGGTTTTGGAAGTTGTCTCCCAGTTCAGCCTTCTTAAAAGCGCGCTGAGGACACAATTATTATAATAATAATTTTATTATTTGTACCTTGCCCATCTGACTAGGTTGCTCCAGCCACTCTGGGCTGTTTCCAACATATATAAAAATATAATAAAACATTGCACATGATGCAGTAGTCTTGTTGGCAAGTATTGCTAAGCCATAGTTAATCACTTATTGGACTTCAGCAGTGCTCCGGTTATGCTTTTCCCTTAGTGCAACCAGGAACAACAAATATTTCACCAAATGTTTGGGAGAAAATGGTTCCTCCCAAACAAACCATAATCATGAAGCTAAGATGTGCTTGCTAGTCATGGTTTGCTAGGAGAAACCGTCCCTGTTTTGACATACTGATACGGCTTATTGTATCTACTTGCGTCAGGTGAGGAACAAAGTCAAGCGATTGGACAGTGTGCTGATTCCTGAAGCCTGTGTCCCAATAAGCAGATTCTTCTCTGCCCCATCTTCCCACACTGCCAGCATACTTCTGTGGTTCACCTCTGCCTATTGGCATAAACTAGAATCCTGATCTTTGCCTTCATCCAGACTTGGATCTTGCCTGGGATGAGTTATTAGTTGCTGTAAATAGAGGTTACAGAGACCTGTAAAAGGGTTGGGAGATTGTTGTAAGGTTCCTATTTTATTACAGGTGGAAGGAGACCATAACCAGTAGTTAAGGCAATGTGGTTACTCTGAGATTTAGGACTGTAAGGCTATAATATGAAGAATGCTAGTGCTTGTTACCTAGCTTGGATGTATACATGTATTTGTATAAGCATAATGGAATTCACTCTTAATCGAAGTCACTCTTGAAAGTGCAAAATGTAGCCAGGTTTTATGTTTTCCATCCTGTATCTTTAATGGCTTCAGGTTTTATCAGCTGGCAGTATTTAGATGGTTATAAGTCATTAGCAGACACTCTTTCAAAGCCCTTCATATAAAATAAGCCAGTATTTCACATTGATATTATTTTAAGATAATCCAACTTGTCATCGTTTATCCTGAGGTTGTTGTTTAATTATATTTCCCTGGAGTGGCTTAAATCTCCTTCCCCTTCTAACTAACTTCTGCTGCTTGCTTATAATTGTGGAATTCTGCCTCTATCTCATATCAGAGAGTTTACTGCTGCTTTCTGAAGCAGCCCTATTTTCTTTTACAGAGGAATGCTCATTTAATCTGTTTCTTGCTGCTTGGCCAGCTATTGAGTTTATTTGTGTGTTAGATTCCTTATCTCTCCTTTACCATAAGGCCCCAGGGTAGATTATAACAATCAAATCACAACCCTAAAGCAAGAGAAGTGTAAAAGCAATTAAAAGCAGTTCCATATGTAAAAAAAAAATTCAATGCATCTAAAAACAATTTCATATATAAAATCAGCTAAAATAGTTCCAAGACAAATGCAGATTGGAACAAAGCTCCAGTTAAAAAACATCTTCACTGAGTGCTGGAAAGACAGTAGAGATTGTGTTTGTCTGATATGTAACAGGAGGAGGTTGCAAAAGGTAGGGGCCACATTAAAGGGCTGATTCCTATGTTATAAGAAATGGATGTCCTGCTAAGATGGACCTCCAGTGATAGATTAGGTATTTAAGCAATGAGATGAGTTGTTGGATTACCGGGTCCCAAAGCTGTACAGTATAGGGCTTTGTACACCAGTCCCAGCATCAGTAACTTAGCATGGTAGCTGATCGGCAGCCAATGCTAGTCTTCAGCAGTAACTGGGCAGCAATAGTCTTTCGCAGAGAGCAGTCTAGCTGCTGTATCTTGCAGTAGCGGCAGCTTCCAGGCCAGCCTCAAGGTCAACTCCACATAGAGTGGATTTCAATGATCCAAACCGAAGCTCACCTGCCAAAGTTGGTAAAAGGCACTCCTTGCCACTGAGGTCATTTGGGCCTCTAGCAATGGAGATGGACCCAGGAGCACCCCTAGACTGCAAACCTGCACCTTCAGGGAAAGTGCAAAAGTCCAAACAAGGCAATTGAGCAATAACTACCCAACCACAAGGCCTCGGTTTTGCCATCAGCTAGACCTCTTTCTCACCCTATTATACAGAGCAGTGTGCCCTTTAGAGTTGAAAATACATTCCATTTAAATTTGACATTTTGTCCATTATTCTGTAAGTCATTAAGGAAGCACACCTTCCATCAAGCAGAGATAAAGGACCAAAAATAGGACTGTGAAGTGTTTCCCAATGGTCTCCACTGTGGAATTTGTTTTATCCATTGTGCTGAATTCTTTGGTTTGCTTTTTAACTGCTTCTGGGGTTTGGGAGAGAGTTTTTTGTTTGTGTCTGTGTTCAGTTATTTAGTTCGTTTGCATCCCACCTTTATTTCCTTGTGGAACTCAAGGTGGCATATTTCTGGGTTCCCATGGTTTCTTCCACCCAGGCTCTGACCATGTCTAGACCTGCTTTGCTTCAACAAGGTGCCCCATAGTAGCCTCAGAATAATTGAGCAGTGACTTCCTGAGCAGAGTGTTTTCCTGTGAGACGTTATCTTGGATTTTAGGCATCATTGGTGTCAAAGGGCAACACCCCCCCCCCCAGCACTCTTACACAGCTCACCTTCGTTTCAGTAGGGGTTGCACCAGAGAATTGGACTTTGGTGGACTTTGCCTATAATCTGTTGGTTCCTGCTGTGTGACTTCACAAAGTTTATTATACTTCCTGTTGTCTCTAATCATATCGTATGCCTCTCAATACAGTCTTGCCAGTACTAAAGTACATGTCTCCTTCTAGTGAACCAGTAATAGGAAGTATATAATTAGCAGGGTTATTGAAGTCCTTTTGCTTTGGTGGCTAATCTTTGAGGCAGTGATTCAGAACATTATGGCTCTTTTATGCTGGTTTCTGGCTGCATAATCAGAAATGGAATACATTTCAATATTTAATTAAACATCTTGCACTTTAGAAAATCCACATCTGTAAACTGCTTTAAAGTACCGTATGTACTATTTATGGAATGCTGGGAAACGGGGTCTTTATACGCCCCCCCCACAAAGTAGCCCACCCCAAAATATTCATGAGACAGAGACTGCTGCAAGGGCAGAAGTCTCTAGCAATTCACTTTGTGCATTCAGATTGGGCCTGGTGCAGAGGTCCTTGGCCTTGATGGGGTCCATAAGATCCAATTCATGTGAGCAAACTTACAAAAATGGCAGATTCACCTACATTGTTCTCCGGCAAGAATATTAAATGCTGTGTAGGGTTGCCAGACTCAATAGAGCAGTGTTTCCCAACCAGTGTGCCTCCAGATGTGTTGGGACTACAACTCCCATCATCCCTAGCTAGCAAGACCAGTGGTCAGGAATGATGGGAGTTGTAGTCCCAAAACATCTGGAGGCACACTGGTTGGGAAACACTGCAATAGAGGACAGGACTTCTGTGCCTTTAATTGCCCTGCTCTCTTTTGAGTCTGGAAACCTTAAAGAGAAACCAGCAGACCCTTTGCTTGGAAATTTCCAGACTCAAAAGAGAGCAGGGCAATTAAAGGCACAGAAGTCCTGTCCTCTATTGACTCTGGCAACCCTAATGCTGTGTCCATCAATATTCACAAGCTTATGGCACGACAAGCTTGCCGTTTGATTAACCAATTTTCAGCTGACTTGGTGAAATGGGCCTTGGCTGTCCTGGCTTCAGATATTCTCAAGCCTATTCTTGATTCCTTCCCAGCCCCTGGCTTTTATCATGGCCTTCTCCAGATCCTTTTGAGACTGTTTTGCTGCCTGAGATGAAGGACAAGATGCCCCCCCCCCCCATTCCACATACAGAAGCCAATCAGGCTGACAGCTGAATTTTAGCTCCACCCTCATGAAGGATTAGCAGCATCCCTCACCAGCACCCAAGGGCAGCAAACTAGACTAGAGGGCATAGGGCAGGCTACCGTTTCTGGTCCCCAGTCTCTCACCTGATGGGGACACCTCAAAGTAAGACCAGCCATGTCTTGAGGGACGTGTAATATAGGTTAATATGCGTTTTAGGCATGCTGTCTCTTCCTAGCTGTTTGGTATCGCAACGTGCCCCTGACTGCATCACTTTAGATAAGCTCATTTTAGATGCCATTCTTCCTCCATTGTTGGCAACTTTGTACATGCCAAATTGCATTCCTGTCTGCTTCTCCCTATGACTTCATGTCTGACCAGTGACTCAGCAGAAGTGATGCTCTTGAGAACTTGTGTTACAGATTGACACAGAATCTTAAATTCCACTGGAGAATTTGTAGCCTCTGCGCCTCAGATCAAACAATGTACTGTATATCACATGGCGCAGGAACCTTTCTGCAATCAAGATGGCCTGGGTCTTCCTCCTTGAGTTCTATGGAAGAAAGTCAGGACATAAATGGAATATATAACTCGGATAATCTTTCAGCAAAATGAGAAACAACCCCCCCCCCAAAAAAAACCCATGCATCCTATATAACACACTGTGGTATGGAAGTGAATTAATTGGCTATGGAGTACAGCTGTAGAAAATGCTTTTGTCTGTAAATCTCTGCAGCCTTTTTATAGCCTCTAACTAAAGTACACTTTCCTGCTTTTGAGTTGTTTTTAAATCCTCCTTTGCTTTTGCGATTCAGCAGGCCATTGATTGAATTACATGATGTGCCAGTGTCCACAAGGCTTGCAGCCTGAATAAATTTAAAAGCAATAAAAATAGCGATTAGCATGAAGGCATAGGGAAATGAAAGGAACAGTAGGAACTATTCCCTCTATAATCAGGGAACAATGGAACATTTCTCAAGAAAATGTGGAGATGAAGGAGAAATGGCTGTGCCTATAACGTATGGCCCAAGACTGTTAATTTATGCAGTTAAATAAAGAACCAAACATCTGCGTATGCACTACATGCCAAGGAAAGGAGTGCATAATATGCCAGGAATCATTTATATATGCACAGTGTGATTAGGCTGCCACAGGTTTGCAGTGGCATGCTGATTTTGAGGAGAATGCATGGAATGCAGGCAGCAGGACTTAAATTCTTTGTTGGGATCCACAGGCCCTTGAGGTGTGTGTTGTTGTCTCCAGACATGTGCCAGGGTTTGTCGTTCCCACCCCTCCATGCTTCCATCCACTGCATTGGAGGCTTTTCAGGGTCTGGGTCAGGCAGCAGAGGAGACCCTGTTTGGAAGGGGGTCTTCAGCAGCTCTGCTGTGTGTGTGGAGCTGTTTGGAGGGCCCATTGGATCTAAACCATAGTCAGCATTTTACCATTTACTCTGTCTTTTCGTTTGTCTTTCCCCCCATTGATTTGTTGCATCCAGCCACAGCTTTCTCCGCTCAGGGGCTTTATGGACACCAATCATGCACACAATCTTCTTTCATAATACATATTGAAGTAGCTGCAAACCATTGAGGGTAGACATGCATTTATTAATGCAACCCAGTGTACAGAAATTCACCTGCCCGTTGTCAGACAGGATCTGGCTGGTGACTGACATCTGAGCTGCAGAAGGGGGGCGGGCACACACTCCCCTCTTCTATGTATACTTTGCTGTTGGTAAAACATGGCTGTTGCTTTCTCTTATCATGAAATTCTTTATTAGGAAACCAGAATATACCACAAGGACAGAATCTCCCCTCTCATTGATACACTCAGGTCACCATCTCTCCTCTATTCATAGAAAGTGTTTTGTAACGCTGCAGTATAAACATTTGTAATTCTAGGTCATGGAGGAACTCCCATAATTACAACGGCATGCTTTTATTATTATTGTGACTTCCAATTTAAACTTTTGTCTAGCACAATACAGTTCTAAAACAATTGTGCATTGGTAATAGATGAACATGTACTTAATTGTTTTCAAACAAGGCATTTGGGCATGTATTACGCCGCTTTCATGTAGTGGACCCCAGTCCACGAAACCTTATGCTATAATCGAGTTGTTAGCCTTTAGCATGCAACAATACTCTTTTTGCTGCATTTGGTCATCGTTTCATATATCATACGGAGAAGACAGCAAATGATTCATGTTCCCTGATGTTCTCCTCAGGTTTATAATTGGCAGAGAAAGGCCAGGACAAGTAAGTGAAGTGGCTCAGCTGATTAGCCAGACCCTAGAGCAGGAACGTCGCCAAAGAGAGCTTTTGGAACAGCATTATGCACAATACGACGCAGATGACGATGAGGTAATATGTTTGTTCTTTCTCTTATAACTTCGTGAAGCTCCCTTTCCTGCATTTCATTCTCTCTCAAATGCTTTGTCTAATCATAGTAGGAAAACAACTCCTTTTGCAAATGAACATTCCCCACCCCCCACTCTGTTTCACAAGACCACAATCATAGATAGTCATGTTAGGCATAATAAGTTTCTCTGTAAATATGTAAGTGTTGTTGCTGAAAGTACTCTCTGGGTTGGGGCAGAAAAATGGCACTTCTGAATGCTAAGTAGGGCTCCATATTGTCCCTGGTGTTTCTGGTCAACAACAACAACAACAACTTATTAACAACAACAACAATTTATTATTTATACCCCGCCCATCTGGCTGGTCTTCCCCAGCCACTCTGGGCGGCTTCCAACAAAATATTAAAATACAGTAATCCATCAAACATTAAAAGCTTCCCTAAACAGGGCTGCCTTCAGATGTCTTCTAAAAGTCTGGTGGTAGTTGTTCTCTTTGACATCTGGTGGGAGGGTGTTCCACAGGGCGGGTGCCACTACTGAGAAGGCTCTCTGCCTGGTTCCCTGTCCAGACACGCACACAGGACCTTCAGTCATACCTCGGGCTGTGCTTTGCACCGAACCTGGAAGTATCGGAACAGGTTACTTTCAGGTTTCGGCACTTGCGCATGTGCAGAAACACAAAATGACATCATGCGCAGAAGCGCCGAATCACATCACGTGCATGCACAGACGCAGCGCTGCGGGTTGCGAACGCGCCTCCCGCACGGATCACGTTCACAACCCGAGGTATGACTGTACATATCATGTCACTTTCAGATTCTTCTTTTTTAAAAACAAAAAACTTGACTACCCTACTTTGATATTTTTTTTAAAAAAACAAGTTTCCAGTCCTCACCTCTGACCCAAAATGGTAAAAAAAAAAAAAAAAAAACCAAAGGAGGAAAGAGACATATTTTTATGCCTTCTGAGGGCCAATTCATATCCACTCATGTGGTGAAATAATCGCAAAATGATTTTACTGTGTCAGTTTTGCATGGTGAATATTCCTTATGAATGCACATCAGTGTGGTGACAGTTGGTATTTACCATGTCAGTGAGTTTCTTAGTTCTCAAGCTTCAGTAAATACCAGCTGTCACCACGCATGGCACATCCACATCTTTTCCCCTTGTCAATTAAATTACTTGCCACGTTAATCAAGAAATGGCTTTCCTGTATCAATAATAATAATAATAGTTCTGTATTTATTTTAGGTATGTCTATATGCCTTTCAAAAATCTTTGGTCTTCAAAGTGGCTTACCAAGTTAATGTTAAATGATATGAAAACAACGCACCTAAAAACAAAGTAACCAAATATCCAAAATAAACTAGACAACAGTGAAGCAGTTCTAGATTATTAGCTTTTAATAGATGAAGAGAACAGGATACTTCTAGTCTGGTGGTATAAAGGGAACATTGCTGCTGCCAAGCACATATGTCTATGGAAGGAGAATTTACGGGGAGTTCTTTTCGATAGTAGTCCTTTCGACTACTTGCTTCCAAACTGATTAACTCTTTATAGGTTAAAGCAAGCACTGCGAATTGAGTCTGGAAACAAACTGGGAGCCTGCACATATACTGTAGTACTGGTCAAATAAGTTCACCACATTGAATGCCAGTTAGCAATCTAGTCGTCATATTCTAGACCAGCTGAAGTTTCTAAACACTTCAGCTGGTCTATATATACAGGAGCATCCCCATGTATATAACACATTGTGTTAATCAAGCCTAGACACAACCAAAGGAAGAACTATTGCGAGATCACCTGTTGCTAGAGGGGATGCAGTTTTACCTGGCAGTATGTCACTTGGTCTTGAGTTCATATACCAAGATTTCTCAAGGCCTGACCAAGCTTTTCATATTGGAGAGTAAGAACTGTGCAATTCAGGCAGTACTTCACCCCTGAGTGTTCTGCCCAGGGTGATATATGCATAGCAGGCCTTGCTTGCTTTCTCCTGCGATGCCTTCATCACAAGTAGAATGTATAGAGAAACTCAGAACAACTTGCAGTTCATTCATTACCTTCCCATTGTGGTGAAGGAGTAGTGAGAGAAGGAGCGCAGAAAATTTATGTGCAAAATTTACATTCCATTTTTCTACTGTAGTTATAGTGCCCAGAGCAGCTAACAGCAATGTAAAACTTACTACATCAGCTAATAATAATAATAATAATAATAAATCATTGATTATACATACAGCTGGCAGAAACATCTTTAAAAACAAGTGGTGAGTTCTAAAAATTCTCAACCAAGAGACACCAGTATAATTCTATTGATGAAATATTCTCTCAGAATATTCTCTCAGAACAGTAAAAAAATTTTTAGAATAAATGCCAACATTTTCAAGAATTGTAGTTTCTCGTTTTCCATGTTTATGGAAATGTTTTGCAAATTATTTTGTGTCTGTGCAACTTAAATAGGAACATTTTCTGCAGCCTTCCAACTTTAAAAAGACTTCACATTTAGACATCTGTGCTAAAGAAATCATTCTGCTGTTATGTAGAGAAGAAAGCAGTATATCACTTTCTTGGATGGGAAAAAAAACCATGGCTACTAACTTTTATAGGATGGAGATATAGATTTAGATGGAGATATAGATATAGATATAAAATTTAAGCCTGAGTTTAAAGTAATTATTTGAGTTTTAAAAAGACTAGCTCTGATGCCCAATACTTGTCTGAATTTTGTTTTTCTCGTGGAAGATTTGGATGGCTCTTTATTAAGAGCAAGGTTTGTTAATACACAGAAGCACTGTTATCTGTCCAGGCAGAGGATTATTTTTATCTCACTGTGATTAGTTTTGAAGGTGGTGTTGTGTAAGGAGATGCTTCAAGTATAACCCTCCCCACCCCCCTCCCCAAGGCCTGCTATATATACATGTTACTTTACAAGTTTTTCTCCCAATTTTATTTTTTCCTTGTTATTGGAGATGGGGAGAACAATTACATTTTGCAGATAGCTGAAAGTCATATAGCATGCAATCATGCAGCCCTTAACTCAAAGTATGAGGCGAAATCGCATAGCCAGAAAGGACGTGGTGTTGTTCCACATTTGATATACCAACAACAAACTCAGATCTTCAAGTGGCAGCCTTTATGAAGCCAAAATGCCACCATCCATGGCAGAAGCAACTCACTGAGTGGGCCAGTACTACCTTCCTGGCAGGTGGGTTGCTGTGGCGTACTGGGATGGCTGAGGCAATGGGGAGGCCAGCACAGTACAAACACACCAGTGGAGCCAATCAGGTCTACCTGCCAGTATGTTTGCACCAAGCCAACTTCTTCACCCCTCTCCTTACCAGTAAGCAACAGGAACCCCACCCACTGGGTCGCACCCCATTTGGTGAGCAACTTCTGATTCATGCCTAATACAGAGGTGTACCAGCAGGCTTGGAGGAGCACAAAACTTTGCAGAAGTGCAAAACATTTGCAGGTGGGTGAACTCAACGGGGAGGATACCTAAAACAGTTCAACAAAAACTAAACATGCTCAATGGGCACAGAAGAGAGGGGAAACTGGGTGGAGTACCCTGAACAGAAAATTTTGCTGCAGGTACCATTTGTTCCCAATGCCCTCTGATTCAGCATAGTCTTAACTTGTCATCTGAACTCCATTAGTGAGAAACCAAGGCAAATGCTTGCTTTCAAAGTTCCTTGCTTCTGCTTCGTGGATGGTTGTAGAGACTATTCCAGGCTTCCTCAACCCTGGCCCTCCAGATGTTTTGAGACTACAGTTCCCATCATCCTTGACCATCGGTCCTGCTAGCTAGGGATCATGGGAGTTGTAGGCAAAAAGCATATGGAGGGCTGAGGTTGAGGAATCCTGGTCTATACAGACAAAAAAGTTTGTTGACCATCGTATTAATGTGTAGAAGAGTTCTTTTTTAATGTTTGTTATCAACTGTTTTAGAATACTGACAGAGAATGTCATGGAACCTCAGGCAACTACAATAAAAATAACAACTGTTACCTTAAAAAGGTTTGTGAAGAAAGTAACTTGCCTCTGATTTGTTGCTTCATGTGGCATACTAATCATATTTTGAGATGTGGCTTATTAATTCAACTTAAATTCTAAACAGCTAATGTTGCTACAGTCCCTCCTTCATTTATTCAGTTGCAGGCCAAAATATGACTACCCCCAGGTATAGCAGATGGGACTTTGACTAGGGAATCCCGTTTTGATCCGAACACAGCTATGGAGTTTAGTAGGTGCCACTGGAATGATCCTTGGTCAGTTCCTACACAGCCTTCTTAAAAAAGAGAGAACGTGTACAAAAGCCTCCCTGTAGTAGCTGCAGGTTTTTAGATGCAACTCTGGCTGGAAAGCATCTGTCTAGTCTTCACTTGGATGTGCTTCTGGCAAGAAGAAATCCTTCACTGCTTATTTGGTTCCTTTGTTTTATTTTTTTGAGACAGGAACCTGGTTTCCGGAGCTGCCTTCCTTCCTTGTTCTTTCTGGCAATAACTGTTGTTGGGTTTTTTTTAATGATTCCCTCTCCTAACTTCTGCCTAGAGCAGTCAGTGCCTGAGAGAACAAGGAAAGCAGACAAAGTTGTAATTTCTTTCTTCCCTTTGGCAAGAAAAGGTGAGGTAGATGCTTCTGGCAAGAAGAAGAGTGATCTTTCTTAGCAGGAGTCTGGAGCAAAACGAAGGTGGACAGAAGGCTTTCCAGACATGGCCACTTCCCATGGTCACCCCTCAAGAATCTGTTCAAGTTGTGTGCCACTACAGGTACAGGGGAGCTTTCTGTACACGTGACCAATCTGTCATTGAGAGGGAATTGTGCATCTTCTGGTGGTCTGTTTAACAGGGTGCTTGTGAGGCAGAATCAGTTAACTCTGCATATTCCCCTGCACTCCTAATAAAGGAAGGATGGGACCTGTGCAAAAAGAAAGAAAGATATGCAATTCCTGTGATCTTAGCCATTAGAATTCTGCTGTACTTTTAGAATTTAGAACTTTCCAAAAGATTCTACCCTGTGCCTTTTGTTTCTAGTGCCTTTTCACGCTTGCTCGCCTTATTTCCCAATTTTTTTTTTAAAAAGGTTGTTTATTATTATTTATTTAACAACATGTATATACCGCTTACTGGAAGAAAATACCTCTAAGCGGTTTACAATGAACAGTAAAAAAAAAAGTTGAAAATGCCAATAAAAGCAAACATTAAACAAACAAGTTACATAAACAATTACCGTAAGATATAAACTAAAACTAGCAATTGTAAAACACATATTAAAATCGCATATCAAGTTTACACGTTAAAGTGCAATGCCTCGGTAGGCTTTCTTGATCAAGCAAGCCTACCCAGTTTTTGTTTTCAAAACTGTTCGGTGAGGTCCTCTATTTCATTAAGGGGAGAGAATTTCAGAAATGCTTTAATTCTGTGCTTCTAAGACAGGAGAATATGCCACAGATGAAGATGAGGACGACATGGGGCCTGTCCTTCCAGGAGGTGATATGGCCATTGAAGTGTTTGAGCTTCCCGAAAACGATGACATGTTTTCCCCGACAGAAGTGGACACCAGCAAACTGGCTCACAAATTCAAAGAGGTAAGGTGGAGAGCACAGAGTTTGGTTTTCAGACAGTATTGATTCATACAATTGCATTCTTTGTGGATGGGGATTCCTCTCGGTAAATGATTTAATTGATTTCCCACTGACATTCAAAATCAATATATGTAAATGGCTGGAGCTAGACTGCTCTTGTTAAATGAGACAAATTTTGTCAGTTCTTTTTAACATGTGTTGCTGTAATGGTCATGCTGTTGTTTTTGTCAGAGGTCTGTAAACAAGCTGGGACAAATGATCAGAATGAAAGCTACATTCCTAAAAAAAATATCACTGAATAGGTCATACTGATTCAGGACCAAGTTGCCTGGGGATTGCAGCCAGATAATTAGTTATAAATCTGATGCTCTCACTTTTCACTTAAACAAATCATTACTGGTCATTTGATTATCCTGGTCTAATGTGCCTACTACAATCCACCAGACTTCAATACTGTATTGCATTTAAAATACTTGCTTGTACAACCTCCAGTTTAAAATTCAATTTATGGCTGCAGACCTATGAACACCTACCTGGCAATAAGTCCATCTAAATGCAGCAAGATGTTCCCAACTAAACATGTCTTCCCTGCCAGAGCGAAGGTGTTGAAAGCTGTTGGGCTCTAAGTGAGTCCCTTCCTTTTGCCGTGGAAGAACAAAGCAAGTTCATTCTAAACTATTTTAATCCTAGTGATAACTAGGGTTGGAGTGATAGGAGTATGACCAGGGTGGAAAGGTGGATATCCAAAGGACTTTTGTAGCCTTACAGTGTGATGCTGTGCATGGTGTACTAGGGATGTTTGAAGATTTGGTTTGGCCCACATTTTTAAGTAAACTGATCTGATTCATGCTTTCCTGGACTAATACACAGATTGGAGCACAGTTACCCTTTTGATTTCTGTGCTGCTTTGAATCTTGCAGTGCAGCTCTAAAAACATACAAAAATATGTGTTAAATGTGTATGATGGGGGTAAAATGCATGCTGAGATAATGCAAATGCTTGTGCTGTTTTTTTTTAAAAAAAGCAATGATTGTCGATTCACATTGAAACAGGGCAGAATAGGTTTAGGAACGAGCATACTGCAAAGCTGTCAAGGACCAGAAATAGAACTGACCTGTCCATTGCTAATGCTTACCACCCAGTTTGGTGGGGCTTACCCCCAGTAGATGCATTTAGAATTGTAGCCTGGAGATGGTTTTCTTTATTCTTTGGGTGCTGTGTTTTGACTTCAGTTAGAAGTACACTCACGTGCTTTATGTTGCACAACTATCTCTTGCTGAAACATACCCTTCCTAAATACCGCAGGATGCTCTTTGGTTTGTCATTAAGGCAGGCTTGCTGGCTTCAGCTGCAAGCTCCATGGGACCTACTGCGCTATGTTCCAACAGTTATCTGACTATGCAGTCAGCGTTCGTTATTTATTTATTTGTAAGAGGGAGGTTCTGTTTTGGTAGCGCAGGAAAGAGAAAACTGATAAAGCCATCTGCACCTGAGCAGATTGTATTTTACAAAACTGTTTGAGGGTCTGTTTGTTTTGCATTATTTACTGAACAGCCTAAATATAGTTCACTTGCTTGTGTAAGTGTTTTCAAAAAAGCAAGTAAGAGGGTGCTAGAAGCTACGTGATGAATTGTAATTTTCAATTAAGCTGTGAAAGTGCTGGATTCATGCGCTGAACACATGAGCGGATCACTGGACTGTACAGTCTCAGGATTTGGTGACAGGTCTTTCTCAGTTTAAAATGATGGATTAAACAGTAAGAGTTGCAGGATAAATAATTTAAGACTTTTGATTGGCTTTAAGGCTAGGTGTTCTGTGCTTCTCTGTTGCCAAATTTATTCAAGGAATTGCTTTTTACGTGGAATTTTTTTAAAAAAGAGGGTGTCTTAGCATATTGGAATCAGATTACCGGAAGAACCACATTTTTAAAGATGAATCTGCCTGGGGCCTGAATCTGCAGGAGAGGCCCTCTTTTGCTTCCTGCCAATATCAGAGCAAGGGCGAGTGTGGCGGATGCACAAAGCCACCCTTCTGATAGTGGTGTCTCTGCCGCCTAATGGAGTGGAGGTTGGGCAAGGTGGTGGCAAGAGTGGAACAGTGCAAGC
Organism: Zootoca vivipara; assembly: GCF_963506605.1. NCBI lineage: Eukaryota > Metazoa > Chordata > Lepidosauria > Squamata > Lacertidae > Zootoca > Zootoca vivipara. The sequence continues at coordinate 31,538,535 of NC_083287.1, read as the reverse complement.
ACACTGGCAGAGCCAATCTGGTGTTCCTGCCGGTGCGCACCCACACAGCCCCAGCCTCACTGCTTCCCTTTCCCACACCGTCTGGTAAGAGTAAGCTCTGCATGCCCCACCATGATGGTCACACCTGTGTCAGTGGGAACAAGGCCTCTTTGGTTGCTGCTCCCAGACTCTGAAATTCCCTTCCTTCCCAGGGAAGCCCATCTTGCCACCTCTCCAATGGTATTCTGCCAGCAGACCTTGTTCTAACTGACCTTTGGCTGATTGTGGTTGCCTGGTGCTGAATGCTGTTTTTACTTTAGCTGGCTGTTGCTTTTACTTGTTCCTGTTTTCATTTTGCTCCTTTCTGTATCTGGATAGTCGTTTTCATTGGCTTTTTAAAATTGAAATGGTACCTTTTGTTGGGTGTTAGCTGCCTTGGGCTTACTGGGGTGGAAAGGAAAGGTGGAGGCATGATAAATATAAATAGTCACAAGTTGTTGTGCTTCACCTGTGACATTTACAAAAGAAAGTGTGGTTGAGGTCACTTTGATCATGCAAAAAGGCCACAAGTGAGCATAGCTTGTCATAGCTGCCAAGTCTCCCGTTTTCCCCGGGAAATCCCCGTTTTTCTAGCTGTTCCTAGCTGAAAAAACAGATTTTTTTGTTTCCCCCCGGTTTATTCTGGTGCAGTGGCCATTTTGGAACTGGGCGGAGCATGCTCAGAAGCGACTTTTGATGCTGCTCTGCCCAGTTCCAAAATGGCTGCAGTGCGACTTCTGGTGCGGCGGCCATTTTGGAACTGGGCAAAGCAGCATCAAAAGTCACTTCTGAGCATGCTCCGCCCAGTTCCAAAATGGTGGCAGCGCTACTTCCGGTCTGCTATTTCTGGCCCAGTCCCTTATTTCTCTGACAGCAACTTGGCAGGTATGTAGCTTGTAGCACCTTTCTCCTTGACCAAAGGGAGCCTAACCACAATGTCCTGTCTGTGTGTAACAGGTGAAATGCAGTGCTTTACATGCCACATACAGTTATTGTGTTCCTTAGCAGAAAAAAGGACAAAGATGCATTCTTTTGCATGCATTTCCCCACAGCCCTTTGCAGCAGGGAAAGGAGAAAAACATGAGCTCGAGTAAATGCTGTGGGTAAATGGTGACCAGTTTGTTATGGAGGGAAGGACTGTGCTCTGCATATATACATAATGCAAGTCTGTGTCTCTCTGTGTGTAAAAACAAATGTGGCCATGGGTGAGAATGTATATGCCTAGTGGATGGGCTGTGACCATTGCGATACAAGGAGTGAGTCCATGCACAGTACATCGGTGTGCATGTGTGCAAGTGTGTGTGCACATGTTTATGGGAAAGTGGGTCTACTGGAGAAATATGTGCATTCTACTCTGATGAAATCCAGTTTTGTTTTTTGCTCTGGCATATTACACACACACACACACACACACACACACACACACACACACACACACACAATTTCTTGGGGAAAATGTCCAACACCCACCCTGAATAGTACCTTGTCCAAGTCTGGAGCTTCTTCTCCTGCAGTTCATGTGATGGGTGAGGTGTGGGTCACCAGGGTAGACCAGCCATAAATACCTTCGGTGATTCATCCTGCTGAGATTGAGTTCGACACAACGGTAGGTTGAAGGTCACAACAGCTTTCTTCTTTGGTTGCAGCCTATATGTGTTGTGTCCTCCACAATGCTTGAGCCTTTTAATAGCCTGTTAGCTGCCCTCTATGACATGCTTGCTTAATCCGTGTTAGTGAGGCTTTCTAAGATATATTCATGTGCACGGGGATATTAAAATCTGGGCTGGCTAACAAGCTGAATACAACAATCGGTATTTTCTTCTCTTTCAAGACATTTGACTTGTCCTGACAGATTTGATGTCCTAATCTGATATTCCAAGAGGCTAGCCAGCAACACTTTTTCTTTAATTAACTTGCATAGACTGAGTCATTTTCCAAGCTAGATATTTTAATTTACAGTCTACTGCACTGCAGCAGTCTTGTGGGCCTTCTGCTGTGTGTACTACAGTATTCAGGTGGCAGCATAGAAGTCTTTTTTTAAAAAATTGGAGCTCTGGCATTTGCAGCTCATTTGTTCGCTTTGTGGTTTTCCATTTTCAGTTGCAAATCAAACATGCAGTTACAGAAGCGGAGATTCAGAAGCTGAAGACAAAGGTAAGAATGATTAGGGTAAGAATGATTACTGGCTACTAGAAAAAGGCGATGTTCTTATTTTCAGCTGCTGTAAGTTTGTGTCCAAAGGGAAGCAAAGAAAAGTAAGTTCTCATTGAGAAAACGCAGCAAAAAGAAAGAAAGAAAGAAAGAAAGAAAGAAAGAAAGAAAGAAAGAAAGAAAGAAGAAAGAAAGGGGGGTCCTGTATGCAGTGGTTCCAGATAGCTTGTTTTGGTAGAAATATTTCATTCAAGTCTCAGGAGGATCATGATGACTGTAATTGCAAGGAAAATAGTTGCAATCGCATATTAATTTTTTTCTCCTTTCCCTACCTCATTAGAGCACTAACAGGCTTGAAAGGGAAATGGTAAAGAATTTGCTTTTAATGTCTGTAGCAGAAACTGCTTCTGAAAAGGCGAAGTATTGTTTTTTTCTTGTATAGACAAAAGTATGAGGAAGTTAACTCAGATACCACTTCCTTCTTTAATAAAACTGGATTTATGTTATATTTATTAGCCTGCCTTGTTCATAAGCCTGCATGAGACATTCATTTGAATGTTTTATTTCAAAATAAAATCCTTTCAGTTTATGTACCTTGCTGAATTCGGAGAATATCCCCCCCCCCCGCTAATTAAGTTAAAGTACAAGTTTCTTTTAAACTCAGAGTGGACACATAAATGTTTATTTCATCACTGATGTTAGTGAGTCTGTCTGCAAGGAGAAAACATAAAAGAGAAATTCCTAATCTTCCTATTTTAATTTTTTTCCCCTCTGCTTCGTTGGAAAAAAATCAGATTCTTGCCAGATTACGGTCTTATCACTAGAAATCCTTGTGAGGCTAATTTGTTGCCTGCTGAAAATCTTACTGCCTTCAGAGGCTGTTGCACTTGGGTAACATCTATTCATTTGCGATTTGTAAAAACAGAAGTCTTTGCTGTATTTTTTGCATGTTCCAAGTTTTATTTAGACCAATTTAAATTTATTAAGACCAATTTAAATGGAAGTTAAATCCACAACTATAGGCTTAGGTGACAACCCTTTGATTTTAATGAGCCAAAGGTATACCCACTTTTCCTGGATTTTCCTAGTGATTTCTCAAGGCCAGGAGTTGTGAACCTTTAAAGCCAGAACCATATTTGGCATGGATGCATTTAAACTGATGAGTTTAAATACATAACCTACTATAAAGGGGTGTATGGCATGTTAGGGAAGGGGTGGGGGACGCGTTGGGCTCCTTCTTTCTTTGTCCACCTTGGTACCCCACCTGCATTCAGCTTTTTCATATGGCTCCTAGAAGCTGACAGCACCCCAGGAACGGCTTCAATTCCCCGACTAAACCAGGTGAGGGTAGCCAGTGGGTCTCAAACCCTCGGCGAGTTAGGGACTTCCCCTGCATGCAACGGCAGACTCTGGCAGATTGAGTGGATGAGACCAAGAGTGGGTCTATTGGTCAAGAAGGCAATTTCTGCATGTGCTGTAGAGGGAAGTAAGGGGCAGCTGGGGCTCTTCAACTTGGGAACATAGCCCATGTAGGAGAAGGAAAACTTTGATCCTAAACCTCCACTGCTTTGCGGGATACCTTTGGAAGAAGAAAGGGCTAAGGACTAATTTCTACACAAATCCGGAGTGGGGTCCCTAAGGTGGTTGGATGGTACACTGCCTTCTGGCAACTCCAAACATCTTGCTCTGCTTTCCTTGGGACCACATCAGCGAGGCCAAGAGGTGGGGTCCTGTCATCTGGGCAGCCCAGGACCTCCATACTCACTGCCCAGGGTGGCATCTCACTTTGGTGCTGCTAATGTAGCAGTTTGGCTTACGCCCCCCCAGGCACCCCCCCCCAATTGTCTCTCGACACAGACAGATGCCAACAACAACTATAAAAGGCAGATGATTAGTTATTACACACCACTTTATAGCTATGTTAATAGAGAAGCTTCTTCCAACAACAATAAATACCCTTCAGGTAGGAAGCTAGTGTTCTGCCTTTGGTAATGTTGCACAATAAATTTGTCAAAGTATGCTTAATTTTATCTCTGTATGACTAATTTCCAGTTTGCCTCGTTTAGACACATGGCAAACTTTTGGAAAAAATAATAATAATACAAGCAGTGGTGTGTTCATTTTAAAATTGCAGAAGCCTAGGTTGATGCTAGGTGGGAAATGATGCATTTGGGATTATTCATTTAGCCTTAACGTGGTCTAGAAAGTTCTTTAGTGCTCTAAAATTATTTCTGTTCTGAACATTACTTATTGTATGCAAGGATAGGCAACATGGTGGGCTCCAGATATTGTTGGACCCCGACCCCCACCAGCCCCACTTGCCAGTGATAATGGAAGCGGGAGTTTGGTAACATCTGGAGGGGGCACCTCATTGGTTATACCAGCCATATAACAATAGCACTAGGCTGCTGTTCCTCATGCATGTTACTTTGAACCAACTGTACCTGAATGTAAAAAGCATCTGCCTTACCCTTTCAAAGCTGCAGGCAGCTGAGAATGAGAAAGTAAGGTGGGAGCTGGAGAAGAATCAGCTTCAGCAGAACATTGAGGAGAACAAGGACAGGATGATGAAGCTTGAGAGCTACTGGATTGAGGCACAAACCCTATGTCACACCGTCAATGAACATCTGAAGGAAACTCAGAGCCAGTATCAGGCACTGGAGAAGAAATACAATAAAGCCAAGAAACTGATCAAGGACTTTCAGCAAAAGTAAGCATGAACTGAGATGCAGGTTCGAGCAAAATGTCTCAATCTGTGTAGCATAGGCATGCAGAGAGCCAGAGAAATCAACTGCAGTCCTGACTTACAACATTTGGCTACAGACCATGGTTTTCTCGGGCTGAAACAAGCCACCATCTCCCATATGATCACAGGAAACTGCCTTAGACTGAGTCAGACCATTGCTGCGCCTTGCTCAGTGTGGTCTGACCCTGGCTTGTACTGGCTCTCCAGTGTTTCAGACATAATTCTCATCTAGTCCTGCCTGGAGAAGCCAGGAATTCAACCTAAGGCATTCTGCATGCAAAGCAGATGCTCTGCCACTGAGCTAGAGTCCTTCCCCTACTGGCCTACAGTCTTTAATTCTGAGCCAGGAATTGTGACTTATTTCTCCATTGTGTTAGCAGGAAGTAGCAAAGAAGGCAAGATCAGCCCTCTTTGGACGTGCAAACTGGGCCAGAGGTTAGACCTTCTAAACATATATTACCACTCTGGGTTAAATCTGTAAATGTGTAAAAAATAATAATGTATACTTCCTAATAAGTTTACTCATAACTTTCCAGATCTTTGTATCTGTACCTTTTAAGAGATAAAACAAGAGTGGTAAAATGAAAGAGGATTTAATGCCAAGGACACACACACACACACACACACACACACACACACACACACACATGCCAATCCACCACTATATTATCTGTGCACCTACATAATAAATTTATAAGCCTAATTTTAATAACGTGTATTTATTTGGTTTTGTCACTTCCACTGTGGTGATTAACAACTTTTCATAAAGCAAACAAGAGATAATTCAGGTTAATCTCCTACGGTGTAGCTTCAGCTTATTCATTTTAATAGAAAAGTATTTGCTCCACACATCCTCCCTCTTGCTGCTGCATTCTCATTATTATGAGGTTGCTATAGAATCTCTTTATGAAGACAATACATACTGAAGTGTAGCAGTCCATCAAGTTTTTTCAATACCTATCGCAACTGACGCTTGTTCTAACCAGCAAATATATTTTTCCCTAAGAGAACTTGAGTTCATCAAGCGACAAGAGGCTGAAAGGAAAAAAATAGAAGATCTGGAGAAAGCCCACTTTGCAGAAGTCCAAGGTTTACAAGCTCGTGTAAGTAATTTTCAGCAGTTTAGTTTATTTCATGACTTTATTTTGGAAGCGTTGTTGCCGTTTAGGAGTAGGTGTGGCTGTAGGGATCTTCACACGCTGCATTCAATGAGTGCACAATCTGTGCATCTCTGTACACAAATAGTTGACAGCTGTACACTTGTATAGTTATTAACATGTAAGGTTCAAGTAGTGTACAATCTGTCTGCCTATGTGAACGGTAGCTGAGCTGTTCAGCTCAACAAGTGTCCACCAGATCAACAAGCCTGTTACAGTTATTTTAAATAAGCAGACAACAGTACTATACTGCATGGGGATTGTCATTGCATTGCAACAGGGCAGCACAAAGCAACCTTTGATACATACAGTAGTTTACCAATACATGGCTCTCGTACAGGCATAGGCAAACTCGGCCCTCCAGATGTTTTGGGACTACAACTCCCATCATCCCTGACCATTGGTCCTGTTAGCTAGGGATGATGGGAGTTGTAGTCCCAAAACATCTGGAGGGCCGAGTTTGTCTGTGCCTGGTATATTAACAGTACTAAATGTCTGTGTGGTACTAAATACATGCATGGTAGTGCTTCTGTTCATCTGATGAATGGGAAAGGTTTATTTTACCGTATTTTTCCATGCATAAGACGGCCCCTATTTTTTTAAACCCAAAATTTAGAAAACGAAACCGTAAAATTAAAGTGAAAATCTGGCTGATTGGCGGTGGCAAGTTGTTGATCTTTTTGGGGGTGATTGCCCTCAAAGTTTCCAGCATGAGGTGCATGCAATGCCCCCGTGGTTCAGAAGCAAAGATAGCGATATGGGGGCGGGGGGGGCGCACAACACGCTCCTCCTCGGTGGCAGCTGCTGCTGCTGCAGGGAAGCGAGGGGAAGGAGGCTCCCAAGCAGGATGCCAAGGAAGAGCCAGGGGAAGGCAATGGCCACTCTGTGTTGGGCCATGCCATCGAGCAAACTGAGCTGAGGAAGGTGGTAAGCGGGCTGGGGGCAAGGTGGGAGTTTGAGAGGGGAAGGAGAAAAATAGGAAAGAAGGGCAAGGAGAGGCAGCTCTCAGCGGTGGTGGTGGCAGCTGCTCTCAATCCGGTGGTCGAGCCAGTGGGGGCTTCAGGAGGCGAGCCAGCCGCCAGCATGCAGCCTAGGGGGTGGGGTGGAGAAAGGGGGGGGTGGCAGCAGGAGGGACCGCCTCAGCCCGCCCAAGCCAAAATCCTGGACATAGGCTTAAATATTTTAAAAAATTCCCCCAGGTGTCATGTTCCATGTACAAGACGACCCCCAATTTTTTACTAATTTCTTTTTTTTAGCAAAAAACCTCATCTTATACATGGAAAAATACTGTATTTTATTTATTTTGCTAATAGTTAACTTCATTTGTCCTAGATCAGAGAACTGGAAACAGAGGTTTTCAGGTTACTGAAGCAAAATGGGAGCCAAGTTAACAATAACAACAACATTTTTGAAAGGCAAACATCCCTTGCAGAAGTCCCAAGAGGCGATGCCATGGAAAACCTTGATGCAAAGCAAGTGTCTTGCCTGGATGCCTTAAGTCAAGGTTTGTTGGAACCAGATGATAAGCTTGACGATTGCATTGTTTCTGTGTGACGTAGTTGTACCGACTTGAATGTTTTCGGAGAGGTTGCATTTGCACGACGTGGTAAGCCGTATACCATGCTTTACTGTGTACAAGTCGGCCCTGCACCCTTTGCTCCTTCTCAGTTGTACTTGGGAGAAATAGGTCATGATCCCTTACTTAGTGTTAGTTCCGAACCAGGGACCGTGGTTTGTTTCACTCAAACCACAACCATGGCCGGTAAGCCAAGAACAAACCTTTGCTTATCGTCATCCACTGGAGCCAACTCGAAGGGGGCTGTGGGTTCTTTGGCACCCACAATAATGTATTTGTGAGGGTGGGCCCCCACAAAGTCAGTGGGCAAAGCTGAAGCCCTTCATTGCAGGCACCCGCAATCTTTGGCGTGAGATGGCACCTATGCCATCACCATTTGCTTGGAGTGAAACAAGGCACAATCCCTGCTTCAGACATAATGCATTCAGACATGACACTAAGCCAGGGATTGTGGTTGGTATGACTGGGGCGAAGCGAAGCAGTCACCGGTCACTTGAGTATGGTGATGGTTTATGGCTCGCTGTGACATGAAAATGTGGCTAGCGTAATGCACGATGTGGCGACCCATCTGAAATACCGTACCTATCGTATATAATTTAATAATGCCTGTAAAAGCACATGTATTCCGTTCAGTTATGTTTTTATCCCCGTTCATTGTTGACATTGTGCTAATAAAAAGGTTAAGAATATAAATCTATATTTCCTCTTCTATCTCCTATATCTGTTTTTTTTTATGTTGTGTACTTGAGAACAAGACATCACAGTTTTCAAAAGGGGTCCAAAATAAACGAATCGTTTGTGTAAACGTATGGACGTCTCTCTCTCTCTGTGTGTGTGTGTGTGTGTGTTGATAGTTAAATATGTAGTTTACATGTACAAAGGGATGTATTTGGGCCAAAATAGATCGGAGGCAGATCTGTGTGCAGTCATCTAAGTACCAAAAGTACATGAAGACCGATATTCTCTCCCCTAACATGTCACCACTAGCTTTCCTTTAGTCCCTTTCTCATACTACTTTTCTCTGATCTGTGCTCAGTCCTGGATATGGAACATGACTGAGGAAATATCTCCTGCAGGAAGTAAGGCTCAGTGTGTTATTTTGGCAGATCCACACTTCAACACACATCTGCCATCTTCACATGTGGACACGAACCCCCATAGGCATATGAGAACCTCCATTCATCATAGGAGCAGCGTATCTGCTTGCACGGCCCTTTGCTGGTTATGCATAGGCTTTCGACTGTGGCTGTACCTTAATAGATTCTTTATAATTTTCTTTCAGCAAATGTCCTTAGCATATAGATTTTTAAAGAGAGGAAATAAGAACAGAATGCTGTGATGTTGAGGGCGTACACGATTCTCTAGAACTGAGTGCTCTGATGTTCAGTGCATATATAAGTCCATCATGACAACTGGAGTAGTGAATCTTGCTGCTCTGCTAACAGAATTGCAAGGGTGTAATGGGACTCTAAGGGATGTGGGTGGTGCTGTGGGTTAAACCACAGAGCCTAGGGCTTGCCAATCAGAAGGTTAGCGGTTCGAATCCCCGCGACAGGGTAAGCTCCCGTTGTTCGGTCCCTGCTCCTGCCAACCTAGCAGTTCGAAAGCATGTCAAAGTGCAAGTAGATAATTAGGTACTGCTCCAGCGGGAAGGTAAATGGCGTTTCCGTGTGCTGCTCTGGTTCGCCAGAATCGGCTCAGTCATGCTGGCCACATGACCCGGAAGCTGTACGCCGGCTCCCTCTGCCAGTAAAGCGAGATGAGCACCGCAACCCCAGAGTCGTTGTGACGGATTGGCCTGGTGGGCAAAAGAACTCCAGGGTGCAGAGAGTTAAACCCCAACCTCCTGGATAAATGACGCATTCCATTCCTGAGGGGCGGGACTGCCAGGAGTTTAAAAGGAATGGGAGGCAGTTAATTCGAGGAGAGGGTTGTGGGAGCGAGGGAGAGTGTGGGTAGGCGTAGGAGATAAAGTGTTCTGAGGAGTTTAATTGAATTATAGTATCTAGCCATTGTTAATTGAAACTAAGAATATGATCTAAGAGCCTGTACACATGAAACCATTACGCGTTTAAAAGACCTCTAGTAATAAAGCTTTCTTAAATGTTAGTGGATGTGCTTAGTTATTCCAGCTGGGTATCTAAACTCACAGAAGTGGGGGGTGGTGGTTTCACCCCTGGATTCCTGTGTCAGTTTTAGTAACAGAGAGGGAGGACATTTCGTCTCATATTAAGAAGGATCCCCGAAAGTTTAGTGACAACGCCGGGACTGGGTTTGTCGCATATTAATTGGTGGCAAAGTCCTTGGGTTCGTCGCAGTCGTCCACGATTGGACCTAATGGTCAGGGGTCCCTCTACCTTTAATGGGACTCTTCATTAAAGGCACTGGTTTTGAGGCCACTTCATGCATTGCACATAAGCACTTTCTACAAAGGAAACAATGTGAAACCTGTGTGCAGTGGTAGGCCCATCACATTTCATTGTCCGTATACACTCTGGGAAAGCTTAATTTGCTATAGCACGCTACAACATTCCCCATGTACATAAGGGTGAAATATATGTGTGTAGACATAGTGTCTATGTGCTGGTTCCTACACAAAAAAGTGTTTTCCATGTCAAGAATGCATATTTTGTGAAGTGAAGGTATTGCCCACAACCCTCAGTTATAATTCCATCGTATCTGTGTGATTGAACTGTCCTATGGATATCTATGAGCAAATGCAGTATAGCTAGGGCCAAGCTTTTACTTAAACTTTTGATAGATGAACAATAGGAATAGGGAGCCACAGGCCTTCCAAAGGTTGGTGGACTCCAAGTCCCATCAGCCCCAACCAACGTGGCCAATGGTTAGGTGTGACAGCAATTGTAGTCCAAGAATATCCAGATGGCCACAGGTTCCCCTTCCCCGTATGATGCAAAATGCTCAAAAAATAGCTTTTGGAGACCATCTATCAGGCTGAAATGCTTTTTTGAGAGATAGTGGCATATAATAAGGGAGTGTTTTCTTAGCCTATGGCAACTCTGTGGGGCATTCTGAGTCATGAGACCATTGTGCAATTCAGGCAAGAAGCAGCTGTTGCAAGAAATGTTAAGCATTTGACTAGGAGCAGGAAGTATCTAATTCCTCCTCTGCTCCTTAAGAAATATACACTTTTTTAGATGTGTGTTAGAAACTGCTAGTTTGTCTCTCCCCCCCCCCTTTCCGATGAAATGATAATAGATACCCTCCTCTGATATTTCAGAGCATGGTAATGTGAGATGGTGGGAATCCTCATGGACAGTATTATGCTCTAAATGCATAATTTATTCCTATTTCAAAGACGGAATGAATTGCTTGATGGTGAAGTCTTACAGCCTGTGTGTGTGTGTGTGTGTGTGTGTGTGTGTGTGTGTGTGTGTGTGTAGTGAAGAGAGAATCCTAGATGCCTGCAAAATTGCAAAAGCTCGCAACAATACCAATAACTGAATGTGGCCTCTGCCCAATGTGGTGACAAGTTATGCAATGGAGGCAGATCTTGATTCTAGTCTGAATAGCTCAGTTTGGAACCTGGGTCTTGTTGCTGCCCCATGCCGCTTCCCTTGGACCCCTCTTAACAGTGCCACTGCCATTTTCTGTTCTATAACACCATTTTAGAAGAGGCGGCATACATGCTATGATTAAAATAATCTTCTGTCCATAACTTGCTGGCTTGAAAGCCCTGCCGTGTTTGTTTTCTTAAAGCAACTTTTTTAAAAAAGAAAGCACCATGTACAGAAATGTGGTGCTTTTAAAATGTCAGTAGCAATGCAGTTAATTCTGTAGTTTCAAATTTCTTAGGAAAGCTTTTGAGTGAATGCCACCGTGTATCATGTTACTATTTACTTTGCTGGTTAGTTATAAAACTTCCTCCTTTGTCACCCTTCTGTTTGGCACATTACTTTGAGCGTGTTGCGTGGAAAATAGACTTCATAGATGCGTAACCCTGAAGAAAGAAGGTCGGAGCAAAGAATTAGTTTAGGTTGCAATCCAACATTTTTAGGAAAAAACAACAGCAGCAGCAACAACAACCCTGAATTACTGTTTGTTTTGATGCAGCTTCTTAGAGCAGCCAGACTTCTGTCTTAACTCTTGTACATTCACAAAGCATTTTTTGGAGTTTTAAAGGGAAACTGGGGTGGCAGCAGGCAGAAGGATAAACACTATGTGTGCAGTGTTTGAGAAGAGACTGCAGCTCAGTGGCAGAGCACCTGCTTTGATTGCATGTCCAGGCGAAAGGCCCCTGGACACACAATGCACCCCATCTGGAATCCTGGAGAACCATTAACAGTTAAGTGTAGACATTCATGAGCTGGATGACCAACCATGTGACTCCATTTGTAAGGTAGCTTCCTGTGACTGCCCTACATGCAAAGCCCCCAAACTGCTCTTTGAACCTGAGATGGTTTAAAGTGCAATTGGAGTGGCAAGAGGAACAATTTTTGTAGAGGAGAATCGAGTGTGTTGAACACACCCCAAGGTGTATTGCCAATTTTCGCCTGACTTCTTCCCCTCAGCCCCATTGGGTTGTTGCTGTTCTCTTTATATTAATCACGCTGAAATATTCACTTGGCAAAATAAGTTAATTCCTGTTAACCTATTGTGCTTGTTCCTGAATCCTCTCTTGACTATAAATAATTGCTTCAGCATAATTGCCTTCAGGAGTTAATTCTCTCCTGCCCCTCCTTTTAAATTGAAATCCTCTCTAAGTACTCTTTGTGAGGCATTAAGGCTATTATTGTTTCAAACACCTTATGAAGATCTTTTGGACTTAGGTAACCATAGTGACACAAAAGGGTACATGCTGATTCCATTTGCGCAATCAGCGGCAAAAGTCTCAGCTGACTCCGTCAAAACCATGTTTATGCCATTTGGGTCCCATTTTGCCTGTGTACTTACTTACATATTTTTTAAAAAAATATGGGGGGTGGGTATTGGTTATATAAGCCTATTTGCACCTGCTTCTCATAGGATATAATTACATGTGTACTTCTATTACAAACTGAGGAGCAAGCTAGACATGATATTAATTGCAAGATCACAATTAACATGCTTGATTTTTAACATTTAAATAGCAACCACAGGGTGCATGTGATCAGGACTTCAATGTGTGAGGAGGCTAGCCCTCTCCCTGCACACACACATGTGATCTGTGATCTGTATGAAAACCACACCCTCCTCCCAAAGCAGCTATTTGCACTTAGAGGGGAAGCTTCCATTGGCAGGACTACAGAGTAAGGTAAAGGATTAACAGACATCCCTACACACTGTTGTACAAATCTTGATCTCTTCCCCACTATTTTTTTAACATCTAGGTACAAAGTTATAATAATAATAATAATAATAATAATAATAATAATAATAATAATAATAATAATTTCTTATTTATACCCCGCCCAGCTGGCTGGGTTTTATTGCGAGAAGTGAGGTTGCAGGGAACCAGACAGAGGGCCTTCTCGGTAGTGGCACCTGCCCTGTGGAACTCGCTCCCAGCAGATGTCAAGGCAATACGTAACTATTTTACTTTTAAGAGACAACAGAAGGCGGCCCTGTTTAGGGAAGCTTTTAATGTTTGATGCTGTACCGTTTTTAATATTCGGTTGGAAGCCGCCCAGAGTGTCTGGGGAAACCCAGCCAGATGGGCAGGGTATAAATAATAAATTATTATTATTATAAGATTTAAAATACATTAACATGTCACACATTAAAAACTTCCCTGAACAGGGCTGCCTTCAGATGTCTTCCAAATGTCAGGTAGTTATTTATCTCTTTGACATCAGGACCGGTGTTAAATGGTTGTGACTTCTCTCATGGAATGCTGGGAAGTGTGTTTTGGTGATGATTCTGAGAATTCTGTGAAAATATCCTAATGCAGCAGCAGCTGTATTTCCTAATACAGCAGCAGCTGCATTTTAAAAACCTGTCTGGTTCCATGTCCGAATGTAGGTCGGTGTAGGGGTGCAGTTTGTGTGTCATATCCTCACCTCTTTAGCTATTACATCATATGCAGGTGTGTGAGCATTAGGGTGATGACTTTTTCCATTTTTCCTCTCAAAAATTATGTCCTGTAGCACAAATGGATGAACTTTTGCCTATTAATGACTAAAATGAGGTATATTCCATTGACATATTTAAAAAGGTCACGCACAAACCATCTTAAAAATTTTTTGTATGTCGTTTTACCATTTCATAAAATTGTATTAACAATTCTATATATATTTCATATCAAATTTGGACACAACGCCACATTCCACAATGGGGAGTGTTCTTAGCAACATAGGGTATACAAATGTCACACCTGTGCAAGGTAAAAGCCCCTTTTTGGGACCTCAAAACTCAGCCAGCAGACCCTGCCGGGCATGCTGGGAAAAGAACCTACAGGAGAGGTAGCAAAACATTGTCCTCTAGCGGCTTCTATACTGTTACTGCAGCTGAAAAAAGCTTCCTTGTGTGTTTGATGGCCCTATATAATGTTGTACATATGTGACTCTAAAGCTTGGGTTCAATTTTATATCTGCTTACAGTGACTTCAAAAATGGTCAAAAAACTGATAAATAAATTTTTTAAAATAATTTTGTGCGTGAGGTTTTTTTTAAAATCAAATCTCTTTGAAAGTAAGATTTTATCTAATCTTTAATTAAAGCTCATACAGGGAAATGAGGTTGTAAAAAAAGTCATCACCCTAGTGAGCATAGATGGTATTGTACCGTGACTCTGGAGTGTTTATATTTTTAAGATCCAAGGGTTGCTTACAGTTCTTCTTTAAGCCTGATTCTTCTTAGCTCTGACTTCTGTTTTCATATGTACTATCTTAAGTAGAGTCATACCGGCAAGGTAGCTATATTAAACCACCACACCTCAGTGGCTGAACTAAACTGTCCGTCAACTGTGTGTACTTTATAATACAATGGTTTGCCCTTTCGCTTCCCACGGGTCCTCCTGAGGCTTCAGCATCTTCTGATGCTCTCATTTCCATGCAGCGGCACCAAGGTTGTACACAATCTGATGACAGCAAAGGGACAATGGTTTCCACTGAAATAAGGGCATGACATTTTGATCAACATGTATGAGAATACGGTTTGATTTGTATAGAATTGCAGGCTGTATCTCCAGATAGTGGCATGTTTAAATGCAGGTCGTGATTTTCTTCTCTCTCTCTCTCTCTCTCTCTCTCTCTCTCTCTCTCTCTCTCTCTCTCTCTCTCAAGATTTTAATGAAGCAGTTCCTGAGACAGAAAGGCTGGACTCAAAAGCACTGAAGACTCGAGTTCAGCTTTCAGTGAAGAACAAAAGGTCAAGACCAACTAGAACAAGACTGTATGACAGTATCAGCTCCACAGATGGAGAGGACAGCCTTGAAAGAAAGGTAATTCTTCTCTCTCCTCCCCAACCTTCTCATCAGTTGTTTCCTTTCACCATGCTCCCTCCCTGGCGGTGTTTACTAATTTGTGATGAAAATGTACAATGAAAGAAGGTATTTCTTCTCCCAGTTTGAAGGTAAAACACCTGTGTTCTTTCAGCAGTTTCAAGACTTCTGATTTAATTTTACACGCATTCTGATGTGCTCCCTTTCATTATTTCCTCCCCACCCCCCCAATATGTTATTAATTCTTTTTATTCAAACCCAACCGAGTCAATGCTTAGCAGGGTCATTTTATTTAGATTCAGAGAGCTTGAAATGCTAATCCTTGAAAAGGAAATGGTTACAAATGGAAAGCAGATAAGGTAAAAGCTTAACGGTGCAAAATTATCGGAATATCGCTCCGATAGGAGACACGGGTTGGAAAGCAGGTGCCGAAGAGGTGAACTTGCGCTTTCAAAGTAACTCACTGTGTGGTTGGTTCCTGAAATGCCATAACCTGCTTCACAATCTCTTATATCAACAGCCTTCGCGCAGTTACGGTATTCCCATGCACATTACCAAATCACCTCTGCCTATGTGTGTGAGAGCCTCCTCACCAGCATCAGATTCTGGTGCTTCCTCCCTTTCCCCCGTGGCTAGCAGTGCATCGCTTGCATTTGACAACGTAACTGGAAACCAGGACGAAGTGCGGCCGTACACGAGTGTTGTATGTTCCCATGGAGATACTCCACTCTCCTCACCTTCAAAATCCTGTCTGAGCTACGAAGCTTCACCTGTGCGTCATCCAACCAGCAGGAGTATCTTCCATGATGAAGGTATAGCTGTGACTTTGCATGCTGCTGCGTTAGTTTTCTCGCTATATGTAATGAGTTCAGTTGTCGGTGGTTGTGTCCTTCTATCGCCTCCCAGAGAAGAGTCACCTGGCTCCCCACACTTAGGTACCAGGTGAATACATTTTTGTTCTCACGGGCCTTTTAAATTCAATGATACATGTCGGTGTTCATAGATATTTGCTAGCTGTTTTATGTTGCTTTTAAGTTGCCTTGTTTGTGTTGGTTTTACTTGTCTTTTATTTATTTGTAATAGGTTTAAGGGGTCAAATATTGAACTGTGGTTTGCATTTTTAGTTATCTATAAACCACCCCCAAAGAACTCAGTTATATGGGTGGTAGATAAATGTAATTTAAAAAAAACCAAATGGTCATAAATTAAGGGTCCAACAAAACATTTTATGCACTTCCCTAATTAGAAAGTCTGGTCTTCTCCTCTTTGTCATTCTGAGCTTTTAAACCATTTAGTTAAAACCATTGCTTTTTTCTAAGGCTGATTTTGGAATGAGTGATTCGGGAGATACAATTGGAATATGTCTCAATTATTTTAAACATTTGCAGAATTCTGTGAAATACAGTCTTTGCCTTATATTAAGGACACACAATTTAGATTGGGGAGAACTTAGTTTAGATTTGTTCTGAAACCTAGCAGTGCTTTAAGTACAATATCAGGAATTCACATTCTGTGAGAGAAGGTCCAGTGCTTTTGTATCTACTTGTGATTGACGTTTCAGAGATGGATTGAATCGATGTATTGCACTTCAGAAGTGAAGGTGGTAGAAAAGCTCGTGTTTTAGTTTGCCTGCCATCTTCATGGAAAAATACATAGCTCAAGAAAATTCTTGCACATATACAGCTCTCAAAGTATGATCAAGAACATAGGGAATTGCCTTATGCCAGGCTGACAAAAACTAGTGGATTGTGACACTCTCTGAATTGTGTGAATTGGTGCCTCAGTGTGCGTGTGTGTGGGGGGGTTGTAGTATAAATAAATATAGAGTCTTGAACTCAATTACTGTTCTTCCTTTGTATTCATCATCTCCTTTGTTCCTAATAACTCACACACGCAATCAGAATTGCTCTCAATGACCCCACTCAAGCAAGAATTACTTAATAATGATTATTCCTCAATAATGTTTAATCACTGGAGAATCCCATGTTTTTCCCACCAGGAGTGTTATACAACCAGTATTAAGTGTAAAAGCATATTTTGATGAATATGTTAGAATCAAAGTGAAAACATTTGCTTCAGCGTAGAAATATTTGAATGTAATAAGACCTCTCTTGCAAGCATTTCTAATTGGGGCACAACAATTCTGTGCTCCAGTAGGAAGCATTTGATAATTAGAAAGTTTCCTCCTCCTTTTCTTTTACAATACAATGCAAGAGATTGGGGGGGTCATTTTCAGCCTGGGGGCCTCATTTCCCCTTAGGCCATGGGTCAGCAAACATTTTCAGAAGGGGGCTGGTCCACTGTCCCTCAGACCTTGTGGGGGGCCAGACTATGTTTTGAAAAAATGTATGAATGAATTCCTATGCCCCACAAATAACCCAGAGATGCATTTTAAATAAAAGCACACATTCTACTCATGTAAAAACACCAGGCAGGCACCACAAATAACCCAGAGGTGCATTTTAAATAAAAGAACACATTCTACTCATGTAAAAACATGCTGATTCCCGGACCATCCATGGGCCGGATTTAGAAGGCGATTGGGCCGCATCCGGCCCCCGGGTCTTAGTTTGGGAACCCTGCCTTAGGCAGTCTTCCAGGGACCATGGGCAACAGGTATGACTTGTCTTCATGCAGAAGGCTGCAGGGCAGCCACGCATAAGCCCACGGTTTCTGTACAGACAATTCCCCATTTACGTGGCAACGTGTGTTTAAATGAAATCACATATATTTGGAACACCATCGAAAAAGCCTCTGGAAACCCTTTAAAAACCTTTGAAAAAAACAAAAAATCCATCGAACCCCACCACTCCGAACCTCCTTGCTCAAACTCCCAACTCTCTGTAGGCCTCAAAGGTTGGTGCAAAGGCTCCTACAATTGCACTTTCAAAGGCTTGTGGGATTGCTAGGTGCTGCTTTGTGCCATTTTTGTGCTCTTTTAGGGGTGTTTTTGCCCCTTTTCCGTGCCATGTCCATGTTCGCGGTGATGCACAGCCGTTTATACCTTGAATGCACATAAGTGGGGACTTGCCTGTACTTACATCTCTCCTACCAGGCAAGCGAGAGGACTGTTCTTGGTCACATTCCACTGTTCAAGGACACATTCAGCCAGGCAGAGGACGGAAGGGGTGTGGCCTAGGGACAGGGGGGCACAACTGGGGAGAGTCCCGTGGGCCAGCTAGGGAGGCCTGGAGGGCTCCTTTTGGCACCCGGGCCTGCTAGCAAAGGAATACGTTACACTTTTGATGTCAATCTCCTACTAAGTAAATTCAGCACAAAGCACAAGACTGTTTCAACTCCAACCCCTTTCCTAGCGGTCTAATGTAACCCCAAGGCCCCCTAACAGTCACAGATCCGTCAGACTTTTTAACCCCATTAGGCGTGTGGCATCTTGCCAGAAGGGGACATTTGCAGTCCGTCTTCCTTCTCTCTCAAACACACAGGCGCATGTGTACACCTAGCAGCTTCTCTGCATCCCCTCTGTTGTTTTAAAATACCTTTTTGCTATGTTCCCCTAGATTTATATAGTTTGCTTGCGCTTGTTAACACGGGAAGTTTGCCCTTCGTGATTGAAAAGCCTTTCTGCATTTCTCACCCCAGGGGAGGTTTCAAAGTGCACTATAAAAATAGTACATTTGTAACAGCGCAAATACACGTTCTGACCAGGATCCAAGGAGCCCTTTTAGGCATATGCAAAGTCTTGCTTGCACAGCAAGCTTTTTGCTTCTTTGTTTCTGAAAAGCATCTGCTCGCTGTGCATCAAAGGGTGTTTTTGAGGCTTCCACAGCATTCAGGGCTGGTTTGTTGAATAGCAGGTTTGCTGTCAGGGAAGAAGGGACTTTGAAGCCCGTGCGTTGCTGTGGAGCATTGCACCTCTTTGGGTCCTGGCTTGCATGTCTGTATGCAAACATGCTCATTTCCTCGCATCTTTTCCTGAAAAGAATTACCAGTACCATCTATTGCAACTGGATTATTTGCTTAGAGCTGCAAAGTGATGGTATACAGAAACAGAGCTTCTCGCTACATGAAAGAAAGAAAGAAAGAAAGAAAGAAAGAAAGAAAGAAAGAAAGAAAGAAAGAAAGAAAGAAAGAAAGAAAGAAAGAAACATGGGCCCTGGGCCCTGAATTTTACATTAGCAGCATCAGTACTAATTAGCCATTGCAGTAGATATCACTGAAATGTGTCTTAATCTTTCTGTCTTTTCTTGTATTTTTCAATGTTATGCAGGCACACATTATCACTGCACATAGTATTTCCTTTTACTCCAGTTTTCTTTGGACTTTTAATTTCTTACGAAGTGTAAGCTTCTGTATGTATATAAGTACATGGTAAATTATCAAGTCATCCACAGCCCTTTGGTTGGGATTGAATGGTGGCAAATAGGCAAGTAAGCGACATGAAGAATTTGAGACATAGTTGAGATTTTTCTAGTGATTGCACGAAAACAAGAACTGATTGTTGCCCAGGCTTATGATCTAAAGCAGGCATGTCAAACCTGCGGCCCTCCAGATGTTTTGGACTACAATTCCCATCTTCCCCAACCACTGGTCCTGCTAGCTAGGGATCATGGGAGTTGTAGGCCAAAACATCTGGAGGGCCGCAGGTTTGACATGCCTGATCTAAAGAGTCTAGCTCTTGTACAGAGGGAAGATTCTCATGCATGGGTTGACCCTCTTAAAAATGTTTTTACTACAGCAGTTCCCACTGCCAAAGAAGCAAGCCACAGTTCAGTTTAACAAGCTGCTTGTCTCTTCAGCTGTTAAACTTCAACAAAGGTTTTGACTGAACCTGCTGACCCCCTCTGTATGCAAATACAGAATTTTAGATTACAGCAAAGGTCTTTCCTAGCAGGCATATTGTCCATACATTTACGGTCAACGTTTTGCCCTCCTTGAATAATAAAATAATAAATAAAAAAATTCCTTCAGTAGCACCTTAAAGACCAACTAAGTTTTTATTTTGGTATGAGCTTTCGTGTGCATGCACACTTCATCACGGCTACCTACCTGTAACTAAAATAATACATGTTTGACCTGTCATGATGTGTGTGTGTGTGTGTGTGTGTGAATTCTTCTGGATGCAAAAACAAAGTGCTATTTTAATGGTAAAACACAAATGGCTATAATGAACTGTGGTGTTTTTTTTTTAATGTACAAATATGTCCTAGATGGTGCCACAGGTATACAACCCCCAAGAACATCCAGCCCTTCTACAGGGCATATAAGGACAATAAAACAAAAGTTTGTGAACTTGGGGTAAGCATTGATTTCTCATTAACGAAGATTAAAACCTTTTTTTAAAATGAATAAATCAATGGTGTACTACCTTTTGGACACTGACTCTTTTAACATTGTAGGGCTCCCTTGAGTAGGAGTTCTAACAAAGGCAAGAAGAGGAGAGAGAAGGAAGCAATTAGGGTCTCTACTGGCTGCAGGTATGAGTGAATAGCATGGATATAACCAATTTCAGGCCCACATAAGTCCTACTGTGTTGAGTGGAGCTTACTTGCTCATAAGTGTGCATTGGATTGCAGTCCTACTGTCTTCCAGCCTTCAAGCTGTGCAATTTACACGAGCCCCATATAGAGAGCACTGCAAAAGTCCAGACTAGTTGTAACCAAGGCATCAACAACAAAGGCCAGAGCTGCTTTTCCCCCCAGGTATAGTTGCAGCCACTAAACTATCTGCTGCTGGTTAAAAAAAAGAAAGTGCTACATCTCTAGCAACATCTTACTTCACAGTAAAGGTAAAGGGACCCCTGACCATTAGGTCCAGTCATGTCCGGCTCTGGGGTTGTGGCGCTCATCTCGCGTTATTGGCCAAGGTAGCCGGCGTACAGCTTCCGGGTCATGTGGTCAGCATGACAAAGCCGCTTCTGGCGAACCAGAGCAGCGCACGGAAACGCCATTTACCTTCCCGCTTGGAGCGGTACCTATTTATCTACTTGCACTTTGACGTGCTTTCGAACTGCTAGGTGGGCAGGAGCTGGGGCCAAGCAACGGGAGCTCACCCTGTTGCAGGGATTCAAACCGCCGACCTTCTGATCGGCAAGCCCTAGCCTCTGTGGTTTAACCCACAGTGCCACCTGGGTCCCTTACTTCATAGTAGCTTTTGTTAATTTGTTTAGGACTACCCAAATAGCCTGTACAATGAAGAACAGTTAATGTTTCAGGCGATACCTGAATAGCATGAAATTACTATTCTTTGCTGTATGGTTGATGGTAGGTTTTTAATACTTTGTGCTGCCTCATAAAATGTATCTTTACCCTTTTCTTGTCTGTGGCGACTTTATAGTTTTTAAAAGTCTAATCTATGTGCATTGCTACCTTGTGTTAAACAGGACAACTAAGGAGCTGTTGGAGTGCTCAGCAAGTAGAGTGTCTTTAATCAAGCGATCCTCCTCTCTCCCACATAGTCCTATTCCATTTGCATGGTATGGAGAGAGCAGCAGGAGATCCAATTCTTCCAGCAATCTGCCTTCACCTACCAGCTCAACTGATCCTTCCTCTGAAAATCTAAGTCCAGCTAAAAAGGGGTCCAAGGTAGAAAATGCAAAGTACCTTCTCCCCAGTGCATGGAGTGGCTTAAGCGAGGTTGCTATTACTGGCTTAACGCAAAGGATCTACGTTATAGTAACTGCAAGCAACATGTTCATTGTTCAGCAAAAATGTGATATGAGCATTCCAGGTTGTCTTCTGTGTCTCTTCAATGAATGTTATCAGAGTAATTTATATGCTAGTGTCAAACTGCCAAGTTCAGTGTGGACTTGATGCCAGCATATATAGCTGGACAATCTTTGTTCGGGCTTTTTAATGAACTTGCTTAATTTGTAGACGTGTAGGGGGGAAAACCATGGCAGGTAACAGGTACAGCTCTTTGGCTTTCTTGGATAAAAAAGAACCCATGGGAACCAAGCATGAAAGAAAGGAAAGAGGGAATGTGCAACATGTAATGTTCAAAGTTGCCAAGGGGGGAGAGGGAACAGGACCCACTTCCCTGTTAAAAGCCTATCACTGTATTTGCAAACCCAAATTGTAGGGCAAACCCTCTTCTTTCCCAAAGCTATTGTCCCATAAAATTATATTGAAGCTTTTTCATAATACAATAATAAAAAACCCTATTCTAAATGAAAACAAAAAGGAAAGAGAAATCCATGTTCCAGATCATGGTTTGAAGGCACATGATGCTGCAATCTTGCAGAAATTATGCACAAATTAAGCTTCTGCAAAGAACCCTCTCCTTCTGCAGTATCCAGAAACTGTTGATCGGCATGGCCTCATTGCTCCAACATCCATTTTGCTTTTTTTAAAAAAAATCCTGCGATTTTTATTTTGTTTTATTTTTGCAAGTTCTCACCTAAAGTGCAAGTAAGTATTTTGAGCCACACTGAAATATGTTGCTTTGACTACCGCATTGATTGTAGGGTCAGCTTTAACACATCCCACTGAAATATTGGCACATTTTAAACAAAATGTCACTGTTCCATCTCTTCATTTCTTTGTCATTCCCGCTCCTTTCACCAGACAAGATGTTCCTGTCAAGCATCTTGGGTATTACGTTTAATTCCATTTTGAAGTTCTTCTGAACTAAGAAAAATTGAATTGTTTAAAATGAATGTTGGTCCTTTTTTTCTTTTTAACGTGCTTGCATGATGCTCTTAGCATGGTAGCTTGCAAATAATATTTTGTACAGCTTCATCTCTGCAGCATTCCTTGAGAATCCCTTTGACCAATATGAGGGTGAAAATGAAATTCAAATAGTTTGTGTGATTGTTGTGCTCTGAAAACACGCCTTGGTTGATGTGTAGCCAAGCTGAGACTGTCTCCAGGGCAAGATGCTGTCTGCCAGTCAGTGTGAGCAATACTGAGCTGGGTGCAGCAGTGGTTCTGCTCAATATAAGACAGCTTCCTATGTTCTCCATTGAAACCATATTACACGTCTTCCATTCATATTAATGAGGTCTGCATAGGCCAGGTTTCGCGGGTCTTTTACTGTTCTTTCCTGCACACTGCTTCTGTCCTTTGTGGAATGTGTGGACTGGACTTTTGTGTGTACGAATTGAACTTTTATGGGAGCAGCCAGCCAGAACCGCCAAGTTGTAATTTCAACCAAGGAGTTCAGAACCACGGCGAAACCACTGCATATTTGGTCATCTGTGTCCAGTAGGGGATGAATGCAAAAAGAACCTCATTTGAATAAAGCCGCATTTAAATGCCTTTTTAAAAGGCAAGTAAGTATAAATAGCAGGTAAATGAAGTCACCGTCTTTTACGAAGCAAAAGGGGGAAAGCTTAGTGCTGTAACTTGGCTTTTTTCATCTCTTTGTGAAATGCATTTTCAGATCTTGGTTTCACCGATTCAGGGCATCACTTTTTACACGGTGACACACTTCTCTGTTATACACCATACAGCCCTTTTCAATTGAAACTGGTTAAATTACATGTTTGCTACAGCTCAGTGCTTAAATCAAAAGCATGGTCAGCACCACTGCTTCTGCTGTGTGGCTTTAAAGAAGGGGAAGCCCTGCAGCAAAGATAAAATCCTAATCAGACACTATATTTACTGTACATTGCCTTGTGCTTTCTGTCTGCAGTCTGCTCTTGCCTTATCCTAGCTTCCTGTGTCAGTGTTTCTCGACAAAAGTTAGGCTTGAAAACCGAGAAGAGCTCCTCCTTGAACTATCAAGGTGGCAACATTTGCTTTTAACTCACTGGTTGTTAAGTAGGTGGTTACATAGCAAGTGCTCATGTTTCTGAAGCTACAGCTGTGTTCACCTGACCTGCGTAAAGCAGCCCTGTTAGACAAGCCCCCGCAACTGATCGTGGTCTGTGCAGCGGGTCATAGCCACCCTTCTGACTAGGGGCACCGACTTGTCCCCCACATTGAGGGTGCGCGGCCAAGTGACAGCATCCGGCATGTGCCGGGAGGGAGCAGGACTCGCAGAGGGCAATCTTTGCGCTTGCTCATCCCAGCTGCCGTCTGGCTCCTGGGCTGCCAGGCGGGAGCTGGGGCACACAGAGGATGCCTGGCAGGGGGTGGCGGCCCCCTCAAAATATGGGGGGAGCTGGTGCCCCCTCTGCCCCCTATACCCGGCGCACCTGCTCCTGACACCAGCATAGTCGTTGCTTACCTAGATGGGACTGGGGCGGGGATAAGGCTGGGGCTATGCCAATGAAAGTGAGACCATCCATCTGACACTACCACCAGTGCATCCACATGAACCCACCTCCTCAGCCCCATCCATGTAAGCAGCAGTCATGCCAATGTCGAGAGGACAGCTCCTTCCCAGCACAAAACCTCTCCATTCTTAAAAGTCTCCATGGAAAAGGACAAATGTTGGACAAATGGCTCAAGAGCAGTGACAGTGACAGAGATATTTAGGAAAGGAAATTCTGTTAAGGTCCAGATTAGGCTTGATCCTATCCTCTACCTCCCCCATTCCGCCACCACCCACACTTTTACTCAAATTCAGCAGCAGGCAATGTCGCCAGTTTTCATGGGAAAGAATAGAGTCAGAGTGCTTAGTCACCCAAGCCATATTTCATGTAAATCTCTCCCTAGGAGCTGTTGCTAAGCCAACAAGTCCACCAGATGTGGCTGTCATGCTCAGAAAACACACCTGGGGTGATGTAAGGCAGTGGCGAGAACAGGCACAGCACCTGAACCTTCCACCATCCCACTCCTTTGTAGGTCTGAAAACTGTGCATGCAATAGAAAGGGGGCAGGGAGAGAGATTTTGGATCAGGAAAGCTGTTCAGGGAAAATCAGTTGAGCACCACAGCCACAATTGTGTGAGCAAATAGGCCACCACCCTTCCCATTCTGCACGCCTGCATTATTTGACTAAATGAAAAAGTGTTGGGAGATCTGCATAATCTCTAGCTCGGCCCAAAGCCGAGGCTTCCAGGACTACGAAATGAACAACTAAATTTCAGGGCATGCGCAGGAGGTTGTCTTCAAAGGAGCCTCCTGGAAAAACGAAAGTGTTGTGCCTCGATGTTCTTTGTGTTTTACAAACATCACAAAATAAAGAAACTTGCCATAGCATGCAGAACTTACTGGTGAAAACTAATGCTTAAAATTCTCCTTTGCATTTTAGCCAGAAATATTATTCATTATGTTTTTGGAGTATGCTACAGCCAAAAGCTAAAATTTAATATATGAATGCTTTTCTGTTTCAGTTCTCCTTTTAAGTTTCACCTCCAAAACAGATATGGGTTTATGTATGGTTGACATAGCCCATTGCTGGTTTTTAAGAGTATGTGGCCTGTTTGTTTTCAATTAACCTCAAAAGCTTCATAAGTATCTTGATTTTGGGGGTTTGTTTGTTTGTTTGTTTGTCTGTCTGTCTGTTTGCTCATTTTAACTGCATTGTTGCTGTTGTTTTTAGCCTGGCGTATGCCATTGCAGGATTCCTCTAATGGCAATTTGGATGGATTTTACCAAATGTACATATCATAAAGTGCTTTGTTGGGAATCGCTCCTCGTTACTTGTCTTTGCTATAAAATGTGATGTGTTTCTCATTGCATTGATAAGGGGCAAAATGTCTGTTTTGTGTTCATTTTGATTGTTGAGCTATGCCTATCTTTCAGATAATCAGTGTGGTTGTCGCACAAAACATGGGGAACAGAATAAATTGTTTGATAATATACAAAGTTACCATCAGAAGGAAAGGAGCAATGACTCCATGAATCTTTTTGATCCTGATCGCAGGGGGGGGACGGGACTTCCTTTCTGGCTAGGGACACACACACCCCTTAAAAAAAGTTACTTGGATGTTGTGGTCAAATAACAGCCTATCCTAATGAGAACATTCTGTATATCATGGAGATCAGGAATTTCTGAGGATTAGCATTTCCAGGCCTAGAAATACGTCAGTGGATCCTTCGTTTCTGCTGGGTCAGATTATTCCAAACCCATCTTCTGCCTCATTCCATTTCATTTATTCTCAGGGAGTCCCCACTGGTGGACATCATTTTTCAGTTGCAGCTGTTTTATTTCCCAGGAATGCCCTGGAATGCCACAGCTAAGGTGTTGGGGGTGGAGATGGCAGGCACCAATGGGACTCCTTTGCTATCATTTACATTAAAAAGAGAGAATTCTCCCTGCCACTCCTGGTGCCCAGCCTGCTTCCAGCAACCCATTTAAAAATAATAATCACCCACTCCCCCCCCCCATGCTAAAAAATCAATCTTTTGGCAGCCCATTTTCATGCACACACAAACCCAAATTCTTGCCAACAACTGTTCTCCGTCAAGAGCTTTCAGCTCCGCACTATCTACAACTGCAAGCCAGGTGTGCAGAAAGCTCTGTCTTCATCACTTGCAGATAATGACATTGCATTTCGTTTTTCAAGACATTGTAAAGAGGAACACTTTGAGTTTCCTTTCATACTCCACGGTATGTGAATTATCACAGCCATTCCTGAGCTGTGTGTGCCTAATCAGCAGGGTGAAGCCAGTTCATTTGGACATTTAGGCCTATTCTCCGCCATTTGACTGACGGGTTTGGTTTTCTTCTTTGTCTCCTTACAGAATTTCACTTTCAATGACGACTTCAGTCCCAGCAGCACCAGTTCAGCTGATCTGAGCGGCTTAGGGACAGAACCGAAAACACCAGGGTTCTCACACTCCATAGCACTGTCATCTGATGAGGTATCCGTAGCAGGAAATAACTCCCTGTGCTCCCTGTGGATTACTTAATAGGCTAACAACTCTTGGCAGAATTTAACTTTGCAGGGGAAATACTTTTTATGACTGCAGCTCACAATCAGAAACACCACAGGATGTGTCTGTTGGTGGACTTGAACAAAAAGTTCAGTGCACTCCTCAGAAATGTACAGGAAACAATGCCATTTGTTGCGGCCTAATGCATTTTGAGTCAAAGACTATATGTGAAAACTGTTTAGGACATCATATATCCTATAAAATCATAGCCCTGTACATAAATTCAAGGCACAATACAAAGTGTTGGTGATGCCCTTTAAAGCCCCAAACAGCCTTGACCCTGTATACCTGAATGAGCATCTACACCCTCATCGTTCAGCCTGGACACTGAGGTCCAGCTCCGAGGGCCTTCTGGTGGTTCCCTCACTGCAAGAACAAGGCAGAGGGCCTTCTCAGCAGTGTGCCCACCCTATGGAACGCCCTCCCATCAGATGTCATAACTATACAACTGAAGGCAGCCCTGTATAGGGAAGTTTTTAAAGACTGATGTTTTGTTACATTTTTATATCTGTTGGAAGCCACCCAGAGTAGCTGAGGCAACCCAGTCACATGGGCGAGGTACAAATATAATAATAATAATAATAATAATAATAATAATAATAATAATAATAGGCAGAAAACCAGCAAACTGTATGAAATTGCAACTACATAAATGCAATCACATAGGATTATATGAAATGCAAGATCCATTGGAAATAATAAAAAAACATGGCTAATTTGGGTCCATTAATTTCAGTGGATCTACTGTAAAGAAAATTTGGTTGGATCATTTATACAATCGTACCTTGGATCCCAAACACCTTGCGAGTCGACCGTCTTGGCTCCCTAACGCCACAAACCCGGAAGTGAGTGTTCCGGTTTGCAAACTATTTTTTGAAGCCGAATGTCCGACGGGGCTTCCGATTGGCTGCAGGAGCTTGGAAGCTGTGCCTTGGTTTCCGAACATTTTGGAAGTCGAATGGACTTCTGGAACAGATTCCGTTCGACTTCCAAGGTACGACTGTAAATGCAAATCAACAGCACCAATATGTAAAACAACATTACTGCTTGTATACACACTGGAACAGTAATAATAAAAACTTTAGACTGCACACACAGCCTACATTTAAAGCACATGACTTCCCCAAAAGAATCCTGGGAACTACCGTAGTTTGTTAAGGCTGCTGAGAATTGTAGCTCATTGAAAGGTCAACTGCAGCCCCCAGGGTTCTTTGGGTGAAACCATGTGCTGTAACTATGGTGTGTTTTTGTCTCAATGGGTGATAGAAATGAGTTCAAAAGCAGAACACCACCTACTGCTGGACTGTACCACTTCAGACTGCAGGTGGGGCAACTTTGTATGTGACTACACCACTGCATTTAGGCAAGCCTGTCCAGGCATGTGGAAAGTTCACATGTGTTTAAATCCCTTTTTAACTTTACTGTTGATTTTAGTTATCTTTTGAATGTTTTTAAATGCCTGTTTATTGTTAACGTTTAATGTTTTATTCTTTTTGTAAACCACTTAGTTGTTGTTTTTTAAGACTCAAGCAACATAGAAATTTTGCAGCCTAAGTGAATAAACTATTTTCAGTACATATACGACAAGCATCACCTCTTCTCTAACTTCTCTAGTTTTGAAGATACGGGGAGTTTTCATCTTTGAGTGGATCACTCAAATATAAATTCTCCCGGAAATTGATACAGCACATGAGATGCTGGCCGTGCATTCCACTGGTTGGCTTGCTTTCCAGGGCAGTGAACATCATAACTAGCAATGCATCAGATGTTGCAGGCCAACCTTTGCTTATTTGAATTGGGCTACTGTTGAGTAAATGGCTCGTTGATTATGACCCTAATTAGTTACATGACTCTTTGTGCCTTCCCTTTTTACACACAATTCTTGTCCCTCAATACCCCCAGTCCTAAAACACACTGTAGAGAGGAAAGGCCACACAAACTAACTTCCCATGATGAAACTGTGTTTAATACTGTGTTGTTTCCCAAAAGAAACTATATTCAGGATTAACCCTTTGTGGATTTAAGTATGTTAGAGAGCATCAGCTGCTGCAAGCCAAGTACAATTGAGACTTGAGTGGGAAGCATGTTCAACTGGGTGTTAAAAGGCAATCACTTTTCCTGCCTCTTCCATGCCCCATACATACTCGTCTAAATCATATGGATATTGGTGTAACCTATGGGTGGCTTCCTACTCCCAAGGATGGTTCAGGTTAGGAGTTATAGCCATGTGCAATCAAGACCTCCAAGGTTAACTAGCACTGACCCCAGATGGTAACTTGTAACTTCTTGCCCTATTAACTCATGGGTTGGGGGAAATTCCCGATCTGTTGATCTCAGCAAAGGTACATAACTATAAGTCAGTTGAAGATTTCATCCACTAGAACCATCATGGCATCTCCCTCCTATGCTAAACAAATGTTCAGGCAAATCCTGCTTATTTGAATGCATGGGTAACTAATACTAGCTCGATTATATCTTAGAAAAAGACACATTTCTGTTAAATTGTTGTCCTCAGCAGGTTCCCAGTGATCCCCTAGTTATTTAAACAGGTTATTTAAACTTTCTGTATTTGTATCCATAATATGTTCTTTCCCATTTTCTTTATTGCTGACTCAGAGCTTGGATATGATTGATGACGAGGTGAGAATAATAATGAGATATCTTGCAGAGGGTTGTACTAAGAGGTATATAGCCATTTCTTTCCCATTGGCACATTTGCTTTTGGGTAGCAGATTACGGGATTGAAGTGCATGCCTGCTTCTCTTCCCTCACCCTCAAACCCTCCCACCACAACGCGAATACTTCTTCTCCTTTGAAAACTCTTTCTATTGTGTCGGGGATTTTTAAAAGGCCTAGTTAGATCCTGGGACATAAAGGCCGGATTTTCATGTCCGGATTGGCAGTATGGACCAGACAACAGAAAATTGCTTTTTCATGCAACCTAAAATTAATGCGTGGGATTGGCTGCCATGAGATGTGATGCAGCATCTAAAAAAGCCAATGCAATTCTGGGCTGCATCAATAGGAGTATAGCGTCTAGATCAAGAGAAGTAATAGTACCACTGTATTCCGCTCTGGTCAGACCTCACCTGGAGTACTGTGTCCAGTTCTGGGCACCACAGTTCAAGAAGGATACTGACAAGCTGGAACGTTTCCAGAGGAGGGTAACCAAAATGGTCAAAGGCCTGGAAACAATGCCTTATGAAGAACGGCTTAGGGAGCTGGGTATGTTTAGCCTGGAGAAGAGAAGGTTAGGAGGTGATATGATAGCCAAGTTCAACTATATAAAAGGATGTCATATAGAGGAGGGAGAAAGGTTGTTTTCTGCTGCTCCAGAGAAGCGGACACGGAGCAATGGATTCAAGCTACAAGAAAGAAGATTCCACCTAAACATTAGGAAGAACTTCCTGACAGCAAGAGCTGTTTGGCAGTGGAATTTGCTGCCAAGGAGTGTGGTGGAGTCTCCTTCTTTGGAGGTCTTTAAGCGGAGGCTTGACAGCCATCTGTCAGGAATGCTTTGATGGTGTTTCCTGCTTGGCAGGGGGTTGGACTGGATGGCCCTTGTGGTCTCTTCCAACTCTATGATTCTATGAGTGATGGCCACTAGAGGGAGGAAGAGGATTTTACCTTTATATTCCACCTTTCCTTCAGGAAACTCAAGGTGGCACACAGGGTTCTCTCCCTCCCCATTTTATACTCACAGCAACCCTCTGAGGTCCCCCAGTGAGCGCCATGACTGAGTCGGGATTTGAACCCTGGTCTCCCAGGTCGCAGTCCAACACTCTAACCTCTACAGCATGTTGGTTTGTGTGCAAGGTTGTGGAGGGTAGAGTTTTATCAATGGCTACAATAACAGCTGTACACTATGCCACCTTCAGTTCAGAGGCAGTGTGCTATGGAATACATCGGGTGATGGATATTACCTTCATGCCCTGCTTTTGGACTTCCGAGTGGCACCATGTTGGCCACTGGATGCTAAACTAAATGGGTGTTTGGTTTAACCCAGCATAATTTTTTTCTTGTTTTGTGATTCATGTTTGCATGGTTCCCTGGTCACTGTCTCATCTGAAGGGATGCTGCCATTCTCAGATGTATGCAGTCCAAGAGAGGAACTCTCACCTGTGCAATGTGCAATGTGGTGCTTTATTGAAATGTGCCCTCTCGTGGCAATAGTTGGTACGTGCCACTTCTGGATGAGCTCCCTGATACGGTAAATACCATCTCCCACCATGAGAAGGCCACATTCAAACGAAATCTTTGCCGTGCCAAATTTACTTGTCTTAAATCGGCACGTATCAACTTTGAGATGAAAGTAAAACAATAGTTAGTCCTTCAGTTCTCAGTACCAGAGGGAGATTTTCCAGATGCGTGGGCTGCTCTCCAGGCAGTGCGAAGCCATTGAAACTTGGGCCAGGAGAACCTACTCACTTTGTCAGACAACAGTTTTCTCATCCCCACGTATTTCCACAGCCCCACTTCATTTTTTAGTACTTTGTATCTGTCGCACTAGATGGGCTTTTTGAAATTTGTGGACTCCCAGCAATCCAGTTTTTGTGGTCTTGCACATGGATAGGCACATCGGGTATTTGAGTGCCACCAGAAAGTGTGCTGCTGTGATGCCTCTCTCGTGAAGCGATGATGCCACCTCCGCACACCTGATCTTTGAAATATGCTTGTTACAGATCCTTGATGATGGACAGTCTCCCAAGCACAGCCAGTCCTTCAATCGCGCCTTTCAGGAATGGAGCGTGCAACAGGTTTCCAACTGGCTAATGAGCCTGAATCTAGAACAGTATGTCCCTGAATTCACTGCCCAAAATATAAACGGAGAGCGTCTCGTTCAGCTGGATGGCAGTAAGCTTAAGGTAATTGCCTCTCACTGTGGCAAACAAGATTCGGAATTCTGTTTGCGCCCAAGGGATCTGTTAACGGGATATAGTTGTCTTGAATGCCAAAAAAATAAAATAAAAATATTCTTACCACTAACAAAAGCCCACACTAGCAAGTAACAAATAATGGAAGTGGTGCAAGTAGCTGGAGATTTTGATTATGCTGCTGATATAATAACAGTTGGAATCCTGAATACATCATTATCTCTGAAAATAAAGCCCTGGGTGCACTGTACTCGGTGTTAAAAGTTAATGGGCAGTTTTCAATATACCAAGCTTAATTTATTCTATATACGAAAAGTGTTCTCTTTTTTTCAACTTGAAAAAGGACAGTGCTAGAGCACAAACAAAATGGCCTACGTGGCCAGGGGTATTGCATCTTTGGCCAAATTATTAGACTTTGGTTGTATCACATTTCACTTTGTGCCATGCTGAATAGGTAACTAACTGCCTCTGCTTGCAGTGTTAATTTTGTACCATTAATGTAGGGAAATGACCAAGGAAATAGTCACGGGTCACTTTGAATGTAGAAGATGCAGTTGTAATAATACGTATTAATGTTACTGTGTATTACGCACGCGCACACACGCGCACACACACACACACACACACACACACACACACACACACGAAGGTGAGTTCTATCCTCCATAAAAATAGGCAGACCCAGAAGACAGCTTCCAGGGGCCCAGCAGGGCTCACCAGTGCCAACACTTGCCCTGGGCTCTTCACATTGGGCAGTTGGATCTGTGAGCCTCAACTTTAGTTTCGCACAATGCCCTGTAGTCAGGCACCCCCAAGGCACTCTGGGAAATTAGAAACGATGGCTCCCAGCTAACTCTTGAAATGCTGCCATCAACGCCACTCTCAGGCAAGCTCAGGCAGGCTCAGGGTGGGACGCATCAACGTAAAAGAGGGCCATAACCCATTTTGGCTAGGGCTCTCTTAAGTCTGGGGCCACCCCTGTAGATATAGATATGTGTACACACACACACACACACATTCATTCGCCCCCTTATGCACACATACCCTTTGGATCTTTAAACTGCTCCCCATACAGCACCATCAAAAGGCGCTTGTAGATGTCAGCTTACCCACTACAACTGGCACCATACCTGGAAGCAAATCAAGAAGTAGCTCATTAAACACGTTCTTGCTGGGCTTTGCAGCAGCTATTTGCTAGGGAGATGTCGTCGTTGTTATTCCCCCTCATGCTGATCCTGCTTGTATTTTTAGGAAAGCAGGGATCAGCCTAAGGGATCGCTTCTGGCAACATCTGGCTTTTAGGCAACTGGAACCCCCCACTTGGCAGGCTGTCACTCTAGAGCAGCACAGGCCCAGTGGTGAAAGCAAGCGTTCAAAATGCACCTTTCATGGCCCGTACTCATTAGGTGAGAGCAGCTCACACATGCAGGACTAATTTAAACCAGTCCTTGCATATCTGGGAGGTTTTGTATAGGGACTGATGCTCAGTTCAGGATATGCAAGGTGTGACGGATTGGGCTGGCTTGAGTAGAACTCCAGGGTGTTAAGTGTTAAACCCAGCCTCTTAGTTGATTGACGGCATTCCATTCCATAAGGGGTGGGACAGCCACAGGTTTAAAGAGGATGGGTAGCCTTTAATTCTGGAGGAGAGAGGGTTTTGGGAGCGGGAGCGTGTGGGAGGTCGTGGAGTAGGTAACTAGAGTAGGTGTAGATGAAGAATTGGTTAGGTTTGTAATAATATGCTTAACAAGAACAGTTCTATTGAAACCACATGCTTGTACACATGAAACTTGAATGCAACCGTTACGATTTTAAGACATTAAATGTTAAGTTAAAGTGCCATTTAAACTACCGTCGGTGTGATCTTTCCAGCAGAGGTGTCTATTGCTCATCTGGTGGGGATACTCATTAAAAGGACAAAACCCCTATCTAAGGCAGAAGGGATAGTTTGTTGTCCCTTGAGTGCACCGAGAGGGGGAGAAGAGGGAGACTGGTTCAAGGGTGACACAAAGTTTCCTCGGGAGGGAGGAAAGCTTCTCAGTGGGGAAAGCTCAAGTGAGGAGAACCCCTTACTGGTGTGTACACTAAGAATAGTGTCATATTCACCCCAGAGCTTAAAAAGATACCGGGCCACGTTTGGGCTGGAAAAGTACTCTCATTTTATTTGTAAAACCCACAAGGGATAGTGGGATTACAATAAGGTTATAGAGAAGAGTAGAGAGGTTTAGTGTTACCTCAGAAATCCCTAATAGTGCTTTTTATAATTTGAGAGGTTTGAAAACAAAAGGCGTAAGGTGGGGACCACTTACGTCGCACAAGGCTGTAAGCAAAGGCAACAGGGGCTGCCTTTATGGATACCATAGCATTAATACTGTGGACTGAGGAAGTTTGCATGCAGTCAAATATTGCACTATTCCTTTTTTGTACAGAAGGCAGAGGACACTCTTTTTGCCGAATGAGGGTGTCAAGCTGTGAAAGTACATTGCATTATTCTCCACCCAACTTAAATGTTTAGAAGGCGCTACGAATTAAACCATTTCTCTCTTTCCTTCCTTGGTTTTAGGCCCTTGGCATGACATCTTCCCAAGACAGAGCTGTCATTAAAAAGAAAATTAAAGAAATGAGAGTGTCTATAGAGAAAGCTCGCAAAGCTCAAGAGAAGATGGAAAAGCAAAGGGAAAAACTTAGGAAGAAAGAAAAAGAGCAGCTTCAGAGGAAGCCCCGGAAGCCGGAGAAGCGCTCACCAGATCCAACAGAGGGAGCTAATGAGCAGTGATGAATAAGAGTTGATGATTATTCTATTAGGAACCGGGGAAGAGGCTTTTCAGGGAAGAAACTCAAAAAGCGAATCTTGTTTTCCTTCCCTACCTCCTTGTCTTCATTACACAGAGCTCTGTACTCATATCTGAGGCTTTAACTAGAATAAATAGGGGAAATGAACACTGTGTAGCTACACTTTCCTGCAGTTGGTGGACATGCTGGTACTTTTGACCTACTCGGCCGGCTGCAAGCCATGACTGCACTTTGAATATTTCTCATAACTGGGCTGGCAAACCAAGTCTAGGCCAGCATTCAGAGCCTTTCCCTTTCCCCACCCCCACTCCATCCTCTCAATTGCCCTCCTTTGCATTGTGCTGGTTATGTCTGGCCCCTTCCGTGAAATCGCCATAGGACGCGGTAGGACGCAGCTTGCTGTGTACTGTAAACTTGAAGATCGCCCCCAGAAATGGGCAACGCTTGAGAAGCTTTCACTGGACCCGTGAAAGTGCGCAAACTGGAGTCGACTGCGTATCAGTGATCGTTTGTTTTCGCGGGAACAGCCGCCCCGCTTTGACACCTCAACCCCCCCCCCCCAATTCTCTGAAGCGGAGCTCGGTTCACAGCCAAGCTCAGAGAGGTGATGCTGGCTTCATCTCTACATCCATGGTTTCAAGACTTGAAACAATACAGTGGAGATGACAGGCAGCAGGGTCAGAGAGGGAGGCAATCCTTTATATATATTTTTCCATTGTGAACTACCCAGCAGTTTAGCTCAAGAAGGAAGCAGGGCCTTAACTTGCTAATATGAGAGCAGAGAGTAACATTTACCCTCTTAGCATGCGGGTGAGGCTAGGTTTCTAATACTAGGTTGGGCTTGTGCTAGAACTTTGGAATACAGTTTTCCCTTTCTTTTCCTCGGGGTTGGGGGGGGGGCGTCCCTAGCTACTCTTTCCTGTAGCATGCTATATGAGATTCCTTTTTTCAACTGATAACCCTTGTTTCTTTTCTAAGGAATATGCCCCACCCATTTTCAGCACAGAGCATGGGGGGTGGGGTGGGGGGCTGATGAGGGGCAAGGGGTGGATGGGAGCAAATATGAGACTGGCTGGTTGCAGACCTGGGATTTAGCCTGCTGAAATTGACTTGCAGAATGAACCCTAGAGTTAAGACTAAAATGTTTACTTAAAGGGGGGGGGGAGAGAGAGATGCCAATTAAGACAATGTGAGTTTCAAAATTAAACACTGTCCCGTTAGTAGAATGATGCAGTGGAGAAGAAAGCGAAAAGGAATCCCAGTATTGCAATCGAGACTTTTCAGTAAATGATGGGCAATAGCCTCAGTTCCCTTTGGGGGTGTTGCACAAATGCAGAGGATCTGATTCCAGCCACCTGTTCTGTGGTTAATTCATTTCTGGTTAGCTCTTGGTGCTGCCTTTCACAGAACTAGGGACTTAAGATTCAACAGGCAGAAAATTGGGCTCAAATGATGAATGCAATTAAAGGGATTCTGTTAATCATTTGTACATTTTAGCAGCCAGATTTACTTTAAAGCCTACATTGGAGTGCTGCTAGCAAGTCCCATACAGTGCAGGAGGTCACATTGTCATTTCAGCCAATGATAGTCTCTCCCCCCCCTTTTTTTTCTTTTGTACATGTGTTGCTACATGTGGCTCATCTCTCTGATGACTTTTTGCATCCCCCAAAGCCCAGTGCAGGTTCTCTTCCCCCCCCCCATGTTTCCGATACATCATTTGAACTGAAAATCTGCAGCTAGAATAACAAAGATCTGCAGTCAAGGACACTTGTTTTAGATATATTGATGCTTTGGGGAGGTCATCACACCCCGTATGACTGGAGAGAGGGCACTTTTTAGGCAATGAAAAAAAGGCTTCTCAAGAGGCAAATTCAATAGAAAACTCTGATGGAAATCTGGTCAGAGTAGTGTTCTTTGGTTTATTTTAAGAGGTTAAAAGGTTTTGTTTAGATAGAAAAAATTATCTGGGAGAAACGAGATGTACTATTTATAGCTATGAATGCATTAAGGTTAAATGCATTAGATGCTCATTTTCTCTTTTAAGTTATGTTTACATGCTTGTAATTTAAACTGGATGTATATACTAGTAACATCTATGAGCACATTCCTCTGCTTTACATTATTTATATCCTCTCTTTTGTTTTTCTAAGATCCCTGGGGGGGGCTATATTGCGTTGTATATTGATTTTTTGCATCCCTGCTGTTTAGGACCATGTAAATTGGGTTTTATCACCGCAGATAACTACTTTTGATTTATATCCCGTAATTGTTCTCTTTCTTCGTTTATTGCTTGGTGGCAATTTGGGAGTCGAGCACTGAATTTTAATCTGATTTTTTAATTTTTTTAAAAAAAGTGAAAGTGGTCAAAATGTAAAAGAAAAAAGACACTCCTAAAGAACTACAGTTAAGAAAGAAATGCATAAAATGCAAATGGTGGAGCATATTTGAAGCAGAACAGACTAGGCAAGGGGACAGAGTTCTCCTCCTCATGGACACAAGCCAGCTTTTGCTTGTTCCTCTTTCTGCTCCTCCTGCTCCTCCCCTAAACATTTCTGAAATGTTCCTAAAAGTGTTTCCAATCTTTCATTTAAAACAAGATCAGAAGGGTATTTTCGATGTCATAGGAGTAGCGGTCCTGGCATGAGCATTGCTGGAGCT
This sequence comes from Zootoca vivipara, assembly GCF_963506605.1. Lineage (NCBI taxonomy): Eukaryota > Metazoa > Chordata > Lepidosauria > Squamata > Lacertidae > Zootoca > Zootoca vivipara. Next base: position 31,501,457 of record NC_083287.1, on the reverse strand, counting down.
TGTTTCTCAACAGTTTTCAGCCCGGCAACCACAGCTTCTTCCCCTGCTTGCCTTTCAAATGGTAGGAGAAGATGCGCTGCGCAGACCTTGCCCTTTGACACACACCTACGGAAGACACAGCCAGCCAGCATGGACCAGGCGTCGGCAAATAAATGCTCAGCTGTCTGGGCTTCCCTTGTTTGCAGCCAAAGTGAGATGTGCTCCTAGGAACTGTAAGCCGCCTTTAGTGTTCAGGTGACAGTCAAGAGCATTTGGTCCATACAGTATACTGGAACTGGAGAGTGGAGCACTTCCTCCTCCTCCTCCCCTCATTATTAGCTCAGATTTTGCCAATCCTGAGCATTCCCCAGACCTGTAATAAAAGTACACTGATCTCCGGAGCATACCCCAGAGCTGCTGGGGTGGTGGGGGTGTTGCACCGACATTTAGCCATGTTTGCCCCCAAAGTGTGGGCTCCACCTGATTTCCTTCTCTTGCTCGTTCCATTAGACTGTTTAACACCGAATGTCAGACCACCAAGTCAGACACATAAACTGAGAGCCGTTTCCAGAGCGTCGTCAGATAGAATTTGGAATTAGTGCCATTTATTTAACATTCAGACCAATATGTTTTCTGATATAGGAATAAATCCTCTCGGTTTCTCTTATTTATAACCATTGAAACAGTGCTTAAACTGCGCCTCAGCAGGAGAAAGTGTGGATCTTAAGTATAGGAGGGGGAAACCCCGTCAGCAAACTTGTTTCTTTGCAAAGAATGCTGGGAAGAAGAAAAAGAGATGTTTTCTCAAGACTGTGTTCATTTGCGTAGTTTGGAAGTGTCTAATAATTTAAGAAAAACTGTACGTGTACAGAGGGTATAGAGTTGATTTTGGACTTATTTTTCATTGAATCAAAATAATGAGATGCTCAGCAATACTGGAAGGTTTTCAGAGGTGAACTGTTTTGAAAACAGACTTGTGTGTGCCCATTTTTGCACACAAAAGTGGCTTCAGAAGTCGGGCATGGAGCCTTGAAACATATAGGCAGAGCCCACAAGAGGGTGCTAGTCAAGCAGACCCCAAGGAATATGACTCTTCACCACAAGGCAGGAAAGAATTTGACTCTGGGCCTAACCTCCTGCATGTTAAGCAAGTGGAATGGTTGTCCGTTAAAACATTTTATAGTTGAGGGACCACAAGATTTTAAACACGGCGTTTTCTTAAAACTTCTATTTCCCAGAGTTTTCTCTGGATGTCTTTATGCATGTTGTTCTTTTGGCAGAATCAATTTAGTAGAGATTTGCTATTAAGAAGAAATCACTTCTTTTGGATATTTTGTAAACTGTATGCTTGAATTCTATTGGAAAGGTATGAGTAGTTTTTCGCCGAGCCGGATTGTGACTTGGCCAATCAACACTTGCAATTGTTGAGTCATTTGCATTCACAGTCCCTTTGGGTTGATGGTTTCTCCTCCTTCCCCTTTATTTTCATTGCGTTCCTCTGACACTGGAAAGATGGCGATTTGAGTCATTCCCATAACTGGAAAAAGAAAGTAGACCTTTTGAGTATAAGGTGCATGCATCTTATTTGGAACGTGAAGTTCGTTTTCTGCAAATAGTGGTTGCTTCTTTAATCTGGATGTTTGTGATGCACCACACCTCTCCACTTACTTTAGTGCACTTCAAATAGCCATTTTTCTTAGTATTCTCATAACGCTGTGAAGGCAACATCAGAGGATACAGAGTACGTGGGGGGACACCGATGCTGGATCTCCCCCTTCTGGAAACTGGAACACTTTTCTCATTGAGTTACAGTATGGTCTCCAGCTATTGACCTAGGCCAAGGATGGGGAAGCCTTCCAGTTACTGAACGACAACTCCCATCATCCCTGACCACTGGACACACTGACTGAGGTTGATGGAAGCTGCATCTGGACGGCCATAGGTTCTCCACTGCTGACTCCCGACTTCTGATTTTATCTTCACAGTGCAGGAAGGAGCTCCCACACCCTATAGGGAAAGGTTCACACACTCTTTCTTGCACAACTACCAGTGAAACAAATGGCTTGAAGCAGCGGTGCTTGGTGAATGAGCCTTTGGCGATCAAAAATAAGTCATCTTTTATTTCCGAAGGCTGGGGGCAGCCCTGGGGTTAGCGTTGAATGGACATTGATGGAGCCTTGAGCTTATTGTAAACACTCCTAGCTGCACAGGGCCCCAGCTAGATAGGAAAAGGATAACTCAGAACTACTGAAGTAGACCCCAGAAGAAGAGCAAAAAAAAAAGCCAATTTAAAATGCCAGCGGAACTGCCAAATGACCCCAGGAAAAACTTGCCCAGCCAGAAATATTTTCCTCGTCTGTCACTTTAGCTCTTGCTTTTGTAAGGAGTTTTGCATTCATAACTGCAATACAAACCATCGGTAGCTTAGCTAGTGTTGCGTCTGGCTAAAGCAAGACAGCCCAAAGCCACCCTTGAGAAGTGCACTGTGTGACCCCATTGCTTTGAAACGGAGTGTTGGCTTGTCAGTCAAAGGGGAGGGGGAGGGGGAACTGCGTGTTGGGGAGGTGTTAATGTATGAATTGCATGTTATCCTGGTATTTTAGTTTTATTTTTTTAGTTTTGTACATCTAGGTGTCAAATCATCTGCATGGAAGATGCTGCTGCAATGCCCTGTCTGAGTTCGTACGCTTGTGCTTTCTTAATTTGTCCTTCTTTTTCAAAAGATTTAACTTCCCAGGAAAAACAACATCTCTCTACGTTTAGTTACTTGGAGGCATTAAGATAAAAACAAGAACACACACATACACAAAAATCCAGTTGCCCTTCGTATTCTTACAGATTCTTTTTTTAAAAGAAAAAACTGTGATTAATTTGTTAGTGTATATAAACTTATTGCCAATGAGTATTGTTGTTAGACAACGAATGCAATAAATGAAATACTGACTGAAACTCCTCAGTGGAATTGTGCTTTGTCCTCACCAGCTCACTGCAGCTCTGGGGAAGGCTAGGCCCACAAGCATGGTGAAATTTGCATGCAGCAAAGGGGGAAAGGAAATGCGAGTTCTGTCTTGGAAAGCACCCTGGGCCTCCCAGCATTAACCCTTAGCTGGCAGAAGAAGAAGAAGAAGAGTTTGGATTTGATATCCCGCTTTATCACTACTCTATGGAGTCTCAAAGCGGCTAACATTCTCCTTTCCCTTCCTCCCCCACAACAAACACTCTCTGAGGTGAGTGGGGCTGAGAGACTTCAGAGAAGTGTGACTAGCCCAAGGTCACCCAGCAGCTGCATGTGGAGGATTACGAGTTTATCGCTCTTAACCACTACACCATACTGGCTCTCTACTATATTAGTAGAGCATGATATACTTAATCTCAGGGTTGTGGGTTCAACCTCCACATTGGGCAAAAGAATTTCTGCATTACAGGGGGCTGGACCAGTTGACCCTCATGGTCAACCTTCCAAACTACAATTCTATGAAATGAGTTCTACGTCCGAGCCTCTGACCTTATTCAGCATAACACCCATGTAGAGGAGGTGGCCTTTATGCTTTCACCTCAGACACTGGAGTTCTCAGAAGTTGACAAGTACATTTTGCTGGAGTTGAAAATCCTCACAGCTGCATTATAGTTTTCCTTCAAACGGGAAAGCTTTTCACAAGTTTGGAAAAAAGCACAAGGCTTAGGACTTTCTCAGAGGCATGAATGTTGTGATTAGTGCCTCTATGTGCTGTATCAGCCAAATAAATACCTAGAAAGGCACAAACCTCTTGAGAACAAGCCTCCTTAAAACCAGATTCTTCAGCTGCCTTGACCAACCGACTCAAACCTGACTTTACAGTCCCTCACCCCGACTAAAGGACAACAGCCTTGGTTCTTAATTTAGAATTTAATATTGCACTTGCTTACCGGGCAACTTTAAACCAATTTCAAAGTAGCTGGGCAACAAATGTTCTTTCGGTCCACCAAACAACCCCCATGCTTTATAAGCAAAACTGCCTCAGGGAAGCTTGGCTGAAACCAGCCCTGCCCAGCTGACTTAAAAGCTTAGCGTGAAAGTAAAAAAGCAAGGCTGCAGCAAATACTTGAAGTGCCTGTTCCGGAAAGACCAGAAGGTTTGATGTAGGATTAAAGTGTTTGCATAGGCAGGTCCCACTATCCACACGCTCGCTATCCAAAAATCGGCTTATATGCATGTAAAGTATTATGCTGAAACCTTGCTATATGCTCCACAGATCCAGACAGCCAACTAGCCAACTTCCTTTGTTTGTGCTTTGCTGGTCAGTGGCAGCCATTTTCTGGTGGAAACCATGGAGAGAGTGGGGGAGCAAGATCCAACAAATCAGTAAGCAGGATAGATGGGACAAATCATCCATTGACACACACACACACACACACACACACACACACACACACCGGCTGCAGCTATTTCAAGAAGAAACCATGAAGAGGGTCAGGGAAGAAATCTGACAAATCCTGCATTAGAAGTATTCCATAGGAAGTAGTGGAAATCATGGATTCCTTGTCCAAATGCTTGCCTAACAAACAGTTTCCACAGAACGCTTTGTGTTTGGTAAGCAAGACCTGTGTGTACTTTCATTGTCCGCTGATCCTGTCAACACTTAAAAGTTTAAACTAGTTCTGTTGTCCCAGTTCCCCTAGAAATCCTGCGGTGTTATAAGACTACTACGGAGGTGTTGACAAAGTGGCAAAGTTTCTTTCGGAAATCCAAAGAAACAAAGATCATCAAGCTCGAGACAAAACAAAATGACCGCCTCGGTTTCTCTTTTGTGGTTGGCTGTCTTAACTGTATTTTGTTCTGAAATTGTTCTATGGGACTTTGGACCGCAATAAAGATTTATTATTATTAGTTGGGGCAGTTGGGTAGGCATTCCGTTTTGTTTCCAAATGCCTTGAAACCATCTCCCATCCTTGGAGCACTACAGACAAAGACACACTCAGGAACACATTTGAGTGTGTATTTTGAGGCAACTGGTCATAAATAACTAGAGCTAATTCGGGAGTGAAAATACAACACTGGTGGGTAGTAAAAGCACCAGCATAAGGCAAGATGGAGAATATCAACTAGTTGCCTAGAGAGTGTGGGTGCATTTCCCCTTTATTTCCATTCTGACTAAGGGCACTGTGACAGCTTTCTTTGCTCTCCATGCTATAATTATACAGCCAACTTTAATTGACCACTACATGATGCTATATGGGACCCAGGTGGCGCTGTGGTTAAACCACTGAGCCTAGGGCTTGCTGATGAGAAGGTCGGCAGTTCGAATCCCTGTGACGGGGTGAACTCCCGTTGCTCGGTCCCAGCTCCTGCCAACCTAGCAGTTCGAAAGAAGGTCAAAATGCAAGTAGATAAATAGGAACCGCTCCAAGCGGGAAGGTAAACGGTGTTTCCATGTGCTGCTCTGGTTTGTCAGAAGCGGCTTTGTCATGCTGGCCACATGACCTGGAAGCTATACGCCGGCTCCCTCGGCCAATAATGGGAGATGAGCGCGCAACCCCAGAGTCGGTCACGACTGGACCTAATGGTCAGGGGTCCCTTTACCTTTTTACCTTTACATGATGCTATGACACCCTCATCTCTCTATGTGATCCTCAATTGGCTGGAATAGCATAGGGAAGACGTCTTCTAAAGTTTTATTTTAAAAATTGCACCGAAGCAGCAACAAATCAAGCAAGCAAGCAACGACTGAGGAGAGGCAGGAAAAACTCACAAAAGGATCAGCAAGGAAGGAAGTTGCGAAGACCTTTTGCCCCCTCCCCACGTTATCAATTCTCTTAGCAAAGACTGAAACCCATCAAAACTGAGTACCACTAAGAAGAGGCAATTACAGCTGCAGTTCAGAATATGTAACCACTTCATCAGTTCAGTAGAAAGCTGCCCAAACGATAAGGGAAGACTGTCATGGAAGGAGGCAGTGTCTTAATATCTCCAAACATTGCCCACAATGCCTCTCTGCAGCGAACCTTAACTCTTGATAGATGTAGAAAATAGCTACAGTGACTTCAGAAAGGCCAGCAATGAAGACAACTCACTAGTAGAAGCAATCGAAATAGATAAATTAAAAAATTGTCCAGTAGCACCTTAGAGAACAACTAAGTTTGCTCTGGGTATAAGCTTTCGTGTGCATGCAGTATCTGAAGACGTGTGCATGCACACAAAAGCTTATACCAAGAACAAACTTAGTTGGTCTCTAAGGTGCTACAGGACAATTTTAAAAAAATTATTTTGATTGCGTCAGACCAACACGGCTACCTACCCGAATAGTAGAAGCAGTAATTGAAAGACAACATTTTTAGGGCAAAGGATTTTGGGCATAATATTGAATATGACGCGTGGTTGAAATTATGGAACCAAACTTTAAGATTTACAGCATGTACTGCCTTGAAGGAAAATATATATAAAATGATGTATAGATGGTATTTAACACCAGTTAAATTAGCTAAAATGTATAGAATGAGTGATAAAGCATGCTGGAAATGCAAAGAGAGAGATGGTGAATTTTATCATATGTGGTGGACATGCGATAAGGTAAAAAGATTTTGGGAGATGTTATATAATGAATTGAAAAAGATGTTTAAATATACCTTTCCAAAAAAACCGGAAGCATTTTTGTTAGGAATAATAGGAGAGATTAGAAAAGAAGATCAAGTACTGTTTATGTATGCGACAACCGTGGCTAGGACATTGTTAGCCCAAAAATGGAAACTACAGGAATTACCAACAATCGATGAGTGGCAGATGAAAATGATAGACTATGCTGAACTAGCTAGACTGACTTGCAAGATCCGAGACCAAGGAGAGACAAGGTTCCAAAAAGACTGGAGTAAATATGTGGACTATATGGAGAAAAACTGTAGATCTTTAAAAACACTTGCAGGATTGAATTAAATCCTACGAATTGACTAAAAAAGCTAAAAAGGAACTGCAAAAAACGGAGTTAACAAGAAACCCGCATGAAGGGATGGAGGGAAGTCACAGCTCGGCAGAGCAAGATGTAAGAGGAAAATATAAGATGTGTTGTATAAAAGATTGTGTTTTTTTATTTTAATTTGTTAATTGGAAAATTGAATAAAAATTTATTTGAAAAAAAAAGAAAGACAACATTTTTAGCCTGTTATAGAATGTAGTATCCTCCTAGCAACGCACTAGGAAACTGGGGAAGAAAGCTACGTAAACAGAACAGGTTAGGATATGTTGATCGTCATGCAAAGCCCATACTACCGGTAGTAGGGTGGGAGGTTTGTTGTAAATATGGCCACATTTTCAGGGATAATGGAGCAGGGTTTTTTTTTTTAGCCCATGGGCAGCATTCCCTAACGAGCAGCCTCCCAGAGGTTGTATGCCCTTGCTGAGCAAGGGCAGAAGCAACAAAGTGGATAAGGGCAGTGGCAAAAAAGCAGATGGGGCCAGTGGCAAAAAGCGGTCAGTGCAACCGATGTGCAATTCCACCTCGGTACAGTAGACGACGTTCCAGCCATTCAAATGCCAGAGGTGTGCTGAACCCATCTCTCTGTACAGGCACGCAAGCAGCTGGACCACAGTTCAAGGACACATAACACACAGCAAAAGCGCTTGAGGAGGGGTACAGCACAGGGCTGGTGAGGAGCCTACCAAAGGGAGAAGCAGCAGGATCTCAAGGGCTGGGGGTGAAAGAGGCTTGGATGGGTGGACACATTTGGTCCATGGGCTTGAGGTTCCTGACCACTGCCATAGGGTGATGGGCAACCCAGTAGCTTCGAGATTGTATTTCAGAGACTGCTGCGATTGCAGTTTTCATAGGATGCATTTGGCTGAGATCAGCACAACCCAAAAACGTTTGAGAAATTGTTTACATTTACTTTATTAAGAAACCTAATTGACTTGATCCATGCAGTTGAGCAATTCATTTGGCAGCCAACTTTTAAGTTAAAAATCAGCCTCTGCGATAAGAGTAGAACATACTGTAATATCCCTGCATTATACCCTTTGCATAAAGTTGATTGCATAGGCTCTCTGCCCAGTTATTGCCGGGCTACTGCTAATAAGGTGAGAAAGAATTTCTCCTCCTCACCTGCAAAAGGAAAGGAGAAAGGAAAAACCAACAGACTTCTACCCTTCAAAAGACATTACCCAGCTTCTGCTGCTGCTGTTAGATGACACAGATTATATCCAATGAGCAAACTGCCAGTGGGGCAAACACTTTCTGTACTTGTGAACTGTAAAGTGAGCGCAAGCTGTGCTTTGGGGTTGAAAAGGTGGTGCTTGGGCAAGAACCCAAGAACAGAGACCAAGTCAGACCATTATACAGCCAGACCACTGGGTCCATCTAGCTCAGTAGTGTCTACACTGAATGGCAGCAGCTCGCCAGCGTTTCAGAACTGGGAAATCTCCCATGCTTACCTGGAGATGCCAGCAGTCAAACCTGGGACATTTCGGGTGCAAAGTGTGTTCCTCTCTCTGAGCTCATCTGCTTCTTCTCTCCAAATATATAGAAGAGGTTTGGAGACATTATCCCACAGCACTGCAGGGCCGTGGCATGGTGCTCTTTTCAGAAAAAGAGAGCGGTTTGATCATACTAACCCTAACGCAGCTATGTGTCATGTGTGTCGGAAAGCAGGCTTCCACTTGCATATTCCTAGCCAGATGACGAATAATTGCTGCTCTGCACATGGTTTCTCTCCTGGGTGCGGCTACTGGGAGGCACGTGGAATTCTTTTTTAAAAATGCAGACAGTGCACCTATCAGATGTTCAGAAAGAGGAGTGGGGAATGGATTTAGACCCATCTCCACTTCCTTTGGGGCAGCTGATAATTGCAATTATTGCTCTTTTTAAAAGAGAGGAGGAGAGAGAGAGAGCTCTGTGTCTATAGACCGAGTGGAATCAGATCCATCCCTCTTCAGGTCACGTTTGAAGCAGGCATTAAATGTGCCTCTGCCTAGGAATGACAGAAAGGCATAATTGCTAAGCATAAAGATTTCCTTAACAGTGGAAAAGGTGGTTCAGGAAGAGGAGAAACTCAGAATGCATGAGGTCTCAAATGTCCTTGGGAACCTTTTAGATGAAAGCTAAATCCTCCAGAAGCAGCAGCACCAATTAGTCGTTAAGGATTATCTTTAATCCCCACCCCACCCCACCAACAAACTCACCCACCCCCACCAATAAAGTCATCAATGGTCATCCAGAAAAACAGCAAATTAGCATCCATTTCTTTATGGATGCAGGCATTACTTGAGGTTCTCTGTTAAATTGCACTCTCAAAAGAAGTCAACATAATCTTCCAGTGTTGCTGCTTTCCTTTTAAAAACTTTTCTTGTGTTACCTCCTTCTTGAAGTGGGTGGTGGGTGAGGAAGGCCAGGAACATTCTTGTCAACTTTTATTGCAAAGTGTGTTGAAGTTAGCCATTTGAGAACTGCATCTGATAGGAAGCTTGGCTCAGATTAAGGCTGACCTTTTCCGCTGTGACAAAGTCCAGGATGAGCAAACTACAGTTCACAGCGAACAGCCCTGTGAAACACGGTGCCGATAAGCAGCTGATTGTCGTACACATTTGCAACTGAGGACCCCTGGATTATTGACCCGTCGTCGACATACACTTGGGTGACTATAGGCTTCTCAGAAAGGATGTCCTGGATACGGAGGACCTGAAAAATTGTGAAGATCAACATCAGCTAGTCTGACACATGCTATAAAATCTGTACTAATGAGTCATGAGGCTGCCTTCTGTCACCACTTTAAAAATTCCACGTTAACACAAGTTTGGTCTGAAAACTGTTCAAAATAAGTTTAATGAACTAAAAAGGTCCTCCTGTCAAATTTAAGGCAGAATCTTCTTGCTAAGGATGAATATCCTCTCATTCCAGAGTGGCTTACTGTCCCCCACCCCCACTGATGTTGGGCTTCAACTCCAAACCAGCACAGCCAATGGTCATCTACAGGGCCAAGCTCTCATTTATGCTGGCTGAAAAGCTTCCACACATTTTATCACACGTCTTGCCAAAATAGTTCCTACTAACCTCTGAACCAGGAAGGTTTTCTGGATCAAAGGAGATGAGTTTCATGGCATCAGGATGGCATCCCAGCCAAAGGTCTCCAGTGTTTGGATCGACCGATATGTTGTCAACTACAGTGTCCACCGGCAATACCTGAAGCACATGGAAGAAGCCACACAATGTGGTAAGTAAAGCGTGCAGCTGACATATGCAATGCTGAAAATTCATTATTTTACCCATAGCTAGCATTGTTTGCCTGACAAAACACTTTTAAAAAATTATTTTTAATTAAACATTTAAAAATGCACATCTTGCTTTTCACCACGCTTGTCTCAAAGTGGCTTACAACAGTAAGGTACGCAATACGCAAAATTTAAAAGGTTTAAAATAATTAAATTAAATTTAAATTTAATCTCCAAAATTTAAAATTAATCTCCAAAATTTAAAACATAAATTAAATCTCCAAAATTTAAAACAGAAGGAGGATGAGGAGTATAACACCTGAGAAGCATTCAGTTTGCAAAGGCTTCACCAAAGGTAACAAATGGATGGGTATGCATGCACACACGTTCTAAACACAAAATAATATCAATGGGTTTGTGTGGAGGAGAACAGCCTAAAGTCCATGGTTTGTTTCAGAGATTCAGCATACCTGCATTAGGCTCATTTCTAAACTGGCCATGGCTTACCTTCAGAGGAGTTAAACTCAAATTCTCATGCTTTTCGAAGATGTGAATGCTTAGACCGAACACGTCAGCAACATAGACATACCTTGAAATGAAATTAAACAGGTGAAAGTCTCTTTTTAGCTACAGGTAAGAAAATAACTTCGACTTGGAACACAATGAAATATTTCATGAATGCATTCATAAGAGGAGCTCAAAACATAAGGCCCTGGTAATTTACAGTGCCAGATTCTTTTAGATACTAATTTGTGTGTAGTCCTCCTTCCTTCCTCTGGGAGATTCCTAAAATATAAATGAGTTTACTTATGGCAGGGGTGGGGAATCTGTGGCCTTCCAGATGCTGATGAACTACTCCCAGCTTCCACCATCCCTGAACATTGGCCATGTTGGCTGGGCTGGTGGAAGTCCAACAACATCTGGAAGGCCACAGATTCTCCACCCTTGCCTTCTGGTAACTGATCCTAGAGATTCACCCCTAGGATGAGGGAGGCAAGCACAGGCAACACCGGGCACTGCTCCAGAAAAAAGGCGGTATATAAATACAATGGATAACTAAATAAATGGGATGTTATACCTATGTATTCCTCAAAACAGCAAGGAAACCAAAGATCCACCAGACAGTTCTCCCTATATTCATCCTTGCTAACCCATCTCAATTGGAGAGCATGCTCTCAAACAACGGTATTCTGGATTGGAACAGGACTGTGGGCTCATGCACTCTGCATGCCTCCTCTTTTTGGAGGGGGGAATGATGGTTTGCTGTTATATCCAAACTATGGTTTGCACAAACAAACCATTCAGATGCAACGGTGTTTGATTTGCTGAGAGGGGGGATGAGGAGGGGCTGTTCCGGTGCAAGGCTTGTTCATGCAAACAGGGAAATGTGCACTTAGTACAATTGGGGGGGGGGGTTTCCCACTATCAATTATCTCACAAATAGTTATTTTATTTCTCTGCCCTAAATAGAAGTATGTGAGTGGGATGGGGAGAAGAGTCCTTATCATTCACACATTGCTCACACATTGATTTAGCGCATTTAAAAGTTAATCCATCACTTCATTTTCACATTAAGGTTGATGTCAAGTATGACATTAGCACTTTAGTTATTACATTTCAGGAAAACAAATACCACATTAGTTTAGCAAGCAGGGCTAGCAACTAAAAAACAGTCGTGCGCCCATCAGATTTCTTTTTTTTAAAAAAAAGAAGAAGCATCTGTTTGGAAAAGAAGCAGAAAGTGCCAGTACTTTAATGTCAACAAAAACCAACCCGCACTCTGCTGCTTGACGCTGTTCTAAAAACAGCTCTGGGAAACACAATGTGATTGGACAAATGGAGGACCACTGTAGGGACTGCCACCCACCCAATTGCATGAGAGATGCTGTGGATACAGAAGTCACATAGGCATCTCTTGGATTTTCTGCTTGGAGCTCAAGTGAAAAAGCTTTCCATGCAGCAGTGGTGGGGAACCTTTGGCTCTCCAGTTGTGTTGGGCTACAACTCTCATCCCTGACCCCTATCCATGCCGGTGGGGAGGACGGGTGTGTGTGTGGGTTCAACAATATCCAGAAGGCCAAAGGTTCCCCACACTTGCAAAAGATTATCAAGGGGTGTCCTGCCTTCCTCTAGCTTCTTCACTGGCCTGGGTTCAACTAACTGGTCCCACCAGCAGAAGCCCACACAAGGATTTCAGCTCTCCCCCAGCCTCCTTTCCCACTGACTCTGGGGTGTATGTAACAGGAGGACAGCCTGTCAGCTGGAGCAGGAGAGGGCAGATCGCTCTGTCAGTACAAAGCAGTGAAAAATCTGCTTAGCTCTATGTTGAATTCCTCCCTTAGTTGGTACAGTAGAAGATTTGTTTCGCGGGGTGGGGGTGGGGAGAGGAGGAAAACCCTCCAAATAATTCACGTGAGTAAAGAGGGGTTACTATCCACTGGCTGGGACCCAAAGCTAGTTCAAACATAGACCCAGATAAGTCAATTTAAACATTAACAGTGAAATGCTATCGTGCAATGTAGACACTCGGATGAATTACAGCTTAAACCAAGAGACAATGAGTTGTAACTTCTGTTTGTTCACTTTATTGCCAAGATAAAAGTTATCAGAAACATAAGGGCATCATGAGGAACTCCTTGCTGCTGTTTACATTTATTACCCGTTACTGCTCTTTCGTTAGTTGTTGCAATGTATGTGGGGGGTTTTTAAACTGTGCTTAAATCTGAACTCTCTTTCCTGTGTTTATGTTAGCCTCCTTGTAGATTGCATTGACTAAAGGAGAGCAATATTATTATTATTATTATTATTATTATTATTATTATTATCTTAAAAAAAACCTTTACAACGTATAAGACATGCCACCTCCAAGATACCTACTTCCCGTCAGGTGAAATGTTAATGCCATTGGCAGAGTAAAATCCTGACGCCACTTCTTTAACTTCTTTCGGACTGTAGTAGACAACATTTGTCCAGGTAAGGCCTAGGAATGTTTCCAAGTAGACCAAGATGAGCTCTGTGAAATAGTGGTCGTTGGTGGCATAGAAACTGTCAGGACCCAGAGCCACAATATCATTCACACTAGGACAAAAAAAAGGAGAAGAGTGAATAAAAATATGGTTGTCAGCTAAGCTGCTATGTAGAGACATAGCAAGTTGTATACCAGGCATGGCAAGGTTTACAGGCAGGCAGGCTTATTCAGTTTTCCGCCTGTCTTCCCTAACTTATTGCCCGCCTGATGTTCTAGGAATGAAACTCCTATCATCCTTGCTGGCTGGGGCTGATGGGAGTTGGAATCCAGAACATCTAGAAGGCACAAGTCTGCATATGAGCATTCACAGAAGTACAAACAAAACAAAAATCTGCAGAAAACCCTTAATCAGGACTGAACATGCCCAGCGAGTGTGGAATGCTGACCAACTGAAAACCGAGGGCGAAATGGAACCCTGGGCAGAATCCCTCCATGCCACAACATTTCATTGCAGGTCCAGCTTGCAAGTAATAAGTAGCTGTTCTGTATATTGCGCAGAGTGCTCCGCATAAATTTAAACGGGCTCTTCAAAATCAAAGGAGACAGAATTGTTTTAGATATTATATACCTTGGCAGAAGCTCGTGTTTGATCGTTTTCAAGTGCACCAGAGAATTGTCGTCCTCTACAAATTTAAATAGCTCCACCGTTGACTTCTGATGCGGGTGATTTACGACGTAGAGGTAAACAGTGTCATCTAGGGAAAGGCAAAAACTGAATGAGTCTGACAAAACAAGCAATGAAATATGAGTGAACTTATGGAGAACGTATATGGGAAAATGAAGCAGCTCTCAGCAGCTGCCCCATCTAGGGATCTCCTAATGTAGCTGGGAGAGGCTACTGCACTCCACTGTCAAAACACAATCCGGAGGTATGCTGTGCCCATTTCCATCAAATCTTTAAGTGGAAGGATGTGACGGCCATGCCGTCTCCCACATGTTCCTTCCCCTACATTCCCCCTCTCATACCTGCAGGATCCCAGGGCCTGCACAGAACTAAACAGATACCATCTCCTATGACCACTGCAACCTCCAATTTGCAACCCGCAGCCAAGCCTACATAGAGATACAACTTGAGTATGCTACCATCCTTTTGGATGTGCATCTAAAACTGAAGTCACGAGCCAATGCTAAGCACTTTTAAATCCCATTGACTCCGGTTAGAAAGCTAAGCACACGGGAACATTCAACAACATGTCTCAGCTCTCTATTTCGGGTATAGAGAACCTGCGGCTCTTCAGGTATTACAGGACGGCAACTCATCAGCTCCAGCCAGTGGTCAGAGGTGATGGAAATTGGAGTCCAACAACATCTGGAGTGTCACAGGATCCCCATCCTTGGTCTATAGCAGGCATAGTCAAACCTGACCCTCCAGCTGTTTTGGGACTACAACTCACATCATCCCTAGCTAACAGGACCAGTGGTCAGGGATGATGGGAATTGTAGTCCCAAAACAGCTGGAGGGCCAAGTTTGGCCATTCCTGGTCTATAGGGCATTCTTGGAGGCAGCACCCCAGCTATGGAACTCCCTCCCAAGGGAAATCAGGAAACGTGCAAGAATGTTTAAAAAATAAAATTATCCAGGGCTTTAGCCAAGAGTTTCATGACATTCTCATGGTTTAAACTGTTCTGTGTAATGTATAATATAATATAATATAATAAATATAATAATGTTGTTCTGAATTGTTTCATTCCATTTTATTGTTATCAGCTATCCTGAGCTCCCTTTGGAGAGGAAGGAATGGCTACAGATGTGAAACAATAAACAGAATAAATACTATTTTATCAGCCTTCCTTATGTGCAAATCTACTTACCATCCCCAATGTATAAGCTGATCCCATGAGGGTTAAAGGATGCCAGATCAAACCCCCGGCTGATTCTCAGCTCAACAGGTCGAGGGTTGTCTTCTTTTAGATCCATCAGAAGTATTTCTCCTCTTCTATCAGGGGCAAGCGATTTTAACCCGGGGTATTTCAAACCCTTTAAAAACAAAGAAAGCAGGCCTTTTGTCACATGGAGGGTTAGGAAGATCTCAGAGGGATGTTTTCATAACTCATCTGTTTTCCTTGGATATTCATTGAAATGCTAAGCTGTGGTCCACCGAACGTTGCTGAACCACAACTGTCATCAACCCTAACCATGGGCTGCACTGGCTGGGTTTGATGGGAGCTCCTGTCCAGCAACAGCCAGCTGGCCACAGGTTAGCCATCGCTGGTTAAAAATAGCTATGTAGTCCAGGTATATTAGGGCTTCCCCTAAATTCCACCCCTAGATGGATTACGGTATCCCTCAGTGCCTTGCTGTGTGGTCAGTACAGAAACCATGTAGGGGGGACCCAACCCTGCTGCACCAGTCCACTTGGGAGAAGGATTTGTTTTACTTATTTATTTTATACTACTAAGCTGCTTTTAGCCTCTTAGCATGCTGGGATGGTGGGGGAAGGCTAGTAATGGTGACCTAATCTCCAATCCAGCTCTTGCACCCTTTAACCACCAGTCTCTAATGAGCATCCCTGCATTCTGCCCAGTTACGTACAGAGTGAAAGATATTCTGTTAAAAAAACAAGGGGTGTGTTTGTGTGGGAATAGTTCCGGCCTGCAATTTCCAAGTATTCCTTCGGTGCATTGCGAACTCAAGCACAGCTGAAAGACAAGCCTGCTGGGAAAACTTACAGAACTAATGAAAGCCAGGCCATTAGGAAGTATGTCGATATCTTCCGAGCCAGTTTCTGCAAAGAAAAATAAGAAAAATCTTGCTCAGACACATCCATACAATGCAGTAGAGTACAAGGTTGCTTCTTTTAAAGCATTGGAACATAGACTGCCTTATTCTGAGTCAGTCCATTGCACCTTACATGTGTGTAAGAAACATGCACCATGGAATCAATGAGAGAACAGCCCCACTGAACTGTTCCTCAGAACCCCACACCAAGGAGAGACAGGAATTCAGAGGTGACAAGCTGGGCCAATGCTAAATTCTCTTTTATCTGCGGCTGGAAGCTGTGAAAGGCTCTGGTTGCTATGGTGATCGTTGCCCATCCACAGAAAGCAAATGCAATGGAGAGGAATGGCTGAGAGGCTAGCTAACCTTCGGCTGGGAAATGTGCCAGGCGTGTTGCGTAGGCCAAGGCTCTCGTGAAGGTCTCGGGGCTTCCCTCTGACATGTTTGCTCTGCATTGCCATTAGGAGCGCACAACTTGTCACAGCTCTTATCGTGCACAAGTTCAGCTCTCTCTCCCTGGCACACAATGCCAGCGTGCTCAGAATATCACCCTCCAACGATGCTGACTCAGCACCCTCAATAGGCTCCTCGAACGTAGCTGAGGCACACACTGTTCATCCCCTTAGGCAACATCTGACTTTCTTGTCAAGAGTTGAAAGAACAGGCAGCAGGCCCTCTGCTAATCTCAGGGCCCTGGCATATACTCAGCCCTGCTCCACCCTACAAACAGCCTGCCTTCAGAAATAAGGGGTATGGGAAACCTGGTATTATTCAATAGAGAAGGCATTATTATTGTGGTTTTGCCAGAACAAAAAAATAACGAAACACCTAAATATCGGTTCATACAGAGCAAACCACAGTGCTAAAGTAAATTAAATAAATAGCTCGGTGTTCCTTTACTGCCAAGAATGACTAGTTATATAAGAATTTGAACTTGTAAGGGACTCGTGCGAGGTGTATCTCACAAATATTTTGTGGGAAACACAACTGCTGTATGTAGGTTGGTGTTTCCTCAGCAAACGTGGAAAGTGGGGAAAACATGCATTGAGAAATGGAGGAATCTTCAGAGACAGGGTCCTCAGGGATGTGCATAAGGGTGTATCTGTGGCAATACCAATGTACACAGAAAAACTATGTTTGCTGCATAGGGTGTGCAGCTGGCCTCAGCCACTAAGGAAGAGTGCATTGCTCAATCCTTGCCTTACAGGCATCCCCAAACTGTGGCCCTCCAGATGTTTTGGCCTACAACTCCCATGATCCCAGTAGCCAGGGATTATGGGAATTGTAGTCCAAAACATCTGGAGGGCCGAAGTTTGGGGATGCCTGCCTTAGGTCAAGCTTGCAACAACTGCACCAAATGTTTGAGCCTCTGTACAAGAACTAAAGCTTAGAGCAGGCTTCCCTAATGTGGTGCCCTCCAAATGTTTTATACTACGATTCTAATCCACCCCAGGCAGCATGGCTAATAGTTGGGGATGACGTGAGTTGTAGTCCAAAACATCTGGAAGGCATTGAGGGAATAGCGATTTAGAGAGGAGTCCCATCTCCAATACAGTATACTTTCGGCATATGCCAACTCTCATCATGTGAGACAGAAACAACTTCAGGTGCCATTTTACCAGCTCAACATTTCTTGAGTGAATTGTGCCCCTGAGAGCCTCTAGAATCTGCCCCTGTCTAAGGTATGTTGCCAGCGGATCCAAGAGTATTACAGAGGGCCAATTCAAGAGTATCGATTCAAATTGGTACTCTGGTGGTTTTAAGAAAGGGTGAGCATTTACAGAGTACTAGTTCCCCCTGGATTTCGAGTGTGCGACTAAGTCAATAAAAACAAAATATCATAGGAAGCAGCCTAGTCAAGACTGTGTATCGTCTACACCAGTAGTGGCTAATTTGTGCCAAGGTTGCTGGATTACAACTTCCATCAGCCTCAGCCAGCATCCCAATCAGGGATGCCTCTTCAGAGTCTGCTGTAGAAGGGCTTCACACTCCCTATTAAACTCAAAATGCCAGGTATCAACCCTGGGCTGCTTGGCATGCCAGCTGAATGAATGGGTCTTTACCACCAATGCCCACCTGTTAGGGTTTTAAATGTATCTTTTGCTTTGTGTCTTTAACTGCTTTTAATTATCATATAAATAAATTGCCTTGAGGCGGTGTTTTAGAAGACAATTAATAAATCAACAATACAGTAATAGTAATAATGCATAGAATGCCCTCCACTATCTGAGCTGGTCATTTACTTCACTGGTCTTACACTGGTGGGTCAACTGGTGGGTTGCAACAGGAGCATGACCAACATGCATGCAAATATATGGTAAAAATAAATAAATAAGGAAATAGGTCCCCAAATGGATCTTTGAATTAAACGTGGCTCCTGGGTCTGAGAAGGCTGAAGATACCCAATTTAGTTTTCACAACCAGCCTGCAGACCCAATCTCTGTTCTTTTCTGCACAATTCCATATAAATGCTATTTACGTAACAGTAATACCAATGAAGCACCTCTAAAAACAAAACCAAGTACAAAACTTGAGACGAAATCCCTCTGGAAACAGGCCTTATTTAAATAGGCATAGAAAGGATGGAGAAAAGAAAAAAAAGGGAGGGAATAAATGCAAACAAAAGCATGCGGGAGACCTACCAATTCCTTTTATAAGGTGGCAGTTTGGAAGCCGCTTCGGTTTATATTCTCGCGAGGCGCACAATCTATATCTGGAGGAGGAAGCAAATATAAACGTAGGCTTAAAATGGGAAATATGGAAGAGCAAAAGGAGAGCCCTACCAAATCTGCCCCATCTAGGCCAGCACCCTGCTGGCCACAGGGACTAATCAGATGCCTCCAGGAAGCCCACTCACAGGGCAAAGAGAACAACCCTCTCTTGCTTTTACTCCCCAGAACTGGTACCCTGGCTCAGCCTGGTCAACTATTCACATTTAAGTGCACTGTGTCCCTCTACCAGGGGCTTCGGTACAAACATTTCTCCCTATAGCCATCTCTGGTGGGTTCATTGCCAAATTCTACCTCATCTCCATTCAGATGACACTTAGACCTCCTTTGGCTGGAATGAAAGGCTCCCGACTTCCAGTGAGCTTCCCTCCCACTGGCCCAGTCAGTATAAACTGGATATAAATGGCATGATTAATCCAGAAATGCCTTGAGTCTTGCAGAGCAGTCCTTATACATGTATACTCAAAATTATGTCCCGTTGAGCTCAGCGAGGTTTGTTCTCGGCGAAGTGGATAGAGGACTGAAGGCATCACTAGGGCGTGGGTGGGTGTATTTGCAGTGCATTGCACAGAAGAGTGTTTCAGGGAAAGGACTGCTCTTTAATGAGGGCACGACAGTCACTACTGCAACTGACACTGGCTTTAACATGCCAGTACACCACACACCCATGTCTGCCTTTATCTTTCCCGAAAGTGTGTAGCATGGTGAGCAGAAGATTGCAAGATATGGTGCTAAGCTCAGCTCCCAGCAGCTGTAGCAAAGGAAACACCCAGGTTTCACCCTGTTCCCCAACGCCCTCCACTGAGCATGCAACACCATCAGTATTGACTTAATAGTGCCATTGAAAACAGGGGTGTACCCAGGATCAAAACTAAGGGGAGGGACAAGAGAGGGGAAGAGAGAGGGAAGGAAGGAGGGAGGGAGGGAAGAGAGGGAGGGAAGGAAGGAAGGAAGGGGTGGGTGAGGGAGGGAGGGGGGAGAGAGAGAGAGAGAGAGAGAGAGAGAGAAGGAAGGAAGGAAGGAAGGAAGGAAGGGGGGGAGGATGGAAGGAAGGAAGGAAGGATAGAGCTCCCGTCCACCGTCCGCCCCCAGCTCAGGCTGCTATTCCTCCCTCCCACGTTCCTGTCGCTGGCTGCAGCCGCGGAGGGGGCGGAAACAGCCCGATTTCCATAACCCGCAGCAACTTTTCCCCTTCAGTTTTCGGAGGGGAAAAGTGCGGGTTATGGTCTGTAAAATACGGTAATTTTTTTTGCTTGGCGGGGGGCAGCTGCCCCCCTGCCCCTCGCTGGGTACGCCCATGATTGAAAACATGATTCGGAAGCTAGTAAAACTTGGAAAGGTAGGAGGAATCAGCCACACCCTGCTTAGCTTTATTGCAAGTTGTGCCCTCAAATGCATCTATTAAAGAACCTTTGGGGGGGGGAATTATTATTTATACCCCGCCCATCTGGCTGGGTCTCCCCCGTCACTCTGGGCGGCTTCCAACACACATCAAAATACATTAAAATATCACAGACTAAAAACTTCCCTAAACAGGGCTGCCTTTAGGTATTTTCTAAATGTCAGGTAGTTGTTTATCTCTCTGACCTCTGATGGGAGGGTGTTCCACAGGGCGGGTGCCACTACCGAGAAGGCCCTCTGCCTGGTTCCTTGTAGCTTTGCTTCTCGCAACGAGGGAACCGCCAGAAGGCCCTCGGCGCTGGATCTCAGTGTCCGGGCTGAATGATGGGGGTGGAGATGCTCCTTCAGGTATACAGGACCGAGGCCGTTTAGGGCTTTAAAGGTCAGCACCAACACTTTGAATTGTGCTCAGAAACGTACTGGGAGCCAATGTAGATCTCTCAGGACCGGTGTTATGTGGTCCTGGCGGCCACTCCCAGTCACCAGTCTGGCTGCCGCATTCTGGATTAATTGCAGTTTCCGGGTCACCTTCAAAGGTAGCCCCACGTAGAGCGCATTGCAGTAGTCCAAGCGGGAGATAACCAGAGCATGCACTACTCTGGTGAGAGAGTCTGAGGGCAGGTAGGGTCTCAGCCTGCGTACCAGATAGAGCTGTTAGACAGCCGCCCTGGACACAGAATTAACCTGCGCCTCCATGGACAGCTGTGAGTCCAAAATGACTCCCAGGCTGCGCACCTGGTCCCTCAGGGGCACAGTTATCCCATTCAGGACCTGGGAGTCCCCCACACCCGCCCGTCCCCTGTCCCCCCAAAACAGTACTTCAGTCTTGTCAGGATTCAATCTCAATCTGTTAACCGCCATCCATCCTCCAACCGCCTCCAGGCACTCACACAGGACATTCACCACCCTCACTGGTTCTGATTTAAAAGAGAGGTAGAGAAAAGGCTTTAAACCAGGCTTTCTCAATCTCGGCCCTCCAGATGTTTTGAGACTACAATTCCCATCATCCCTGACCACTGGTCCTGCTAGTTAGGGATCGTGGGATCATGGGTTTTGTAGGCTGAGGTTGAGGAAGCCTGCTTTAAGCTAAAGGACCATCTCACTTGGTAGCAGTCATGTAGGGCAGGGTGTTTTCCATACCTCCCCACCCCCTGTCCCGGATATTTTCAGCTTCAGAAGTTCATTTGTAGCAATGAATGGGTACCAACTGCAAATTGTGTAAGTGCCAAAAAAAATAGCTTTGTCTACTAAACAAACAAAAGTAAAACGAGAAAGCTAAATAGGGCAAGCTGATGCAAACTGAAATTTTACTCTCTTCAAATTAACATAATTAAAAGATTGCCAGCAATGGCAGTGATTATATGACCTTCCTTCTATTACAGAACAAATTTCTGCTTGGGTGGTGAATCACAACCAAATTAGTCAGTTCATAAGACTGCCTAAGATGCACACCATACATTTAAGTTACAGGTAGGTAGCCGTGTTGGTCTGACGTAGTCAAAAAAAAAAATCCTTCCAGCAGCACCTTAGAGACCAACTAAGTTTTTATTTTGGTATGAGCTTTCGTGTGCATGCACACTGGTATCGGAATGGTATCTGAAGAAGTGTGCATGCACACGAAAGCTCATACCAAAATAAAAACTTAGTTGGTCTCTAAGGTGCTGCTGGAAGGAATTTTTTTATTTTGTTTCAACCATACATTTAAAGCATATTAAAAACACACACCCACACCCTGAAGATTCCTGGGAACTGTAGTTTATTCCTCACAAAGCTGCACTTCCCAGCACCCTTGCCAAACTACAGTTACCAGGATACTTTGGGGCGGGGGAATGTCCTTTAAATGCATGTTGCGTGCAAAATCTCATTGAAGATCTCTTGGGAAATGGAAAGCCAGAGTTAATTGGCATTTTTATGCCAATGCACAAGAAACAGCGTTGGCACTTTGGACTGAATTCACTGCCCAGGTCCAACTGCAGCTTTTGGTATCCACAGTTTTAGATCCAGGTAGGTAGCCGTGTTGGTCTGACGCAGTCAAAATACATTTTAAAATTGTCCAGTGGCACCTTAGAGACCAACTAAGTTTGTTCTGGGTATAAGCTTTCTATCCAGAACAAACTTAGTTGGTCTCTAAGCTGCTACTGGACAATTTATTTGGTCTCCACAGTTTGAATGGTAGCAACCAGCAGAGATAATTCAGGTATGAGCAATGCAAATGGTGACAATCCAACCTGCGCTTCTTTCAGTGTAACCCTGTGGACACACTAGAACGCTAAAGCACATTGGAAGCTCATTCTTTTCCTTAGATAATTCTGGGCACTGCAGTTTACCCTTCACAAAGTTACAATTCCCAGGAACCAGGAAGCTAGGCAGCTGCCTAGAGCGCCGTCATGGAGGGGGCACTGCCAGCCTGCCCCCTGCCCGCCGCCCTCCGCTTTCCCTCCTGCTGCTGCTGGCTGCTGAGGCGCTTCCCTGCAATGCCCTGCAGGGGGCACAGGGCCGCGCCGCACGGCGGGGAGGCGGGGGAACCTGAGCACACGCATGCCCAGCACAGCAGCGACAGCGCCGTACGTCCAGCCGAGTGCCATGAGCCCAGCGGGGGCGAGACTCGGCAGGCTTCCGCGTGTCACGGTCCGTTCGGCGGGCGGTTGAAGCCCTGACTGAGGACGTCAGGACCAGAGGCAAGATGGTGGTGTAGAAGCAGGAACAGGTGCAGGGCTGAGGGTCCAGCAGCAGGCAGTCGCAGGGTCAAGGAGCAAGGCAGAGGCGAAGGTCTGGGAGTCAAGGAGCAAGGCGTCGACAAGGCAAAGGTCCAAGGGTCGAGGATCAAGGCGTCGGCAAGGCAAGGGTCCGAGGATCGAGGCATCGGCAAGGCAAGGGTCCAAGGAGTGAGAGGCCAGAGGCAACCAGGCAAGGATAGCATTGCTGTGGCAAAGAGCTGAAGGGAAATGCTGAGCTTTTATCCCTCCCAGCTCCTGCCACCAGGTGCAGTGAGGTATCAAGTGGCCTCACCTGAGTGACCACTCCTTGCTTCTCCAGCACAAGCTGAGGCAGGCCCCAGTCCTGCAAAGTACTACAGGCCCCAGAGCCTGACTCCTGCCCATACTCCTGACACCGCACTCTCCTGCCAGCCAGCCAGGCGGCAGGGCCGGCTCTAGGCCCTGTGGGGAGGAGGACACGGGAGGCGATCCTCCTTGGAGGCTGCCGCTGCTGCGCACATCTTCCTAGAAGAGGCGCCCTGTCCCAGTGGTGGCACGCGTGCTCCCAGATGGCGAGGAGGAGCTGTCGGGGAGAGCCTGAGCACGGGGAGCGTTGTGCGGGGAGCCCCGAAGCGTGACCCGTTCTGCGCGCCTTCCTCGACAGCGACCTGGCTAAGCAGCTGCTGCTTGTCACGCCGGGCGCAGGAGGCCAGTTGGCATTGACCGACCGGCTGGCTCTGGCACCTAGCACTAGTCGCTCTGGCAAGGGGGTCTTCCTGCTGCACCTCGCCCCCGGCCGCTGCGCTCCCCGCCAGCTCCCGGGCACCTGCTCTATGGGGACCTGTCCTCCATGCCCCTGGAGACCACGCTGCCCTCGTGGAGGAGGTAGGGCTGCTCAAAGGGGCCGGGCGCTCTGGGGAGGGTTGAATGTGGGTCAGAGGTCTGGCATAGGGGGGTGGGCATTCCCCCCCACCTTGTAGCTGTAGCAGCAGCTGCATACCACTTCTATGTCCAGCATGTGAGTAGTTTACCTTGCTGACCCCCCCCCTTTTAGTCTGCCAAGAAGCTGCTAAACTTAGGACCCTGACAGAAAAAAGGGGGGACAGGTGAGAAGGCATCACCTCCTTTTAGTGCCAAGACCCAGGGTAGCAGCAGTGCATTTCTTTCTTTTTTTAATAAAAAATAAAAAATTAGGGGTACTCTCATTTTGACTCAAGAAAACCACCATTTTATAGTTCAAATCGGGGAAAATAAATAGAGTAAATGGACAAAGGTACAAAGATTCACAAAATGTTTAGGGGTGTGCGTCCCCTTGCATACCCACAGAAAAAAGCACTGGGTAGCAGCATGTAATAATAAGAGGGGTGGCCCTCTGAACAGGAGGGGGGGTTATATAACTCAGGGCCCTCAGGAAGGTCCCTGGTTTGGTCCTCAGCACCCTCTGTTAACAGGGTTTTAGGTGATCTTGGACACAACTAAACGACTAAACAACAACACCACATCGAAAGACTTGGGAAATGTTTGTTTTGGGCAATCAATGGTTTAAAGGAAAAACTTCTCAAATATTTAAAGAGATTGCCCAAGGACAGACTGGACAAGGCATTATCAGGTCACCTAAAGGACAGGCAAAATACAGTGGGCTCAGGTTACAACAATGACCGCTTAGGGTACATACAACCCAAGAGGAAAGATCTCCTATCTCACGGCAATGAATGGAAGCTACACAAGGGTACTCCTGCACAGCATGCTTTCATTTCAGTGGGGCTTGCACAGGAGATCTTCCCAGTCAACTGTGCTCTTATGATGGCTATCTGGGGGGGGGGGAAAACCTCCTGGTTCAGTTCAATTAGGCAATGGAGGACTCTGTGGAATTTCCCTCCTAGAAGTTTCAAGAAGGAATTGGATGGACAGCTGTCAGATAAGGTTTAAATCAGTGGTGACTAGCCATTTCTGGCTTGAGGTCAGCAGTTACCTACTGCCAGCTCCCCAAGGGGTCAGAACAGAAGTGGGCAAGTCCTCCCCACAATCTCTCTCTCTCACCCACCAAGCGACACAACCTGCTTCCATGCAGATTAGCTGAGGAGGGCTATGCTCTATTCTCCCTCACACACAGGAGCCCCTGACGGTGTCTCAATAAATATTTCACAGAAAATACTTCCAGGGATTCCTAACATTGCTATCTGCTGGAAGGACCACATTAACAGAATACGTACAACAGTCAAAACCATGGCTGTCCACAGCAGTCTCTAGATAACAGTTGCTATCCCTTTGCCTCGCCCCAATTCTTCTTTTTTATTTTTTTGCAACTTCAATATCGACCTCCACTTTACTGCTATGTTAGCAAGATTGCAACATACCAGGCTTGCACTGCAAAGCCCTCTTGTCACAGTGTAAAAAAAACCTGAAATGAGTATACAGTACATTTCCATGGCACTTTAACCAGAGATTCAGTGTACAGTACATTTACCGTACTTGGAATAAATTCCATCGAATGCAGTGGGATTTTGCTGCCATTTGAACCTGGATGTCATTTCTTCATTCTTCACCCTAGTAAGGAATGTTTGCATCCTAACTACTGTATTTAAAAAATCATTTGTATTGCAGCAACGCTTTTCAACTCCCCATGAACACCCCATTATATTTATTGTGTTTTGATAGGGTTCATCCTCACTAGGAAGGATTTTGCACAACTTCTGGTTTTGTTTCCTCTCAACACCCACTGTGAGTTACTTCTTGCATAAATGCTCTCATCAGTAACACAAATACAGTATGCAGTCTTGGCTTAATATCTCCCCGCTGGAGTGGGAAGCCTATGTGATCCCTCTGCAGTTTGCAACAGAATAACTGGGCCTCAAAATCACCGGACGTGCAGCTACTGTATTTGAATTATGCTGCTTCCAGCTGTGACAACAGTACACTTACCCACCACTGCTGAGCAATGAGAAGCTCCATATTCCTCATTCAAACCCAAATTGTGTAGCATATAAAATTGTTATCTGCAGGCGGGGGGCGGGGTGGTGGTAGCTGGTCGTGTGAAAAAGAAAACTGCTTGTTGCTGTCCATGTTTACAAAAGTAAAATATGATGTAATTGTTATCTCCTTAACTGCAGGTTTCCCTGGCTATGTTTGTTTATTATGCCCTCATTATAATTTTCCGCCATGTGTAATCCTGCGAGATAGCTAGTTAGCAACCCAAACATATATGTAAGTGTAATGAATGAACTATGGGACCCATTTTAAGGAAAGCGTTTTAAGTTTGGGGGTGTTTGGCTGCCTTATTCCACACACTTGCAACCAAGAGGTCTTTACAAGAAATTCTGTAGAGAACTATGGCAAGCATTATTGCAATTATGCTCCCTGGTCAAACTAGAAGTGAAGATTGTCATTGGCTGTTGACAAGGGTGCATTAACACTGAGATGTTGGTTTGCGAACCAAAGAGCATTCATGCCAGATCACCAGGGGTATCACAGAGCAAAGCGTCTGCAGATCAAGAAACAGGGACAAAAATTAAAAACAAATAAATGGATATCCCTTTTCTCTCCCCGCCCCCTGCACCAAGCCCAGAGGACCACAAACCTCTTCCTTCCAATTAACTGTCCAATTAGCAGAGTGCTTACGGTACTCATAAACCAAAATAGATGCTGGCTTCATAATTAGTTTTTATTACATTTATGCACCATTCAGAAGGGTGATATTTAACCACCTTTGTCCCTCAGCCAGAACAGAGAGTCTTATTACTCCAAACTCAATACAAAGTACATAAGTAACTGCAACGCAGCCCTGCAAAGTACTGTACTGTAATATGAAATATGAAACTAGTGGTTTTTTTGCCCGGGCACTCCCACTTCCAGCAGTGCCAGCACAGGAATCCAGTTAAAGGAAAACTACATGAGAAAGTAACCCACAGGAAAAAGGAAGGCCTGTCATTTCCTTCTGTATGCCCCTTTTGCTCTTAAAAACCAGACTTCCCTCCTATTACCCCACCCCCACCCCGCTTTATGCATGACTGAGGCAGTCATATATCCACACCATACATTTAAAGCACTCTTCCCAAATAATACTGGGAACTGTAGTTCGCTAAGGGTGCTGACTGCACAGAGAAATTCCCAACAACAAACTACAGTTCCCAGGGTTCGCCAAGCCTGTAAAATTGTATAAGAACACTTTTTAATGCTTGGTGCAGTCTCAAGACTTACTGTGTGTGTGTGTGTGTGTGTGTGTGTGTGTGTATTCTCATCCATTTAAAGCACTCTTAAAGCACACTCCATCTTGGCTGTGAGTCCTGAAGACCTGTTCCCTGTCTTGCTGGCCAATTTCCAGCTGACCTGACTGACTCCAACTGCAAAAACTAAACAAACTCTTGGGTTGGGGTGTTGTTGGGGAGTTTTTGCTGGTTTTATCTATGTCTTTATTTTAGATCTTGGGATTTATTTGGAAATCGTTCCGTTTGGCTATGCATTTTTAAATCTTTTATTTATTGTTTATGACTACCTTTGTTATGCTATAGTTATGCATTTTTCATGCTGTAAACCGCCTTCAGCGTGGTTTGAACTGCAGAAAGGCATGATACAAATAAAATTAAGTATGCATATATAAACTCAATATTTGCTGCACTCATACACGTGTTGAGCAGAAGATGCAAACAAGTACATTTGCAACAGCCTTGGCTCATTGGGAGCCACAAATAGATTTAGATTAATCGCTACCTCTACCTCAACTGTGTAACGAGTACTGCCAAGAGTAGCAGCAAAGCTTAGTCGGTGCAGAACGTGACATTGTTGCAGCAAAGACACTTTCCCAAACTTCAAGAATGTAGAGTAGTTTCTTGTGTGTTGCAAGGGGTGGGGTGGGGGGTGGGGAGTGCTTAACCCTCTCCACTAAACTGAATTTTAGGTAGGTTGCTGTCAATTCTCTCCAGCAGATATGAAGAGCCCGATTTCCCTACCAGCTGGGTTTACTTTCAAATTTTGGAGTCCGAGGGGAGGAAGTGAGAAGAAGAACCTGTTAAAAATTGGGAAAACTGATTGGCAGATAAAGAGTTAAGCAACCCATTCTCCCCTTCCATTCTTTGGGAAACAAAGAGAGCCTCAGTGCCTTGTTCTGCCCACAGCAGGGATGAGATGCAAGCAAGCAACAGCCGACCCACTATTTTAGGAGGGGCAGAAGACATTGAGGTGACATTATATATCTTGCCCAGAGAATCTAGGCGCTATGGCTAAAGAAAGGGTCGAGGCTTCCAGCCCAACCCCCACCACGTTCTAACCTAATTTAACGGAGGAAACTTTCCCAGGGTCCAACAAGGCAGTTCGTCCTGAACTCTTCTGTTTAAAACAAGAGGGACAGAAGCCAGGAAAGCAACGAGCTTCCTCAGTTTTGAATCACACGTCTTAGGAACCGATTTTATTTTTAACGCCCGGATCAGATGGCCCCAAAATATAAAGACGCGCCGCTTCTGCTGCTGCGTTTCCTTCTAAACGCGCGACAGAGGAGGCCGCAGAGTCCCAGCCACTTGCAGCGCGATCCTATGGCTCCTAACTCAGAAGAAAGCCCCGTGGAGTTCAGCGGGACTCTGACGGCCAGGGGACCAGCTTTCGGCTGCGATCCTGCTGCTGCTGCCGCCGCGCACGTTTGCCCTGGGGGTAAAGCGCGCCACTGAATGCGCAGGATGCATAGCTGCCAAGTTCTCCCGTTTTTTAAGGGAAATTCCCTTATGCTGAGTAGGCTTCCTCGCGAGAAAAGGGAAAACTTGGCAGCTATGAGGATGGCACCGTGAGCGAGAGAGGGGACGAAAGGTAACCGAACCGAACGGCAGATCCCCAAACCAAAGCGCACAGTCGGATCTAACGCCTGGGCCTCCTTTTGCGCATCGCTTCCTCCCTCCAGCCCCGCAAGAGGGTTAAAGGCAATAGGGGCAAGCCCGATCCTATGCGGAGTGAACCTCCATCTAAATGCGATGAACTCCCGGAGCGAGTCGTCGTCCCCTCCCGGGGTGGGGGGTGGGGATGGGGATTATTTCGCCAGTAAACAAGCCGAGCGTGGCGCTGAGGGAGCAACTTACCGAAATGCCACCAGCCTTTCTCCGATCAAGGCGCCCAGGACCCCGACGATAGCGAGCGCCAGCAGCTTCCCCATGGCTCAGCCCCCGACGGTCCAGAGGCGACTGTCAGCCGGCAAGTTCAACAGGAAGTTCCCCCCTCCTTCCCCGCCTGCCTCGGATTAAGGCAGCGCCTCCCACCTGCGCGAAACCGCCCCGCCGGGCCAAGAGACAGACCGGGGCCCCGAGGAGACGCCGTCGGGGGCTGCCCTGCCCTCCGCGCCTCCCTGGAGAAGAAGAGCGGGGCGAAGGAGGCGGAGGGAACGCGGCGCGTGAAAGCGAATGGTGGGCGAGCTGAGAGAGCGAGACTGTACCACGAAAGAAGCGCTGCGCAGCCTTATCGCCAGGAGGGGAGGAGGCCAAGGGGCCGTGCTGGTTTCCCGCCCTTTCTTTCCGGTCGAGGTGGGTCTAAGATGAGCCTACAGGCCCCGCTGGGTGGTGCACCACAGGCACCCCACCCCTGATTTATGTACAGACTAGTGGTACCTCAGGTTAACTACTTAATTGGTTCTGGAAGTCCGCACTTAACCTGAAGCGAACTTTCCCATTGAAAGTAATGGAAAGTAGATTAATCCGTTCCAGACGGGTCCACAGAGTACTTAAATTGAAAGTACTCAACCTGAAGCGTACCTAACTCGAGGTATGACTGTATTTTTATTCATCCCATCCTCCAAGGCTGTGGTTTCCAAACTTAGGATCATAAAAAGACTGCCTTATCTGAGTCAGACCATTGGTCCACATTAAGGTAAAAGGTAAAAGACCCCTGGACGGTGAAGTCCGGTCAAAGGCGACTATGAGGGTGCGGCACTCATCTCGCTTTCAGGCCGAGGGAGATGGCGTTTGTCCACAGACAGCTTTCCTGGTCATGTGGCCAGCATGACTAAACCTCTTCAGGTGCAACAGAACACCATGATGGAAGCCAGAGCGCACGGAAATGCCGTTTATCTTCCCGCCACAGCGGTACCTATTCATCTACTCATGCTGGTAGGCTTTCAAACTGCTAGGTTGGCAGAGGCTGGGACAGAGCATTGGGAGCCCCCTCCATCAAAGGGATGTGAACTGCTGACCTTCCGATCAGCAAGCCCAAGAGGCTCAGTGGTTTAGACCACAGCGCCACCCATGGTCCACATTAAGCTCAGTAGCGTCTGCACAGATTCCAGGGTCTTAGGCAAAGAGTGTCTCGCAGTCCCAGGTGGAGACTGAACTTGGAGCCATCTGTATGCTCTGTCACTGAGCTATGGACCTTAAATTCCCCACGTCATGGACCACTTGGTAAAACTGCTGAGGACCACTCCATTGGTTGTAGCAGTGGCAGTGCATGGCGTTAGATGCCATATAATTTTTGTATTTCAGACTGTGGTGCAATCCTATATAATAAAGTCCCTGTGTCTCTGCATCCAGATTCCGTGTGTCCCATTTTCTGCGCTACTGAGCATGTGCCCCACGGACACAGGGATTGGACGCAGAGACTGGACGCACACAGAGCCGGGGGGGGGGGAGCGGAATGCGGTTCTCTCTCCCTCAACGGCTTCCCCTCCAAACTGCCGTTCCGCGCCTTGCCTCCCAATTAATGGTGCGAGGGGAAGGGACCGTGAGGGATTGAGACGCGAGCGCGCGTTCCCCGCCACCGCCGGGGCGTTCGTGTCCCCGCGGCCACCGTTCCCCACCCCCTCGCCACATCCCAACCCCTCCCCCCACCCGGCGTGTGGCGGGCTCAGCTCTGGGTGAGTTGGGAAAGGCAAGGAGAAGGAGGCTGCTTCCCCCCCTTTTTTTCTCTCCTACACCCCCCCCCGACGGCCAGCAGCAAGCAGGTGTCACGAGCACACACGCTCTCTCTCCCCCCCCGCCTACCGTTTCCCTCGCGGTACAGGGTCAGAGGCAGACAGAAGCGGGGACAGCGCATGGGGGGGAAGGAAGAGCAGGGGGGAGGAGATGTTTGACAGGGAGCAGGGAAGGAGGGGCGGGTGGCAGCCGCCCGCCGCCCGCCCCTCTTTCCCTGCTCCGTGAAGCATCTCCTCTGCTACCCCGTGCCTCCGCTGCGTTCATCAAGAAGCCGGTGGCAGCGGAGGGATGCTGCTCATTCTTCCCTGCTAACCCTTCGCAAAAGCAGGCTCGAGCCCAGGGGGAGGGCAGGAAGGAAAGAGGGCCCTGGCCGCCCCTACCTTCCCCCCTCCCCTGCCTAGGCATGGACCGCAGCAGCGGAGGAGGAGGAGGCGGAGCAGCGACAGAGGACACTTGGTGGCTTGCATCATCTCCTGCCACACACCCTTGCAATAACCTTGAAACAGGCAAACTTTTGCTACTGAGCCGTGATTTAAACCCAGCTCTTCTGTAGTTAAACTATAAAACTCTCTCCCCACAAGAGGCAGTGATGGCCGCCAACTTGCATGGCTTTAAAAGGGATTGAAAAAATTAATGGAGGATAAAGCTCTTGGTGACCACTAGCCGCGATGGCCATGCTCTGCCAGTAATGTTTCTGAAGGCCAGTTGCTGGAAACTCCTGGAGGGGAGAGTGCTCTTGTGCTTAGACTCGCTTGCAGGTTTCCTGCAGATATCTGTGTGGCCAGCATGAAGACAGGATTTTGGACTAAACGGGCCACTGGCCTGATCCAGGAGGGACTTGTTATGTTCTCCCTGTTTTAAATCCCACATTCTTATTCATTTCACTTTACTGGTTATTTCCTCAGGCTGCAATTGGCAGATCGTAGTGAAATAGGAGCACAGTGTTTTGCAACATAAACTCTCAGGAGGAGAAAGTTCATAAGCTTTCATGACACCAATTTGCTGCATACATGGTTCCTCCAAAGAATCTTGGGAACTGGAGTTTACCCTTTCACAAAGCTACTATTCCCAGCACCGTTAGCAAACTACAGTTCCCAGGTTTCTTTTGGGGGGGGGGAATCATGTGCTTTAGGTGTATGGTATACTTTGCACTCACATCCTTTACATGTTAGGCAATGTGTTCGGGGAAGTATTCAATGATATTATGAACTTGAAGTCTAAATTGGTTTTCACATCATCTGCTGCTTTGTGAAATCAAGGCCTTGGTAATGTTATTTCTAAAAGGAAAGATACCTGGACTTTCAGAAAGACATCATATATACCAGGCATCCCCCAAACTCGGCCCTCCAGATGTTTTGGGACTATAATTCCCAACATCCCTGACCACTGGTCCTGTTAGCTAGGGATCATAGGAGTTGTAGTCCCAAAACATCTGGAGGGCCGAGTTTGGGGGTGCCTGATATATACTAATAATGAACTTCTTCTACAAGTACCTACCCTTAGTGTAGCTAAAATGGCACTATCCATACACAAGGGAGAGGTGTCAGGAGGCTTGAGGTGGGGCGACCCATGATTTTCCGGTGTACAAAAAGGTATTTGGTGAGGGGAATGAAGGGAGCTAAAAATCCCCAAACAGCTCAGTGAGCAATAAGCATGCTCAGTGGGCACAGAATATTGCTTGACTCTTCTGCAGGGAGTGAAGGAATGGTATGGAATAGCCCAGGAAAGGACATGGCTGGCTGACCAGAATGCTGACCAGAAGCGGTCCACACTGCAATATTTTGTTGCTGTTCCCCAAACTTGAATTAAACCTCACCCTTTACTCCTGAACTCTGCCGCAGCACAGGTTGTCAAGTGGTCCAGAAACCTGGTCAGGTCTGCTTCTGTTTCCTTAACAGGGGTTTGATTTGACAAAATCAGGAGATGGAGCTTTCTATGCCGATAGTCCTACCACACACGAGTCAGAGGTAGAGGTTCTTACCCCTGGATCTCTCCATCCAGATAAGCAAGAGGCATATGTACAGTTCAGCATTCCAGCCAGACCAGTTTCTTTCTTCTTTCTTTCTTTCTTTCTTTCTTTCTTTCTTTCTTTCTTTCTTTCTTTCTTTCCCACCTTTTATCCAAATACCTCAAGCTGGTGTACACTGAGAGTCTTCAAGAGCTGTCACTTCAAGAGCGGATTTGCATCTCCTGAGCAAGACTTTATTCATTTTATAATAACACAAAACAAAAAAATAACACACACACACACACACACAAAAGAGTAATTTCGTTGTTCCCGCAAGGGGACAATGACAATAAAGATATCTTATCTTATCTAATAACACAAAACAAACACATAAAACAAATAAAAACAATACACCACAATACCATACAACACAACACAACACAATACAATGGAAACTTAACAAAACCTCATACAACAAAAAAAACAAAAAAATATCTCAAAATCAAATCTTTTTTCTTAACCATATTAGGGTGACTTCCTCAAATCCCCCCTTTCTGGGCTTCATTGTATATCAACTTTAGCAATTTCTAAATCATAATTTTAACCACATATATAAATCTTATCATTTACATAATTTCTCTCATTATCTACTTAATTCACTACTATCTAATTTTTTGAATACAGTCATACCTCAGTTTAAGTACGCCTCGGTTTGAGTATTTTCAGTTTAAGTACTCCGTGGACCTGTCTGGAACAGATTAATCCACTTTCCATTACTTTCAATGGGAAAGTTCGCTTCAGGTTAAGTGCGTTTCAAGTTAAGTACGGACTTCCAGAACCAATTACACTCATACCTCGGGTTAAGTACACTTCAGGTTGAGTACGCCGCAGACCTGTCTGGAACAGATTAATCCACTTTCCATTACTTTCAATGGGAAAGTTCACTTCAGGTTAAGTACGCTTCAGGTTAAGTACAGACTTCTGGAACCAATTGTGTTTGTAAACCGAGGTACCACTGTGCTAAAGACTATTTCTACACCTGCAACCTATGAGAACTTCCAAATGTATTTCATATTCTCAAATATTGCAATACTTTTAAAAATATATTTTAAATTTCTTCCAATCTTCTTCTACTGACTCTTCTCCCTGGTCACGCAGTCTCCCGGTCAATTCGGCCAGTTCCATAAAACCCATCATCTTCACCTGCCAGTCGTCCACGGTTGGTAATTCTTGTGTCTTCCAATTCTTAGCTATTAATATTCTCGCTGCTGTTGTGGCATACAGAAAAAAGGTAATATATTTTTTGGGGAATTTCTTCCCTTACTATACCAAGTAAGAAGGCTTCTGGTTTCTTAATGAATGTGTTTTTCAACACCTTTTTCAATTCATTATAAATCTTTCCCCAGAAGTCTTTTACTTTGGGGCATGTCCACCACATATGGTAAAAGGTTCCTTCCACATCTTTACATTTCCAGCATTTATTATCTTGTGTATGATAAATTTTAGCTAACTTAACTGGTTAACTGTACATCATTTTCATCATATTTCTCCTGAGCAAGACTAATGCTCTGCATTAGTACATAGGAGATCAGACTTTTTTATGTTGTGGAGTTAAACAAATATTAAAGCGCACCTGTTGTTTCTACTGCAATCTGGAAAATCTGGTTGGGTTGGGGGCGTTTTTTTGTGATGGGTTGTATTTTAATGCCTGATTGAAATCTTTCTTTTTATTTAAACTGCAAGAATGATATTCCCATCCCTCGTATATCATCTCGGATCAGTGATCACATTGTTGTCATTTCAGGTGGCTCTAAGGTTTGGATGTGTGCCACCTTGACCTTACCACAGCATTGTTGAGACGTTCAGCCCCACCACTATGCTTTCTCCTGAGACCTCATCTCTACACAAACAGCACTGCCCAGACTTAGTCATGAATTTCATCGGTATAGAATGCCATGATTTTCTATTCATATCGCATGGCACTTCGTTCTCTCCTCTGCCTTTTGATTTTTTAAATCCCACACACCCTGCCAAACAAGCAAGGTGCCAGGATCATGCCATATATACAATACAAATTTCAGTGACAAATCTATAAGCTGTTTAGTCATGCTATAAACAGGCTATCCATACTCTAGTAAAATGCTGGGCTAATAAATGCCTGAGTTTTTATGGTGCATATATAGTCTGCAGACATGGCTTTTGGTGCCACAGCTAAAGCAGCAACCCGTTCTACCAAGGTAGAATACGCTCAGACTGTATTGTATGTATCAGACTGTACTTTGCACTTTATTACCATTTGACTCCACAGTTGACATTCCCTGAACACACACCTTTTTGGGTCAGAGGGAGAAGACTGGGAAGAGGAGGGGTCGGAAGCTGAAGAGGCACTTAGTGATCTGGCAGAGTCCGTGGCAGAGAGAAGTGCAAAAGCTGAAGCTGGTGAGTGGGAGGAGGGAGGCAAAGAGGCACAGATGAGGCTGGTGAAGTCACTGGTGTCTCTTCTGCCGTGTGACAAGCTCCCCCCCTGTCCCCCAGAACCAGAAGAGGGCTGAAACAGGCAGAGCAGTGACATACTTTGTGGAAGCATAGTCTCCAATTGCTTGAAAAGAGCTCTGTGGAGAGGAAGGGACTTAGATGGTTGTGGGAAGGCAGGGACTTTCAGTCTTGGCAACTGATTCATGGGGTAAGGCCTACCAGGGATGAACTGCTGTGCTCATTTGGTCTGACACTGAGACAAGCTAATAAAGAGTTAACTCCTACTTTCAACAGTGTGATTTACTGCCGGCTCACTCTTTGACATCTAATCCACCAAACCTACAACAACTTGTTTAGTCGTTAAGGAGCCCCTAGACGTGCTTATCTTTTGCCACATACATAAAATATGTGTATTTTACAGAACCTTTTTCTTATCAATTTTTAGTCAAATCACTATTTCTCCCCAGCCCTCTTATATTTAGGATTGTGGTGCTCACTGTGTTCTTTACATTGTTGTTGGTTTATTTTTAACAGGACACAAAATCCTGAGAAGAAGAAGAAGAAGAAGAAGAAGAAGAAGAAGAAGAAGAAGAAGAAGAAGAGTTTGGATTTGATATCCCGCTTTATCACTACCTGAAGGAGTCTCAAAGCGGCTAACAATCTCCTTTCCCTTCCTCCCCCACAACAAACACTCTGTGAGGTGAGTGGGGCTGAGAGACTTCAGAGAAGTGTGACTAGCCCAAGGTCACCCAGCAGCTGCATGTGGAGGAGTGTGGATGCAAACCCAGTTCACCAGATTACGAGTCTACTGTACATAATTGCAGCTTTTTTCTAAAAATAAATAAATCTTTTAGACAAACTGAAAAACAAGCATGTTTCTAGAATCAGTGAGTTGTTCCAAACCTGTCACCAACAGTTCAAGTAACCTTTCTTTATTCTTCTACTCAACCTAGAGACCAACTATTGGGTGGAAAGACGCTCAGTGACTATGAGGAGGAAAACCTCTTCACAATGCAAAGCCAAGAGGGCAATGAGAAAATTACATCTGTATTTACAGAGAAGACCCTGAAAATGCAGTGACTCATCACTATGGCAACTGAGCCTAAAACATTTCTCTCCCTGGAAAGCCGTTTGAAGTATATGAGTATGTGAAGGAACATCATCTTTATGGTGGCTTTTTGATATTCAAAGGGAAACTCAGGTAAGAAGCAGAAGATGAGCCAGAGAAATGCAATTTCTTCAGGTAGCTGTGATTAGTCTTTAGGGGTTTTGTTATTATTTACAGTCCTTCACCTTACCTTGCTTGGATTTCTTTTTTTACACATTATATATCCATCATTTACAAGAGAGCAAACACAACCTCTGACCGCAATTCTAGTTTAACTGCATGTTAAAATTCCTTTTACTGAATGTAAGATTTGCTCTTGTGCTGGGTCTGAGCGCAGATAATCATCTCATACAACATTGGCTAAGAAATATTTGTCCACATTTAAATTATTGTTATTTTTAGCATGCAGTATTAAAAAAATTATCACCCATGGGTGGTGTTTAACTAAGTCTGGCTTAAAATGAAGCTAGGCCACTTTTTTTTCTCAACTCGGATTGAAGCTGTGGTGGGGAACTCATCAAAATGAGGGCTTTTTATTTTTCTTTTAAAAATGCAAACTGGTGTGGAAATGTGGAGAATTGAATTTAAGATCGGGGAAAAGTAAGAAGCTCAGAAAAATTGAAATTGACAGGTTCAGATACCTGCATTGCAGGAGATTTGACTAGATGACCCTCATGGTCCCTTTCCATTTCCGCTGTTTAGTTACACCTTTAAGAAATACAACTCCGTACCAAACTGTGCTTCAAAAATGGAATTGCTGTAAACTCTGCATCACACACACACACACACACACAATTTCTACATAACTTCAGAGGGATCAAAAGCTACTGGCTTGATTTTTCAAAAATGCTGCATGGATGGGCCCAAGCAGTAGCATTAATGAGTGCATAGCTTGGCACTTGGAGCATGCTCAGTGAGGGTTAATAATAGTTTAGAGAACATTATTCCCATTGCTTTATTCTCGTTGGGTGCCAGCCTGGTCAGGACAGAGTAAGTGGCTCTACATCCATGACTTTAGCCTCTTGCTCACATTTTCATACGCAGTGAAGGTGCCTTCCTGTTCTGCTCTGTGACCAGAATGCCACAGGGTTAGGGCTTTTGCAGGTGGGGCACCTGCGCTGCAATCTTATACATACTTACCTGAGAGTAAGCACCACTTAACGGGGTTTACCTCTGAGTAGACGCACATAGGATTATGTTGCTGGTCCTCCAAATTATGATTTAGATAGGCAGCAGTAGACAACGTCACATTTTAAAGAGGAATTTAGGTGTTTCTGTACATATGTTTTTTTAAAAAAACAAGTTGATACAATATGTAAGTTTTTGCTCATATTGTATAACAACTCTCTGTCCCGCATGTAAATATCCCTGTGTGTGTGTGTGTGTGTGTGTGTGTGTGTGTGTGGATAGATGTAAAGATAAGTAGATAAATAGTACTACTTTGCCATTTATATACAACAGGGGTGGCCAACTCCCAAGAGACTGCGATCTACTCATTGAGTTAAAAACTGGCGGTGATCTACCCACTTTCAGGGGGTTCAGTTCAGGTCAAAACTTTGAGCTTTTTTTAGGAAGGAAAGCCCTGGTGGTTTTTTTTTTTCCGGAAGGAGGAAGGTCAGGTTTTTTGGGGTTCAGGTCATACATAGTTGTTGAGCTTTTTTCCAGGGAGGAGGGAATTCCCATTTGGGAGGGGGTCAGGGCTTTTTTTTAAGTGAGCCAAAGTTGTTGAGCTTCTGTGTCCAGGGCAGCTGTTTATCAGCTCCATCTGGTATGCAGGCTGAGTCCCTACCTGCCCACTGACTGTCTCTCCAGAGTGGTGCATGCTCTAGTTATCTCTCGCTTGGACTACTGCAATGCGCTCTACGTGGGGCTACCTTTGAAGGTGACCCGGAAACTACAACTAATCCAGAATGCGGCAGCTAGACTGGTGACTGGGAGCGGCCGCCGAGACCACATAACACCGGTCCTGAAAGACCTACATTGGCTCCCAGTACGTTTCCGAGCACAATTCAAAGTGTTGGTGTTGACCTTTAAAGCCCTAAACGGCCTCGGTCCGGTATACCTGAAGGAGCGTCTCCACCCCCATCGTTCTGCCCGGACACTGAGGTCCAGCGCCAAGGGCCTTCTGGCGGTTCCCTCGCCACGAGAAGCCAAGTTACAGGGAATGAGGCAGAGGGCCTTCTCGGTAGTGGCACCCACCCTGTGGAATGCCCTTCCACTAGAGGTCAAAGAGAACAACAATTACCAGACCTTTAGAAGGCATCTCAAGGCAGCCCTGTTTAGGGAAGCTTTTAATGTTTGATGGATTTCTGTATTTTAGTGTTTTGTTGGAAGCCGCCCAGAGTGGCTTGGGCGGGGTATAAATAATAGAAAGTAATGCAAAATGGATTAATCTGTTCCAGACATTTTAAAACAACCCCTAAAACAGCAATTTAATATGAATTTTACTATCTAACAAGACCATTGATCCATAAAATGAAAGCAATAAATAAAGTACTGCAGTCACACAATCAATCTGTAGCTAAACGGGGTTCCACACAGTCACAAAAACAAAACAAAAAGAGCTACAAAAACAAAAACACAAAATAAATAGCAAAAACAGATAGACCTCATCATAACACTCACAACAGAGTATGTTCGGCTGCCGAAAAACATTCGCAAACCGGAACACTTACTTCCAGGTTTGCAGTGTTTGGGTTCCAAGTTGTTTGAGTACCAAGGCGTTTGAGAACCAAGATTGTACTGTATTACCTTGGTTAACCTTACCCCAACCCTGCCAGGCAGGCTAATATTGCAGGCTAAGGAAACTGAGGACCCAGTGCAGAGGAGTTGAGAGTTAATAATCCCCAGTAGCAAAGCAAGACTTGTCAGGTTTTTAACAGTGAACATCCCTACTGCTTTTGTTGAGAAATGATGCCAGTTTTAAGAACCTTCTTATATATTGCAAAGGATAAAGTTTTGGTGAATGAGTCAATAGTATGGACTAATCATTTGTGCAGATTTCTTTATACCATCATCATAGATCTGCCTGAGTTCCCCTTGACAGAATACAGCATGTAGTGAGCAGTTGATATTTCCTTTATATAAATAGAACAGGCAGGTCAGCATTACTTGGTGTTTAAAATTATCTTGGCTTTGCTACACCCTAGAGAAATTAGAACACCCTTTTATGCAGACTTATAAACATACGCATTTGACCATTGAAAACAAGTGGGAATATAATAACCCCCACGCAGAGAACATGACAGAAACAATGACACGGGCTGAAATTGCTAAGCGACTGAAGAAAGATTTTTTGAAGGCTTTGCAGTCAAACGACTACAAAACTCTGGAGAAGTTTTTGAATCAGAAGCAGATAGATGTGGACACAGTGTTTGAAGTGGAAGATGAGAACCTGGTTCTGGCCTCCTACAAACAAGGTAAAAGGAAGAAGTGGTGACAGCAGCATTTAAAGCTTGTGCAATTAAGGAAACAAATTTGCTATTTGTAGTTTAAGGGTGTTTGCACTTTGAAGGTGTTGCTGCATTATCTAACCTTCTGGATCAGAGCTCACTTAACCGGTAAGATTAGTATAGAGTTCCCTTTTCAGGTTGAGGACTGGAGGCCAGTGCAGAGGAGGAAGACAGAAGAAACAGCGGGGTGCCAGAAATGTTACAAGGCAGGCCCCAAGTTATCGAGTGTACCAATGTATTTGCAGCAAACATACACCCAGAGGTCAGGGTGGCGCTGTGGTCTAAACCACTGAGCCTAGGGCTTGGCGATCGGAAGGTTGGCGGTTCAAATCCCTGCAATGGGGTGAGCTCCCGTGGGTTGGTCCCAGCTCCTGCCCACCAAGCAGTTCGAAAGCATGTCTAAGTGCAGGTAAATAGGTACGGCTCCAGCGGGAAGGTAAACGGCGTTTCCGTGCGCTGCTCTGGTTTTGCCAGAAGCAGCTTAGTCATGCTGGTCACATGACCCAGAAAAACTGCCTGCAGACAAACGTCGGCTCCCTCAGCCATTAAAACGAGATGAGCACAGCAACCCCAGAGTCGTTCACGACTGGACTTAACTGTCAGGGGTCCTTTACCTTTACCTTTTTACACCCAGAGGTTAGAGCTGAGTAAGTTTGGTGCTTTTTTTCTGGCAGTACTCAACAGTATGCAGTACCAGCAAACCCCCCCCCCATCTTGCGATTTACTTAATGTAGCAACTTCATGGTGTGTACTGGCACCTTTTATTTGGGGGGGGAACTGAGTAAGGATCGTGTTTTCAGCGTAGGGTAGGCAGCACCCAGATATGATGCATATTTAACCCTTGAATGTAGACCATTGTTTTAACTGCCCACATACCTTTGCAATATATCTGAAATTAGGTTTTAGATTAAATGCATTAGCTACATGCGAACCACCCAAGAGGCTGTTTCCTTGCCAGTCCCTCATTTCATTGCCCCCTGCATTAGTGGCTTGCTTTGGTCTGACGGGGCCCAAATCATCAGCAGAATATTTACGTGCCAGGTCACATTTAAGATAGCTTAGTTACAGAGTAAATTCTGGCAGGAATAGAAGGTGACCCTTGCAGGTTGATGCACCCTGTGTAGCAGTCAGCACAAAGAGAAGAGGCTGCGCCCGCACTCTGAGACCTTAAAGTATCTGTACACCACATTTGTAGGTGTATCAAATTTGCTCAGCCCCCTGCCCCAGCTTGACCCTCCAAGCCGCTTTTTAAGCTCCCAAGCTTTCTAAGCTTTTAAGTATAGCGAAACAAACTTACTGCGTTTCTTTGCCAATAAAAATGGGGAAAGAAGCAAAGCAGTCCTATCTAATGGTGAGAAAAAAATAAGGTTTCCAACAAGAACCGAACACTTGATGACAATCATTTTATTTATCATGTGGTAATCTGATCCGGCTATTGTTTGATTTTCTGAACATGTGAAACCTTTCTCCAGTTGTGTAGCTGAAAGGGAAACCCAACAATTACATAGTAGTTAAAGGGGAAAGCATGCAAGAAGGCAGTAGTCTTCAGTCTTTAAAAATGTAACTCGGAGGCTGCAATCTTAACCATATCTACCAAGAAGGGAGTCCTGTTAAATTCAGCGGCATTTCCTCTCAGGTTAGTGGGGTTCAGATAGCAGCCTAACACCCTCCCCTTGAAGACCATAAGTTGCTTTTGAGGAAACATGCATAGGAATTCACTGCAGGTTGGCCGTGATGGAGGCTGGAGTCCATCCAAAAGCCGCAGGTTTACCGTTCCCAAATGTAAGACACCAAAAAACAAATATTGATCCGCCTATACAAGTTTTGAATGTTTGTTCTGCATAAAATGAGTGTGAATAGGATACAAAGAGTGCCTTGCATGAGCAATAAACACTTTCCCTAACAGATGGGGTGTCCATTTTCTCCCTCCAGCCCCCAGTTCCATATCCTTCTTGTTCCAGAGGGTCATTTGTACCCCATGGGGTACAAGGGACTGCAGCTGGGAGGGAAGCCTCACTGTGCTAGTGGAAATCCATTCAAAGTTCTCTGGATCCTGGTTGCTACAGATAGAAGGGATGCCACACTGTGGTGCCATCAGGACAGGACCTTGAGGCAGAAGTCTGTGGTTCCATTCATCAAACTGAGCGAGAGCCCTCCTCCCCAAATGCAGCAGGCTTGGCTTACCACATTTTGAAGTGAAGTAATGTCCCATGCCACCTAAAGCAGGTGTGGCAGCCTGGCAAATGTTGCTGAAGACAACCTGTGTTGTTATACCTGCATCATCCCTGGCCGTTGGCCATGATTACTAGGGCTGATGGGAGTTCTACTTCAGCAACATTGAGGAGAAGAAGAGTAGTTTGGATTTGATACCCCGCTTTATCCACTACCCTATGGAGTCTCACAGCAGCTAACAATCTCCTTTCCCTTCCTCCCCCACAACAGACACTCTGTGAGGTGAGTGAGGCTGAGAGACTTCAGAGAAGTGTGACTAGCCCAAGGTCACCCAGCAGCTGCATGTGGAGGAGCAGAGACGCGGACCCGGTTCCCCAGATTACGAGTCTACCGCTCTTAACCACTACACCACGCTGGCTGCATGAGAGGCCCATAGGTTCATTTGAAAACATTTGAAAACATTTGCAGGAGTGATTTAAAATATTTTGTCAGGTTATGATTTGGTACCTGTTTATAAATACTGGAAGTAAGTCTTTTAAGTATGGAGATAAGGTAAATAGGGTGATTTAGAAATGCAAAGATAAAAGTGATTACATATGGAAGTCAGGGAGGAAGTCAAAGCTCAATTTGAGCAAAGATATATGTGATGAAGAAATTTTGTTTGGTTGTTATAAAGGAAAAAACAAAATTTAATAAACATCATATTAAAAAAATAAATGGAAAAAGAGAGGCCCAAAGGTTCCCCACACCTGACCTAAAGGGAGGGCACAAGGCCATTTAGTCCGTCTCTAAAGTTTCCCGACACTGCCAGACATTTCAAATGAACTGGAGTGGAAAGTAGCCATGATGTCACTCCACTCCTTGAATGTAAGGTGTGACACTTGCAGTGTGGAATTCAGTTACTGTACATGGAAGTGTGAACCACACTGCCCCAGTCTGGATACAATCGGAAGAAGGAGGAAGTTCTGGAATTTGAAGATTAGTTTATTGGCAGGAGAGAATGATGTTGAACCTATGGTGCGTATTAACATTCTGGGATGAAGCCATGTAGCTCTTCTGGGATGAGGCCCAAGAGATTCAGTAGAGGAAGGGCATGGAGAGGATAGGTATTTTCTCAGGACTGTTCGTGTAGTTTAACACTTTTTAGTCTGCAGTTCCTTCCTACAGGTGGATTGTGGACCCTTCAAAGCAGAGACTTCTACCCTCCTTTCTCAACATATAAATGGTAAAGGTAAAGGTACCCCTGACCGTAAGGTCCAGTCGCAGACGACTCTGGGGTTGCGGCACTCATCTCACTCTATAGGCCGAGGGAGCCGGCGTTTGTCCAGAGACAGCTTCTGGGTCATGTGGCCAGCATGACTAAGCCGCTTCTGGCGAAACCAGAGCAGCGCACGGAAATGGCGTTTACCTTCCCGCCGGTGTGGTACATATTTATCTACAGTCATACTTCGGTTTGTGACCGCAATTCGTTTCAGGGAGCCGGTCGCTTCCCGAGTTCATCGTAAACCAAGGGGCTCTTATGCGCGTGTGCGAAGCACTGATAAAGCAGTTCTGTGCACGCGCATGCTGTGCAGATCGTTTCTGCACATGTGCTCACTGCGCAGATCGCTTCTGCACATCCATGACCCGTGGAACCCGGATGTAAACACTTCTGGGTCTGCGGCAGTCACAAACGGAGGTGGTTGCAAACCGAGGTATGGCTGTACTTGCACTTTGACGTGCTTTCGAACTGCTAGGTTGGCAGGAGCTGGGACAAGCAACGGGAGCTCACCCCGTCGTGGGGATTCGAACCGCTAACCTTCTGATCGGCAAGCCCAAGGCTCTGTGGTTTGGACCACAGCGCCACCCACGTCCCCTCGCCACCCGCATAAATTCTGCATAAATTCCAGAAATAAGGAATGGTAAAAAAAAATCCTAAATGAATAAAGAGCCTAAACATTTGCTAAGTTCAGAAACGTCATTGGGACAATGCAGCTATGAAGCAGGGTGAATGGCGTAATTTGCACTGGGCTGAGTGAGGTAATAGATGAAGGCAGGGATTTGATGCAGCAAGACTTCTTAAAGTAGGGAATGGGGCACCCATGGCCTTCCAGATATTGCTGGACTCCCATCACCCCAGGCAACAGGGCCAATGGTCAGGGATGATGGGAGTGGGAGTCCAGTGACATTATTCCTGGGCCTAGTAAGCTGGGAGGAGGAGACACTATTTGGATTTTGCTTCAGGTAGCAAAGTGTCTAGTGTCGGCACTGTATTTTGGTCAAGCAATCTTTTGCACGCAGGAGTCCCAATGTGTAAATGAATCAAATCTCTACACCTGGAATGTTTTACTCCATCTGAAAGAAGGACTCTGACAAAAGTGCACAATTATTTATGAATGTTTAGTTAAAATGAATGGGGAGCTCTGTGTTTGCAGAAGATATGTGTGTGCAGCTGAGCATGCATGGTTCTCTGCGCAAGGGTGAAATTTTATATATTAGAGACACAGATTAAGTTAGGTCTAGTATTGCCTACCTACAGAAACATGACCAGCATAAGGTCACTCTTCTAACCTGGAATGTGGCTGGGTGGTTTGCATCCATCAGAGACCCTTGTTTTAAAGACTTCCTCTCTTATCATGACATCATTGTGATCCAGGAACATGGACTGTGGATGAGCTGCTATTCAAAGGATTTCATTCATTCTCAATTGGGGCAGAACTAGGGGTAAAGCAGGGAAGAGCAAAAGGGGTCCGGGGGGGGGGGCTAGTCTCCACTACTCTACGTGCCGTTTCAAACCTCCCCCCCCCATTCAAGTCACAGGCCATGGCAGCGTTAATCCTACCTACCAGAGGCCAATATTTCTATTAACTGTTCACTGTTTGGGGAATGATGCTTTCGAAAGGGTCATCATGTACTTACCTACTTGTGCATTTTTTATATATTAAAAACAACAACAACAGGGTACTGGCTGCCTAGCTATAAACTGCAGCATTCATGGGCCACTGGGCTCCACTTATCTGTTCTGTACGGGCACCTGGAGAGCCTGAGAGTCCTGCTGAAGCACAAAGCGACAATCAACTGCCGGCCCAATGGCAAAGCAGCAATCCACATAGCATGCGAAGTGGGTAACCTGGATTGCATCAAGATACTTTGCAGCCACGGA
Organism: Zootoca vivipara; assembly: GCF_963506605.1. Lineage (NCBI taxonomy): Eukaryota > Metazoa > Chordata > Lepidosauria > Squamata > Lacertidae > Zootoca > Zootoca vivipara. The sequence continues at coordinate 31,456,560 of NC_083287.1, read as the reverse complement.
GCGAAAACCAACTGCTATTCGCTGAGCGGTCTTGCGCCACTGCATTTCTGTACGACAAAGCTGTCCATCCCTTGCGCACAGCAGTTAATCTGGAGAGGTAAGTCCAATTGCAGGCCACCCGCGCTGTAGCCCTTTGGAGTGCAGAGGATAGAACGACATGGGTTAGCCCTCCACACGGTGGTGGTGGGGAAGTCATTGTCACTAGAAAGCTAGCATGCCAGGGACGAGTTTTGCTTTCTTTCTCCCTGATAAGTTAGCTATCAAAATATAGAGAGCCAGTGTGGTGTAATGGTTAAGAGCGGTAGACTCAATCTGGTGAACTGGGTTCGCGTCTCTGCTCCTCCACATGCAGCTGCTGGGTGACCTTGGGCTAGTCACACTTCTCTGAAGTCTCTCAGCCCCACCCACCTCACAGGGTGTTTGTTGTGGGGGAGGAAGGGAAAGGAGAATGTTAGCTGCTTTGAGACTCCTTCGGGTAGTGATAACGCGGGATATCAAATCCAAACTCTATAGGAGAGTTCTGCATAGCAGCCTATTCAGATAAAGCTGGGAGCCTTGCACGGGCAGCCAAAAATGGTATCTTTCTTTGACATGGTTCTATGCACATTTTTATCATTACCAAAATATAGTGACATTTTGTCTTCAAATACAGGAGATAAGAAGAGAGATAAGGCTTGAGCCCCCTTTGCATTATCCTTATAAAACACTATCAAGGCACTTTTAAACAGTCATGGCACCCCCCCACCCCACCCCAAAAATCCTGGGAGCTTTCACTTGTTAAGGGTGCTGAGAATTGTTAGGAGTCCCTTGTTCCCTAAGATATGCATTATTACATTTAGTAAAAGGCTAAATTAACAGTGTCATGTTTATCCCACATGATGCTGATAATGCTGACAGCAAGACTAAGATTGCTGCCATGAGGGATTGTGGGAAAGTCCAAGGGGCTCCTTAAAAATGCGGCGTGAGCTGAAATGCTACATTCTGAGTGTGACCTACTTTCAGTACGAAAAATACTTTGTAGAGCAAGTATTCATCCTAAAGCAATATGGAACTACGTACCTTGAAAGGAGAGAGAAAAACAACAACACTGGACTCTTCAGGTGCAAATGAAATAGAAGGGAATGTTTAAACCTTTACATTAGTGTCACTGGATTTTTTTTTAAAAAAATCTTAGTCAATGAATCATATAATTTTAGTTGCTTGATCGATCTAAACTTGCATTTTCACCAGTTCTGGTTTCCCTTCACTTCTTAGTTGTAGCCTCCTTGCGTTTTTAAGCATTGTTGCAAATGAAACCTCCAGCTGCAAATGGAGAAAAACAATAGTTCTGAGACAAGAAACATACTTTTCTTTGTTCATGAACTACAGGGATTTGCAACAAATTGTTGCAGTGTGGCTCGATTTTATTCAGCCACTCCATTCCATCTCCCCGCAAAAGTCAGTCCACATTCCATTGTCACTGAGCAAGCTCAGTCTTCATTGGGCTATTTTGGGGTGCCCCCCCACACTAACAGATCCTTCCTTCCGTCTTCTGCATGGGTGCTACGTAAGCAAACATGCCCCATCTGAACTTCAGAAATAAAGGACTCATGTAAAAGGTAAAGGGACCCCTGACCATTAGGTCCAGTCGTGACCGACTCTGGGGTTGTGCGCTCATCTCGCGTTATTGGCCGAGGGAGCCGGCATACAGCTTCCAGGTCATGTGGCCAGCATGACAAAGCCGCTTCTGGCAAACCAGAGCAGCACATGGAAACGCCGTTTACCTTCCCGCTGTAGCGGTTCCTATTTATCTACCTGCATTTTGATGTGCTTTCGAACTGCTAGGTTGGCAGGAGCTGGGACCGAGCAACGGGAGCTCACCCCGTCACAGGGATTCGAACTGCCAACCTTCTGATCAGCAAGCCCTAGGCTCAGTGGTTTAACCACAGCGCCACCTGGGTCCTTAAAGGACTCATGACTGCTGCCCAATTATATGGGGGACGACGATGCCTTTTTGGATGATTTAAAGTTTTTTTTTAACGGATTAAAATCAGCTGTGCTTAAATGCACAAATGGTGCAAAGCTGTTTTTTAGATTTTTTTAAAAGCATGTGGAAACTTCTGCATGAAATCAGTAGGCAGCATATTTACTGTAAAAGAGAGAGAAACCCTGTATATAAGGGAGGGTCAGTTTCTGTATTCTTGAGAGTTGCCCTGTTCTCCAAGAAGAGCAGTGGTTTTAGGACCAGGAAACATGTGCTAATGATGATAATAATAAATCTATACTGCCCTTTATCTGAGAATCACAGGGCAGTTTACAACATAAAACACAAAAATTATATTACTACTGCTACTACTGGTATGTAGTAGTAGTAATAGTAGTAATAATAATAATTGTAGTGCTAGTAATAGTAGTAATTAGATTAGATAGCTGCTCATCGGTAAATATTCCCATGGCAGCAAGCCATTGTTAAAGCACTGTTAATAATGACTAAAATCAACAATAAAAGTTCACAAGCTGGGGATAGCTGAGTTGGTAGAGTATGAGACTCACAGGGCCGTGGGTTCAAGCTCCACATTGGACAAACGATTCCCAAATCGCAGGGGGTTGGATTAGATGACCCTCGCGGTCCCTCCCAACTCTACAATTCTATGACTCTATGATTCTAAGACACTCACACACCTTCAACTTCACCAGAGACAGCATAAAAGTCTCACTGACACATGGGGTGCATATACTGATTGTCCACTAGATGGGGATGTTGTTTCAAGTGAAATATATGGTGACTTATGCAAGCCTCTGAAGGCCGCTCTGAGCTGGACAAGATTTTAGGCAGGACGCCTTTATGTATAGAAAATAGCATGCAGCCCATGACTGTACACGTGACATCTAGCTGTGTATATTCAGCAAAAGATGTGAAGGTGTGATTGCAGCACATGAAAACCTACATTTGGGCCTGGCTACTTGACGCGGGTGGCGCTGTGGGTTAAACCACAGAGCCTAGGGCTTGCCAATCGGAAGGTCGGCGGTTCGAATCCTCGCGACGGGGTGAGCTCCCGTTGCTTGGTCCCAGCTCCTGCCAACCTAGCAGTTCGAAAGCACGTCAAAGTGCAAGTAGATAAATAGGTACCGCTACAGCTTGAAGGTAAATGGCATTTCCATGTGCTGCTCTGGTTCGCCAGAAACGGATTTGTCATGCTGGCCACATGATCTGGAAGTTGTACGCTGGCTCCCTCGGCCAATAATGTGAGATGAGCGCCACAACCCCAGAGTTGGTCACGACTGGACCTAATGGTCAGGGGTCCCTTTACCTTTACTTGATATTTACAGGTGCTTTTATGTGTAATAGACTTGAGCAGGGTGACCATGTGTCATTTATTGGAAGGGCTGCCCCAGTCCAAGTCAGGTTCAAAGATAATGAACCCCAAGAAGGAGGGGCCCTGAAGTTGCCCATCAACTGGTCGCAGCATCTGGACAACAGTCAGAGAAAAAAAACCCAGTCTTTCCCACTATGGTGAGATGCATTTCAGTCTAAATTACAGTAATCATTCCTAAATTTGCATCTATATGTATACATTAACTAGGGTACAGTATATGTATTAACATATAATGCTTAGCATATGTGGATATTTTTTTTATCCCAATTGGCATCTGTATTGGATTTGAAACTAGTGTTTTTAAAAAGATACAGTAATTGTTTTTAACTGGGTTTTGGTTTTTTACACATGCAACTGTTTTACATACATTTTTATTGCATCGTAAAATTGCCTCAAGTTGTATCATTGAAGGAGATTAATAAATTAAATCAATAAATAATATGGACATTTTATGCAAACAGGTGTCCTCTTTTTTTCCTGGAGAGTGGACAGGCAAGCAGGTAGATGCATTCCCTCTTTTGGAGTGATACGCTATATGGTCCCCTTCTAGACCAGAATCGGAAATTTAGAAATATTCTTTGTTATAAGAGTGCTTAAGGTTGTGCCAAACCCATTTTTCCAACTTCCTCGGTTAGGGATGGTGGGGGTGGGAAGGCATTCAAACACTCAATCTTCCTTATTTGTTTTGAGACAGACAATCCTAAAAACACAACATAAGGGGGGGGTATTCCTAATTGTGTCTTTATGTAGGAAGTTGATTTATCCATTTTAATCAACTAAAAAGGTTCCCGCAGTTAATTAGGCTGCATAGTTAAACAAATAATAATAATCCATGCACGTACTCATAGAAAAACTGTAGATTGCAAGCACCATCATAAAAGAGGTATATTTTAAATCTTTTCTGTCAGAAAGCAAGGAATTCCTTGCCCAAGATTATCCCTGCTTGCAACACATGGCTGCATCATCTAAAATCAGGGGAAGTATGTTTCTTGCACAGTTCAACAAATGCAAATACATGCAAATGAAACTAGCTGATTAATTAATTGATTAAAACTCGTGCAATTAATTAAAATTTCTGTAGTCAGGTGGCAGTCGTGGGGAAAAAAACATTTGCTCCTGTAAAATTGCTGTTATTTATTTCATACAGCTCAGCAAGTATATACCAAATTTTTCCGTGTATAAGACTAGGTTTTTCCACTAAAAATAATGTCCAAAATTTGGGGGCGTCTTATACATGGGGGGCATCTCCCCCCCCATTGGAGTCCCCCCAAATAGGGGTCATCTTATACACAGGGGTGTCTTATAGACAGAAAAAATGGTATGTGTCTTTAACGTGGAAAAATAAAAATAAAACCTCTTTCCAATGTGCTCTCTCTCTTTTCCTTCAAACAGGTGCAGATGTGAATATAAGGACTAACAACCAAGAAGAGGAAACTCCCCTCCACACTGTTGCTCGTTGTGGTATCCCTGAAATGGTGGCCTTTTATGTAGAACAAGGAGCTGGGGTTGACTGTCAAAATGCCCACAGAGAAACACCTCTGGCCTGTGCAGTCTATTGGGCCCTCAATGGCAAGGAACAGACATACAGCACAGATCACCACCTGATCTGTAGGATGCTGATCGACTATAAAGCCAACGTCAATTCACGAGACGAGGATTTCCGAACGCCTCTCCACAAGGCTGCTTGGAACTGTGACGGCGTTCTGTTGGACATGCTACTCGAGGCGGGAGCTGAGGCTAACTTCATGGATGACAACGGATGCGGCCCTTTGCAGTATGTCCTGAAAGTAACAGGTGTGCGGCCGAGTGCCCAGCCAGAATTCTGTTTCCAGCTGCTTCTCAATTATGGAGCTGCCAGGATATATCCTCCACAATTCCATAAGGTGAAAGCTTGTGTCTACGTATTACATACATATGCATCTGTTTAGACCAGAGATGAGAAGCTGCGTGAATGGAAGCTTGTGGTCTTCCACCTTTCAGATAGATTTTAAACATGTCCTAATTCAGTTTGGGGGATTAGCTGGTTTCACAACACCAGGCCTTGCAGGTGCCCTTAATGTTTGGCAAAAATGCTCTTGCATGTCTTTGCGAGGTTTTCTGCCATCTGGGTCTTGTAAAGCCCAGATCTCAGGTCAATGTTTTTCCTTTCTAAATTTGATTACAGGCTTTTCTTTTCTTTCTTTCTTTTTTTCTTTTCTTTTCTTTCTTTCTTTCTTTCTTTCTTTCTTTCTTTCTTTCTTTCTTTCTTTCTTTCTTTCTTTCTTTCTTTCTTTCTTTCTTTCTTTCCATGCTAGAAAAACACAGATTGGATTGCTTTTATATATTTTTTCCTTGAACACAAGCACGGAGAAGCTATGACAGATGGGGTTAATATGAGAATTTTCTTTAAAAAAAAACATTCTACATGAAATGCATGCAGGTAATTCTAGCATGATGAGATGAGCGCCTCTAAAACATCTGTTTAATACAAATAGAGTTAGGATGACAAAGTTCCAACCACTGCATATACTTCAATGGCAGAAATAGTATGGCCCAGGTCACTTCTTCCAGTGCTGTCCTCCTAAACTACTCTGGAAAAGATGTCTTGAGGACTGTAGGCAGCAGTTATTTTCTTATGGGAAGTAATTATTCCTTGCACGTGGTGAAAAATTCTTTGGTGCTTCATGTTTTTCAACTGCTAGCTCGCTTTGCCACCCTGGATCTGGCTTCAAGGTAATAACCATCTATTCATCTGCAAAAGCATAGAGTTGTAGCGTTGGAAGGGACCCAGAGGGACATCTGGTCCAACCCCCTGCAATGCAGGAATCTCAGCATACAGCAGTAGCACAGAACCTCAAGCCTGGAAGCCAAATGCAAATTACTTACCTGGTCCATGGCACTCTCGCCAGAACATGCCCCATCCCTTCACTGGTTCCCTTAAGCTTAGAATCGTTCCCCACCCCTGCCATAAAACTCTTCTTCGCAACCATGAAGACTAGAAGTTGCTTTAAAATGCAAAAAAAGAAAGCTGAATTTCCTTAAGATCAGACATCCCCAAACTTCAGCTCTCCAGATGTTTTGGACTACAATTCCCATCATCCCTGACCACTGGTCTTCTTAGCTAGGGATCATGGGAGTTGTAGGCCAAAACATCTGGAGGGCTGCAGTTTGGGGGGTGCCTGCTTAAGATGCTAAATTTTCACATCAGGTATTGTAGTTACATGGCAATCTGTGGGTGGGTGGAATTGGCACAGCCTTAGAATAACACACACTGTATGCTTCTAGGTGTATTAGTCTGTTACAACAAAACTAGGCAGAAGCAAACTATGATTATTTCACGGTGTTGAGTATAGCCGGGACTGATTCTTATATGAATTGCCAATTAATAGGGTGGTATTCAATGCTAATCCTACTCAGAGTGGACTCATTGAAGTCAGCAGACACGACTAAGTATTGCAGTCAACAAAGCCCTGCACAGAGTATACCTATGGAAATCAATGAACCTGCATTAGTAATTAACTCCAATAGGCCAATAACATTGAATACTACCCCAACTTGGGTTCATTAATTTAGCAAGTCTGTTCTGAGTAGGACTTAGTTGACTATTCTTACTTCTCTGTACAGTGGTACCTCGGTTTACAAACACAATTGGTTCCAGAAGTCTGTACTTAACCTGAAGCAGACTTAAACTGAAGTGAACTTTCCCATTGAAAGTAATGGAAAGTGGATTAATCCGTTCCAGATGGGTCCACGGAGTACTCAACCTGAAGCGTACTTAACCCGAGGTATGAGTGTAATTGGTTCCGGAAGTCCATACTTAACCTGAAGCAAACTTAACCTGAAGCGAACTTTCCCATTGAAAGTAATAGAAAGTGGATCAATCTGTTCCAGACAGGTCTGCGGAGTACTTAAACTGAAAATACTCAAACCGAGGCGTACTTAAACCGAGGTATGACTGTACTGGAGAAGAGAAGCAAAGTGATATTGTTCAATGAAGAAGGGCAAAAGCTTTAAAGAAGAAGGGGGGAAAAACGGTTTGTGGAAATCAGCAAAATCCAAATAGGTGGTGTCTATTTCTCTTAGCAGGTTTTGCAGGCCTGTTGCTCCTATCCCAGAGCAGTTGAGGTTATTGTGAATACATATGAACATATCAAGTCCACAGCAAAATGGAGAGCAGCTATACCTGATGATGTCTTTGAGGTAAACACTTAATGATTTTGAGTTGCTGATTAAAAAAGCATGCAGGTAACGTCTGTATGTTGTTGTTGTTGTTTAGTCGTGTCCGACTCCTCGTGACCCCATGGACCAGAGCACGCCAGGCACTCCTGTCTTCCACTGCCTCCTGCAGTTTGGTCAGACTCTTGTTGGTGGCTTTGAGAACACTGTCCAGCCATCTTGTCCTCTGTCGTCCCTGTCTGTATATAAGCACTTTAATCTGGTTCTATGTGAAAGTGAACGTTTAGGAGGAAATGAAAGTTGGAGAACTCTGGTTAGTCAGGGATCACCAGCAACATCTGAAGGACACTGTCTTGGCTGCCTCTGGTTTAAACTGTAGTTATTGAACAAGCCTGGATCATAATATACAGTTGATCCTATTCAGTATCATATAAAAAAAAAGTTATTTTATTGAGTGACAGCTTCAGAACATTGCTCTGACTTGGCCAGCTCTGTCCTACTTAGTTAGGAGACATCAAATTGCATGGGAGGAATGTGATATCCAGAGCAATTTTCAGTTGTTCTTTTAGCTGAAGTTACGGTGGGCAGGGGATATAGAAAGATACAGTCTCACATATTAGGCTATTAGGCTGCTATTCAAATAGGTCAGAGCTGGCCCTACCATTGGACATAGTGAGCCACCTGCCTTAAGGCAGCAGATGCTGGGGAATGGCGGCAATGTAGATGTGTTGGAGACCAGAAAAATTTGTGCCTGCTGCCCTTAAGTGTGGTGGAGGGTTCTGCCATGTCTCCAGTGCTGAAATAAAACTGAACTGCCAGTCCAGATGGAATGGGGAGGTGGGTGTGGGTGTCTTGACTCAGGCAGCAAAATGTCTTGTGCAAACCCTAAACAGAATAATGGCAAAAGACTGCACTTTGCACAGAGAAGGTAATGACACATCTTCTCCATACTTTTCCTGGAAAGAGATTTTCCATGGAGAGAAAGATATTGACCACATTATTTGTGCATTATTTTGCTTTTGCAGATGTATAATGAATTCTACGAATCTCTGTTTGAGGTATGTGAAAACACACCAAGATCGCTCAAGCATTTAGCCAGATGTGCTATTCGAAGAATATTGTTCGATCGCTGCCACAAAGGGATCCCTTTACTTTTCATTCCAGCGACGCTGAAGAATTATTTGCTCTTAGAACCAGAAGGAATATTGTACTGAGTTTGTCCAGCAGCCCAATTCTGTAGAACTGGGGTTCACTCGCATGGTAGACGTTAAAATCCAAGGCTTCCATGATATCATGCAGAACAAAGGGTCATAGTCAATTTGTATACAAAGACTCATTTTATATCTGTGGATTACACTAAGTTCTTGAATTTGCTGCAGCCTGAACACAAGCCTATTTCACAATCCATTCACTCCCAGCTTGTGTCAAAAAGAATATACATGGAACTCTGCTAAAGAATTAGGCCAGCTTTTCCATCTGCTTTCAAATCTAAATAATGACTGAGCTATGCATATCAGTGCTTTGAAAAGTCTAGCTTTCAGTGACCCATACAAAACAAATGCCATAAAGACTTATGCGCTAAATTAAAAGAACATGTTTTTATTTGAACCTTTAGAATTCGATATACTGTACTAATAAACAGCCACATTCTCTGAGTGGATCCTGGTGTAGCCCCAAACAGCATCATTCATGTTTGAGATGGTCAGGGATGATGGGAGATGTAGTCCAGCAAGAGCTGGGGACTCAAGTTTGAGAAACACTTGCCTTAGGGCATGGATGCTTACATGTTTATAAATGTGCACCAGTACTTTCTGGAAGAGATTAATTAATCCAGTGACCATTCTAGCAGGAGGTTGGCATGGGTTTAACCGAAAGGCCGCTTCACATGTTACAGACTGGTGGAGTCATTTTGTCTGCAACAAGCAGAGGGGAAACTACTTTTAAAAAAGAAAAAAGCAAGGGTGTTTGTGTTAAACATTCATATTGATGAGAGAGAAAACAAGGCCTGCCACCGTTCCCCATGGCGTGTACATGCAATAAAGAGGGCCAAGCCTTCCTATCATGCGGCTCCCTGCAAAAAAAAACCTGGTAAGTAGCATGCAATGTCTTCAATTAGTCCATAATGGCTAAACCTGCTCTAAAACAAGGAGATTAAAGGAAAGGAGCCTGTCAGGGAGATGGGTCTCCTGCTGGGAACAGGACAAAGATGGGGAGGAGTCATATTTAAAATCTGAATGTATAATTCTATACTTCGATATTGACAGACTGCATTTTGGAAACAGGAGAACAAAAAGGCGATTTGGATCTGTCACTGTAGCTAACGCTTCCATGCTGTGAAGGAAGAAAAAAAACTTGTCACTGCTGTCCCTAAATGCCCTCCCCCTTTTGTCGCCATCCTCCTCTCTCTCTCTCTGGTTTTTTTTTTAATTCTATGGGCATCTAGCCTTACTTCAAAGTTTTGTTCTAAGCAGGTGCTAGATTATACCCATTGTGGCGCCTGACAGGGAGCCCAGCAGGATCTCACTGATTATAGTGGTAAGAATTTGCAAGCTGTTCAATATCGGAGCAAAACTGGCTTGTGCCCTTTCATTGCCGCTCTTCATTTGTGGTGAAAGGCCAGGAGGAAATAAAACCCTCTGGCTTTTGTTGTTGTTCCTGCTGCTGCTGCTGCTGCTCCAGATGAGTTTCACTGGCCTGTCTTGATTTGTCAGCTCACACAAACTTGAGAGAACTGACCAAAAAATTGGGACACACAAAACGTGGATTAGGTGATGTGACAGTTGCACTTGCAGGCGCGTAGAAAGGCTTGCAGAAGTCTCTGCTCCCTGGCATTTTGCTATGGCACACTTGCAATTTTTGTCACATGCTTGCAGAGTAAAAATATATATATTTAGCTGCCTCACCAAAGCCTACAGGACCGCCTCGCGACAAGGAATAAATATATTGCCCTAGGGAAAATCCTATTCAGATTGAAAGTTTGCAGAAATGTTAAATCAACTGAAATCTTACACTGTTGGCGTAAAATTCAATTGGCAGTCCAGATTCAATCATCTTCATTCATAGCGTTCTTTGCCTCGGGCGGTAAGAGATCTTGAGCCAGCTCAGAGTACCAGTGTGTGAAAAGATAATGTTACTGTTCAAAGAGATCATACATAACTGGCGCAAGAGAGAGCACTGTTCACCTTAGTTACACATCTAAAGTCCCAGACAAGTTTAAGAGCTGGGAAACTGATGTCAAATGGTTTAGTATCATGAAATAATGTAATGCTCAGGTGGTATCTCTGTTCACAGTGCACTAGTACTAACCTCTGGTTTAATTCATATAATGAAACTTTTTGTTTTGCACACCATACATTTAAAGCACTAGAATAAATGGCCATGGCTTCCCCTGAAGAATTATGGCAGCTGTAGCTCATTACAGGTGCTGAAAGTTGTTAGGAGACCTCGTCTTTCCTTCACAGAGCAACAATTCTCAGAGTTCCCTATGAAGAGGAATGGATAGTTAAACCACTCTGGGCTTACAGCCAAGTATAGACCACTTGAAATAGGTCTGCAGACTCTTATCTGAGGTAGCCATGGTGAGAGGTCTTTATTCCAGATTAGTTAACCCAGAAAACTTCAGTCTCTGACTCCATCCATCCTTGACTCTGGCTCTTCCTACCACCACCACCACATGGCCCCTGACAGATTAACCCCAAGACAATGTGACCTTCAGGGGGTGGGGGGAGGTTGCCTGCCCCTGGTTTAAGCCATTGCTCAACATTTGGGGATAGACAAAGACTGCAATTTTGAAGAGTTTCTTTTGTGCATTTGAAGACTGCATTTTCTTCACACTGAATAAACGCAGCCAGCTGCTTCACATCCATGGTAACAGGTGTAGCTTTTAGGCTCCAGCACATCTCTCTTTTACACTTGATTTAATTTTAGCAATTTCCTGAGCGTGTAAACATGTGGTGCTAATGACATCATAATGACATAATTGCAGGTGGGATAAGTGAATTGGGCGGCTGAAAATGGGCAAATACAGCTCTACTAGGTCTTTTTTGTCTTAGCTGAGAGAATCTGTTTGTTGTATTTTCCGGGGGGACACTTTTCGAAAAAAAGTAATTTTGTTTAAAGACGATCTGAGGATGATTTTGCCACCTAAAGGTTTTGTGTGTGTGTTTGGGTTGGCTAGCATTTGGCCAGCAGGGGGCAGCCCACGACCATTTGACGAGCTAGAGGTCCACAGCCTTTCAAGTTACACTACACAGTGAAAACAAAAACACGTTTTGGTTACTCTGAACCATTAAATATATATATATTTGGAAAAAATTTTAAAAAATAATAAGGAATACACCAAGCATACAAAATTGCAGAGGCTATCTACATAATGCAAAAGCATTTGTTGTTCTACCTACCTACCTACCTACCTACCTACACACACACACACACACACACACACACACACAGGGCATAGGCTGCAACCAATTTGCTGAATATAACTAGATTTGGGTCTAATCAATGCCTGGATGGGAGGCTGCCTGAAATCTCCATATGCCGACTTAAGTGCCATGGCAGAAGAAAGGAAGGATATAAATGAGTTTAAATAATAACTCCCCAAAATATTATGCATAGGGCATAGGCGATAACTAACAACTGCAGAACAAATAACAAAATACCACACACCCAGTGTTACATCCATTAAATTCCAGCCAGATATATAAAAAAAGTGAGCTCCCTGCAAGTTAACTGCTATTGCCGTCAAATATAATTAATGCAGCTTTCTTGCAGGTATGTGGAATAAGGCTACTATATTTACCTTATGCATGATCAATTTGTTGTTTTCAGCAAGGAAACGATTTTTTCCTCCCATTGGTCAGCCATCTCTCGTATGAAGAAAAACATCAATGGATATCTGCCATGTAGGAAACTTTGTGAAGCGTAAATGTGCAGTGTCGCCCTCTTCACCCGAAACTCAAGTAGGCATGCTCTTGTACTTTACTTACTAATATGCTGTTCTTTCAGATGAAAACTTTTAGCTCAATAATTGGCATAGGGATGATTGGGGAGTAAAGCTGGGGCTGAGGTCCGTTGTTTGTAGCGAAATTTCTTGGGGTGATATGTGGCCTTCCTGTCTTGTCTGTCTGTCCCTCAGGACACCCCTGGCCTTGCCCCTCACTGACCACACGCCACCCCACCCTCATCCTTTTGCTTGACTGAAATGTGTCCTTGAATTGTGATGATATCTCTTTCTCGTTCGTTTGCTTGCTTGGAGAGTTGGGGCTATGCCTGGAACCCTCTGACTTGTGTAATTGTGAAGTCTTCTTCTTCTTTGGCAATTACTTGTAGCCATATAAGATTGTCTTCCATGAACATGGTCTTAACAGTGAGTCCATAAGTGACTATGGAGGCCAATTCTGGATCCACACATCCTTCCACAGTGGGGACATAGGTTTCCGGGCAGGAGTTGATCACGGTGAGGGTTTGCCAAGTGTGCCTTCCTCTTAGCATGTTTCTTCTTTCGTCCTGAGTTTGAGCATCTTCAAAGTCCATGACACCTTTGGTAAAGGCTGTTCTTCAACTGGAGCGCCTGCAGGCCAATGTTTCCCAGTGTTACCTCTTTTGTTGACCACCAGCATTACGCTTTCTAATTTTTAGTTTGGAATAGAGTAGTTGCTTTGGAAGACGATAATCAGGCATCAGAACAACATGACCAGTCCAACAAGGTTGATGTTGAAGAATCATTGCTTTGACACTGGTGATTTTTGCTTCTTCCAGGACACTGGCATTAGTTCGCCTGTCTTTCCAAGTGATGTGTAAAAATGTTCATTGATGGAATCTTTCAAGGAGTTGGGTCCTCTTATAGACTTAAGGAGATACCCCTCACAAACCTCTTAAGCAATTTCTCTACATACAAACGAAACAATTTTTTAGCAGAGCTTGCTTTCTGGCAGCTGGCACAGCAGATCTGTTTTTAAATTAAATGTTAGAAACGACTTTACTGAGGAATTGCTTAAGGTAGCTGAATCCCATTGTTGTTTCCTAATATGCCTCAGGCATAGTGTCATTCCTGGGCATTTATGGGGGCGGGGGCAGGGAATGGTGGCTTCAAGCGAGGGCTACCATTATTTCCCCCTCAGAATGTCCTGAGATAATGTTCCGGCTGAGGCAGGCATGTCAAACCTGCGGCCCTCCAGATGTTTTGGACTACAATTCCCATCTTCCCCAACCACTGGTCCTGCTAGCTAGGGATCATGGGAGTTGTAGGCCAAAACATCTGGAGGGCTGCATGTTTGACATGCCTGGGCTGAGGCATTATTGAGAGACAGTGTGGCGTAATGGTTAGAGAAACCAAGGTTCGAATCCCCATTCAGACATGAAGTTCACTGGGTGACGTTGGGTCGGTCACCATCTCTTAGCCTGACCTACCTCAGAGGTTGTTGTGAGGCTGAACTGGGGAGGAGGAGAAACATGTATACCACCTTGAGCTACTTGGAAGAAAAAGCAGTGTATAAATGTAATAATTTTTTTTAAAAAAAATCAAAATGGCTGCCACCAGGTGGCAGCTTCCTTAAGAAGTGCTGTTGCTGTTACCCCCTTAGGGACAGCAGAAAACAAACAACCCTGCTTTGACTACTCCATTTGCCCTGGTAAGCCCACCCACCTCCTTCCCAGCAAGCAAACGGACCCTCAAAAATTGCCAGCATTTTATTTCAAAGTTCACAGAAAAACTCATTGAACAGCCCCCCCCCCCCAATACACTAATGCCAGAACTAACATTGTTGTTTGAGTTACAGGTAGGTAGCCGTGTTGGTCTGAGTCGAAGCAAAATTTAAAAAATCCTTCAGTAGCACCTTAAAGATCTGAAGAAGTGTGCATGCACACGAGAGCTCATACCAAAATAAAAACTTAGTTGGTCTTTAAGGTGCTACTGAAGGAATTTTTTTATCGTTGTTTGAGTCAGCAGTAACATTTCCTATCTATTGGCTTTCTTATTTATTTATGTATTGATTTATTGCATTTATATGCCATCATTTGCTCTGAGAAGCTTCAGGAGGGTGTGTCCATGGTCTTCCCTTTCCCTGTTTTATCCTCACAATAACCCTGCGAGGTAGGTAGACAGCGGCACCCTCCTAGTTGCACCTCACTGGTTTTCTGGGCAATGACGTCTCTTGCAGGGACATGGCAGGTCAGGCCCACGAGGAAGCACAATCTGGACAGGTGGTGGAGTATTCGTGAGAGCAGCACGTATAGTGTTCTACGGCTGCTTCACTGCATAAAAGAGGGATTCTGTGAACCAGTCCTGCGTCAAGTGGCTCAAGTTGTCATCCGTGTGTTTTCTTCTCCAGAAAATCCTCTTTACTACAGCCGTGCAATGAATGCAGCTGGTTCAGCTTGCTTTACACTTCAAGTAGAGCCCAAAATAGCCCCAATTATACGCTGAGGGGAGTCAGTTGCTTAAACAGGGTCAAACTACATGTCTCTGCTAATTGCCTTTTTTTTGAACATGTGCCCAACACCTGTCAGGAGCCCTATTCAGCAAAAAGCAGCCACAGGGGAGGGTGGGTGATGGGGTCCATGGCATAGGGAACATTGTGGGGTGGGTGGGTTAACCCTGAAGGTGCTGTGGAAAAGATAAGACTGAATACTTTGCAAAACGTGTTGGACATTAACAGCATATTTGGCCAGCTGAAATGCAACCTTCAGTTTTTAATTTGAAATGCAAACGATCTTGCAAAGGAATGCTACCATTTAGAGCAGGCATCCCCAAACTGCGGCCCTCCAGATGTTTTGGCCTACAACTCCCATGATCCCTAGCTAACAGGTCCAGTGGTCGGGAAAGATGGGAATTGTAGTCCAAAACATCTGGAGGGCCGAAGTTTGGGGATGCCTGATGTAGGAACCCCGTCAAAGAAAAGAAAAGAAGTATCAAGCCATTGCTTGATTATTTCCCATCTTCTCTGACTTCCTCTAGGATAACCTGTACCAAATAAACTTGGAAGCCTCATTACTACCTCATTCAGCTGCCAGAGCAAGGAGGCTCTGTGACTTACCCTGATGACCTGGCAGATAAGGCCATCACTCCACCTCTGAAAAAAGTTCCTGAACTGTGCTCTCCTGCTCTCTTCCACCATTTGGGTGTCTTATTCTAGGTTGTCATGGACTGGCTGGATGCAGTTGTGGGAGACACCAGCTGGGGAACACCCAGGAGAAGAAGACCCTAGAGCCAGGGGATTGGTGGTGGGATGACAATGAGTGGACAGAGGGAGAAGAGGAGGAAGACTGGGAGGAGAAGGTGTCAGAAGCTGAAGGGGTACAGGGTTCGGTGAGCAGGAAGAGGCTGTTGCAGAGAGCAGTCCAGAAGTGGAGGCAAAAGAGGAGGTTGGGTGTGGGGCAGGAGATAGAGAGGAAGGCTGCTGAAGAAGCCAGAGAGTCTCTCCCTCCTGCTGTGACCAGCTCCCCTCCCCTCTCGTCCCCAAGTACCTGCAGAAGAGGGGTTCTGAGGGGGCTGAACCCCTATAGTTGGTGCGCCTGTTGGCTAATATTTATAGGCATGGAATTCCAGAGATTAGACGCTGCCCCACAAAAGGACGAATTCCTTGCAATTGCAGGGTTGCTTAGTTGTTGGTGGTCTGTTCTACACATTCAACACAATGCAGAGCAGTAATATGCTAGAGGTATGCAGGGCATGGAGCTGGCTAGAGTGCACTGCATAACATTAGACTGCAAGTGGGGGGGATCTCGTTTTTGAATGCTCCCCCTTTGGTAAAAGAAAAGAAATTCACAAAAATATAAAACCAGCACAACAGGAAAGGGCTAGAATACTTCTCTCTAATGTGATTGTCTTCTATTTGTAGTTTGTTGTTTACATGGAGAAGTATTCGAAGTCAGAACGCCACCCCTCCTCCTCCTGTAGTGGTACAGTTCAGCCTATTGCTTCAGTATTCTCATTACTCTCCTATGGAAGAGTGGCTATGGAATCTCCATAAACATTCACACACCATCAGAAAAGCAGCACTGGCACACACTGCCCCGCTTTTCAAAACCCTGTTCGGCCACATATTTTCCCATTGGCACAGTGTATCTGTGCCTGGAACTTCACTCGTCATATATATTGCATGTGTGCCAGCTTGCATGTGTGCCAGTGTTCAAGGTGTAGGAAAACAATACATAGGGGTGAGGGTGCTAAAAAGTGAAAGTGGAAACCCATTTTTCAACTGCCTTTCCAAGCACCTAATCTCAAAATTCACCCTTCATGTTTGTTTACAGAGATGTGTTGATCTTTTTTTAAAAAAAAAATGAACAAAATCATGAAAAGTAAGCAGTGTTAATAGATAAAGGAATAAATAGATCAGAGGCACAAAATGTGCTAGAGGGCAGTCTGAGTTTTGATATGCCCGGATTTTGACTTTCAAGGAGTTCCTCTGCCCGCTTGGGAAGGACTGAGTGTGCCACTCAGTGACTAATCCTTTGGCCACTGGCTCACACAAACATGTTTTTAAGCTCTTTGTGCAATCGGCAGGGAAGGAACACGTTGTTCTCTTTGGCACCTGCCCAAGAAAACTTGTGAGAATGGAAGAACAATGCCAAGCAAGAAACGACAGCTTCTGCAGCGGGCTGTGCAAAGCAGAGCAATGTAATGTTTACCAAGCATTAGCATCTCAACCTTCCCACCCCCAAATAAGGGATGGAAAAATAAATAGAAAGCAGAACAAGGCAGAAGCAGCAGCAAGAGAACTTGTTTCCTCCTCCTGAAGGTTATTTTCAGCAGTTTTGTAGCTTGTATTTACCGCATTGTCTTTTGGATCGCTCCCTGCTCACCTGACAAAAGAGTCTGCCGCTGATTTAAACCACTCAATTAATTTCCATGTGTCTGGAGCTAAGAGACACCAATGGGAGGCAGGCTTAACTTTCCCTTTTTATGCTCGCAGCCTCAAAACAGCTGGAATAATCTCCCGGCTTTATTGAAACTGGCTCCCATATTGCCAAACATTAGGACACCCTTAATCCTTCCTGTTTTAAAAAGCCTGGCTGTGCCGCATAAACAGAAGCTTTATGGCTGTTAGGGACAGCTCTGAGGCCTTTCCCTCCTGTTTACGTGTGCAGGATTTCAGCTGCTACCACGCATAGTTGGGATGAGACACTGAAAAGGGGGGGGGATTTAAGCAGGGCAAACTGGTTCTGGAACCCTGCATCCTCAGGATTTGCAGGCTGGGTTCCCTCCAACTGAAGTCAAATCAAGGTTCTCCAAGGGGAAAGTGTTGTTGTTTCTAAGAAGGGCAAAGGATTCCTAGAGGAATATGAAACACTTTCCTGACCAAGTGTTAATGGGCCACAAAGATCCAATTATTCCATGTGTGCTTTCCATTGAGTGTCAGTGTTTTGGGTGTTTAATGGGATGTATTTGCACTAGTTGTCTGCTTCTCTCAATTAGTACTTCCCCACCCACCCTGAGGTGAGTTCCAGAAACCTGAGGACCATTGTGGTCATGCACGCAGCTATTTATTTACCTGCGTGCAAAGTCATAAAGGTGTTGGGTTTTTTTTTAAAGTGCATATCCCTACCATGATGTAAGGGGTGTTAGAGGAGGGTTTGCACACGCCCACTGATGGATCTCAAACCCTCAGTGAGTTAGGGACTTCTCCTGCATGCAAAGACTGACTCCGGCAGATTGAGCGAATGAGACCAATAGTCAAGAAGGTGGTTTCTGCACATGGTGTAGACCAGGGGTTCCCAACAAAATTTTCTCGAGGACCCCTCATTGAGCCGCTATTGTGACAAGGACCCCCATTAATTCCTAATCCTAAAATTAAAAAGTGAGAGCCAAATTAAGAGTCTTTTTATATTTTATATTTTTAACCAATGGTCCATTTTTAACTACGCGAACTGTAGCTTCCGCGAAG
Organism: Zootoca vivipara; assembly: GCF_963506605.1. NCBI lineage: Eukaryota > Metazoa > Chordata > Lepidosauria > Squamata > Lacertidae > Zootoca > Zootoca vivipara. Next base: position 31,438,163 of record NC_083287.1, on the reverse strand, counting down.
AACAACGCTTTGTTTACAAACACTACTGTTTTGCAAAGAGGCAGCGCGCGCCAGGGAGGAGGGAGGGGAATGGAGAAGAGAGGGTACCTGCGCAGTAGTGCACAAATGAAGCCGACACGTGCAAAGCATCTTGGGGAGGTGAGCGTTAGTAGAATGCGCGCGCTGCCTCTTTGCAAAACAGTAGTGTTTGTAAAGCGCCACCTAACGGCATACAGCAGAACTACTGCCTCTATCTAATTCTAGTTTTGCGCTAGACTCTGCTCATGCAGGAAGCGGCCAAAACAAAAAATCTGTTATCATACGAAATAGATTTAATATATTTTTTATTCTAATAGCATCTTGCGGACCCCTCTGGCATAGCTCACGGACCCCTGGGGGTCCGCGGACCACCTGTTGGGAACCACTGGTGTAGAGGGAAGTGAGGGGGAGATGGGGCTCATCAACCTGGGAACGTAGCCCATCCAAGAGAAGGAAAATGTGGATCCCAAGCCTCCATTGCCTTGTGGGATCTATTCAGGAGAAGAAAAGGCTAAGGAGTTAACCCTTCACAAATCCAGATGGAGTCCTTAAGATGGATGGATGGTGCCTTGTATGCCTCCATCCGGCAACTCCTGCAGCCAAGCATGTTGTGTAGATGAAGTTAAGAACATGCACAAGCTTTCCCACCATTGATGAAAGCTATATTTGTTCACGAGTGGGGAATGTTTTTCAGGCTGAAGGCCACAGTCTCTTCCAGAGGCCACATGCCAGAGATGGGTAGGGCCAGAGGGAAAAGTGAGCAGAGTAAGAAAGATAAGTTTTTCTTTTGTACAGTAGTCTAGTTTCTACACACATACTGCACACCCTTTTCTATACTCCATCCAGCAAGAGGCCCTAACACATGGCAACCAGGCAAAAGCACTGAAGGAGAGTACAGAGCAGAGCTGTTGAGGGGTGTGTCCTGACAGGTGAAGCCCAGGGAGGGAAAGATAGGCAGGTCTGGAGGTCCGTATTTGCCCACCCCTGTATTAAATGAATGTGTATTAGCCAGGATGCTACATGACCACTTGGAGGAATGAATGGTACTTACAAGAAAAGTCTTGCACATTTTGATTGCTGGTCCTGAAGATAGATTGAGGGAATCATAAGAACATAAGAGGGCCCTGCTGGGTCAGATCAAAGGCCTATCTTGTCCAGTATTTTGTTGTCATATTGGGCAACAAGTTGCCTTTCTGCCAGCATACTAGAGGCTCACCTGGGATTGCAAGTGCCATCTTGTGGCTGGCAGAACTCTCTGCCAGCAAAGCAGCATTCAAGCCACTTCCAGTTGCCTCTCAGCTGAACTTTGGCCAACTTTGGGGTTTCCCTGTCCTTTTGCAGAATTTGTTGCAGAAACCAAATCGCTGGCTACAAAGGAGCGTAAGAATCTGCCTTGTACCAGCTCAGAACATTAGTCTGTCTACACTGACTGGTAGCAGCTCATTAGGGTTTTACACAGGACACAACCTGAATGCTACCTGGAAATCCCAAGGATTGGATTTGAGAACTTCTCCTTGCAAAGTAGATTGTCTGGTACTACGGTAAACTGTGGCCCTTCTGAATCAGGTCAGCGTTTTGTCCTCCTAGATACTCTTGCAGAAGCTGACAACTATTTGTTCTCTTCTTCAAGAGTTTTGGTCTGTCTCAGTTTGAGATCATCTGTCCTATATAATAGAAGGTATATTAATCATTATTGCCACTCTCTTCTGTCGGCTCTGGTACACAAGGAATGATAACAATACAACAAAAGTACTTATTTTAGCCTGAGGCTGCCAGGTATGTCAACAACTTAGCTAAATATATAGAGAGAACAAGCCTTCCTGCCAGGAGAAATCAGAACAAGGAAGAAATCCTTTGAAAATATTTGCTTTCTATGAAGGGTAGATCCCTGCTTTTTTATGAAGAGGAAGAGAAGGCCCCGTAATGCCTTGCTGACAGTAATCTGTGCAGATGGTGATTTAAAGGCAAGACTCATTTGGACTCCTCGATGCCTGGGTGGAATATAGATATCTGAGACTGAAGCAAGGAGAGAAAAATTATGAGGCACCCTTACAGTTAAATACAGTGCAGCACACCAGTCTGAATTAGTGAATTAGGACATTTTTAGACAACCGGCTTATTAAGCATCGATCCTGATTTGTTTACAAGGAATTTAGATGTTACCCCACACTTTCCCATGCATTTCCTCAACATTTTCCTTGCTGCAAGACATTCAGTGTTTTGGGGAGGAAGGTTTGTGGACAAGACCTCTCAGTCAACTTTAATTGCGCAACCTGAATTTGCTGGTATGTTATCGAATCCCACCTGAAAATGTTCAGAAGTGGTCTTGGATCCTTTTTAAGTTGCTAAATAATGTAAATGAACATGCTCTTTAAAAAACCCTTTAACATTTCATCTGGATTTGATGTTCTTCTTGTATGTTGGCCGTGACTCCTTGAGGATGCACATGCTCAGAAGCAAAAGATTCCTATTCTGAACTTTCCTAGCAGCAAAGTGTTTCAATGTAATATCTTCCCTTTTCTGTGATTAATTTCAAAGAGTATGACTTCCCTTTTACCCAGTTAAATACATCTTGGTATGTTGTTGTAGGGAAGAAAAAAAGAAAAACAACAGTCTTGTGGCAGGTTAAAGAATAACAGATTCATTGCAGCTTTGCCTTGCATGGAATAGAGCCAGCTTTGTTACTGAACTGGAACAAAGAGAGACAAATAAAGGGTGGAAAGAAAATGGATGGAAAGTTAAAACACATTTGGTGGACTGGGCCCCAAATTAACATATATATTGTCATGAATATATATATATGAAACACCTCCCTTGTTCTCTTAGAACGGCAATGGTGCCCACCTGAGAGGTGCCAGAACTGAGTACTGGGGGGGAAAAGCCCTATATATTGTTATTAGTTTTTTGGAAGTAGGCTGTGTATGCCGAGACCCTTCTAACCCTTGGATCCAGCAAGTGATGAGGATTATCGCCTGGGTGATGGGCCATTAGGGGGAACAAAGGAATGGGGCTCTGAATGAAATGGCAAATGGTTTGGGGCGTCCTCCCCCAACTCACAGATACCGGTAGTTAGAAAGACAGAGCCAGAGTGTAATTATTTCACCCATTATAATGCACATCAATCTCTGACTTTTGTCTTCTGGGTTTCTGGGGGTTTTCCTGTTGTTATTCTGTCTCTCACAGCTACAATAAACCTACCATGGAAATTATGGACTGGTCATTTCTTCGTCAGAGGACAAACGGGCAAATTTAGCAGGGTATCAAATACTTTCCCCCCTCACTGTATACTCTGAACTTGACTCATCCCTGCCTACTCCGCTATAAGCTAGCAATTACAGCTGTTATCTGGAGACATTGTCCCAGGAAGGTGGTGTTCCTAAGCTGCCTTATCTGAAAGTTTCCCTTTATGTAACCTAGTTACATAAGGTGATGTAACAAGACATTATTATTTTTTACAAGTTCCTCGAAAGTTTGCAAAGCAAACAACTGCACAGCAAAGGGCAAAGTATTTCAAATCAAAAGGTAGACAGGCAATATATAAAGCAGAGAGGGGCTGTGAACAGCTGTAGAATAAGTCTTAGAAACTAATTTCAAGTTGTTTGTGAAATGTAAGCATAAATTGATGAATTGTTTGCACAGGGCTTTTGAAAAACTGGCAAGGACTTACATGCACCTTTAAAAAAAAATTAAGGTAGAAAGATTTGATAGTTTAAAGTTATTTAGTAGTAAATGAGAAGTATTCTTTGTTTCTGTTGAGACCCAGTCCAAACTTGGCGAAACAAGTTCCATGTTTTTTTGTTTTTCAATTTGCTGGATTTTCTCCACCTAGAAAGCCACAGGTGTCACTTTTGAAAAGATCACAAAACAAGCCTAGGAAGACTTTTCTGTCAGGCCTTAACTTTTATACTACTGCAGGGGTCAGGAAACTTTTTCAGCAGGGGGCCGGTCCACTGTCCCTCAGACCTTGTGGGGGGCCAGACTATTTTTTGGGGGGGGGGGATGAACGAATTCTTATGCCCCACAAATAACCCAGAGATGCATTTTAAATAAAAGCACACATTCTACTGATGTAAAAACATGCTGATTCCTGGACAGTCCACGGGCCAGATTTAGAAGGTGATTTGGCCTCATCCGCCCCCCATGCCTACCCATGACTTAACCAATACTCTAATTCTTGATATTCATTGTTTGCTGGCTCTCTTCTTCCTTTCAGCATTGTGAGAGGAGTGCTTACTTTCTAAAACAATGGGTGCTAGAGCTCAATACTTTCTCCTCCCCATTCTAAACACACACACACACACACACACACACACACACACACACACACCTCTAAAAATAATGGCTCAATGTAGTTAAGTAGCAGGCATTTTCCTGTACTTCAGATGGGCCCCCTGACATTCAAAACCAGCTCCAGGGCTGTCACGACATTCTGGTTATTTGCTCTCACAAGGGATTATGCCCCCAATATAATTGTGTGGGGTGAGTAGGAACTGTCTCTAGTTTTGCATCATCATGGGCAGTTGTGGGATCTACAGCTCTCTTAAATGAGTCAATGAGTCTGTACACCAAGACAAATTGGACTCTGAACAAAACATTGCAGCATATCACAACCCCCAAAGAGGAATTCTCCAAACCCACAACAGGAATTCTCTAGTTCAGAATGAGGGAGCCGGGATTGGCTTGTTCTTTTTGCCTGTGGTATGTTATAGTGCTACAAAGCTGGAGTTTACAATTTGCCTATGAACAAAATGATCATTTATACCTTACATAGTGAGCAGGTGAGGATGATGGCAAATGGCAAATTGAAAGTATTGTTTGCCTTCCTTCAAGACATCCCTGTGTGGGGACAGGGTTATTGTATGCTTTAAAAAACATTTCCCTAATCCTAATTCCCCCCTCCTGCAATTACTGTAAATTGTTAGGGGGCTGAGTAGGTGGGTTGTGTCTTCCCCATTTATTTCCATACCCCAAAATCCATTATATCCAGAAGCCTCAGATTTTTTTTTCTTTTCAGGGTCTTTTGAGGTGCTTTTTCTTTTTTCATTTACAAATAATATACACCTGTGTATTTGAGGAACTGCCCAACCATGTTGATAGAAACACTACCTTAGTTTTAATACTAGATTGCTAAGCGCTCAGCTACTAGAGTTCACTGTTTGACAGAAATGAGTGTGTTACTGTTTACAAGTTGCAGAATAGCAGTAATAACTGAGCAACAACTAGAAATAAACTGTTGGACCAAAAATGGAAGCAATAATGTCCGCCCGTCCGCCATAACAAGGGAATGTAATTTTAAAAAATGGATAGACAGACTAAAAAATAAAATGGGAGACTTAGAAATCAACCATGTAACAGGCAATCCATTACTTATATGATTTAAGACAGGCGGCCCTCCAGATATTTTGGCCTACAACTCCCATGATCCCTAGCTAACAGGACCAGTGGTCGGGGAAGATGGGAATTGTAGTCCAAAACATCTGGAGGGCCGAAGTTTGGGGATGCCTGGAGGGTGGAGGAGAAAAGAGTCAAGCAACATTTAAAAAACACAATTTTATTTAAAAATCTTATAATACATATTGAGTACACCTGAACTCAAAGGCACATTGTGGAAGAAATAATTCAGTCTTCAAAAATTATGGGTTTTTTTCACTGCATTTTTCACTGTTTACTGAGCATAAAGCAGCACCAAAAGCTTATTTTGCTCAAAGTCAATGGCATACTTAGGCTTGCCTTTACTGCAGCCATATAATTCAGCAAAAGGAATTCTCATATCCATTTAGCGCAGGCATCCCCAAACTGCGGCCCTCCAGATGTTTTGGCCTACAACTCCCATGATCCCTAGCTAACAGGGCCAGTGGTCAAGGATGATGGGGATTGTAGTCCAAAACATCTGGAGGGCCGAAGTTTGGGGATGCCTGATTTAGCATGATAAATATAGTCTGTGACAGAGGAAAGATGGCACCTTTGGTTCTTTTCAGAAAAACGGCATAGACTGACAGTATAGGTCATTAAAACAGTAAAACAACTCATCTTTAGCAGATTGTATGGACTGTATGAAAGGCACAAATTCTATCACAGTTATCCAAACATTATGGGTGAACACATGCAGATTATATTTGAATGGCATTCATCTTGTTATCTAATGCTGCCACTGTGATAACACCATAACACTAACTTAATGCACAGCATTAAGACCTCACCCCTTAGTACTGTAGTTCTTCATCCCAAGTATGCACTTGCAATTAGCATGTCACCTACACATTTGTTTCCTCACAATCAAGAGTATACAAATAGGCACTGCACAAGACAAAAAATCTTCATCATTTCCCAAAACTGAACTACAATGACAACAGGAAGGAACAAAAACATCCAATACTCCAGGCAATGTTAGCTGTTAAGCCTTTTGTTGGTACAGAGTACCAACTGCACATAATAGCCTCACATGGCTGGGATTACCAATTCAACTGAACCCAATGTCCGCAGCAAAAATGGACATCAGCAAATGTGGGAGCTTCATTGCTGTCCACAACTGAGCAGACACTAAATCTCCACAGATAGCAATCATTTTAAACATAGGTACAGGTAGGTAGCCGTGTTGGACTGCTGTAGTCAAAACTGGAAGGAATTGTTTATTTTAAAGTAGCTTTAGCTCTTTAGCACATTACTGCTTTATAAAAAAGAAAGAAGACTGGCCTGGATTGTCACTAGCTGGGCCCTGATCAAATTTTCTGCCTTTTAGCAGCACAATTTGGAATGGAATATTCTCCCGATGATCTCTTCACAAATAGAGACACTCTGCAACCCTCGTTCTTTGCAGTTACATAAAGAACTAGTATTTCTAGCTGTTCCTTAGGCATTTTCGATACAGGCACAGTATCTTCCGCAACCTGTTTTATCATCACATCCCTGCAAATGTCTCTAGAGTAATCTTAACATTTGCAGCATTGAAAGTCACATTTTTTCAAATTGAGCTGTGGCAGGTGGCCCCCAAATTAACATACATGATTCAAATTTACACCCTGAAAACATAGTTGGGTGTAGTAACAGTACCATTTAGAGAACTCATCTCCCCTCTCACAAACAGCTTCATATCCTGCTCAATGACTTGCAATTTAAGTATCTTTAAAATACCCTATTTGTACTGCTGCTCCCTCACTGTATTTAGCTGTGAGCCGTACACCAAGATACAGCTAATAAACTTTTATCTTCACAATATCTAACCGTCACTTCCTTGACACCAATTTCAAGATTCTTCTCCAAGAAGAGCAAAATCTCAGCATTAGAAAAGCCATGAAAACACTATACATAAATACAGCTATTTTTACATTTAAAAATTCAAGTAATGTTCACCATTTGGAGCAAGTTTAGAAATATGCAACTTTCAGCATTGCACTCTTGATCAAGCCAAACAACTGCAGTCAAGGTAGCCTGTTGTTGGTGCTCTTTCAACTAGACTTTGTTGGTTGAGTATGTCAAATATACTTAAAGTCATAATTTTGTAATAGGATGAAATACCTACTGACTGGATTAGGGGGAAATCTATGTGTACTGGAGTTCAACCACAACATAATGGCTTTTTAATATCATCAAGCCCCACCTCAGAAGTCTGAAAACATTAGTACTTAGGAGTGCTAATTAAAATTTCAAAAAGCTAAGAAATGATGTGCACATCTTTCTATGCATTTTGATTCTCCTACCATATCAGTTTGCATTAGACATGCTGCAGTACAAATACAGTACACGCAGTCTATGCTGCAATCGTGTGTTCCATATAATTTCTTCTCTTGCTAAATCCTGGTATAGAAGAGAAGTGACTTCTAGTTATTCATTTCATTAGTCCTATCTGAAACATTGGTTTGATCCACTTTCAGTGTTCTGGAGAAATGCAGATTTCATGCAGCTGCAGTCTGCCTTGACACATTCTTTGGTTCTTTACTTGGAACACACCAATCATCTGCTTCTATAGTGGTTTGATAATGCTTAGAAACAGACTTGTTGAAAACAGGAAGTTTCTCTACAGAGTCTGTGGAAAGGGCCTGGAAAGCAAGACCAAATATAGTTAGATTACACCATTGCTATCAATGTAGTAAACTATTTTTTTTTACTGAGCCTAGTTATGAGCAAACATACAGCCTGGAACAGGTTTGATTCAAAGTTTGAGACTTAATTGTTCTGCCAGCTTTTGAGACTGAAGTTTATGAGGCACCAAACTTATAACAAATAACAATCTTAAAGATAGAACACTAACTGATAATACAGGAATGACAAGTAGTGAGAGAGACTAAACTTAGTATTTGTGGGAAATGCAAAGTCAGATTATTTTTAATGTGAAGGTGGCCAACCAATCTACATTTATTAAGAACTCTCCTTTTGGCACATACTTTCATTTTTTAATATATCACATTGTAATACTTTCATATTTCTATAAAATAGCCAAGATGGCTTGTAATCCAAAGAATAAAATAAGTTACAATGACCTACTTAGACAATAAAGGCAGTAGCAGTCTTTTGAAGAGCATACAGTGGACCCTCGGGTAACATAACTTTCATGTTGTGAATGCAGCAAACCTGGAAGTGCATACTTCCGGGTTTCGCTGCGCACGCATGCGCAGAAGCTCTCTATTGCACCACGCGCATGTGCAGAAGCAGCGCCTCATGTTGTGGACTTTTTGGGTTACGTACGGACCCCCGGAATGAATTAAGTTTGTATCTGGAGGGTCCACTGTATTCTGCAAAGACTCGCTGGTGACTAATTTACCATTTACAATTGATACAAAGTACTGTGTTTAAAGTAATAAAGCTCAAGTTAAAGGTAAAGGTAAAGGGACCCCTGACCATTAGGTCCAGTCGTGACCGACTCTGGGGTTGCGCGCTCATCTCGCATTATTGGCCAAGGGAGCCGGCGTATAGCTTCCAGGTCATGTGGCCAGCATGACAAAGCCGCTTCTGGCAAACCAGAGCAGCACACGGAAACGCCGTTTACCTTCCCGCTGTAGCGGTTCCTATTTATCTACTTGCATTTTGACGTGCTTTCGAACTGCTAGGTTGGCAGGAGCTGGGACCAAGCAACGGGAGCTCACAGGGATTCGAACCGCCGACCTTCTGATCAGCAAGCCCTAGGCTCAGTGGTTTAACCACAGCGCCACCTGGGTCCCCTAAAGGTCAAGTTACTAATTAAAAACAAACTTGATTCAAATAAGCTGGTAATAGGCACAGTTGCAGCACTACAAAAATATTGGGATTGGGGAGGACGGGCAGAACATACCTTTAAGTAGATGAGAGCATCTGTTCCATAACCAGAGATGGAACACAGATGGAGGTCCCCATGGAAGTATTTAGCATACAGGCGAGAAATGGGTAAGCCATAACCAAAACCAGCCTATAAAGAAATAGGGCATTTTGTTAATTGGAACGATGGGGTCCTTCTTTCCTAGGGCTAAGTACTGTACAAGTGTCACAGTGTGCAGATCCTGTTGGTATGGAGTCCCATTGAAAAATGATGGGCTCTACAATGATTCTTCACAGGAGAAATATGAGAAAAGCAAGTTCTCTCCTGTATAATGCAGTTGTAGTTTGCATTATAAACAAAAAGGCAATCTAAAATAATGCAACACTACTGACCTAGTTTCGGAGGTTAATTAGTAACGCTGAACAAAAAGGGGAAGAGGTGGAAATGCATGCCAAGTATTGGGTCACTATCAGGTATGGAAGAGGTAAACCTGCATATATATTGTACACACCAAGCTACAGGTGGGGGCTCAGAAGACAATACTCCCCTCCTCCCAATACAGAAACCCTGATGTGCACCCCCATCCAGAGTCTGAATTGGTGCAACCAGAACAACGTTGTTTCTATGAATTGGAAGTGATCAGCATGGTTGAGTCACTACAGATATCAGGTGTGCTTACTGTGTACACCTCTCCACCTGGAAGCATCGTTTTTGTCAATGAACTCAGAAGCCACGTGCTTGACAAGAACAAGGGCAGCTACAAAGACTCCGCTCTCTTCTTACAGCTTAATTCTTATAGCTTCATCTCTTACCAGAGGAGCAGAATTCTTTTCCATCACGGGCTTTGGTGCTGTAGAATATGTGTAGCTGAAGAGGCTTTCTATTTTCCTCACTGGAACACCACCCCCTCTATCAGATATCTAGTTGAGAACACACAAAAAAGGTATTAAATGTTTCTAATCCTTGTTAAAAGTATCACCAACGCCCGCACAAAGCCACCAAATCATTTCTGCTTTAAGGATCATCCTGCATCAAATTTGCTTATCTTTTTCTTAAAATCATATTCCACCCAAAACAGTATTTGGCTAGTGACAGCTTGTTGTAATTTCCAAAGGCTTGGCTATTTTGCTGCAATTCACTACCCATTTATTCCACACTAAATCTTTTTAAACTTATGTGACTCTGGATGCTTCCAGACGGTCACTATTTTTGGGTGGGATTCAGTCACATACTGGCAATACAGAAAGTGCTAGAGGAAATGCATGGGAAGAGTGAGATAATGCTGGTGATACAACATCATTTAACCTCCTCACAAACAAATCAGGAAAAATGCTCAATAAACGGGTTGTCTGGAAGTGCCCCATCTGTAAGTTTATATTATATGCTGCACCTATTGTGTTGGGGGAAAAGCCATGTAAGATACCTTAATTGACAGGTCTTCTGTTCCAAGGACAACGGTCACCTCAACTGGATCAAGGGAAGGTTTGTTTTCCTGATGTTCAACTGTTGCTCTCATTGCATTCTATGAGAAATGAAGAATCAGGAGGATATCATTCAATCTGAGGCGCTTTAATCCTTGCTATTTTTAATTCCAGTCGATATACTAATGTATTATTAGATTTCTATCCCACTTCTTCCTTCCAAAGGAGTCCAAGGCATCAAGCAAATTGTAAAAAACAGTGCTGAACAAATGCTGCTGCTAATGCACACGTAAATATGGAGGCAAAAAATGAATGTTTCATAATTACAAACACAAACCTTGAAGAGTTCAAACAGCATGTGAAAGAGGTGGGATGGCACATAAACTATGTGGATAGGCTGTCCAGCTGCCTTTCCTGCAGGAAGATGCACAAACAATAATCAGCACACAGCTCCTATTCAGCTTCAAACAATTGTTATTGTAAGTGTGCATCCACAATAAATGCTTTTAATTAAGATTTAATTTAACACTGCATCCTGAAATTTGTTGTCCTTTATTATTCTATAGTACTGTACTGTATGTTCTTGTTTTGCAAAAGCTTGTATTGTATTGAAGAAGTACAAACTTCCTGCAAAAGCATTATTGAACTATGGTATTATAATAATGGTGGATTTGCAGCTCAGCTAATTTCTTCTTTTGATTTCTTTTAAGGAAATGCTAATGCCAACCCTATCAGAATTACTACATGTACATGTGCTCATTCATTCTGGCATATTGCATTGTATTTATGGGGGGTAGCAAAGGTGAATGAATGCAACCGTGCAAATTCAGCACTTTCTCTAGGGAAAAAAATGGTAAGCCTCCAATTCTAGACAAGTGGGGCAAGCAGTAAGAGCAAAAAGCTTTTAAAGAGGAGAAACCAAAGAGGCAGCCTGATATGGTGGAAAAGAGGAAAAAGCACTCACCATTCACTTGAGTAAGCTTTAAGTCTGGAGAAGCGAAATAGTATTGGTCACAAAGCATCTGGGCACTCTGGAAAGCATCTGGAATTCATTTTAAAAAGAAAAAATGAAGCACGATTTAACACAAACTCTTATGCATCATTAGGTATATCCTAGATACTAGACTACTCCAGGCTGTGCTCTCTAGCATTGAAATAAGGCTTCTGTATATACAGAAAGCTGAATTCTAACAGTCAGCATTAAGGCCCAAAATGCTACTGAAATATCGGCTAAATATTACCCAAGACTTCTAACTGCACGTTTGTCATGTGGAAATCAACAGATCTTGCATGCAGCAGGCTGAATAGGGCTGTACCCAACAGACATGCAATGCCACCTGACTGAATGAGAAAATTCTGATGACCCATTAAAAACAGACATTCCACCCTTCATTCATTCACTACTGTACTGAGTATAAATGTGTGCAACTTGCCAGGACCCCTGTCTCATGACAGTCAGAATGTGCTGGTAGGTATACACATGAACATATGGAGTTGTCTTATACCAAGTCAGACCATTACCACAACTCTTCCACCTTCCTAAGCACAGTTGACTCTGACTGGCAGAGACTCTCCAGGGTTTTAGGAAGAATCTTTTCCCAGCCCCACCTGAAGACACATGGGAAGACAAATGGGGCCTTCTGCACACAAGGGAAACACTAGTCCTCCCCCAAAATATTCTGTACTTAGATGTTAAGCCAGGATACTCATGAAAGACTGACAATTATTTCACTTTCTCAAACTGGTTAATGCACCTAAGAAAAGGACATATTATCTACACGTAGCTGAATCCACCAGGGGATGCTGATAATTTCATACACGTACCATGCACCAAATCCACAACGTCGCAGCAAGGGTCAATGCATCCAATGTGCTTTGGATTACCCACATTGTTATTGTTATCAAAAATAAGCGCTGTTGAAATAAAAGACAAAATGGTCAATTTCCCCCCCAGGTTGCTCAACATAATTCATTACAGCTATCTAAAGAATGATTTTTAGCAATAGTAAAAAGGACAAAGTGCCACCTTGTGGAAATCCCCCCCGAACTTCAAATCAGCCCTTTAAATCCCTGTAATGTCCGGGACAATCCGTACGTCTTATGTCTCCTTCCCACAAGAGCTCATGGTGACATAGAAGGGACTATCCAACTTTATATTTATAACTGCTCTGTAAGGGATGGTGGGTCAAGGGTCAGTGGTTTGCTGAAGGCCATCTAGTGAGCTTCATTGCTGAACTAGATTTTATCTGCTATTCTGACTACTACAATGAAGTGGTTTGGCATTTACATTTTTCTTGTCTGGAGGCACCTGTATAACAATGCATTTTCCCTTGTGTGTAGTACTGTACCAGGTTTTAGTACTGGAGTTGTTATGCACACACATTTCATTGCTTTTTGGCTATACTTTTTATTACCTAACTACTTTCTGCTTTTGACCCATGTCCTCCCTTTCAAAATAATTTATATCATTTACACTTGTCATTTTTCTTTTTACAACCAGCAAAGATAAATGATTAATAAAATCCACAGTTCATCAAATATTTCTTAGAATGTTTGAAAAAAACATTTAAATCAACTTGTCGAAGGGATGGAAAAAACAACTTACTGTGCTGGTTTATTAACATTCGAATAGATATCCGGTTCATGTAAAAGCGATCCAAGAAGTATTGGATGTTTTGATTGATGAATGGGTCCATCTTGGAAGAATCTCTGTATTCTAGAACCCCTTGTGCCATTGTGGGCACTACATCATGGTGCCGATTTCGGACTTTGAGAATGGCATCTATGAAACTGGGAAGGGGGGAGGGATAACTTTAGACTTAGCCTATCTGACGAAGGCAGCAAAGCAAAACTGAAATAAGTTATTTTTTTCACCATTCATTCTGTCAAGACAATTGAAGCATCTTAATGTTATCTGGACAGTTTATAATTTATTGCTGACTTGTTTTATTTCAATGTGCCATTTTTTGCAATATCAGGTGTCAGTTAGCTATACTGTTAAAAGCTTCTGATCATTATCATATCATCAGTAGTCTCTGCATTCTGAATTGAATAATCTGCATGCTTAGTTAATTGAGCGACCCATCAAGTCAGCTGTTACTGTGAAGCAAGTAAAACTACTAACAACACAACTCATAAGAACTTACTTTGATAGAACTTTGTGGTCATCTGATTTTTTGTCACGGAACTCCACTAGCTCCATTAGGCTTTCAACATACCTGTTAATACACAAAGTAAACCATGAATTATTCATACAGGCCAGGGAAAGTTGACTGGACAGATAAGATTGCTTTAGCAATTCAGTAACTCGGTGACCTCAAGTAGAAGGCAAACTGAGCAAACACACTACTAGGACTTCAGCTAAGTTTAGGAGTAGAAAAAATATTTTAAATTCATATGTGCCTGCCTCAATGTTTGTATGCATGCCTCTTAAGCTACCTCCAGCTCACTACAGTATTATATGTTTTTTAAAATGTGTGTGTGGTATCAGTTGGAATGCAGCATTGCACATATCAAGGACGCAAACAATGCCTCCAAATCTGTGCACAAACATAGCAGCTGTTAAAACTCAGTTCCTTTATCTTGACTGTGCAGAATGTAATCATTATGATAACACTACATGGGCAGAAGACAATTATGTGAGGCTTCACAGCAGCTTGGTTCACATTTAACAAGCAGCCGCAGAAGCTATAAAATGACTGCAGAGGATGCCATAGTTGTGCGTCCAGCACTTGCTTTTTTATTCTATGACTCACTGGCTTTGATATAATGATCTGCATTTTACTAGCAACTTGTCAAGCTTCAAATACAGTGGTACCTCTAGTGACGAACTTAATTCATTCCAGAGGTCCATTCTTAACCTGAAACTGTTCTTAACTGTTCTTAACTAGAGGCGTGCTTTCGCTAATGGGGCCTCTTGCCGCCGCTGCACTGCCGGCACACAATTTCCGTTCTTATCCTGGGGCAAAGTTCTCAACTCGAGGTAACTCTTCCAGGTTAGCGGAGTTTGTAACCTGAAGTATTTGTAACCTGAGGTGTTTGTAACTCGAGGCACCACTGTAAAGGTTCTTGTTACTGTTGCAATGTAAATATGACGCTTTCTGAAATTTAAAATACAAAAGCAGGATTAAGTTGAACGTAGTAAAATGTGCTACATAAGTTTGCTACTTACCAACTTTTTACCAACTGTACTGAAGGAGTGCTCAACAATGGGCCTGGGAGGAAGTCGATTTCTTTTAGGATATTTGCTAGCCTCACAGGAAGTTCATGCCGAAGAAAAGAAAAAGATGTTTTCTCACATGCATTAGTTGACCCTGAAAAACAAAAGCCAGCTCGTTTAAGTTGTTTTCCATATAAGCACCATAAGGAATAGCTTCAACAAGATATCATATGTCATCTTTAGGTTATACAGTCAAGTAGCTCAGCTACCAGTGCAAGATCCTGTAGCGACTGCTAGTTATTAGAACTAAAGGATGTTTTGCACAATGGCAGCAGTGAATACAAAGTAATCTCTGAAAATCATCAGGTGTCTTCTGCTTGTCACACATTTCTGCAATACCAATGTTCTCTTAGGGAACAGAGCTATGATATGAGTTACCACAGATAAAATCAGCTATAAACTACACTATTGATTTAAGCCATATCATATGTAGTTACAATTTCTTGGCAAGGATTAAGAAAAAGGTCCAAGCTTCAATTCTATGTGCACTTCCTTGACAGTAAATTGCACTGAACTTGGTAGGACTTAGTTCTGAGTAAACATGCACGGGACCGTACTTATGAAAAGTGGACTAGGCCACATCCCAGCTGTGTTCCACCAAGTGATCAGAAGAATGATGAACAGTTCCTGTCTCTTGAGACATTAACAAACAAACCCTCACAAATGCATATAGATTTCACAATGCTTTACTCTATTTTAAGTTCAACAAGTACTACTTAACATTAAGAGTATGTAATTTAAAAATACATTTGGCTTTTCTACAAGTAAAAATTGTGGGCCCTCACAGAAAATAGAGACGAACAAATGCCAATCATTGCTAACCAGCCACAACACAGAGATCTAGTGAAACCACAAGCATGTATAGAAAGCTTGGGCAACATTACTACTGCTTTAAATAATTCCTTTTAGCTGCAACTAGCAGACCACACCTAACACATTGTCATGTGTATTTATATATCTAGCAGCTGGGTGATTATTTTTTCTGCTTATAAGTTGTAAAGTTTCAAACTATCTACTAAATGAAAAACAGGTCCTTCCATTGCTTTTTCTATCACACAACTGACTGACACTGATGGTTGAAGAATGACTGAGTACAGTGTCAGCAATAATAAACTAACAAAGGCTACCCTTGCTTACTATGAGTAGTCAGGCTAAAAGTAATAAACTGAGCAATCCTGAAAATTACTTATCTAATTAATCAAAACTAGAGGACAAAATCCTCATACTTTGTCACTTGAAGTTATTACCATTTTCCCTAGCATTTGTAATAGAACATGTGAAGCAACTTGAGCCAATGAGAGAAGAGTAAACTATGAAGATTCCTAGAAAGCACCCTTGAAAAGCTGTCATTTTTGAAAAAGGTAAAACTGCTTCTTTATAGTTTTTAAAAGCTAACATTAAAAAGTATAGAACCAATTTAAGTGACCAAGAAAAAGATAGTTGAGAAACACAGGCATGTAGACAAATGTTTACCTCGGTGAACTATTTCCAAATGCTTCACATTTCATTGCATAATAGATCTAATAAGTACTATATGAAGAGAAAGAACATACAAAGTTATTTTTTTAACTTCAGAATTGAGAATTCCTGTAAACTACAGTAATTTCCTGCAAAACTCTCCCTGCACAAAATTGTTGCACAACAAAATTGTTGCATAACAAAGCCATAGAGAAAAAAAGATGAACAAAAAAAAATCTATGCTCAACAGGTGACAGTTCCAAGGAGCTCTGTGCAGTCCTAAGAGATGCTAACAAATGAAAACTTCAGCTGGAGTACAACGGCAAAAGATGAATAAACAAACGGGAGGTTTGGGGGTCCTTAAAGATTTGTAGTGCAAGTTTACTCAGAAGCAAGATCAGTAGTCAGGGCTGGCCCACCAAGGTGAGGAAACCACTTTGGGCAGCATAATCCAGAGGGACAACAGATCTCAATGTAGATCTTTATATACATTGCAGTGCACTTTTATCTACATTGCACCCAATGTAGATCTTCACTCACCCCTTCCTCCCTGGTGAGGAGAGAGGTCACCATTTTGTGGTTTGGCTCAGGTACTAAAATGTCTTGGGTTGGCCCTTTCAATAGTGCTCACTCCCAGAGAAGTGTACATAAGGTTGCAGCCTAAGAGATTGTGGCATAAACTCCTTTGGACTAGATCTCATAGCATCAAATGTGTGGATTGCATCAGATGAATTCACTTGATGAACCAGACTCCAGTCCACAGAAGCTGATGTAACATAGAGCTTGATTAAGCACTTTAAGGTAGTGCAAGACCTGTTTGCTTTTGCTCTGATAAATGCACACAGCTACCCCACTGCAATTTGCTTGAATGCAAGCCAATAAGAAAAGATAGAGATAACATTCCATACCCACCCCATCCCTCTTGGGAGCACTATCCAGACACACCCACCCCAAAGCAAAATCGTTTTCACCCCCCTTTCCCTCCTGGCCTCAGCTTACACAGCTTTGGAAGCCCAACCCATGCATACAAGGACAGAGGACCAGGGGTCCCCCCACTTAGCAGAATGAGCAGGGTGCCCCCCTAATGCAACAGGAATGATTTCCCACAACTTGAAGTGAGTGCAGTCATAGACTTTGCTATCTGCAGCAGCATTTGCCAACCTGGCGCCCCTCCAGATGTTGTCTGGGGCTGGCAGTCCAACAGCATCTGAGGGGCACCAGGCTGATCTATGGGGGAAGGGGGTCCATAAGACTATTAAGTCTTATGGTCTCTCCACACTAAATTGCACCTCTTACACCTCTTATCTCCAGCACCTTAGGCGGTGTCCCAAAAGGCCATCTCCCATCTCCAGGAACCACCTCAAAAACACCCCCAGCCTTTTGCTCTGGCATTGCCCCACAGCGGCCACCCCGTGCCGCCTCCCCCCCCTCTCTCTGTTACACACACACACACACACACACACACGTCGACCGCACCACAACTGCCCTCACCGAAATCCAGGAACTGCTTGATGGACAGCGGCGACGGAGAGTAGCTGGCAAAATGTTCCACCTCTCGGGGCGCCCGCTCCCCGCGCGTGGCGGCCAAGGGGGCCGCGCTGCGAATCGCGATGCGAGCGGCCTTCATGGTTCCGCGGCGGTAGCAGCAGCGAAACGATCACCGTGAGCAACGGCTGGAGTGTGTGTGTTTGTCTGGAGTGTGTGTGTTCCTCCGCTCGAACCCTTTTGCCTCACGCCCTGCACGTGCGGCCCCTTATTTACCACTTCGAACCCTCCCTCCGGGGGGCGTGTCCGGAGCGCAAGCGCGCTAAGCCACGCCCCCTCACCGGAGGCTAACTGCCAGGTATCTCGCGTGCGTGTGTGGCGACCTTTGGCCCTTCGCCGTTTAGAAGGCTCGGTTGCTGTGGGAGGAAAGGGCGTGGCGGAGGAGGCACGGGGGAAGTGGGTGTATCTTTCTCACTCTTTCTCCCCCCGCCCCTCTCGACCCACTTGCCCTTGTTTACACGTTTGGGGGATGGAAGGACACGATGTCATCCTCCCTCGTCCAAGTCCCGAGCCTTAGTTCTCTCTCTCCCCCCGCCCCCCTGCCGTTGGAGAAACCGTCAAATGACCGGCACGAGACTGAGCGGTTGGAGTGGTGGTTGTGGGGGAGAAGAGAGAATGGAGCGCGGCCAGACTCGTTCGTCATTGGCGGGTCGTTTTACCAGAAAGAGCCAATGGGAAGGCTGTATCCGTACTGTGGGCGCTTTGACTACGGGCGGGCCTTGGGCGATAAACAGCTCGGCCCGATTCCTGAGGGAGGAGGCTGGAGGCTGGTGGGATGTGCCGGTTTTTCCAAGAAGCAGGAGAACACCCGGCGCGGGGGCGCTTCACGCCTGCTCTGTCAAGGGACGGGAAACGAGGCCGAGGGGGTGGGGTGGGAACAGGGCCGGATTTGGGTTTGATGAGGCCCTAAGCTATTGAAGGTAATGGGGCCCTTTATATGTCCAGCTGTCTTTTGTCAACAACAAATTGTCGCTGTTTTTCGTGCTGAATATATGCTATATGGTAATTTATGAACCTAATAGGTTGTTGTTGTTTAGTCGTTTAGTTATGTCCGACTCTTTGTGACCCCATGGACCAGAGCACGCCAGGCACTCCTGTCTTCCACTGCCTCCCGCAGTTTGGTCAGATTCATGTTGGTGGCTTTGAGAACACTATCCAACCATCTCATCCTCTGTCGTCCCCTCGTCCTTGTGCCTTCCATCTTTCCCAACATCAGGGTCTTTTCCAAGGAGTCTTCTCTTCTCATGAGGTGGCCAAAGTATTGGAGCCTCAGCTTCAGGATTTGTCCTTCCAGTGAGCACTCAGAGAAATATTTGAGGTCATTTTGGGAGAGAGAAAATGGTTCCAGAACTTTGCTGTGGGTTTCAGACGTGGTTTACATACTTGTATGTGTTTGCTTGTTACATTTATGAACATCTACTTTTTATATATGAGACCTTTAAATTCTTATAACAATAGAATAGAAGAGTTGGAAGGGTCATCTAGTTCAACCCCCTGCAATGCAGGAATCTCAACTAGATGATCCATGACAGATGGCCATCCAAGCGTTGCTTAAAAACCTCCAAGGAAGGAGAGTCACTGCTTCAGGCCCTAAGGGCCTCTGGAGCAGGAGAAAACAAGCTTGCTCCACCCTCCATGTGACAGCCCTTTTAGACTTTAGTTATTGAAAGGCTGCATGGTGTTACAAGAGTGTAAGCAACACATTTCTCTCCCCCCTTTCTCCACACCATGCAGAATTGCAATGGTAACCAGAAGGCTAGAGTTTGGGGCCCAGCCAGGGCTGGCTGTCAGCAGGATCCTTGCATTGCCAGGGGTTGGACTAGATGACCCTTGGGATCCCTTCCAACTCTGCCATGCTATGATTATATCAAGCAGCTAAAGGAACAAAAAGATGCTTCTGAAACATTTTGGGATCATAGGAACACTCTCACCACCAGTGGCTTCCACAAGAGCTTGCATCTTCCTTAGAAGAGAGGCAGGCCAGAACAAGGGGGGTTCAGGTAGGTAGAAAGGCCAATTGAGTTCAGGTAGGTAGAAAGGCCAATTGAGTGCCCTATACTATGGTCCTTCCCATGTCCCCCACCTTCATGTGCCAGACTGGTGCTAGCATGGCTGGGAGCCAGGCGCTTGCTCATTCCTCCATTTTCTTTGCAGGGAGGGAGACTTTCTCCAACATATACTTTGTTCTAGCCAAATCCCTGGAGAGACATGACGACCCTCAGGTACTGGGGCAGAGGGAAGGAAGGGGTCCTTGTGAAACACGTTTGGGGCGTATGTGGCTTTCAGCAAGTGCTTTTCAGAATCATTGCTCCCTCCAAGAGGGGAGCCTGAGCATAGCCATCACGGCTAGTTGCCTTTGATAGGACTCTCCTCCATGCAGTTGTCTATCCCTCTTTGAAAGCCATCCCATCCAATATGCTCTTGTGGTCAGGGCCGGCTCTAGGGGTAGGTTGGGTGGCGCGGGGCGCTGCATGGCGAAGCCGCGTGGAAACCATGTCGCGTGCTGCGCCCGCCCACCAGCCGTGGGAAGAAACGGGGCGGGGGTGCCGGAGCGATCCATGCACCACGGTGCCCGACCCGCTTAAGACGGCCCTGCTTGTGGTGCATCTGATTCTCCTATGCTTCCTTGCTCCTGCAAGGAGATGACTATTGTGAGATCCTTTGGTTAATATCTGTCTGGGCTGGAAAATATTAAAGAATCAGAGGACTGGGGAGCTTCCCTTGAAGCACAACTGATCAATGGCAGGCAGATCTATTAGCACCTTGATAAAGATGCTCAGATGACAAAGGATGCTATCATACCCCACAAGCATCTCAGAAAAAGCTCCCAAGCTGATGGAGAAGAGAGCAGTTAAGTGGTCAGTGGGGCTCTACGGTAGGTTGCCATTTCTGGATACCACCACAGCCCTTCCAAGTTGCCCAAGAAATCAATGTCACAACAGTTTTTTCCTCACACCTCCTCCCCATGATCCCACGTGGGGCCTTCTCAGACATATGCTGGGTCTGAACCAGCAGATTCCACCAAACCAAGTAATTGAGGACTCAATCAGAAAAGGAGTGTGCACAGTCATACCAGAAATAAGCAAAATAACTAAATAGGTACTAGAAGTCACCCCTGAACTGGCCCTACTGAACACCTTCAAATATAACAATGCCCACTCACAATAGAAAGAGCTCATAACCCACCGACAGCAGACAATTCAATATGGCTAACCTAACCTGACAACCCCCCTCACCCACGCACAAACAAATCCCACTGTAGCCAGCCAAAGACGATCAACCATACCCTACGCCACCCCAACCTCTCTCACCACCAAGGAAACATAACAAGCGACTAGAAAGAGAATTTCCCCAAGTGGCGCTGACAGAAAAACCCAAGCATACACTAAATAAAAGAACTTAAGCTTTGCCATCCCAGTCTCTCCCCCTCCCCCAGGGCTGGATTTAGATGAAGAGAGACCCTAGGCTACTCCACTTGTGAGGCCCCTCCCAATCCCCCACCCTCACAACTAAAAGAAAATGGAAGAGTGTTATAAACAAAATCGAGTGAAGCCCATAGCTGTCAACCCTCCCTTTTTTGCTGGAAATTCCCTAATTCTAGTGCCGTTTCCCGCTGCTATCCTGGATTGTTAGATCTACCGTAGACTGTCCCTGGGACAGGTGAGGCTGCTGCTGATCCCTTATTTTCAAATCCGAAAGTTGACAGCTATGGGAAGCCAAGGGTGATGATAGGTATTTAAAATTTGCAATTCACAATTTCTCCTTTAAAGGAAATCAGAAAACTTCATCAAAATTTATTTAACTTTGTCACTTTCAATGTACAGAATGCTCAGTGCGGACAACCTCTCTTGAGACATCGTGGCCCTTAATTCATTTTTAATTCTTTTGAATTAAAGAATTAGATTAAGTCTTGAAAAACTCCTCTCTCCCGATCAGTTAGTGACCATAAATCTAAGAAATAGCCACAATATTGCTTCCACATTAGGAAAGACCATCTGAATTTTTTCCTTGTATATAATTGGATAAAGGTCTGTATGAGACAGAGAGTGCTCTGCTGTAAGCCTATGGCTTTGTCTCACGTACAGGTGAAAGTGCAAAAGTTCATCAATAAGTTTCAGGTCAATTTCTTCTGGGTATGCTTCCATCAGCAGTGCAACTCCTAGCTGAATTTCTTGCTTAGATGCTATCAGAATAGCAAAAATGGAAAAACAACTCTGCAACATCAGTACACAGTACTTCTTTTTAAATTGGCTTCAAGTGCATCTAATATGGGAATAAAGAATTTTATCCTAAACTTATCTCTTGAAGAAAGTGCATATGGCATCAGGTGCACTTCTGTCATTTCTTTGCCGTTCCCTCACTCTTTGTCTCCTTGTTTTGTAGTTAACATTTGGCAAGGTGACTTTTGCTTGTTTCTCAAGCTCATCAAAATATTCTCTTTAAAAAATCTAGAAGTGAACTGTACAAACTTGCACAAGAACTGAATAACAGGTCTGATTTCTGAAGGGTTTTGCTGGCCTTGTGAAAATGATCTAGCACATGGATTTATATATCTAAGATTCTGCAGATTTTGGCTGTGAACTAGGGCCCCACAAAAAAATTTCATGTTGGGATCTACAGTTTCAAATTGGGTCCCACTGTCTGGCCCTGAGTCTCATAGTTGCTGGGCCCGAGTTGCCCTGCCCTCACATGAAGTCTTGGGTTTGCAATTTTGGGAGAGGGGAGACTGCCCACTGGGGGTGGGTGAGCTGGGGAGGCCCCCTAGATTTAGAGGCCCTAGGCTTCAGCCTTAGCCTATACATAAATCTGGCACTGGGGGCGGGGCTTAGCAGGGCCCCCACAATATTTTATTCAAGTTGGCACCCCTGGTAGGTCCATCTGAGTCCTACAGTCTAATCTCTACACCATGTTGACTCTCCTCTATTAGAAGCAACACTTCACCAGATAGTGAGCAAGCTGAAGAGTTCCCCAGGGCTTTTATTCAGGCTGGATATTAAAGCAAACAGAGGAGGGGCATGGATTAAAAAAAATACACCCTGAATATACTGTACACTGTTGTTTCTCTTCCGCTGTTTTTTTCTGCAACACACTAATCCACTTGTAATATGCACTTTATATGAACCACTCCCCACCATGTAGTCCTCAGGGATGCAGTGGCACCCTTGAAATCTTCTTATGACTTATACAAAGTGTCTGAGCACCCACCCCCGATCATGAGATGGCAAGGGTGATTTTCTCTCTTGAAAAGCACATGTCAAATGAACACTCTTTTCCACTTCCTCTTTCAGCTCTGTGTGCTTTTCAATATTCTGCTGGTCCCTTGCAAAAGCAAAGTGTGTGTGTGTGTGTGTGTGTGTGTGTGTGTGTGCATGTGCTTTATCACTTCTTGTATCTTTGTGGGATAGTATGAGGGAGAAGGGTAAGAAGTGACCATTGAGCTAGCATACACAGCACTTCCTCAAAAATCCAAGTGTGCTAATGGGCATAAAACTGGTCAGCAACCCCTGCTTTATATCATGGAGTGAAGAGGTTCTGCAGACCTGCACCACAATCCTATAAGCCAGGGTTGCCAACCCAGCACCTGCGGGTGCTAAGGCTTAATGGATTGTATTCCAGGATAGGCTATGTATCCTGAATGGCATGCTGGAGAAGCTTTAGCCGGGAACTTTGGGTGGCAGCCAATAGTTTGGTTTCTCTCTAGACATGTCCTTTAGTAGGTCAGTCATGGTTACCTACTTTGACTTAATCTGTTTCTTCACTCTCCCAGTTTCAGTTTTAAGAATGGCTGGTGTAAATCCTGTAGGAGTTTGTCCTTGTCTGAAGGTCTGGAGAAAATGTGGCTACATTTGATGTTTAGTTGACAATAGATCATGTGATACGCTCTTCATGGTAAGTATAGTAGTTTGTTGATATCTGGCATAATAAGACAGTGTTTATATGCCAATTGAATAGTTGCACAGTGGTGTTCAGAAAGTGAACCTGCTGTGTAGACTTGTGAAGAATCAGTTTGATGATGAGGTAGAAGTTGCTCCAATTCTAGCTGTATTTCTCAAGGTCCCACCCCCCCATACTGGTTTCCCTCTCCTTTCTTTATGTACCCAGCTAGTCTGAATTCTAATGCCTCTTCTCTGCAAGGCCGTCGTGGTTGGGTTTTTTTGTTTTGTTTTTTTGCTCTGCTTCCTTGCAGAGGGCAACCCTCCCCTGCATGAAGTGCAAAATACTCCCATCCTGATGCCCAAAAGTCAGCAGAAAAACTGGAGTTTTTCCAGGCCCAAGTACCACCTGAGATACTTGTACATATAATATACTGTATATCAAGCACTGAATTCCCTCTGAATAAAAGCAAAGAAAAATCGTAGAACATACCAGTAAGCCAATTACTAAAGGAGCTGATCCTTTCAGCAAGGAATTTTAATAATAATAATAATTTATTATTTATACCCTGCCCATCTGACTGGGTTTCCCCAGCCACTCTGGGCGGCTTCCAACCGATATTAAAAACAATACAGCAACAAACATTAAAAACTTCCCTAAACAGGGCCGCCTTCAGTTGTCTTTAAAAAGTAAAATAGTTGCTTATTGCCTTGACATCTGCTGGGAGGGCGTTCCACAGGTCAGGCGCTACTACCGAGAAGGCCCTCTGCCTGAGCTCCTAATCAAATTAATTCGTGAATAAAGGCCAAGTGTAATGCAAGCTTTGGTATTACGGCTGCACTCCTAAGAACACTTGCTTGCTGATTTACATACATGCTCACCAAATATTAAGCTGCCCCAAGATGGGGGCTTAATATTGTAAATGGGTCATTTAGATATACAAAACAGGTTGGTGGCAATAACCTTTCTACTATATCTTTGAAATAGTAAATGGAATTAAATTGGGGGGAAATATGGGCTGGCATTTTCATGCCAATGGTGTCGTGTGTACTTCATGCGCAGTTAGCACACATCCCACAATAATCACCCATCTGTAAGCACCCACAGATAAAAATAAGGGCATACAGGTTAACTGTACTTTCCCATAGTAAGAATCATCAAGCAAGCCTACCCCTGTTACATAAGGCTGCAGCCTCTTCTCGTGAGCTGTATGCTGCATTCATGTACTATGCACAAGAAACAACATTTTATAGAGAGCTTGGAAAAGAAGGTGAACACTGCAGAATGACAACCTGAGACATTCACACTTGCAGAATTTTTAACAAGGCATTCACAAAAGGGGAAAGAAGTGTCAGTGATTGATTAAAGCCAAGAAATGGGGAATGTTCCTGGTAAATTAAAGGTAAAGGTAAATGACCCCTGGACAGTTAAGTCCAGTCAAAGGCGATTATAGGGACACGGGTGGCTCAGTGGTCCTGGTAAATAGGGGCAGCTGGGAGAACATAAGGGCTTAAGTTCCATTAAGCTGTGTTCTTAGAAAATAGGTGTAAGTTCAGAAGGCAAGTGGTTGAACTTAATAAAACAGCATGCTTAATAAAACCCATGGGCAAGGGTTGCCATAATGGCATTTTTTCTCAAAGTTATCTGCCGGCTTTATCACTAACTAGCCTTATCTTGCTAGACCTATTTGTTTCACTGTGCTTGTTTTTCCACTGACTCCTAACATTTTCTAAATTTACTCTCCCCCTTTTGAATCCTCAGACAGCTGTGAAGCTCTGTCTCCCTAGCAGCAGTGTTGACAAAAACAAAAGTCGCTAAGGCTGAAATCCTATACCCACCTGGCACTAAATCCCATTGATCTTAATACCGGTAGGTAAACATGCTGTAGCAGTGCAATCCTGTACCTATCTGCTCAGAATCAAGTCCCATTGAATTTACATGGGCATAGGATTGCAGCCTTAATCAAGAGATTTAACAAAGCATTAAAATTTAAAAATAAGAACATTAGCTGCTTTTTTTTGACATGATTATATTGGCAGAGAAAGCTGTTTGGATTAGCTTGGTTAAAGTTTATTCAATCTGCCTGCAGGGTATGGGCTGCTGATCTGCAAATGGGTATAAACATCGGGGTGGCAACAGGGTTGGAGATGTTTTTCATAAATGTCCTTCCTTGTAATGGTCAACCAAAACTTGGAAAGGAATCATGAAGAAAGAAAGAATCTGTAGATTTGCTAATCCTGTTTTGTTGACTTTGATCATAGCCATTCTACCCTCAGAACATTTCAACAGGAGTTACATATTTAATTTTTCCACGCCATGAAGCTGTTCAGTAACCCTCACCTCCCTGTAAAATTTTCTATACAGACTTTAAAATACAGTGAAATAAAAAAACCAACTAGAGCTGTAGTTAATCCAACTTTCCCCTATTGATAACCTATAATGCACAATTAAACAGCTTTGTCAGCTTGCTGGATGCGGAAGACATTTTATCTCAATGTGAAGTTTAGTAGGGGAAAGTTCACGAAGCTGTGAACAAAGACTTTCCATTTGGTGTGTGGCAGTGCTGAGATACTTTGCATTGCCTCCACAGCTCAAGTTTAGTGGGGGAAAGGTCATATCTAGCTGCAGAGGCACTGAACAACATCCTCCTTGCTTCTCATATTTCGTAGAAGTCAGAGTACAGTATTTGGATCGCTTCCCCACTGCACTAAGCCTAGATGGGAAAAAATGTGTCTGCCTCCAGAATAAACTTGCGGTAACAAATGTTCTAAGCAAAATCTGCTCTTATTCCCTTATGGGGTACACAAGAGCCTTATTGGGTTCTCCATCGGTCGGAGAATATATAACAGAGGCCAACCAGAGAAGTTTGAGAAGCAAAGCCTTTATTTGCTGTTGCAACAGGGTCCTTCCCCTCACACAGGAGAACAAGGAAGGAACCCAGAACAAAAGAGAACCTCCACTTTTATCAGTTTCCCCATCACCAAGAAACACCCCCAATACATCATTCCTACATCACAGCTATGTAATCAATACCTCACAAAAAAGGAGGGTTCAAGGTAGAAATCTGAGCACTTTTGACACCTCTCCTAGTCCTCCTATCACCCCTCCCAGGTGTGAATTCCTAAACACAAAGAGAAATTAACATTTTCATAAGAGTTGATCACTGTCTTTTGTTCAGAGGAGTCTTCCATTGTGAATGAGATACCACTGACAGCGAATTATGGATCCCAAGTTGCTAGTCATGTGGAAATGTGCGCATATGCTGATCCTTAAGCCTTCCTTAAGGCAGGGTTGAGTCCAAGCGGGAGGGGTGCGGGTCTCTGGAGTGGAGCAGAGGCGAAGAAGGTGGTGTTGCGAGGGATTCTGGGTAACTGCAGCTGTCAGGTTCGGTCACCCCTCTCTGTTCATTAGTAATGGTGTCCTGCAACCCCCCCCCCCAATATTATTTTATAACACAAACATTCATCTTCTGTAAACAGGAGGCAGACTTCTGCATTTTTCTCTGGTTGTGGAACAGTTTACTTGACCCATTTGGAACATCCACAAACCTCTTTTTAAATACCCAATGTACCTGCATTTAAAATTTAAATATTTTTACCAGAGGTCCAAATGGAGGAAAAAAGTTATAAAAATCATTTTCCATGCACAGCCTACATGGATCCCTTGCCTGTCCATATGGCAAGTGTCGGGTACAATGAGCTGTGTGTGGGCTGAAGACTGATGCAAGCATGACCACCTTGTGAATTGTTCAGTCTGGTGAGAAGGCCTCACCTCCTCTGAGTTAGCCAGGCTGATGTGGCTTTGGAGTTTAGCAAGACTGGCACTAGTAGTGTGGCTGAACTTAATTTTTATTTTTGGCCCCTTAATTTTGATTTCCCCCTGTTGTGTATTGTCTGGATTATTTCACTGAAGTACTGACAAAGGGATATTTATTGTATTGTTTTTGTCTTATTTGACAGTATTGATAGGTTATGTTAATAACCTTTTCATGCTTTTTCAAGCATTGTTTATTTGGGTAATAAGTTGGAGATTTCTTAAGTGGTTTATAAATTTTACAAAACAAATAAATAAATTACCTTTCTAGAAGCTTCTAAGATTGTTGTTTGCTATAGTAAAATGTTTGGCCCGATGCAAGACATGATATTATCTATCTTTCTCCGTCTCTATCATATTTTGATGGAGAGAGCATCACATAGCAAAGGCTTCTAGCATGCTTGACTATACTTAAATAAGTATAATGCACCAACAAAACTGGAACAGTCAGATAATGTCAGTCCTTCGCAGTCAGTTGACATTTCAAATGATGCACCTAAAGACCTTAAAGTAGAGGAGATTCTCAGAGAACACAACAAGATTATATAGGACAAGCACCAATTCACTCTTGCTGAGTAACAATTCATTTTGATATAGTAACCTGTGAAGTGGTATGTTAAAAATAATGAACTTTAAGGAAACCCATGAAGAGTGTGATTATGAAAGCTTACTGCATCTGACCTTTGTTTGCTGACTTTTATTGTAAGGCAGTCAAGACATAATTTATATCATCCCTTTCCTGTACTTTTTAATGACCTTAGATTTAATTTTTTTTAAAAAAAATGGATGCATCAAACAAAAAGTTAGGCTGCCAAACAAAATGAAGGCATCCTTATGTATTTTAGAACTTCTCAAGGTTGTTATTTATAAACAGTGTCTTAAAAGCTAAGCACATTTCCTAACAGGGAAACATGACTCCTTGCCCTTATCCAAACATGCGTCATACCTGTTTTTGTGCATCCATTATGGCTCACTCTTTTTAAATAAAACTTCCTCTTTAAGGCTGCTCTGCAGAAATATTGAGTGCAATGTTTACCAACTAGTGCTGAGCAATGCATTTTCATTTGGATGGCTCTGGCTGCATGGGAATCCTATTGAGATAATTGGTGGCATAAGTCTATCAGCAAGGACCAGTAGACTGCCCCTGCTGATGCAAACATAAAGAACAAGGATAGATTTTTTTCCAGGTCACAACCTGAAAAATGAATTATAGAATGAATTTCTATAATTTAAATATAGCAGGGGAGGCTGTAACCAGATGACCTGGACACTTGCTCACTGTGATAGCCAGAGTATCCAACTTGTTCCCATCTGCATAGGGCCACCTCTGCATTTGCAAATCAGCACTACTGTACATGGGTTCTGTTTGTTTTTTTGTTTACACTGAAGTGTGATTGAATGCTGAGAAATTGTAAATACAATGTAGGGAGATTTAAAAATATCTAAATGTTCGGTGTTTAGACCTTGTTATGGCTCCAATTAATTCCTGGTCACAGCTCGACTAATTATGGAGCAAATTAGCTTTCCACTTTAAAACCTTTCACATTTATTCAGTTCTCATTTTAATCCCTTACTGTTCTAAGTGAGACTATCCAGAATTTTCCATCTCTGATTATAAGTCTTCTGTTAATCTCCACTTTACATTTATTAATGGAAATTTAGACCCATTTGTTTTAGTACATTCTGAACCCATTAGATGTTCAAGTGTCCTTTCAACTAATCTGGGAAGAACCTTATGCTAGACCTAGTAGACGTCAGCGAGTTGATTATTATGGTGCTTACAGGCTAATATTAGACCACTTGCACTCAGCTGCTTGATTGGAGGTTTTAAGAAATAGTGAGGCATGCCATTTGACAAACTACGTCTGCACGTAGTACTTTTCCTGCATGAGGGAGCCATGTGGCAAGAGGGTAAATCAAAAGGCCATGTTAAGAAAAGAAGACCTATAGTATTAGGTAGGTGACTTTTAAAGGACGCATATTATTTTAATCAAACAGGGAGTTATAAATTCCAACATGAAAGCAGGGCATGTGTTCTACCATGTGGAGTCTTACAATCCAACATTTAGCAAACTCCTTGTATGTGATGAGAAAGCAGTTCATTTGAGAGGTAAAGTGTAAGCATTCCCCCCTCCAATTGATGCAAAATATTATAAAAATGACAAATCCACATTGCAGTAATGGTAAGGCTATCTTACCAGGAAAAGGAAAAGGTATCTGATGAAACTGGTAGACGGGGTCAAATCTGCTTGTTTGTGGAGATAGAAGCCGGGAGTAATTTAGCAAAAGTAACAACCAGATTTTTTATTTTTTATTTAAATGAAACCACAAGGTTCTTTCTGTTAATACCTCCAGGAGACAAACAACCTGAAATTATTGAACCTTTTAGATTTTTCATTGTAAAGGAGGTATCACTGATGTACATGGGCTTGTGTCTGTCAATACAGTATTATTCAGATTGGCCAAAGGTTGCAAATTTTCCAGGATAGGCAGGATTTGCTGCCATAGTGTACTTTGCTTTTTAAAGCGTTAGCTACTTTCAAAGGGCAGTTAAGTGTTGCTATATCTGCTGACGCCACCAGTCTGGACAAGAAATGGTATTGGTTATGAAAATTATTACTGCTGTGTAGGCTACAGTAGCAACTTTGCAAATACCAATGATTCCTATATGAAAAGATTACACATTTGTAATCCACAGCAGTTTGAGCACCCATTAAATATGAGTCAGGAAACTCATTCGCTTTATCACTGGCATAAAGAGAGAGGAAGTGACACCGCAGTATGTAAGCCTTGAAATAACAATTTAACTCAGCTATTTCCAATTCCCTCTTTTATCTCCCCCCTCTTTGTTCATAGTGTGTGTTGAATATTAAAAATAACTCATTTATTTGCAGAAATTAATTTTGCAGACAAATTATATCCGTTAAACATTAGTGACAGCAAAGGTTAATGCAGCAGCAATCAGAATGTGCAAATGGAAAATATAAGCTGCTTCCTGTGGCAGTAATAAGGATACACAAGAAAGCTGAGTGCACACCTCACTTTCGTTAACTCCTCTTGTGTGTTCTGCATGGATTGTTCCTCATCTGCAGGATGCTGCATGCACAACTCCAGGGTTGCCAGACTTCCAGGTCCAGCCTGAAGTCTCCGGTTTGACCCCCTCCAGGTGGCAGGTGAAGGCTTGAAGCTCTAGGTGGTCAAGAGTGCCTTAAAAAAATGTATATTATTAAGTCGACTGTGAGTGCAGCTTACAAGCTTCAGCCTGGTAGGAGCTAGCTACAAATGATAGCATACACCCCCCTCTCTGTGTGTACACATACTCTTCTCAATTCCTCTCATTTAACCTCAATCTGCAGGGCCCACCCCTGTGACTTCACCAGGGGCAGCCACCAGCTTCCAGGATTGGGCCCAGAAATCTCAGGGTCTGAGATACTGAGGGTTGATCTAGCAACCTTGTACAGCTCCCTTGTGAAAAACTGCAATTTTCATCTGTTTTCTCCACATTTTGCATTCTACTGCAAACTAATGTAAGAATTACAGCTATACTATGCTGATGTGCAACGAGGAGACGCTCCATTTTGAAACCACCCAGCTGTATGAAAAATTATACAACCACCACCACCACCACCTACCCAGCTACTCCTGTGCTGGGATGCGGGTGGCGCTGTGGGTTAAACCACTGAGCCTAGGGCTTGCTGATCAGAAGGTTGGTGGTTCGAATCCCCGCGACAGGGTGAGCTCCTGTTGTTTGGTCCCTGCTCCTGCCTACCTAGCAGTTCAAAGGCACATCAAAGTGCAAGTAGATAAATAGGTACTGTTCTGACGGGAAGGTAAACGGTGTTTCTGTGCGCTATTCTGGTTCGCCAGCAGCGGCTTAGTCATGCTGGTCACATGACCCGGAAGCTGTATGCCGGCTCCCTTGGCCAGTAAAGCAAGATGAGCGCCGCAACCCCAGAGTTGTCTGCAACTGGACCTAACGGTCGGGGGTCCCTTTATCTTTACAGTACTTTACCTTTGATATTCTATGCTAGGAACCACTGGCACTGGCCCTTTAGACTGAAACTCCAGGAACTTCCTGTTGTCTCTAGGGACCAGATTTCATGAGCATCTATACTGACAAAGAAGCCTTACATGATTGGGTGCAAGGATTGCTATGGAAGGTGTAAAGTCGTGGCATGAATGAATCAATTTATTAGTCACAGATCAGAAATATACAGACATATACAGTGATAGAGAACATGTACAGTAAATATACATAGGTTAAAATTAAGCTCTATAAGCTAGAGCACGGTAAATAATACAGATATAAAACAATTAAAATATGTAGGTTAATGCCTTAACTGCTAATTTAAAATATGCCTGTAAGACATTGGCCATTAGATTTATTAAAGCTTGTCTCAGTTTTATAGCAGCAAAGCTTGTCTCAGTTTTATAGCAGCAGCACAGAATTTGGCCACTTTTAAGGGTAATCTCTGGTTCCCTGTCCTCTATAATAGATATAAAATATCTATTAGATATTTTAAGTAGTGGTCATCAGATCTTCTCGGGGTTCATTGCATGATTGTAGTGATACCGGTAAATATTGAATGTATGTCCCTATGGTAATGATGAATAAATGAATCACATAACACCAACCCGGGCCTGACTGCACTGACTGCTAATTAGCCTCTGGGTCCAATTCCAACAATTTATTTCGGTCACTGACCAGAATGCAAACATATACAACAACAGAGAGCATACAAGTATAAATAGATTAAAAGTAAGCCCTATGAGCTGATACACAATAAATAATTCAGATACAAAACAGCTAAAATATATAAATTAAAACCTTGACTGCTAATTTAAAACATATTAAGACATTGGCCATTAGATTCATTCAAAGCTTGTCTCCTTAATTTTATAGCAGCAGCAGCAGCAGCAGCAGCACAGAATTTAGCCACTTTTAAGGTAATCTCTGATTCCTTGTCCTCTATTAAGTATTTTAAGTAGTAATCATCAGTTCTGCTTGGAATAATATTGTGGCATTGTTCCAGAACCTTGCTGTTGCATCATGATGGTGGCACAACACCTCTGTCAGTGTCACCTTGCATCTCTGTCTATTGCAATAAGCAGTTAATATGGGATTATTTTATTTATTTTGTTTTGACTATGGCAGACCAACACGGCTACCTATCTGAAAACAGAAGTGTAGGTTTGCTCACTGGCTTTACACACAGTGCAACTGTAGCTACATTTCATCAAGCTGATATCTATTCAGTTGCAATTATACTGTATACATATACAGGATCAGGTGCCTGTCTGATAGCACACAAAGCATTAGTAAATAAGTATCACGATGAGTTTCATTCTGTGTTCTATTTTTAACCTTTCACGACCATAGCAAAGGGAAACAGGTGTGAAAACAACTACGGTACCTCTTAGGCAGCTCATCTTCATTCAAGCAGGATAAGTGTAAACAGATATGCCTTCCATTAGGGGAAAACCTAATAAAGCCAAATGGCATGAAATCACAAGTATGAGCTCAAGCAGACCAAAATCTAACTCCTAGGGGAGCCTTGTCAGCAATATCCCATTTCACCTCAAATAGGTGTTATTAAGAATGTGCTTTGGGGAGCCACAGAAAAGCAGTATGTAGTGTTACGTTATGACAATGCTTCCTGAAGAGAGAGAGAGAGAACAGTGTAACATTGAAACAAACAGATGTTCCAGACCTGGAGGCAAAGAATAATGTCAGAATTTTATGCTCACAATTTGCAAAGATGCTGAGTGGAATGTACTGTTTCTGATCTATGAAGTTTCTTGTCAGGGAGGGTTCTTCCTAGCCCCCCCCCCCAGTGCTGTGTTTCTGCCTCACTGCCCTATTCTGCCTAGGTCAGGGGTAACAAATGTGGTGCCTCCAGATGTTGTTGGACTCCAACTTCCATCAGCCACAGGCAGCATGTCCAGTGGTTAGGGATGATGGGAATTGTAGTCCAACAACATCTGTAGAGCACCCCTGTTGACTGCCCTTGATTTACACACTGGTTCCAGTGCATTTTGCTACCCTATCCATCTATCCACAAACTTCCAAGTTTGCTGAAATATTTACTGAGAACAATACATCTTCAGAACTTATACTGTACCTCTCCCCATTAGACAATGGCTTTGTCACAATTTGAGATTTTTCCTAAATCATTTTCATAAACAAATTTCATAGCGGAATTAGGACTAGTCTGACACACTTGGCCACAATGTGCTGCTGCTGCTGCTGCTGCTGCTGCTACTAGGCCAACAATTGTCAGGTGATACAAGGAGCCAATAGGATTCCACCTGGCCTATGAGAACCTTTAAAATGTAGGATTTGTGGCAGAGTACTGCCATAGTTAACTTAATGGATAATTTGTGTCAAAGAAGTACAGGCAACTCCCAATGTACCCCACCCCATTCTGCCCCTTTTTGTGATGTTCCTGTGACTTCTTGGGTCACTTCTGGGTTTAGCGTGATGTGTGTGGTTGCACTCATATCAGACTCGCTTCCTGTAATCTTAAAACCCCCAGAAAACTTCAGTGTCTAAGCATTAAATATATCCCTGCATGTATCAGACTGGGACAGGAGTTCCCCCAGGGTTGCCCTACTATTAGGCAGAGTGAGGTGGTGGCCTAAGTGGTAGCTGTAAGTTGTAGATACCGTGTTTCCCCCTTTTTAAGACACCGTCTTATAACTTTTTTCCCCTCAAAAAACACAGGGTGGCTTACTTTCGGTGGGATGTCTTATTTTTTATTACCGGTACGGTTTTTACGGTTCAGGGCGCTGGCTCAGGGCGCTGCTGGGCTGTCTTGAGTGCTCGGCGCTGCAGCAGCCCCCAGTTCCGGGTGGCGGGGTGGCAGGCGTCTTTGGCCGGGCCAGGCAGAGGCCGCTGGCTCATGCGCTCCGCCTGCCGCTGCAGGGCGCTCCAAGCTCCTTGGCCGGGCCAGGCAAGGAAGAAGCAGTGAGCCCAGCAGTGGCGGCAAGCACGGAAGCGGCAGGGATGGCGGTGGACGAGAAGGCAGAGCGCGGGGCTGCAGCCAGCAAGGCGGGGGCGCGATCAGCTGTTAAGCGGAGCTCTTGGAGCGCCTCTTCATAGCTGATCGCGCTCCTGCAGTGCTGGCTGCATGGAGTGACTCTGTGAGTGGAGGTGCCTGTGGAGGTTGGTTTCCGCGGCACGGAAGTATGGCTTATTTTCGGGGTATGTCTTGTATTTCTCAAATACTTAAAAACCCTGCCATGGCTTACTTTATGACTACGTATTAAAAAGGGGGAAACAGGGTAGCAGTGGCCGTCTCCCTGATGACTGGGCTTTCCCATTCTCCTGAGCCAGTGGCAATATTCATTGTGATATTTGGTTGTTATTGCCCTGGACTGGTCTGACTTGCCTAATAATATATGTTAAATATTTGTACCTACTTAGATGTGGCAGCTTTGATTCAGAATACAAGCTTTCCTCCAAAGAGTGATCCCATTTTAACAAAAATGTAATCCAAATAATTTCCAGTGTGACAAACAAGCAGATATTGGATTCATGTGGCCCTTCGTAGGGTTTTTTTGGGGGGGGCGGGGGGGCGGGAATCCCTGGCTGATTTTTGCAGACTCTCTGTTTTTCCTCTCAGCTGTTTCCTTTCAAACGTGTTTAAAATCGCTGACTTGGGCAGTGTTTGGTTTGCGAAGAAAGGTTTCTGTGACACTAGAGCCTCTAGTGGCCATGTTTGCACTGTGCACCTGATTTTGTCTTGGCTTCTTGTGATACACTATATTTTTGAGTGCAGAAAATGAAAGAAAAGGAAGCCCATATGACTAGTAGAGATTATGAGCAGGGTTACAGGTAGGTAGCCGTGTTGGTCTGGATCGAAGTAAAATAAAAAAATTCCTTCAGTAGCACCTTAAAGACCAACTAAGTTTTTATTTTGGTATGAGCTTTCGTGTGCATGCACACTTCTTCAGATATGAGCAGGGTTGTCCGCCCAAGGGGCACATCAGCACCATACATTTAAAGCACTGTTATACCCCATTAAAAATCATGACTTCCCCCAAAGAATCCTGGGAACTGAAGTTTTTTAAGGCCGCTGAGAGTTGTTAGGCAAACCCTTATTATCCTCAGACAGCTACAATTCCCAGAATTCCCCAGCAAGGGAGATTGATGGTTAAACCACTCTGGGAATTGCAGTTATGTTGAGAGAATATGGAGTCTTCTTACAACTCTCATCCCGCTTAACAAACTACAATCCCCAGGATTCTTTGTAGGAAGCTATGACTGTTTATAGTTGTATGCCACTGGTTTAAATGCATAGTGCAGATGGGACCCAAGTCCAACTTAAACAAAAGAAAAAGAACCCTGAGAAGGGAGAGCAGAAGAAGTATTGGAAGTTGCCTATCAACAGCACTTGGACAGCACACTGTTCACAATTCTCCCCACTATGGGGAGATATATTGTATTACTTTAAAATCATAGTCATCCTATATCAATGTGCATCTCACATAGCACAGTGCGTTTGAGTTCATGTCCAGCTTACTGGTTTCCCACAGGCTGGGAAACACTGCAGCATTTAGTCAGCCACTGTGAGAACAGAACCCTAGACTAGCTGGGCCTGATCCATGCACCACCACCACCTGAGGTGGCCCAGGGAAGCTCTGGAAGGTGGTGGCAGAGGGGGAAAAGGAGTCCAGAGAGGAGCAGGCAGTGGCAGCAGCGGTCCTGTTCTTTCCAGGCGGCACATGGGTAACAAGCACAGGAGTCAATGAGTGGCGCACTCTTTGGGGGTCCAGGTCTGTCACCCCTCTGCAGCCCATCACCTGAGGCAATGAGCCTAATGGGTGGGCCAGCCCTGATGCTGAACCATTGCTAGCGCTGAAATCAGATTTGGCTGACTGGTCAGTTTTTTGTACATGGAATGAGAGGAGGCATCATCTTGTCATTCACCTGAGGTAGCGAAATGTCTTGGGATGGCCATGAGCCTTGTTTCTCTCCTAAACTTTGGAGTGCTGTGAAGATGAAGCTCTTTATGGAAGGAAATATGAGAAGGAATTAAGCAAAATGCCTTGCCATGATTCTACCCCCCCCCCCCCCCCCGGTTATGGCTGTGGTGTGTGTGTGTGTGTGTGTGTGTGTGTGTGTGTGTGTGCATTTGTGGTGCATTACTAAGAATTCATGGGAGGGAGGGGAAATTGTCCAATAGTCTCTTCTGATAAATTTCAGCTTGCTTAATGTTGAACAAAACACATTTGTTAGCTCATATTGGTGAACAAAGGAAACAGTAAGCCAAGGGAGGAGAACTGGCAGGAGCAAGGGCTCGGCCTGTATTATTCAAATAACAATATTGAATAAAAATAATATTAAACAATATTAAAACTAGATCAACAGGTGCACCCAGAATTCTCCACCCTACATGTAGGTGGTAAAAATTGTGGAGGGAATTTTCCTGAATATTTTTTGTGAGGTAGGGGAGGAGAGGAAAACAGAAATTACAGGCATAGAATAACAGATGGAGGGAAGTAGCAACCTCCAAGTCATTTGGAGCGAGTTGGCTTTGACGATGGGACACCCAGGTTTGAATTTCACCCAACCCCCTCTCCACATTGTGATCTGCAGCAGCTGCAGCTTTCAGTCAGCTTGTGCTGAGTGCTAACTTCCAATTATGTCAGTACATAGGGAGGTGGTTTTGTGTGTTCATGCAATGCAGTGTATACAGCAGTGGTGGAAAACCTCTGCCCTGCCACTATTTGGCCTGCTGGGCTGTTTTGATCAAGCCACACCTACATCTGATGTCATATTTGCTGTCAGGTGTGGGGCATGAAGACGTAGCTTTGCTGGGCTGTGCCCTTGCAAGCACTGTCAATCAGCTGATTACAGCAGCTCTTGCTGTCTTTCTGGTTGCTGTCTTTCTGAGCACCCATCTTTTCCATTCTAGTTTAAAAAAACAAATTGCAGATAAGTCAACAAACCTCTTCCTTGCTCTGGGCCTTTGTGAGTATGGGATTCTGGCTTAGAAGAGCAAAACTTACAACTTGATTTCCGAGCTGAGTCTGGTAATCAGGGCAAGTAGCTGGAAAGTGATGGAAGAACAGCGCAGATGGAAGAACAATGGTACAAGGACAACACTGGGTCTCTATCCAGATAGTCAAGCAGGACTAAATGTTGTCGTGTGGAGTCCTCTGTTCACTGTTCCAGCCAGCCATGCCCTCTTCTGCAATTCTTCATTCCATCCTCTTCCATGAAAGATTCGAAGGCTGAGGATAAAAAATTGAACAATTATCTAGGTTTCCCCCTACCCCCCCCCCATTTTCTTCAGGCCTTCACATCTCTATCTCCTACCCAGCTTTCTGCCCAATCCCCCTCCCAGCATTTTGTGGGCTGTTTCAGAGAGTCCCTCCCTTAGGTTTTTGTACTTTAGCAAACTTTAATGCTCCCCCGAACCTGCTGATATCTCTCTCTTGTGCTTGGATGGTGCTAGTTTGGCTGCATATGCAACAATAGTCACCTCAGGGAATCAGAAATAAAGGGAATAACTTGGAGATATTATGATAGCATGTTTTCATTTAATGCAGCTCAGACCCCCACTGACGTCAGTGAGATCACACTATCAACCTGCTTACGTCTGAGAGCTAGTGACTGACTTGAGTCCTCAGGTTTCAGAGCTGACAAGATTGTCAACGTGCTTGATGTCCCCAGCAGTGAAAAGGTCATAGATCACACACCCCACTTTAAATGCTGTCCTTTTCCATATTCATATTACATATAGTAATTGGTGCTTTTTCTCCTTCCTAACCTATCACAGTTTATATGTAAAAGGTCATAGACAGCATAGATGTTACAGATGAACTGCCAGAACATGATACTTGGCTAATGTAAGGGATGTCCTTCATGCTGCCTTCCAAATGTGTCAAGTGCTGTCTGTGCAAATAAAGACAGCATCTCAGTCTGGGATGAAATGATCGGGTACATGCAAGTTTCAAGAAACATGCCACACATCTGAAAAACACTAACTTGGCAAGTAAACAGTTGGATTCCGTGGCTGTTTGTTGAACCAACTTCACAAAGGTGTTGGTAGAGTAACAAATTTAGAGCTCCCTGGCAGGGCTCTCAAATCACAGGCCTGTAGCTGGGTATTTCAAGGGAAGAGAAGAAAGAGGGATTCTGGGCTGTACTTAAATGTGCAATGTTAATTCACTGCTGCTATAAAATGGCCACTTATTCTTCAGGAATAATGCTGCCAACTTATATAGGCTTAATTGTGTAGAGCAATGTCTCTGGTTTTTTTTTAATGGTAAATATATTATTTTATTTGTCTTTTATGTTTTAATCCTGTATATGAGCCACGTTGGGAAAGCATGCCCAGAAAAATAGCATAAAAATACTAGAGACTTATTAAATAGTGAATGATGGCTTTGATCGAAATGCTTCTCCCATTGTGCCTGCTTATTGCCCCAAAAGGAAAGCTTCTGTTGGTGTTAACAGAAACTTTCCTCCCAGAGCAAATAAGTGGTACAGTTTGTAACCCTGGAGTCAGATTCCTTGTCTTCAGGGGATGAGGACAAAGACTCTGAAGCAGAAGGGGAAGGACATGCAGGACACCCCCCCCCCCGAAGCATATCCACTGGGCGAGTCATTAGCGCCTGTGCCACAGGCTGAGGATGTAATGTTGCCGTTCTCAGATTTGATGGATTCTCATGCTGAAGAAAGACCCGGTCAGACCAGAGGTTCCCCTGATCAGTTACAGTAGCAGAATACTAGAGAAGGCTGGGCGCTTTGAAGTGAAGCTGCCTCTTGCAGCACAGGTGGTGCTAGTCATCAGGTTGTCGCTGCTTTTGCTCCTATAGAAGGGTTCCATTTCAGCATGTGCCTGAGATTGGTGCTTGCCATATCAAGCACATGATGCTGCCATTCAGATTGGGACTGTGCTATACAGCAAAGGGCTAAAGCCTTACCCCTTGCCATGGAACTGCTCCCCCCATCACTGCACTGGCTGCTATTTAATTTTTAAAAATCACACAAGGGTTAACAAAATGATTAACACCATTTGGCCTTCAGTGACAACTGACCTCAATGAACCCTGAGCATAAGAGAATATCTTTCTGATCAGGATTCAGGTGAAGGTACCCATGGCCCAGTCAGGGCTGGGCGAAGATATTTTGCTGCCTGAGGCAAACAAGTTGGTACCCTGCCCATGAACAAAAGCACTTTGACACTGGCAACAGATAGTTTATGCCCAGTGTAGCTGAGCACAGCACGCTAGCCTACAGGGTGCAAGGCAGGCCATGCAGCACACAATACTCTGCCCCTCAGCATCTGCCACCTGCCTAATGGTAGGGCTGGCCCTGGGCCCAGTCACTTCCCATCCCCATTATCAAAAGCCAGTCAAATCCATGCTTTAAAACCCCTACAAAAACATTTTATGCTGTCTTTGAAATATCTGCATGGCTGTGACAGGTTTCAGGAGGTAATTGATTCCCTCTGTACATCTCTCCCACACTACCATTAAACACATTTAGATCCACCCATTGGCTTCTTGTTGTCGTAGATGCCTGTGTGGTGCAGTGGTGGAGATAATGACATGGTACATGGCTCATTGTCTTCTTTAGCTTCCAGCCAAGCAAGCTGTGGCCAGTTGGGTTATATATAGAAACAATTAAGATGTCGGATTCTTTCAACCACTGGATGTAAGAAAACAGATCCTATCTCATACCACTGAAAAATACTTCAATGAAAAAATACAGGCGCTTTCTTCACCAGACCCCAAACCTTTCCTTCAAGGAGATAATAATACTAATACTAATACTACTAATTTTTTATTTATACCCCACCCTTCCCACTTTAGAAACCGGGCTCAGGGCGGCTAACAACAAATACAAAACATTGAATAAAAATAGCTTCGCCAGGGCTATCTGGCCAAGTTAGTCCTGCTAAGGCCAGCAAGGAGACCAGGGAAGAATTTAAATGTGGAGACCCAGAAGGGTTTCTTCATAGAAAAAGGGAAGGGAAAAAGGAATGAAGGATCAGGCATGTGCACACACATGCACACACACTAGTAGTGCTAGGCCTTGACACTTTAGATCTAGTCAACTCAACCAAATATTACTTTACTACATTAGTTTCATCCAGCAAACTTGCTTTTGAATGGGTCACTGCTGACACTGCTTGCAGTGATGTGCCTGCTCTATGGTTGCTCTAACAACCTGGTGGATAGCACGCCAACTCTTATTTGGCTAAGAACAAATGATAAATACTGTAACCGAGATCCACATTTAGTTGCCACTGCTCAGGAATTATCTATAAACAAATCATGAGAGAGTGCTGTGTGAGAGCCTCATAGTGGTATATAGCTGTGAACTTGAATTCTACCATTTATTAACTTTTAACAGCAGAAAAGGCCAGATGCCTATGGGAAGCCCACCAGCAGGACCTGAGTGCAACATTACTCTCTCCACTCCACTCCACTCCACTCCACTCCACTCCACTCTCCACTTCTGTTGATTCCTATCAACAGAAACATCCTGCCTCCAACAGTGGAGGTAGAACATAGCTGTCATGGCTAGTCATCAATACCCTTACCCTTCATGAATTTGCCTAAGCCATCTGAGTTGTTGGCTATTCCTAGTAGAAGCAAATTCCATATCCTGCATTATTAAGTAACCCCCCCCATAGCACTAAAACACACATTGAGCCTGCAAAAGCAAGCAAGGAAGTCTTTGACTGTAGTGTAAGGGTTAACATGTATTTCCAGCAGATTGCATCCTATGTACCATGCTAGTAGCAACCTTCATGTCCACACAGGGCAGGCATCGTCAGAGTGGTAAGCCACCCTAACCAGGTATGCTGAAGATATAGGCATGCTACCTCTGTCCATTGCCCATAGGATAATATCCCACTTGTGCACAGTCTCCTGGTTTCATCCCATCAAGTCTTGTGAGGTCTACAGAAGCCACACCTCCACCCCACCTGACTGCTGGTTTCCTGCCACAATACCTTGTCCTCTTCCATCTGCCCCTTCATGCTTCTCCACCCATGGTCAAAGGCTGGTGCAGAGGTTCAAGAGCTCCTCCAGAAAATGGTCACAGCTCCTCTTCCTTCATATTCACCTAGACATAACATCTAAAGAGAGAACGATGACTATCCTCAGACCACAACAATTCTGTAAGTGTAAACATGGAAGTGCTCTAATCCTGTTGAAAAGCAAAATGGGTGTTGAGGTGTAGGGGGCTAAGTTCTCCCCATTTCCATGGCTCAGGTTCCTGCAACTTCTTTATTCCTGCACTTTTCAGCCGGAGGTAGATCTGGTATCAGAAACTAGTTTTTCTTGGAAAACCAACCTATCTAGCTTAAATTTAAACTTGAAGACAAATCAGCATTAAAAAAAAATACATATAATGTTTCTCAACCTCCGGTATCAGTGCAGCAGCAACAACTCTCTATACAAACCAAAGACAACTTCTCTGATATGAGCTGGAAAACTTCTACCACCAACTGTTGCTCCAAATATCACCCTCAGTTTGCCCTAGTTTGTATTCAGTTATCAGCTGCTTTCGAGGTCCAAACTTAAGTTTGCATTGCAGCTTTCTTCTTTACTTGTTCTTCTTCCACTTCCTTGATCACCATGGGTTTGTTCCTCTTTTACACACCATGTGGAAGGAAGAAGTAGACCATACCCACAATTAAGCTCCTGTGGTTCTCTTTAGCAACCCCTCTGTTTGTACTGTTTGCATAGTATACTGTAGAAGTCCACACATGCAGTGCAAATTGTGTATGGGGATCTCAGCAGGAAGAACATTAACAAATGATAACACATGTGCAGTCTCTTGACTTTGAGTCAGGAATAGACAGGTGCATTCTCTTCCCTGTAGACTTGATGAAAAGTGACAATATATATGTACCTGTGCTTTCGTGTGTTTAGGATAAAAAACAATGAAGGGAAAATGAAAAGTTATGCATAATGAAGCCAGAAGGTTTAAGTGGGTATTTACAAGACTAAGCATTTCCTTTTGAGTGACTGCTGGCTATGATTTTTACAAGAAAGATGAATGATTCATGACAGAACAAGAACATGTACAATCACGGCCTAATAATTGTGTGCATAGTCTATTTGCATTTACTGGACCACATTAAGTTAATGGGTTCCAAAGCTGATTCTGCAAATGATTAAGATGCCAATGCTTGATGCCAATGCTAGTATTAATTTAGCTGCAAAGCCACTGTACTACATAGAAGTAGTTAAAGGGAATTTCATATTGTTATGACTATGCTATTCTGTTGTACCAAGGGAAGGGAGAGAGCTTGTATAGCATACATGATGCTGAACAACAGGTGTATCTTTGATGGCCACTGATGTTAATCTCTTTCTGAAACACATTGTAGAAGGCACATTGGTGCCATATATACTTTCAAAGTGAAGGCTGAAAGGAATTGTTTGTTGTGAATTTGGTTCCAGATTTAATCCCTGGCCAACTGATCCAAAAGTTTGTGCTTATTTTGTGTCACAAATGCTGTCACCTACAAGGATTCACCTGACATACCCAGTTGGGGTCTTAAAACCCATTATTGTCTTCTTAATATTATTAATAGATAATATTATCTTCTAAACATTAGAAAGGACTTGGTCATTTACAGCTTTCAACTTGTTGCAATAGTATAGTGAATTGTTACACTGCCATCTAGTGACAGAAGATTCCAGGATGTCAGCTGCCCACTATTTTATGCTCTACTACTGCTTGTTGTAGTAGTACAGCGGGAAGGTACAGCTCTGGTTCACCAGAAGCGGCTTTGTCATGCTGGCCACATGACCTGGAAGCTGTATGTCGGCTCCCTCGGCCAATAACGCGAGATGAGCGCCTCAACCCCAGAGTTGGTCGACTGGACCTAATGGTCAGGGGTCCCTTTACCTTTTACTGCTTGTTGAGAATAAGAGTTAGTGAGGTATAAGGCAATGCAAACAAAAACTGCATACCAGTGAGAAAGTAGACATTATTGGACTACAGCTCCCATCATCCCTGACTATTGGTCATGCTGGTTGAGGCTGATAGGAGTCTAACAACCTTCTGGAGGGCATTGTATTGGCTCCCCCTGCACTGGGCCAACTATCTCACAGCCTCAACCCCACTCCCAATAACCGGCCTACCTTAGAACGAGAAGGGTCCAGCTGGTGAAGAGGCACAGTCTCAGATTGCTTGGGGAAAACCTTGGAGAGGAGTTGGACTTAGGCAGCTGTGGGGAGTCAGGGGCCTCCAGTCTTAGCAACTACTTTATGGGGGAGATGAGTCGCTGTGCTCATTAGGCCTGACACTCCTGTGCAGATCTTGTTTTTAGTAATAAACTCCAAATTACTGCTGGTTTGCTCCTGTCACCTATTATACGAAGTTATAATATACATCCATTACTCCTCCCAATTTTGTGCAAACAGAAGTATGGGTGTTTAGGGAACATACTTATTAGGTCTCTGAGAGGCAAGAGTGAAATAATATTTATACAGTGCATTTCAAATGTTTGAAGCATTTCATATATTCTATGTGTGATGCTTACAGGAGTCATCTAAGGTTTTCCCCAAGCTATTTGAGACTGTGCCTCTTCACCAACTGGACCCTTCTCCCTCTAACCACTCATTGTCATCCTACCACCAACCCCCATGCTCTGAGCCTTCTTCCCTTGGGGTTCCCCAGCTGGTGCCTCCTACCATTCCTCTGCATCCAACCAGTCTGTGACGTCAGGCTATTTCTAGGGTTGCCTTACATTTGGAATTTCCCAGACATAGCCGGAATACTGCAGTTGGAAGCAGTGTCTGGGCGGAAATCACTGAAATGTCAGGGACATTTCTCTATTCTCCATTCATATAAGCAAGAGGCATCATGGGAGTTCAAGGGTACCTTCCAACCAGACACAAAGGGGCGTGGCCTGGGGAGAATTCTTAGGGCCAAATAAACAGGTCTGGGATGCCACATTTAGCTCCTGGCCTGAGTTTTGCCTCTCCTGCTTTATGTCATGTACATCACCTTAACAGAGTCTCACA
Organism: Zootoca vivipara; assembly: GCF_963506605.1. NCBI lineage: Eukaryota > Metazoa > Chordata > Lepidosauria > Squamata > Lacertidae > Zootoca > Zootoca vivipara. Next base: position 31,393,580 of record NC_083287.1, on the reverse strand, counting down.
GTTGACTGATCTCTTTGTGTCTGCCTGATTCATGGTCTGCATTGCTTAGGCAAATCAGTGCCGTGATGCTGACTGTTTAATTCACTCATCTGCCACAGGATGCTGAGTGCTTTAACCAGGGTAGCCAGATGCATAACCGTCAAGATTTCTCCGATGAAAATAGAGACGTCCCATTCCATAATGATAATTTTACTATTTATACCCCACACACCTTTCTGGGTTCTCCCAGCGACTCTGGGCAGCTTCCAACATATATGAAAACATAATAAAGCATTAAACATTTTAAAAAAAACAACCTTCTCTGTACAGGATTGTCTTCAGATGGCTTGGCGGTTGGATAAATCCATACCCACCAACATTTCTCAAATGAAAATAGGGACACCCTACCATACCCTCCAACATTTCTCCAATGAAAATAAAGACACCCTAAGGAAAAGTGGGACATTCCGGATCAAATCAGAAACCGGGATGGCTTCTCCAAATCAGGGACGTCCCTTGAAAATAGGGACACTTGAAGGGTCTGCAGATGAGTCAAATAGCTCAGGAGGGTGCACTTTGATTTGGCAGTAATGACTAAATGCAATCCATTGCTATAAATAAAAATATTGTTCGGCAGCTTTTGTTTATCCTTAGTCGCCACACTCGTCACTGCAGTGCGGGGCCTGCTGATAATTTGTTTTGCAGCTACTCCTAATTAATTATGGTGTCTCTACCTTTTGCCAGGAGCTTTTAAACAATTTCCCTCCTATGCCAGCAACTTGACAGGAAGTTAAGAAAGGAAGCTCACAAGGCCCAGATTACACATAAAGCCTGCAGGCAGCTGACAGGCAATTATGTCTAATAAGGTGTTATGAAAACCACAGCACAGCAGGTGCAGCAAGGAGGAAGAGACAGCCCCCTGCTGGGTTTGCATAGAGATCAGAAGGAAAGTTAAGGGATAGGAACTAAAAAAGCACATAAAATATGAAGCGCCAAGGAAACAGGACATCCTTAAAGCGGCCACAACCATTTGTAAAAGGAGAGGTCCCAGGGTTCAAAAATACTAGGATGCTACACTGGCTACCTCTTAATTGTAGATATGTTTTTTGTTGTGTCTCCTAATATTATTCAAGGCTCATTTATTTAGGGCTCCTAACCAATAGTTATGGGACCCAGGTGGCGCTGTGGTTAAACCACTGAGCCTAGGGCTTGCTGATCAGAAGGTCAGCGGTTCGAATCCCTGTGACGGGGTGAGCTCCCGTTGCTTGGTCCCAGCTCCTGCCAACCTAGCAGTTCGAAAGCACGTCAAAATGCAAGTAGATAAATAGGAACCGCTACAGCGGGAAGGTAAACGGCGTTTCCATGTGCTGCTCTGGTTTGCCAGAAGCGGCTTTGTCATGCTGGCCACATGACCTGGAAGCTATACGCCGGCTCCCTCGGCCAATAATGCGAGATGAGCGCGCAACCCCAGAGTCGGTCACGACTGGACCTAATGGTCAGGGGTCCCTTTACCTTTTCCTTTAACCAATAGTTATAGTCTGCCTCCATGGTAGGAGACAGTAATATTTCTGAATACTCCTTTTGAAGAGGAGATAGAGGAGATATGACAACCAGCTTTCCTTCTCCTGCTCCGGAGGGTAGGACTTGGACCAATGGATTCAAGTTGAAAGAAATGAGATTCTGACTAAACATCAGGAAGAACTTCCGGACAGTGAGAGCTGTTTGACAGTGGGAGGTTGTCAAACCTTCCTTGCAGGTTTTTAAGCAGAGGTTTGGTAGCCATCTGTCACAGACACTTTAGTTGAGATGCCTGCATTGCAGGGGGTTGGACTAGATGATCATCGGGGTCCCTTCCAATTCTATGATTCTATGGATATCAGTTGTTCATTTATTTATTTAGGGTTTCACCCATGAGGGCTATGCTCTGCCTCCAAGGCAGGAGGCAGCAATTCTTCTGACTAGTTACTGGAAACCACAGGAGAGGAGAATGTTCTTGTGCTTAGCTCCTGCTTGCCTGCTTTCCCACAGGCATCTGGCTGGCCAGTGTGAGAACTGGGCTAGATGGGCCATTTGCCTGATCCAGCAGTGATTTTCTTATGTTCTTAATTTTTTTGCGGCTTTTTCAGAGAATGGCAGCTGTGGCCATTTTTTCAGTTTCCATGCACTGGCTGTCCATGTAACAATATGGGCCTGTGCTAGAGCCAGCATAGGTGTTTATCTTGCTGTTGCAAGAGCTTGGAAGGAGGTACACAAAAAGCATATCCAAAATGATTTTTGCATGTGCCATTGATAAATAGATGATCATTAGTGAAGTGAGAGCTCCGGGACAGAACAGGAGGTGCCATGCTCAATCCTTGGCAGAGGTGGGGAATATTTTTCAGCATGAAGACTTCATTCCCTTCTGGGGATCACATGCCAATGGTGGGCGGAGCCCAGGGCAAAGGTGGGTGGAGCAATAAATGTGAACATTACCTTCATGCAATAGGCTAGTTTCTACACAGGGCAGTCTCGAGCAGGTCGGGCGCCCTGGCGCTGAGGCGTGGAGATCGCTCTGGCGCCCCTGCCCTCGCAGCGCGTAGTACGGCTTCTGCGCGGCTTTGCTGCGCAACGCCCCGTCTACCAGCCTGGCGCCCTGCGCCACCGGGACTCTACCTAGAGCCGGCCCTGTTTCTACACACAGTCACATTCCCATCTCTTTCCCCTATCCAGCCAAAGCAAGGCCCTGAAAATCCCTGACATGTTCTGGTTTTCGGGTGTAAAAATGGCATCAGGGGGAATTTTGCCGAATTGGATGTATGGCAGCATGATGGAAAAAGCAGCTCCAGAAATCTCAACAACTTTGTGGGTTTTACTTTTTCAAATATGGAAACGCCAGCCAAAGCAAGACTGGTGAGGGGTGTCACCTGGAAAGAGTCCCCAGGGCCAAATAAAGAATCTTGGGAGGCTGCATTTGTCCCTTACCTGGAACTGAGGCTCCCAGTCCCCGAGTTAAAAGCATCAGGTAATGTGCTGGGAAAGATTTCTGTTTGAGGCTGTTATTCACAGAATCATAGAATTGTAGAGTTGGAAGGGACCATGTGAGGGACAGGGGATATCGCGAAGTCCCTCCCCTCCTGAGTTCAAGCCCGTCCCCGAGCAAAGGGGAAAGCAGGGAGAGTTCCGATTCCAGTGGGGAAGCAGGAAGTCGTGTCCGAGGCTCAGGCAAGGTAGAGGAGCCAAGGTCCCAGGTGGGACAGGAAGGGGCAAGCAAGGGGGGAAGACCCATCCCCCCAACTCCAGAATTACGCAGGAAGAGGAGGGGCAAGAGGATGGGTCTGCCAAAGCTTTTGTGTTGGAGAAAGACGCGCCAAAAGCCATTAGGAGGTTCTGAAACCGACTGACAACATCGCTCCGTGTAAATAGCAATGACTTGAGCACTGTAAATACGCAGCACCAATAAAAGAATAAAATGCAGAGCTGCGTAGCGTCGTTACTCTGAAGTAGTCCACTCCGGCCACTGTGACAGCAACCTCCTAATCATTTTTGGGCTACTTTGGAGTTGCCGGGATGAGCGTGTCAGAGGCGGAGAAGTGGCGGCAGATCGCTGAGCAAGCCCAGCTAGAACTGCAACAGCTGTCGCTGCAGGCGCAGGGAGAATTGAAGGCAGCTAAAGAGGAGACTAAGAAGGTCCAGGACGACCGGCTACAACTTGCGGAACAGGTGAGAGAGCTTCAGGAAAAAGAGCAGCATTTAAGGGCGGTGGCGGTAGACCTCCAAAACAAGCTGGATGCAGAGAAAAACAAGGCGGGAGGGGCACCCCAAGTCCAAGTGCTGCCAGGAAGGAGAGCCGGGACCCTAGTAAGCAAGTTCAACGGAGACCCGAAGGAGTTTCAGGGCTTTGAGACTGAGATTGTGTATGCTCTTGAGCTGCACCACGATGAGTTCCCTGATGATGAGCACAGAGTAGCGTTTATTGTGGAGCACCTTACAGGGGCGGCCAGGGAGTGGCTAAGACCGTTAATTGCAACAAGGAATCCTTGCATGAAGAATGTCAAACTGTTTCTAGAAGGTTTGAAAACGATGTATTCGTCCGATAGTCATATGGACCAGACTAAGGAGGAACTTCATAATTTACGCCAAGGAAATATGACAGTTCGCGCGTATTGGGCGAAATTCACCATGCTGGTGCACAGATTGGGGTGGGATCTGGAGTCGGCCCCGATGCAAGCGGCGTTCTACTTGGGGTTGCATGAGGAGGTGAAGGATGAGCTCTCGAGAGGTCCAAAGCCCAGTAATATGGATCAACTGAGCAAAGCGGCTCTGGCGGTGGGGGTGAGGCAGGAATCCAGGTGGAGCGACAAGCAAGCAACGCGCGCAAAGCGGGCTTGGTTCCCACGGTCGCAGGAGAAGCCACTCCCTCAACAACCCTTTCAAGCCACGCCTGGGGCCAGTCAGGACCAGGAACCCATGCAGATTGATAGCGCGCGCGCGCGGGCTTTTCAAACCCCAGCGGCGCCAAGGCGCAAGGAGGGAAGGGGTGGGAATTGCTTTCTCTGCAACTCCCCCCAGCATCTCGTCAGAGACTGCCCACATCGCAGGGAGTGGCAAGGAAAGGCGGGAACGGTTGTGCCCTCCCCCACTGACGCAGCACCACAGCAGGGAAACGGGAAAGCCTGGCTGCAGGAGACAAGGGGCGGCAGCCAGGCACAGTCAGCAGACAACAGCCCCAGCCCACCCACCCGCACAGAGAGGAGCAGAGCCAGCCCACCCCTCCCAGAGCAGGAGTGGTTCTAGAAGTGACGCTCACGCTCCCAAATGGCTATCCCCTGACAGTCCTCGCCTTAATTGACAGTGGGGCGTCAGCGAACTTCTTCTCGAGGAACTTTGCAGAAGAGCACCAGATCCAGCTTCTGCAGCTGGATTTTCCTCTGCACGTGGCAACCATTGACGGCAGAGAGCTGCTGGGAGGGGCCATCACTCATCAAACCCCCCCCATGAGAATGACGGTTGGAAGGCACTCAGAGACACTGGCATTCAACGTCACCACCATCTCAGACCCCCCAATCGTTTTGGGCATGAGCTGGCTGGCGCGCCACGACCCCTCCATAAGTTGGCATCAGAGATGCATCACTTTTGGATCGGACTTTTGCCTGGAACATTGCATGCAGCACCAACCAGGGGAGGGGCCTCCGATAGCCACGGTGGCCACCATGCACGTCAAAGGGGGTGAGGCGATACCCAAACCATACTGGGACCTGCAGGAGGTCTTCAGCGAAGCGGAGTCCGACCACCTGCCCCCACACCGGCCTTTTGACTGCCAGATCAACCTGGTGCCAGGGGCAACTATACCCCCAGCCAAGCTGTACGCCATGTCAGACCAGGAACTGGAGGATCTGCGCGCTTTCATCGACAAGAACCTCAAGCGGGGGTTCATCAGAGAAAGCAAGGCAGCAGGGGGCAGCCCGGTCTTCTGGGTGGACAAGAAAGACACGCAACAGCGCCGTCTTGTGGTGGATTTTAGACGGCTGAATTCGGTGACAGAGCCAGTGGCTTTCCCCATGCCCAGAGTGGATGATCTCCTGACAGCGGCACGCAGGGGCAAGATTTTCACCAAGCTAGACCTGAGGGGGGCGTACAACTTGATCAGGATCCGGGAGGGCGATGAGTGGAAAACCACGATGTTCACGCCTCTGGGCTCTTTTGAATATCTGGTGATGCCCTTCGGGTTGCAAGGGGGCTCAGCATGCTTCCAGGCCTTCATGCACCACGTCCTGGGGTCCCTACTCTTCAGGAAATGCTTGGTCTTTCTGGATGACATCCTTATTTACTCCAACGACCCAGTGCAGCACGTGAAGGACGTCAGGGAGGTGTTACAGCGCCTGAAGGAGAACCACCTGTATGTGAAGCTGGAGAAGTGCAAGTTTCACACCAAGGAGGTGGACTTCCTGGGCTACAAGCTGTCAGACAAGGGGCTAGCGATGGACAAGGACAAGGTGCAGACCATCCTGGACTGGCACAGCCCCAGGACGCGCAAAGATGCCCAACGCCTACTAGGCTTTGCCAACTTCTACAGGAAGTTCATCAAGAACTTCTCTCGAGTTACGGCTCCCATCACTGACTGCCTGAGAGGCAAGCAGAAGTTCAGGTGGACACCAGAGGCGCAAGCAGCGTTCGAAAGCCTCAAGAGGGTGTTCGCCTCAGACCAGAACCTGTTCCACGTGGTTCAGGACGCGCCCCTACGCATTGAGACAGATGCTTCTGATAAGGCTGTGGGCGCCATTTTGTTGCAACTGGACGCCAACAGAGAGTGGAGACCCTGTGCCTTCTTCTCCAGGAAGTTGACCCAGCCCGAGCGAAACTACACAGTTTTCGATCGGGAACTTCTTGCGATCCACGCGGCGTTCCAGCACTGGAGGCACTTCCTGGTGGGCGCCAAGCACCCCATCCAGGTGTGCACAGACCACAAGAACCTGGAGTTCTGGAGAACTGCCAGGGTGCTCAACCAGCGGCAGATACGGTGGGCAGAGTTCTTCTCGAACTTCAACTTCTCCATACACTACATCCCGGGAGAGCAGAATGTCAGGGCGGATGCCCTCTCCCGCAAGCCAGAGTACATGGAGGAGGAGGCGCCACCAGCCCCGAGGCACATTTTCCCCCCGTCGGCATGGTCCTGCGGAGCAGCAGTGGTGAGCGAGGCAGAACTCACAGCACTGACGGCAGCGGATGACTTTGCCAACCGCATCTTCAGAGAACTGAGAGGGGGGAGGGAGCAGGCAAAAGACTTTGCAGAACGCAGAGGGCTGCTTTTCTACAAGGGTGCGCTGTACCTACCCACCACCCAGCTTCGACGTACGGTCCTCAAGCAGATGCACGACAACCCAACAGCGGGGCATTTTGGAAGGGACAAGACCACTCACCTAGTCATGAGACACTTCTGGTGGCCAGGGGTGAGGGAAGATGTTCGAGACTATGTAAGGGGCTGTAACACCTGCCAGCGGGCGAAGGTGGTCAGAGCAGCGCCGCCAGGGTTGCTGGAGCCCTTAGCCACGCCACACAGGCCGTGGGAAGTGGTGTCCATGGACTTCATCACAGATCTGCCTTCGTCCAGGGGTAAGACTGCAGTGTTGGTGGTGGTGGACCTCATGTCCAAAATGTGTCACTTTATACCGTGTGCCAGGGCAGTCTCGGCAGAAGAGACAGCCAAACTGTTTGTTGATCACGTTTTCAGACTGCATGGATTACCTTTAAGGGTTATTTCGGATCGTGGCCGCCAATTTGTTTCCAGGTTCTGGCGGCGGCTCATGAACCTCCTGCAGGTGGAGGTCAGCTTGTCAACGGCTAGACACCCGCAGACCAACGGACAAGCGGAGAGGGTCAACGCCATTCTGCAGCAGTACCTGAGATGCTACGTCAGCCAGCGGCAAACGGACTGGGTGGATCGCCTGCCACTAGCAGAATTTGCCTACAACAATGCAGTGCACGTCTCCACAGGGGTGTCGCCCTTTAAGGCCAATTACGGGCGCGACCTCAGATCTTTCCCAGAGAGGGAGGGGGAGGAGGAGGAGGAGGGCCCGCAGGCTGAGGATTGGGCAAAGGAACTGGAGACGGTGCACCAGCAGCTCAGAGAACACTTGGAGAGGGCCAAGGAAGCGTACAAAAAGGGGGCAGATCGCCACAGGCGACAAGGGGAGGTCATCAGGGTGGGGGACAAGGTGTGGTTGTCCTCGGAGGGCCTTCCCACCAGAGGGAGGTGCAAAAAGCTGGCACCCAAATGGCTGGGCCCCTTCACGGTCACGCAACAGGTCAACCCGGTGGCATACAGGCTGGCACTGCCAGAGGACATGAGGGTGCATCCAGTGTTTCATAGATCGCTGCTGTCGCCGTACAGGGAAAGCAGCAGGCTCCGAGACAGCGAACAAACCCCCGAGGGAGGGGGGGAGAGGGAAGGCAGGGAGCAACTCAATGAGGCCACGGCCATCCTGGATTCAAGGTGGGGGGTGGGGGGCCTGGAGTACCTCATGGCATGGGAGGATGCTCCACCGTCCCAGAATGAATGGGTCCCCGCCACTCAGATACAGGAGGAATTCTTGGTGGAAGAATTTCACGCCCTCTTTCCCCACAGACCCAAGCCCTGGCACATGGAAAGGGAGGGGGGGGGAGGAGGAGGCACGGGAGAACAGCTCACCATGGCGCTGGGAAGCGGAGTTTGAGGAACCAGAGGATGAGGTATGGGTGTCGCCAAGATCCACCCAGTCAGAGGAAGGAGCAGATTGGCAAAACATTTTTACCCCCACCAGCTCTGACGCCACGGACTTTTTGGGATTCCCGTCCTCCCAGGCGGAAGGGGGGGGCTCGCAGGACTGGGGGGAGGTGTTCACACCAACGGGCTCGGAGAGCACCGAGTTTTTAGGCTTCCAGTCGTCACCGACACCTGGGGGGGGGGCCTGGGGAGGGGTGAAGGAGAGCTTGGGAGGGGGGTGGATGTGAGGGACAGGGGATATCGCGAAGTCCCTCCCCTCCTGAGTTCAAGCCCGTCCCCGAGCAAAGGGGAAAGCAGGGAGAGTTCCGATTCCAGTGGGGAAGCAGGAAGTCGTGTCCGAGGCTCAGGCAAGGTAGAGGAGCCAAGGTCCCAGGTGGGACAGGAAGGGGCAAGCAAGGGGGGAAGACCCATCCCCCCAACTCCAGAATTACGCAGGAAGAGGAGGGGCAAGAGGATGGGTCTGCCAAAGCTTTTGTGTTGGAGAAAGACGCGCCAAAAGCCATTAGGAGGTTCTGAAACCGACTGACAACATCGCTCCGTGTAAATAGCAATGACTTGAGCACTGTAAATACGCAGCACCAATAAAAGAATAAAATGCAGAGCTGCGTAGCGTCGTTACTCTGAAGTAGTCCACTCCGGCCACTGTGACAGACCACAAAGGTCATCTAGTCACAAGCATTTGTACAAAGCTCATCTGTTTCCCCCCAGTTCATAACTGGTGCGTGAAGGCTGATTTTGCAGCATGCACGAGTGTTATTATCACATCTCTCCACCTGGAATTTTAGCATAATTAGCTTACTGACTATTGAAGGGACAGTGGATGCTCTGTAACACCATAGCTTGGACATTCCCTTGGTCTATCTGTTCACATAATCAAGGGTGCAGGATGTTCTAGCGACGTAGCAGGGGACAACTTAAGTAGGACACTTAAAGGAATAGGACTTGATGGAATGGTTTAGACAGGAAAGCAGTTACATCAGAGAAGATGTTTAGCATTGCTAAACCATCACTAAACTTCTTCATGTAATACTTGAGGAAGTAAATCATCATCACTCAAAAATCATTACATGGAAACAAACAGCATTAATCTCAGGACGGAAAACACTGCTAACTAGAAATTGGTGTGATATTTAATAGCGCCATCTGGTGACCCCTCCTCAGTATTACAAAGCAATGAATCATAATATGCTACGGTAAGTACCTTGTCTTGTGGCTAGTTCAGGGACCTTGGTAGCCATTGGGCTCAGATGCCTGTGTTGGGATGCCTGTGTTAACATTTAGCCTGTGGATGTTTAAATGTCCTTTGGAAGGCATCCACCCCCAGTGCTTCCTGCAGTAGTTTAAAAGCTGAGTCATGTATGTTATAGTGGTTGCACACAACTGCTAAATGTGGGGTAACATGAACATAGTGTTACCAAGGTTGTGCACCACCCCCAATCTCTGCCAAGTGGTAGCAGAGCTCCAGGGAGATCCAGGCACTTACCCTGGGTTCTTGTTTCCATTGGGAGTCAAGATGCCACAGAGACTTTCGTGTCTTTAAGAAATATGGTGTATTAATACATATTTACAACCTGGGTGCAGTTGGAGGAACTGCAGAGTTTACAGCATTTGCCTCTCAAGAGGATCTCGTCCTTCAGTATTGCATTCAGAAGCTCTCTATGCACCGTCTCTGTGCTTCTGCTCCAGTGTCAGGGACCAGCAGGACGCTGACGAATGTGGCTGGTACAGGAGAAATGGGACTAGAGTCTGATTTGGGAGAAGGAGTCAGAGATTTGTGGTGACCTGTACCAGGAGGCAACAGTCAGAGGCAGGGGGTGCTACAGAGCTGGAGGGTGGAGCACAGGATGGGTCAGAAAAAGAGGAGGAAGAGAAGCCAAGGACTGGGTGCTTCCTCACCCTCTCCTGCACCATTGCCTCCCAGAACCAGGAGGAGAGTGTTTATGCTGTTGATAGATAGGGCCATAATTATTACACTGTAGAATTTATTGCATGGTTATCTATAGGGTTTGAACTATTGACAGTTTTGTTGGTTATGGACCATTTGTCATGTTTTTAAATTGTTCTGGTTTTTGTTTAAGCTACCTTGAGACCTCTGGTATAAGATAACTGGGAAGTTAAATAAATAAATAAATAAATAAATAAATAAATTACTCACGTACATCCATAGCTAAACTGGATTTATTGAGATACGAAAATAGAAAAAATGATGTTGTTGTTTGATGGTCTGGCCATCAGGAGTGTCTGGTTTTAGAGATTTGTTAATGACTTGTTCCCCCTGCGTGTTCATATAGAATTAGTTTTTTACATGGAGCAAAAAATTCATAACTGTGTATTCATAAACAGCATCTTCCTCAGAAAATCACTAATAATGTAACATTTAAATCCTCAGGGTTGAAAAAGAAAAAAGTCACCAGCTATGTACATGCGACACAATTATACATAAATTAACCAGTAATTCAAAGCATGTTTGGAGAAAAATATATAAAGTCCCTGCAGCTAGGAGAATTATGTTATCTTCACCGCTCTTCTGAGATGACTAAGCTGTCACATTTCTTTGCTACACACTTTTATCTCAGCCTCGCAAGTGCCATGCTAATAAGTGGGCGAGTTCAGCAGCTAATATGGCACAGGCAGCTGGCATGAGAGTAAAGAAAAATGCTGTAAGCCATGAATACATTATATCACGCAACTATCATTACCAAATGGGAGTTCAGAGGGAGGTGGGTTGCCTCAGAGGGTACTGGAGTATACTTCAAACAGAGCCTGTTTTGGAATTATTCAAACATATTTTTTCCAAAAAAATTAATTGTATTTGATTTTTTTTTAATGATACATTATTTTAAATACATTTTAAAAATACATTATCTCAAGTGGGGCCTGCAAAAAAGTGTTAATGGTGAGAAGCACTCCCTGCTCAGGGTTCTATTTCCATCGCTACATTCTGCTCCAGGGGCAGTGAGGTGTAATAGTTAGAGTGTTGGACAAGGACCAGGGAGACCAGAGTTCGAATCCCTGCTCAGCCATAAAGCTCGGTGGGTGTAGGCGCTGACTCCTAGGGGATAAGGCGCCTCAAAGGTATTTTTTGAGGGGGGCTGGAGTGGGGAAGCTTGTAAGGAAGCATGGGGCAGATGAGCCTCCTCACATCTCTGCAGCCCAACTGGCATCCCAGAGCAAAAAGGGAAGGGGACAAAAAGAAACGAAGGGCATATGGCTGGCTGTCTCACTCATCCCCCCCCCCAACTCTGGCTGTTCCTTAAGTGGTACAAATCAGGAAGTCCATGCAGCTTCTTTCCCAGTACCAGCTCGCCACCGCCACCTCTGGCCTCTGTGCGCAATTGCAGCCACTTTTTCTGCACCTTTCTCTCAGCTCTGCAAAATAGTTTCCAGCCCCAGAAGGGCTCAGTGAAAGCACCCATGTAAAAACATTTTGCTTTCCGCAGATAAATCACAAGATATGGAAAGGGAAAAACAGGTGCCAGTACTGTGTACCATTGAGTACCGCCAGAAAAAAGCACTGATCTTCTCACTCAACTGATGTGTTAGTCTTTGGTCTCTTCTCGTGCATCCTTCAGCTTATACACATATTATTTTATTCACATGATGAGGGAGAAGACAACTTCATTCAGAGCATAAATTCTGATTCAGTGATATGTGTGTGTGTGAGAGAGAGAGAGGCAGAGAGAGAGAGAATATGAGGGAACACTGAACTGCAGGCCTGGCCCTGTTGTGAGGCACACAGAATCTCTTATCACAGAGCGTGAATTGGAAGAGATGGCCAAATGAATGCACCCCATGCTGCTTGCCTGAGTCCCTGTAACTGCCCAGCCGCTTCTGCCTGCCGCTGCCGCTGCACCAGCCCCTGCCATCTGCAGCCTCTTGCCCAGACACTCCACCTGCTGGGTATATTTCACAGTGATGCCAGCTGCCTGTTAGGACTGCAGGGAGCTTTCCTGATGAGTTTCTTTATCTCTCTCATTTTAAGTGCAGCAGCCACATCTGCTAAGTCTGCAAATGCTGCAAGGTTTTGCCAAAGCCTTGAGAGGTTTTACTGGCAGGTTTGGGGAAGTCTTGTGAGTCTTGGAGCAACTTCTGTATGCCGCAGTGGCATCTGTGGTAAGTAGCTGCTGGCAGTGTAGCAGGGCACAAGGTGGCAGAGTGTGTGGGGTGACACTGCTACTGCTCTGTCTCAGGTGGAGAAATGAACCTGCTGAACTGCAGTTGTGTTGGAAGTAGCCAGGTGTTATTTCCTACTTAGTTCACTGCAGGAAACTGGAAAATTGCAATACTGTGGAGATCACAAACTGATCTCCTTTGGGAGGCATTCATCAAATTCAGGGATGGTGAGAACACCAGCTAGAGTCTAAAGATGTGTATAACACAACATCAGGGCTGTGTTGGTTTTTGAATGCCCAACATGGTGGATTTCTACATATCTGGTAGAAATTGAAATTGAAATCAACTCATAATTTTTGGTTAAAGATTTCCTGAGCTATCCCTGCAATTTAAACTTGGTTTGATATTGTTTCAATTATGTTTGTATGCAGTCTTGGAAGGGCTTTGCATAAATAATTAAATAAAATTTGACAATATAATGTTTACACCACAGCCTTTCCTTTTAAATGACCCAGGAGGTCAAATAAAGAGCTGTTTGTGGGATAGAACCAGGGATGATGGGAATTATAATTCAAAAATATCTGAAGGTCCACAGCTTCCCTGTCCTGGCAACTAATTGGAAGATGGCTGATCCCCCTCTCTCCTTTTCCCACATCCTGGTATTAACCTTAAAGACATTGCTTCATAGAATCATAGAGTTGGAAGAGACCACAAGGGCCATCCAGTCCAACCCCCTGCCAAGCAGGAAACACCATCAAAGCATTCCTGACATATGGCTGTCAAGCCTCTGCTTAAAGACCTCCAAAGACGGAGACTCCACCACACTCCTTGGCAGCAAATTCCACTGTCGAACAGCTCTTACTGTCAGGAAGTTCTTCCTAATGTTTAGGTGGAATCTTCTTTCTTGTAGTTTGGATCCATTGCTCCGTGTCCGCTTCTCTGGAGCAGCAGAAAACAACCTTTTCCCCCCTCTATATGACATCCTTTTATATATTTGAACATGGCTATCATATCACCCCTTAACCTTCTCTTCTCCAGGCTAAACATACCCAGCTCCCTAAGCCGTTCCTCTTAAGGCATCGTTTCCAGGCCTTTGACCATTTTGGTTGCCCTCCTCTGGACACGTTCCAGCTTTTCAATATCCTTCTTGAACTGTGGTGCCCAGAACTGGACACAGTACTCCAGGTGAGGTCTACCCAGAGCAGAATACAGTGGTACTATTACTTACCTTGATCTAGATGCTATACTCCTATTGTTGCAGCCCAGAATTGCATCATTTCACTTTTCACAAACATTTGCATGCATATTTGTTTGTTTTTTAATGTCTTAATTGCTAAATTGCTATGAAGCACTACAGATACTCTGCTTGGACTCAAAATTGCTTTATTTAGATCCTGTTTTGCCTTATAGAAGTCGCAAATCTCCTTGAAGCACCCTGCACCAATTTTTCATGATTTGTCCAAATCCAACCAGTGCCAGATTTACGTATAAGCTAAACAAGCTATAGCTTAGGGCTCCACTCTCTTGGGGACCCCCAGAAATTTTAAAGGAAAAAAAACCCCTGGGTGTACATTTCCAAAATATAAGATAAAAAACAAATAAAATAAAACCTACATACATTTAGAGCTTAATAATTATTTCACTATTAATATACTTATTCTTAATTGTATTTAACTATTTACTTCTTAATTGTATTTCAGTTCAACAATTACTTTGATAAAATACATATTTTGTTATATGCAAATGGCTTTAGATACCTATTAGGGATTACAATATAGCATATACTGTATTCAACACAAAAAACAGCAACAATTTGTTGTTGACAAAGGACAGTTGGACATATAAAAGACTACCTTCAGTAGTTTAGGGCAGTGTTTCTCAACCAGTGTGCCTCCAGATGTTTTGGGACTACAACTCCCATCATTCCTGACCACTGGTCTTGCTAGCTAGGGATGATGGGAGTTGTAGTCCCAAAACATCTGGAGGCACACTGGTTGAGAAACACTGGTTTAGGGCCTCATCAAACCCAAATCCGGCCCTGAATCCAACACACAATTCTAGTTCAAAGTACTCCTCTGCAGTCTGTGAAGTGATGGGCTGATCACAGTATGAAGCCTTAAGTACTCATGTGCATGAATTTATGAGTGTGTCCTTGATAAGTAGGAACATTTGTAGCATATCTTACCAGGAATTTCCAAGCAACCAAACCAGTGATATTATCCCCTAAAATAATTTCTAGCTTATGTTCAGTAGTGGATTTTTATCTAATTGCAGATCACATATTTAATTATAGAGAGGGATCTGACAGGGGTTGATACTGCTCTTACCACTTCTCTCAGCTTTGAAATTATTATTATTTAAATCTTTGCATATTTTCAATGAGAGTTCACTTTTCCTCTTCTTTCTTCTGTTATCTACCACATTAATTTTTTTCCTAGGGCTGGAATATCAAGCGTGGCAACAATACTTTGCACCTAGTTTTGCATCACAGATTAATATCGCTAATCACAATCATGTCACTCCTGACTAATTGCCATCAAGGAAACATCCTTGACAAAGGATTGTGTCAAGTTATTTTCCTCTTAAAAAACGGGCTCATGGCAACTGAATAACACACCTGTTCCATTATTGATGTTTGTAACATTATTTACCTTTTAAAGTGTGGCCTAAATCTGTCTGCTGCAATTCAGAGCAAGGCAACCTGCCAATGAAAATGAGTTTGTTTACTTGGGTGTGTGTGTGTGTGTGTGTGTGTGTGTGTGTGTGTGTGTGAGAGAGAGAGAGAGAGAGAGAGAGAGAGAGAGAGAGAGAGAGAGAGAGAGGGAGGATTGCCACTGGGAGTGCAGAACAGAAGGGAAGCACATCCCAGCCTCCACTGTTGCCCTGGGGACCAAGGGTGTCCTGGGAGGCTGCACCTCCTGCCTCCCTGAAGGAGCAGAATGGGAAGGGGGAGAGAAGCAGCCTGGCCCATCCATTAGCCAAGAAGGAGCTTTGCTTCTCTTCTTCCTGCCAGAAAGAACACTCGTCTCAAGCTGCTAGACACCGTGGGACTGCAAAGCAGAAGTGACTTGTGGTGAAGTGAGTTGGCCTTCTAATACTAGTGTTGCTTCAGCAGGGCTGGCCCATCCACAAGGCAGACTGAGACAGGTGGCGGAATGCAAGGGACACCTCTGCAGGTGCCCACCACCTCACCATGGGAGAAGCAAGAAGTGGTGGTGGAGGCTTCTAGGTTCTGGCAAGATCTTGCGGAGGCCTTGTGTGCAGCCTTCCTGAGACCCCAGCAAAATCACACAAAGCCTCTGTGCGATTGGACACAGGGCTCTCACACAATCTTGCGTGGCTCTCGCGAGATCTCACAGGATCTTGGGAGCTGCAGCTGCGCAACCCCAGTAAGTGGGGTGGGGGTGGCACCCCAAGGGTGGGTGGTACCTTCCCATTTCAGCTCAGGTGGTGAAATGCAACAGGCCACCCTTGGCTTCAGTTTACCTGTCTGCACAGCAGCCCTGACACTGCTGCCACCCTGCCCTGCCCCACCCCAGGAAAGTAGCAACAATGCTGGTTTTTGGAAGTTGCCACATATGCTACCACTGAGCATCGCAGGCAACGGAAGGAAAGCCCACTCTGGCCCTATCCATCAGCCTGAGGACTAAAGGTTGTGCTGTGTGTGTTTGAAGGTTTCCTGGGTTTGGGGTATCATTTCAACCTGTTGCAAGCCACCTTGAGAATAATTCAGGAGCAGCTGGCATGGTGCTGTGTGCTCACCCCCTTGACGCTGGTGCTTACCAGGCAGGGCAGGACAGCAGCGAGGTCAGGGATGCACAACCACATCCGATGGAGGGCCAGATTGGCTGCCAGTATGCGGGCACATCCCTGAACTCAGCAATGCCCTGCCCTACCCTGATGGATGGCAGCAGTGCTACTGTCAGTCGAGGGGCAATGTGGTAAATCTCCAATTGGAAATCAATAAAGGAGCACTCCCCACCAAATGGGATTGGCATAGGGAGGCAGGAATAAATGGAGGTTGTAGCTTCAACTGGCTGCCTTCCATATTACCGGTATGTTTAACTATGTAGTATGAGAGAGAGTTAGTAGATGGTTAAAGAAGGCTCTAGTCCTCTTGCTGAGGGGCTTGGTGGGCGATTGCCGAAAGTCTTGGAGGGTCTGTTGTAGCAATTGTAAAGTACTGTGCTAGATGCAGACCTCATATCCTTCACAGTTCAAGCATATTTCCCTCCTCAAAGAATTCTGGGCATTGTAGCTAACTCCTCAGAATTACAGTTAACTTGCCACTGAGGTTTGGGGAGGTTTTGATAAGCCTTTGGGTGATCCCTTCATGCCATTGCCTTTGCCAGAGCTAGTGTGTTTCAGCAACTGCAAACACACACACACACACACACACACACACACACACACACACAAAATGAGTTCTGTGACAGTGGCACCTTGAAGAAGATCAGACTTTTCCATGGCATCTCTTTAGGTGGAGCAGAAATCAGACTTTGTCAGGTGCATGACTCTCTCTCCTCAGCTGGTAAATACTATCTGCCAACAACAGACGATAACACTTCACACTCCTTCTCAGATTCGTATGCCACGAAATCAATTTACCTCATAATAAATCTGTAGCTCTTTAACAAGGTGCCACAAAACTCTCGCACTTGCTTCTGTGCATGTTGGTTCCCTGCTGCCAACCATCTCCCCTCTCCCCCCCCCCGCCAATGAAATATTTGAGGGGGTCAGCCAGCCCCCCAAAGTTGAGGGACATTGTCATTCAAATGGTGCGTGTGCGCCATGTCATGCACCTGGGCTTACCTGCCCACCGGTCTTTTATTCAAGTTGGCACCCCTGCTCCCCTCGCCTTAGGCCCAAACAGGAACATAGGAAGCTGCTTTATACCTAAGCCAGACCTTAGTGCTGCCTACACGGACTGGCAGCAACTCTCCAGGGCTTCATACAGGGGGCATTCCCAGCCTTCTCTGCGATGCCTGGAGTTAGATCTGGGCCCTTCTGCACACCAAGCAGATGCTCTGAGCTGCCGCTCTTCCCCGCTGGCCTAGGGCGGAGTGTGTGGACGGCGAGAGTCTGCAGGGGGCGGGCCGGGGAGATGTCAGTGCCAGGGCCCAGGCTGGAGGGAAGCGGCGGCGGCGGCGGTTGCTGGGCGGAGCCAGCCAGGCCGGCGTGAGGCAGCACATTTCTCTCCGCGGCGGCGGCAGCAACAGCAACAGCACCGCCAGATCTCACGCCGCGAAGCAGCAGCAGCAGCTTCATCATCATCATCATCTCCCCGGGCAGCTGGAGCCGCCCGGGACGCAGCCTGCCTCTCCAGCATCTCGCCTTCCTCGGGGGAAGGCTGCACGTCCAGGCTAGGATTACCGTGCCAAGGTAAAATGCTGAGCGGGTGCGCGCGGGTCTCTGTGGGTGGTGATGCCAGGCGCTCTCCTGCCCTTCAAGCGACGGGGGGAAAGATGCAGCTAGATCCCACCCCCGTCCCCTCCCTCCGGGCTGCAGAAGACCTCTCGGCTTCTCCCGTGCAACCCGAGACTTCCCCTCCATCGGCAGGTCTGGGCTTCAATCTAGTTCCAGGAGCATCAGCTGGCAAGGGCTTGGTGGGCAGGAGTTATTAGAGTATTGCGGGGTTTATATTTTATTTTCTCTCTCGATAGGAGCAGATTGCAAAATATAGTAGTGTGAATTTTAATTCCCAGGGGCGCATCCAAGTCTTTAGGAGGCAAATATGTCACCCGAGGGTTGAGGCATCCTTAGGTGGGTCTTATTCTGCTGGGATGCAGCCTATACTGGCGGGAGGGACTCGGGACAAGATGGCTATTCTAATTCCCCCCGCGGGAAAAAGAGGATTTTATCGGATTTGTCACTGCTTTGAAACGTGCAGTGCCTCAGCTTCACAGCAAAAAGAAAAAAGAAGAAAAAAGCCTCCATATTTTTGTGCGTTTCCCAAAACCAAATACCTGCTGTGCTGCTGAGAGAGGAAAATGGAAGTGCTGCTATTTTGGGAACGCCTTGGTTTGGCTCGGTACTGAAGGGGTTAAAGCAACCAGGAAATTAAAATACTGTACACTGTATAGGCACTGGGTGGGGAGGGGGAGAGGGGAGAGAAAACACCCCCAAACAAGTCAGATGGGTGACCCACCAAGTAAGCAGGATGCAACAACAATAATATAATAAATTGATAATAAATTCCAAAGAAGATGTATCTGTGAGTGAGAGGCCATTTTTTCCATTAGCACGTTTCCCAGTGCAAGTCTATACATATCTACTTCTGATTCCTTCTCTTGGGAGTAAAACCCATTAAGTCCAATGGATTTTTCTTCCAGGGATAGCATTACAGCCTTGGTCATGGATAATGTTTTTAGCTTCTTAGAAGCACAAAGCTTTTAACTTAACAAGCTAACGTAAAATCCCATTTAACCATTAGAATCCTATTCAAATGTTTGTCTCTTGGATCATACATTCTAAGCTTGGAAAAGAGCAACGCTTTGTGTGTCTGCTTGGAAGTAAGCCCGAGTAGAATTTCCTCCCAAGGCCAACATGACACCTGTCTAGGATTCAAAAAATACAGTTAGGGTGATGGAGACCATTTGAGGCATTTAAATGTTATCCTGTGGCCTCCCCTTCCAGAAAAAAAAAAATATCTGGAAAGAACAGGACTTATGGCCTTTAGCATTTAATTTGGTGGGAAGAATTGAATTAGGTACATCTTGTCTAATCTCAGTAACCTCATGAGAGAAGAAACTGTATTCAGGAAAGTTCTCTTTTCTGTTAAGGCAGGGGTGGGAAACGTTGCTGAACTATAACTCCCATCACCCCATGACCATTGGCCATGCTGCCTGGGGCGGACAGGAGTCCAGCGATAGAGGGTCAGGCTAGCTCACCAATATTATGGACATAAAAATTCGACCCCTCAAGTCATGCAACTATCCTTCGTTTGCACAGTCATTCTTCTTACTGGCCTCACTGCACTGCTTTGACTACATGTCAGGATCCATATTGCATATACTTAGAGTTGCATAGCTATAGATCTATAGTAACATTAAAATATGCAGTTTTAATCCTGGTACTTTAAAATCTGCTACTCCTTTGATTCTGGGCTTGTGTGTATTTTATGGCTTATAGCAAGGATGAGAAACCTTTATTGGTTTGGGTGGGAGGCCGATTTGTATCTCCCCCCCTACCCCTGTGGGCCAACTTTAAGAGGTGGGTGGGACAATCCATCAGTCAATCATCTGGCATCAGAGTGACATCAAATGATTGACAGGTGTCAAAGCACAGTGTTTTCCAAATGGGCAACAACCAGCTGGGTGTCAGGCGCTTTGGAAATGCAGTGCAAGGGTTGTTGCAAGCTGTATAGTGCAAGCCACCCTGGTGCCTAATTGAGGGATGGGTTGGAAGTTTTATCTTTGAAAAAGTAGCAAACTCAGTCTCGAGGGTGGATCACTATGTAGCCAAAATGGCATGATCCACTTGCAAAAGGATCTGGCTTGCGGAAGTCCAAGGTTTGCAGAAGTACAAAATAAGCACACACAAAACAAAGGGGAAGAGCATTTGTTCTGCATGCAGAAGACCCAGGTTCAATCCCTGGCATTTCCAAGGTAGCACTGAGAGACAGCCTTGTCGGAAAGCCTGGAGAGCTGCTGCCAGCCAGAGTAGGCAATACTGAGCTAGATGAACCAATGGTCTGACTTGTTTCCTAACCCCTAAGGGGGGAGGCAGACACACAAAGTGGTCCATGATAGCAAAAGACTGACTTTTGGCAGTGATAAGAGCATGTGTGTGTGAGAGAGAGAATGGAATGGAGTATCCTGGACAAGGGCATGGCTGGCTGGAATCCTGAACAGGCGCACTCTACATTGTTTTGGTGTAGGTCTCATTTGTGTTATTCTAGTAGACCTCCTGGAAACATGGAAAGCCTCTGGATTTAGGGCAAATTTGGCTATTGATCCTCAAAGAGTGAAAGCAGGCCGGGGAAAGCTGTAGAGTAGAGCTCTGGCCCCCACTCTCTGGAGCTGGTTTTAGGTAGCAGTGGCCTTTACCTGGCCTTGGGGTACCAGAGGATCAGGTAACATTAATGCAAAGAGGCCATGCACATACCGTAGCAACACTCCCATCTAAGCCTTAAAACTGCTTGAGGGTTATGCAGTTGCATGTGGTTCCTGTGATAAACACTGGTTTATTTTGATCAACTAAAAGCTTTTTACGCTTGAGGACCTGATGAAACATGTGCCAGGAGTGCAGCAAAGCAGGATAAATTGGGCCAAATGCACAAGCATTGTGCTTGCTCATGCTAAGACCTAATGAGCCAGAAATCCTTGCTTGTTGTTATGTGCGTGCACTGCCATTGCCTTCTTTGAAACATAGAGGCAGCAACTGTATTCTTGGTTATAGAACTGTCCTTTAAGAACTAGTTAGGGCCAGTCTTGCAGGTTGATTACTGTTGTTCACATCCATCTGCCTCGGAAGACAATGGAGAAGTGCACCTTTGTGGTGGGGTCAAATTATTGGAAGGTTGCAGCACCTGCTGTGGCTGTGGAGACCAATGTGGGAGAGATGTTTTGTTGCAGCTGGGGCAGATGAAGGCGTCTGGCCGTGCTGCTACAGATGCACCATGGTTTCTTTTTTCTGTGCTCCGCCGAGCGGTCATTCCTCTGGTCACTGCTATGGATGCATGACCTGACTGTCTGTCTCTAGCCACTGTGGTCATCTGCAAAGGATTCCCGCATAATGGGGTTGCCAGCCTTCATGTTATGTTTGCAGACATCTTTATAAAAAGAGTTGGTCTGCCAATGGGTCTGGTGCCTGAAGCCAACTGCTTGTCCTTTAGGATCCTGCCATCTTCCATTCTGTGGATGTGACCAAGTCAGGTCGATTGCTGGGTGCCTAAAAGCAGTGCTGGGGAACCTGTGCCTCCCATATGCTGTTAGACTCCAACTCTCATCAGTCCCAGGCAGCATGTCCAATGGTCAGGAATAATGGGGAGGTACTGGGCTACATCCCAATTTGCATAAAATTTGCATTTATATGAGAATCTGGGAAATTAAGATAAGGAGTGGATCTGATCTCATCAGCATTGTGCCTTGCAGTGCATTCAGTTGCCCTACAAGCAAAGTTTTGTTTTAAAAACAATTATTTAAGTTTTAAAAAGGAGGGGAAGGAGTAGGAGTTGTGAGGCCGGCCACAAAATGCATGGGTCTCAAATCGTTCACCCCCACAACAAAACCCTGCAGTCAAGGCATCATTTGATAGTAGAAATTACAGTGTGATTATGCGAATTAGCCTGAGGAATCGCTTAATTTGGTTCCGCTTTGTCCTCTTCTCAATTAAAATTAAGAAAAACTAGACTGTCTCAAGCTGCATAAGTTACTTGAAAACGGAAAGTGGTCTTGAATATCTGATTAAACTAAAACGGTGGTGCTCTGTAGGTGAACAGTGCATAACCGTGGATCAAATAGTCAGCTGCATGACAAACCATGGCTGAGCATTCTGCTCCAGACACATGGGAATAGAAATAGGAATGGGGGTCACACACAAGTTGAAGGGTTGCAGCAGCTTGTTCCTGTACACACTTGTTGCACTAAACCATGGTTTAGCATGACATATTAGCATTACTATTTATTAAATTTATATAAAATATGTATTTATAAATTTATATATATTGTTAACTCAGCTGCTGTCTGCACGGGAAATGTTATGCAAGGAACATATTATGCAAGTCTCCTTTTCA
The DNA here is from genome assembly GCF_963506605.1 of Zootoca vivipara. NCBI lineage: Eukaryota > Metazoa > Chordata > Lepidosauria > Squamata > Lacertidae > Zootoca > Zootoca vivipara. The sequence goes on along the minus strand of NC_083287.1, from coordinate 31,371,513 downwards.
GAAATCTCCTAAAGGTAAAGGGACCTCTGACCATTAGGTCCAGTCGTGACCGACTCTGGGGTTGCGGCACTCATCTTGTGTTATTGGCCGAGGGAGCCGGCGTATAGCTTCCAGGCCATGTGGCCAGCATGACAAAGCAGCTTCTGGAGAACCAGAGCAGCACACGGAAACGCCGTTTATCTTCCCGCTGTAGCGGTACCTATTTATCTACTTGCATTTTGATGTGCTTTCGAACTGCTAGGTTGGCAGGAGCTGGGACCGAGCAATGGGAGCTCACCCCGTCGCAGGGATTCGAACCACCGACCTTCTGATCAGCAAGCCCTAGGCTCAGTGGTTTAACCCACAGCAAGTCTCCATTTCAGAAATCTCCTACTCAGTAACAATTCCCTATTATGAATTGCATGCTGAGGCCTCAATAATTTTTTGCACATTTTACATCATAAAATCAATGGGATAGATCAGTTTCAGAAAACCATTATCTCCACTTGATGTGCTTGTCTTAGATAATAGTTGCTGGAACAATATTTAAAGTTCTGATTGCTCCTGCTAGTGACAATAATGACAGTGACTTCAACATGACAACAATTAATAAGTCTATGGTGCAAATTTAGGTTGTAATCCTGTGCACACTTGCTTTGGAGTGAGGCCCATTGAACATAGGCACTTACTGTACTTAAAAAGTTTGCTTTGTAAAGATCAGCAGTGTTCATACTGAATCCCAGCATGCCATCAGATCATAACTGCCAATTTTTCTTGTTACATGATGTTGCACATTTCCACTTCTACTTCTGTGTAATGTTGTTTCAGATCTTTCAGATAATATGTTGCTTAGTTCTGGAACCATAAAATGAATTTCCCTGAAGCATGAGAATATACCTTTCCATATGATCATCTCTGTAGCTAGAAAACATGGGAGGCTATCTTGATTAACCTGCAGAAGATTTGATGAACACACTATGGACTTTAATTGATCTGTACAATTTGGGTGATGGAACAATATTTAATCTCAGTTAGACTATTGCTAAATTTTGACGACATCACAACACTGTGTTGTGTATGTTCATTTCAGTTCCTGGACAGAGGAGGCTACAGAATCTTGAGATACAGTGTGTCCCTAAGTCAAGGCTGGTTGCTTGCTATAATTTCTACTTTCCCTTTTGCTGGGTCCAACTGTTGCTCTCATGCAGTTTTTTTATAGTTTTTTTTTGTTCTTAAGTCAGAAACTTCACAGTATAAAACCATAAACAGCAAACTGTTCCTCAGCAAAATAACATCATTTCCCCCCCCCCCCCTTGGTTACAATGACAATAGAATATACTTTTCCAGCCCCTTATTGCTGACACCAAGAACTGCAGATTATAATGAAGACCCCACAAGTACTGCCCTATAAATGAAACCCAATCTTCATAATGTCTGTTTATGACCTTGCTTGCTAAGAATATTTCCAGGGGCAGGGTCTTGAGATTTTTATATAGTGTAGGAAATAAAATTATCCCATACAGTGAAATACAATTCTGGTTTCACTAGCCGCATGATCACAAATATCTGATGAATCAGCTGCTTTGTTACTGTTGGTTTCTAACGCTTATTATACCAATAACAGTCTATGGACATCTCTACAGGACTTTCCCAGTTTTTTTTGATTACGAAAAGCCTAACTGCAGCCAACGTAAAGCATACAAGCTCTTTGGATCTTCCTTTTGTAATGTCTTCTTCAAACACAATAAGTAGTTTGGGAGTTTTCCTAATCATTTGTCCTACAATTCTAGATATTTATCATAGTACTGTACTCCATTCCAATACCGCTCTGCCTGTGGCCATTGCTCCCAAAAGTGTGCATCAGTTCCTCCCCCCCCCCACATCCTTTCCAACAATTTGGGGAGACAGACTTAGCTGTACATAGTTCCATCTGTGCAACATTTCCACAGCATTCTTCCAATTGTATGCTGACCACAGATCTCACTGGCTTTCTGCTGCTTTGGGGTTATTTCTTCTCCCAAATCCTTTCCCCAAATTATCTTGGTGCCCATTACTGTTTCCACTAACATCAAGCATATTCAATTTGCCGTTTGTTCTAAAACCTTTCTTGCCAACAGCCTAGTTTTAACACCCATGATCCTAAAACATGGAAATACATTCCACTTAAAGCAGTGTGACAAAGGTTCCATGTCATTTTTTGGGGTGGGGAGAGGAGCGGATTAGAATGCCAGTAGTCAGCTTTATGGGATATGGGTGGCGCTGTGGGTTAAACCACTGAGCCTAGGGCTTGCCGATCGGAAGGTCGGGGATTGGAACCCCCCGTGACAGGGTGAGCTCCCGTTGCTCGGTCCCAGCTCCTGCCAACCTAGCAGTTCGAAAGCACGTCAAAGTGCAAGTAGATAAATAGGTACCGCTACAGCGGGAAGGTAAATGGCGTTTCCGTGTGCTGCTCTGGTTCGCCAAAAGCAGCTTAGTCATGCTGGCCACATGACCCGGAAGCTGTACGCCGGCTCCCTCAGCCAGTAAAGCGAGATGAGCGCCACAACCCCAGAGTCGTTCGCGACTGGACTTAACGGTCAGGGGCCCTTTAGCTTTTTTAGTCAGCTTTATGCTTTCCTTTGCATCGTTTCCCCTATCTAACATTGTAACTGATTTTATTTAGATAGCATCCATTTAAAAACATATTTACAAGATATAACCTGAGAAGTACATGCAAGAAGGGGATGGGTTTTCCTAACTTCCACCTTCCTAGAATGTTTTCTGTGTCTCTGTTAACAAAGCCTGCATTGAACAGACAGACGATGCATTCAGTTTTCCCATAGTGGGCATGCATTGTACATTTAGGCCATCACTGCAGGGATCAATGAGGTTACCAGGTCAGTTGTTAACTGGGACAACTATGAAACTGTTATTGATTTTCTAAACTGCAACATCTGCAATTTTTGCATTGCCTAAACAAGGTAAAGAGAAAGATAGGTAGCATTATGAGTTGTGAATTACGGTATCTATGGAATCTTTATACACTAATAGCAAACTCATTTTTTGAGTCTGAATCCCTTTTCTGGTCAAAATGGCACTACCCAAACAGAAGAAGGAAGTAACAGGATTTTTGGGCGGTGGGGACGACGACCCCCTGCAGAGATATATAACATCCTTAGAAAAAACAAACGAAGAGAGTGCACTCTGCAATGGCCTATTGAGGACTGAATATGTCCAGAGGCATGGCATGCTTACTTTTGGTTGGGGGCAAGGAGGCTAATGGATTTCCATGGAGATAGTGAATAGAATGGAGTATACTGGAAAAGGGCATGGCATGCTGGCTGGAACCATGAACAGGGATATGGCACAGTGCAGCATTTTGTTGCAGGTCCCACTATGGCTGCATTCATAGAATTGTGGAATTGTAGAGTTGGAAGGTACCCTGAGGGTCATCTAGTCCAACCCCCTGCAATGCAGGAATCTTAACTAGATCATATATGACAGATGGCCATCTACAACCTCCTAAGGGAGTCTGCTTTACTATCGTACAGCTCTTACAAGTTCTTCCTGATGTTTAGTTGGAATCTCCTGTCCTGTAACTTGAATCCATTGGTTCAAATCCTCTCCTCCAGAGCAGGAGAAAACAAGCTTGCTCCATCATCCATGTGGCAGACCTTTAGATATTTGGCAATCACATCTCCTCTCAGTCTCCTGTTTTCCAGACTAAACATACCCAGCTCCTTCTGCTGTTCCTCATAAGGCTTAGTTTCCAGACCCTTGATCATCTTGGTTGCCCTCCTCTGCACTTGTTCCATCTTGTCAATATCCTTCTTAAACTGTGGCACCTGGAACTGGACATAGTACTCCAGGCATTTATTGCATTGGTTTAACTGGGTTTTTTGTTTTTAATTAAGAAACTTCACAGTATAAAACTATAGACAGCAAACTGTTCTTCAGCAAAATAGCATCACTTTTTTTTCTTTTGTTGCAATGACAACCAAATATACTTTTCCAGTCCCAATTTCTAACATTTCGGGACCTTCCAGCTATGAGCACTTGCTGTTCACTTTGTCTTGTCACCATGGAACATTTCTGAAAGTGTCACATCACAGCACCAATCCACTCCACCCCGAGTAAACATAACCATAAACCACTGAATTGCATCTTTTCCTTCACAGATGGCTCTTAGATGCACCATCAGTGGAAGGGTGAGGGAGGGAGTCGGGTTACCATATTTCTAGAAGTATAATTATTTTGCCCATTTCCCCCTTTCCCTGAACCTTCCCACTCCCCCAACTCTGCTCCAAAATGTACAAGTATGCTTCTGAATACCAGTTTCTGGGATCCACAAGTGGAGAGAGTGCTGTTATGCTCATGCCTGCTTGAGGACTTCTTATCAGATTGGCCACCATGAGATAAACTGAGGCTGCTGAAGAAGTGAGAAACCATCTTGGCTGTGATTCCTAGAAGACCTGCTCCTTGCCTCGCAGGCCTTTTCCCACCTGGCCTGGGAGGGCGGGGCCATAGCTGCCAAGTTTTCCCTTTTCTCGCGAGAAAGCCTATTCAGCATAAGGGAATTTCCCTTTAAAAAAGGGAGAACTTGGCAGCTATGGGCGGGGCCCGGACTGACTCCAGCTGCAAAAGCTGAGGATGCCAAACAGAGTCTTGGGCTGGGATATTGCTTAGGGGTTTTCGCCGGAGGGCAAAATGGTGGTTGTTAATTTTTTGCACCTTTATTTGGTATCTTATGATTTATGTGGAAATTGTTCAGTTTGGTTGTATACTTTTTGGTGTTTTGCTTATTGCTTAGGACTACTTTTGTTATGTTTGTAGTTAACATATCTTTTTTATCTGTTGTCTGTCACGCTGAGCCTGGTTTTAACTTAGGAAAGGCAGCATACAAATAAAATGATTGATTGATCAGGATGCTGGATTAGACTGGCCTTTGGTCAGATCTAGCCAGTTTCTTCATAAGTTCTTATAATGGGGGTTCCTCTGGAACAGCATGGGAGGTGGCATAGGCGAAAGGGGCTTGGCAAAAATCATCTCCCTTCCATTCACAGAAGCCACCACCGGATCAAAGACCCTTTCATGAATGGACGGCACACCCATTGGGCGCAACCCATTAGCTCTGCTGGGAGCTCATTAAAAAAACAAACACTATTAACATTTTAAAACTTTATGAACCAAATGATCCGAAATCCTTACAAACACTACAGCGTTTCAATGATGATGAAATGGCCTATTCTTCTATTTGGCAAATGCCCACAAATGCTGTGTGTCACCCTTTCAGTGTCTTCCGAGTTGTAGGAATCAACAATTGTGCTGACGAGACAGAATGGCATTGTGCAGAGGACAAAAAGGGTGATGTCACTGTGCATTTGTGCTGAGACGGCCTGTGGGAAAACTGTGCCATTCTTTCCCATCTATTCTCTGTCTATGGAGGAAGGCAGATCACATTACTAATGAGGAGGCGGAGGGAGGGAAGCGCAGAGTCTGGCTGATACTACATAGTAGATCTGTGTAAATACTCTAAAACCACAGACTGCATTCCAAGCAGCAACTTCATGCTGCCGTTTAGAATCACAGCCAATTGAGTAACCAAGGCTGAGTGCTCACCACACATTTAAAGCACATTACTTCCCACAATGAATCCTGGGAAGCGCAGTTTACCCTGCACAAAGCTATAATTCTCAGCACTCTTAACAAACTACAGTTTCCAGGATTCTTTGAGAGGTGGAGCCATGTGCTTTAAATGTACACAGCCTAAAACAAGGGTGGGGATCCTTTGTCAGCCTGTGGGTTACATTCCTTGTGGACTATCTTATGGGGCCCACATGCCACTGATGAGTCAGGCAGTGGATGTGACTCTTAGGTTCAGTAGGACCTCTTAGGTCCAGCCATGCAAAAGTCTGAGGTTCCTACCTGTACCTGTCTCCACCAGGCAAGCAAGTGGCGTTACAGTTCAACAACATATTCCAGACAGTCAAGAACTACACCTTCTCTTCTCTCTGTTTGCACATGTGCGCGCGCGCGCGCACACACACACACACACACTGGTGTCACTCTAGGCACTGTACCCCTAAAGCTATGAGACACTTGTGTCAGCACTGCGAGTGACAGAACCCAACTTCTTTATAAATATCTTCCTGCAAAGTTGCCTGCACACTTTAAAAAGTGTAGCAGCAGATCTCGTGCATGGAAGAAAGTGCATACTCTTCAAGTGTCCAATTCTCCATGGACAGTCCTGGAATTACAGAAGCCACCCCGGTTTCTGATGTGACCCTGGAATGTTCCAGTTTTCCTTTTTCTTCCTCTACACATCTCGGAGAACAAATGGTGCGAAAACGGAGTCCTGTTTATACTGAAAATAAAATACCTGCACGAAATGAAGGAAATGTTGAAGCTGGCATACAAAGCTCTTGCTATAATTTTGAAGGAAAATGTAACCAATCCACTTCAAGTTCTTTAATTGCAATGCTTCAGCAGCCAGCCACCTTTTAGGAAATACATGGAGTGTTTATTCCTTTATTGTAAATTGAGCCTTTCACACTCTACTCAGAACTAAGACCCAATGAGTTCAATAGGATTTACTATTGAACTGTTCCTGATCGTTCTCAGTTTCCATTATTATTATTATTATTATTATTAAGTCATCTTCCAGCTAATTTCTCCCCCCCCCCATTCCATTTATCTGCTGAAGGTATTGTACACGATCCCTTCCCTCACACATTTGTTCTTTTCCTGATGTAGAAGAGAATGTCTCTTTTCCATCTGAGAAATGTTGAGGAGTATAAAAGTGGTGTCTCGTAAACACAGGGCAACTTAGGAGAATGTCATCTTCTGGGTCAGGGTGGAATATTTTGTTTGTATGATGATTTTAATGTGTTGAAAATTAAAGAGAAAAGGAGGGTGGTGGAAGAAATGCATTTTTCGTAGTTACACTGAGCATATCGGATTTCCTGTCAATGTAGCCTTGTCACCCTTTTAAAATCCCTTTTTGCACCCATTACAGAAAGGGCCCTTAGCAACATGGACGTGGCATTAGCATTGATTGAGTCAAAGCTCGGCTAGTGTAATTGAGCAGTGAGGCATAATGCAAAACTAAAAAGAGAGTATAATTGGTTGTAGCCCTGAGTTTCCTCGATGCTTCTGAGGGCAATCTTTGCTCAGCGGTGCTTTTGTACCCATAATGATGCCATTACCTGACCCTCTGTAACAGTTCTCATATTGATTTTACTGTTCCCTCCCTTCAACCCTCCCTACCCTGGATCCAATTTCCCTTCTTCCCTTTTAACCTATTAATCATCTGTGTGATGTTACTGGTGATTTAGGCTCACCAGGGTATAGCCTAAACCACAGATTAGGGTGGGTTTCAGATCCTAGACTGAGGGGGTGAAAGGCTAGTTGTTCAGAACCAAAAGTTTTGCTTAAATGAATGCTGATGAGAATTTGAGCACAATTAAGGTGCAGGAGTTGCTCCCAGGAGAGAAGGCCCTTTAAAGTAGGGAGCAATGTGTGCCCCAAAATGGCCTCTATTTGTTAACAATGCTTAATAGGAATGGTTTGTTTTTTGGTTCTGGGTGAGAGAACCTTGTTGAGGTGTGGAAAGTGAATTTAAAGAGTATGTTCACAATAGTGGCTTGAAACATAGCAGGTGATTTCCCCCCGCTGCTTTTCAAGTTACATTTGCATCTAGTTGTTCACATCAGAGTTGTTCACAACAGAGAGGGGCAGCCCTTTGGGTTTTTCTGCCCCATAACCCTGGCTCATCAAACTATCATCTGCCCCTGTGTGCTCATCTGGGCCTGAGTGATGGCTCTTAAGGAGTGTTCGCATTACCACTTACTCTACCTCTGGTTTTCTAATTGGAGTGAAGCTGGTTTGAGAAAAATGCATCAAACAGCAGAATTTGCCAAGAAACTTCGGGATTGATAGGGATTGCGGCTAACATCATGTGAGTGTAGCTTCAAGAATTAGCAGTGGAAGCACCCTGGATGTCGAGTAAGCAGTTATTTGAACATAGCCTTAGATTTTAATGGCCTTAATCAGGGCAAAACCAGAAGCTCAGAAGGTGGTCTGGTGAAAAATCATTCAGTTGCCCTTTCAAACTCCGGGTGTTGCTGTTGTTATTCATTACCTATGAATTGTCTTTTATATGCAACTCAATGTGATTTACAATTATACCATGATAGTAGTTTTAAAACTGTGCAAAAGCAACGGAAGATAGGTCTAAAAACAAAAGGCTAATAATAAATAACAACTTGACAGAAAAATTCGATATCTCTAAGGGGACTAGACAGGGCTGCCCTATCTCCCCCTTGTTATTTATCATGGTTATGGAAATCTTGAATAATCGTTTGAGAAATGATACAGAAGTAAAGGGCATTAAATTAGGGAAAAAAGAATATAAAGTCAAGGCTTTCGCCGATGACCTCGCAGTAACTGTAGAACAACCAGACACAAGCTTACCGGAAGTCTTGAAAATTTTGGAAGAATTCGGCAAGGTGGCGGGTTTCAAGCTCAATAAAACAAAGACCAAGATGATTCTGAAAAATCTAAAAAAAGAAGAAAGTGAGAGATTAGAAGAACAATTAGGAATTTCATGTGCCAAAAAGATAAAATATTTAGGAGTGTGGCTAACGGCGAAAAATATTAATCTGTTCAACGACAATTACAAAACAGTCTGGAAAGAAATCAACAAAGATATGGAATGCTGGAAGAAACTTAAATTATCTTTCTGGGGAAGGATTGCGGCGGTGAAAATGAATGTTCTGCCACGGCTCTTATTCCTATTCCAAAATATTCCTATAATAAAAGGGACTTCCCAATTTAAGGAGTGGCAAAGAGCCCTATCTAAATTTGTGTGGTTAGGAAAGAAGCCCAGAATTAAGCAAAAAATTCTTGTAGATAAAAAAGAGAGAGGAGGGTTTGCCATGCCTGAGTTAAAGCTATACTATGAGGCAGCTTGCCTTGTATGGATCAAGGATTGGATTATGTTACAAAATACGGATTTGTTAGACCTTGAGGGATATACAAATAGATTCGGCTGGCATGCCTATCTGTGCTATAACAAAATCCATACTGGCTTTAAAAGTCATGTATTTAGGGGTCCAATTTTGGAAGTATGGAACCGCAATAAAGCTCTATTAGAAAGGAAAACACCATGGTGGGTTGCTCCCTTAAATGTTTTAGCTATACGAAAAGTGAACATGGATAAGAAAGGAATTATGTATGAGGATATTGTTGTAAAAACGAAAGATGATTTTAAATTAAAAATTTATGACCAGATTAAGGATAAATTCGCCGGTTGGCTACAATATTATCAAGTTAATGATTTATTTAATAAGGATAGAAGAGAAATTGGTTTTGAAGCAAAAAAGTCGAAATTTCAAATCGAATTATTGGAAAATAGTCAAAAATTATTATCAAAAATGTACAATTTATTACTGGATTGGTACACGTTGGATGAGTTGACAAAGGATTGTATGATCAAATGGGCGAGAGATTTCGGGCACAATATACCCACCGATAGCTGGACCAAATTATGGAAAGAACATCTAAACTTTACGGCATGTACTTCTCTTAAAGAAAATGTAATGAAGTTAGTACACCGTTGGTACCTAACACCAGTAAAATTATCTAAAATATATAGAAATCAAAATAAGTGGTGCTGGAAATGCGAAACATCGGTGGGAGAATTTTACCACATGTGGTGGGAGTGCAAAAAGGTTAAAAAGTTTTGGGATCTGGTTTACAATGAATTAAAGAAAATTCTGAGATACACCTTTCCCAAAAAGCCGGAGATTTTTTTGTTGGGACTTTTAGATAAAGAAATAGCAAAAACTGATAAAAATTTCTTTTTGTACGCCACCACGGCGGCGAGAATTCTAATAGCCCAGAAATGGAAAATTAACGAAATGCCATCAATTAATGAGTGGCAGTCGAAACTTCTAGAATATATGGAAATGGCCGTACTCACCAACAGAATCCGGGATCAGGATGAAGGAAAACTCAAATTGCAATGGAGTAAATTTGTTGAATATGCAAAAATTAATTATAAAGGTATGAAAACGTTAGTGGTAATAACATAACTCCCACAATGATACATATATAATGAATTAAATAATACGATATGAGATTGAAATAACTTACCATCTACTGGAAGGAAGGAAGTCGTGCTGTCAATCTTGATGTATATAATGTTTTTTTTTTCTTGTATGTTTGTATGTTGGAAAATCAATAAAAATTTATTATAAAAAACAAAAACAAAACAAAACGAGGCAGAGACCTTTTCATGTTGTCTAGCTTAATATACTTACCATTTTGTTCATTCTTTTACTGATCTCCAGCCGTCACTGGAGAATTACCAAGTTATACTTATAGTTGCATCAGAATTCCCCCCCCCCCCATGCCAATCAAAGGCAGAAAAGAGACCTCAATTCCCCCCCTTTCCTAAATCTAAATTTGCTACTTTTGCTTTGTAACAGGGAATCACCATGTCTGACAAGAGCGATTTAAAAGCGGAGCTTGAACGCAAAAAGCAGCGTTTGGCTCAGATAAGGGAGGAGAAGAAACGGAAGGAAGAAGAAAGGAAGAAAAAAGAGGTAAGGCTGTTGAGGCTCCCTTCCCATTTTTGATTGTTTATTTATTTGGATGTATATTCTCTACTGTCCTCGACACAAGTCAGTACACAAGGTACTCAGGGGTACCCAGTACTGGCACCCTTTTTCTAGAAGAAAAGCACTGACATAAGTATATATAAGCGATGCTGCTTATGGTGTTCCCCAATTAGCTATTGACTTCTTCTTCTTCTTCTTCTTCTTCTTCTTCTTCTTCTTCTTCTTCTTCTTCTTCTTCTTCTTCTTCTTCTTCTTCTTCTTCTTCTTCTTCTTCTTTGAATCCTGTCCTTTCATTCACTTTGTGTAGGAAGACATCTCTATTGTCTTTTATATCACAGCTTGGATCCAGTTACTGCAGGTGTAAACAGGCTGATCCAGTCAGGTGGGGAGAAAAGTTTTGGACTGAATCTGGAACACCCAGCTTCAAGTCTTGACTCAGTGTGGATTCACTGTGGTTTAAGACAGTGAACTTCTACCCAGAGTAGCTAATCCACAGCTCAAAGGTTGCATACAGTCGTACAGGAGGGTTTAAGTGTCCCCCACAACTAGAATTTTTTTGTTAAACTGATCCTGTGGATCCCATGCAGTGATGCCATGGTGCCAAAAGCTTATTTTTGCCCCACCTCAATTCTATTTTAATTTTAAAAAATGTAAATACAGTATACATTTAATTCTTTTTAACTGACTGATGCTGCAATTCCCAAAGGTTCCATGTGTCTATTTTTAAATATATTTATTGTTCCTTTAAAACCTGTCTTTTCTATCCCCCCCTTTTATGTTTGTGACTGGCTAGCCTAGTTGCTACGGTAGCAGATTTGCACTTACTGTTTTTCAGCAAAGTAAACGATAATTGCTGTTGTATTTTAGCCTCCTGGCTTGGTAACATCTTTTAGTTCTATTAAGGTTTGACTGACATATTAGTTTATTTGTCCTTGACGATATGCGTAAGGTTTTTTTTCATTAAGGGGATTTGCACTTCTTTTTTATTCAGTCACTTAGCGAAATAGAGATGAGAATTGACAGGGAACGGATACTCATTTTCATGCAAAGTCAAGGAAGCATTAAGTGATTATGTTTCTTTTCTTTCAGATGTCAACATTTGCTGCAGTTTAAAGCACCTGTTATCCCTTTTCTAATAACTGGTTTGCTTTAAACTGACACTTTAATATCGTACGTGCATTTCATACCATTATTGGGCTTTGCTATGAGAAATTGATGTTGCAAATTTTGTTTTTTTGCTGTCTTCCCTCCATTTTGCACTTTTGATAGTTCCCTAGAAGCAACTGAGACACACATACACAACCCCACCTTTGCTAAGAGTGCTGAAAGTTGTTGGGAGACCCTAGTTCCCCTCACAGAACTACAATTCTCAGAAGAGGCCTTGATGGTTAAAGCACTCTGAGAATTGTAAATCTGGGAGGGGGAATAGGGTTCTCCAAACAACCCTCTGCACCCTTAATAAACGACAACTCCCAGAATTCCTTGGGGGAAGCCATGATGACTGTTTGAAGTGGTATCATAGTGCTTTAAATGTATGGTGTGGATGTGGCCCAAGACGCACCAGGAAGGGCCGAGGGGTGGGTGGGTGACCATTTCCTATTGCACCAAGGGGAAAGCTGCCACTAGCGTCAGGAAACACCATTCTCCTTTAATTTCAGTTTTCTTTCACTTCAGCTAATTGTCCGATACTATTATTTCAGTCAGATTTTCAGCAAAAGAAAGAACCAACTCAGGAAGATTCTGATCTGGACCGGAAGAGAAGGGAGACAGAAGCTTTACTTCAGAGCATTGGTATTTCTCCAGAACCACCTCTAGGTATTCAGAGAGAGACCTGTTCAAAACATTTTAGCCACTGTTTAAGATCCGCACATTCTTTTTGACCGTTGCATGCTTTTCTTTTCTTGGTTTTTGGCTGTTGTTCATAACGTTACGTCTTCTGCTTAAACACCGTTTCATATCGCCCCAATAACCAATTCAGAGCATTTCTGCTTTTTAGCTGTCCTGAATCTCAGTGTGTCTGTTATGTTTCATTCTCATCCAGACATTTCAAAATGGTTTCTCTGTGGGCCACACCACTCGCACCATCTTGGGCTGTCGCTGTTCCATTCTTCTGAAAATTGGCTTGGTTCCACTTCATTCATCTGATTTTTTCTTACGTATAATAGTTGCTCCTTTGAAAATAGAGCCCTTTATTGACCTTTAAAACAAGTATCATAAAAAAAAACTCAGAAAAGAAACATAAATTTATACGTACACACTGTACATTTAAAAAACATCCCAAGCACATTTTCTCCCTCAGAGAATTCTGGGCACTGTGGTATACCCCTCACAGAGTTACCGTTTGCAGCAACCCTTAACAAACTACAGTGCCCAGAATTCTTTGAGGTGGAAAATGTGCTTGGAATGCGCTTGTTTGATATATATGTCCCTTCCTCCCACCCTTTTTCTGCTGTTTTGTTTTATTCCATCCTAATCGTAGACCTATTTAGGCATTCAAAAGTGATTTACATGAACATGTGACAGAGGTAGAGGAGGTATGCTAGGCTCCATTCACTCTGCTCCACTTTGGTTCCCATTGCCCTCTGTGAGTTGGAAGGCGACTTTTTTTTTGCAGTGGGAAAGTTTCCTGCGCTCATGGAAACTCCTTAAGAGTTTTAGGAAGAGGCATTGTCACAGTTCAAGGATATTCCAACCTGGCAAAGAAGGTGAGGAGCAGAACTCACGAGGGATGTGGCTTGCAAAGATGACCTGCTAGGGGACGTGGCCTAAGAAGTGTTCTATGGGCTGAATAGAGGTCGGAAGGTCCACATTTGTCTCCTGGGCCTGATGTTTGCCACCCGGGCCTAAGCCATGTAGGGCTTTTAGGAATGTGAAATACAATCTGAGGTCTCCAACATGAACCTCAGCATGATGTAGCAGTTAGAGTGTTGGACTAAGACATGGGAGACCAGGGTTGAAATTCCTGCTCAGCCATGAAGCTCACCGGGTGACCATGGGTCAGTCACGGTCTCTTCGCCTAACCTACCCCATAGTGTTGCTGCGAGGATAAAATGGTGAAGAGGAGAACTATGGACCACACCGTGAGCTTCTTGGGGGAAAGGTGAGATATAAATGTAGAAATAATTAAATAAAACAAGCATATTTCCTAGTGTGGATCATGGCTTCAGTTCTGTAAGCCAGCAAGAAAACCTGGAGCCAGCATTGATGGCCATATTAAAATACAGCATGATGCATCTCTTGGCTCTAAAGCAGACACAGGCAACCTTGGCTCTCCAGATGTTTTGGAACTCCAGCTCCCATGATCCCTGATCACTGGCCCTGTTAGCTAAGGATCATGGGAGTTGTAGTTCCAAAACATCTGGAGAGCCAAGGTTGCCTATGCCTGCTCTAAAGCCATGATTCTCTTTGTAGGCTATTCATGCAAATTAAAAACCAGCTCTTCCCGATTCAGATAAAGCCAAAGAAGCAGAATGGATGCATAATAAGCACATCACCTACCACTTCACACCTGTACCTGCCAAAGGGCTGTCATGAAAAATGAATGCCTTTTGCACTCGCGATTCGTTTTAGTGACAGTTCCTAGTGAGAATATGTGTAAGGTGTTGGACCTCGTGCCACAACCAATCCATTTGATTGGCACTTCTACCAGGAGATGTGAAGGATTTAGCTAGGAAAAGAAAAAAAGAAAATGTGGTTGGGAAATTATTTTTGATTTAACAAAGTAAAACAGTGCATTTTTAAATGGCCAAGTTGAAACAGGTGATGTCGCATTATAAGATCTACATTTTCCTCCATGTGGCTACCATGAAGATTAGTCGAAGTAGAATTGTTTCTGCATTACCTGCCCCCTTGCCAATCTAGATTCAAAAACAACAGCAGCATTTCCACTTTAAAAGTGTGATTGGTCTATCTTTGATTTCAGTGCTTGAAATGGAAAGGTTCCACAGCTTGTCTTTTTTGTGGGGGTTGGGGGGACTTATTAAACTAAATCACCATGCAGTCTTACTTTGGGCTCTTGGGCCTAGGCTGAGCACTGTGTGAGCAAGCTAGCTGACTTAGGTTTTGCCTTAACTTCACTTGGCAGGGTCCCAACCAATTGCCCCCCTACTGTTGGATTAGTTTTGAAGTTCCCAAGTTTTAAACAAGCTGGGTTCTGTGACCCTGCAGTCATTCTGCAGAAATGCCTATCTAGCATGTGGAACAGGGGAATAATGAAAACCAAAGCCTTCCAGTGAAATCATTGGAGGTATAACACTTTCACAGTTCTGGCAGAAAAATGCCAAAGCTGTTTGGATCAAGCTAAAAGCCTAGCAGTGTAGATTTGCGTCAGGTGACATTAGTCTGCACAGGCAGGCAGCGGTGGAGCGTGCCTTCCCAGCACCTGGGGCGTGCCTGGGGGGGGGGCACGGAGGGTGGCTTGAGGAGGACGCAGCAGGGCAGACATCCGCCCTTCCAATCAATCCGATTGGTCTGATTGGAAGGGTGCATGCTTGTTGCGTCATCCTGACGCCCTGTCAGTCCCATGCTGCTTTGCGAGGCCGGGATGTGGGATCGGACTTGCAAAGTAGCATGGGGCTAGCAAGGACAGTGCGAGGAGGAAAATGCACCCTGGGGAAAAATGTGCCTGGAGTAGACCCTTTGAAATTAATGGACCAAAGTTAGTCATGTCCATTAATTTTAGTGGGTCTACTCTAAATATGACCTGCATTGGATATAAACCAGGCACCCCCAAATTTCGGCCCTCCAGATGTTTTGGACTACAATTCCCATCTTCCCCTGCCACTGATACTGTTAGCTAGGGATCATGGGAGTTGTAGGCCAAAACATCTGGAGGGCCGCAGTTTAGGGATGCCTGATATAAACCAATGTTTGCTCAAGCAACTGCAGCTCTCATAAAGAAAATCATTTTAACACGATGCAGAAACAGTATTTTCCATTTTCTGTTACCCTTAACTTTTTTAAAAAAAAAGATATCCAAGGCCTATATTACTTCTTTAAATATGTTTCCATGTCTAAAAATCTAAAAAATTAAATAAAAACTCAGAGTCGGTCTTAACATTGAGTACTGATACTATCATAACTCGCTTTCAGGCCAATCTAAAATTCATTTCAACTTTTAATTTGCCAAAATATTTAGAATTCACTTGACTTTCTTCCTTTCCCTTTCCTCTTTTCCTCCTTTTGGTTTCACCATTTCAAACTCTTCCACTCATCCAACCGTTTTATCATTTCGGATCCTCGCTTATGATTTGTCTCACACTGCTCTTCATCAGTGCAGTCGCTGCATGTTTTAACATGGGATACCTGTTATTTTCATTATTTAGTCCCAACCCCTATGTCTCCCTCTCCGAAATCAGTGAGCACTCCCAGCGAAGCCGGAAGCCAAGATTCGGGAGACTTGGGACCCGTAGGAAGGTAAGACGAAATTCTCTGTCTGTGTGTGCTCTTTGCTTTCATTGTGGATTCCTTTGATGCGAATGCCTTTCCTACCATGCCCTGCCACCCAGTTGTAAATATTGGGTAGACCCAGTGCTGGCTCTACTACTGACCAGGGTGGGGCGGCCACCTCAGGTGATATATGTTCCCAAGTTGTAAGTGTTGAACTTCTTCATCAACGCAGAGTGTGTGCAGCGAATGGAGCGCAGAAATAAAAAGCTGTCCTCAAGATCTTTTCTTAGTTTTATTTTTGAAAACGTAACAGCCAAACGCTGCAAACCACCACCCCTCCTCACCAGCAGCTTACAAGGCATTTGATCAAATTAAATACAGTTTCAATTAACCAATTATCCTATCACATCCCTTCCTGCACCCGGTGCAGAAAGTAACTCCCCTTTTAATTAGGCAAAAAGTTGAGAGACCACAGTTGTGCAGCTAAGTAGGTCAAACTGCAAATATATACCCCTGAAACCAACCTGGTTCCTGAGTAGCATTATTGACCACTGTAAGATAAAGAACCAACAGTAAGATGACAGATCTGTGTGCGCCACACAGCTTGCCTTGCTAGCCCGTTGCCTTAAGGTTTGGTGGGTGTTGTCTCATCACCAGCGTGTTGTCCTCCATGTGTTGTTGAGCATCAACTCCAATCAGCCTGTGCCTTTCTTGAATTAGTGGGAAAGTAATAGTAATAGTAATAGTAACAATAATAATAGTAACAACAATTTAGATTTAAATACAATTTAAAATACAATTTAGATTTAAGAAATTTTTAAAATGCAGCCTCATTTTAAAATGGCCCAAATCAAAACCATAAGGGAGAAAAAACATAGTGGTCAGACTGAGTCCAGCCCAAAGGCCAGGCGGAACAGCTCCGTCTTGCAGGCCCTGCGGAAAGATGTCAAATCCCAGAGGGCCCTGGTCTCCTGTGAGAGAGCATTCCACCAAGTCGGGGCCAATACTGAAAAGGCCCTGGCCCTAGTTGGGGCCAATCTAGCCACCTTATGGCTCGGGGTCTCAAAAATATTGTTATTTGTGGACCTTAAGGTCCTCCGCGGGGCATAGGAAAGACTATGGGGTCTGGAAATATACCTGTTCTATTGGAGTACAATAAAAGGAGCCTGTAGGTTGGGAGTCGGGAACCTTTTTCAGCCTAAAGACTGCATTCCCTTTTCAGCAACCTGCCATGGGCCAGTGGTGGAGGAAGCAAGATGCAAAACAACAAATGTAAATGTTACCTTTGCAGACTAGACTTGTTTCCAGGGCTAGCCCAAGACATTTTGGCACCTGAGGCAAACCACAAAAATGGCACCCCCCTGCCTGCCAGGGAAGAAGGGGTGAGTGAAGATCTACATCAGGGACATGGGGGGGGGGGGGAAATAAAGATGTAAATTGGGATCTGCTGCCTCTGTGGATTGGGCTGCCTGAGGCAGTCACCTCAGCTTGCCTCATGGGTGGACCGGCCCTGCTAGTTTCTATATACACACACCTGCCTATATTACACGTATTATCAGATTTCAAGGACACATCCAGCCAACCAGAAACACTCAAGGAATGTGTGAAGCAGGACTGGTGAGAATCCCAAACAAACAAAAAGTGTGAGAGAAAATGTAGCCTTAAATGAGTTTTTTTAAAGGGATGTAGAGATGAATTGCTGTGGGTATCAGAAATATACCCACAGGTAAAATGGAAATTTGTTATTTCCTATGAAGGTTTATTGGATCAGAAAGTGAAGCCTTGTAATGTAAAGCAGGGAATATTTATATCTCAGTTGCTACAACCATTGCCCTTGTGAATTATACGAGGAACAGATTTATAATTAAAGGAATGGCTAGAGTGGGGCAGATCACCACCATCTGAATTTGTCTTTCATCTTGGCCTAAGTATTATAGGTGATTGACTAACCTAAGGCTGTCACTCAACCCAGTCACTCTTTTCACCTCAACCTGCAACCCTGTAGTCACCATCTTCCTCTCAGTAGTCAAGGTGAAAAAGCAGACTCCTCCCCAATACCCTCAATTGCCCTCTCACCAGTTTCCTGGCAGAAAGAGGTGAGCCTCTTGCTCTTGCTCCGTCTCAAATGAACCTCCACCAAAATGCCAACATTCCCAGATGTTCCCATCCTCACAGGGCAGGACTTGATGTTCCCAAGCCTGCTGATGGTCCTTGACAGCTTTTGCTGTTCTCCATCTGTTCTGACCACACTGAGCCTACGGGTGGTAGATGGAAAACGCCACCCTCCGCCACATAGCCTGCGTCTTAGGATAGAGATTCTTTGATCCTCGGCTTTGCTGGCTGCTACATCTCTGTGCTGGATGCATCTTCAAACTTGTCCTTCAGTACCTCAGGTTTCAAGGACAACCGTTTCAAGTCTTCCCATCAGCTCTAAGTATGCCGGTTCATATTGTGCAGTATTATTGTCAAGAAGAAAGCAATGAAACATTTCCAATGTAGTTGCTTCCTAGCAGCATCACACTGCTTTCTAGCCATGTGCTATCTTCTTGGGCATTAACTTAGGTCATTTCATTTATAAAATTCTTCCCACAGAGCAATGAACAATAAATAAGCCAAGAATAAAAACAATTTCCCAATCTAGTACAGATACAGGCTGGGATAGGAATCTAGTACAGATACAGGCTGGGATAGGAATTTTCTACAACTGAAAAGACAATAGAAAAGCCAGCTCTGTGATATATATTGAGAGAGTTGCAATGGGTAGATACTGGCATACTGAAGGTCCAACACCAACATTATATGGAAAGGACCTTCTGATGAGATGGTATCTGCAGGAGCCCCCCTCCCGTAGAGCACAGTGATCGATTAGGTACACTGCTGCCAGCATCTTGACATTTGCCCATTAGCTAAACAACAACAATGATTGACAACTTTAAGCAGTATGGCTGCTGTATTAATACTTCCAAATAACACTATTTCTATCAAATCATGGTGCCCATGGAAGGCACTGAAGTAAATGGACTGGCAACTTTTACTGCATTCCCATCATTGATGGCAGTTGTCTTGCGGCTTTGTGCGATTTCTTAGGTTGTCATGTGGTTTCAATCGGTATTGATCCTATGAGTGAATTAGTGCTTGATTTATATGGACCCAGGTTTTCCTACTGCTCTTCATGGCAATATAATAATTTATAATAATTTATTATTTATACCCCGCCCATCTGGCTGGGTTTCTCCAGCCACTCTGGGTGGCTTACAACAGAAAAATGAAATAAAACAATTAAACATTAAAAGCCTCCCTAAACAGGGCTGCCTTCAGATGTCTTCTAAAAATCTGGTAGCTGTTTTTCTCTTTGACATCTGATGGGAGGGCGTTCCACAGGACAAGGCGCCACCACCGAGAAGGTATATATTTGGTATATACACTAAACCAGCCTTTCTCAGCCTTGGGTCTCCAGATATTATGGATCCACGACAACAATTATTTATTATTTATATGCCGCCTATCTGACAGGGTTGCCCAGGCCACTCCGGATGGCTCCCAACACAAAAATAGTAAAAACACAATAAAACGTCCAACACTAAAAACTTCCCTGAACAGGGCTGCCTTCAGATGTCTTTTAAAAATCACGTAGCTGTTTATGTGTTTGACATCTGCTAGGAGGGTGTTCCACAGGCGGTTTCAACTACCAAAAAAGCATGGATTGGTTCTGGGTGTCTGCCAGTTACAAAGTCGGGCATCTCTGGTTAATTAGCCTTTTGCATGTGAGCCAGTGGCATCGTTAAAAGCAGTCACACTCTCATTCCTCAAGGAAATGTAGAGTTTGGTTGTCTAGATTATAGTTCTCATTAGTAAGTTTCTCATGGTGTAGTTTTGAGGGGGTGCACACTCTTGTTCCCTAAGGGGGCTTTCTAGCATGACTTAGCAACCTGAGTCTCTGCTCAGTCCTGTATTAATATGTAATGTGCTGTCACCGAACTAGGGTGGATAATGGCCCTGTCGTGCTCATTAATCTACTCATAGAAGCTTTAATTAGTCTGCTTTTCTTTTAGAGGTGGCAACATCTATTGGCCCCAAGGAAATCAAAGGTGTCGCTTACCATTGGGTACCCATGGAAAATGTTAGAAGGAACAACAAAAGCCACATGCATTTTGCAGGAGAAGACAGGGGGAGCCAGAAACTCAAAAGGGGGTGGGAATCTAGTAAGCAGTTGAGAAACAGTTCTTACAAAATTCACTTTTGCTTGCTTATTTATGTGTTTTGAATTATAGCAAACCTCCTAATGTATTCAGGGAGTTTTTTTTTTAAAAAAATCTTAATAAGGGGGAGAATTGAAAAATATGATTGCTGTCAAGCGGAAAGGCATGAGCAAAGCAGATCATGAACCAGCTGTTAATCAGGTAGTCCCTGATTAAGAGGGTCAGTGCTAGCTAGCCTGAAGTGCGGAGCCAGCAAAGGCGGACCTGACATTTGAACCTGTGCAAAGCCTATACAAGGCAACATTGTCCTCCTGTAACCTCAGTTGCCTTTGTCCGCTGAGGATTCTGTTCCCCAGCTCTTCCTTTAATCACACAGTAATGGAATTCTCCCTAACGGAATATTGTTTGTCACTTGGGAAACTTGACAGGTTTTGAAAGAGGATGGAGCAAAGGGGTAATGACTGCCTTGAGCAAGCTACATGCCCCCCCCCCCCGCGTAAGTATCTTGGGTGTGCAGGTATAAGTGGCCCCACGATACTCATAACATTGGAAGCTGCCGCATATTCGACAAATCACACTTTCTTCATTAATGACCTTGGCAGTGTTACGGAGATCATTTTCACTTTGTTTCAGTTTCATCTAGGCAACTTCTCTAACACATTAGGCACGGAAAGTGCTCGGCATCTATACGTGTTTTCCGCCCCCTCCTCTTTCACCACTCAGATTAGATAGAAGTATTGGGAGGAAGAGATTCTGACTCTACTCATGCAAGGCCACCTGAGCAAAATCTTATTGGCTGTCTGTGTAGTTTTTATTTTTATTTTGAAGGCACCGCTTTCAAAAATGCCTTTCCAATGATACACAAAATCCTGGGCAAGTTTTCAACCAAGTCACCAGGAGGATTCCCTTACTACAGCTCAAATCCTTTTGAACATGCCCCGCTGCAAGGCCCCTTTTATTTATTTATTTATTTATTCTTTTAATGGACTTAATATTGATTGTTTCATCTCAGTGTGTCAGCGTGTGGCCAGTGCCCTTGCTCTTGCCCTCCAAAGTGTAACTAATAGGAACTGAACTCATCTAGCGTGATTATCCCATTTGCAGTCCAATCAATTCATAGTACTTTTGTGCAGGAAGTCAGTCCCTCTGTGTTCAGCTAGGAAACATGTTTAGGGGCTTCTCCAGGCAACCTCTTTGTTGAGTGTCCTTCCTGGTTAGCTCACACAAAACTTGTGCTGGTGTTAGACTGTGTCCGGTTTTCATTGAGCATTTGGAATTCATTGTGGGGAAGTTAGATGACACTGAGCATTCATCCTGATTTCTTTTTGTGCTGCGTTCCCTTTAATCATGCATTCATCCCGCTTATTAAAAATATACGTGGATTTGTTATGTTTGAGTGACAGAGTGCTTTAATCCACTTTTATTCTGCAAACCTACATTTCTGGCATGCTCTTGAATCTTTTGCAGATGGGGGAGTTGAGGAAAAGAAACAGATTAGTGTGTTATTTTCCAGGATGGGACCATGGGCAACTGTGCTGGAATGATTTTTCCAGGCTTTTCAACCATTTTTCTTTGCCAATTTCATAGTTGTGTGGGCAGAGTCAACACTTAGGTGCACATTGAACCAACTGACTAAGTCCAAGATGCAAGTGATTTTTTAAATACATTTTTAAAATTTATTGTTAAATTTATATCCCACCTCTTAGATCCTCCAAGGAGTTGAAGGTGGCATACATGGTTCTCTTCCTCCCCATTTTGTCCTAACAAAAACCATGAGAGGTAAGTTAGGGTGAGAGGCAGTGACTGGCATCAGGGCGGTCTCAAGCCAGTCGGGCGCCCTGGCGCTGAGGCGCGGAGATCGCTCTGGCGCCCTCGCAGCGCGCAGCACGGCTTCTGCGCGGCTTCATCGCGCAGCGCCCCCCCTGCCGGCCCGGCACCCTGGCGCCCCGCGCCACCGGGACTACACCTAGAGCTGGGCCTGACTGGCGTGATGCCACCCAGTGAAACTCACGGCTGAGGGAGGATTTGAACCCAGGTCTCCCAGTTTCCAACCCAGATCTAACCACTACACTACACAGGCTCTTCGAATCAACCTGGAAGTGCTGTGTTGGTGGGGGCTGATGGGAGTGGTAGCCCAAAACATCTGGAGTGCATCAGGTTGCGGAAGGCAGGTCTAGTCCAGGGCTGGTGAACCTCTGCCTCGAGGGCAGGGGAGTGTGGCCCTCTAAGCCTCTCTGTCTGGCCCTTGGGATTCTTTCTGTGCCATAGCCATGTCCTTCAGTAGCCCTGCTTCACACTTTCCTTAAATGTCTTTGCTTGGCTGAAATGTGTCCTCTGATAATGCCTTTTGCTTGCCTGAATGGAGGAAAGAGGGCTGCAAGCTAGGCTACTGTACAAGAGTGGTGTGGGCACAGTGGTGGAGCCAACCCATGCCAAGCTCCCCATTGCCTTGCCCCTGCCCCTTTTCATACGTGGCACCTGCACTGCTTCGCCAGCTGCTACTAGCTTTAGGATCACTTCAATATGTTCCCAGCTTGTGTCTTTGAACAGCTTTAAAAATTGCAATGTGGCAAGGTGTGGTCTTTCCTGGGTTGGAACCGCCACAAGACTACTTCACTATGTCATTTAAAAAGAAGAAGATCAGCTCCTGGAAAAATCAATTTATAAAATAATGTTGTATATTAATGTATCCTTAGATGTAGCCCGTTAGCCAACCACTTACTAACTGCCTTTGAACTAAGTAGGTAGTGAGGACAATTATTTATAACCTACAACAGTATTTTAATAATTTCCTTTATGTACCATTGTATTAGATAAGTATGCATAGAATTTTGGTGTTTTTAATGCACTTTCTGTTTCTTTATTCATCTGTTTCTCAAATCTATCTGTTAGTTGAAATGATAATGCAGAGATCACTTGGTCCTGATGCTGGGAATCCAGATCCCAGCTGGAGGAAGCACTCTCATTGCTGTGCTTCTGGATTTCCTCTCCTACCTGCCTAAAACGTGCTCAGTCCTCTTAACCCATAACTGGCAATGCTGATCGTCTGCTAGTCAGTGTGCGCACCACATGCCATGCATACACCCCGAGTGTTGCATGCAGAGATTTCCTGCCCTCCCTTAATGTAGCCTTTTGTGCCTCTGGTGCAACAAACCTGCATGCAACGACCTGCTTGCAGAACGCTCTTTCCAGGGCACTTAAGCACATGGGTGCTACAGTGTACTCATGGAGCTCCAGCAAGCGCAAGGGCTTCTCCATTGACCTGGATGTTGAGCTACGAATTGGATGCAGCTTCTTCACTGTGGGGGAAAGAAGTCCACATTTAGCACCACCTGCTCTGGATTAGATTCATCAGTTAAGCAGCTGAGGCCTACCTGGTCTTTCAGGAGGGTTGTTTTTGAAGTGAAGCAGAGCTGAGCAAACACCAGAAGCCTCTTGTCCTTGCTAGCGTAACATTCTCCAGTTTGACAGAGAAAGAGAGTTGGATGGGATTACCTGCTCTTGTCTGACAGTAGATACTCTGTGATATTGCCTGTGGTTCTCTGTTGTACTTTTGGAGCTGTGTTCTGTGCTTCTACAACATATGGCAAACGATGAAGTGATTTGTTCCTCTCCCTCCGGCCCGTCACTGCAGTTAATTCTGTGTGTTCTTCTTCCTCCCCTTGTGCTGTGCTGCTGATAACCTCGCTAGGACCCTGCAGTGGGACACAGACCCTTCAGTGCTGCAGCTTCAGTCTGACTCTGAACTTGGGTATATGTCCACTCTCGTTCTTTATTTTCCCTCTTGTTATACTATGACTTTGTTTGCACCGGTTATATTGAAGTTGCTTCCTCGGTGAGCTTTCTCCTTGCGTGTATGTGTGTGCTGAATCTTCAGCGTCATACTCTTATTTTTGTTTTTGTTTTTTAAATTTTTGGGGAAGGACCGTCGTCTTCTGAGAAAAACAGAAGCGAAGCTTTCTGAAAACGGTCACTACTTCTGGCTAGTGAAAACATCCAGGGTCCAGTGCACTCTTGATGTTTTCAAAAGAAACATTTTCATTTCACTGGAGATGAAATGTTAGAAAAGCATGTTTCTGGAAACAGTAACATGCATGTTGTAGGTGTGTACTATCAACATGTATGTCTTTATCATCACTGGCAGGCCGCAGATTTTCCCTACTTGTTCAAAGTATTTTATTAATATCACATCAAACACGTTTCTATTTCCTTTCAACCCATTAACCCTTTGAAAGTTGCAGCCAATAAATTAGCTAATACAATTTACATAACGTTGGCTTCTTCAGTACCGTGATATAATACATTGATGTGATATTTTTGCACTGAACTTCCTCCGGAGGGCTCAGAAACAGCTCTGCAAGGTTGATTCTGTTGAGCAGAGGTGACTGTCCCAAAGTCACCCAGTCTGCTTCATAGCTGAGCTGGGATTTGAATTCTGAGATTATGTTTGGGTTGTTGTTACAAATAACCTTAAAACTGCCTTTGGATTGGTTACATACATAAAAATTGTTTTTTATTGGATTAGAGGTGGGCGAGGAGCAGAATATGACTGCAGTCTACTGCACACCTACCTTGGGAACAAGCCCCCGTTTTATACAGGGATATTTGCTTCCACATAATAATGTACAGGCTCACGATATGAGAAGTAGTGCAACAAATATCCTGTCCATCTTGAGGACAGGACTGCTGTACTGTTAACCAGTGTTATTCTAAGAATGTCAAGCAACTTCTGTTTTTATTTTTTGATTATTAAGGACAAACTAAGCATAATGCCTTTCACACAATTAGCATTTTTTTCCGGGGGTTGGGGGGAGTAAGTGGAAGGCATGGGGGCGCTGACACAGATCAGGAAAGGAGGGGGATGGGGGGGGGTTCCTGCACTGCGATTTATTTTTTAAAAGTAATTTGCACAGGAAGCTGCCTTATACTGGCCTTATGGTCTGTCTAGCTCACTATTGCTTCACTAACTGGCGGCAGCCCCTCTCTAGGGTTTCCAGGCATGAGGCAATCTCAGCCATAACTGGAGGTGCAGGGGTTTCAACTTGGGACCTTATGCAGGCAGATCATGTGCTCCACCACCAAGTTATAGCACTTTCCCCGCATGCCTGATTGCATGAATGGTGTCTTGTCTGGTTCAGCTCTTAGAATCCAGCAGTGAAAGATTCTGGCAAGGTTGGATGACACCCTTCGCGCATCCTGCAACAAGTTGATGCTTTGGATTGCATTACATTAATGCAATTGCATTAATGCACAGTAGTAAATTCAGAGCTGTGAAAAAGAGTCATTGGGGGGGGGGTTATGAAATCCTTTCTCAAAAACAAACTAGTTGCAGCACTAGCAATGGTGGCTGCTATACTGCCAGGTCATTTTTATTTTTTATTTTACAGCATTCTTATAATTAATCTTGTGCCTTGATACAGCCTGTAGTTAAACCATGATACTGTATCTTTAAATTGTCACAGTTCGGCCATCTTTAGATGTAGCGCTGTTCCTTTAATTTTTTAGTAGACCACACCTTACTTTTCATTTAAATGCTGCAAACAGATTGAGCAAGTTAGGCAAACACAATGGGTACACTTTGACCATAAAACTATAGGTAAGCTGTCTCTGTTTGTTATAAACTGTACAATTGCCTATGTATAATTTTCTATGTAGAGATGATAAAATGTATTATAATGCTATAAGATATATGTAGGATCTTTTAATATATATTCCAGCTGATGAAGAATAAACGAAACAGGGCCTTGTCCTGGATTTGAAAATCATTTCAACTGGAATTTGTCTCATTACCTTACGCAAAAAACAGTTTGAAGGATTCATAATTAATCTCCTTCCTGGCCCGAGTTCTTGGAACCTTTTCATTTGATTTCCTGATTGCACCAAGAACTCCAATTTCTACAGAAAGCTAGATTTAAAGCAAAATGGAGTAGGAACAGCACTTTTCTAGCTTGCAGCACCAGTGTCAACCCCCCTGAGTTAATTTGCTAAGGAAAAAAAATCCATATCCTGTGGGAACTAGGGAAGGGATTTAACTCAGTGGTAGAGCAAAGGCCTTGCATGCAAAAGGTTCTGGGTTCAGTCCCCGGCATCTCCAGGTAGGGCTGGAAACAGTGGCGGACCTTGGGGTCTCAAATTTCACAGCGCCCTGCGCGACACCAAAATCCGCCCCCCGTCCGCTTCTCGTCCTCCATTCTAAATAATAGTTGTGACATCCCCTGCAGTGCCTCCGATGCTTGGCGCCCAGTGCTGCTGAACTGGTTGCGCTCCCCTAAATCCGCCTCTGCTGGGAAGTTCAGTTGTTAGAAACATTGGAAAGCTACTTCCTGTCAGCATCGACAATGCTGAGCTAGAAGGACTAATGGTCTGACCCCACTATAAGGCTGTTTCTTGTGTTCATGACTGAGCGCCGTAGCGCTTTTGACAGCATACCCCAGCACCTAACCCAGCCCTTTGGTTTGCTTGTTCTAGCCGCCGCCTACACAAACTGGGCGTGTCAAAGATCACCCAGGTGGACTTCTTGCCTCGGGAAGTGGTGTCCTATTCCAAGGAGACGCAGACGCCTTTGTCTACTCATCGATCTGAAGGTAAAGCAGCTACCATTTCTTCCGTGGCATTCGAGGTGTTTGGAGTGAAGGGAAAAAAGCTCACTTTGATCAGTGATCACTTTAATATCGCACACCATAAAGGTGATTAGAAAGTGAAAAAGAAAGTGAAAGGCATATCAAGCTTTCTGTTACAAGGAAGTAATTGGTATGTGATTTGGAGGGTGGTCTCTTTTGCAGTAAAAGCTTCCAGCTTCAGGAAAAGTTACCGCTTCTTGGAAGCCGTTTCAGTCAACTGTGGTGGAGTTCCTGAGCTGGGAGGCTATTTCTGACATGTATCTCCTCCATTTTTACTATTTAGTTTTGTTTATGTCTCATGTGTGCTCCTGTGTGGAGTTTTTAAAGTGTTTTATTTGTTGTTTTCTTTCGAATATGGCCTGTGGACTAGCCCACTAAATGTGATTATTTTGTGTTGTTTTACTCTATGTCACATTTGACCTCTCGGGAGAAGGAGAGTGGAAGGTTTATTAGTGGCAGACACGGTAACATGGTTGTCGTCCTACTGAATGTGCTTCAGATGGAGTTAGTTCACATTGACAACAATAATATATATAACTGTATTATTCATAGCAACCTATATGACTTAGGAATTGCGTCAGGCTGTCGTCTTGGTTTTGTCTTCAAGGAAATCATTTTTTTCATTCCAAGAGCAACACGTGTTTGTACAATACACTGGATTTGTTGAGATTTTAGCAGTAGCCGGTCCTCATGATCAGTTGAGTTTGTTCCCAGGTTAGCGTGCATGGGATTGCAACTTTAACCTCCAGGTTAACTCAGCACTCTAATGCTGTTCAGATGTTCAAAAACACATGGCGATAATTGTGTGAGAGTGTGAGCATCCTCTGGCATATCCCCACACTCTGTGCCCTTCCTGATCCTGTCAAGTGGTTGGAAGGTGGATCTTCAGTGGGGCAGCCTTCCACATGCCCACACAAGCTCTGTGAGCATGAAGAAGCCTTGAGTGCTCAGGATTTCATCCTACTTATGCCCATTTGGTAGCCTCAACCTATAGATGGCACTGGGGCGTGGATCACACAGGGTGCAGCGGTGGCAGTGTGGGAGTGAGGGGCAAGTGCTCTTGGCCTCATTCTCCTCCCTTGCGTCACCCCTCCAAATACCACTTGCTTCTGAAGACTTGAATAGGGTTTTGTGAAAATGGCATTTCTGCCTATAAGACTCAAACCGATCCAAAGTCTTTTGATTAGATGGAGAGAAGGCTGCAACTGCTTTTAGATGTTTTGTTTTGATTTGTTTTTAAGAGTGCCTTGAATGTTTTAGAAAGCTTTTGCTTTGTTTCTGTTTTGGGATGCCATATATTTGCTGCCCTGGGCTCGAGGGAAGGCAGGATATACAATACATTCAATAAATAATAATAAAATAAAAAATAGATCTGCAGTGCAATAAGCTCTTTATTTTCAGCAGTTTTCTGGTGGCTCACAAGCTAAAATGGAGACATGTCTTAGAAAATCTGTCTTGTTTCATTATTGTGTATACGCTGGAGGTGTGGAGGCTGGCTGGCTGGCTGGCTGGCTGGCAGTTAGTTTCTAAACAAGTAGTTGAGTCATCAAGAAGACATATCATTTTCCCCCACTTTCTTTTTTTGGTCTATTCAGCATCCTACTTCTTTCCACGGAATAATGCATTTTTTGTTGGAAAACCTGCAACTTCCTTTATTTGAGGGGAAGAAATGACATGTCATTTTTGGCTTGGTGTACAATTTGTGATGCTGTAGATATGCTCTTGACCTCACTGTTCATTCAAAATGCCTGAGACACAGAGGTCACATTGTGATTGTAACACGGATATTTCTGAAAAGGCTCCTTTCTCCCACCAGCAAATCATCATCTACACACCATAACAAGTAGGAACACTTGTCCTTGTGGATCATGGCGTCCTGTTGCAAGTCTCCAAGACCTTCCCAGTATTGTATGAGATGGACTGATGACCTGACTCAACAAGGCATCTTTCTGTGTTCCCTGACCATTGGCCCTGCTGGCTGGGAGAGTTAAAGACCCACAACATCTGGAGGGCAATACTTCAGGGAAAGCTGAACAAATCATTTAGAGCATTCATATAATTACTGAATTGATGTGCCTTCTGAAGTAGCCTTTATTTTATCTGCCGTTCAAGGTAATTACCATAATGGGTTAGCAAAGCAGAATAAATATTTGGAGCAGGTATGGGGCATCTGCCCCCCCAGATGTTGCTGGACTAAAACTCCTGTTGTTGTTGTTGTTGTTGTTGTTGTTGTTGTTGTTGTTGTTGTTGTTGTTGTATTTATTAAATTTGTGTACCGCACTTTACCCATAGGTCACAGGGCGGTCCACAACACAAAATTACAATATAAAAAACACAGAATACTTAAGAACAATAAAAACAGAAACAATCTCATAAACTGAGAACAATAAGAAAGAAACAATCTCATTTTGCCAAAAGATGCTTGGTTCATCAAGGAGTTATATTACTGCTCCCCATCATTCCTGATCATGGGCTATGTTCCCTGGAGAGGATGTATTGGAGTCTAACAACATCTGGAGGGCTAGTGGCTCCCTCTTCCTGCCTAAGACAAACTGTCGGTGCCTGAATGCTTTTCTTTTGAGGGCAAGCAGCAGCTTGGGGGACAGAGGTGGGGTGGGGGGAGATTCAGGTCAATAAACTGACAGAGCTGAAAGAATGAATTTCTTCACTTCCAGCCACATAGCACTCTCTTCCTCCCCCCCCTTAACTGAGAAAGATGGGAGATCTCATGGATAGCCAATGTTACATCTAGCTCAGTCCTCCAATAAGCTAACTTAAAAAGGTAAAGGGACCCCTGACTGTTAAGTCCAGTCGTGGATGACTCTGGGTTTGCGGCGCTCATCTCGCTTTACTGGCCGAGGGAGCCAGCGTTTGTCTGCAGACAGCTTCCAGGTCATGTGGCACAGTGCACGGAAACGCCATTTACCTTTCCGCCAGAGTGGTACCTGTTTATCTGCTTGCACTTTGACGTGATTTTGAACTGCTAGGTTGGCAGGAGCAGAGACCGAGCAACGGGAGCTCGCCCTGTCGCGGGGATTCAAACCGCCGATCTTCTGATCGGAAAGCCCTAGGCTCTGTGGTTTAGACCACAGTGCCACCCGCGTCCAATCAGCTAACTTACTGCTTAACATTAGTTACAGGTAGGTAGCCGTGTTGGTCTGACGCAGTCAAAACAAAATAAAAAAAATCCTTCCAGTAGCACCTTAGAGACCAACTAAGTTTGTCATAGGTATGAGCTTTCGTGTGCATGCACACTTCTTCAGGTGTATTTGAAGAAGTGTGCATGCACACGAAAGCTCATACCTATGACAAACTTAGTTGGTCTCTAAAGTGCTACTGGAAGGATTTTTTAATTTTGTTTTGACTGCTTAACATTTGTTCTTGCTGCCTATTGATGTAATAAAATAGCGATGTAATTCTATTTGTTGTGGAAGTAATCTAAAACCCAAGTGCAAGACTGGGTGTGAAACAGCAGAATTTGCCTTAAGAAATGGTACAAGCATATGCTTCTCTTTCGAAACATGGAATTTTTTTTGAGGAGTTTGTTTTATTCTTTACTCCAGAAACTTACAAAGAGTACCCTCTAGTGGTGTATGTAAAAACTGATATTGTGGTGGAGGAGGCGATCAGGGGAAACTGACTAGGCATGGGAGCCGTTCTGAAAATGGAAGCACAGCATTGTCCCAACTATTTAAGGGCGGGGAGCAATTTTAATGGCAAAAGGAGCAGATGCACGAGAAGAATATAGTCATTCACTTAACCTGTGGCTCACATGGGTGAGGAGTGGCCGTGCCTTCCTCTTGCCTAGTAAACGACTTCTTAAAGGGCAGCTCTGTTAGATCTGTTGTTCCAGAAGGAGAGAGAGAGAAAGAGAGCGCTCTACAAATAATCTTGTGGTATTTTAAAAGACAAATACATTTATTAAGACATAAGCTTTTGTTGTTACAATACCGTACATGCATTCTCTCTGACACAATGAGAATTTATTATGCTATTCTTGAAAGGGAATTGGACAACTTCATAGAGGTAGACAGCTCTATCCATGACAATTTGGCAGTACAGTGGTACCTCTGGTTAAGAACTTAATTTGTTCCGGAGGTCCGTTCTTAACCTGAAACTGTTCTTAACCTGAGACACCACTTTAGCTAATGGGGCCTCCTGCTGCCGCCGCGCCGCCGGAGCATGATTTCTGTTCTCATCCTGAAGCAAAGTTCTTAACCTGAGGTACTATTTCTGGGTTAGCGGCGTTTGTAACTTGAAGCGTTTGTAACCTGAGGTACCACTGTATAGCAGAGGAGGGGAAAGCTGTGACCCTCCGGGTGTTGTTGAACTCCAGCTCCCATCAGCCCCAGGCAGCTTGGTCAGGGATGATGGGAGTTGGAGTCCAACAACATATAGGAACCTATAGGTTCCCCAGCCCTGCAGCTCAGCTTTAATGCACATCCAAAGGCATTGTGCTTCTGAAGACCACTTTGGGGGCAGAAAGGATGCTGGTCAATTATGTATCCTTAGGGTGAGCCAGCTGGCCTCTTCTTATGTTGCCTTGCTCTGCGTAACAGTTATTTATCTGTCTTGTCAGACCTTCCCACCCTGTGCCTGGCTTCCGCCACCAGGGCTTTTTAGAAAGGCATCTGTCTGATCTAGTCCCCCCTCCACCATGTTTATTTCTTATGTTTCCATTTTAATGGTTGTTTTGGAAATGATGGTGGCTTAGGCTTTGTACATAAATGTTCTGATCTTATGACTGGAGCCAGGAATGACGATTGCGAGGTATTTTAATATTGTGTAATGTTTGGATGTAACAGTTTCTTTTGAAATTAGGCAGGATATACATTTTTAAAACAAGGGGGGTTAATTGAATAAATGTATCACAGCCTTCCTCTATTATTTGTTTATTATAAGATTTCTTAGTAACTTTCACAGTGAAACAAACATAGAAAATTTGCACTGAATCGGACCACTCACCCATTGGCTTAGTAATGTCTACACTGACTGGCAGCCTTTCTGTAGTGTTTCCAGGGGTTCTCCCAGCTGTACCTGGAGATTTTGGGGATTGAACTTGGATGCAATGCAAAGCAAATACTCTGTCACTGAGCTGCAGCCCTTCCCTAAATCAACTCACAACCGTCCTCAGAGGACTTACAGTGGTACCTTGGGTTAAGAACTTAATTCGTTTTGGAAGTCCGTTCTTAACCTGAAACTGTTCTTAACCTGAGGTACCATTTTAGCTAATGGGGCCTCCCGCTGCCGCCGCACGATTTCTGTTCTCATCCTGAAGCAAAGTTCTTAACCCGAGGAACTATTTCTGGGTTAGCGGAGTCTGTAGCCTGAAGCGTCTGTAACCCGAGGTACCATTGTATTCTTACAACAATCTTGTGAGGCCATGCTGAGAGGGAGTGATCTAGTGAGCTTTGCCTACAAACAGAGATTTGAATTCAGGTTTCCCTCATCCAAATCCAATAGCAGAATAATTAGCAGAGTTCTGGCGAACCCTCTTTCCTTAAATTTGGTCACCTTGATAGCTGCCATGTATCAATGCTCCTATATAGAAATACTTTTGTGGTTCATTATTCTGTGTCCCACTATCCATTTCCTCCCTCTGTTCAAAGTTACATTTCAATCCAGTCCCCTTTTAGAATAACAAACCTAAGATTTCTTAATATTTGTGTGACACTCTCCCCCATTAAATAGCTATTTCTTATAGCGTGAAGTGTGCACTAGGAATTGGCTATAACTCCATTAACTGAATTGATCAGAATGACAGGGGTACTGTAGTTATTGATGCATTAGCTGCATCGATATGTATAAATGCCAGCTGTTTGGAGTATCAGTCAACAAGCATCATTCCATAAAAAGGTCCAGAATTCAGCATGGAGAGTCACTCCCACAAATGTGCAATAATATACTTGTTGGATGAGGGGGAAAATGCTGCTGTCAAGCAAAGGGAACCCAAATAAGCATCATGCAAGGAAGTAGGCGTGACAGCATCTCGTTCTCTAAAACACATTCTGAGAGGCCTACCTGCTTGACGACACTCTTGAGATTATTCTCTGTGTGACTGGAGGTTTGATTTAATCTTCCTGCACAGGTGGGCACAGTCTGGCATGTGCCCATTTGCACTTTAATTGAGATTCCTGCATTGCAGGGGGTTGGACTAGATGCCCATCGGAGGTCCTTTCCAACTCTACAGTTCTAGGATTCTTTGATTCTTCCACTTCTTGTTGATGATGAGTCTTTTGCTTATATGGCGAACCCTTCCCCCCCCCCACACACACACCAGAGAGCTCTGTCATTATGTCCTAGGGAGTAGATTCGGCCTCCCCACAGGGTGGTTATCAATCCGATCGTTAAGTCTGGCATCCC
The DNA here is from genome assembly GCF_963506605.1 of Zootoca vivipara. Classification (NCBI taxonomy): domain Eukaryota; kingdom Metazoa; phylum Chordata; class Lepidosauria; order Squamata; family Lacertidae; genus Zootoca; species Zootoca vivipara. The sequence continues at coordinate 31,338,363 of NC_083287.1, read as the reverse complement.
AGTTCAAAGCATTAAACCCAATGAGCTTCTGGGACACCTGGTGACAATTGGCCCCAAACACGAGTTAATGGCCTTGACCTCAGGGTCTCATAACTAGCTGCAAGCCATTTCTGCTGTGCCTTTGCCCTCATCCTCGCATCCTGACATCTGAAACCAGCATTGTGCTGCGTTATTCGGAGGGGGAGTCTCATGACACCTGTATGCAAATAGAACCCCAGCTGGGGAAGGGAAAGCATTTTCTTTCTTTGCCGAGAAAGCGCCCAGCATGTCTGCACCATCAGTAGCTCACATGTCAAACTATTCTTTTAACACGATATGAATGAGAGCGTGGTAGTTTCATCTCTGACGTGCCGCATGTATGCATCAGTGTAATAGCTGCTGCAGGAAGATTTCTTCTGGGTTCTTGAAAAAGAAATATTCCAAGACCACTTAATATTTAAAGATCTCTTAAAGGTAAAGGGACCCCTGACCATTAGGTCCAGTCGTGACCGACTCTGGGGTTGCGCTCATCTCATCTCTTAGTGGTATGCAAAAATGCAATGTATAAACAATAAAGCATTATCGTAAGAGCAGAGTTGAAAACATCAAAGGACCAAAATAATATTATATGGGCTGTAATAACAGGGTCCAAGTCTTACAGGTTAGGGAAAGCCTGGAACGCCCCCATATTTAGAAGATACCAGAAAACTGGTGGATGGTGCTTCACATATTGTGGAAGGAAGGGCATTCCAGAGTCCAGGGGCAATAGTGGGAAGTGCCTGTTTGGGGGGAACTGCTCTGTGATATTCTGTCGGATGCCACTGATATTCTGCAGTGCCACAAGTATAATCTCCCTAGATGATATAAGCAATCTTACACATCTGTATATGGGCAAGTTTTCCTGGGCTTCTGATGTAAGTAACAAGAGTTTAAATGTGGCTAGTAGCTAACTGGCAGCCTAAGGGCAGGGATAACATGTATGTATCAAGGTGACAGGAAAGGTGAGACCAGCTAAACCAGAAGTCGTGCTTCCATTCTAAACACTCCAAGGTTAGGGCAAGGAGTCCGGAGCTTCCTGGCCTATTAGGCTGTTCCCATCATTTCCTTACAAGATCCATTTTATTTCACTTCTGGATGTTTTTCCCAGTCTCTCACATATATAAACTTGGGTTTGATGCCTTGGTCTTATAGGATGTTTTATTTTCGATCTATCTAATTTATATACCACCCTTCATCTGAAGATTATCAGAGCGGATTACAAAATAAAAATATAGCTCAGTAGGAAAAAACACTCCAAAGGATCCAATAGGTTCTCATACCCCAAAATATATTCTAGTAATGTAACCACTGTACACCAGAAATCCTTTGCTTTACAACATTTCCACCTGATGCGGACAAAGTTTCTCTTGCCCCCCACTCCTGCAGTGTTACTCCACATAGTGCTTTTTGATGACAGGGACTATTATGATGTCCAATTGCCTCTGACCACACCATTGCAATCCTTGAGAAGCCCCTCAATCATTACTACGCTTCCTCCCGGTGTATCTGGTGGTTGTGCGTCCCCACCTGCATCCCCGCCACAAGGACTTGAGGGATGTGTTTTCTCGCCGATGTCCATGGTACAGACCAAACTCCGCAAGCTACCTAGTATGAAGAAAATGCATTGGCTCAAACTGCTGTCCAAGCTGGCAAGGAACTTTCTAGACGGAGCTTATATTGTAATGGAGGTAAGCATCCGAGATGGACAAGTTCATATACTGGATTGATTTGTAATTCTGAATCTCAACAACAGCCTTCCTGTTCTTCACTTAAACTCCCATTTTACATGGGCTCCTTGGAATTTTTAAGGATGTGAACTGGGCTAGAATGAGGAGTAAGAGAATACGTGTCTCTTAGGCCTCATTGTAGCTCGCTTCATGTACTTAATGTTATCATTAGGGCAAATGGATATGTGCAACTGAGCCAGCTGAAAAGGCTTATGTCCTACAGCTCGGTAGCATGAGTTCTATAGCTCAAAAATGGCTTAGGGAAATAGCCCTGGTTTTTCACAGAGGCTTAATAGTTTCCTCAAATTGACTCATTAACAGAAGAGGCCACCTGCCCCAAATGATAGTAGAGGCTCCCTCCTATATATAACATATTCTTGGTCATATTGAGGAAATGCCAGCTTTCTGTCCCCACTATTAAAGTGTTTACTAATTCATTTCCCCCCCACAAGGACCTGAAAATAAATTCTGTTCTTCCAATTGTATTTTATAATGGCAATATGGCATTACTCTGATGTAATTAATATCAACATAAGATGGGAAGAACACAAAATGATATTTTTTAAGGGGAAAAAAATCAGATATTAAATGTGATAGTCTCAAAAAATGTCCTGTTTAATAAATCTTTAATCTGGCTATTCCATTAGTACCCTATTACTTGTACATGTCATTTACACAATTGTTTTTGACAGATGAAAGTCACTGTGCAAAGATTCTCTCCTCTCATTCTTAGATGGTTAAAGCTTTCTAGCGAAATCACCCACGTGTTTAAATCTATAATTGTTTATGTGTTCACTTGGCAGTAAAGTCATGTTGAACTCAGTGGGAATTTTCTTCTGCTTTACTTCTGAATCAGCACACATGACAACCGACATATACACACAATAACTGTGTTTTGGTAATGTTTCTTTTTCATAAAACCACACTGTTACACTTACGGTACTTTTATAATATTATTATTAAAAAAATATTAGTTTAATTTTTGCCCTTAAGTGCCGCTTACACAATAAAACAGAATAACAAATGCATAAAAACAACAGTGCACAAAAAAGTAAAATGCTCAATGATATATTTAAAAGAAACAAGGCCTACCCACCCCACTTAAATGAGCCTGAACAAAAACCCCAAACATGTCTAACTAACCTGCTGATTAAAATCTATAAGCATGGGTAATTTTTAAAAAAACAGCTTTTGCCTGGCACCTAAAGACAGACAGCAATGGCATCAGCCATGCTTTTCCTATTGGGAAACATTCCACAAACAGGGAGCCACCATTGAAAATGCCTGTTCTCATGTGTATTCTACACTTGTGTATTTCAGAGTTTTATTGCTCTTTTTTTTTGAAGTATTTTTAGTACAGATTTCTTGATTTACAAAGGTATGTGCAGTGTCTTTCTCTCATATTTTCACATGTATCATTTTTGCAAATCAGTTTCATTTGTTGAGACTTGTGTCTCTTTTTTAAATGGTACAGATTTTTGGCCTTAGCAACGCTGCTGGCTGTTTTTACCTACATGGTTCTTGATTGCCCTAAACCAGGAGTAGCTAACCTGTGGACCTCCAGGTGTTGATAGACTACAACTCCCATCACCCTTGGCCATTGGCCTTCCCATCAGGGGCTGAAGGGTGTTGGAGTCCATTGATGTCTGGAGTACTACAGGTTCCCCACCTGTCATCAGAAAACCTAAAAATAGATGGATGCCCCAATTCCAGTTGACAGTTATAAGCAGTGCTTAATTTTTTCCTTAATTTTATTTCTAAAAAATGTGCCAGTACTGAGTACCTTTGAGTACACCCAGAAAAAGCACTGGTTATAAGCTGCCATCCATACAGAAAGCTGTCTAATATAAAAGGTTCGGTCATGATGCATCTTTGCTGTAGAACACAAATTAATCACAATTTCAATCTTTTCTCCTGTCCTCCTATTTAAGAGAAAGAGTGTTGTCCTCTGCATCCCGGATCAGTTATGTCAGCTGAAAAACAGTGCCTTCTTCATTAGCAACTGCTTTTATCAATCTGCTGAATAGCAGTCTCTTCCCAGGGACTGGCCACATCTTGCAATAATTTTTATATAAGTATTACAGCACAGTAAACATGATACTCATAGTAATTCCTGAACTCCCCCCCCTCCCTCCGGCATCTCCATGTAACCAAAGGCGTTTGTGCTGTTATTAGTTTTGACAAACTGGATTGTACCTCGGCCATTGTTAAGTCGTTCTATCTGCCCTACCCCCGCAACTCGCCGAGAGACAAAGAATTTTTAATGAATTTAATTAAAACTTTATGTGGTTCCTGGAGTAAAGCTCCAGCTGCTTGGCCATTCTTTTTGGATGAAGGAAAGTTTCTTTAATGCATAATGATGTGTTTTATATGAGATATGTTTCAACCTCCTTCCTAGTACCCTTAGGTTGTTTTCCATTCTGTATCACACTGGCGGAATAGTTTATAAAGAGTCTCTTTAACATCTTGGTTAAGTGCAAAGCACAAATCAGTATGCTAAGTATATTATCAACAGCAGCTACTTTTGGGGGCAAGCGGGCCGGCAATCCACCACTTGTCTTGTCAGCTGCCAGAATCAAAACCATATATTTTCATCAATGGCTTTTCATGAATATTTTTCATGAATATTTTCATGAATGGCAGTCTCATGTTTCTGATATGGCTTCTGGATTGGAACTTGGTGGGTCCGAATCTGTTTGGGGCTTGAATTGTGGACGATATGGAATTTTATTGGGGGAAATCAAAGTAAAACCATAAGAACATAAGATGAGAACATAAGATCAGACCAGTGGCCCATCTAGTCCAGCACCCTGCTTTTGAAGCAGCCAGCCAGGTGCTTCTGGGAAATATGCAAGCAGAACTGAAGCTCAAGAGCCCTCTCCCCGCTTGCAGTTTTCAGAAAACCTAGGACTAAGGTGAAACTGTGAAGCTCCCTGGTTATTTTTGCTATTGGAGGCTGCATGTTGTTTAAGCAATCTTGTTATATGTATAGTATTGAAATTTGGTTGGTGTTCCCCCCCCCCATGGTATTATATTTTTGTTTTGCTATGTTACTGTTTATTCCTGCATATAAGACTACTTTTTAACCCAGGGAAATCTTCTCAAAAGTTGGGGGTTGTCTTTTACGCTGGGTTGTATTTCTTATACGGCAAGTATATCCCAAACTCTATATTTTAACTGGAAAAGTTGGGGGTCGTCTTATACGCCGGAATATACGGTAATATGAAATGGTTACTATGAAATTGTTTTTGTAGTGTTTGCTTTAAATGCAACCCTGTTTCTTTGTTGTAAACTGAAATGAGCATGATATTGTGTGTGTGTGTGTGTGTGTGTAGAAAAGCAGCATACAAAGAAAATGAATGAAGGAGTAGCTCCTCCCATACCCACAGCATGTCTTAAGATCTGAAAAGGCCCTGCTCCAAGTACCCTCTTTAGTAGTAGCACACTGTGCAAAGGAGGTCCTTTTCTATGTTGGCCCCCTGACCCCTCTTCTCTAAGGAGGCTTGCTTGCTTTCCAGCTGCATTACAAGCTTTTTGATACTTTTCCATTGACTTGGGCATTTTAGATTGCAGGGATTTTGAAGGATTCTCTTCTGCTTTTCAACTTTTTGCTTCTGTTTTCTATTTTCTTATGCTTGTGGTTAATTTAAAATGACTCAAACTTTAATTCACGTCGCTCTGGGGTCTTCTGATGAAATCTTTGTTTATTTACTAAGAGATAAATAAAATAAAATCGAGAGAAAACTCTTGGAAGAAGACGATGGCATGCCTCGCTTTACAACAGAGGGAAGAAAACATAGCCAGAAAGGAGATGTTACTAGTTAGCAGAAGGCTTGTTACTGTGCCTTTTAATGCATCATGTGAAATGGCTAATTAATGAAAAGAAACAAACAAAGGTGAAATGTAGGCCCAAGCCTAATTTACACGGGGTTTTATTAGCCAATGAAACACCCATAGCAAGAGCAGTGGAAGGTGGAAGGCTGGCTTTGGCTAAAGGAAGGTGTGAATTCTCAGCTGGACTGCAGTGTAAAAAGAAACATACATAGCCACATTCCTCATGTAAAACAAAGACATTTTATGGAACTATATTAATAAGACTGACGGGCAGAGAGGAGGTAGTTAGCGAGACTTCGCATTATGAGCCCATTTCCAGTCTCGCTGCTTCCTCTGGTTCCTTCTTCATGCTTTCCCACCAACTTCCAGCTGTGTCTGAAAAAACGGGCGAGTGCTGAGATTGCGAATGCTTTGGTAGTTGTTTGCATTAAAGGTAAAGGGACCCCTGACCGTTAGGTCCAATTACGGACGACTCTGGGGTTGCGACGCTCATCTCGCTTTTGGCTGAGAGAGCCGGCATACAGCTTCCGGGTCATGTGGCCAGCATGACTAAGCCACTTCTGGCGAACCAGAGCAGAACGCCGTTTACCTTCCCGCCAGAGCGGTACCTATTTATCTACTTGTACTTTGACGTGCTTTCAAACTGCTAGGTTGGTAGGAGCAGGGACCGAGCAACAGGAGCTCACCTCGTCGCGGGGATTCGAACCGTCAACCTTCTGACTTACCCTAGGCTCTGTGGTTCAGACCACAGCACCACCCGCGTCCCATTTGTTTGCATTAGTGTGGAATAATTCCCTATCCCATACAGGGATTACAGTGGTACCTCGGTTTACAAACACAATTGGTTCCGAAAGTCTGTACAGTGGTACCTCGGTTCATGAACACAATTTGTTCCGGAAGTCTGTTCATAAACCGAAGCGTTCATAAACCGAAGCAAACTTTCCCATTGAAAATAATGGAAAGTGGATTAATCCGTTCCAGGTGATGAAAAAGGCCCCTAAAGCAGCAATTTAACATGAATTTTTACTGTCTACCAAGAGGTTTCCGAGGCCTATGGAGGCCTCCACGGAGGCATCGTAGCGTCCGCGACTGGGACGCAGCCACGAAAGTGCTCCGATGCCTTCACGGAGGCAAACTGCGTGGAAAGGAGCCTTTCCCTGACGCAAGTGCCCTGTGCTGCGGCCGCGTCTCATTCAAGGCAGCTGAGAACAGCGCAGGAAACCGGGGGGTGGGTGGGTTTCCTGTGGAGAGGCGTTGCGGCAGCGCAACGGCGAAGGCCTGGCCTCGCGGAGGGGTCAAGAGAAGCGAGGCCGGGCCTTCACCGTTGCGCCCCTGCGGAGTGGAGAGGCTCGGGGTTGACAGAGGGCCTTCTCGGTAGTGGCACCTGCTCTGTGGAACGCCCTCCCAGCAGATGTCAAGGCAATAAGTAACTATTCTCCTTTCAGAAGACAGCTGAAGGAGGCCCTGTTTAGGGAAGTTTTAAATGTTTGATGCTGTACTGTTTTTAATATTTGGTTGGAAGCCGCCCAGAGTGGCTGGGGAAACCCAGCCAGATGGGTGGGGTATAAATAAATAAATAAATAAATAAATAAATAAATAAATAAATAAATAAATAATAATTAGACAACTGGGCCAAAGCAAACATGATGAATTTTAACAAGGAGAAATGTAAAGTACTGCACTTGGGCAAAAAAAATATGAAAGGCACAAATACAGGATGGGAGACACCTGGCTTGAGAGCAGTACATGTGAAAAGGATCTAGGAGTCTTGGTAGACCACAAACTTGACATGAGTCAACAGTGTGATGCAGCAGCTAAAAAAGCCAATGCAATTCTGGGCTGCATCAATAGGAGTATAGCATCTAGATCAAGGGAAGTAATAGTACCACTGTATTCTGCTCTGGTCAGACCTCACCTGGAGTACTGTGTCCAGTTCTGGGCACCACAGTTCAAGAAGGATACTGACAAGCTGGAATGTGTCCAGAAGAGGGCAACCAGAATGGTCAAAGGCCTGGAAATGATGCCTTATGAGGAACGGCTTAGGGAGCTGGGTATGTTTAGCCTGCAGAAGAGAAGGTTAAGGGGTGATATGACAGCCATGTTCAAATATATAAAAGGATGTCATATAGAGGAGGGAGAAAGGTTGTTTTTTGCTGCTCCAGAGAAGCGGACACGGAGCAGTGGATTCAAGCTACAAGAAAGAAGATTCCACCTAAACATTGGTAAGAACTTCCTGACAGTAAGAGCTGTTTGGCAGTGGAATTTGCTGCCAAGGAGTGTGGTGGAGTCTCCTTCTTTGGAGGTCTTTAAGCAGAGGCTTGACAGCCATCTGTCAAGAATGCTTTGATGGTGTTTCCTGCTTGGCAGAGGGTTGGACTGGATGGCCCTAGTGGTCTCTTCCAACTATGATTCTATGATTCTATAGTCTGGAGGTGGCCACTGAGAAGGCCTTTCCTCTTGCACTTCTGCATTAGATGGGAGCAGGAGAAGTACGTCAGAACCAGATATGTTTGCCATGCTATAAGGGGCCCTAAAGCTTTTTCATGAGGCCCGAAGTAGCCGTAGCACGTGAGACTCGTCGTTTACAGTCTCGTGACTTTTTGTTTTACTGATTAACTGAAAGGAGTTGTGAATTTGATTGCAATAGTGATGTGGGGAAAAGGGAGTGCTTAACCCTTTCGCCCTGTCTCTTTCTCCTGTGGCTGGGTAAGCAGGGCTGTTTTTGATCAGGAAAAAATGGCTTGAGGGTAAGAATTAAGCACCTCTCCCTCCCTCCCTCCCTCCCTCCCTGCTGCTGCTGCTTCAGTCAGATTTGTAGCACCTCCCGTCCCATCCAGTGCCTGCATTTCAGCAAAACAATCACCACCAGTGACAGACTAATCATGGGGTTCCCATATCACTTGTAACATGGCCCTCACAGAACTTGACTTGATCTTTCATCTTCCTGACAAATTTCCAAGATGCAAGAAATCTCTAAGCAACTTGGAAGGAGATCCTTTCGAGAAACACATTTTGGAGAAGGATGTCAAGAGAGACTGTTATTAGGGATGCAACAGTAGCTCATGTTGTACATTTTGGGGAGGGGAAAAATAGAGAAGAATAAGGCTATCAGTGGCTACTAGTCGTGATGACTATATGCTATCTCCAGGACCAGAGGCAAGATGACTCTGAATACCAATTGCCTGGGGAACAGCTGAATAGCAGCAGAGCACTATGGGTCTCATGTCTTGCTTGCGTGCTTCCAACATTGTTGGAGCCACAATGTGGATTGGACAGATCTTTCATCCCATCAATGAAGGGATACAAGCAGCAGTGCTCATCAGATGTGACACTTCTGAGAGTGCTGCATGCCCCAGAAGTGTACTTAGTTTGTATTAAATCTGGGCTTTTAGAGTTACGACTCCAGTCCTCTGGAATATGTTTCAGAAGGCTTTCCCTAAAGCAGGTCCCAGCTGTTTATTGGATTTTAAATTGTAGAATTGTCAAACTGGTTTCTGAGGTTTAATATTTTGTCTCATCCCCCCCCCCCCTATTGCAATATTGTGCAATATTTATAGTGTCTGGCTATAAATCTGTAATATAAATGAAATAAAAATAATTAGTGAAACAAAAATGATACTGCAAATCAAGTTTGAACCACAAAGGTCTGGCTAACGGAGAATTCAATTTCCTAGCCCATGACGCATAAGAAGGACGGAGTCAGGAGGATATCCCTTGGGGGGGGACCACATTTGGGACACAATCACTTCTTTCCTTCAGTGAGTGGGAAGGCAATACAGAAGGGCATTTTAATGTCGATAAAGAGTCAAATTCCACTGTGCCACTGTTAACATGTAGTTGTTCCCATGCAGGCTGTTTCCATTTTGATTCTGTTTATAAAGTGATGTAAAGATTATTATTGAGTGAACACTATTTGTGGGAGGGGGGGGAGAATGGTGTCCAAGACATCCTTTTGGCATGGCTTTAGACTTTTGGCTCGCATTGGATGTTAATTTGGGCAGATTGTTGCCAAATACAGGGCACAATACTGCCAAAATGAAGCACTCCAAGTTCCACTGGTTTTAATGGAAGGCAATCAATCATATGCTTCTATTTCCCATTGAAATCAGAATTGATTAGATCATGCTAACGTTTGTTCTCGACAACATGGCACCACTGCTGTTTTGCGGACTGATCTAGTGCAAACAAACAAACAAACTGTTTTATGGCTCGCAACACAATTTTTATTGGAGTTCTAAAGTTTTTTTATTTTAATGTCACAGCTTTGGCTTTTGAATTGTTTGTGCTGGCTGGGAGATTTGATCAGAAAATGAGAAGCGTTCAAGAATTCGCACACACAGCTTTAAAGCAGTAGCAGAAAAACAAACAATTCTTCTTAATCTCCCTCCCTCTCTTCCCCCCCACACTCATATGCCAAGAGCAGAAATGTTCAAAGGGCTTAATCAGGTGGGGTGGGTGATGGTTGGCTACAAGAAACACAAACTGGATTTCATTAATGCCAGCATTAGACTTCAGGAAAACGCAGCCCATGTACCAAGTTGCATAGCTGTGTAGTGAGAAGTTTATAGCAGATGACTTGGCCCTCCTCATTCACCGAAGCTTGTGGGAAAGTATGTGCTTAATGTATAAAGTATTAAATGACAGTGATCAGAGAATGCCAGGCAAAAAGTGATGTTTGTGTGAGCAGCTGTATATTTTTGATGTTACAGTTTGAAACAAAGAAGTTGATCGGTTGCAATAATGACATATTTCTTCTGCTGTGTCATTTTTATTCCCACTTATCCCAAGAAAACATAACAACTGGAGAGTTACGTCAGCGTATCAGATTTTTGTGCAAATGTTTGGTCACTCCAAGAAACCCCCTTTCCTTAACAAATCTGGCAGATGGGTCCCTTTGGCAGCAGCTGCTGGCCATGTGATTTAAAACTTCCTGTCACTATAATTGATGTGTTTTTATTCTTTCCACTTCCTGAAGCCTGATCAGAATTAAAATTGCCATTGGAATTTCCTGTCAAAGCAACTCATTTATTCGCTGGGCAGAGAGGACTGACAGTACTTTGATTGGACATTGCCTTCAGCTATTCTCGGGCAAGGAGATTGCTTCAAATTATTCTCCTTTGCGAGGTTTGACTTCCACACACACCACATCTGCAAATATATACAGATTGTCCATCATGCGGTAACCTTTCCCCCCCCACCCCCTAATGAAAACGCCACATGTAAAATGTTAATGATTTGAATATCAAACCCGGCCACCTGCTAAGGGCCCTGGCTTTTCTGTTTACTTAGAAAAACCCACTGAGCCATCAAATCGTTGTCTCCTATCAGGATGCTATATTTGTTCATGAGGCAGACACCAGGCTCCTTTTGACTTACTCTGCAGGGTTTTCGTTTTGGTAAATTTGGCCTGATACAATGAGCTTCTGACTGTTAACCGTTTTAACATGCTGAACATTCTCCGAAAATAAGCCATACCCTGAAAGTAAGCCATACCCCGAAAATAAGCCATAGTGATAGGCATACTTAATACTTAATTAAAAAAAAAACAAGACATCCCCTGAAAATAAGCCACCGTGTGTTTTTTTGAGGAAAAATAAATATAAGACGGTGTCTTATTTTTGGAGAAACACGGTATTAGTCCAGTAAGTCTTGTGTGTGCTGTGAGTTGTCCGTTTGACCAATGGTTCACTAGGGAACTATGAAGGGGGAAAGTTTCTGTCTTTTATGGCCCTATCTGCACTGTACATTCAAAGCAGTATCATACAATTTAAAACTCATGACTTCCCCCCACCCCCAAGCATCATGGGAACTGTAGTTTCTTAAGGGTGCTGAGAGTTGTTAGGAGACTCCTTATTCACAGAGCTACAATTCCCACAGTGGTTTAACAATCAATCATTTTCAGGGATCTCTGTGAACTGTAGTTTTGTGAGGGGAATAGGAGTTCCCTAACCATCTGCAGTACCCATGACAAACTAATGTTGTTTCCTGTTCTCCTTTGGATGATGTTTGTTAATTTATTTAAGGAATTTTATACCCTGACTTTTGAGGAAATCCTCCACAAAATGCCTTACAATATTCTAATATGCAAATCCAGTTTGTAAAAACATTTAGTTGCTTTCACCCATACTTCCTCCTTCAGATGTGTACTCTAATCCTAGTTATTTGTGGTCACATACCTGCATTCTTGATGGGACGCGGGTTAAACCACAGAGCCTAGGGCTTGCCAATCAGAAGGTTAGCAGTTCAAATCCCCGTGACGGGGTGAACTCCCGTTGCTCGGCCCCTGTTCCTGCCAACCTAGCAGTTCGAAAGCACGTCAAAGTGCAAGTAGATAAATAGGTACCGCTCCAGCGGGAAGGTAAATGGTGTTTCTGTGCACTGCTTTGGTTTGCCAGAAGCGGCCTAGTCATGCTGGCCACATGACCTGGAAGCTGTACGCCGGCTCCCTCAGCCAGTAAAGCGAGATGAGCGCCACAACCCCAGAGTCGTCCGTGACTGGACCTAACGGTCAGGGGTTCCTTTACCTTTTACCTTTATCTGCATTCTTTCTGATTTGCTTGAAGAAAGCCTTTACTGGACATTCATTCTGATTCATTTGTGTGGAGGTTATATGATGATAAGTGTTCAACTTTCATTTGACCTCATTTGCTGATGGGGTGTTCATTCATCTTCTTGTTCATCCCATACTTTTCAATTCATTTTCCCGTCTCTTTACCAATTCCAAAAAATCCAATTTGTTTTTAAAATGGATTTGCTTCGCCAGGGTGACAGAGCTCTTAAATCTGTTCTAATTGCACAAACCTAAATTTCCCGGTCTGTGCTTAAGTCCCTTCTGCAAAACACTGACAGTCTGTCAATATGTCTTTTAATAGAGATAACCGAATACTGATGTCCTATTTTAGCAATCGAGGGCTGTGTCGTGGTGGCACTGACTTTTTTCTTATTAAGCAGGACCAAAGTTGTTGCTATGTAGGAAAATGCAGGCAATCTTTGTCTGAAATATGCCTGTCTCTTCATTTCCCTCAAAGAACCCATTTCTATTTATATGTGAATGTCTGCATGTTTATATATATTTAAATGCTCCATTTGCTACACTGGTTTTAGCTTCTTGTTGGCATCACTTCTCGTTAGCGTGACGTTCTGCAGCAGCAGGGCAGCTGGAAGAACGAAACACGTGTTTGAGATTTATGCAGTGTCTTTATTTTCTTTCATTAGGAGAACCAACAATAATAGGTGCATATTGTAAGTTAACAGTGCTAAGCAGTATGTTACAGCCATGTCTGACAGACGTGTTGTCCATGGTCATATTTCACATCGGTGAAACAGTGGCCATTTTCTTTAAAGCAACACGACCTTAAAACAAATCAGAAGCAATATTTAGATTGGGGTCTCCATGCTTAGGAAAGCTGTTATCTAAAAATCATGAAATCTCCTTGTCCGGTCTTCAGTGTCAACATTCAATCTGCATTCCTACCAGACACAAAACTTAGCAGATTTCTTATTGAAGGAGTTCATAAGTATAGAGAAAAGAATGCATTATCTATAAAACATATTATCCTAAGTTAAGGGCGGGGAACCCTTTTCATCCCAAGAGCCACATTCTGTCCTGGGCAGCCATCCAGGGACCACATACCCATAGCTGTCAACTTCCAGATTGGAAAATAAGGGATCAGCAGCCTAACCCGGCGACGCGGCACCGGAAATCGGTTCTGCGCATGTCCAGACATGCACAGAAGAGACTTCTGTTGCCAGCTCTGCCCATGTTCAGGGCACCAGAAATTGGTTCTGCAGATGTTCAGACATGCGCAGAAGCGACTTCTGGTGCCGGGCTGCCCGTGTCCGCATGTCTGGGCAGCGGAAATCGGTTCTGCGCATGTTCTGGACATGCACAGAAGTGATTTCCAGTGCCCGGACATGGGCAGAGCGGCACCGGAGAGGCGATTTCCGGCAGCACTTGGCAAGTGAGTGAGCAGTCAGCTGCTGAGCGAGGTGTTTTACTGGGCGGTGGCTGGCTGCTCGCTCACGGATGTATGTGTGTGAGTGGAGCCTCCCTGGCCAGCAGGGAGGGAGAGGAGCTGCTTTGAAATCCGGGAAATTTACGGGATATCTACAATCCGGGATAGCAGTGGGAAACGGATTGAAATAAGGCGGTTTCCCGCGAAAAACGGGATGGTTGACAGCTATGCACATACCAGTGGTGGCCAGAGCTAGAGTCAAAAATGGGTGGAGCAACAAATGTAATTCTTACCTTTTGGGGGCTAATCTCTACACACCCTCATACACCCTCACTCAGTATCATCTGTCTAGGCAACCAAGAGGCAATATTAGAGTTCAAGGACGCATTTCAACCAGGCAAAAACACCTAGTAAAGATGTGAAGCAGGTGTGGCTGGGAAAGGGGTGTGGCCTGGGGAAGAGTCCCGAGGTCCAGGTGGAGAAGCTTGGAGGGCTACATTCGGGGGCCCCCACATGAAGTTCCCTGCTTCTGTGCTAAGTAATACAGTGGTACCTCGGTTTATGAACACAATTGGTTCCGGAAGTCCGTTCATAAGCTGAAGCGTTCATAAACTGAAGCGAACTTTCCCATTGAAAGTAATGGAAAGTGGATTAATCCGTTCCAGACGGTCCACGGAGTAACCGTTCATAAACTGAAGCGAACTTTCCCATTGAAAGTAATGGAAAGTGGATTAATCCGTTCCAGACGGGTCCGCGAAGTACTTAAACTGAAGCGTTCATAAACTGAAACATGGGTGTAATTGGTTCTGGAAGTCTGTTCATAAACTGAAGCGTTCATAAACTGAAGCGAACTTTCCCATTAAAAGTAATGGAAAGTGAATTAATCCGTTCCAGATGGGTCCGCGGTGTTCATAAACCGAAAATTCATAAACCGAGGTGTTCATAAACCGAGGTTCCACTGTACTCCACTTCTTTTGAAGAAGCTGCAAGGAACCTTCTTCGAGGATGTTATTAAGGTTGAAACTATAAACTGTTTGTCTTCTCTGAGCTGTAGGATTTGGGCAGAAATGAGGCTTGGGAACTGAGGGCTTTTAGCAAAGTGCCCTGTGGTTTGGACTGTCTATGTCAGTGACCTCTCATGGAGTTTTCTGGCAACATTGGGCAAAACCCCCAAACAGCACTGTGATCATCCTTAGGCTGCTCAAAACTGGCCTTCCCCTGACATGAAAACAAAGATGATAGACGTCATGTTTCATCTAGCCATATCTTCCTGAGCTGATTCAAGTCATGTGCATTTCAGTGTGTGTGTGTGTGAAACAAAATGTTACTTTTTTCAAAACGTTTGGTTTCAGTACTGTGACAGCAACCTTGGAGTCTCTGAAGTGGCTCTGTGTTTGTTCAGTAATGGAGAAGTCCATTTCAGTCATTACAGAAGATGAACGTGCTTGCTTTGCAACACACTAGGTGACCATAATTGCTCTGTTTTTTTCTTTTTTCTTTTTATAGATAAAAGCATGGGGCATCTTATTCAACTGGATGCTCTAATCAATGGTTTGATTCACTGCAAAATTTCTTTAAATAATAATAACAATAACAACAACAACAGCAGCACCCTAAAATTCTGCTGCAAAGTTGATAAATATCTGTTCAGTTTAGCATTATTTAAAAAAACATAAGCAGTGAGGAGTGGAAATAGATTTGCCTGCATATATACTGTCAGTTAAAACTCTCCATTGTACTGTATGTTTGAATGTATAAATGGCCTGTTGGCATTGCCTTATTCTGGGCAGGAAAAAGGCAACACTATGCAAAGTGGTTACTCTATCCTTTGAGGGTTGAGAGTATGGGAGTTAGATCTGCGCTTGCAATAGAGGGAAAGAAGGTATGCCAAGTAAATTTATAGCAGTGAACTGGATCATGCCGGAAAGTGTTTCTTCTTGGATGTCTTCCACAACTGAAGCAACAACTAGCATGTCTGATTGTTGGCATGAGTTAGTCTGTACTCTGTTCATCGCTAGTCAATGTATTTTCCTATTCTTGGCAAAAATGTCATCTGAATACATCTTTGTGAGTATAAGCCATAATTTAGCTTGCTGGCACCCAATCCAGATTTGGAAGCTTTCAAGTGGCGTGTAACCGCGGCTTGTGCTCGTGGCAGGCAATTGCTTTCCTTTCTGTTTTGCTCTTGCCATTGAAAATGGAAAAGGAAGTGATCTGTTGGTATAGCTTTTGCTGGGTTGTATATATGGCCTTCTTTTTTTCCCTCATGCAGAAGATTTAGTAAACTTTTTTCTTGATTCTCCTTTGCCCTCTTTCACCTACATGGCCATAAACCTTTGCCCTAATTTGAAAATGTTGTGGTTGGTGAGCATTTTCTCTCTTTTCGATAGGAAGTTGGGGGTTATTTGGCTTGTGGATTTACAAACACTCTTTTACTTGAATCTCTGTGAAGAAATGTTCCCTTGGAATTATGAATGGGGAGGCAATAATGAACACAAAGCATTTAACGTTGTTCTTTGTGAGTGTTTAAAATGTGTCATATGCATTGTCTCACTTAAAATGGTGTTTTTGCCCACCTGGTGCCTTCCGAATGCTTTGGATGCCCAACTTATATCGGCACCACCCAGCATGGCCAAGGGTCAGGGATGATCAGAGCTGTAGTCCCAAACATTGGGCGGCACCACATTGGGGAAGGCTGTTTAAGAACAGCAACTGTGAAAGGCTGGCCGGTATTATAATCTCCATATTACATATTATATTACTGAGGCTCAGAAACAGGCTTGCATATGGCACTGTCAGGGACTGGGCTGGATGATGAGGAGTGGTGGGAGGTGCCTGCTGGGGAAACTCCCAAGGAAAATCCCAGGGAAGGAAGGCTGAGAACCTGGGGATGGGTGGTGGGAGACCGAGGAGAGGTCAGAAGGAGAAGATTGAGAGGAGGGGCCAGATGCTGAAGGGGCAATAGGGTTCAGTGAGCATAACACTAGAGCTTGTGGACATCTAACAGGGCTGAATGGTGGAAGATACAAGACAGAGGAAGAAAGTATTGCTTCATTAAGTGCTTAGTTGAACCATACAAGGCTACCATTCACTACTAGACATGATGGCTGTGTTCTGCCTCCACTGTCAGAGGCATTACTGGGAATTGCAACTGGGCAGAATGCTCTTGCATTCATGTCCAGCTTGCAGGTTTCCCCCAGGCCACCTGGTTGGCCACTGTGTGAAGATGGAATAGATGGGTCTTTGGCCTGATCCAGCAGGCTTGTCTTGTGCTCTTAAGCAAATGTCTACTGTGCTCTTAGTGTCGCTTTTCAGTATGACCGGGAGGAAGGACTTACAAGAATTTCATTACAACTCTCTCATAGGCGATGAAAATTGCACCCAGCTCCTACATACTTGGAGTGAGGCAAAAGGTGGATGCTTTTTTTACTATTAAAGTAAAAGGGAAAGGGAAAGGACCCCTGTATGGTTAAGTCCAGTCAAAGGTGACTATGGGGTGCGGTGCTTATCTCACTTTTCAGGCTGAGGGAGCTGGCGTTTGTCCACAAACAGCTTTCCAGGTCATGTGGCCAGCATTACTAAACCACTACAGTACTGGAGCATGGAGGACTATGATGAGTGCCCGAGCGCATTTCCGTTTACCTTCCCGCCGCAATGGTACCTATTTATCTACTGCCGTGCTTTTGAACTGCTAGCTTGGCAGAAGCTGGGACAGAGCACTGGGAGCTCACTCCGTTGCATGGATTCGAACTGCTGACCTTCTGATCAGCAAGCCCAAGAGGCTCAGTGATTTAGACCACAGTGCCACCCATGTCCCACCTGCGTCTTTACCTGTTGACTATTGTTATTAATATTTGTTTTCTACACCTCTTGTCCTTGTTCTAAAAGCTTTACAACTTCAACTTGTTTGTTTCTCAAGGACTACAGGTTTTGTTAAAGGGCTAAGGCCATTGTGTGACTACCACGGCCAAACTGCAATTTGAACATGGGTTTCTCATATCCAAACTTGGTTCATGGATTTATTTTGTAGTGAGCCACTACCTCAAGATGAAATGAAGCAGCAGGAGAAGCAAGCACATATAAGGGCATGTTGTCAGGGTTCAGATGTGGGCAGCAGTCTGGAGCCAGGAGTCTGTGCTGAAGAACAATTTGGTTGAGTGGGCAAATTAGGATGCAGGATCAGAGAAAAAGCCAGGAGTCAGTACGGAAGAGTAAATCAGGTTTGGAGTGCAATGCAAAATGTGGTATAGGGGAACGAACTAGGAATCAGGACCAAGGAGCAGGACCAGCACTGCAAGGCACATCAGAGATTAGGTGGGCCTTGTTGGTCAAGCACCTAGGAAGTCCATCAATGGTCAGCCAGTCTCATTGGGTTTGCCTAAGTATTGTCCACATTGCCCATTATCAGCTACTTTCAAGAGCAGTTTTCCAAACAACACACTAGAATTACATTGCCTTCAAGTACTGTATATCACCAGAATAAACAACATACCGGTATATTCTTTAGAATTTTTCTGGAGGTACACTACACTGATCGCTTAGCTGTTTGTAATCCGTACATAGAGATAGTACAGCAATGGTAAGTTTGCATTTCTTATATTTAACCTTAAGACAAAAAGTGAAACAGCCAGCAGAGTGTGCTGCTGACTTAAAATAAACGTGGTCTTTACAGTACTCGCTGCTGCTTCATCTGACTTCTGTTTTGCAAAACTTAGATTTATTTCCTTTATTATGCCTCAAGGGGGGGGAGTGCACCATTTCATCAGAGTCCAAATAGTTCAATGTTGCCTTTTTCTCAAGAAACTTTTGCAAAAGGATTACACTAAGGAAATATTTTGAATAATTGGTAATGTTAGCAGAAGCCAGGACAAGTCAGTTCATTTTGACCAATGGTTCCCCCGCCTCTTTTTAAGTTTGATATTCGCTTTCTGAAAGTCTCTCTCAGTCTAGTCCCCCCAAAAGTGTTTACCTTTCCAGTTTTCCAGCTGACCTTACCAGTTATCCTCTGACCTATGTTATGATCTCAAAACATCTGGGAAACCCTGGCAACTCTCGCATGTGGGGAGTTGAGCTTGTACAGAGTCTCTCAGCACCTTTCATTTTACTTACTTGGAAATTGCTGTTCTATTCCCTAAAAGTCTGGATAAGGACTAGTGATGGATTGTATTTGAAACACACTTGGATATCTTTAATCTATCTATTTTTCTTTCTCTCTGGCTACATTTAAGAAGTAGGATTTCTGTGCACTTGTGAACTGAAGTGTTGTAGACGACTTCAGATCAGCCTTTTAATCTGGTGCCTTCCTGGATGGGGCTGGTGGGAGTGTGGGCACCAGGTTGGTAAAGGCTGCTTGGTTTAGATGCTTAGTTTGCATCATGTGGATGCTCTTTGAGTGTAATGGCTAGCTAGATGTTGGAATTAGAAGACTGATGAAATATCTCCTTTTCGTGATGGATGTCTTTCCTGTGCTTGCTTGGGTTTGGATTTCATGAAAAGATGAGCTCTCACCTCTCAGTGGAAAACTCTGAGCTCTCAGGATGAATGAAAGGCAGTTAGTTCATATATCAGGGATGGGGAACCTGTGGTCCTCCAGATGTTTTTAGACTCCAGCTGCCAACAGCCCAGCTATCATAGCCAATGGTTAGGGGTGATGGGAGTTATAGCTCAACAACAGCTGGGGGGGCGGGGCAAGAAATCAGCCAAATGTCTGATTATGTTGCGTATTTCAAGTCTTCATTCTATAAAGTTCCTGCATTTTTTTCATGATAGGAAAGATCAAGCCACCTTGGATTATTTAGCTTGTCAGGCCGGTTCACAACAAAACATCACTCGTTCGCCACCTTATCATGGGTTAGGTCTCAGCAGAGCATTTTGGGGGGTAGAAAATGAAGTGCCATTGGTGCCAGCACAGAATGGCTGCCATAGGTAGTAAAAAAGAGAGATGCTGGTATATTCTGTACCAGTGAGTACTGTCACACATCCACAAGCCCTGGATATCAGACCTTGTATGTGTGTGTTAGTTTGTTGAGTGAGGTGGAGTTGTGCATTTCACCCAGATATGCCCACCCAGGTACTTGGTAGAGTACTAACGTAAGCTGGAGCACCAGTAATGGGGTGGGTGTGTTTCAGGAGGATTGTTCTTCTCTTTGGTGATACCCTGGTTTTCGAATTCCCTTGAAATTCAGTAGTCATCAGTGTTCATGCTGGTCTGATGCCAGCTTAAAGCATGGGTGTTTACAATGTCATTTTATGCTGAGCTGGTTGTTTTCAGTCTATTTTATTTATTAAAGACTAGCAGAAAGTGCCTCACATTGCACAAGAAGAAGAAAAATCAGTGGTTTTAAATCAGTGGCTAAGAATCATTGCAGATTTGAAAGGTTCAGTCCATCTTCTTGAGTCAAGATGGCATCCAATTTCATCTAAACATAGACAAAAAATGCTCTTTGATTTCAGGAACCATTATGTAAAATTTGGTTATGATATCTTAAGAGGTGTCACAAAGGTTAGAGAACAGACAAATATATATATATAGATTATATATATATATATATATATATATATATATATATATATATATGTATTCTTCATCAATAGGCCCAAGAGCAGGTTACATCAATACAATATAAAACAATAGTATAGAATAAAAAGATCAAATGTAATAAAACAATTCCATAACTCCAGCTCACAGAAAGAAGAAAAAGACAGAACTAATTCTTTCATCAATTTAATAAAAAGTGACAATTCTTCACCCCACCCCTTTCCCAAAAGCCAAGCAAAAGAAGGACATCTTGTTCTGTTTCCTAAAATAATATAGTCAAAACCAGACTTAATGTTTGTATGGTGTGCTTTCAGTGAATGTTTCACTAGTTTTCAGAGTGATTGGAGAATTCACAAGTGATAAATCTAACCATGTAAAGAATGAAGTAGAGCTATGTAATTTATTTGACTTCCAGGTCAATTCCTGGTGGTGTAGATACCTAGCTGTAGACTAGTTCTTCCAATTCCTGAATATTGGAAACTAGTTGTCGATTCATACAACAATACTGATGTGTTGAGAAATTAAGCAGAGCATATCCAAACAGAGTTTTTCACATGGAGTTGCGCTTCCATATTTGTTTAGCCCATGCATCAACTTTCATCTCAGCCCAGATTCGCCCCATCACTGTCCAACCCCAGCCTTGCCACTGATAGCCAAACTAAATGTTAGTGGTAAAGCATCCAGGTGGCCTCTTCAGCAACTGACATACCCTGTCCATTTTCTTGACATGCACCAAATCCATTGTATTATCTGGACTTCACAGAATAGGTTGTGTTTATTGCTTTGATTTCTCATTCTTAGCTCTTGGACACTGATTTGTGTTGGTTTCCAGCATTCTGGAATCATACCAAGAGGGACTTTCTAGCCCTTAATGTTGATTGGGGAAAAGTGGGTGGGTGGGTAGGTTAGGATGAGTGGAAACCCGAGATAGTGAAGACAGAGGATGAAAAGGTTTACAGTCGTACCTCGGAAGTCGAATGGAATCTGTTCCAGAAGTCTGTTCGACTTCCAAAATGTTCGGAAACCAAGGCATGGCTTCTGATTGGCTGCTGGAAGCTCCTGCAGCCAATCGGAAGCCGCGTCGGTCGTTGGGGTTCCAAAGAACATTTGCAAACCAGAACACTCCCTTCTGGGTTTGCAGTGTTCGGGAGCCAAATCAGATGAGTACCAAGGTGTTCAACCAAGGTACAACAGCACTATGAAGTAGAAGCAAATAAGAGCAAACCTGGAGTCAGACTTAGGACCAAATGTGCATTTTTCCTTTGGAAAAGTAGAGTGAAAAATTTCAAGCAACTGACCTTCCTTTCTTTGCTGGAATGTCTGAAGCTGCTCAGCGAAAACAAAGTATATGCCCTGGTACAGCTGGGAGCCCGAAAGCCAGCAACTTAACTTTAGATTATATCCATCCACAATGTTACTTTTGTCTCTTGGGCAAATGTGAAGAAGTCACATTTGTTCTCTGAAAAGTCTGATGCGGAGAATCCGGCCGTCAGAGCAGAGGGAGGCTGGCATCTCTCCTTGCAGTTTGTCTCGGCTTTTGTGGCTGCCGAATCAGCAGACTGTAGAACAATGCATCCATTTTCACAGCCAAGGCTGTGAGACCAAAATGTCTAGATACATTTCCCATCGAAAGGAACACAAGCCTAACAAAAGAGGGAAAGTCCTCCTCCTTTAGTTTTTAAAAACATATTTTAGTTTCGCAGTTCTCACTGCAGTCTAACACAGAACATCCCTCAGACGTCAAATATTTCCCTCTGTGACAGAAAGGTTAGGCTGATTAGGCTACATTGAGCTTTACTATCTATGGGCCACAGAAGCTCCCAGAGATGAAAGAGAAATTCAATTCAGTTTAAATATGAACCTACCCAATTCACAGTTTACAAAACAAGGTGCAAAAAAACATCCTTGTTGACTTCTCATATTGACATTAATGGGACTGAAAGCAAACCCTCTTTATACAGTATAGGGTTATATCCAATTGTGCCCCTCCACTAATGAAAGGCTCTGTGATCCAGAAGGAGCTCCCATCGGGTGAACAGGGAAGGACCTTATTTTTGCCAATATATCTTCCTCCTCCAATCCTCTGACCACCTCCAACTATGTTCAAAAGGGTTCTCCAACCCTCTGGAGCAGATGGGCAGGGTGATGAGGACCACATTATGTGAAAACCACCTTCCTTCCCCATTCTGCTGACAGAAGCCTGGGCTGGATCTTTAGCAGTGGGACACCACTGAATACAACCTGGAATACAAGGTTTGCACCTTGTATTTCCCATTGGGCAGTTGCAGAAATAAAGGTATGTGAATCACACAAAAGCTGTTTGAAAAAGTAGGTTGCTGGTTTTAACTAGAGCACACCTACATTTTCTCCTTATTTAAACTCACGTAATTTAAAATATTGCACAGTAGCATGTATTTTTAAACACATCTAAGCTACAGCAAATTGCAAAATACAGTTGCAACTGTATAGAGCGAGAGTCTTCAAATCAAGATGCACAACAACTCTTTTTTTTTGAAACCAGATGAACCAAGTGGTTGTGGGCGCCTGCTTGTTTCTGTCATTCACGAGTCCTACCAAAAAGGCAGCGTCCTTTACTAGCAATGATTCAGTAGGCAAAGCAGTTCGGTGGCGGGCTGGTTGTGAGTCGCTTGCTTTGGCAGGAAGAGATTTCCAACTTTAGCTGAACTGTTTAAATAAGGAAACCATTCCTAAAGCTATTTTCTCTCTCTCGGTTTTTCTTACAGTACTTCATGTGTGGCATTTAGTTTCCCTCCTAGTAAATAGAACCCATTTCTCATCGCTCCTACAAGCTGCCACATTGGGGCCATCTATTTAGTGGCTGAAATACTCAGATGTCTCTCTGTGTCTCTTAGGAGCCTTTATAAGGTGGGAAAGTGATACATTAATGTCGATAAAGTGTATTTCTATCTCACTTTTCTTCCATTAGGGAGTCCAAAGAAGCAAATATCATTAGCAATAGAAATAACCTAGAATATATCATAAAATAAGCATGGCAGCAAAGGAGAACAATAATCTATTGAAATGTAGGCTGTTGACTTGCATGTGAGCACTGTTTTCTATGTCACTACAGGCAGCCCCCCCATTTGCGTACATTCAAAATGTGTGCGACCATATATAAGCACATTGTCCTGAACCTGGAAGTGACCTGGAAATGTCATAAAGACGTCACTGAAACATCACTAAAAGGACAGAATGGTGTGTTTGCAGACTCTTTCAGTGGGTTTCAATTATTCACGTCATTCACTATTGGGAAATTTTAAAAATAGGTAAAACTTTCCCCTCTTTTGACAGAAGTGGATGAGATTTGCAGGCATACTACAATGAATTTTGTACAAATGGGTTTTTGTTTGTTTGTTTGTTTGTTTTCTAAGGAAAAATGTACAACTTCTACTTTTTGGTCAGAATTGAACTTAATTTCCAAGGCTGCCTCTTTCAAAGGCAAATTTTAAAAGGATCTCTGCAGCGTTTTCTCTGCAAGGACAGCTAACACAGTTATATGGTGGGTAAAAAAGGAGTTGGTTAATCTCCCATAGTGTTTTGTAAGCAATTGGTCTGAAAATTGCAGACATGAGACATGCCCCTTATATGAAAAGTTGTCTCCACTTACAGAAGAATCACAATGTGATGCAATAAACACTCCCCAGTTCAACAATCCAATGTCTACAGAACAGCCATAACAACATCAAGCGCTATGTCCCCTTATTTTCAGAACTCTGTAAAATTCATATGTGTACAATCACATAGTTCTGTAATTTGCACAGTTCTTCTGCAGGAGGATCACTTTCCTTAACTAAACCTGCAAAGACTTCTTTTGCTGACCCAACCATTTGTATAGACCAATCTTCTCTTGAAATTCGTTCCTTTTTTGTGTTTTATGAGACATGTTCTTTGAATATAAATTGTCCTGTGCCTGTTTCTAATTACTGGTTCTCATAAAAGCAGCAACTACAATGGCAATAATAAATTCTGATTTTTTTCCCCAGTAGAAAAATCTAGAGACAGGTGAAGGTGCAGCCATTTGGAGAGCCCTGAGACTACATCCTCAGATGACTAATGAATATATAAAACCCACTGAAATCAGTAATGTAGCAAGGCACACAAACTTGTAAGAAGATCCCAACTGCAATTCCAATCTGGATCTGATTTGCAGCTTTATTCGTTAGTAGAATTTGCTTTTCATTTAATTAGGCCCATGTGAAAGGCATTGCACGGAATTACAATACCGTGCTTTTTTCCTGGGGGTACTCAAGGGCACGCAGTACCAATACATTTTTTCGAGATGAAAAGCACTGCTTAAAAATGTGACACTTACTGTAAAAACTTCATAGTGAATAAAGGTAAAGGGGACCCCTGACCGTTAGGTCCAGTCGCGACCGACTCTGGGGTTGCGGCGCTCATCTCGCTTTACTGGCCGAGGGAGCCGGCGTACAGCTTCCGAGTCATGTAGCCAGCATGACTAAGCCGCTTCTGGCGAACCAGAGCAGCGCACGGAAACACCATTTACCTTCTCGCCGGAGCAGTACCTATTAATCTACTTGCACTTTGATGTGCTTTCGAATTGCTAGGTTGGCAAGGAGCTGGGTCCCTCCTTCAGGAAGCTCAGAACGTTGCGGGGATTTGAACCGCCGACCTTCTGATCAGCAAGCTCTAGGCTCAGTGGTTTAGACCACAGCACCACCTGCGTCATAGTCACTGCGTCATAGTGAATACTGGTGAATACATAGTGAATACCTTTCGCTTCAGTGTTGCTGTCTTGCAATACGTGGGTTCACGTCTCAGGTTCCCTAATCTGCATTTTTACTTTATTGGAAACTCTGCTCACAGGGCAGGTAAAGGTAAAGGACCTCTGGACGGTTAAGTCTAGTCAAAGGTGACTATGGGGTCACTTTCAGGCCGAGGGAGCTGGCGTTTGGACTCAGGCTATGGAAAATAGGCGTCATTTTGCAAATCAAATATGAAAGTGCTCATCCTCATGGTTTATCCACGTAAACCTTTTTAGTACCACTGAAAGAACAAAGGCACCATCTGCTCACTGGTGTCTATACATCAGCCATGAGATGACAACATTATAGTTGGAAAAAAGGAATGAACAAAAGCAGCAACAACCCCATATCAATGACGTACAGTGGTACCTCGGTTTACAAACACAATTGGTTCCGGAAGTCTGTACTTAACCTGAAGCGTACTTAACCTGAAGCGAACTTTCCCATTGAAAGTAATGGAAAGTGGATTAATCCGTTCCAGACAGGTCCGTGGAGTACTTAAACTGAAAATACTCAAACCAAGGCATACTTAAACCGAGGTATGACTGTACTGTATACTATTTCCTTCTAACTAAGGGGAGTGGTAGCATTTATCAAATGGTAAGATACCTCAGTATCTCAAGAAAGGCACTTCTATCGCGGTTTTGGTAATAAGCGCCATTACCTACATTGATTTAATTAAGATATCAAGTTGTTGGTTAAACAGCTGGCATTTAAGCAACAAAAAGGTCTTTTTAGCAATTGACGACCCTCATGGGCATGAACTTATACCTTTTGGTAATCAATTTGGCGTGCATTGAAAGGTTTTGGTTGATAAACACAAGAACAAAACATCTAGATGGACTGTTGAAAAATATCAACCCATCAACTTCCTAGTGTGTTACATGTGTCTGAAGGGATCTGAAGGGATTATGCCAGCAGCAGTGAATACTATTTGCCAGTGAATGATGAAACGGTTTTATTGTTTATATTTCAATGTTATCATCTTTATGGGCGACTGTCTGACTGCCACACACACAGCACCTACACCTTCTTCTTCTTCTTAAAAAAAAAACTCTCCTTCAGGAAGGTGTCTAAGGGTGAGAGTCTGTTGTGGGTAGCTGAAATTTCATGTTTATATTTCAGAATGCTAGCCAAAATTCTTGCTATCGGGTCTCCAGCTGAGCAAAGTACATATTTAGAAATTACAACATTGTGATTGGCTGTCTGCAGCCTTAGAAAGTGCCCGAGAGCTAGTGGTCCATTAAAACTGGGCTGGAGCTCAATATCCAGAGTTATGCTGGGCCTGTTTTTGAAGTATGTGTGTGAATCTGGGCCTATGCTGCAAATTTTTTTTCATAGAATCATAGAGTTGGAAGGAATCCTGAGGAATCTCAACTAAAGTATCCATGACTGATGACCATCCAACCTCTGCTTAAAAACCTCCAAGGAAGGAGAGCCCACCACCTCCCAAGGGAGCCTATTCCACAGCTCTTACTGTCAGAGAGTTCTTCCTTATATTTAGTCAGAATCTCCTTTCTTGTAACTTGAATCCATTGGTTTGGGTCCTAGCTTCTGGAGCAGGAAAAAACAAGCTTCCTCCGTCTTCAGTGTGGCAGTTTTTGGTGTAAAACTACTCAAAAAGGAAGTGCCAAACCCTTGAGCAGCTTGCCTCCATTTTCAGATGCACATATGCACAGTAAGCCTCGGACCACAATTGCCTCCATCTTATAACCCTTTTGCGCTGCTGAGGTGTTCTTTCTACACAATTGTCTGAAACAAAAATTTATATGAAGCACATATTATCACTCCTTCTAGTTGTCAGTGCAGATAGTGTGTCCCGTCAGCATTTTATCCAAAATGGGATCAATAGAAATATGGCAGTATTTTGGGGAGAGTCCTGAAGGTTGCAGATTTCTTTTTTAAAGGCAACCCATTAAAAAAAACCCCTGAAGTGGCAAAACAACAACAAAATGAAGGAAAACCAGGCCAGCGAAAAGTGAGCATGTCCAGTAGTCATGGAGTATAGTGTGATAGAAAAGAAAAACAGGGCTGTTTCCTTCCATGTGCCTTGAATGCAAATATAGCAAGTCCCCTTGGGAATAACAGGACTTTAATGATGCTCTGATACTCATGGAGTGTGTGTGTGTGTGTGTGTGGAGAATGGCCACTCCACTACAGCCTTTGGACCTCCTTACGAAGGAATCCACAGGACTGTGGATTCCGAAGTGGACCCACGATCCATTCTGGATCATGATCTGCCTAGGTTTTAGGTGAGTTTGCTTTGGAATCCAAGTTTGGCAGATTCCCCCACCAGCACTCGGTAGCCAATGTGGTGGCCTCTAGATATTGCTGGGACTACATCTCGCATCATTCTTGACCATTGACCAAGCTCTCTCAGGCTGATGAGAGTCCAACAATCAGTGGTGGCGTGGTGGCTACCACTGTTCTAATTGAATGTATACATTTTAAAAAAACATACTCTAGGCACTGTGGGTTAAACCACAGAGTCTAGGGCTTGCTGATCAGAAGGTCAGTGGTTCAAATCCCTGCAATGGGGTGAGCTCCCATTGCTCGGTCCCAGCTCCTGCCCACCTAGCAGTTCGAAAGCACATCAAAGTGCAAGTAGATAAATAGGGACCGCTCCGGCGGGAAGGTAAACGGCGTTTCCGTGCACTGCTGTGGTTCGCCAGAAGCAGCTTTGTCATGCTGGCCACATGACCCGGAAGCTGTCTGCGGACAAAACACCAGCTCCCTCGGCCTATAGAGCGAGATGAGCGCCGCAACCCCAGAGTCGGACACGACTGGACCTGATGGTCAGGGACCCCTTTACCCTTTATATAATATGATAATGATTTACTAACCTCTGCTTTGGCACACCTGAGAGTTAGTTAATTCCTTAAATCATCCTGCTGGTTCAAGCCAGCTCTATCAGTGGGGCTTGTTTTGGTGGGACACTTCCAGGAACAAAGTTATTGGTTCACCTTAAGCAGATTACAGTGCTCATAGTTCTCAAGTGTCCCTTGCTTGAGAGGGATACCTACACTTAGCAGAATCTTACCTGCTTGCCAATTGTTCAGGGGTTAAGGTATGAGCAGGTGGGACCTTGCAAAGCTCACTGAAAGTGGGGCAGAGTTTTTTTTTATTTAAAAAAAAGCAAGACAAATGTGGGATGTGCCCCACAGCAAGGGGCATTTAAGAGGTTTAAATATACCGGCCTCGGTACTTTGAAGACAACAGCTTATGCTCCTTTCTAAAGCCCCAAATAAAGCTAAGCTCTATTCCCTTTAGAGGCTTAATTGAGCCAGTGAAATACATCATATGCAATAAGGAAATGGTTTCTAGGCTTACAAAGGGATGTTATGCCCCTGAATAGAAAAGAATGGAAATTGGTGACTGCGTTTTGTTGGCTAGCAAAAGAGCAGCGCTGGCCAATGGGCAACAACACTCCCCCCCGGGGGGGGGAGGATTCCAACAAATTGTTATAAGGAGAATACAACAACAAATGCAAGTAAAAACAAAATTCTAGAAATGTTCTGGAAGGGGAAAGTAAGTTGGAAATGATTGCTAGCAACAGCAGCAAGAGAGCTGGTTCCAATGCCTGATCTGGATTTCCTTGGAGCCGAGATGAAGGCCATTGTTTGTAGAAGCCTACTCAGAGCAGATTTAGATTTTTCTCCTTCCTTTTGTTTTATAGTCCTGCCAAGAATCGATGGGACGAATATCAAAGATTAACTATGTAGTTGTCAGTGACTCCGGGGAGCACATTTTAGCTGCTGAAATGGTGTTCCTAATAATAGGGCTATTGGGGGGGGATGAGAGCAAGGTGGGTGTCAGTACTTGGTTTTTTTAAAAAACCCCAGTAGTGCTTTGTTTGTTCCGAAACACAGTGTAGCTGACTACATTTTAAACTTGGTCTAAGCATAGATAAAGGACTTGGATCATTCTTACCATCAGTCTCTCATCTGGCATTCTTATGATGTAATTTAATCTCCTGCAAGTGGTGTATGAGAAAGCTTTGATTTCTGAATTATTTTTCTCACAAATGCTTTGTCTGCATTCCTATGCAGATGATCAATCAGGCTCCATTGGTCAATGCCAAGCAGAATGTTCCGTGTACGTGTGTGTGCATGTGTGTATACTGAAGCATGCTTGCATGTGTCACAAGCATGTGTCACTTTGGGAGTACAGTATAACTAGGAAGAATGCTTATAATTGAAATAGGAGATCTCGCCATAGCGGGGAAGGCTGTGACCAGGTGACTTGTGTACCTGCCCAGTCTGCTTTCCAACTGCTTGATGGACAATTTCAAGGCCCTTCCTGCCCTTCTTAGAGGTCTCTATCTTTATACTGGACACCAAGAGCTATCCTCTGAAGTAGGACACATGGTTGCCTTAACTAGTTTTTGTGTGTGTTTAAACTCTCATTACCTGTACATTTTGCCATGCAGGGCAAAAGATCTGCTCTGGGAAGGCCCAAATGTGACTGGGAAAATGAAGGAAAAAGGATTATTATCTCCACCCACCCCATTCTACAGTCTCAATCTGAACCAGGCTAGGGGAGATGGGAAGCTACTATTGTCACATTTAGCTGCATCTGAGAATACTAACGCTTTTTAGCTCCAGTGGCCCCTTCCCCAAATAGGGGACACCCATGCAGTCCCTCTTTTCAGAATATTTCTGGAGCTAACAAACTGTGGAGGAGGGAGGATGGCTTGCTTGTTTTTTCCCTGCATATCAAACCTTCCCTGCTACTCTTTAAAAAATTGCCGCTGGGCTTCTCTTTGTAAACACCCCCCCTGACTTTTTTTCACTGATGGACTTGAAATACAGTAGCATCTGTTTATCATCTTGTCATTTAGGCTGTGAGTGGAATTCCAAAATTAATCATGGTAGCATTAGAGGGGCAATGTCACTATTTTTAAATCAGGCCCAATAGTAATGATACCGTGATTACAGATGAACCAAAACACCATAAAACTTGATGAACTGGCAGCTTGCTGGCATTTTTCTCTAGCTAAGCAGAATCTTGTGACCTGCTTTGTGCTGGAGCAAGAGGGAAATAATTGCTGACTTTTAAAATTTCAAAGAAGGGACAACGATGATTGTCTCAGGTGCAAACTGGAATCTGCTTTGTACCCAGCACAGTTTAACCTAATTGAGACTTCGGTCCTATACACACTTACCTGGGAGTATCTCTCATCGAACATCTGAGATGGCAAGGGAAGACTGCACTGTAAGTCTGCAAAATAACTAATGCACATCATCTTAAGGCTGTTACAGACTGCAGACTTGGAGAATTTCCTATCATCCCATCCATTTCGCTCCCTCTCCTTTGTTGGAGTTTTTTTGGTTAACATCTAGCCAGAAGAACTGTTCTATGGAGCTTGGCAACTTGCTCCCCATTTTTTGGGTGGTCTTTAGAATAGATATTAACCCATCACTACTTTTGGATTTTTTTCTCAGTGAGCCAACATTGCCACAATTGTTGTGAATCCTTAGTTATCCACCAAATTTGTTAAATCTGACTGTAATAAGAAGCAGCTCTGGGTAAAACAACAGTGACAACTGGTCTGATTCCCTCCTCCCAATCTAAAAAATATTTTTATAAGCCCGGTTAACATTATTCCCACCCCCATTTCCCTCTTTCTTTTGTTTATACACTTGGATAAGGCTAAAATAACCCCCAAAGCCACTATTATTTCAGTCTTGGACCAAACCTAAAAGTTCCGGAAATTTGACAAAAAATAATATTTTTTTCTCAACATCATTTGCAGAACATAGATTGGCATAAAATCTTTTGAAGTTCTGGAGAAAACATTTGAACTCTGGGATGCTCACCAAAACCAAATGTTTTTAGAAAACTGAATTCAAATGAAATGAATACTGGTGAACGATGACACATTTATGACAGTCTTGGCAACTACTAAGATGTCTGGGTTTTTCCTCTACCAAAAAAATAAGAGTAATAGTGATAATCTGCAATCAGGGAAACATTACTTTGGAATAAGAAATGGATCAGCACTCTGGATGGCCCAGTCAGTAACAAAAAAGCACTCCTTTTATCCTCCTGCTACTGTGTAAAGTGTTCTTCTTTTCTATGTCAGTCTTCCTTACTCTGCTCTTCCTCTTTCCCACTTGTTTGTTTCTTCATTTGACTTGGGCCAGAATACAAAGACCCTTGAAACAAGATCTATGAATCCAAGGGGTGGGCTTAGACCCAAATGGCAGCCTCCACCACCCACAAAATGAAAAACGGTGCACTGATCATTGTTTCAAAAGCAATTTGCAAGTAGTGTTGGGCTGTGCGACTCAGCAGTTCAAAGGGGTGGATTTTTATTTTTTATTTTAATCCCTGGGCTCTTGCACAAGTGTAAGCAACTCTTTGGGTCCTTGCCCTAGTTAAGAACATAGGAATGTGTGTTGCTGTGAGTTTCACTGGTTGTTTATGCATTGTGCAAAGAATGTCTCTCTTTGCTAGCATGCTATTCCTCTAGCCCAGGCATAGGCAAACTCGGCCCTCCAGGTGTTTTGGGACTACAATTCCCATCACCCCTAGCTAACAGGACCATTGGTCAGGGATGATGGGAATTGTAGTCTCAAAACATTTGGAGGGCCGAGTTTGCCTATGCCTGCACTAGCCTTTCCTAGTGGATCCACTGTAGCCACTGATCTGTTGGATTTTCACTGCCAATCATCTCTTTTCTCCCATCTGCTCCTTTCTTGCTGGTTGTCCAAATGGTACCCTAGAACCTAGTTCTGTTGTATAATGTGGAACAGCCTTAGGTCTGCTGGGGAGAAGCAGCTTCCAAATTGTTTCCAGTGGGCAAATCAGACTTGCAGACCCCTCCTCCTTTGTTCTTTCGGCTGTAGCCAGTAACAAATGCGCTGATTAGCATAACATTTCATCCACTCGTCCATTTCATTCACTAAAGGCCACCAGCATGTTGGCCGAAAATAGAGCCCAGATTGAATTAATAACCACTTTTTGTTTGTTTGTTGTGGCAATGGCGAAAAACAGAGTGGGGGAAATATCCAAAGACGTCCAAAATTAATTCAGAGAAAACTTGATCATTCCTTTCCCTATCCTGCTTCCATCCCCGTGCATGGCAACAGGACTGGAAAATCTGTTTTCATTTTAGCTATCAATTTAGTAGTAAATTGAATTAAATGCCAAAATGTTTGAAAACCGAGTTGTATTTCATTCCAGCTGAATCACTGATTTGAGGGGGGGGGAGGATGTCTTAAATGCTCAGCATTTTTATGATTAAAACACCCCAATAGTCTTTCTTTTAAAATGAAACATGCCTGGAAGAGACTTACTGTTCTTAAGTATTTATCAAATCTTTACCCAGTTACCACTGAAGAGATTGTGTTAGGTAGACATGTCAGAGAGTGGATAATGGAGGTTGCGTGGATAGTGCCATTCTGTAGGCTAGTCACTAGGTGGCACTAGACTCAGTTTTGGCTAGCTGGAGTCTTACTGTTACTGTTCTTGTTGGAGAGAGATAATAAAGTTATTGTCAAGTTTCCTTACTGATGTTTCCTCGAAGTCTTCTGTGACAGAGTTGGGAAGGAGAAGGGAGATTAGTTTTGAAATTTGTTTAGCCTAGGGGCATTGGCACTCATATAGTCATACTGAAACCTCGCTTTCAGTACTGTATACTATTAATCTGCAACAGGTGGGTTGGTACCTGCTTTTGGTTCATAGCCTGCCTTAAGCATTCAGATATATGGTGAAAAAGACATAATGTTTGAGTTTAAGGTTAGTTCCACCTCTGAAAAATGATCACAGAGAAGGAATTGTCCTTGTGGTCTTCTGATTACTCGTTGATTGTTACTTTTTCATAGTTTAGCATTGTCAGTGGCTTGTGTCTACCTTAAATAACTGGGATATAGACAGATTGAATGACACAGGGTATAAAAAGTGGCATTGCCTATCTGTATGAGCGATCAACAGTGAATCCACAGTGATATCCACATTGTAATCCAAGCTTCTAAGAAAGGCTTTTATATAATTTTGTGAATTGTGCTAGCTATCAAAACTGCTGAAATCTGATCCTTCTCATCACATTTGGGTCACATGTTATGAGTCTGATAATTCAAAATGCTGATCAAAACACTGTGCTGACAGATGTCCTGAAATATGCCATTATTTTTGGTAGGTTTTCCCAGTGTGCATTCCGAACCATAGAGACAAGAGCAAAGGGCAGCCACAAGCAAGAGGGAAGAGTCTGTTCAGAGGTGACTTGTCTTGGACCTTTGCTGCCTGTTGCCTGCCTGACTTCCAGAACATTGTGTGGCACAGCAATGTCATTTTTAGAATAGGAGGAATGGAGGAGAAATTTAATTTGGTTCATATTTAAAGGTGACCTTACCTAATTTGCACTTTTCAAAACAATAAACGAATGAAATACAGTCATCCTTCAAAATTCACGCCTCAAAATTTGGCGGTGCAGTTCTCCAGCCACATAATGGGTACAAGAATGCATATAATAAGGTTACGTGTGCATATACATGCATACATGAGTGTAAGTAACACACAAACATATATTGTGGGGAAATTCCTTTGCAAAAATGTGTATATAGGTAGGCAAAATTGCATGCCAATTTATGTATATCAGGAGAAATTCACACTACAATGTGGATTAATTTTAAAATTGCAGAGTTTGGTTTTCTTTACAGAAAAAAAGGCAAGGACAACAGGTTCTTAAACTGCCCAAATGTTTTATTTAGCCCCTTGTGTTTTGGAATTAAGAAACCCTTTCCTTGGGAAGAACTTACACTTCTTAGCATCAACTTGCTGAGGGCAGTAACCCTTTACCTCTGCTGTGGTCCCAGTCTTGATTGGGAAGGTGAGAGTTTGCATAAGGAAAACAAGTTCCTATATAAGTGAACAGGAATTTCCCCTCAATGCGAATTGCAGGTGCAAGCCTCACAATCTAGATTGGGTCCTCAGTGGAAAAGTTAAGGATATGCCCCACACCAGTAGTCCAGCCTGAATTGGGCTTCCTTCATTGGCAACTTGTGCATGCACAGACACAACTCTGCAGATCCAGACACAGTTACATAGCTAATGTAATGTGCAATACAGCCCTGAGGGAAGGGTAAGATGATGTACTACATGCAAGTGCTAAAAAGCACATACACCCTTTTGCATCTTTGGCCCATCTAGTTAATGTCATTATCGGTATTATAAGAGCTATTTTTCTAGAAAAAGAGGTGCCGGAACTCACCACGAACACTTCCCTGGTTTCTTTTAGAGTGGCAGTGTTGCCCACCTGAGAATTCTGATTGAAAAAAGCCCTGATTATAAAGTATGAAAAGGTACCCAGAGCCAGGGCTCTTAGGATACAGTCTGAATTTTGCCATTCGGATTAGAATCCTGCTGAGAATCTTGCTCTCCCTGCCCCGGCCTTTTGAAATAATGCCCTTGGGTGACGACAGCTGACACTGCTGCTTATGTCAGTGCTTGGACTGAGGTTGCGTTACTGTGCTGAGAAAACATCGCCTCCTCAGACCAGCGCTGGGACATTTATATGTGAACATAGGAAACTGCCTCATACTGAGTCAGATCATGGCTCCATCTACCTCAGTGCTGGCTACACTGATTGGCAGCCGTGCCCCAGGGTCTCTCCTAGCCCTACCTGGGGATTCTGAGTTTTGATCCTGCAACCTTCTGCATGCAAAGCGGATGCTCTGGCACTGAGCTGTGGCCCTTCCCCTATGCTGGGACCCTCAGTGCTGGAGCTGCAAGGATTCGGCCCACTGGTTTTACCTCTGCAATCTTGAAAACGGAACTGTGTGAGAACCTGAAACATAAAAAACAAAACCCGCTACATGTTCCCTTTGTTTATAACCCAGTGCACATTTTTGATATACGGCTAGGGTTAAGAATCCTTCCCTGATAACACAATGGCTGTCTCTCAATCTGCCCAGTTTTTCCAATGTCTCTAGGGCACAGAGGTCGGGCTGAAAAATCTTTCCGTGACATGATGGCATTACCAGTTTCTCCCCCCCCCATCATTTCCTAGTGGGAGGAGCGCACTCCTACACAGCACATTTCCTCTGTGTTGTGGTCCTCACGAGGCAGAGAGCTGCACTTCTAAATGGTTTCTTGTGTAAGCTCTTTCATGCTTCTCGCCTTGGAGCCTTCTTTTAGATTCTGAGCCAAGAGGTCAGGAAATGCTCGGCGCTTCGGCTTCTCTTTCTGTATATGTTTCTATGTGGTTCTCCACAGATCCATGGAACACATTCCCGTCTCTCTCCCTCTCTCTCTCTCTCTTTCTTTTTCTCCCTTCCTCACACTAATTTTTTGGCTCAGAATATTCTCGACTTTCATTGTTTGCATGTGGAAAAATGAAAACTTGATAAACGGGAGGATCTTTCTCTTCACATTTTTAGCCCCTTTTCCAAAGTATCCCCGCTCTGCGCACTGTCTCTCAATCCAACACTTTAAAAAGGAAAACCGAGGGGGGGGGGCCGAAAGCTTCTTCCTGGGTTTACACATATACTTTGAAAAATTATTCTGCTGATGGAATCGGCAAGCTTTCATGACTTTTAGGTTTGGCCAAGCTGTTAATGCATTTATTGCTTTTGGCATCAGGTGACTGGAATGGTTAGTTGCTTTGAATTCCCTCCCTCCCCTCCCCATCACTTTCTCTTTCTCCCACTCTCTTTAAAAGATCACTGTTTTTCCTCCCCTTTGCAATTCCCTTTCCTTGCTAATAGCACAGAGTGACAGCCACTGATTAGAGAAGCTTCAGGAAAGGCCACTCAGAACCTGGCAGTCACAGGCATCACATCAAAACGAAGACAGGCGCACACTCTCAAGATCCTTTCTCCGGGTGGCGGGCTGTTACCCCTCCCCATGCTTTCCGGATGAAATTCACCTTTCTTTTCTCACTCCCTGACCTTGAGATTTCAGTAAAGAGCTTGAGAAATAATTTCCCCACCTTAACATCTCAGTTCAGCTTCTCCCCTACCCACCCTGGTTCAGCTGCAGCTTATTTGATAAGAATCAATACAATGCTATAGTTCTACAAAAGGGTGTACACCAGGCACAGACATTGTAGAAGCGGTCTTTGGCGTAGTCCTCACTGAGGCCATAAATTGGTGCCTGGGCTGTACCACTTTGGACCGCAGCTGGGTTTGGCTCATTGGACTGACAATATACAAAAACACACACACACAAAAACCACCCCTCCACATAGAAAATTAGTGTGGCACATATAATGTTATGGCCAAAAGCCTTCTCCCCGAAATCTAGTTTTCTGTGTTGAGGGATTTTGAGAAGCACTCATTCATTAGAGCTGGCATCCCCAAACTTCGGCCCTCCAGATGTTTTGGACTACAATTCCCATCTTCTCCGACCATTGGTCCTGTTAGCTAGGGATCATGGGAGTTGTAGGCCAAAACATCTGGAGGGGCGCAGTTTGGGGATGCCTGCGTTAGAGACTCCAACTACAACGATACAATCCAGAACACAGGTTAACTGCCTCTGTGAGAACTAGGCCTCTGAAGGCACAGAGAGACTTGGGTGTTGGGTTATATCCACACCATATGTTTAAAGTACTCCTGCATACCCTCCAAGTGTACTGTTTTTCTAGGGACGGTCCCAGAATTAGGAAAGCCATCCTGGCTTCTGATTGAATCCCCCCCCCTCCCAGCGCTGCAGCCGCTGCACTCAGGGAGGAGGATGAGCCAGTACTTGTCCCGAGTGACAACGGTGGTGGTTGCAGGTGCTATGAGAGAGCATCCCGTTGCCTCCCCATGGTCACCGCTGCCGGCCTCCTCCCTTGGGCAGCTCATAGCAGATTCTGGAGAGCAGGTGAGGAGGAGGAGAGGCTGCCACCAGAAAACCCAGTCCTGCATGATGCACCAGCTCTGAGGGGCAGGCAGAGGGCAGGGCCGCCCTGGGCGGGAAGACAGGGGGAGCGGAGCGCAAGGAATTTAGATTTTTTTTTGTGCATCCGTGTCTAATCTTTTCCCTTTCCAAAATTTATTATTGGCGTGTGTTTTTCTTTGTGTAAATCTACCAAAACTGGGAATTGTAGCTCTGTGAGAGATAAACTACAGTTCCCAGGATTTTGTGGGGGAAATATAAATGTGCTATGAACGTATGTTGTGGGTGTGACCTTAGAAGTAAATGTGAAATCCAAAGCAAGTTCCAGTCCCAAGGTTCTTCCTAACTTTGAAGTTATACTACGTACCCTAGAATCCAAATGAAACCCCCCTCCTTTGCTTCCCTGTATCTTCCACTGAGGTCTTGTTGCAAGGAGCACCTTTCAAGCTGCGTGTTTGTGTCTTCCCCTCCCTGTTCCTCCCCAAATGTAAAACCTGTGTTTGGATTTTTAGCCACCTGGTTATGCTTAGTTCCTTATTTAAAAATAGTTCTCCAAAATAGATTCAGACATTACACTGTTAAAAACAATTTTCGCTCTAGGTATTGAATGTCATACTGGGTTTGTAGTAATAACTGATAGATATCTTGAATAATCTTCAGTTTGGACTGCGACTACAAAGCTCTGTCAATCATTGGGTTTAACCTTAAACACAGATGATTTGAATTCACATTAGCAGCATGAGGAAGCCAAGAAAATGGAAGGGTGCTGTTTGCAGAAAAGATGATAGGGTTACCTCTGCTGCTAGCTTTTCCTGCTACTTGCCTGAGATACTAAATCAAGGTGAAGTTTATGGGGGAAAAACCCAAGAAGTGGGGGGTTCTAATGCCTCATTCCTGCTGGGATTTTCCTATTATAAATCTGCTGTCAGAAATGAGTGTTTCGCTTGTGGCTTAATTTTATGCAGGCCCAAACACCTTGGCTCAACACGTTCTGCCAGAGACCGTCTTGACTGTCTTAATGCGTCGGACTCCTCATTAGCTGCGACACGGGAAGAAGGAAATGGTACACACACTCTTTTGTCGCTGCCCATTGCTTCACGAGCAGCCCAATGCAAACTGAAGGAGGACGTAAATTTGCAAGGTGGCATGCGCGCAGCAGTGAACATTGAAAGAGCATTACTCGCATGAATTAGCCAACTCAGATCCCCCCCTCCTGTTTTGAGCTGAAAGTTCTCAAAGGCTCGGCACTAACGTTTACTGAAACTAAAGCATCTTGCTGAAACCATTCAAAGGACAGTGTACCTATTGATTTCTCTCTCTCTCTCTCTCTCTCTCTCTCTCTCTCTCTCTCTCTCTCTCTCTCTCTCTCTCTCTCTCTCTCTCCAAGGCTACTCCGTTACACACAAATCTCAAACAGAAGCTGCGCTCGTATTTCCTAGAGTTATAGAGACACTCTATATTCATGGGCTGAATCGGACAGCCTCCTTTTGCACTGTGCTTGTTGCTTTGTTGTGCGACTTTGAGATCACCATTCCTTCTCTATGAGTCAGTTCCAAGAGAAATGCTTCCAGACTCCAGTGCTAAATGCTAGCGGGCAGGAACATATTCATGTACTACAAAGCAGTCATACAAGCTCAGGGCCTGTCGGATGCTTAGTCTAAACTGTGAGGTGCAAGAGACCTCGAAGCCATGCCCTCTGCCCTGGGAGCTTCCACCCTTTGACTCAGATGACTGTGAGAGCTGTCCACAGCTCTGGGAAGGGCACTACACAAATGCTCAAAAGCATCCCCATCAGCATTCCCGGGTCTGCTGCCCTAAGATACATCAGTTTGCACAACTGATTCTTTAAGTGGGGAAAAGCTTCAATCGCCAAGCCGTGTGTCCCAAGTTGTCTGGAAAAGCAAGGGCGAGCACGACTCAGCGTGGATCAGGATCCAAGCAGAAATCGCCTGATAAATAGCCAGCTTCCCTATATTCTCTATTTGTATTGTCCCCTGTGTTGATTTTGTGACAACAGCTATGGGGATATGTGAACGAATGGTATGGTGATTGGTGGAGTTGGAAACATGACAAAATATTGTATGATCCTAAAGCTGATGAGTTTTGGCATCTCTTATTCTGGGTTTAAAACTTGGGCCGTTGAAAACCGCCCAGCTGGCTCTAGGAAGCATTTGGCCTGACAACAGTCCTCCATCTTTGTGTTCCGCTAATTGGCACGTGCTGATTGGCATTGCAACGAAAGGCACTTGGGCACTGAGCTGATTGGCCGTCAAATACATCTGGAAGGAGTTTGAGAAAATGCTACATCTTGGAGTACAGGGTTACAATGATGTGAGACTTCTCAGGTTTGTGTAAGTCCAGGCATGCAGGGCTGTTGTTCAGTGGTAGTGCATCTGCTTTGCATGCAGAAGGTCCCAGATTCAATCCCTGGCATATCCAGGTAGGGCTGGGAGAGACTGTCTTGCCTGAAATCATGGAGAGCTGCTGCCGGTCAGTATAGACAATTCTGAACTAGATGGACAAATATTCTGACTCAGTATAAAGCAGCATCCATTGTTCCTAGAAGCACGT
The DNA here is from genome assembly GCF_963506605.1 of Zootoca vivipara. NCBI lineage: Eukaryota > Metazoa > Chordata > Lepidosauria > Squamata > Lacertidae > Zootoca > Zootoca vivipara. Next base: position 31,299,113 of record NC_083287.1, on the reverse strand, counting down.
GGGGGCGATTAGTGCAAGGCTGGAGTCTCTGCAGTGCTTGGTCCTGATGTGGTTTCATAGCAACACATATTCAGCATTATAGAAATGGCATGTTGCTCAGCCCTAGTGCCTCACCAATACTCAAGTCTCAGTGAATGCTGAGCAAGTAATGTGAAGTGCCTAACCTTGAGGTTTTATTACAATCAAGTGACATAAATGCTGTGAAATAATATGAATACTAATAAATAACCGTGGACCTCTAATGAAGGGTCAGGAAATGCTGACAACATTCTGATGCACTGATATGCATAACTGCAGCCCCATTAAAAAGAACTTTCTAGGCTGGTGGCTGATGACTCCTGAGCAGGTGGAAGTATAGGAGGGCTTCCTGGTTCTGGAAGGCTTCCTGTTTCTTTGGTCAAGCAACCAGGTATATCTGAGTTTCTTAATAAAGACAACCTGTGCCCGATCAGCTTGAATAGGTTTATTTGCATTTTCAGCTCAGGGATTTAATAAACACTTTAAAAACATTTCTACAAGAAAGGTATATGGCTGGTCTAGACTGGCGATAGCAAAGGATGCTGAATGCAGAGACTCTTGCTGCAACCAAGGAAAATTCACTTGGGTCAAGGAAAATTAGTTTCTGGGATTAGACAGATGCCTTCCATAACAAATACAGACTGCCCTCCATGTTTAATTAATAGGAAAATAATTATATTGCAGCATTATCCCAAACGGAATAGTTGGACCAGTACAACAACTTGTAGCCAGGGAGGCCGTGAAGATGGCTTTGCCAGCCCCAGGGCATCATGAGATGCCAGAAGAAAAAATCATAAACAAAACGTTCAGAGGCATTTCCCTTTGCCATTTGGCTGCGATACTCCATCATTTGTCACAAAATGGAAAAATAAGACCTGCCTTTCTAGGGCAGTGGCTGAGTGCAATGAAAACAACGCTGACTTGCAAACACAAAATCAGCGCTCAGTGGTGAAGCTAAAAAACCAAGAGATGGAAATGAGAAATACTACACCAGGAGGCCTGAGAATCCACAAGCCAGAAATAGCACATACGGTAACCTTTAGAGAGTAATGTTTAGCAAATTTAACTTTGTGAGAGACTTAACAAGGCAACACATGGCAAATGTTTCAGTAAACTGTTTGCAAATAGACTGGCTTGTTTTGCACTCTGCATCAAGAGATCCCAAATATTGCATTGAGGAAAAATTCTGCACTCAGAGGAAATTGTGGAAATTTATAAACTATATGTAAACATGGTTTGGGGGTTTGTTTGTTTGTTTTGTTTTTTGCATAAATATGTTCCACCTTACAACTTCATTCTGAAGTACTTGGGTTTTTTTTTACAGGCTTTGGTGCCAGATAGGGTTGGGGAAGAAAGTGGTTTCAGTTCACATTCAAAGGGAAACTTACCTTATTTGCACTTTCCAAAATGGTATGTGAAGCGAAACACAGCCTCCCTTCGAAATGTGCACTTCTTTGAATCTAACCCTGTGATGTGTGCGAAAACACATATACTAGGGTAAGGTGTGCGTAAGAATGAGCTATCCCTCTGCTTAAAGCTCTGGATCGCATCTAGATTTAGTTTTACTTAGAATAAATCCACGGAAATCATTGGAACTTCAGTTAATCACGATAAGTCCCATTGATTTCAGTGGATCTACTCTAAGCATGTCTACAACTGCAATCCTACCTCTCCTTACTAGAAGTAAGCCCCACTGAAATTCAGTGGGATTTACTACTGGGAAGACATCATTAGAATTGCACTGTTAGTCTAGATCCAGCCATATATATTCTTAACTGTTTCCTGACTTTCCCCCAGAGTACACCTGACATAGCACTGCTCCAAGAGCATTACGGGAACTGTGGGGGTCTGTTATTTACATGTCCCATTTTATCACTGAGGGTAGCGTAGAGGGGCATCGTATATGTGCCAGCCTGAATTTTGTGCGGATAAAAATAGCACCGTGTCTCAGGTCAAGCAAGATGATGAAGGTCTTTAGAATGGGTTTGTTGGGCACCAGATGGGTTTAACTTGGGGACCAAAATGAGATTCCAGGCTGCACCAAGCTGGAGGCTTCTATGAGGCCTGTATTTATCTTGAAGATGGAGACCCAGTGAAGTGTAGTGGTTAGGGTTGCCAGACTCAACAGAGGACAGGACTTCTGTGCCTTTAATTGCCCTGCTCTCTTTTGAGTTTGGAAACCTTAAAGAGAAACCAGCAGACCCTTTGCTTGGAAATTAAACAAAGGGTCTGCTGGTTTCTCTTTAAGGTTTCCAGACTCAAAAGAGAGCAGGGCAATTAAAGGCACAGAAGTCCTGTCCTCTATTGAGTCTGGCAACCCTAGTAGTGGTTAGGCTGTTAAACCAGGACTTGGGAGACCAGGGTTCAAATTCCCATTCAGCCATGAAGCTCATCAGGTGACCTTAAGCCAGTCACACTCTCCTGGCCTAACCTACTTCACAGGGTTGTTGTGAGGATAAAATTGGGGGGGGGGGCGATGACTGAATATGCCACCTTGAGCTTTATGGAGGAAATGTTGGATATAATTGTAATAATGATTAAATGAAAAACCTCCCAAAATACACTTGCTTTTGTGGAAGCTAAGAGGCACCCATTTTCTTCCTTCCCACTTCTATCCTTTGCAAAAGCCACTCTCTGCTAACTTTCCACAGCTTCTTGGTCTTAGAGCATGTAGCCTACTCCATTTTTTATCCTCCTAACCCACCAAACACAGCCCTAATTCATAGCACAAGATCCATAGTTTGCTTCGATTTACTAACATACCATTGTTTTAAAGGTGTGTTATTAATAGGGGAGGGGGATCATTTGTAATTATACAGAGTGAAACATGGTGCTGTCAGTCTAATTCAGCATGGCTCTTGATACATAAAACCATACACAGGAGTTATGATCTCTTAACTAGCCTCAGAGGTGCAAATCCAAGGAGGTGTAAATCTCAAACTCCAGGGAGCAGCAGATGCCATAGCTGTTGAGCTGGTAGTGCATATATCAGCAATGAGGGGGGTCTGCTTTACATAAATCTTAGACGAATATTTAGCCGCTTAGTAAACTGGTTGAACAGCGAGAGCGCAACTACATAAAAACCAAAACCACATGTCCCAATGAAAATACTTTTTTATTTTTAACGGTGGGGTTGGGGAGGGGGAAATAACTGTAGCTCATGGTATGCAAATCACCAGAAGCAGCAAGAAAACTGTTTTCAAGGAATTTAGAAGATGGATGTAATTTTGATAATTAATGTTTCCCCCCCCCCTTATGTTCTCATTTTTCTCCTGTAGTGTAACTGAATTGGAAGAGGGCATTTTAGTGCTGAAGTGATACTTATCTCAAATGTTAGGTTGGTGGGGACACAGTTAAGATTCAGATATAGTAAGTGGATTAAGGCAGCTCTACATTTTATGCCTTATGGGAAACCATTGTGATGCCATTTTGTTGTTGAAACAGGAAGCTGAACGGCGGACACATGTAACTGAGAACCTATGCATTTTCCATGGAGGAACTTGATTGTCTGGTAGCTCGCTAACATGTGGATGCTACATCCATGTCTTTTGTTCACACTTTACAGTGGTACCTCTACTTACGAATAACTCTACTTACGAATGTTTATACTTACGAACGGAGCTCCGTCCGCCATCTTGGATGCGGTTTAGATAGGATTTTTTCTACTTACGAATTTTTAGATAGGGTTGCTTCGACTTGCGTATTTTTTCTCCCAATGCATTCCTATGGGATTCGACTTACATCTTTTTTTGACTTACGAATGTGCGTTCGGAACGCATTAAATTCGTAAGTAGAGGTACCACTGTATATGGTAGTAAGAGCAGCTGGTATGGTGGGTTGGTGCTGTGGAGCCACCCTCCTGACACTGGCGTCACTGCCACTTACCTGGATGGGGAAGGAGATGGCAAGGCTGGGGCTAAGTTGACTTGACTGGTGTGTGCAGCCCTGACCTTGCTAACATCCTGTCCCATCCAGGTAAGGACACTGTATTAGCCACTTCCATATGGTAATGAAGTGTCATTATAATACCAGTATACCCATGATCAGTGTCAAGCCTAATTTGGCCAAGTTTGCATGTAATACGAAAACAAACCATGGCTTAGGACAAAGGAGCAATCGTGAGTTTCCAGAACAAAGAGCTTAGGAGGCCCATTGTTGATTTGTGTGAGTTCTATGAAATGCGTGTGAAATAATAGGAGCGGTTATAGGGTTATAGAATCACAGAACTGTAGATTTGTGGAGTTGGAAGGGATCCCAAGGGTGATCTAGTCCAGCCCTCTGCAATGCAGGAATCTAAAACATCCATGACAGATCTAGATCTAGAAATCTTTGTGGGTAAATCCCAACATATTGCAGTAGATTGCACTGGAATAAGCTGCAACTTCTAAAGGTTGGTGGCAATTTAGAAAGCAGTATAGGAAGTTGGTTTCTTCTTTTAGAGATGAAAAAATAAATCCATCCCTTTGAAGTAAAAGGCAGACAGGTCACTTAGAAGGATGTCTAGCATGTAGTTTAAATAGGAGCATTGTTCTGGCCACCAGGGACTCTCCCCATTTTGAACTGAAACATATTAAGGATTACTTAAAGCCAACTGATGGATAGTATATGCAGATATGGGAGACTCTTGGTAATGACTCAAAATCAAGTTATAAAAGAAGGTCTATTACCAATGCACACAAATATGCTTCATTTATGAGATCCAGTCCCCATGGAAAATCACAGCAGGGAGAGAAATGGTTCACGTGCCATGAAATATATATGCATTTCAGACCTTCAACAAATTAGATAGAACAATGGTCACAAGTTTGCTAACTTGAAAAAGCCAATCACATTTGATAAATGATTGCCAAGCAAGTAGATGGAAATGACTTTGGAACCCCCCCCCCCAAAAAAAACCCCGAACAGATTGTGTACAAACTATACATCAAAATCAACTCAGAATTTCCTCTTGCAAACCTGCTTGGAAATAAGTTCTAATGAACCAGAAGACTTTCTGTCAGATAAAGGAGAGGAAACTAAAGTAACTTGCACACTGAAAAGTACTAATATTATTATTAATGTTGTTATTAATAGCAATATCCTCATTTTCAGTATGCAAACTACTTTATTTGACATCCTATCATACGATGTTGCTACAGACTGATAGGCCAATGGATGTGAATACGGTGAGGTTAACAGCCTTCCATGGCCCTTCCCTTCCATACACACATGTTCTGGATATTTATGAAAAGTCAGGCCTGATTCTTGTGTTAACTGGTCACATGGTTGATACCTGCAGCTCAGTGCTAACCTACCAGTATGCATTCGCTGCTTGCGTGAATTTCCTGCTTTTATAGCTACTATCTACAATACTGCCATGCATGCACGTGCACTGTGCGAATCAGAGCTCAAGAAGGCGCTGGATTATATATGAACATATGATGTTGCTGGCTGCAGAATCAGAGTTTTGGTCCATCTGCACCAGTACTCTCTCTACTTAGGCAGGGAGAGAATTTTCAAGTTCTCAGAGTCCACCCTTCCAGTAGACCAGGCATAGGCAAACTCGGCCCTCCAGATGTTTTGGGACTACACCTCCCATCATCCCTAGCTAACAGGACCATTGGTCAGGGATGATGGGAATTGTAGTCTCAAAACATTTGGAGGGCCGAGTTTGCCTATGCCTGCAGTAGACTTTCCATTTGTGATTGTTTTGAACTGGGCACTTCAGGGCATTGTTTTGAACCTGGCATCTCCCACATGGAAAGCAGTCCTACTCGCCTCCCAAGCTGTGCCCTATGGGTGCTTCTAGCTGGCCGGTTTGATTTCTGTGGCTTTTTCTCATTTTGGGTGCTTTTCATCACCCTCATGGAGCTGCACATTGACCTGGATGTTCAGGCGCTTTGTAGCTTAAGGCAAACACACCGCGACACAAAATGACAGGAAAAGGAAGACTCCATGAGTGGGGTTTGGGAGAAGGAGAAGCAAGAGTGGAGAGATTTGCATAGGTCAAGAAAGGCCAGTGAAACATCTGTTAGTGGTAGCTGACATGTGTCAATTTTCAGCGCTCATTAAATTCGTATTAATGCTGAACTGTTCTTAAAGCTCCCACATGCATCTCATGGCTGCCGCGTTCTCCAAATCGAGTGGTGATGACTTTTCAGAACTGTGCCATGCCTGTTTGCTTGCCAGTGGCATCTGACCTGGGGGTCAGGATTCTATTTAACCCTTCCTTGTAGGTCAAAAGACAAATTAATCTGGTGAGAATTGAATTGGAAATGAGGTGTTTAAATAACAGGTGTCCAATTAGTAGGGTAGCTGCCAAGCTGAAACGCGTATGCCTTTCTTTCCCCCCGCTGCTCCGCTTTGCTGGCTGCAAAGATGCCTCTGGGGAGAAAAAGTCAAGCTTAAGTCATCTAAGATGGAAAGTTGCTGCAGGGAATAGAACGGAACAGGTGACTAGCTCAAGAATATCTTGCAGATTTTTGGCAGCCAACGTCTCTCATGCTTCTGCTTCAGCATATTTGCAAGCTATTTTTCTGGACTTTGGTGGGCAAATAACCGAACAAATGCAAGGACTACACTTACCTCCTGAAAGCCTAGAAGCACCCAAGAGCTCACACACAGAATTAATGAACTAACCCAATGCACGTCCGCTCCAAATCAGATCATGCGTAGTTCATGGGAGTTTACTCCTTAAGTAAGTAGGATTGTGGCCTTAGGGTTATTTTCTTTGAACAGCAGACCACCATGCCGGCACACATCACAAACGGATTTTCTAACTTTGCAGAGCTTCAAAAATAATTTGCTGTGATGTGGCCTGGTGGGCTGTTGTTTGAGCAGTGTGACTCCAGAGACTCAAGTGGACATGAACAGGTAATTGTATAAGACACTCCAGAGTTTTTCATAGGACTCTTTTTTCCTTTAGAGTTGGCTCACTCTTGAGAATTCCATCGTCCTGCCCAAGCCATTGCATTTCTTTATCTTCCCCATTGTAGTCCCATTCCCCCGCCCCCAGTGCCGGTTTGCAGCCATTTTCAAGTGTGCAGTGCAAGTGAACCGATTATAGTCTCACCTGATTAAGAGGTGTGGCTTTTACAGTGTATGGAAGGGTTCCATTGCTTACATTACTTTCCAATGTGTAGGTGCTGCTGGTAACCAAGAGGAGGAGAGGGAGGCAGCAGGGAGGTTGGCACAGTGTGGGTGCAGCAGCTGAGCCAATCATATGCTCCTACCACTGCACTTGCACTGCACTGACCTTCCTGCCACCTCCCCTGCTTTCGGTTATTGACACTGACCTCCATGTTGGGAAGCCATGTAAAACAATGCAACTTCACCCTGCCAGTCACTGCTGTCACTGAGTAAGGCTCGGTGATAGCACATTTGCATGGTTTCACTAAGCCTGTCCCATCCCTTTTCCTGATAAAATCTATTTGAAAACAAGTTCTATTTTAATGCATATTTTGAAGTATATCTAACAAACGATTCCATTAAAAACAGCAAGCTTAAAACATACAATCCGAATCTCAATAGGACAGCCGGCTAATAAAATTTAGCAAAACACCAACAGAAACCCCAGCAACAGCTTATGCAAGAAAAACTTCCAATTAAAAGCCAAAATGGGTTTTTAAAACGTTCTTAAAAGCACGAACCAAAGGAGGGAGCCATTTCTCTGTTTAAAAGGAATTTCATAGGGTAGGAAACACCACTGAGAAGTCCCTATTCGAGATAAAAAGCAGGAAAAAAACAGATAAATGAAATTTTAACAAGTGATACTTGTAGTCAAAGAGTTGTGAAGAAAAGAACTATCTACATTTTCTGCAGAATCAAATAATGCTACACTTTTGCTGTTGCTTGTCCATTTGTCTATTGCACAAAAGTGGCATTGAAGAAAATCTTGGCATATCCTGGAATTCTTTTTTTTTCTTCACAATTTCTCCTCCTTTATTTTCTCTTTCTCTTTAGAGGATGAAGATGATGAAGAATTGGTTGAACCAAAAGCACAGAATGACTCTGAGATAGAAACTCAAGAAAAGAAGCAAGACGTGAAGGAAGGTATGTGGATGTAGACATGATTGAAGCATCTACCAAAGACTGCCACGCACAGTGTGCTAATACACGCCAAAGTTAACAGTAGGTGATGTGGAAATTATGGTTTTCTAGGATTTTCTTTTAACATTGGTATTGCATTGCTTGTGACCTCTGCAGACCCTTAGGGCTCTTATATCTAAGAATAGATGTACAGTCCAACCCTAAATATTTTTAGTTCAGCTAGATTTCTTTCCTAGTACACATGTTTAGGGTTGCAGCCAAAGAACAGTTACAGGAACGCAGTCTTGATGCATTTTTACTTGGACAGAAGTCAAGAGAGCCTGTGCAGAGTAGCGGTTAGTGTCAGATTAGGACTGAGAAGAGCCAGGTTTGAATCCCCTTTCAGCCATGAAGCTCACTGAGTGGTCCTAGACCAGTCATTCTCCCTCAACCTAGCCTTTCTCACAGGGTTCTTGGGAGGGTAAAATTGAAAGGAGGGGGAGAGAGAGCATCAGCTCTTTGGAGTAAAGACGGCATATAGATGTAATCAACATAGACATTGTTTTACTGAGTTCAGTAGGACTGACTCTCAAGGGTTCCCCAGTGGCGGTGAATTAGACATAGGGAGGTCAGCTAAGCAGGGCAGCCCCCCTGTGTCATCCAGTTGTTTCCCCCCCATGTATATGTTGGGGGGGGGCTGAATAGCTACAATAGAGAGCCTGTCCTCCTTGAGAAGGCTCTCCATGTAATTAAGAACCCTAGAAGATCATGGTTCGAAATCTTAAGGGATTCCTATTTGAGAGGGGGAGGGGTGAGCTTCAGGAATGGAGAACATGTGGCAGGGGGGTATCCCAATGGACTCACCTCCTTCCCCTCCCCCTCGCACAAGGGTAGGTGGAAAGAATGAGTGAACAGGGCTCAGGGTACATTGGTGACGGGAGATGGTTTGTAGTTCAGTAGGGTGCATGTTTGGCGTATAGATATCAGGCAGTTTCCTGCGTTCCCTATTTTGGCCTTTACCAGGGGCACTGGTGAAATCCATCCATCTAAACCGACATTTAGCAAATTTTGCCCAGTTCGGTGCATGCCTTTGTTACCAGCAGGCTAAGCAAGCAGGCTTAGGAAGCAGCAAGAACAATGCCATTGAATACAGTATCCGGCGTTCAATTTTGGTTGAGATCTGTGTCATGTTTCCTCCCATTGCCACATAAAAGCAGCCCTAATTTGGATATCTCTGGAAAGCGACATTGTGGATTATGCGCGAATACTTTTAAGAGCCAAACTAAATAGACTCCTGAAAGATATATATTTATTTTAGCGGGCTTTTTTCGCATGCTTGCAAGCGCGCCCTTTGTATACTTTCGTTGTTGAATTTGAAGGAGAGCCATAACTAACACCAACTCCTTCTTTGTTATAGTTTAGTCTAGGAGAAGTACTTCATGTTGCCACTGGCTCCTCTTCTTGTCTAGTCAAGCCAGGTTTGAGGCAGAGGGTAGCTGGATAGGGTGGTTTTTTCGGGTTTTCGATAGTAACAGTTTTTGAGGAACTCAAACCACAGAATTCTGAAGGAAGCACGGTTGTTGACTCAGATACGATGGCACTTTGCGAGAGAGTTAATATCATGGGAGCAGAAGGGAGGGAGAATGAATTGAGACTGACAGCATAAACACATAAAAGGTACTTTTGTCATTCTGAAGAGAGAGATAAAGCGCCAAATGTCCACTAATTGCAGCACTCCTAATGAATTGATTGCAAATTAAAATAGAACCATTTGCGGCTTCTGTTATGAAGGCCTGAGCTCATTTTCATATGAGTCAGCAACCATTAAAAAAGGTAGACGGGTTGTAGCTCAGTGACAGAGCATCTTCTTTGCATGCAGAAAGTCGCAGGTTCAATCCCTGGCGTCTCCAGGTAGGTCTGGGGAAGGCTTCTGTCTGAAACCCGGGGAAACTGCTGCCAATCATTGTACACGCTGAGTTTGAGGCATCAGTGGCCTGACTTAAGTACAGTGGTACCTCTACTTACGAATTTAATGCGTTCCGAACACACATTTGTAAGTCAAAAAAAATTGTAAGTCGAATCCTTTAGGAATGCATTGGGAGAAAAAATTCGTAAGTAGAAAAAATCCTATCTAAACCGCATCCAAGATGGCGGACAGAGCTCCATTTGTAAGTAGAAAAATTCATAAGTAGAGGTACCACTGTATAAGGCAGCTTCCTGTGTTTCTCTGAGCATGTGCAGGGTGCCTTTCCTTCAAGACTAAGCAACTTTGGCTCTGGAACTATTGGAATTACTGCATAGGCCAAGCCACACAATTTTAGAAGCAACCAGCTCCCCCCCCCCCTGCTCACATTAACTCAGAAGTCAGTTTCAAAGAGTTCAAGGGAGCTTAACCCCCAGGTAAGTGAATAGGACAGCAGCCTGATCATGTGAAATAACCAAGAGAAAATACCAATACAGGAGTCTTCCTTACGAAGGTTTCCATTTTTCTCTGCTCTCGTTTTTATCGCATAATCACATTTGCTTCCCTCATACAATCCCTTCCTTTTCCGACTTTGTAACCCTCATGCGTGCTTCATGGAAGTGATTAAAAACATGTTAGAGGCAAAACAGGAATTTAGACTAACATTTCCTGTTGGTACTGGGTTCTGCAATGCTTATTCAGAATTAAGGGCTTTCCTGCAAATTAGTATATAATGGGTTAAATGCATGTTTATGTTGGCATAAAGTCCTCTGGTTTCTTTTCTTTTCTTTTTTATGCAAAGCAAGAGACACTATTCCACCCCCCCAAACCCCCCAACTTTTAAAGAATCCTTAATAGATATTATAGCGGCGCCATTCACACTTCTGTATAGCAGTTGAAGCCTGTGTCAGCACTTCTATTATGAATCTTGTTTTTGAAGGATTTTATAACCCAGCCATAAAAATTTGCTCTGGGCTAAAAACTGGTTATAGCTCATGGAGCCGAAGTTTTCTTTGTTTTTTCTTAAAAGAACCTTGGATTGTTCAAGTCACACCAGCATCTCGTTTTAAGAAGCAATGTGAATAAAAATGTTATGTATATGTGCAACTTAAAAAAAGAGCAGAGTTTGTTTTCCTAGAAAACCAAATATTAATTAGGAACACCATGTAACTTGTTAGCCCATCCTGCCACACTGTTGCTCTAATATATCCCATACCATTGAATCCTCAATCTACATTTAATTTTAGCAAAGTGAGCAGGACTTTTAATATTTCTGGTTGATCTGCTTGAACACTTCCGGTTGATTGTGGATGAGGGTCCTGACTCAACATTTAGTACCCAAACCTGGCAGTACAAGGTGGGTGGAGTTGATCTGACTCAGCTCTGCTCAGCTGGGTATTTGATGCAGGACCAGTCCAACCTGGAAGGTTGGGGCAGAAGTCACCATTACCCCTAGGAATCCTATCTCCTTTACCTTTTTGCTCCAGTGCAAGACTTGGGGAATTGTACCCAACCTTGGACCAGAAAGGCAGATGCTGCTTGCTGGTATACCACTCAACCTGCTGCCCAGGGACATCCTTACACGAGGTGGTAGAGGCAGTCTCAGGCATGATGTTGGAGGATCCCAGCACAATCATTCTGGGAGGCTTCAACATTCACGCCAAGGCTACCTTGACTGCACCAACCTGGGACTTCACAACCACCATGGCACTATTACTGGACAGGGAGAGCCTTGCCCTGCTAATTCATGGTAACCTCTAGACTGGACTATTGTAATGCACTCTGCATGGGGCTGCCCCCGAGGCTGTTCAGGAAGCAGCAGCCAGTGCAGAATGTGGCAGACATGTTTCTTTTAGGGTGACCTACTGCAAACATAGGAGGGACGCGGGTGGCGCTGTGGGTTAAACCACAGAGCCTAGGGCTTGCCGATCAGAAGGTTGACGGTTCGAATCCCTGCGACGGGGTGAGCTCCCGTTGCTTGGTCCCAGCTCCTGCCAACCTAGCAGTTCGAAAGCACGTCAAAGTGCAAGTAGATAAATAGGTACCACTCCGGGGGGAAGGTAAACGGTGTTTCCGTGCGCTGCTCTGGTTCGCCAGAAGCGGCTTTGTCATGCTGGCCACATGACTGGGAAGCTGTATGCCGGCTCCCTCGGCCAATAGAGCGAGATGAGCACCGCAACCCCAGAGTCGGTCACGACTGGACCTAATGGTCAGGGGTCCCTTTACCTTTACCTTTCTGCAAACATATATCACCAATCTGGAAATAACTACACTGGCTACCTCCCACTGAGCCTAGTTCAAGGTATTTGCACTGACTGACAAAGCCATATACAGCTTGGGCCTGGATACCTCAAGGATTGCCTTCTCTCATATACCGTGTTTCTCATATTTTAAGGCATCCCTACAAAATAAGGCATGGCAGGATTTTCCTGAGGTGGAAAAATATAAGGCATACCTCGAAAATAAGCCGTACCAGGTGGTGGAAGAAGGTCTGTGGCAAAGAAGGGTTGCTGCTGCCGCGTTAACCCCCGAGACCTGGCTGCAGCCTCAGCGCACAGCGCGTGCAGCCCCAGAACCCGGCTGTAGCCTTTGCGCGCAGCCCCAGGACCCGGCTGCAGCCTCTGCCTGCCGCGCGCGCAGCCCCAGGACCCGGCTGCAGCCTCTGCCTGCCGCGCGCGCAGCCCCAGGACCCGGCTGCAGCCTCTGCCTGTTGCGCGCGCAGCCCCAGGACCCGGCTGCAGCCTCTGCCTGCGGCGCGCGCAGCCCCAGGACCCGGCTGCAGCCTCTGCCTGCCGCGTGCGCAGCCCCAGGACCCGGCTGCAGCTTCTGCCTGCCGCGCGCGCAGCCCCAGGACCCGGCTGCAGCCTCTGCCTGCTGCGCACGCAGCCCCAGGACCCGGCTGCAGCCTCTGCCTGCCGCGCGCGAAGACCCGGTGGGAGCAGGTCTGTGGTCTGTACAGATACCGGTACCGGTACTTATTTTTTAATTAAGACATCCCTTGAAAATAAGCCATGCTGTGTTTTTTTCAGGAAAAAATTAATATAAGACATGACTTATAATATGAGAAACACGGTAGGTCTGCCCATTTGTTAAGATCTACCAGCAGAGTTGGTTTGCCTGTACCATCTTTGGCAACATGACAGGTGGGAGCCTTCTCAGTGGTGGCACCCAAACTTTGGTCTCTCTTCCTCTGTGACATGGCAGCACCATGAGACAGCAGCCCAAGACCTGGTTATTCAGTGGCATCTAATGCCAGCATTCATGTTTTTTTAGTTGGCTAGTTGTGATTTATCCTGCCTTCAAAATAATAATAATTGCACTGTGAATTTTGAAACTGTTTTAGTTGTATCCCACTTTAAAATTGCTGTTGGTTAGAACGCTTCTAAATTAATAAAGAAGAATGGTAGCAAAGTCTCAATGAGTGTACAAAAAGCTACACTCGGTTCTTTGGATCCAAGGCAGTGCATCTTTACCCCTCTTTTTGTTTCATGTAATTATGTATGTTAGGTACAGTTATAACACCTAGACTAACTACAATTTGAGATTTTCAAATATCATGTAAATTCTGGGTTGGCATAGTGCTATCTTGTTCGCTTTTTTTTAAAGGGCAATGTAATAAATGAGTCTTCTGGCTTTCTTTCTCATTTACTTTTTGCTACACTGTCTAAAACAATTATGTTTTTGTGTTTATGTATAGCAGATAGTTCCTTGTGGTTTCTGGCTACATATTGCATGCAGTCATTGCTCCAGTGAAATAAAAGGCTGTTTTGCCAAAGTCTTAAATGGGATCTGGATTTTAACCCATCATATTTTATGCTTCTGTTACAGCCTCTGCACATATTTTAAAAATGGGTGAAGAATTGCAAACTTTCTTCTACCTCCCACCCCAAAGCTAGGTTAAGGCTGCAATCTTGTTCTCATATACTCAGGAGTAAGCACCATTAAACACAATAGAACTTCTTCTGAATAAACATAAGAATCCAAAATAACCACAAGATAGCATCTACTGTAGGTAGGGATAGAGGAGGTATTCTATCCAGTCTGCATTTAAAACCGAATCTATCAAATTTGCACTTCCTGAAATAATATGCAAACAGAAACTTAGCCATCCTTCAAAATTCACACTTGTCTGAATTTTGTGATGCAGTTCTCCAACCAAGCATTGTTTGCATAAATGCATATATTAGGGGAAAGGGTGCCATAAAATGAAGGTATTGGTGGAAGTAACATACAAAACCACACCATATCAGGGAAAGTTACTTTTGTACATTAGTCAAAATTATATATAAAAACATATTTGTTAGGAGAAATTCACATTAAAATGCTGGTGAATTTTCATGAGGATTTCTTAAAAAATTAATAAATCACAAATTGCGGCCAGATGTAAAGAACTGAATTTAAGATTGGAAAAATGAGGAACAAAGAGAACCAAAATTGACAGGTCATTCCATCCCTATCAGTAGGGTCACCTGAATGAGATCCAGGAACCTATGTGGCTCTCCCTTCGCTCCGGACCATTGGCCATACAACACAGTAGAAGGAGGAGAAAAGGAGGGCCAAAATGGCTGTGATCTCCTCTCTTGGTCCGTGTGTATTCACACTAAGCCATGGTTTGACATTGTGCAGGGGCAGGGAAACTTTTTCAAAAGGGGAACCTTTTTCAGCTTGAGGGCCACATTCTCTGTGAGTCCCATATCAGTGGTGGGTAGGGCCAAAACGCAAAAACTGAGTGGAGCAATAGATGTATGAGCAATTTGCTTTGTATAGTAGAATATATTCCACGCAGGCAAGCAAGAAGCTTGATCACAGTTCAGGGCCGTTGGGGAGGGCTTCCAGGAGGGTCAGTCAAGGCTTATAGAGAGGTGGTGCGGCCTAGGGAGAGTCCTGAGGGACCTAGTGGGTTACGTTTGGCCTCCAGGGCTAAGGTTCGCCATCTCTGACTTAAATTTGTCTACCACCCTTCATCCTCAGATCTCAGGGCGATTCACAACATAAAATTACAATATAAAAACCAGAAAATACGTAGTAAAAATAAGAGCAACAACAAACCAAAATGATGTTCCTGAACCTGGTAAAGAAAAGTCTGAGGCAGTTTTTTGTAAGACGAAGATGCCACCTCAGTTCTACAGAACCTTTGTCGTCTAATAAAATCTCCTCTACTTTCTCTTACAAGCTGAAGACTGGAACATTTCTACCATGCCTAAGAACATATTTTTATCCACCCTGACTCTCCATTTTAACATCCATTCTGAGTTCTACTTTGTGATGTTTTAGTTGGCTCTAATAAAGCCATTTAAACCTACAACCCTACTGTTAACTTTTGCGCTCACCCCTCCCCTCCCACGAACCAGTATGGTTACCTGCTATTTTCTTGTGTGCTTAAATTGAAAGGTCTTTTAACACTGCCAGAAAATTGGGCCTAGAAGGCTCCCAGTGGGAATAAGGTTCCATCGTGATGGGGTTTCCCCAAGAACTCCACTCTGTGTACCTTTTTGGAATAGATGCATCTCACAGATGTTCATAGAAAATGATAATCTGGGTAAATCTTGAAAAGCGCTGCCGTCTTGCTGTATGCTGCTTTTCATTTCATTTTATTGGCTTGTAAACTTCTACACAGAAGGCATTTTATTTTATTGCAGCATGGGGAAACATAAGGGACCAGAAAGCAACCCATCATGTTCAATCATCTCAGGAAGTGGTGAGCATAAGAGAAGAAAGTTGTGTGCTCTCGTGAAGTAGGCATGGATCTTTTCCTCTCCAATGACATCTGCTAGAAATAGTATCCCAGATAGGGATCTTTCCCAGCCAAGGATTGAACCTGCAACCTTCTGCATGAAAAGCACTTGCTCTACCCACTGAGCTTCATCCCCCCATGTGTTTTTGGCCCTAAAGATCCTGGCCTAAGGGCCCCTCCAGATGTCCTTTTGATTGAGCATTCATGATGATTTGAGTTCATGGTGTTACTGGAGAAGTTATACGCAATCAAGTTTTCAATACCATTTGTACTTGCAGATGTTTTGGAGCAATCACACTGCTTCATTTGCAACAGGTTTGTGCCCCGTAGTTTCCTGCTTAAATTCTGTAGCTTTCCAAATGGCAAATATTCCACACTTCTTGTTGCACTATAGCACAAGTATGCCCCCCCCCGAAGGCAATAATGCAATTGACACTGGGAAAGCGTCACAGAACAACTGATAAAGCAGAATGATGTGTGGGTGATCCAGTATAAAGCCACCACTAATGCGCTATTATCGTGCCAATGACTTGTTACAGAAAGAGTACACATGCAAAAAACCCAAACGAACCCTACTCTAGAAGGGCCCTATGTCTTCATGGTAAGAAACCTCCTAAATACAGTGAAGTAAAGCATGCCTTTTAATAGGCTGAGAATGTTTTTTAAAAAGCTTTGGTTGAAAATGGTCTCTGTGTTAAAAGAGCACTTCTTTGTGAAATGCCATTTAATGCTTTTCCAAGTTCAGTTTTGCAACATACATCAGTCAAAAACGTTTCCTGAAATCTGAATGTGGGGTTTATTTTATTTTGGATCCTAAGTATTTTCTTTTCTGGAATAATAAATATGCACGATATAGGGTACCTTCTGTATTGAGGCTGCATTCTAAGATTACGCAGCTGTCCATTTAGGGAGGATTCAGAAGTGATTCTTTAGAAGGAAGCAAACCACTCGACCCTACCAATGTTGCTATGATTTTCCTAGGAATATTTCCTTTCTTTCCTGAAGACTTTGTTTAATTCAGTTGGAAATATTTAAATCCTTGTGGGTTTAACGCTGCCAATATGCTTTTGTAAGCTCCTCCCAGGGAACTGACAGAGGAAGAAAAGCAGCAGATTCTCCACTCAGAAGAGTTCCTTATATTTTTTGACCGGACGATACGTGTGATTGAGAGAGCGCTAGCTGAAGATTCTGACATTTTCTTTGACTACGGTGGCAGAGAGGTAGAAGAAAAAGATGGGTCAGTCCTTATTTTATTCTTTTCAACACAATAAAAAGCAAAACAAAAGAAAAACAAAAAAAACCCACAAATAGAGTGGGAGGGAAGAGCCTTTTTCAGCCCTAGGCCCACACATTCCCTCATGGGCAGCCTTCTTGGGGGGAACAATATGCTAGTAGTGGATGCGGCCAGAGACAAAAGTGGGCGTGGTCAAAGACAAAAGTGTACAGTATGCTATTGTCCTGCTGTGCAAAAGCCACAGGTTCCTTCAGACACACATCCACATCTTGCCATCCTTCATCCAGGCAGGCAAGAGGCATTCTCATAATTCAAGAATAGGTTACAGCCAGGCGAAAGCAGTCGGGGAGGGTTCAAAGTAGGGCCTTTGAAGGGCATGGCCTGGGGAGAGTCTTGAAGGTCAGATGGAGAGCCATCAAGGGCTGCATTCGGACTCCAAGCCTGACATTTCCCATTCCCATGGCAGAGTGTCAAACTCCAGTCACTTATACATTTTAAAGACCGATAATTAGATTAAGTGGCATTGTGCAAAGTGAGACCTGTGGTGGGTCCCTTCTTATGTTTGATCCACCATTTTAATTTTCCACAATGCCCTGGAGGACCTGACATTATGAGTTTTCCAGGGCATTGTGGAAAATAAAAATGGAGGCCTGCAGAACCAGCTGCCAAGTGTTGAGAGCCCAGGGAAAGAGTCAGCTGTGGTGGGCACATAGTGGGTCACTGGGGCCTCAGCATCTGCCTTAGCATGCCAGCTGCTGACGCCAAGGCTGGAATTGTAAACCAACCACAACTTTAAGTGTAACTCTCTTTCAAACCCATACAGAGATGTCCAAGCTGGAGCTAACCTTTCCTTTAACCGTCAGTTCTACGATGAGCACTGGTCTAAGCACCGGGTTGTCACTTGTATGGATTGGTCCCTTCAGGTAAGATTTGTGTTTATAAAAGCACACCAACTTTGGATATATATATATAACTTGGCAGAGTCTGAAAATGAAACGAAACAGTGCTACTAGTTCCAAGCTCTTAGACTTGTTTCTTGAACCACTTTCCCCAGTACCACAAATGCTGCATGGCAAGCTGCTGTTTGAGGGAGATTTGTTACATAATAATAATAATAATAATAATAATAATTTTTACTTATACCCCGCCCATCTGGCTGGGTTTCCCCAGCCACTCTGGGCAGCTTCCAATACATTCCAATTCTTCCAATACATTCAAACATCAGTCATTAAAAAACTCGCTAAACAGGGCTGCCTTCAGATGTCGTCTAAACCTCAGATAGTTGTTTATTCCTTTGACATCTGATGGGAGCGTGTTCCACAGGGCAGGAGCCACTACCAAGAAGGCCCTCTGCCTAGTTCCCAGTAACTTTGCTTCTTGCAGTGAGGGAATCGCCAGAAGGCCCTCGGCGCTGGACCTCATGCCGTAAGATTCAACGGCCCAAGATTGGTGGCAAAATAAAACATGTCACTGCACTTGCCACAAGCTCTTGGGCACACCTAAAGTTGCTCTGCAATTTGTATATATACCATGTGACTTTGATAAAGGAACCATGCCTCAGTGGTGGAATACATCCCTTGCATGTGGACGGTTCCAGAGTCAACTCCTGTTATTGTATCTCCAGTTTAAAAAGACTGATAAACTGGGTAGTATGCTATGTGAAAGACCTCTGCCAGGGAGCCACCATCAGTCGAAGGCTCTATCTGCTCTCTACAATTAAAGCAGTATCATACCACTTCAAACAGTCATGGCTTCTCCCAAAGAATCCTGCGCTTTGTTGAGGGTGCTGAGCATTGCTGGGAGATCCTTATTCCCTGCATGAGCTACAATTGTCAGAGTGATCAATTGTTAAATCACTCTGGGAACTCTAGCCCTGTGAAGGGAATACGGGTCTCCTAACAACTCTCTCAGCATCCTTAAGAAGCTACACTTCCCAGGATTCTCTGGGGGAAGCCATGACTGTTCAAATTGCTATTCAAACACATGCCAGGGAAATAAGGTTTGTGGAATCACAGTGAATTAAGGTGCTCTGTCACCCTAGTGCAACAAATCCACTTTTAAAAAGAAACGGACTTTCTGTGGTTAGAAAAGTCATGGGGGAGTGCATTGAAAAGTGTGGGATGAACAAATGAGTAACGGGAAGGTGTATAAACAGCCCACAATCAAACCAGGGTGAATGCAGGATGGATGTTCGTTGTCACATAACCTCCCTGCAAAGAAATTGGAACGAATGCTTCATAGAGACCAGGTATAATCTAACCTCCATGTAAGCTTTGTGCAAGCGTATCAGGATGAATGCTCAATAAATACGTTGTCTGAGCCTCAAACTTGTAGCTTGCTTGAGGAAGATAATGCAAACCTTGGAGTAATATGCTTATGAGATATGACCACAGCTACATTTAAAGGGAATTTTTTAGCATCTATGCGTCTTAATCGAATCCATTTTGCAACAGGTATGCGTTGGCACGTGGGTGGTCAGTAAGCATATGTGGATTTGTTCAGAACTGGGAAACAAGCCTGAGGAGATACTTATCTCAGGCTGTTCAAGGAGCTGGAAATTACATGGAATTCTTATCTGATAGGTTTTTAACAAGCAGCATTTACTGTATTCCCGGGACAGCGAGATAAAGTCAACTGGAAGGCAACTGCCAAAAAATGTAATTGTTTGTGCCCTCAGGCGCACAAGCATGTTTCTGTCTCCTGTTGCTTTGTTCTGGGGTGGCCCCATCTCACCTTCTCTCCTCCGAAGCCTTATTCCTCTTGGATGTACACCTTAACTGCTCTCAGTGTCAGTGTGCATTACGTCAAAGGGAGCGCTTTGACCTCTCACCTCTGGAGTGCAAAAGACAGCTAAGTAGGACTGACGCATCAGAGCACACTGCGATAATAGTACACTGTACAGTGCACCGTTTAACAAAGGCATGTTGGAATTCACACAAATCAAGCCGAATGGAATTCTGCTAGAAAGGTGTGTGTGTGTGTGAGAGAGAGAGAGAGAGAGAGAGAGCGCATCACCATGATGGCGATAAACGGTGGATAGTATTATGCTTCTACTGTAACTTTTGGAAAGTTGTAAAATTTTATTTTGCCTTAATTGAAGTTGTTGGTCTCCTCCCTTTCCATATGGACACCGCTTAAGATAGCGCAACCAAATTTTGTGTGACAGTTCATGAGATCAAGGAGCAGGTTTATGTTAATGTTTGGATAAAATTGGATGCCATTTTGAATCAAGATGGTGGACTGAACCTTTTCAAAACTGCCCATTTCAGTTAGGGTTGCCAGACTCAATAGAGGACAGGACTTCTGTGCCTTTAATTGCCCTGCTCTCTTTTGAGCCTGGAAACCTTAAAGAGAAACCAGAAGACCCTTTGTTTAATTTCCAAGCAAAGGGTCTGCTGGTTTCTCTTTAAGGTTTCCAGACTCAAAAGAGAGCAGGGCAATTAAAGGCACAGAAGTCCTGTCCTCTATTGAGTCTGGTAACCCTAATTTCAGTCACAGATTTCATTCACAGATTTCAATTTCAGTAACAGTAATTTCAGTCACAGATTTCAAAACCACACTAGCTGCTAGCATCAGATCATTTGCCCCCAATATTGCATCACTGCATTGTTACCGCCTGCATCCAGGTTAGCCCTTCGAGGCCCATCTACTGTACATAGGAGAGGGCCCATCACAGAACATTTTGCCAAAGGCCCCCTTATCTCTGGAGCCAGTCTGGCTTGTTCACATGGGGAAAATATAGGTACTGACCTTGTTGAAGGATATATTGCAACCCTATCTGTATGCTACAATAGTTCCTTCTCCAATGCTATTTAATGCTTGAGTGATAAGCACAAAAGCTTTTCCTGTCGTGAAGGCTAGCTTTCTGTTTGTCCTGCAGCTGTCAAAGGCAGAAGAGCTCTGCCATAAAAAAGTTGGCAATCCTGATATGAAATGGAAGGCATAGTTTAGACATTACGATTCCATTAGCTTCTGTTAACATTAAAAACAGATGTCCAATACTGCTGAAATGTGAGGAGCAAACTGTTGTTGTTGGTTGTAGTTTTTTTAAAAAAAAACCCAGCCTTTATCCTGGCCTGCTGTCTGCAACCCACCTCCATCCCAAGTTAGTCCCCCTGCCAGGTAGTCTCCCCATGGGATTCAAGATGCACCTTTGAGGAGACATGTAGAAACAGTCATTTCAATTATTAGTATTTTTATGTTTATTTTATAAATGGTTTTATGCTGTCTTTATAACTGATACTTTATATGAGTTGGTGATAGATAAATGTTTTTATAAGTCAATAAAGATGGATGAATGGCCTTCTCCCCCACAGTCTTGCCTATGGAGTCCTTCTTTTTATGTGCCTCCAGTGGTTTTTAAATGGTACTAGATTTTCAGCTACTTTTTTTTTTTTAATCATCCATTGTTTTTATTACGGTTTTTAAACTTGCACTTGTATTGTTTTATTTCCCAGTGCGTATCTGACATTTCTGCTGCTGTTCATCTTACGATTTCAGTATATTTTTACCCGTTCTTTTCATTGTAAGCCGCCTTGTTGTTTTGTGTGTGTGTGTGTGTGTGTGTGTGTGTGTGTGTGTGTGAGTCTGAAAAGGCGAGCTTCAAACATTTTAAATAAATAAAAAAAGGTGAAACACATTTATTTTATACTCTTATCTTGAGAGTGGAATTACTTCTCTCTCTCTCTCTCTCTCTCTCTCTCTCTCTCTCACACACACACACACACACACACACACACACACACACACACACACAGTTACCTAAGCATAAGCCCCATTGTGTATGGTGGCAGTTACTCCTAGGTAAGTATCAAAGGATCAAAATAGACTCTAGGGTGTGTAGTAAATGCAACTTGAAAAAAGAGACATTGCACATACTCTTGTAAACCAAGGAATCTTTCTTTCTTTCTTTTAAAAAAGACTCCAGGTCAGTGTACAACAATGCAGATTATAAATTAAAACTTAGTATAATACAATATATTGTAAGATAGACCAATATTAGTTATCACCATATTAGAAATGAGAGAAGATTATGTGGATTTTTCCTGTAGTGGGTTTTTTTCAGCTGCATTTTCCCCAAAGATAAAATGCTCAGAATGCATTTCAGAAATACTAAACACACACACACACACTCTTACTCATTTTGGGTGACCCACTGGAATTTGTTGTCCTCTTGATCTTCTATTTTGTTTTGAACTCCTCTGATTTTTCTCAGCAGCTAAAACTTTGTTTCCCCCTTGGCATGAGGAAATTTAATAGCATATCCTTTTTCTGCACAGTACCCAGAGCTTATGGTTGCTTCGTATAACAACAATGAAGATGCTCCGCATGAACCTGATGGCGTGGCCTTGGTCTGGAACATGAAATTTAAGAAAACAACCCCCGAGTATGTTTTTCATTGTCAGGTAAGATAATAAAGATAATCTCAAAGACTAACAAATTTATTATGGCATAAATCAACCTTTGCCAACCTGGGCTGCAGTCCAGATGTTTTGGACGGCAACTTCCATTAGCCCCTTAGTGGTCTGCAACCCGTTGGTGGTGGTAGAACATCTGCTTTGCATGCAGACAGCCCCAGGTTCAATCTCCAACACCTTCAGGTATGGTTAAGAATGCCCCCTGCCTGGAACTCCAGAGTGTCACTGCCAGTCAACGTAGACAACATTTAACTCAATGGACTGATAGTCTGAGTATACAGCAACTTCCTATGTTTGGGGGAAGGGTCATAGCTCTGCGGCAGAGCAGAATCTTTGCATCTCCAGGTAGATGGACAAATGCTCTGACTCATTATAAGATGCCTTCCTGTGTTCTCAGCAAGTGTGAGAGGGCATCAGGTTGGAGAAGGCTGACATAAGCTTTCATGGATTAGCCTCCATTTCATCAGATGCACGAAGTTTTATCTGGAGTTAATAATGTTAATTATGTCATGATCACTGCCTGTACTTTTCTGCATTTCATTTCCCTCCGACCTCTGTGTTTGCCGTTCCCAGCCATGTGTATATCTCTGTGTGATATACTCATGGCTCTGGGGTAAAGATTGTCAACATCGAGGTCAGAAGGAAATGGAATGCAGGAAAAATACAGACAGCTACAACTGCTTTATCATCAGTCGTTGCTTGCAAAAGAGTGTTGGTGGGCAACACAGATTTTGCTGCAACAGACTTAACATAGCTACCCTTCTGGGAAAAGGTGAAGCGGTTTGTTTCGTACCGTGCTGTGTAACTCAACTGCCCACCATTCGGAAGAGGTTCAGGTTAAAAATATAGCCTTTTGGAAAGAGCACAAGGAAGTATGCTAATGTTTTTAGAGTGCATGCAATCTTTTAAAACAACAGCATAGCCCAGTTGGAGACCGTGTGTCATTTTCTGTCTATTTTAAGCAATCCTCAAGAGAGTTCGTTTATAAAAACCTCACACTTATGAAGTAAGTGTGGTGTACCACTTCCTCCTCCAGCTGGCAACATGTGCTTTCCCACCCACGTAAATTTCCTTCTGCCCTCTATATTCCAGAGCAGCCGGCGCTCCATTTTAGCATCGTTTGCCGTGATATTGCAGCCGTTCACCGGCACAGAGAGCGCTCGTGGATAGCAGCTTTGCCGACAGCATGGTAGAAACGAGGTCAAGGTGACAATTGACAATTCCCACCGATTCCTGCTTGATTAGCGGTTGTGGTGCAGATGTCACATTGCTGTCACTCAGTGCTTTGTCATGAACACCTGAGGCAGGAAATCAAGAGGCATGTCTCCAACATGAAGGGTGTGTCTCCAGGAGTCATTTCCCACATGCCCCTGAGGACAGGTAGTTCAATCCACATCTGAAACCAGGTGGATCCCTCATTGGGTCTCCCCTTCCAGATGCCTCATAGGATGGGGAACCTATGTTCTTCTAGACAAAAGGAAGCACTTCTTCACACATGGTTAAACTATAGAATTCATTCCCACAAGAAGCAGTGGTGGCCACCAACTGGGATGGCTTTGGAGGAAGATTAGACATATCCAAGGGGGATAAGACTATCAATGGCTACCACCTTGATGGCTTTGCTCTTCATCTACTGGGGCTTCTGTTATGCAAGCATAAATCCTTGTGCTAACAGAATGAGAGGACTGGACCATTGAGTGTTTATATGCCACCCAAGGCAGCTCACACAAACAATTAAAAACATAAAATACAACTGAAACAATGCTATTACAATTGCAAAACTAAAAGCAAGGGCTGTAGTTCAGTGGGAGAGTATGTGCTTTGCACATAGAAGGTCCCAGGTTTGATCCCCAGCATCTCCGGGTAGATTTAAGAGAGATCCTGCCTGAAATCCTGGAGAGCCACTGTCGGTCAGTGTAGACCAGGCATCCCCAAACTGCGGCCCTCCAGATGTTTTGGCCTACAACTCCCATGATCCCTAGCTAACAGG
This sequence comes from Zootoca vivipara, assembly GCF_963506605.1. Lineage (NCBI taxonomy): Eukaryota > Metazoa > Chordata > Lepidosauria > Squamata > Lacertidae > Zootoca > Zootoca vivipara. The sequence goes on along the minus strand of NC_083287.1, from coordinate 31,274,750 downwards.
ACCAGTGATCAGGGAAGATGGGCATTGTAGTCCAAAACATCTGGAGGGCCGAAGTTTGGGGATGCCTGGTGTAGACCATACAGAGCTGGTTGCACCATTGGTCTGACCCTGTATAAGGCAGCTTTTCTTAGATGAACGGCAGTCCAAAAACAGTATATAGGCTTGCACAATTCAGATATTAAAAAGCAAAAACCAGCAACAGTTTAACCAGTTGAAATACCCAATTGGTATTGAAACAATAAGGTTTTCAAGGCCTGTTTAAAAGTTAATAAGATGTGAGAAGGAGTTCCACAAGTATGGGGCCACTGCTGAAAAGGCTATTTCTCTCTAGCGCCTACTACTCTGATAGCTTTCATGGTACAATAGCTTTGTAAACAAGCATTTTGGTTTCCCTGCGAATGTCCTGGTCCTCAAGCACTCTGCGCTTCAATCAGGAGAAAGTTGCACTCGCCGAGCTCAGGCGATGCTGGAATTCGGCATCAATGTCGTCCCTTGTGGAAAGATAACTGCCCCTGTAGGAGAAGTGATTGACACTTTCCAACGTTACACCATTGAATTGGATTTGTGGTGCTGCAGAGGGGTTGTTTTGTGCTTGTTGATGCAGCACTTTGGTTTTTTTGGATGTTGAGTGATATGCCAGCTCTTCATAAGCTTCTGTGAAGATATTTAGGATGGTTTGGAGGTCATCCTCTGAGTGTGCACACACTACGTTGTCATCAACATACTGAAGCCATATGATGGAAATTACGGTAACCTTACTCTTTGCTTTCAGCCTACTCAGATGAAAGAGTTTTCCATCTGTTTGATATATGATTTTTACTCCAGTGGGGAGTTTCCCTTCGACAAAGTGTAGGATCATGGCAATGAAAATAATAAATAGAGTTGGGGCAATAACACAACCCTGTTTTAACAGCTGATCTCACTGTGAATGGTTCACTTTGAGAGCCATTGTTATCTACTGCATGCTTGTGAAACATGGACCACTTATAAAAGCCATCTCCAACTCCTTTAAAGATTACATCAATGGTGTCTCCGAAAATTTTTTACACATCACTTGGGAAGATAGGTGAACCAATGCCAGTGTACTGGAAGAAGCAAAGATCACCAGTGTCAAAGCAATGATTCTTCAGCATCAACTTCATGACTGGTCATGTTATTTGGATGCCTGATTATCATCTTCCAAAGCAACTACTCTATTCCGAACTTAAAAATGGAAAGCCTAATGCAACAAAAGAGGATTAAAACTCTCTCAAGGCAAATCTAAATAAATGTAGTATAAACACTACAATTGGAGAACAGTCTTTACCAAAGGTGTCATGGGCTTTGAAGGCACTCAAACTCAGGATGCAAGGGAGAAACGTGCTAAGAGGAAGGCACGCTTGGCAAATTCACACCGTGGTCAACTCCTGCCCAGAAACCAATGTCCCCATTGTGGAAGGATGTGTGGATCCAGAATTGGCCTCCACAGTCACTTACGGACTCATTGTTAAAACCATGTTTATGGAAGACAATCTTACTCGGCTACGAGTGATCACCAAAGAAGAAGAAGAAATAAGAAGAAATTTGGCAACCCTCACCATGATCAACTCCTGCCCGGAAAACAATGACTTCATTGTGGAAGGATGTGTGTATTCAGAACTGGCCTCCACTGTCACTTACGGACTCACTATTAAGACTGTGTTCTATGGAAGACACTATGGAAGACAATCATACTCGATTACAAGTGATCGCCAAAGAAGAATACTACTCTGATACATCTTATGGCAGTGAGTCTGAGAAGAAAGGCCTTTGATGCCAATTTTAAGCCCTGGGCAGGTTTATATGTGTGTGGCTAGTCTTTCAGATTTTGACTCAATAAGCTCCTGAATGAAGAAGTCAGTATCGAGATCAGCCCTTGAAGAGGAGAGGAATTCTTTCCAAAAGAAATTGGGCACCAAGAAAACTTGGCACTTTTTGAGAAAAAGCAGTTGTCGTCTCTTGTTTTTGCCATCCTTCAAATAACCTCTAATGCCAAACTATTTAGGGCTTTCAAGGTCAATACCAACATGTCTATTTAAAATCAAAAGTTTTGTTTAATCTATTTAAGCATGCTGAGGCTAAAAATAAGGAAGGATTCAGTGAATGGGGAATCATGTGAGGACTTTCACATCTGCCACGAGAGTCAGCATTTTTGTTATGTTTCTGATCGAGATCCACTAAAATTACATCCAGTTTGAAACCACAAACAACCTGAATCTGGATTTAAGATTGTGCTAAAGGCATACGACTGCAGGAAATGCCATGACACTATTTCTTTAAAAATCCCCACAGATATTTTAAGTGCTCTTCCCCAATGCATTGTTAGTGTTGCTAGCTGCAACCATGCTTGAGCTACCGTACTTATGGGGTAGAGGGTGGGGAGAATAGTGGAGCAGAATAGTGGCTGGATAGAATTTCTTTTTCCTGACTGGTTAATCATAGCTCATGTGATCAAAAGAACTCACCCTTGGCTGGAGAGCTTACTCTTGGCCTTCCAAATAAAAGCTGACTTCACTGATTCATATATATATATATATATATATATATATATATATATATATATAATGATGTCATTCTTTGATTACTTAGTGGAAACCAACTATGTTATTATTTAGTCTCATTTCATATATAATATATATTAAAATTTGCAAAGGAAATGTTCCCTAACCTGCATCCCAGACTTCCAGTGTTCACAGTTTTATTTATCGACCGTGTCCAGTTTTCAAAAACAATAGCCATTGGTGAGGTCTTGATAAATGCATTTCATCGAGCTTGAAGAAACACAAACAAAAGCATGGTTTTAATTGCTTCTTTCCAAGAATTGAAAGTGCACTGGAGTCCTGGGCATGTTTACTCAGAAGTAAACCACACTGAGGCAATTGGTCTTATTCCCAGATAAGGATGGATGAACCGGTCAATTTCATTTTCACTCATTTTCCCGAGCTTCAGTTTGACACATTTCTGAATCTCTCTCTCTCTCTCTCTCTCTCTCTCTCTCTCTCTCTCTCTCTCTCTCTCTCTCTCTGCGTGTGTGTGTGTGTTTAGATACCTCACAAAAAATCACCAGCATTTTAGTGGGCATTTCTCTTAATTTACACATTTATATGCAATTTTTGCCTAATATATCCAGTTTTCCAGTGAGGCTGATAGTGAGTTGGAGTTCGACAGCATCTGGAATGAGGTTGGGGAAGGCTGATTTAGGGTGTTAAAGGTCAAAGGCAGCACTTTGAACTGAGCCTTGGAACTATGTAGTAACTACTGCATAACTTTAAAGTCCAGTAGTCCTCATCTCTATTATGTGGCTCAGTTAAAAAGCATGGCTGCTGCATTCTCGACCAGTTACCTCTTATTTCCAGATCTATGCTGCAAAATTGACGGGGGCCATTTCCAGGCTGTTGCTGTTTTGCGGGTGTGATTCAGTCATAAACTGGCAAATTTAGGTTGCACAATTAAATTGGATTTGGCATTCTTTGGCATCAAACCCACTTCCAACCAACCAACCCCCTCCCCCCCCCAAAAAAAGACCAAACCACCCAGAAAATGTTTGTGGTATGTATGAATGAATGCTTGATAAAGAGTGACACTGTACAATCTCCACACAAATTATGTGCGAAGAATAAATCAGATTGAATGCTTAATCATCACATCACCTGGAAGAGCCCTGGCTCCCACATTCTTATGTAACAGCTTCCATGGGTCATCCTTTGTGGAAGAAAAAAAAATGTTACATCAGGACCAAACCAGGATCTTTGATTGCTGCCATGAGGACAGCCACAACTGGCTAGACTACAGTGACAGGTGGAAAGTCTTGCTTCTGGGCAAGGATGAGACTAGATGGGACCCAGCTCTATGAATCTGTGAAATGCAGAAGTGGCCCTGGGCTGCCTAGAACTGCAGACTGACAGCCATGCTTGGTAGATGGCTCCTACATGGCAGTGTGGTGTTGGGTTCTGCAGATGTTTCTCTTTTCTTTCTAAAGCGTCGCCATCCAGTCATACTCACCATGGTAGGCTCCATGTCATTGCTAACCTGTCAATTTCTGTGTGGGATATGGCCTTAGGTTTTCTATTTTAATTTCAATAAAAGCTGCCCAGGCTTGGAAAATACTGTGGCTTGGTTCTAGAAATCAGCCCCTTAACCACACTATAGAATGTTTCTCTCCCCTATGCCTCCTACCCCCAAGTTTTCTGTAGTGGCTTCCATACGCTGTCATTAAATTATGGATCTGACCACCCTTTGTTGCTTATTCTGGTGTGGTCTTTCCCTTTTCAACTGGGTGGATGGAATCAGAAATGCCTATCTTAGAATTAAACACACTGAAGTTAACTGAAAATCTGTATTTAGTGGCCAATGTTGGCTGGAGTTGCTTTCCTTCCCTGATTTTCATTTCTCCTTTGCTGTTTTCTTTTCCTAAGTAAAGATATGTTGATATATACAGTGCTCCAGTGGCCTGTTTTCTGAGGCTGCCAGAATTCCAGATTCTTGAGAGCACGTTTGACGCATCGCTACGATGGCAATATGGGCAATATTGTGTTTTACCAAAAAGTCTCTTTGTGTGTGTGCAGCAGCCATTGATTCTCCCGGACCTTTATTTTAGGTGTCCTCTTTTCATTTTTTTCCAATCCAACTTCCTTAATACTCATTTCCTTCTTCTTTGCCCATCCATCTACGGATGCTTAGTATAAATATCTGCTCATATCTCTGGAATCGATTCTCTGAAGTTCACATGCCAAGTCCTGTAAAGGAATGCAGGAATGTCTCCTAGGTGCTAAAAGGCCATACTGATGCTCATCACATGGATAAAGATCCCAGGACCATACCCTAGTAATGAAGGACAATGTTGAAAGTCGTACAGCTTTCCCTTTCATTTCACTGACAATGATGGAACTTGTAATTAAGTGGCAAACATTATATGTCCTTTATATGAACGATGGACACTAACTCTCCCGCCTCTTCCTCCTTGATTTCAAGCGCATAAATCATTATATCATAGTATTCTGTGGCTGTTATTTGAAAAGGGGATAGTGAACAGTCTTGGGCGGGATGTAAAAGACATCATCACTTTCCCCCCAAGGTTTTTCCTTTCTTTCAAATTTTCCCGAGCTCCAGGTGGCATCCTTTTTCTGAGCCTGTTTTTCCATTCCATCAAACTTTAGCAAGCAGGCAGCCTTTTATTTCTGTTTTCTAATAAAGCATTACATAAGTCTAAAGCTGCATCTTCACCTCCACCCAGCCCATAAATGATGACTAATAGCAAAAACAAAACAAAAAATGGGTGCAGTTGAAATACTGGGAATGGACACACAGAGTTGTGTGAAGGCTGTGGTGGACAACCCTTAAGCCACACACAAAGCTTTTGTCCAGCAGCAATAAGATACCCATACTAACCCCCCCCCACATTTAAACTGTTTATCATATGTGTCTCTTGATTCCTCTGAGAATGAAACTTCATATTCACCTATTAGCTGAAGCATTAAGAAAATGCTTCCCTTGGCTGGAGAAGTTTAGGCACTTGCTGGTTTAAACTGTGGGGGCAGGGAAGTGGAAATTCAGCTATGTTATTTTATGAGTTATAAAACCATGACTTGTAATATATATATATATTTATAGCATGTTGAAGGGTGTTTTTTAAAAAAGTCTTCCATCTGACCTGGCTCAAATAATTATTTCACCTTCCAGACTAAGCATGAAGTATATTTTATTCTCTCTCTCTCTCTCTCTCTCTCTCTCTCTCTCTCTCTCTCTCTCTCTCGTATGTGTGTTCTTAATCCTTGTTTTCATGGTAACTTGGGGATATCTCTTTTCCCCAGTGTGTGAGATAGGGAAGAATTAGATTTAACAGAGGTATTGCTTGCATCCATCCTCTTCATATGTCATGCAGATGTAAAATGTGTGTGTGTGTGTGTGGTGTGTGTGTCACACAATAAAATCAGAATATAAAACCGCAAAGTACATTATCAAAATAAAAACAAGAACAACCCAATAACACCTCCCCCAACACATTTTAAAAGGGCATAGGTTCAATCTCCGGTTATAAAGATTGTATAGAGGTAATGTGATTTGCCTGAGACCATTGGGAGCAACTGCCAGACAGAGTGGACAATACTAGCTTACATGGACTAGGCATGATTTGCCACCAGGTGCTTCCTGATTTGTTATGGTAGCCTCTTGAGTGGCTTACACTGCAGTTTTGCGGGGCAGGGGAGATGTGGAATAGTGTAGAATGGTGGGTCCACTGTGGCATCCCAAACCTTGCTGTTCCACACCCACCAGGACAGAAAATGGGTATGTATGTGAGATAGTTTTATATTTTGCTATATCAGCTCCAAAAATCCAAGGATTAGGCCCCTTTTGGAAAGTACAGGTCTTTGGACCCAGTGTAACCAAAGCCACTGGCCTCCCGCGCTGAAACAACTCGTTTCAGGCCTTTGTGCTAGCTTCCACCAGTGAAGTAGCTTCAGATCAGCAGGGAGAAGCTTCCCCTAATCAGTGATGGTGCTCTCCACTCACAGAAGCGACTATGTTGTGCCATCTACCATCACCTCCATCCATCAACTCTGAAGGAAGGCTCTATATCTTTTTTTTCAGTTCCAGTCCCAAGACTGCCAGTTTCTTTTGGTTCTCCACCCCCCCCCCATTTCACACACACCTTGATGATGTCACCTCCAGCCAAGGGAGAGAGTGGAAAAAGACTTGCCCCCTTCCATAAGGATCTCCAGCCATTAGCTCCTACGGCAACCAATCACCCTCTCCCGGCTGCGCCTTGGCTTAAATCTACTGCGGACATGCCCCCCACCAAGGGCTGATTGGTCAGTGGGGCCTGCCTTCCTGGGCAGGACCCTGCCCAGCACCATTGGCATGGCCAAGCCCCAGCTAGGAGAGTGCCCATCTCAGGCCCCAGGCTGGATCAGTGCAGGCCCCGAGGCCCGGCCGCAATACCACCCACTCTATAAGTTAAGCGGACTTGTCTTTCTAAATTGGTCAGACTACTTAGCCTGTCCATATATTCTATTTATTTACTCAACAAGATTTATATACTGCTTAATCAAAAACTGTCTTTTGGTAGTTTACATAAAGTTTAAAATAGTCATTAAAATGAAATAATGATTAAAAAAACAGACCTTGAAAACAGCAGACAATAAAATGGTCAAAATGCAGATAAAATCAACAGTTGTAAAAGCAAATACTGTATACATAAATAAAATTACATTTCTAAGTAGTCTTGCCTAAACAATAAAGTTTTTAGCAGGTGTTGAAAACAGTGTTTTTGGATACCCTTTTTCAGTAGGGGCAACCAGCACAGTAAAACACACATTGATTAAAGGCAAAACTTTGCATTTGTGAAAGCAGGCATGGCGTACTTTCAAATCTTTCGCCTGTTCCTTCAGAAGATCCTGCTCACAAGTTTTATTTCATGAAGGGGATTAGAGGGATGTTGATGACCTGCCAAGCAGTGACAGAATCATCAGAGCGTCCTGGAAAGGATGCCTTTGCAAAAAACGGGGAAAAAACAGCCTTTCACAGATGGCTTGTATTATGGATACCCAAAAGCACATGACAGCATTTGTTTGGTTTAAGAAGCTGGAACAGGCTTCATTGATAGAAAGCATAAATATGTCCTCTTGTTTTATAATATCATTTATATAGTACGGTCCTGTCAAACCAGGTGAGATCTGTATTCTATGAATTGTAGATTCAGACACATTTTAGCAGGACCCCTTATTAATTCGCTATCTGTTTGTAAAGCTGTTTAACAGCAAAAGAAATGTTTAGCATTTTAAAGTCCTGTAGATTTCAATGGAAGAGTTGTGGCTATAATTAAGGCTTGCGAGGCTATTGTATACAACCTTACCTAGGAATGAATCCCATTGAATTCTGAGTAGACATGTCTAGGATTGCTGTGTAATTTTTCCAATGAAGACTAAAAGTGCTAAACTTTGGCTAGAAAATATTTTGTATTTGTGCATAAATCTCTTGTATACAGGTGACAACCATTTGAGAGTAGAACAGGGCGGGCTTAAGTATGCTCTGCCGACACACGCGGGGACCAGGAACGGAACCCCCTCCGCAGAATGGTCACCTCCTTATATTGTATTGTCTCCAGAATTCAAATCTTCCTCTTCCCAGATGTGTGCTAGGTTTATAGTTAAAACATGAACCTTTCCAGTCTAGCCTAGCTGAACACGAACCCTTCATTGATTATTGTATTTCTAGAGCAGTCCCATGTTCCCAGTGTGGCTCCGAGATGAGGCTGTGTGTACCTGTGCTCTCTGCTTGTGAATTTCTTCCATCCCCCAAAATGCCCTGAGTGAGATGTCTGGATACTTGGCCTTGTTCGGATGTTCTCTATGTGTTTCTAAATTGTGATGAATACATGTCACAATGTTTTTCTGGGGCAGTCAGTCTCTTGGCTTAGCCTACCTTGCAGGGTTGTGGTTAGGATATCATGGGTAGAGAACAGTGTATGCTTCATTGATCATCTTGGAGTAAAGTTGAAACACCTATGCAATAAAAGTGGAGTACAGTGGTACCTTGGTTCTCAAAGGCCTTGGTACTCAAACAACTTGGAACCCAAACACCGCAAACCCGGAAGTAAGTGTTCCGGTTTGCGAACTTTTCTCAGAAGCTGAACGTGCTCCGTTTTGAGTTTTACACTTCCGATTTGAGTGCCATGCTTCCATTTTGAGTGTTACGCTGAGGTCTGTCGGCTTTTGCTATTTATTTTGCATTTTTGCTTTTGTGGCTCTTTTTGTTTTGTTTTGGTGACTGTGTGGGATCCAGTTCAGCTGCTGATTGATTGATTGATTGTGTGACTGCAGTACATTGTTTATTGCTTTCATTTTATGGATCCATGGTCTCGTTAGATAGTAAAATTCAAGTTAAATTGCTGTTTTAGCAGTTGTTTTTAAAAGTCTGGAACGGGTTAATCCATTTTGCATTACTTTCTATGGGAAAGCGTGACTTGGTTTTGAAATGCTTTGGTTTTGGAACGGACTTCCGGAATGGATTTAGTTTGAGAACCAAGGTACCATTGTAATAAAAAATAACCCAGAATGCCTCTGAGAATATGAAGGGTATCTCTCCCACATAGGTAGTTTAGGCCACATCTGATGTTATGTTAGCATTGCACATGGAATTGCTATAGTGCATACTTCCTGCATCACTCCGTTAACATCAAAAAGTCTTGGTTTTGTGAGACAAATGTACACCAAGGCTACTTCCCATATCAACATTGCCCCAGCTCCAAGTGCGGAGGGCACCGGCATGGGCTCCTTTGCTAACACGAAACATTCAAAAAGAATGAAACACACTGCATTGGCTTAGGGGAGTGATGGCGAACCTATGACACGCGTGTCAGTGCTGACAGGCGAAGCCATTTTCACTGACACGGGAGGGATCTCCTGCCGGCAGCTGAAAGATCTCTCTTTGCCGAACACTTCCGGCTTCCATCGCTAAGCAGGGGGCGTGTTTCGGCCCCCTGCTCCAGCCTATCCCTGCTGCCCTGCAGATCTCTCTTTGCCAAACGCTTCCAGCTTCCAGCGCTAAGCAGGGGGTGTGTTTTGGCCCCCTGCTCCAGCCTATTCCCTGCTGCCCTGCAAAGCCTCTTGGCTGGCCTATAGGGCCAGCTGGGGGGCAGGGTTTGACTACATTTTGGCCGGCGCGGCAGCATTCAAACCCTTTTTCTGCTGCTGCACCACATCGGATTTCCATCGCTACCTGCCTTCGGAGGGATTTTTTCTGCAGCCTCTGCTGAGCCTCATTACCTTCCTGCTTCTCTCCTGGGTAAGTATTGGCAATGTGAGAGTAGCTCAGTGCGTGTGTATGTGGGGTGTGTGTGTGTGTGTTGATGCTATTGAGAGGAATACTCAGCCTCCTTTATTTTTTTGATTCCTAAAACGTTTAAGCAACTGTGCAGCCCCTTCCCGGCATCTTAATTGCTCCTTGTAATTAAGAGACCGCAGTGGCGCAAAAACCCCCACAAAAAACCGCAAGGGAAAGAGGGGGTCAACCCCAATGCATTTGAAACCTCCTCTCAAGGAGTTGGGAGTGAGGGGAGAGGTGGGCTGAAGAGGGCCACGAGGAAGGCCTGAGCCTAGAGTCCCACTGGGAAAGACCTCTGGGTTTTGCCTTATTTTCCCCCTTTTTAATTTTTTTTAAAAAAACTTTAATAATTTTTTTCCTCCCCTTTTTCCTTTCCTTTTTTTTTAAGGGGAAACAATATCTTATCTTACTTCAATAAGGACAACCACTACTCATCTCTGGGGGCCTTGTGATCGCCATTACCAGCAACCACATAACCACAGCAACCATAATCCAATCTACTGTTCTGGGGTGTTGTTGATTTATAATTGACCATCGTTACTGAGATAAGTGAGAAATATCTTCTGTCACTGCCCCCCTGATGGAGACCCCAAAAAATAAAAAACCAAGGTTAAGTAAAGGAAGTGCTAGTAGCAGTAGCCGACCCTTTCAAGAGACATGGACCGAGATGTATGGCATTATAGAAAAAAATGGCAGATCATTTTGCATTCTATGTACTGAAACGGTAGTAAGCAGAACGTGGAATATAAATAGACATTTTGAAACTAATCATTCCCAGCTCTTGAAAAAAAGTGAGGATGAAAGGAAGGAATACATTTCCAGGCAGCTAAACCTTTATAGGACCCAATCTAATTCCATCCTTAAATTTGTAAATGGCTCTGCAACTTTAACATCTGCAAGTTTGAGCATTGCTCACTCCATAGCTCAGCATGGAAAAGCACTCAGTGAGGGAGAATTTTTTAAAGAAACTCTAATAAGATGTGCACCACTTCTATTTCATGATATGCAGAATAAAGATGCAATTATTAAGAGAGTATCTGAGTTACCACTCAGTAGAAATATCACAAAAGACCGAATAATGAGACTGAATACAGACGTAAAACATCAATTAAAGAAAGACATAAGTAATTGTAAATATTTTTCGATATCTCTTGATGAAACTACTGATGTCACATCACATACTCAGTTGGCCATTATTGGTCGATATTCTGATGGTCTCACAATGGGAGAAGAGTTGATAAAGTTAGTATCAGTGCCAACAAGTACATCAGGAAGCGAAATATGTAAAGTTGTTATACAAACATTCCGTGACCTAAGCATTGATATCTCTAAAATAGCGTCAGTGACAACAGATGGGGCACCAAACATGGTGGAGAAAAAAGTCGGATTTGTCAAATTGTTTACGGAAGCTATTGGACATCCGATTGTGCCTTTTCATTGTGTTATTCATCAGGAGGCTTTATGTGCCAAGGCAGGATTCACCAACTTAAACGACTTAATGTCAGTTGTTACAAAAATAGTTAATTTAATAGCTGCTCGCCCCCTTCACAAGCGAGAATTTTCTGCACTTTTACTGGAGGTTGATTCCACTTACAGTGGACTGCTGATGTACAATAATGTAAGATGGCTGAGCCGAGGCAAAGTTCTTGAGCGCTTTGTGGAGTGCTTTGAAGAAATCAAGGTATTTCTTGAGGATAAGGATCTGGGAAACTTTCCTGAGCTCAATGATGATAAGTGGGTCAACACCCTGATGTTTTTCACAGATCTCTCTTTTCATATGAATGAACTGAACTTAAAGTTGCAAGGTTTTGGCAAAAGTATTGACGTTATGTTTGGATACATAAAAGCTTTTGAAAGGAAGCTTTACATTTTCAAGCGAGATGTAGAAACTAAAACTTATAGGTATTTTCCTCGAGTAAAAACGTATTTTGAGAAGGCCAGTGCAGCTGTACAAAATGAAATGGAACCCTTGCATATAAAGTACCAGCATGTTTTAGACTCGTTACTTGACCAGTTCAGTGATAGATTTAATCAATTTAGAAGCCTAGAACAGACCATAAAAATAATTAAGTATCCTGATGTAGTAGTCTACAGTAGTTTGGAATTAAATGGTTTCCAATGGATGCAAATTGATGATTTGGAGATGCAACTTGCAGAATTTCAAGACAGCATCTGGGCTCAGGTGTTTGTTGACTTGAGGTCAAAGCTTGAGAATCTGGAAAGGTGCCGCTAGGAGAATCAAGAGGAGTGCCCCTACGAACAGGAAATATGGAGTGCCTGGAACCGAGTACCAGACACTTTTAGCACCCTGAAAAATATAGCAATGGCTTTACTCACAATTTTCCCCTCTACATATTTTTGTGAGACCTTATTCTCAGCATTAAATAATATCAAAACCAACAAAAGGAACAGATTGACAGATGAAGTTAGTAGCACTTGCTTGGGCGTGAAGTGCACAAAATACCAACCTTCAATTGCAGGTTTAGCCCATGAAATTCAGCAACAAAAAAGTCACTAGTAACGCATTTTCAGCTGCTTGAGCCCAGGAAGCGTCTCTTCGACTCCTCCCTACCACCATTATGTCTTCTGGAGAAGGAAAGCTGTTTGTTGGGGGGGCTGAATTTTGACACCGATGAGCAAGGCCTGGAGCAGCATTTCAGCTCTTTTGGACCCATTTCTGAAGTTGTTGTGATCAAGGATAAAGAGACCCAGAGATCAAGAGACTTTGGCTTTATTAAATACAGTTTATTAAATACAGTTATATATTATAATTATACATTTTTGTTATTTAAACTATAAACATCGCGAAATTATGGTTTTTCCCCCTCAAAGTGACACACGACCTGAGTTATGCTCAGTTTTTTGGCAAAATTTGACACACCAAGCTCAAAAGGTTGCCCATCACTGGCTTAGGGTAATGTCCAAGAGGCAGGCTGAGTCATCATCATTAATCCCCAAACAGCTGGAATGCAGGGGTGTGGCAAGAAGGTATGTAGATTCCAAAGCAGTTTAAGCACTCCTTAAATGTCTTATTAGAAATTGAGCACAGGGCAGTGTTCTTAATTGGGACTACTTCCTCCCCAGGGATTTGGTGGGGGAGGGGGATTTGATTCTGTTTCCATTTGTGTGAGAAACTATCAGATTTGCACTTCTTGAGACAACGTGTGAACACAGTTCTTCTTTGAAATGGACACTTTTACCATTTTTGTGATGCAGTTATCCAATGATACAATGTGTGCAACATGGCATATACTGGGAGAAAAATGGCATAAAGTTGTATTTATATACACACACACACACACACACCCCAACCACTTGCTTGTAAGGGGGGGCGGAACCCTCAAAGCAGGTTACAACATGCAAATAATGGTGGAAAAAATGCCCCCCAAAATGCATTATATTGGGGCAGTTGCTCACAAAAATGTAGGTGTTAAGGTTACAAAAAGATGCATATTAGGAAAAAAGATGTACTATTATGTTGTTGAATTTTAAGGAGAGCTTTAAAAACATACCACAAATTACTGTGAAAATGTGGAAAACTGAATTTAAGACTGGAAAAAATGAGGAACTGAGAGGAAAGTGAAATTGACACATCTGAACATCACTATGAACCCTCCCCCACCCCCGCCCGTGTCTATTTCATACCCACAAAGAAACCTGACATTAGTATAACAAAGAACTTGCTAAGGAATTCTTGTCTCTTCCTCCACAGCAGTTTGCCAGCCACACTGTGCATGACGAGCGAGCGTTTCTTGGCTTGCCTTTTTGTAGCATCTCCTCCTGTAACCGTTAGCACAATTTCCCTTTTAGCTTGGTCTGAATTCTAGGCAATGGCTTTACCTTATGTGAGATGCCTCTGTGGGAGTCCTCGGCAAACAGTGGAGCATCATACTGCGTTATCTGGCACGAGATGGAGAACAGTTACTGCTTTGAAATGCTCCAGCATCTCCAAAAGCCAAGGGATCCATCACTAAAAGCCTGGCTCCAACTGTCCCCTACTCTGGGTCTAAAATCAACAGCCTCCCACCCACTGACCCCACAGCAGGACGACTGGCAAACCTACTTCCCCCAAAAAAGAATCTTTGTATGAGAGCAACATTAATTTAACGATGATTAATATCCCATACATTCTGCAAAGTGAAGCTAAAAGCATTCAATCACTGGTTGAAGTATTGAAATTTTCCCTGGAAGCTTGATCACAGAGGGGCAGTGACCTTTTAAGAAATTAACAAAGGGGAAAGCATATGGATTCACCGCATGAACTCAGAAAATAGGAATGAATTAGCTCCGTGCAGTATAAAGACACCGTGTATACCTTAAATCTACCTATCACAATAACACAATTTCATTATTAACATTTTTTTATTTCTAAAGCACCTCCTGTCGGCGGATTTGGGTGATCAGGTTGAGCTTTCAGCAATAAAATACACAAGCACAGCTTCTTATACCTCACAATAATATGTTTTTTTTAAAAAAAGATCAATTCTAGTTATCTAAGCTGACTAAACTATTGGCTGAGGTTCCAAGGTAATAAGTCTCAGCAATTAATATTTGAGACATAGTACAAAAATGTAATAGAGGTGCCCAGAATGTACATTGCTGCACCATATGATATATCTGCACAGGGGAGATAACCTGTCCTGCTAGCTTTGGCACCTCTGATTTCCCATGAGGAAGGGGATACCAGTCTTACGGCCCTCCTGTTGAACTACAACTCCCATCAGACCCAGATAGCATGGCTAGTGGCAAAGGATGATAGGAATTGTAGTTCAACATCTGCAGGACCATAAATTAGTGAATCCTGCTATGAGGGGTAATAGGCTGTCTCAAATCTGCCCACCTTGCCCCAAACAGGTGATTGGAGCTATTAGAGCTGGCAGCGTCAATCATCTGTTGGACACTGCACCTGAGAACATAATTTTTCATAGTCCAGTTTGGAGCCCTCTGCCCCCAGCTAAGTACCCTTTTGTGAAAGAGCCTGCCAAGAGCCAAAAAAAGCAAAGTATGACAGCAAGCAAATGAATGCAGCAGCCCAGATCAAACAGCGCCATGCACAGTCTTGAATAGAAACTTCCTGGGTGCTAGTGAAAACAGACACCCTGTTGATCAAATTAGGTTGAAACTCGTAAGGGAATTACATTAAGCTCACGTGCAACAAAGGCATTGGACACTGTTGATACAGGGTAAAAAAAAAAAATCCACTTCTGGTGGCAGTAGTCAGTGTATGTGGGTTATGTTGAGTGACAGATGGGAAGGCACTTCTGTGTCTATCCAGTATAGGCCTTGCACTGTAGTGGTTGAATGTGGAAAGAACTCGGATCTATATCCACATTCAAATGTTGGCCAGCTTGCCCATACGCATCAACATGCCCATAAGGCAGAACTTTTGAAGGATTTGGGAGAGGGGTTGGCCTCAAGATATGTGTGCCTATGTCCCTCGCATGAAGTCTCACATTTTTTCCTGCAAAATTTGGGGGACCGCCAGTAAGCAGGAAACTCTTCCCGACACATATTTTGCCTCATTTCCCCACCCACAGGACTCCCTGTTTTAAAGCAGGAAGAGTGATCATGAATAAAAGGTTTGCAGCACACACATGCACACACATCCCACAAACGTATATTCTTAAAATTATATTCAAAAGGAGTTTAGATGGGGAAAATGTGTGGGCAAGAGTTAAAATCAAAACAGTGAAGGGAGGAAATGGCAAACAAATGTACCATTAGGAAAGTAAGAATGCTTTTTGTTCAAAAGGTGGTGGTGGTGGGGCGGGCGGGAATCCTTCCTATTGGAACAATCAAAATATTTTCTTTACCCATAAAATAATATTTATTAAGCCTGGATTAAGATCCATCCTGAATTCATTTTGACAGCTCGTATAACAAATTTGTTTAGTATTTTTGTGGTTAAGACTTCTCCTTTGCACTGCAGTTTCTTATTGTTCATGGAAACATAGCAAATGGCTAAGGATTTTATAATGGAGAACATGGTTAACATTTGCTCTCATGTGTTTGAAATGTGACTCTGGATGGCCAGAAAGAGAAATATTTGAATTAAGTCACCCATAAGCTAAGGATTTGTAATAACTCTTTGTCCTGAGAGCCGCTTTAATATATTCTGAGGTCTCTGCTGTTTTCAGCTCAGTCCAGGGCCTGCCCTACTATTGGGCAAAGGGAGGCAGCTTATTCAGGCGGCAGATGCCAGGCTGCTGCAGCAGAACCCACAACACTTGCCTGCTGCCCTCAGGTATGGTAGAGGAAGGATGTCGTTCCATCATCTTTGTTGAAATAAGATTCAGGTGCCAGTTGAAGCAGATTTTGTGGACGGAATATGGGAAGGCAGGGGAGGGGAATATCGTGTCCACCTCAGGCAGAAATATATGTCTTAAGACAACCCTGGCTTAGTCTAGTCTCTGCTTGCAATATTGGGAAATAATAAGAGCATAACAGTGTGATGTGCAGGTAAAGTAACACTCTAAGATCTCAGTTTTAGGCCATGATCCAGATAACCTGCTCTGCATATGCTTGCAGGCTTTGACATATGGCACGATTTTTTTCTGTCTTGTAAGCAGCATATCTTGCAAAAATCTGAGCAAGGAAAACCAAGCCCACATCTGCCATTGTATCTCTTAATTGTGGCCACATTTATTATTTAGTTGGTGGGGGGGGGGATAGGAAGAAAAAATCATGTAGGGTAGGAAAGCGCTTGCAATTATTTACATTTACATTTATGTAATGTCGGCTGGTGAAACTGTTAATTCTGTTTTATTATTTCCTTATTTATTTTGGATGATAATTTAATAAATAATAACATGTTTTCAGTGCAATGAAATATTCCCAAAGCTGATAATGATATATCGCAAGATAACGTCAATAAAAACTTCAAACAGAAATAAAAACGGCACCTGAACAAGGTTTTCAAGGCCTTTTTAGTCAGACCAAGTTCCTTGATTTGGTGGGTTTCTTGTTGCGGGTGGTTCCTCAATCCTGGGGCTATAGCAGAAAAAGACCTCAGTTGTTGCTCCTCATTTTACAGTAGTAGGCGGCAGCACTCACAAGGTGTCTGTCATTAGTGAATCTCTGCGTATGGGATGGTACATATGGTTCTGCTTATGATATTCTGTGTTTACTTTTCTCCATATTCTTTCTTCTTTCCAAAATTTAATAAGAATAAAATAAAAAATAGCCCTAATCTGCTTGAACCTACCATAGCAACGAGCCTCTTCCCCATTACCAGACCCTGGAACTTTCTAGAACTAGGTTTCCTTTTAGGGTGGTTGTGTTGTAATATACATTATTGCTGACTTTTCAACTACGTTTATTGCCCCTTCTCAAACAAAGTGGTCTGAGCAACTGGCATATCTGGGTTTTCTGCTACACCTCTACTTATCTCCCAAACTTAGCAACATAGCTCAGTGCAATGTTCAATTAATTTTAGATTATTTCTAATTACCCACTGACACGACTTGTAAATGATACATTAGTAGAAGGGATGGCTTTGGGCAAATATAATAGTCTGTCAGTCTTCCCCAGAAGCTATAATTAAATCAAAAGATAAGAAGAGATTACTGTAATTATTTTGACAGTGAACTGATAGAAGTGTGCCCAAGTGACACAGATTGAAGAGCACCAAATGTCAATTGCTTAGAAACAATTAGGGTAAAGCACGAAATGTAAACATGTGCTTATCTATCCTTAGATCTCCTCTGGGCTACTTGCTAAAATTGCCCCGATCATTGATGAGGTCTTAAGGTTCAACCAAACTCTGCACAGAAGAGGATTCTGGTGGCTGTTGTGGTTGTACATGATTTGTAAACTCGTTGGTCTTGTAGTTTGGGTACTATCGATGTCCAGTTCAGTTCTCATAGAAGATTAGAGCAGCAGCAACAGGTTTTCAAGAAAATGTGCTTAGACATCACAATGCAACATTTCCCCCTTATAATAAATAAAAGATGCAAAGCATATAATAGGTACTATTTTTATTAGACCAGCTTTTGTGGACAGAAAGTACTCAGAAAGCTTTTGAATTACATATTTCTCTTAGGTCCACATTTTGGTGTATTTATACTGTATTTCTTTAGCTGTTTATTCTACAAGATGAAAAGTTCTTGTGTAAATCAGAAGCTTGCTTACCCTTACACCACAAGACTTTGATCAAGTTAAATATATCCCATACCTTATTGCTATGTTTTGGACGTATCCCAGCCATCAACATGAAGCCTTAATGTTTGGATTGCCCAAGCTTTCCTCCTCTGCTTCCTCCATGCGATGCTTCCAGGGTCGCAGTTTGAGAAGTCACATACCCTTTTGATAACACCCATGCGGAATATCAAAAAGAAACATGGTGACAGAGAACAGGGTACCACTGGTTGCCAAAAGTGGCAGATGAGAGACTCAGAGTAGCAGGTTTGCAAGATGACCTATCAGACAATGGCTAAATTTGTACAGCATGATAAACCATTGTTTATTGTGATGGAAATAACCCTAGTTAAGACTTGTGTGCTCCCCCCATTTTTGATGACAAGGAGTTCTGAAGCCTTTGCTTCCATTTTTTTAAAAAATTAACCACAGTTTGTCATCCCATCTGAACCCAGCAAACTGTGGTTGATCTTTACCATTACAAAAAAAAAGTCCAGTTCAAATTGTGTGTTTAAAAACTGGCTTTTTCAATACAGAGTTAAGAGTAACCACAGTTTAGGATTTGGACATAATGCTAAACTGATTTATTGAAAGCTTCCAATCTTCGCCTCACAGCTGTACTGGGTGTGTTTTTGCCCCAGGCTTTCCTAGGCTTGTTCCTATCCCTCTGAGCCATAGTTTAGCATTACATCTGAACAGAGACAACGTGTGGCACAATTGTAAGCATGTTTGCTTAGAGGTAACTCCCACTGAATTACTCCCTACTAAATTTGCAAAGTGTGAGGAAGAAGTATTCCTATGTCTTTTTACTCACCAGTAATTTCCTACACTATTTATGCATATTATGTGATAAATAAACCAGGAATTCTGTCAGAAGCCCTCATATTTGTGGTCAGCAAAAACTACACAGGATTTTCATATTACTTTACTTTCTGTGAGAAATGAAAAATAAAAGTGTTGAGAAAGGAAATGTAAAACCTAACTTAAGAGCCTTTTGTTTGAGTTTGGTTATGGACACTTTGTGAATTATTACAGACAATTCATTTTGACTCATCACACCGAGTTTCTTGACTTGGAAGAACCCCAAACACAACTGAGTTAACATAGGGATTGAGTTACCACTTACTTAAAAAGGAGGGTGGTCTCACCAGGGCAGAATGGAGTTCATTAACAGGCTGAGGCACTTCCTTTGTAGCTACCTGTGTTGTACTTAACCCTTTTAACATCAGACGTTTAGTTCAATCAAATACTTTTTGACAAAAATGAAAAGTGAGAATTCTCACATTGGATTTCTGACCTTGGATAAAAAGAAAATGATATTTATTGCTATTTATTATTATTTTTAATAGGATCCAAGTTCAAAGCTGTATGACTTACTATAAATTAACTGTGGTGAAGCAGGGCATTTAATCTAATTCTTTGTGCTCTCCATTTTTCATTTTCTTTTCTTTTTTACAAGGGAAAGTTGCTTGTTTGAAACATTTTGTGTACTGACTAGGGCCAGATTTATGCTATCCTTTCAATCACTATGATACCACTTGAAACAGTTATGGCTTTTCCCAAAGAATTGTTAGGAGATTCCCATTCCCTTTACAGAGCTACAGTTCCCAGGGAAGAGGCTTTGATTGCTAAATCACTTTGGGAATTGTAGCTCTCCTAACAACTCTCAGCTCTCTTAACAAAAAAATTACAGCTCCCAGAATTCTTTGGTGGAAGCCATGACTATATAAAGTGCTGTCATGGTGCCTTAAAAGCATGGTGTGAATGCTACCTAGTAGACTGTAGAATGCAATGTGTGGAACAAGGAGAAGGAGGGAATTGTGGAAGCTGTTTTACGTGACCCATAGTGTTCTTCAGTTTAAATTTGTGGTTTTAGATCATGTCAGGGCTCCTTTGAGATGTGCCTGGTATGGAATTGTGTGATTCAAAACAAAGTTGTATCTTTACAGCGATGTTTCTGGAATTTATTATGCAGAGTGCCGAAATACTTTCTGTTTGGTTCCATATGGTTGTCATCAAAACTCAGTTCACTTTATTTCTTACTGGGCGCTTCCAGACTGTTGCCATTTTGAGGTGGGATTCAATTACATACCGGCAAATTTAGGTAGCATAATTGAAGTTGATTTTGAGCTCTTGAGCAACAAAGTCACACACACCCCATAGGACTTCTTACAGTAAGAAAAGCAATAGGAAAATGCAGTAGAAAGTGTGGGATGACACTGATTTGACACAACATCATATAGCCTCCCCTCAAACAAATAAAGATGAATGCTTAATAAACAGGTTGCTTGGAAAGAGACCATAGATGAATATTTGTATGTTATTAGACCAGTAAGTTGGTTAGCAGGTTATAAGGTGTGAACTCACTGGCCATTAACATTGGTGCAGTCCCATAGAGATGAATTGAATAATGCACGTGTAAAGGTCGTGATTCTGGTCTTTTAAGTGTCTCGGAAAATAATTTGCTTGGTTGAGTTGCCGAAGTAGGACACAAAGCTACAGAACACAATGTAGCTCTTTGAATTATTAAACTGTGTTACGTAACTTTGTGGCCTGCTTAAGCAGCTCAACCTAGCAGATTTAGGGACACAGAGAGCAACGTCATTCCATCAGTTTCCCCTTTGCACGACACGTTTTAGGATACAGGCCTTCCATTTTGAACAAGGCTGTATGTGAAGAAAATGGCTGCTCTTTAGAAAACGCAGCCACTGGGATTTGACACTCGCCGCAGCAGAGATTTGGCGCTCGTGCATGCTGCCGCTGCTGTGTACCTGCAGTATAAACTTCCCCCCGAAGTCTCTGGATTTCCTGACGTACCATTCTGCTCCTTTCAAGGACTTAGTACTTTTTCAATAAAAATAAATAAATTCAATTTGTGGCTCTATTTCAAGTCAGTTGGTTTGATGGTATAAGTAGAGCGGTACCAGTTTTGGATTTAGAGAGCTGTGTGGCTAAGTCTCTTTTCATGTGGTTGCCTGAGACATTCTTAGAAACCCCAAACATTTTTGAAGATCCTCAACTGGAGACATTCACAATTCTTCCCTCCCTTTTTACCATTAATCCTTCATGTTTTAACAAGCACTGAAGTTAAGGCAGCCTACACTCTTTCCTGTCAAATCGCCCTCCTTCCCTATATCATTTCTCTTGAATAAAGCAATCTGCTCCCTGTAGTCCATACTCTTGTAAATCAAAGGGATAGATGTCAACACATGCCATATGGAAATATAAACTTCCTTTTTTTAATTAAATGGGATTTTGACATTTGGTTTGAAGTGTTTGTTTTTTTTCTTCTTCCAAAAAAAACCCTCCTATGCAAAAGGCTATCAACTGTTTTTATTTTTAGTTAAAGTTAATTCCCCACCCCCAATACTGCAAATAATTTCCAGCTCCAAAATCTTTCCAGTATCCTTCCATAGCTCTTACATAGAAGATAAGACAGCAAGTATTAAAAGCTGTCCACGTATGGGAGAATTCTCACTTTTGAAAAGACATGATTGTAAATATGCTGCCTTTTATTGAAATAAATTTCTGATGCCTTTCTTTTTGACATGTTTGCTGTTTAAATTACGGAAAACTCTTTCTTTTCTCCTTATTTAGCATATGACAGTACTGTCATCCTATTATGCAATGGTAACACAGAGAAGTCTGAAGCAAATGGAAACTGTTTTGTCTTTTGTTTTCTTTTTTGTGGCAAAATTGGTATAAGATTAGGGACCTTATCAATATTATTCTTACTTTCAACCCACAGGATCTTGAAGACATTGTTAAGGTGAACAAACTTGCAAGAACTGACATGCTGGGGTCAAATAAAAGCTCCATACGGGGCAATTGTAGCCAAGACATTTGAGAGAGTGGGAATAATTTCTCTCTTTAGCCGTTATGATTTTATAAGCCACTGTCAATGCCCACTTTCTAACTCTAAGCTATAATGCATGCTATTTCCTTATCTGCTGATGTTCACTAGGCTACTGTCGTCAGAAGATAATGCTTTGTTCCATTTGGTAAAAACTGAGGAGGAAATACGCCTTCTTTACTTTGAATCAAGCAGAGTTGTTGGGTTGTTTTTTTTTATCAGTATCCAGAAAATCTGGTCCTAGACCTACGGTTGTATCCAATGAAATTGTCCTGTTAGAGCAAGGATGTTCTCATGCACAACAGCACTTCCTCCCCCTCTTCCTTCGTGCCCCTCCAGATCTATTATGGGAGTTCTCCCAAACCCCTGGAGCAAATTTCAGGTGGGGACAAGGAAAAGGGAGAGAAGGGAGACCTGTTACACAAGCGAAAGTCCTTGCGCTGCCGGGACAATTTCATTGGCTACAACCCACTAACTGGATCCAGCAGTTCAGTTCTTAATAAGACCAGTTTCCTAGCTCTGATTCCCCCCCCCCCCCCGTTTCCAAGAAAATCTAGTTCTGGAAATTGGATTTGATATCTAATTATATGGGGCCCTTTTCAACTGTCTGAAATGGGCCCTAAGAATAGGGTTGCCGTACGTCCAGAATTTTCTGGACACACCCGCAAAAAACTGCAGCCGGAAGCAGTATCCTGGCAGAAATTGAGGAAATGTCCAGGAAGATCAACAAGTTTCTGTCTGGATTCTCACTTTTTGAAATATGGCAACTAGGGTGATGACTTTTTTTACAACCTCATTTCCCTGTATCATAATTTGATGAGCTTTCATTAAAGATTAGATAAAATCTTACTTTCAAAGAGATTTGATAAAAAAAAACCTCACGCACAAAATGATTTTTAAAATTTTATTTATCAGTTTTTTGACCATTTTTGAAGACACTGTAAGCAGATATAAAATCGAACCCAAGCTTTAGAGTCACATATATACAACATTATATAGGGTCATCAAACACACAAGGAAGCTTTTTTTAGCTGCAGTAATAATAATAATAATAATTTTTATTTATACCCCGCCCTTCCCAGTCAAGACCGGGCTCAGGGCGGCTAACAACAAATAATATCAACACAAATATAAAAGAAACAATTCAGTTAAAACAACAGAATAATACAATGTTAAAATTCAATTTTAAAATTAAAAATCTACGAATAAGATAAAACCATTATAAATAAAACCTTAGGGGAGGGTAACCGTGGGGTCAGACTGCGTCAGTCCGAAGGCCAAACGAAACAGCTCTGTCTTGCAGGCCCTACGAAAAGATGACAAATCCCGCAGGGCCCTAGTCTCCTGGGACAGAGCGTTCCACCAGGTCGGGGCCAATACTGAGAAGGCCCTGGTCCTGGTCGAGGCCAGCCTAGCCACCTTGTGACTCGGGATCTCCAATATGTTATTATTTGTGGACCGTAATGTCCTCTGTGGGTCATACCGGGAGAGGCGGTCCCGTAGGTACGAGGGTCCTAAGCCGCATAAGGCTTTAAAGGTCAAAACCAGCACCTTGAACCTGATCCTGTACTCCACCGGGAGCCAGTGCAGTTGGTAAAGCACTGGATGAATATGATCCCGCAGCCGGGACCCCGTAAGGAGCCTCGCCGCGGCATTCTGCACCCGCTGGAGTTTCTGGGTCAGTTTCAAGGGCAGCCCCGCGTAGAGCGAGTTACAATAATCAAGCCTAGAGGTGACCATCGCATGGATCGCTGTGGCTAGATCAGGTTGAGAGAGATAGGGGACCAACTGCTTAATGCGGCGGAGATGGAAAAATGCCACCTTGGCTGTGGTTGCAACCTGTGCCTCCATGGAAAGGGAGGCATCCAAGGTTACCCCCAAGCTCTTGACAGAAGGGGCTGACACTAATTGGGCCCCAGCGAAAGATGGAAGTTGGCCCCCCCGCCCCATGTCATCCCGACCCAGCCAGAGGACCTCTGTCTTCGAAGGATTTAGCTTCAGCCGACTCCCAGTAACAGTAACAGTATAGAAGCCGCTAGAGGACGATGTTTTGCTACCTCTCCCGTAGGTTCTTTTCCCAGCATGCCCGGCAGGGTCTGCTGGCTGAGTTTTGAGGTCCCAAAAAGGGGCTTTTACCTTGCGCAGGTGTGACATTTGTATACCCTATGTTGCTAAGAACACTCCCCATTGTGGAATGTGGTGTTGTGTCCAAATTTGATACGAAATATATATAGAATTGTTAATACAATTTTATGAAATGGTAAAACGGCATACAATTTTTTTTTAAATGGTTTGTGCGTAACCTTTTTTAAAATTTCAATGGAATATACCTCATTTTAGTCATTAATAGGCAAAAGTTCATCCATTTGTGCTACAGGAAATAATTTTTGAGGGAAAAAAATGAAAAAGTCATCACCCTAATGGCAACCCTACCCTAACAGGACTAAAACGAGATGCTTCTAGGTGCCTTTAAAACCCCGTGGTGCCATTAAGAGTGCAAACAGACCTATGAGCCACCATTTCTTCTGCACACATGGCCTAAATCATGGAACAGCACTGGCCACGTGCGTTTCTTTAATATGGAGGTGCTTGGTGTTTGCTTTGTCAGAAGCTGGAAATACTTCTAAACTCTTCGCATTTCCAGTGCCCACAAATGAAAGATTGTTTCGCGGCCCACAGAATGCCCCAGGGAGTGACATTTCTGAAGAAGACACTTCACCAAATGCAAATCTAAATCTCATATTAGAGTAATATTTATTTAGCACTCTCCTCCAGATGGGTCCGGGCAACGGCTGGCAGAAAGCCATCCTGATACATGAACACCAGTATGCGCAGCCAGTTCACACTTCCCATGTGCACATCAGATGTGGGTCCTGAGGTCAGGCTTCCCAACCAAGATAATGTAAATTACTATCTGTTGCAAGCATATCCATCTGCGGTTAAAGGGATGTGCCATCACTAATCCAAATCTGGCCTGCATTAATTCTCCAAAATAAAAAACAGCCTTACCAGGCACAAATGAACATTTTTAGATCTGTATGTACTACACACAGTAAAGGCAGAGCAAAAATGAGACATGAGGACACAGTAAAAGTCCTACTGGATGAGACTAAAAGTTCATCTCATCCAAATTTCTGTTCCATTGGTGGCAAGCTGGAAGTCTCTGGGATGCTTAGCACATCCCCTCAAATGAAAGATAAAGGAATATACTTTTTATTTAGAACCAGTGTGGGTTTATTTAGAACCACTAGGGTTCAAATCTCCACTCAGCCATGAAGTTCTCTGAGTTACCATGGGTCTCTCCGCCTAATCTACCTCAGAGGGTTGTTGTTGTTTAGGATATGATGTACAGGGCAGAACCTTGAGTTTCTCAGAGGAAAGTTAGAATATGTAATAAATATTTTGGGCTATTCTGAACTGTGAAAAAGTACACCAAATTTTTATTGACTTTCCAGAAGAATATAATCCTATCAGATCACACTGTCCTGCAACCAGGGCTATCAGCCACTTCTGATTGTGGCAGATCACACCACAAATACATGGTGCTCTTTCCTCTTCAAGACATTGGTTGTAGTCATTGCCTTATTAAATAAAGCACCTCTTCCAATGTAACAGAACCCATATGTTTTGTACGTCTTCCCTTTATTCCCAGTTCCATAAATGTGGAGCTTTTGTTGAATGCTGCTGATATGGTCTTCTAATTCAGCTGTGGAAACATTTCTACATTAGAGTGCTGTGTATATTAGGCAGGAAGCTGACATGAAACTGATGTACCATCTTGACAATTCCAAAAAGGGATGGACATGCAACTTTAGGCAGACACACCTTCCAAGTTAATTGGGGCCTGGAAAAGCATTACTGTGTAGACACACATTTGCCTCAGCCCTACACACGTCTCCTTTGTTGGATCAGGGCCCACAAGTCTTCAGGATGTTTTCCACATGGGAACGATGCTGTCAAACAAGGGTGAAGAACCTTCAGATGTTGGAATACAGCTGTCATCATCCCAGAACCATTGGGCATGTTGGCTGGGGCTTATTGGAATCCAACAGCACTTTGTGGTGCCCCAACCTGTTGTAAAGTTTTCCAAGAACTTCCCATTGCTCAGGAAAAGCAAAGCCTGAAACTATTCTCTGCATTCTTCAAGATAACTCTGTCTGTATCCAGGGCTATTTTTTAAAAATCAAAACATTAGTGCAACCTTACTGCCGTTTCAGAGTGCAGATATTGGCTTTAAAAAATCTGCTGCTATTGTCATACAAGGTTTGTCATTAGTGATAAAGCATGTGGTTGTCTGATTAAAGCTTGGGTATGAAATGATAATACATCAAACCTGGTTTTCAAGAGTTGTTGCAACCTGTAGAAATGGAACGGCAGCTCCACAGCTGCTGATTTTCAAGGGCTCTCTGGTCCTGTGCCACCTATCACAATGGATATCTCTGCAGATAAACTTGTGGAAGAGGGCACCCTCTGAAAATGATGGAAACTACTAATTTTTTGATGTTGCACTTGACCACTGATGAAACTGCAGTGCTTGGTGGGCAAGGCAGCAGGAAATAACAGCATCAGATAAGAACATGAAACTTTTAGCAGAGTAGAGGGGAATTGGGGATATTTGATTAATATTTCAATTTAAAAAAAAAAACACTTCAGCTTGTTTGAACGCCTTAATCAGGTATGGGGAACTTGTGCCCTACACACACACACCCAATCCCCCAGATGTTGCTGGACTACAAAACCTATTTTTCCTGACCTTTCACCATGTTGGCTGGAGCTGATGGGAGTTGGAGTCTGACAGCGTCTAACTGGATACTGGTTCAACATCGCTGACCAAAAGGGTGGAAAGACTGAAAAGAAAGTTAAATTCATGCATACAGATGCGTGTGTGAAGCAGCCCTATATTTCGAAAGGTTTTTTCAAAGAACAAGGCATCAAAGGAGTATTTGTTTCAGAGTATTAATTCTAGGATTATTTTTCTAAATAGAAACAAAAGAAATAAAGAAAAGCCCTTCATTCTTCTACCCCTTTTTTCTTTTTGTTCTAGTCTTCTGTGATGTCTGTCTGCTTTGCCCGCTTTCATCCAAACCTGGTAGTCGGAGGGACCTATTCTGGCCAGATTGTGCTGTGGGATAACCGGAGTCACAGGAGGACCCCAGTTCAGCGCACACCCCTTTCTGCAGCTGCTCACACGGTAAAGGATCAAACTCATCATTATTATTTTTAAAGACAAATATCAATAGCAGGATGTTGTAGTGTAATATTTTTGTACACTAAATAAAAAAATAAAGAGCATGTAATTATGAATAGTAAGTGGCAGGGTAGACTATCAGGGCTGCAAATCCCTTGCCTTTAATTATGTCACTCTGCTGGTTGTCTTGCCTACCCCTGCTCCCCATCTATGACCATTAGGTAAAGTTACCCCTGACCATTAGGTCCAGTCGACTCTGGGGTTGCGACGCTCATCTCGCTTTATTGGCCGAGGAAGCCGGCGTACAGCTTCCAGGTCATGTGGCCAGCATGACTAAGCCCCTTCTGGCAAACCAGAGCAGCGCACGGAAATGCCTTTTACCTTCCCGCTGGAGCGGTACCTATTTATCCACTTGCATTTTTGGCGTGCTTTTGAACTGCTAGGTTAGCAGGAGCAGGGGCCAAGCAAAGGGAGCTCACCCTGTCGTGGGGATTCGAACCGCCGACCTTCTGATTGGCAAGCCGTAGGCTCTGTGGTTTAACCCACAGCGCCACCCGCGTCCCTTATCTATGACCTTTAGGACTGTCATTTTACCCTGAAGCAAGTCCAAGGGCAGTGGGTAAGCCAACCGCTGTCAGGAAAGGCCAGAAAGCGCTGCATCTTTCCTTGGCGCCTTGATGCAATTTAAGGGAAGAGTGCTTTTCCAGGATCTGCCAACCCTGATTTTGAAGATTTATTCATTTGCAAATACAGTAATGTGCCCGTGAGTACCTGACAGAAGTCCTGATGTTATTCTGGTACAATGGTCCTGCTCTATTGAGAAATCTGTGACTTAGCAATTGCCACTTTGAGGAGGCTGTAATCAGTGTCCTGGAAGAAAAAGAGGAACTGATAACCCACTTCCACTTTAAAGGAGAACAGCAGCGACTGAGTCCTGCTAAATCCTTGAAGTCTAGAGCAGGCATCCCCAAACCTCAGCCCTCCAGATGATTTGAACTACAATTCCCATCTTCCCTGACCACTGGTCCCGTTAGCTAGGGATCATGGGAGTTGTAGGCCAAAACATCTGGAGGGCCGCAGTTTGGGGATGCCTGGTCTAGAGCATCCCCTGAGGGTAAAGCACTCGACCTTTCTGGATTAATTAAGTGGCCAAAATTAGTTTCTGCTGAAATAAATATGAGACGTTCATCTCATAATTTCTTCATGCCACCCCTTTCTAAGAACAAACTGCAATTGTATGGAAATTGGGACAGTCAAAGTTTCCTGCCCCATTTTTGCAGTTGGAAGCTTCTCTGTAAACGGCTGTTTGCGCTCCCTTCCATATTGCTTCCTCCCATGAACCATATAACTGCATGGAGGGTGGTAATTTAGAGGGGAGGGTTAATCACCACCATCAGTACGGTAGTGTCACTTTCCCAATCAAACTAGCAGCCTCCCACCCAATGGCTGAATCTAGTTACAGAATAAAATAAAACTTGGATATCAGTCTTGATCACCATGTGTAAGATGTAGCTTAGCTCTGCGAAAATGGGTATGTTGATACTATACCTTAAATTGGCTTTTAAAAGAAAAAAAATAAGCTCTGGGTGGGGTGGGGTGGGGGGAAGATATAATCACCATAAAATATGAGAAGTTATGATTATTGCACAGCTCACTTTGCATGAATTGGACTACAAACGCTGGCAGATCGCGGGATGCAGTGTAAACTGCACCGGCTCCTTGTATGATTTTCCTGTCAAAAATAATTAAAAACCCAACAGTTTTGAGTGCTCCGTGGGGAATAGACAGTAACAAAGCTTGCTATTTGTTAGAAATAATGAAATGCTGTGATCACCCAACAAATATCCTGGGGCTTTCAGGTCCAGTTTGAATTAAACTGATTTTGGTAATTGCTGAGTTTGAAAGTCATGATCTAAAAATTGTGACATCCAAGTGTAAAAGATGAATTGAATTGTGGTAGCAATGAGGTTAGCCATTGCAACCATTTATTTTTTAAAAAAGAATATATTGCTCCAAATTTCTGGCATCAGAACGCTTGCCGTTCATGAGTAATGCACATCTTAGAGTTAGGTCAATTTAATAAATCCACTAATGGTGTTCCTTTGATTACCAGTCACCAAGCTACACTTGTAAACATTGTCATTTTAGGAAGATGACTTAGTAAAATGGGAAGCTAAAATGGAGACTATGCAGGTCACTCAAAATGTTGACCTAGTGTTGAAGAAATTGATTTCATTCTCCACCCACCCACCCACCTATTAACACTTGTCAATCCTTGCTGACAAGTCTATACCTGGGACACAGGAAATGTTGGCACTAGAAATTACCATTGTTTCAGCTGGAACACAGAAGATGTATTTATAAGCATATTGTCAGGGGGATGCCTTACAGAGAGGCCCCTCCTATCATCCTGACAAGCTCCTCACCCAGCGATAGTCAGGAGAAAGGAATGAGGAAGTGAGCAGGGAGGAGAGAAGGCTCTGTAGGGTACCAGAGCCTCAGCCCCGTGAGGAGAGAGGGCCAGGGAAGGAGGAATCTGGGGAGATGTCGGACACAGGGACGCCAGAACAAAGACCATTCCCTCCGATGCCAGAATTGAGGCGCGCGCCCACCCATAGGGTCAGGGGGTAATTTTGGTAATTGCTGAATTTGAAAGTCATGATCTAAAAATTGTGACATCCAAGTGTAAAAGATGAATTGAATTGTGGTAGCAATGAGGTTAGCCATTGCAACCATTTATTTTTTAAAAAAGAATATATTGCCCAGGCTTTTATGCTGGTCAAGAACCCGGAAGAAGCCATTGCGGGGTTCTGACACGGACTGAGCAGTCATGTTTGCTGATGTTCTTGCACTGTAAATAGCATGCACAAGAAAACTCTGAAAGACAAGCCGGAGTGGAGCGTCTTTACTCAAGAGTAGTCGCAGCCATCTCTGACACATATGTTGTGTGCATATTACATGTCAAATTCAAACTACTAGAAGGATCACATCAGATCATGGTTAGAGGAGTTTGCCCTTCAGGATAAGCAGAAATTAAGACCTAGCTTTTATCATGTGTCCATCTTATATTTCAATTATACAAAGCTTTTAAATGACTCCGTGAACCTTGGGGCAGTTTTGGCATGATTCCAGTTGGGAGCAGAATGGATTGCTCGTCTTACCTCCAGACCCACTTAACACCCACCAGTTGGACATATGGAATATGCAACTGCTTCCTGGGATTATTAGGGACTAACATTTCTGTGGTCTGGGTCTACACATGTTGGTCTTTATGTGCATAAGCCCTATGTAGTAATTATATTCAATGCATGAATTTCAGGTGACAGGATAGGCAGCAATGGTGGATTGAGTAAACTCTTTGTAGACTCATCTAAATTATTTGCGTAAAGAGAAAGAGTTCAAGTATTGTTCTGTGTAAGCCACTTTCCCCATCCATTATTGCAGTAGACTACCTTTAACCCAAACATGCATTTAGAGATCCATTTCTGGAAAGTGCTGCTGTTACCTTTTTCTTAAATTTCATATCATGTCATTCCAAAGGATCTCACCTTGTACCACCTTAGATCAGGCCACGACCTGGTAGTGAGTCCCAACCCACCCTCTGGAGAAACTAGGTGTTCCCTTACCACCCCCTTTCCTATTTTGGACTGAAGCTCCCTCCTTACATTGTTTATTCTGTTATCACCAGGTTGGGCACTGCCATAGCTGCCAAGTTATCCCTTTTTTACAGGGATTTTCCCTTATGCTGAATAGGCTTCCTCGCGAGAAAAGCGAAAACTTGGCAGCTATGGGCACTGCTTTCCTTTTGGGTAAAGACAGAGGCAAAGCAGATGTTGAGCAATTCCTCCTTCTCTGTGTGAGCCAAGAGCAGGGGTCAGCAAACCTTTTCAGCAGGGGGCTGGTCCACTGTCCCTCAGACCTTGTGGGGGGACGGACTATATTTTCGGGGGGAAATGAACAAATTCCTATGCCCCACAAATAACCCAGAGATGCATTTTAAATAAAAGGACACATTCTACTCATGTAAAAACATGCTGATTCCTGGACCGTCCGCAGGCCGGATTTAGAAGGCAATTGGGCTGCATCCGCCCCCCGGGCTTTAGTTTGGGGACCCTGGCCAAGAGCATTTCTCTTTCTTATCCATGCATAGGACCTACCATTTGCTTGTACTTTCTCTTGCTTCAAACATGGCCGGGGAAAATCCTTTTTTTATTTTTAAGTATTCCTGCTCTTTTCTTGTTGTGCATGATTTTTTTTTTATCCCCACTTTTCCTCCAAGGAGCTCCAATGTGGTGTACATGGTTCTCTTCTTCCCCATTTTACCCTGATAACAACCCTGCGAAGTAGGTTAAGGTTTGTCTTGTGAATGGTTTAATTCATTAGCTGACTGCGACTTGCAGCATCCAGGAATGCCATGGGCTTAAGTGCTGCTGTGTGGACGTGTGCTGATTCTGCCTTGAGACCGAGGCAACCCGTTCAATCCCACCAAAGCAAGCCGTCCGGTAATGCAATACTCACTTTAAAAATTTAATTTTAGTCTGTATGAAAACAAGATTCGCTGCCTTCCCCCACTGGAAAATACGTCCCATGTTGCCACCAACCGCTGGCTTCCAAGTTTCCTGAGCTTATCCCTCCGTCTTGGTGCCAGGATTCACAAGGGAAGAGAGTCCCACCACACATTACTCACTAATTTCCTTTCACACCCACCACACATCTGCATTTGGGATAACAGGAAATTTTAATTAAGCTTTTAAAAACCCTCTAGCATGATGATTTCATTTCCAAAATAAATAAAAGCAAGATGGCATCTTCTCCTCTTGGGAAAAGAGAGAGCCCAGCAAGATTCTCCACAAAGTACAGTTGGCGTTTCCCCTCCCCCCTCCCCCTTCCCCCCTGCCTCCCACTCTGTGCTCGAAACATCCCTTTCAGTTCTGCAGTGAGACTTATTGCTTATGAAATTGACAAGTGACAGCTCTGATTAAAGCCAGACACTGCATAAAGAGAGCGCTGCAAGGAAAACAGGGAGGCATCCTCGTGCTACTGAACGGTGCTCCACCTATTTGAACTTTGCCTCCTTTCGCCCCTGATGTTCCCTGCTTAAGAGGACCATGTTACCAACCTGTATAAGCACCATAGTGAGGAGGGCAAATGTTCAATAAGCTTCGGTATGAACTGACTCTTGGTTGGGTTGATTTCATAGAGGACACATGCGGAAGGCCAGCTCTGGCTGGTGGAATGAGTAAGAGCTAAGCAAGGGTGGCAATGGAATCGAATAACCCCGCTGGTGCACACGCACACAATTAGCTTTCCTGTCATGCTGTTTTTCATGTACCCATCCATGAAACCACATACGAAAAAGATCCAATGGGATTTAAAATGAATAAAGTCCATATAAGAGGCTGCAGTCAAATATGCCATCTAACTTTGATTGACCTGCCTTCATTAGGCAATTTCTGGAAGGCAGGAGTGGCTAGTCATTTTTCTTCTTCTTCTCTTTTTGCAAGCCCTCTGGCAGCAGAGGGGGAACACCAGGACAAAAAATGGGACGGCCACCCCTCTCATGCATGCACAAGCTACACATCTAATGCACACCACACACACACAGAGAGAGAGAGAGAGAGAGAGAGAGAGAGAGAGAGAGAGAGAGAGAGAGAGAGAGAAATCCAGGGGCGTATGCAGTCTGTTAAACACATACCACAAACACACATGCAGATACCAACAGACATACAGGGAGGCAGGCAGACACACAGGCCAAACATCACCTCCCTACTACCACTCATCAGGTGTTTGATCAGCCTGTTCGGCGAGAATGAAAGCTAATATGCACGTACACCACTTTCCCCATCCTTGTGCTTTACAGATGTTTTAGACTACAACTCCCATCATTCCCGGCAGTTGTCCATGCTGGCCGGTACTGATGGGAGGTGGAGGCCAACAGCATCAGAGAGGTAGCAAGTTAGGGAAGGCTGGTGTACACCATTGGCCGATGTAGGTGTTATATTCAAACATGTGTTCTTAAAGCCCAATTGCCGCTTGGTTTATGAAAAAGCAGATTTCAAAGAAGACAAGTTAGGCCACAACCAGTTTATTGGACATTGATTCTTGATTTGGTTGCAGGAAGGCTATGTGGCATGGTGTCAAGCAATTGTTATCCCATACTTCCCAGCACTTTTTCTGATCACTTCACTTAACCCAAAAAGTTTGATGCAGGGTGAGAAAGCATGTTTGTTGCACAAGGGCCCTAAATCCACTTTCATTGCACAACCTGAATTGTACTCTGAGGTGACAGTCTGCTGCCCAGGTGCTAACAACTGATGGTCAACTTCAGGGCCCCTGGTCTCCTTCCATATTGTTTTCTGAAACGGGCGTTGGACCAGGGAACTGTTTCAAAGAGAGGACTACTCCAAAAATGAGTCCCTAACATCCCTTCAAATACAGGACTGTCTGTAGGACGCAAGGCCACCTGGAGATTGTAGGGAAACACACCTATAGCCATGCTCCAGACCCAGTTCTTCCCTTTGTGGGAGAGAATTGTGGCCCATTGTAAATCTAAAATAATACAATAGCTTGGCACAGTTATTTCGGGTTATCTTCAGTGAAAATGAGACCATATATTGGCCTAAGATTAAGAGGTCTTAATGAATTTGTTGACCTTCATGTCCATCCCTCCAAAGTGTGAATGGAAATGTTTTGTGAAAAGTCCAAGCTGTGTCAAAGATGGTGGCTGCAATACCACCACCACCCCGGCACCCATTTTCTTCATTAAATAATACACATTTCTGCTCCGTCTGAAGATTTGTCTCTTTTTTGCTTGCTCTTTTCTAGCATCAAACACCATCAGTAGCATGATAATGTATCCCTGCAGGTGAAATTTCCCCCACTTAATCCATTTTCACAGCAGTCATCATTTGGGTTAGTTTATGATGGTGTAAAATGAAGCTTTGAGAGGGCAGGGGGACTTTGGTTTTTGTTGTTGTTGTTGTTGTTTATTCTTATAAAAAAGTAACAAAACAAAAAAGTTTATGATCCTACCTGGCAAACAGGGGAGTTCTGGGCATTATGTGGCAACCTAATTTCCTTTGCAAATAATATGTTTGAGTCATTTGGATACGTATGTTTTCAAAATGTGAGCAGGCACCCTCTGATTCCAGACATTTTGTGTGTTTCCAGCACCCTGTATACTGTGTAAATGTCGTCGGGACACAGAATGCTCACAACCTCATTACCGTTTCGACAGATGGCAAAATGTGTTCCTGGAGCCTGGATATGCTCTCAACTCCACAGGTGGGTTTGTTTTTACCTACACAAGAAGAAAGTGCTGGAGTTAAAGCTGATACCCACATCATCCCTAAAAGCCCAAACTTCACATCCTATACAAACTAAAACCTGTGGATGCACTTGAAAGAGTGCAGCTTATTTCCAGCAATAGGCTCCTCTAAGAGCCAAAGCCCGTTTCCTCTACCACAAATCATGTAATTACTGTAATGCGTTAATATGCAGGTCAAATTCAAGTGAAAATGAAATAATCCATTTTAAAGCACAGGTAATCATACGAGTCGCCTGTGATGTGTATCGCACATATTCTACCACATTCTTTAGCAAATATTGACTAGATAAAGGCAAGACTAGGTTGTTGTGTGGCACTCAAGAAAAGTGCGGCTTATTATCTGCATTCAGTGACTACGCTAAGCAAGGAGATCATCTCAAAAGTTTGACAAATCTTTTTCTGCCCCCTTCACTCTCCTTTTCTTGTGTTGCTGTTGTCAGTGTTGGGTTTGGCACTAACTCTTACCTTTGTAGAAAATAGTCTTCTCCAACCTGGTGCCCTCCAGATGTTTGGGACTGCATCTCCTATCCCAACTGGCTATGGCTAATGGAAGTTGTAGCCCATCTGGCTGGAGAAGACTGGGAGCAAAGAGCCATTGGCCCATTCAAAATCTAGAATAGTGATTCCCAAGCTGTGGCCTGTGCACCACCAGCGGTCCATGAACTTCCTTCAGGTGGTCCACAATGATCAGCTCTCTGTAGTTGATGAAAAATTATTAAGAAAATAGTACCTTATTTCTGTAATATATATTGGGGGATATTCTATTTTGCTAGGAGAGCATGGAGCTGGTGTACAATAAATCCAAGCCAGTGGCGGTTACTGGAATGGCTTTCCCAACTGGAGACGTCAATAACTTTGTAGTTGGAAGTGAAGAGGGCACTGTTTACACAGCTTGTCGTCATGGAAGGTATCTGTGTGTGTGTGTTTTTTTTTACTAAATGCATTTAGCTCATAGTGGATATCTCTAAGTTGCCTAGGTTACAATAAGGGCCAAAACAGACATGATGAGGGAAGTGGTCATTGTGAATTTCATAGGAGCAGTGATTCTACCATCTAGCCTTCTACTAGCTTTGTTTCCCAAATCAAAACCCCATACCTGAAGTGCTAATAATAATAATAATAATAATAATAATAATTTATTATTTATACCCCGCCCATTTGGCTGGGTTTCCCCAGCCACTCTGGGCGGCTTCCAACAGAAAAATAAAATACAGTAATCTATTAAACATTAAAAGCCTCCCTAAACAGGGCTTCCTTCAGATGTCTTCTAAAAGTCTAGTAGTTGTTGTTCTCTTTGACATCTGATGGGAGGGCGTTCCACAGGGCGGGCACCACTACTGAGAAGGCCCTCTGTCTAGTTCCCTGCAACTTGGTTTCTCGCAACAAGGAAACCGCCAGAAGGCCCCTCAGTGCTGGACCTCAGTGTCCAGGCAGAACGATGGGGGTGGAGACGCTCCTTCAGGTATACTGGACCGAGGCCATTTAGGGCTTTAAAGGTCAGCGCCAACACTTTAAATTGTGCTCGGAAATGAACTGGGAGTCCAGGGAGATCGGGTGGGGAAGGAATACAGATAGATCCTCAAGATTTGCGGCATTTTCTGGTGTTGGGTGTTTTCTAAGTGTACACCTCTCTCCTTACACAGTAAAGCGGGCATTGGTGAAATCTTTGAAGGCCACCAAGGTCCTGTGACAGGAATCAACTGCCACATGGCAGTGGGTCCAATTGACTTCTCCCATCTATTTGTGACATCATCATTTGACTGGACCGTCAAGCTGTGGACCACAAAGGTAAAAGATAGGGTTGGCGGAGGTGGTTTGGGTCTTCAACCTTAACTGATGAGTGGCTGGGGTGGATTTCATCCTCTTTGGGGCTCTGGCCTAGACAGAGATGGAAACCACTCACTTCCTGCACATCAGATGTATGGGGAGAGGGCAACGGCTCCCATTCTCAACTGATGTACGTGGAGCAGGGGCTATGTGTGTGTGTACCTGTATATGTGTCTTGCACCCATGTGTGTCCTGTGTGTGTCCAATATTTGTGTGTTTTGTGTGCATGCCTGTGAGAATGTGCATGTGGGGTGTAGGGTGGCCATACTCACTTTTGGCCATGCCCGCTACTAGCATTCATCCCTCTGAAGAGTTGGCCAAGCGTGAATGCAGCCCCCAGGTCGCCAACGTGCTAACAATCCCCGATATAAAAGGAAATGGCTCCTTAGATGGCTCATAGTTCTCAAGAATCAGCCCTATACAAGGATGAGCATAGTATCTCCCCATCATATGCAATAATTAAGGCTAGCAGATGATAAAGGATCCAAATGGCCCAGTGTGACATCAACCAGATGGTCTTGGCATCATCCATCGTGCTGTGAAGAGAGGCTGAGAAATGCCTAAGGTCACTCACTGAAGCCAGGATTTGAATTCAGATTTTAACCGCATGTCTACACAAATTTGAATGAAAATGGAGCAGAGTCAAGAATTGCTTCAGATCTAAACTCTGCTTGATTCAGTGCCCGCTGCACCCCCCCCCCATTGGCCTTTGCTTATTATAGCTGTGAAAAGCTTAGAGTGAACTCTGTTGAGTTTTTGGTGCCTACTGAAAATGCACTCAGGTTTTTTTTTGTGGTTTTTTTTTTGATGGGTTGCAAATTCCCAATCCTTGAGAGGCTACTGTTTATTTGTTTTGATATGCTTTGAATTACCTTGTTTTAATGTGTTTCTTAAGCTCTGCTTTTTGCTGCCGTGGGATTTGCATGAAGGGCATATGTTGTTGTTGTTGTTTAGTTGTTTAGTCGTTTAGTCGTGTCCGACTCTTCGTGACCCCATGGACCAGAGCACGCCAGGCACTCCTGTCTTCCACTGCCTCCTGCAGTTTGGTCAAACTCATGTTCTCAGCTTCGAGAAGGGCATATATATACACCAAAACACCATACTTTGCTGTACCTGCT
Organism: Zootoca vivipara; assembly: GCF_963506605.1. Classification (NCBI taxonomy): domain Eukaryota; kingdom Metazoa; phylum Chordata; class Lepidosauria; order Squamata; family Lacertidae; genus Zootoca; species Zootoca vivipara. The sequence continues at coordinate 31,237,461 of NC_083287.1, read as the reverse complement.
AATATTGATGATAGAGCAGGGGAAAGGCCATTGATTGTGTGTGTGTGTGTGTGTGTGTGTGTGTGTGCAAATATGTGAAGGTGTGTGAAACTGCCTGGTGGAGACTGCTTGAAGCTGGCCTGAGGAACTTTACATAGGTTCTGACTTAAGCTGCTGCTCTCTGGGGAACAGTGGATTTGTTCCTGTGTACCTTTTTTACACATGGACCCATGTATTCCAGTTAACCCCAGTCTGAAAAATGAGATTGAAACACACAAGCAAATATTGAGTGAAACAAAGAGGCTGCGGCAGGCTGTAGCTAATTTTCCCAGCAAGGGGAAGGCCTGCAGCAAATGTTGTGATGGTTGCCTGTTGCCCACCCCACATCTAAGGAGTCTTGAGTGTATCTCTGTGGGAAAATATGCAGCTAATTGTCGGATGTTTTGCTTGGTGTAATACTAGGTAAAAATGGTCCTAGTCAGCCTCACGACCATTATGGGGAAGTGGTTTCCATGTGACTTGGTATATCTGGAAGGTGTGGGGGGTTCATAAGTTGCTGCGGTCAGATTATCTCCCTGCCTCTTACAGCATTCTTGCCCACATCTACACAAAGCATTTAAAGCACTACTATACTTTTCTAATAGCCATGGCTTCTCCCAAAGTATCATGGGAATGGGAGTTTGTTAAGGGCAGTGGGAGTTGCTAGGAGACCGCTACTCCTTTCGCAGAACTACAATTCCCAGAGTTCCCTGGGAGGACAAATTGATTGTTAAACCACTCAGCCAAACCTGATTTAAACTGCCTTCTTTCAAGGGCCTCTAGGAACTTTATATGTGAGGAATCCAATAATTTTCTGCTAGGACCCCATTCTTATATTGATGTTAATGAGGCATGAGATCACAGCACACCATGAAAGTAGAACCAGGATGCCGAAAAGTCAAGAGATATCCTGGTGGGATGAATCTGTTGGATCTTGTATCTATTTAGGTATTACTGCTTTGAACATGTAAATTGTTTTCTAAAGGCCACCTGCTCATTAAGCTATACTGAGGATTATTAACAAATTTTAATGTGCAGCAATGGCCATGCTCCTTATCATGTTATCATGCACATGGAGAATTATATAATACCACATGAAGAAAAGCAGGCTTGAGTCTCTTAGATTTTTTTAAAATCAAAACACCCCATTATTCTGCCTTAAATAATCTTAGCTATGGCTTCAAAAAGAAAGTGTTGGCTTCTGAGAATAGACTATACAGGACTGAACAGGATTCCAGGTGCAACTTTTCCTGCTACTTTTGAGCCATTAACTTTAAAACATGTATGGTTGTATAGGAGAGTATTCATGTTAGAGATGTCCTGGAAATTTTTCTTTGGGGACTGCCCATAAAATACTTTACCCATGTAAAAAAAAAAAGTTAGTCCTTTGTTCCCAATTGTCCTGGTTCATACCAATCTACAGCTATTAACCAGCATGTGCTTGAATGTCCAAACCCTGCCCAGCAGACTAATCATTGCTTGTTTTCTGGCAGCAAACCATGTTGTTGAGCCATGGTTTGTTGTTGGCTTATTTAAATTATGGTTTGTTTTAACTATGGTTTGGCATTATTTTGTCTGAGCTGAGTAGCCTTGCTTGATCATGGTTTGTTTGGCCATTTCTTGCTCATTTTTAATCTCCTGTTGGAAGCCGCCCAGAGTGGCTGAGGAAACCCATATATTATTATTATTATTATTATTATTATTATTATTATTATTAGTCACCAAGCTACAGAGGCACAAAGCAAAAGCAGCTGGAAAGCAAACCAAGCTATGGGGAAATAAGTCGTGGTTTGTTTGCCCCTGGCCTGATTCAACAGCTTATCTCTTGACAACTTGTGGTTTGTTGTCAGCATGGTTCAGACAAATGAGGAGTTAGTATTCTGTTCAAATGCAGCCATGTCACTCTGTTATAGGCACGCACCCCACCCCCAAATAACTCCATATATGTAATTGTACCAAAAGTATACACTTATATGGATTGTTATGTTGGCCTCAGTTTCTTACTTCTCAGGAATATTTTTTTTGACTGACATTTTCACTGAAAACGAGTAACGAGAAACATTTTTGCACTTTCTAAAAAGGCCAGCAGAGAGTAAGGATGGAGAACAAGAAGCAAATATTAAGTGAAATGAAGAGGCCCTCTCAAAAGAGAGGGGCCTAAAGGAGAGCAAATCAAGGGAGAACAATTAATATTGTACTAAATGACTGCAGGGAAAAGAAGCAGATTAGAACCAAACTGCAGCTTATGTTAAAGGCATCTTTGCAATGGCACCAATGCGGCTTTGCTGCCTAAAGGATCAGCTTCAGAAGAGGGATTTTCCTCAGGACTGCAGCAAGGGAGGACCTATCCACGCCTGCTATGATCCTCATAATTATCACATGCACACATGCAATTTGCCTTTTTTTTAAAAAAAAAACCTTGCACATTAAATGCAAAGAATCATGTAATGTCATGTCTGGTTTGGGACTTGGATGGTGTCAGCTCACCCAGAAGCATATAATAGTCCAATGATTTCACATTTTTATTCTCATTCCCTCCTTTGCTATGGATTGCCATAACTTTCCTCTCTATTTAATGCATAGCATACTTTGTGTATGACCCAACCCCCACCCTCCTGTGTTATTGTTTCTGCAATTTCTTTAAACTTTCTGGTGAGAAGAGGGAAGGCACAGACTCTTTTCTGTGTGGTTTCTCCTACATGGTCAGGTAAAATGGCTTTGGCAGGAAGCTGTGCCTTTAATCTTTTTCTTTCCCCTCCAGCCAAATTCCTCTGCTTCCCCCTTGCACCATCTTGATCCTCTTGCACTCCTGTAGCGAGAGCACTGTGCTACGTTCTTCTGTCCTTTTCGTGTGCCATTCCTCTTAATCTGTCTCACCACCACCACCACCCCATTTCTCAAGTCTGTCTGTTGTGTGGTCCATAGGATCATTGGAAGCTGCCTTGTACTGAGTCAGGTCATTGGCTTATTTAGCTTCGCATTGTCAACACTGGCTGGCAGCAGCTCTCAGGCAGGGATCTCTCCCAGCCCTACTTGGATTTATCCTGGGACCTTCTGCATGCAAGGCAATTGCTCTGCCACTGAACCACGACCTTTCCCTGAAATTTATATGTCACTTGACATATATATGGTGATTATCCTGAAACAGCTCAGGATCATCTTGCCAAGCAATTGGAAGTTCCATCTGGTGGAGATTGCCAGAGATTTTCCTCTCCCATGAAAGCTTAGCTGCCCTGCGCTGGTCATTCATAAATATGCCCCCACTCTCCATGCCCCTTTACAGAATGTCTAATGGGCCCATTTTGGCAGCATTAAGTAGTTTTACACCAGGCACCCCCAAACTGCGGCCCTCCAGATGTTTTGGCCTACAACTCCCATGATCGCTAGCTAAGAGGACCAATGGTCAGGGATGATGGGAATTGTAGTCCAAAACATCTGGAGGGCTGAAGTTTGGGGATGCCTGGTTTACACTAAGGGTTTGTCCATACAGGAGCAGAGTGTGGATTTACACCAGCCTGTCTCCCCATTTATGCTAGGGCAGCCACATAATTACCTCCCTGTTGATATCTCAGACCTTGCCCCTAAATGAACTGTGTTTTTAATTCTTGGAAAGTCCAAATTTGGTGAGGGAATGCATTTAAAGTGGAAAAGGTCTGGGACAACTCTAGGATGGGGTCATATTTTTGTTCTGGTGTGTTCGAGTCCTGGGTCAGTTTCTTTCTGTATTGTACCATAAAACAATACTGGCCATGTAGCAGAGGTGCAGATGTAACCATGCAATGCTCTTTGAAATGTAACCGTGTTAAGTGAGTTTAAAAAATAATTTTAGAAGTGTGGCCCTGCTGAATTAATGATTGTACAGTGGAACCTCGGTTTATGAACACCTCGGTTTATGAATTTTCAGTTTATGAACGCCGCGGACCCATCTGGAACGGATTAATTCACTTTCCATTACTTTTAATGGGAAAGTTCGCTTCAGTTTATGAATGCTTCAGTTTATGAACAGACTTCCGAAACCAATTACACCCATGTTTCAGTTTATGAACGCTTCAGTTTAAGTACTTCGCGGACCCGTCTGGAACGGATTAATCCACTTTCCATTACTTTCAATGGAAAAGTTCGCTTCCATTTATGAACGGTTACTCCGCGGACCATCTGGAACGGATTAATCCACTTTCCATTACTTTCAATGGGAAAGTTCGCTTCAGTTTATGAACGCTTCAGTTTATGAACAGACTTCCGGAACCAATTGTGTTCATAAACCGAGGTACCACTGTATTAGTATAGTATAGTATAGTATAGTATAGTATAGTATAGTATAGTATAGTATAGTATAGTATAGTATAGTATAGTATACTGTAGTATCATATCATATGTTATTGTAAGTTGCCCCATCTCTGAGTACCAAGAGACAATAGGGGTGCCTGTGCTTATCCTGGGTTCATTTTCTTTGGAATGAAGGTCAATGTGGTATCCTTAGGTTATGTGGTTCTGTTTATACAACCTGACCATAGGATGGAGGTGCTCACCACATTAAGACTCCAAAATTTATTGCCTCCCCATTAGGTTTCCAGAAAAGCCCCAAGCCATGCTCTGGGTACAGTATAGAGCAAGACAAGCTTCTGTGTCTTCAGCTTCCAACATCAGCCAAAACTCTCTCTCACACCCAGCCCCCCCCCCAGCCCCCTGTTCTCCATCCTAGGATGGCATGACATCCAGCCAATGCAGTCCAGTTGACTAGCTAAGGCAACCTGTCTGACTTAGTTCAGTGGCCTCTTCTACTAGATTCTAAAACCTTCCTGGATCAAGGATCACAGGCCTGGAAGGGACCAGTGAATATCATCCAAACTGACCCCAGCCCCCCTTAAACCTTTAACAATATTGTTGTTGTGATAAATATTTTTCTATCGCTATAAAACCGAAGTTCTTGTTTTGCTTGACCAGACCTTCAACCGTGTCCTTAATAGAAAGGCATGGCATATATTGTAGCATAAATAAATACCCTTTCAGTTAGCAAGGAAAAAAACCTCTAAATGTAAATTAACAAACGTGGATAAACGAGTTCCCTCCCTCTGCACTCCAGTCCCATTAAACTTCACTGTCTTCAGAGCAGGAAGCAGTTTATAGCATCGTATTTGCAAACACTATATCAGCCACATGAAGTAAGGATGTAAGACAAAAGTGGCATAAAGAATTTTCTTCTGCCTTGGCTAGAGAAACCACATGGCCAGACCTCAGGGAGACTACTGGTATGAACGTGGGTGGCATGATCTGGTTTTTAAGTTATATCCAATTTAGGAAACAAACTTATTCCCCCTTGCTGAGTGAACATTACAGCAGAACTAGGGGATGAACAAGGCTTTCTTGTGGATCTCAAATGAATCTACCCTAAAAGCCCAGCCACTGCAACATTCCTTTCCCGGTCCCCTTATATGTTTTATTCCATTTCAAATTGCAGTAGCAAAAAGGACATTTCTGTACTTATCTAATTTAGTAGTTTCACTGTTTCAAAGTCCTTGCAGTTCAGACTTGTGGTCCTACCTGGTCTGTTCCAGCCCACGGGAGCCAATGTGGGTTTTAACCTAGGATGTGCAGCCTAGATGGCCGCTTCACTGCTTTGAGCTCACAGGGAATGCATTGAGGGGGGAAAGATTTATCAGTCTTTTCTGGGATATAGGGAGCAGATTATACTGAGTCAGACCATTGATCCATCTAGTTCTGCATTCTCTCCGCACCAACTGGCAGCAAATCTCTAATGTAGAGTTTCCCAAACTCAGAATGTTGTGTCCTACAGATGAAAAATTAAAAGTGTCCTAGTCATTACAGTGAACTACATAGTCTAGCTGTAGATCCGTCAGTAAGCAGCATTCTGGTTTACTTGGGGATCTGCCTGCCTGTTGTACGAGCTCAGCATTTTGAGTTTTGTCCAGAAGCAAAGCAATGAATGAATTTTCTTCAGAGCTCAATTTTGTTGTCAGAAAGCCAAACTGACTCAGAGGAATGGGTGGAGCTGCTTGTTCAGACAGGATTTTTACTTTTTGCCCTTTACCTCTGGAGCCAGAGGTCTGGCTCCCATCCAGCTGTATGAGGAGAAGATTATGGTCTTTCTCTAGGTAATTTGAAGGAGCAAAACCAAAGTGAAGTCAGGTGATCAAAAGCCGGCACTGAGTTTTTCCACAATGTTTCTCTTGACTTTGCTTATCTATTCCACTGTAACCACACGGTTCTCCCCCCCCCCCACTTCTTTTTAAAGACTTCATGAGCAGTTTCTCGTATGAAAATTGCAGATCTGTTCATGTAGGATGAACTATCAGTGGCTCTCAACTCTGAGGTTTTGCGGACCTCTCAAAAATTGCCGGGAACCACTTAATAAACTTTATTTCTTCTACTGTGACAATATCCTCAAAACCAGCACAGCATTATGAAAATCACAGGTCGGGCTACTGGCACGGGTCCCTTTAACTGGAAAAAATATATATATCATGAAACTCACAGGTCCTGGTCCATGGCCTTGATTGTCTCTTCAATCAATATGGCCCTGGTCAAAACACCCCCGTCTCCATTGCAAGGAAAGAAATAAATCAAGTGCAAGGCCAGCTACAGAAGTTCTCGACTGTACCACCTTATGAAGCCAACATGGCGGAGATGTTTTGTGAACATTTTTGGCTAGAGCATTCACCATCTGTCCTCCTCATTGATTCCATGTGCTCCTTGGGAAGAGTCTTGAAGCTATTCATGGGGGTGAGGGGTGGAGAAGAGTTAGGTGCTGAAGCAAATGGATCAACAGTCCTTTGCTTCAAGCCGATCATGCTTAGTTTGCTAAGGATGTGTATGCAGATCTTGGACCTTAAGTTTGGATGCCATGGATTGAATTGGAGGCCTTCTGCATTCAAAGCAAGTGCTTCACTGAGCTATGGCCTCTCCCCATCTGAATGTCTACTGAAAGAATTGCAGTGAGGGCTGATGCCATCCATTTGTGTGGTTTTTCTTTGCTCAGAGAGCCCTTTTATACATGCTTTGCTGCAACTAATCAGTCCTAACAGTGCAAATAAATAATAATAATAATAATAAATTTTTATTTATACCCCGCCCTCCCCAGTCAAGACCGGGCTCAGGGCGGCTGACACCAATAAAATTACAATAAAGCGTAAAAGAAAGAAAAACAATTAATTACAATATGAATTAAGATACAGTTTAAAATTTAAAAATTTAAAATGCAGCCTTGTTTTAAAGTAGCCCATAAATCAAAACCATAAGGGGGGGGGGACATAGGGGTCAGACTGAGTCCAACCCAAAGGCCAGGCGGAACAGCTCCGTCTTGCAGGCCCTGCAGAAAGATGTCAAATGCCCTGCGGAAAGATGTCAAAGTATTATAACATCAGAAATGGAAATCATTAATTATATAGCTGTTGACTAAGGGATGATTATTATAACTGAAATATAACTGATATTAATTAAGATTATGGAACGCAGTGAAATGTATTAGTTGGAAGTTGATTGGCATTCTGATAATTGTATAATTTGGGAAATGATTGTTATTGTTATAATTTGGCTATTGGGGGTATATTGGAAAACTAATTTTAAAAATTTACAAAAAAAAAGGTGTGCATAAAAATGTATATCTTAATGACAGTAACACAAAAATGAATGCTATTGTGGGGAATTGCTTGCGAAATTATGTACACTAGACAAAATTGCTTCCAGAAATTGGTATGTTAGAAGAAATGCACAATAAAGGCTGCCAATTTTGTGCAGACTATATATATATATATATCTGCAAACTTATCTGGAAATGTGACAACCTGAACTCAAGAAGTGGTGAAAAAACGACATTGACAGATTCATCCATCTCTACTTCCAAATGGTGACTTAGGTAGCGAGAAAAGCTCATGAAAATTCAACACAGAATTAGTGTGTGAGTGAAATATAAGTAGGTTTACTCAGTTCTGATAAGCCATAGTCGCCAGGTTTGCTGCTGATACACATTTGTGGAAATGCTGCTTTAGACAAAGAAAGCTGGGAATCAAGCAGAAGATTTAGCCTTCAGTTGTAATTGTGAAACCACTTATTCTACAGAAGTCCCTTTGAAGTTAATGGGCTCTCCTGCAGACGGTGGCTGGAGGGCTGCAGACAGATTCTGGAGGCTTGCAGCAGCTCATCTGCCTGCAGTGTTGGCATAATGCCTCTCCAGTCTCTGTGCTACCCTACGGTTGGTGATGTTGATCTGACACATCAGGTAACAGGCTTGATTTTAAGCAGGGGTGGTTTTTTTTGTTTTTTTGTTGTTTTGCTGATGCTGCAGGTTTTCAGTTTATTTGTTCCTTGCTCAGTTTGTATATATTCCCCTTTCTCCAATTTGAAGAACCTGAGTCAGGTTATATCACGGACAAGCAAAATATAACAATGTGCAAATGACGGTCAAAATGAGCATATTCTTCATATATAAATAACAGGATCACAGCACCATTAAAAGAGAGAGATTAGCCAGCTCTGTATGCTTTTCTCGATCAAGTTGTTTTCTCCATTCTCCAAAGGGATTCCAACAAAGCCTCTCTAGGAAGCAAACTCCATAATCAGGGTTCTACCACCAAGAAGACATAGCTCTGTGTGTCACCGTCAGTCTAGTGCATGGCTGAATAACCTTTGGCCTTCCTGATGTTGCTGGACTTATAGCTCTCACAATTCCCGATCATAAGCCAGAGCCGTCTCTAGGCCTGGGCTGGGTGGCGCAATGCGCCAGGGTGCCTGGCCACCAGAGGGCGCTGCCGCCGGGGTTGGGATGGAGGAGGAGTAGACCCGCCTTTCCTGTTGGGGCTACTGCCGTGTTGTGCCAGGGTGCCACCTCTCAGGGGCGCCCGAGCAAGTAGGGGAGCTGCACGGAGCAAGTGCCCCTCACCGCCCACGTGCGCTCCAGAAAGAGCTCCAGCGGCTCCTGAGCCTGGCTCCTCCACTGTGGCTCCCTGCTGAAGGAGCCGCCAGCAAGCCCCACCAGCAGCGCCGCCCTCGCCCGCCTCTTCTTGGGCTACGGGCGCCATTGCGGGGAAGCCGGCCGCGAGCCTCCCATCGACACAGCAGCCAGGGCTCCCCGGACGGCAGCCACTTTGGCCAATGAGGCGGAGACGAATGACAGCTGGCAGCGCCCCCGCCTGTCAGGCCACCCCCTCCAGCAACCCGCTGCGCCTGGCCCTGCCTGGCAGAGCGTGAGTCCGGCGTCGCTGTTGCCAGTCCTGCTTGTGGAGGGTGAGAAGCAGAAGGCACGGCATGGCGGCGGTGGGGGAGGGGAGCGGCGCCTAAGAGGTGCACAGGGCACAGTTGCTAAAACGAAGCGCGCACACACACATGCGTCCCCAGGGCAGTGCGTGGCTCCGGCTTTCCAGCTGGCAAGGGGGCGCCGGAGGCGCCGGAGGGATCTCTGAGTCACGGTGCTGAATAGAGTTAAGACGGCCCTGTCATAAGCTAATGCTTGTGGGCCCAGGTTCCCCAGCCTTTGTCTTGCTTTTTCACACAGAAGACCTAAAAGTGTGGCTTGGTTCATATGTGGTGTTTCTCACAAGAAACCAATTTCAGGCCCAAGATAAAAACCTTTTGAGAAGGTGTGGGGATGTAGCCCTTGGCATAATTTCCAAAGCTGACTGCGACGGATCAGTCTAGACAACTCTGGCAAGGTCTCTTTCTCCCTCTGTAGGAAGCAAGAGGGAGAAAGAAGGAGATAGTAAAAAGCAGTGCTATTTTTCTAGAAAAAGAGGTGCCAGAACTCACCCTTTTGGAATAATGGAAATGGCTCCTACCTGAAAGGTGCCAGAACTCAGTTCCAGCGAGTTCCAGCTGGAAAAAGCCCTGTTTAGGAAGACAGTGCAGCTGGGCGTGGGGGTAAAGGGACCCCTGACCATGAGGTCCAGTCGTGACCGACTCTGGTGTTGCAGCGCTCATCTCGCTTTATTGGCCAAGGGAGCAGCGTACAGCTTCTGGGTCATGTGGCCAGCATGACTAAGCCGTTTCTGGCGAACCAGAGCAGCACACGGAAACGCCGTTTACCTTCCCGCCGGAGCGGTACCTATTTATCTACTTGCACTTTGACGTGCTTTCGAACTGCTAGGTTGGCAGGAGCTGGGACCGAGCAATGGGAGCTCACCCTGTCGCGGGGATTCGAACCGCCAACCTTCTGATTGGCAAGCCCTAGGCTCAGTGGTTTAACCCTCAACGCCACCCGCGTGGGGTGGGGTGGGGTAGGGTGGGGTGGGGTAGGGGTGGGGGAAAAGAAAAGGGTAGTATTGTCTGCTTTGGGCGTTGGTCTTGCCCACAGCTGGCTTGGGTTCTTCCCCTTTGCGGGGGCCCCCCCACTGGCAGATTACCTCTGAAGGAATACATGACTTGACAGGGAAAAGGATTGCCCACCCCTCTTTTGGAGACTTACCAAAAGTAAGCAAAACTTAACAATGAGGCTAGTAGCAGTTATGCTTGGTCTCTAGTTTATTCACACCTTCAAAATCATCATCTGTGAGCTTCCCCTCCTGTCTAGGCATTAGAATTCTGACCCTCAACAGGCAAATTGACTATGAACCCCATAATTTGGACTCTTCTCCAAACCTGTACCAAAGGTTTGCCGTTATTTTACAGTGTTTTGCAGAGAAACCTCCATATTCTGCAGCGCTCCACAAACTGATTAATTGATACATCAAACACAAGGTTCGTGCTTAACTACAAGCCCCAACATTTGGGATCCTCTGCAAACAACGGGACCACCACCAACCATTCTCAGCTGCAAGCAGGGCTTCCCTTCAGACTGGAATCAGCTTTGCCTATAGTCCCTGAGGGGACATAGATCAGAGCCCGCCAGTAACATACTCTCACCAAACCTTTGAAACAACCTATTTCCCCCTGGCTGTCACCAAATGTTAAATATTCTGTTATGTCAGAGTGAGGAAATGTACTGGGGATCTTACATATGCAGGGATGTCTTGGATAATAAATCACTTTTGAGTCTATATGACTGATGACCCATGAAATCTCCACAGGCCTTCTAGTTTTAACAGTCACAAACACTAATCTTGGCTGTCTGAGGAAACTAGTGTATTCTATTGAGCCATAGTAAACTTTCCACTCGAAAGCATGGTAGTTACCAAATGGTTATTGAAAAGAGCTTGCTGAGAAGCAATAGTGTTTCCTTGGCTCTATTTTTGACATGGGGCTGGGCCCCCTTCTGGTGCTGTTTCTCCTAATACACAAATAAACATCAGGACTGCTCATGCCCCATATTTATTTTAATGCCTTGTCTGCTTACTAGTGTACAGACATCACACAGTGCTGTGCCACAATGTCGAAGTTCTTTGGAGCCATGTCTAGGTGGTCTTGCACTCCAGCTTTTTGTACTGACTCTTATTGTATGTATGCATCATGATGGATGCATCAACTTGGGGTTTGAAGATTCTGAACATGTGCAGAGTGTTTTCTTCCAGTCATTGAAAAAAGAGCAAAGCCTGCGGGCTCTAGGCAGTCCTGAGCCAAGGCTTTTCTTCTTCTAGAACTGAGGCATTCTTAGCCACCTTGTTGGCCTCATCCATTGGGCTCTCCTTACATCCTTAGCTGCAGGGGTATTCCGTTATCAAGGAAGCAAAAGGAGAGACAAGAGTTAATGCACTTTAAGAATTGCAGCACCGGCTCATGTGAGTCACAACTCAACAGATTTTATAAAACCGCTAAGGAGATTAACTCAATAACCAGTTTACCTGTCAGCATCAAGCCCTCCCCCCTCCCAAAATACCCCTAACGCATCTTCAAAAAACTGCTGCCTGACAGACTGACGCTTTCCAGAGTCAGGTGGTGTCTGGCTTGAGGAATTCACTGTGTCCCCCCCCCCATCTCTCTTGGTGTTAAGCATTTTCATAGGTGAGGTTTAAGCCATTTATCACTTATCACATTCCTATGCCTACCTTCCTTAAGGAATTCAGAATGGGATCCATTTTATTCTATTGCCATTTTGCCCTCGCAACATCCTGGGAGGCAGGCTGAAAAAGAGTGACTGACCCCCAGGTCAGGCAGTGACCTTCACAGCTAAATGGAAATTTGAACCCAGGGCTCTCTCGTTCAAGCCCAATACTTTATCCACTATACTGAACCTTCTCTTCTTAAGCACTCTGCATGTTTGTCAGATGTACATTAAATGTGTATATTTACCACTTGTATACTGCATTGGTGTTTGGATAGCTCAGTCAGTAGAGCTTGAGACTCTTAATCTTAGGGTTGTGGGTTCAAGTCCCACACTGGGCAAAAGATTCCTGCATTGCAGGGGGTTGGACTAGATTACTCTTGTGGTCCCTTCCAGCTCCATGATTCTGTTCTTTCCATTTTGACTCTATGATTCCAACTGATGGGAACGGTTAGTGGGCCATTTGCTTTGCTTGCAGAAGGTCCCAGGTTCAATCTTTGGCACCCTAGGGATGGATTTGAGAGACCCCTGTCTGCAACCCTGGAGACCCACTGATAATTAGCATAGACAGGTCAACAATCTGATTCAGCATAAGGCATCTTCCTACCTTCTTCCATTGTTCCTCTAGGCTGGGTCCCATGACTGCGTCATGCTCTGACTTAAGGTGGATCATGCTAACATTACCACTGCCATTTTCTTTTTGCTCTTGCTGTGGTTTTAAAAAAGGAAGGAAGGAACTAAAGGGGAAGAGAGATTGGATACAGTAAATAACTAAAAGTAGCTTCTGTGTAATAGATGGAGCTTAAAGGTGAGTCCTGGCTCTAAGAAGGTTGCATATTAAAGCAAAGAACTAGTATTAGAGGCATACTGGACTGGAGGTAGTACACAGTCATCATGGCTAATGTTGTTGTTGTTGTTTAGTCATGTCCGACTCTTTGTGACCCCATGGACCAGAGCATGTCTGGCACTCCTGTCTTCCACTGCCTCCCGCAGTTTGGTCAGACTCATGTTGGTAGCTTCGAGAACACTGTCCAACCATCTCGTCCTCTGCCGTCCCCTCCTTGTGGCCCTCCATATTTCCCAACATCAGGGTCTTTTCTCTTCTCATGAGGTGGCCAAAGTATTGGAGCCTCAGCTTCAGGATCTGTCCTTCCAGTGAGCGCTCAGGGCTGATTTCCTTCAGAATGGATAGGTTTAATCTTCTAGCAGTCCATGGGACTCTCAAGAGTCTCCTCCAGCACCATAATTCAAAAGCATCAATTCTTCGGCGATCAGCCTTCTTTATGGTCCAGCTCTCACTTCCATACATCACTACTGGGAAAACCATAGCTTTAACTATACGGACATTTGTCGGCAAGGTGGTGGTCTCTGCTTTTTAAGATGCTGTCTAGGTTTGTCATTGCTTTTCTCCCACGAAGCAGGCGTCTTTTAATTTCATGACTGCTGTCACCATTTGCAGTGATCATGGAACCCAGGAAAGTAAAATCTCTCACTGCCTCCATTTCTTCCCCTTCTATTTGCCAGGAGGTGATGGGACCATGGCTAATAGACACTTTTAAAACCATCCAGGTTGATGGGCATAACTACATGTTTTGGCAGAAACATCATCATTGGATGACTCCAGGCTTTAGCGTTATGAGAAAGGGAGAAAAACATCTCTCCAGCCAATTTTGCCTACTTTGGTTTCCCCCCTTAAGACTTCTTTATATAGTACTACTACTATTCCCCGTAAGCACTGTGATCATAGTGTTGTTGTGAGAAGGCTGAAATGGGCACAAGGAGAAACCACTGCTTGGGACTCCTTGAAGACATGCTTCATTTCTTGATGATGAAATGCACAACATAGTTGTGACTTAACTTTCTTATGTTATCTGCTCTGCACATAGAATCTGCTTTCCAGTTGCAGCACAGATTGTGTTGATCTGTGGTGTTATGCTTATCATGTGTGGATGGTACTGATTGGTGCTGGAGAACTTGCAAGTACATACAATTGTTGAATGGGGTGGATAAGGGGAAATGTATGGGGGGGTTAGATGTTGTGTAAGACTTGTTTTATTTCTATTGTGCACATATAAAGCAGTTCTTCCTAACAGACTGTGCACTAGACCCAGAAAAGACTGTTGGCACTCATAGTTTGGAGTAAGTCCTGCTACCCTAGTTAGGTTTTTTCATCACTGAAACATGGCCTGAATGTGCATATATACAAACAACTAAGCACATACAGATTTTATGCAAATTAGAACATTGTGTCAGTGTGCCACGTCTTTTTATGTACCTAGCAGCTGCCCAGACACTGACACTTACATCTGAGTAAACATGCCTAGGATTGCACAGTAAATCTCCTGCACCAGTGACCCAAGTTCTTTTTCATTGGTTCCTTCCTATGAACTCAGCTCTGATGCCCTGACTTTAAAAGAAACCACAAAGCCTAATCATCATGTTATCTCCAGACTTAGTCTGCTCTAGGAACCCTTCCCTCTTGCCGCCTTTTTATTCTCCTCTTGTAATAGCTTCCACATGCTCATGCAAAAGCGTGGCACGTTTTTAAAATCCTTGGCATAGAAATCAATTAAGCAAAGCAGCCGGGACTTCACAGCAGCACTGCAGCAGGAGAAGCGATTTAGAAACTCGGCGATCTTACTTTGCAAATTGTGACCCCGTCTTGAGTTCAAGCCCACCAAGGAGAGGAATGAACCAAAACACAAAGTAACACTTCATATGGAATGGAGATCGTGGGGTTCTCTTTTGAGGAGAGCACATGTTGAAAAGGAAGGTGTACATCATCTTCAAAAATGGCAAATAAGCATGTTAGTCTGTTTCTGTTGTTGTCCAGGAGGCAGATCCAAAAGCAACAGTAGAGCCAATGAAAATGTCACAATATAGTGAGCAAGCTTTTGAGTTACCTATGGATGGGTGCTTCCCAAGTGAATAAATGGTGAGGAGAGAGAGAGAGAGAGAGAGAGAGAGAGAGAGAGAGAGAGAGAGAGAGAGAGAGAGAGAAGAAATGTTCCTGGGCCACACCAACACCATGTATTTAAAAGACACCTACACCACTTTAAAAGTCATGGCATCCCCCCCCCCCAGATCCTGGGAACTGCAGTTTGCTTTGGATGCTGGGAATTGTAGCTCTGTGGGGGGAGGGCCCCCTACTCTCAGCACCATTAACAAACTACTGTTCCCAGAATTCTTTGGATGAAGCCATGACTGTTAAAGCGGTTTAAGAGTATGGTGTGGATGTGACCTGCCTATGTTTGGTGAGATAGCCTGGTACATAAGAGTACAAACTAAAGCTGTGATCCCACACATACCTCCGAGAGAGTAGAGGTAGTATTCAGCTAACTCAGAGTGCATGGAGATGAATGGACATGGTTAAGTTAGGCCCTTAGGTTTCATTAGATCAGAGTACAGTAAAACTTAGCTGAATGCCACCTTAAGTCCCTTAAGAGGGACCCTTCTGCTGATCTTAACACTGGAGAGGGTCTCCTCCAAGCCTGAAGCTGGACTGCCACCAGCTTCTTAAGCACCATGCCCCCCAAATGTATACTTGCCACTGACTGATAGTTCTTTAGCACTTCTGGGTTCTGGGATGCCCTCCTAAGGAGTGGGAGCAGCATCACCTACTTCAGCTAGATGGTACATCCCCTTCTCCAGTGAAGCATCATTCCCTGGACCCACCCAGGCCAGCTGTTTTCTTTCTTCCTCCATTCCTCCAGCTTTGCCTGATGAAGAGTTCTGGATAACTTGAAAACTTGCTCATGCTTTTGTTACATTTTACTTGGCCTAATTAAGTTTTTTTAAAAAAAGAATTACTTTTTATTATTTATTTATTTCCCCAGCTATAAATACAAAATCATAAGATCTTGGTATATAGCAGTGCATGTGAATTATTGTTCTAGTTAATAAATACATTTTAAAAGCCATAGCTAGAACAATAAGGGTATGACTTTTTCAAAATAAATAAATAAATTGAATTTTTATAAATTATTCATTGAGTTAAAAATACATATAGACTGCCCCTCATTACAAAATCCCAGTCTGGTGTACAACAAGATTTACAAAAGAGATAAAATACTATTAAAAACAGTACAGGATGATCATAAAAATGACATACGGTTCTCCAGCCGTAACTGGATTTTTCCCAGACATAACTTTCAACATGTGCTATATAATAGTGAAACCGCTATAGAATAGGAAAGCGAACTCTGTTATAACTATGAACAAAGCTTTTTGATCCGACGTGTATTCCTGCTATGTCTCTCCCAATAACGAATATGGGATTTGTTATTTATTGGAACAACAAAGTGGCCTAATAAAGGTATTTCTAAGAGTTTGTGGATTTTTGTCTTGCAGGCCAACATTGCTACATTTGCTTTTTGCGTAAACCAAAACATGATACGCTCTTTGGATATTGTAGAGCAGCCTTCATCAACCAGATGTTTTGGACTACAACACCTCTCAGTCCCAGGTTGAAAGTTGTCGCCCACAACATCTGGAGGGCACCAGGCTGGTGACAGCCATTGCAGAGAGAGCAGCCACATTTCTTTACCTTAAATTAAGCCCAGAGAAGCAACTCTGAAGAGCGTGCCTTGAAGACTGGGATCCACCTCCAGCACCATTCCTTGTGTCTGCATCTTAACAGGCAGGTGTTCCCTTCCTGCTGCCTGAAAGCTGCAGCCTGGCCCTCAACACACAGTGCTGTTGTCAAGTTTAAGGTCACATCTAGACCACAGATTTAATGTGGTATGAAAGATGTTCCATTTCCTCAAGAACCCGGGGGGAATATAGTCCGGGGCAGGTGGGCAGAGAAGTGATCTCTGTCAGAGAATCTCAACATCCTCACCAAACTACCAAAGAATTCTTTGCGGAAAGCCAGGGTTCTGAAACTGGTCTAAAATGGATGCAAATGTGTAGGCTAGATATTCTTAAGTGCCATGTGCAACTGCAGATTTGAACCAGGTGAAAACTGGTTAATTTCCATGGATTCTTTCAAAATACTCTGGGGGCTGTTTGTTCTGGATGCGAACAGTTGTTTGTTAAGAGATCTCAGTTGCCTCACAGAACTATCCCTGGGGTGGGAACAATTCCAATGTAAAGTAGTTTTAAAATGGTAGCAAGTGTAAAGGCTCTTTTCCTGACTGGGTTCAGATTTTATCTCTGCTGGGTGGCTCTCCGCTGGGTGAAGGATCTCTGATCAGATGGCTTTTTATGAGTTGGAGACACTGTCGCGAGATGCACCTTCACAGAGAGCCCGCTTCCGCCGTTCCAAGAGTGTGAAATACCTCTTTTATGAAACAAGCAAAGCTGATAGATTTCATTGTAGCTTTTAAGCAGCTAAATGCTAGTTAAAACCTGTAAACATGTCCACATGCCTTCCTCTAAGCAGCGAGGTTCTTAACGTGTGGCGCCTCCTGGATTAAGGAAGATCCTTCATGCAGCTACGCTGGGGAACCAGCTAGGACTTTAGCCCTAGATACAGTTATACTTATTGTCATATTTCTATATACCCAAGCTATTCTTTATGATGGAAAGGAGGTGGGTGCCGCAATCGGGTGGAAACCTAGACATGATTAGCATGCAGCATGTATTTGTGACTTTGCCAAACCTTTACTGGGTCTAAGGCCAGTTTTGTGAATCTCTGTGCACATATGCAGTACTTGCATGCTGTAGATCAGTGATCAGTATTGGTTTTTACCAAGGTTAGTGGACCTCCAGATAATGTTGGACTCCTTCTCTCAGCAGATGCGGCCACCATAAACAATGGTCAGGGAGGGAGGATGGGAGCTGCAGTCCATCAACATCTGGAGGGCCAAAGTTCCCCCATCCCTAGTTAAAACCAACTCCTCTTAAATGCTACTTCTCCTGAGATGTTTTGTGCTCATGTATGGATGCCTGAGGGAAATGCTCACTTTTTCCTTTTAGAACCACACACACACAATGAATCTTCAAAGGGAAATTTTGATCCCTTCAGAAGGCATTCCTCATGGACTCAAAGCTCATCCTTTATGTACTTCATATGACATACGTAACAAGAGCCCCGCTGGATCAAGCCAAAGGCTCATCATAATCCGGCATTCTCTTCTCTCAATGGCTGGCCAAACATCTATGGGAAGCCTGCAAGGGGGATCTGAGTGTCTGAGTGCGACAGCCCTTACTTCAATCGTAACTCCCAGCAACTCATATTCAGAGGCGTACTGGGTTTAGGACATAAACGTTGTGCCTAGTAGCCACTGACCTTCTGTGCAAATCAGTCTAATCTACTTTTAAAGCCATCCAACTGAGTGGCCATCATTACATCTTGTTGAGAGCAAATGCCAAGCTCAACTATGTCTTATGAAGAAGTTCCCTTTTTTTTGTCTGTCCTGAATCTTTCAATGTTCAGCTTCACAGAATGTCCTTGAGTCATAGCTGTCAACTTTCGGATTTGAAAATAAGGGATCAGGAGCCTCACCTGTCCACTTTCAGATTTGAAAATAAGGGATCAGCAGCCTCACCTGTCCTGGGGACAGTCTACGGTATATCTAACAGTCCAGGATAGCAGCGGGAATGGCGCTGGAATAAGGGAATTTCCAGCAAAACAAGGGAAAGTTGACAGCTGTGGCTTGGAATAAGGGAGTTTCCCGCACAAAAAGGGAGGGTTGGCAGCTATGCCCTGAGTTCTAGTGTTCTATATCCATTTTCTCCACACCTCAGCTCAGTCATGTCCCTCCCTTACTCACCTTACATTGAGATGCCAGGGGTTGAACTTGCACCTTCTGCATGCCCAGCAGATGTTCTACTACAGAGCTATGAATCTTCCTGTATAACTCATATGGATACCTCACGCAGTCAAGAGCGACTGGAAGATTGGCTGCACTTTGCAAACTAAAGTTGCAGTCAATTGGTTTTTTAAAAAAGCAATTATCTTTGTATGATCTTTATCATGTTTTTCTTGTAAAGAGATATTAAACCCCACAGGGGGTGATATAGACTGGGGTGTACATGCGTGAGAGAGAGAGAGAGAGAGGTGTGTGTGTGTGTGTGTGTGTGTACTGTGTTTGTCTGTATACAGTACATGCAAATTGTGTTACTGTATATACAAATACTGTACACATACATAGGCACACATGTAGAAATCCCATTGTTTAGATTTCTGTCACAAGCGATGAGAATATTTAATTTTCTTTTATCTCTGGGGTTTTCATTATCATTTAAATTTCATTTCACACTAATTGATCTGGGATTAGCAAAGCCATTATTCAGAAATCAGACTTAAGACGAGCCAGAATGCGATGAATAATTCATGACACCCAATTACATGTTACAAACCTGGTGTACTTAAAAAAAAAAAAAACTTGCTTCGAACTTCCAGTCTGTTGTGAAATGAAATGACGCGTAGGCACTTAAAAGTCAAGCAACAGTACCACGCTCCCTTAGCACAGCTGTGCTCTCTGAACCTTGCCACCTCCTTGCTTCAAACTCAAGTCTTAAACACGGGGGAGGGGGGGGGAGAACTGGCTTTCAGAATATCCAGAAACTACAGATCACCTTGTCCTCAAGAAAAAAGTGAAGAGAAGCCCTGGGGAGAGAAAAAGAAAAGAGCAGAAGTATCTTGATGAGCCAGAGAATGCAGTTTAGCAGGGAAATGTAGCACCAGGGCATGCCGCCCGATAGCTAAATTCTAATGCGTAGTGAAAAGATGTGAGTGTTTGGCAGAGAAGCCGTGGCTGTACTCGTATAGTATTTTTCTCCCATCCTGAGATACATTATCAGGAAGAAGATGAGTGATTGGCTTGCCAAGGGATGCTTGCAGAAGGAAATATCCTGGTGCCCCTTGTTGAGAAGCCTTCAGGAACATAGGAAGCTGTCCATGTGGTTCGGTATTATCCACAAGAACCAGCAGCTGCTTTCTGGGGTTTCAGGCAGTGCTCTCTCCCAGCCATACCTGGTTGAATATGTATGGGACCTTCTGCATGCAAATCAGATGCTCTGTTAGTGAATTACAGCCCTTCCTCCCTGATCAGAACAGCAGCCATCTTTTATTGTTTTTTTTTAAAAAGTGCCTCATATGAGTGCATATGAAAATTGTCATGTGGGAACTGACCGTGGGAGCTGCTTAAACACTACCTTTTCCCAGGGGGCAGGAGTGCTTGTGGGTGCACCCCAGTGACAGCAGGGAGCCCCAGGGCAGGGGCATGTGCAGTCAGTTCTGCCGTGCTTTTTGGTGTGAGCTTAAGTTGAAGAGATAGCAGCAGAAGTGAAAGCCCCACTGCTACCTATAAATACACTGGTGAGGGGGACTGGTTGCCCCTGTTCCATTTCTGTATTTTGGATCTGCTAGTTGTAATTATTATGGTCCTCATATGTAAGTTGTTACGTTCATGCTTCCTTTTTTAAAACAAACAAACAAACAAACAAACCATTATGCCCTGTGGAATTGTTTTGTGCTGCTTTAAAACGTGGATTTTTGTTTTGGTATTTGTTTGTGATATTTTTAGGATGTTGTAAACCACTCAGAAGTTCCTTTGAAATATGGAGTGGTATACTAATTGCCTAAATAAATACAATATGCAGATGTGGAAGTTGTATCTGTAACATTTCAAGGGGCAGTTTTTTGCTTAGTTCCACGAAAGGGCCACTGTTACCATGAGCTCCCTAAATTTGAATAGAAAACTGAAACAACAACAACAACAACACTGGCCTGTTGCATCAGCTCCTAAACATTTAGCCCTAAGTGCAGACATGGAAGTAACCTTTGCACTTTGGACTAAGGCACCTCTCTAACCTTTTATTTAATATAACAGCCTTATCTAATAAAGCAGCCTTGAACCCAGTATTCCCTAGGAATGCTTAGAAACAAACAAAAAACAAACAAACAAATAAACAAACATACAGTATTTTGCAATCAGTAGTTAAAACCTAGGCAAAAACCTGCTGCTTAATCTCAAGAACCTCCATGCACAATTTGGTTAAAATCAGTGCCATTCTGAAATGTTCAGTCCACCATCCTGATTCAAAATGGCATCTAGTTGTATCCAAACGTCGGTGAAAACCTGTTTCATTCGCTCGGTAACCATGCAAAATATGGTTACGACATATTTTAAAAATGCATAGCGAGTGAGCAACTTTTCAAAATATATTGTGCGTATTATATATCATTTAATAGACTTCTGGTTTGCTCTTCAGGGTAAAAACAAGAACGCTCAACCTTCTTGAAAATGCAGGTTTTAAAATAAAGCAATAAACAATTTCTAAACAGAAAGTTAGAGAACAGCAGCAGATCATGCCTCAGTTAAAAGCACAGTGCGCCAAAATGAGCGCAGTGCAGACGGGAATAAGGAAATCTCCGCAGGCCTTCCCCCACCCCACCTCCCGTCGTCCTGCATTCTTGGGTTATTCCGCTCCCGCCGCCGAAGCGCCTCTGTGACTCGCGCCTGCTGCACCCTCACGGCAGCCGCTAGGTGGCAGTCTTCGTCTTCCCTTGCCATTTCTCCCCGGGAATCTCCTGATCCCTTATCGGGGCAGCTTACGAAGGCGATGCCTTGGCGCGAGCAACAGGCAGCATCTCCCTCCCTCCCCTGGGGAAGCTTGAATGGGCTGCTGCGAGCTCCCTTTTACCTGCGCGTGGAATGTCTTGCGCAATCCCTTTTCTCTCCTCGCCGAAATCCAAACTCTCCCTTCCACCACCCGCCTCCTCCCACGCACGTCCCGTCCCCCCCCCGCATCTACACGAACACCCCCACTTTGCAATCCTACCCACTGGACAATGGTCGCCCCCCCCCCCATTAGAGCGCAGCAGCAGCAGCAGCCCCACCTTCTCCGTCCCGGGACCTTTCATCTGCGGGAAGTTTTATGACACTTGGTTGAATGTGCAAAGTTTTTAATTAGACTCGCCAGACAGCCCGAGGCAGCAGTAGCGCCACGAAGTCTTCATGCTTCCCCTCTGCTTCTCTCTCTCTCTCCCTTCCAGCACAACAAGCCGCTCTACTCCTTTGAAGACAATGCCGACTATGTCTACGATGTCATGTGGTCACCCGCGCATCCCGCGCTCTTTGCCTGCGTGGATGGGATGGGCCGCTTGGATCTCTGGAACCTGAATAATGACACAGAGGTGAGGAGGGAGAAGGATCGGGGCCTGGGAGCTGACACCTGGGTTGCCTATTATTATTATTATTATTATTATTATTATTATTATTATTATTATTATTTCATCATCTTGCCCCTTCTTTTCAAAGTGGGAGGGAAGGAGAAGAAACCGCCTTTGTTAGAAACAGGCTTCCTCCCCAAATTCCATGCTTGCTCATTTCATCAGTTTCCAAGGGTCCTTTTCTGGGTGCCGCCAGACCTGCCTGGTGTTCCCCTCCTCCTTTGTTCAGAGACAAAAGGCAAATCTGCAGCATAGATTTAAAGCACATTTAGGGCACACGACCCCCCCCAAAAAAAAAGAATCCCGGGAACTGCAGTTTCAGGATGCTGGGAATTGTAGTGTGCCGTGCAGGGAACCTGCAGTTCCCAGGCTTCTTCAGGTGTACTTTAAATGGATGGGGTGGGGTTACACCCAGGATCCTCCCACCCGCTTGCACCTTCCAGCTTTGACCTCCCAGTGGGAGACAAGGCACTGCCCTTTTTTGGTTGTTGGACTCAGTAACTTTCATCAGCCCCAGCCAGCATGGCCAGTGCTCAGACTCGCAACATCCATCAGGCCCCAGGCGTACCCTGTAAGCACCACTTCATCCTTCACTCATACTCTTTCTTGGCGGCAACTCTAGGGGAATATGAAATCCAGGGCCGTCTCGAGCAGGTCAGGCGCCCTGGCGCTGAGGCGCGGAGATCGCTCCGGCGCCCTCGCAGCACGCAGCACGGCTTCTAGGATGAACATAGAAGATAAGGCGGCTGAATGCTTCTGAAAACCAGTTGCTGCAGAGATCTCAAGGAGGGAGAGTCCTCTTGTGCTTGGGTTCTGCTTGAAGGTTTCCCGCAGGCACCTAGTCGGCCACTGGGAGGTCAGGATGCTGGACTAGATGGGCCATTGGCCTGATCCAGTAGGCTCCTCTGATGCTCTCACTTTCAAGCAAGAGACAAGCTTGTAACTTGCTTTGTGCAAAATTTTTGTTGTAGTTAATTTGCGATCCCTATTGTCTTAGTTCATCGCTGGCACCACCCTAACATTAAGCTAAGCCCTGTAAGGAAGGGGAGGGAGGCTGTTGTCCTTGCCCAGGGGCTGTAAATCAAACGTGGCATCTTAGCACATTCACCCCAAAGCCTTCTGCCCCAGATTAAAGACATGGCACAGATTCCTTCCTTCTCTTGCACGGAGTTGATTCGCGTTTTCAAAAAGAGTGGGTGTGTCGGGGCTGGTTTGTTCACCTGCACTTCTGCTCCCCCCCCCATTTATTTTTTCTTCTTCTGCATGCCCCGTGAGGAATTTAGAGCATCTCTCCCCCCCCCACCTCCTCTCCCAGTGGCGGCAGGTTTTGCAGGTTTCAAATGCGTCTGAAACTCTGCACTACTCGCTGCGGAGGAGTTGCACAAGTTGCGCTTTCTCACGTTGCCAAGAAGGACAAAAAGGGAAGCCTAGCCACAGATCTGCACCTTGCAATTAAAGCACATTCAGGGCACATTTTAAGCACCTGACTTAGCTCAAAGAATCCCGGGAACTGTAGTTTGTCCAGGGTGCGTGGCTCTGTGAAGGAACTACAGTTCCCAGAATTATTTGGGTGAAATCGCATGCTTTCAATGAGTGTGGAGTGTGCTTTAAATGTACGGTGTGGAATAAATAATAATAAATAAATCTGTCCTGAGTCGCAGGTGCAGCCTTCTTCCTGGCTTGCCAGAGTAGGCAAAGCCGCTCTTCATTATTTCTCCTTTTGTGAATGTCTTTTCCCCCTCTAGGACTGCATATGCAACATACATTTCAAGCGCTTCTGCCAGCTCAGCCAAGAATCCTGGGACCTGTAGTTTGTGTGGGTGTTAGGAATTGTAGCTCTGAGGGGGTAAACTGCAGTTCTTAAGGTTTTTTGGGGGGAAGGCGTGTTCTGCTTTAAAATGTATGGTGTATACAAGGCCTGAGGTTATAGCTGTCCCGTAAGCCCTTGGAAGCTGCAGGGAAGCAGATTTTGGTGAGACTTTAGGAGGAAATTGCTAAAGGCAAGACCTGTTTGTCAGTAGAACAGGCTGCCTTGAAGAGATGTTGGACTCTCCTTTGTTGAAAGTACTTAAGCCAGTGTTTCTCAACCTTGGGTCTCCAGCTGTTGTTGGACTACAACTCCCATCATCCCTGACCACTGTCCGGCTAGCTAGGGATGATGGGAGTTGTAGTCCAACAACAGCTGGGGACCCAAGGTTGAGAAGCACTGAAGACTGGACAGCCACCTGCTGGTACATAGTGCTGCAGTTGCCTCTTCCATATTTACCTGGGAGTAAGCCCCATTGAATTCAGTGGGACTTAACTTCTGGTTAAACTTGCATACATTAGGCTTTAAGGCCATTAAAACTTGGTAAACTTACAGTACTTGAGATTAAGCTCTGTTGAAATTAGCAATACCTCCTTCTGAACAAACATCTATGCAAACGTTTGGGCTATGTTGCTATAGTCCTAAGCACACATACAGCCTGATCCTATTGATCGTTTACTTGAAAATAGGTCCCCCCTGAGTTCAATGGGACTTTCTCCCAGATAAGTCGAAACAAAATAAAAAAAAATCATTCCAGTAGCACCTTAGAGACCAACTAAGTTTGTCATTGGTATGAGCTTTCGTGTGCATGTACACCTGTCCCAGATAAGTGTGGTGCTTTATTTAGAAGGTAACTGACCCTGAAATTTGATGAATGTGTCTTAAGCCTGCAGCGTCATTGAGGAGGTACAGTAACAAGGGCTGGATCATCCTTCTTTGACCGGGGGGGGGGGGGCGGGCTGTAGTAGCTAGAACCAGAAAGGTCTGGGTTCAAATCCTTGTGCAGAAGCCATGGGCCAGTCACACTTGCAGCCTTGCAGGGCTGTTGGGAGAATAAAAGGACGGCCAGGGAAGAACAATATAGGCTTCCCTCAGATCCTTGGAGGAAAGATGAGATAAAACTGCATAAGTGAATAATAAACATCATTAGAATAGAAAATACCACTAGAGAAGTCCAGATTTTACAAAGTGACCATTGCCTTATTTTCATACTAGTAAGTATATAATACAAACAAATTTGTGAAAGTAAGTATTGATAAAAGATTATAAATTAAGAAGCAGCTGCATTAAATAAATTCTTGGGTGTATTTTTGAGTGATTTTATTAAGTCCTTCTTGGTGGGTTTTTTTTGGGGGGGGGGCGTTGTTGAGTGTTTTATCATTTTTTAGTTTCCTAATTTGAATGGAGTTCTTAAAACACTTTCAGAGTACACTAGGCTTCTTTGATACATTCATAATTTGCCTCCCCCAAACTGCTGTCTTGTAAGGGTCTGATCTACCAACTCATCAGAAAAAGCAAAAAATGAGTTTGTAAGGTAGTAGAACGAACAGGGAATAAATGTTTATTCAATGCTCCAGTATGTAAAGCTACCTGCATCAAAAGCTACCTGCAGAGTGCAATACCAGCACACAAGGAGCAGACAGTCCTTCTCCTTGATGTGCTAACTTTTTAATTGAAGGGAATTGTCACAGATGGGGAACAATAATAATAATTTTAAAAAACCAGCCAGCATCCCCCAGACTGAAGTGATACAACCCATTCTGCTCCTTTTTGTCCTGATTCATAGATCAGGTCTAAGTCAGTATTTTCCTAGCCTCTCTGCCTGCAGATACTAGGAGAGGTGGCAGATATTTTGTCATTTTAAGGTGTTTAATATTGCCTTTATTTTGAAGCTGACATTCTGCCCAGAATATTACAGAAAATATTTTTGAGATATTCTGGTCAACAGCACATATATCAGATATGTCAATCGTAATGTTGTTGGTCACAATGCGATTTTGTTTAATCAAATTGGTATGGTTTTTAATTATTGTTTGTTGGTTTTATTTGTATAATATTAGTATAATATTGTTTTATAAACAGGGTTTCTTTGCGTGCTTTATTGTGTTCTGCTGTGAAAATGTTCTTTTTAAACTGAGAAGTGGGCTATCAATTTACTAAATAAATAAATAAATTCTGTCTCTCTTTCCCCCTCCTCCCACCATTCATTCTTCCCTGCAGGATATATATTTTGCTCCTGCCCCAAACACACACAATTGCAAAGCTTCACATGCAATTAAAGCCTTCAAACATAAGATTTCCATACCAGTATTGGGGAGAAATTTAAAAATAGGAACCATACAGAGAAAACTCTGTTGCCCTGTTTAGCATCAGTGAAACAGTGAAGTCAGAAAGCTTTGTGAGAAAATATATTCTGTACATGAAAATCAATATCTCTTACCATAGCTGCTGCTTTTTGTTGTTGTTCTCTTACAATTTTGTCTCATGCCATTTTTGTATGAATTCAAGCAGCCTGCAGTTTTGCCTAATTTCCAGTTGTGAAATAACTGCACCTAATTCAGATTTTACAGAAATTGTCCCTTGAACTTTCCCTTTGTAATCCTTCCCCCCCACCCCCGCCCTGCGAGAACGGTCTTGTGATTGAACGTTCTAAATGCCACCACTGAGAATGGAACATGGGCCCCGAAAAACCATTGCATCATGCAAGCCGCAAATATATTTTGTAGAATGCTGTCCAGCAAACGTGCAATTCAAATCCTATCAGAATTAGAAGATAACAATAAGGCAGTGCGGATGAAAGAAATGAGGCTTGTAAAGCGGTTTGTGAGCTTAAAACACTATAGAAACGAATAATCGTGATAATAAATTTTAAAGTTTCCTAATTGCAGAAAAATAGCTGCGTTAGTCTGCAGGAGCAGAAAATCCAGAAAGTGCTCTGGCGCCACAGAGGCTTCAGGCAGGAGCTTTTAAGGCGAGACAGAGCTTAATTCATCAGTTGTATGTAAAAGACTAAAGAAGGTAGTGGATTTATTTATATACTCGTGGATCGAGGCTGTAGTCAAGAAATCAACCAAGTTACCAAGGCAAAAGTAATAACTGCCAATATTTTCTTCTACTTTTGTGCGTGTGGTTAATTCCTTCTTTCGTATGGCCTTAATATACATTTCAGTCAAAAGAAAATGCACATTTTTACTGCTCCTTGCCGTAAATCACCTTAGACAGGTAAGGAGGGACGAATACTGAAAACTGGATTGTCAAGTGGAGACGCGAGGTCTTTTGAAGTGTTCCGAGCAGGAAGCTGCAGAGCCGCCTTAATTATAAAGCGAGCAGCTGAAGGAGGGTGTATAGGGAGGGGTTTTCTCTCCAGCTTTTTCATTTGGGGGAAGAAGCAAAGAGCAGCAGATCCCTACAGGTGTTACCATTAAGAGCCCTTACTATCAATGCCATGAGACTGTTAAGAGGGGAAAGTCCATTTTCTCAAAAAGCAGGCTGGAAGATACTTTATTTGCCCCCCATCAAGGCTGTTGCAAATCTTCCCTGTTGTTATTGACATGGAAATTGCACGGTGGTCAATGCTGTTAAAGCATGTGCAGGATTCACTTTGCTCTTATTTGTTTAATTTGGACCTTTAAATCTGCGCTAGGCAGATAAACTTTCCATTCCCCCTTCCTCAGGACACCAGCAGGAATAAATTCAGCACCAAGCCAGGAAAAAGCAATCAGAGACCTACCGTATCAGCCAAGAAGAAAACTCTTTAGCAACTGAAAGCGATGGTTCTTTTGATCCTTTGCCTGGCAATTCAGAACTTTAATAAAGAAAAATAATGATGATTTTGTTTCTCCAGAAGTATCGAGCCACGCAATCCAGCCCAAGCTAAGCCTTTTTTATTTCAGTGGCACTGATAAGCATTTGCTTAAATCACTCCTGTTGAGAGCAAAGGAATAAGGGCTTTCATTTGAATCGTAACCCATTTTTCTTAAGACGTAACTGAACTATCTGATTGGTTTGTCACTAGATTAGAATGAAATTAGCTGTTTGCAAAAATAAAAAGTCCTGAAACGTTAGCCTCCTCTCCATGATCCAGTTTGAATGGAAGTGCTTAAACTGATATAGGTTGCTATCCTAAACCCACAGATGCCGTTTTGCTGAATAGACTGGGTCCAGCTGCGGGACTGTCACTGACATGCTAAATGTTTTAGATTGAGCTTGCTTTTTACCCAATGTGTTTGGGCTCAGGCTGTTTAGCAGGTCAGCGGCCAAATACTGTGCCATCACTGACTCGCGGATCAGAGTGTTGGCAATAGGAAAATGCATAGTGACTCTTTACAGGTGTGTCAGGGAAGGGATGGCCTTGCAGATTACAACCAGCGTGCCAGCCCACAAATCTGACTGACTGCCCCAAATATAATCATCAAAGTGGCAGGCCCAGTGAGCTCAGCTCCCAGAGGGAGTTGCTTCTTGCATTCGGAATGTGGCTCATCATGGTAAAGGGAATATGGGACAGGCCACAGCACAGTGCTCAGGATGCAGAAGATCCCTGGTCCAGTTCTTGGCACCTGCAGTTAGGGCTCGGAGAAGGAATCTCTGTTGCCAGTCAGTGTATTGAACTGCCTCCTGCATTCATAATGTTATTTATTTTCAAGATTTATAGCCCACCTTTTCATAAAACCCCCAAGGCAGTTTACATCCAGATTTTGCATTCTATTAACATGCAACAAACACCAAGACACAGGTGGCGCTGTGGGTTAAACCACAGAACACAGGGCTTGCCGATCAGAAGGTCGGCGGTTCGAATCCCCGCGACGGGGTGAGCTCCCGTTGCTCGGTCCCAGCTCCTGCCAACCTAGCAGTCCGAAAGCACGTCAAAGTGCAAAGTGCAGGGAAGGTAAACGCGTTTCCGTGTGCTGCTCTGGTTCACCAGAAGCGGCTTAGTCATGCTGGCCACATGACCTGGAAGCTGTACGCTGGCCAATAATGCGAGATGAGCGCCACAACCCCAGAGGCGGTCACAACTGGACCTAATGGTCAGGGGTCCCTTTACCTTTTTCACATGCAACAAAAACTATCAGTAAATACGGTAGTCACAAAAATGAAAAAGGGAACAAGAGCATAAAAATACATTACAGGTAAGACTCCGCAAGACCTTGCTGAAATTAAGATCTTCACCACTTCCCCAACTGAGCAGTGGGGAGTTCTCCCTCTGGACACTGTTTGAAATCTTGGGGTGACACACCCCAAAAAAACTATTGCATGAAACCAGCTACAGGGTTCCAGTGAAATATTTAGGAGCTGGGTTTTAGTCACTATTTCATAAACTTGTTTTATGGAAATAATTGCGTAGGCGAAATTTATCTTTCAAGAAATGTTGACGTGCGTTTGATTCCTTTTTGCTTCAGTTCTTTTTATTTTATTGTAAAGAGTATCACAAAAGCTCCCTTTTCCTTTTCGCAAGTTTGGAACCCAAGGCCCGTTTAAGACAGCAAAGGGAATTTTCAAAGCTAAGTAACTAAAAAAAAGAAGAAGTTCCTAGCAGGTATCCTAGCACATACAGTGGAACCTCGGTTTATGAACACCTCGGTTTATGAATTTTCGGTTTATGAACACCGCGGACCCATCTGGAACGGATTAATTCACTTTCCATTACTTTTAATGGGAAAGTTCACTTCAGTTTATGAACGCTTCACTTTATGAACAGACTTCCGCAGCCAATTACACCCATGTTTCAGTTTATGAACGCTTCAGTTTAAGTACTTCACGGACCCGTCTGGAACGGATTAATCCACTTTCCATTACTTTCAATGGAAAAGTTCGCTTCAGTTTATGAACGGTTACTCTGCGGACCGTCTGGAACGGATTAATCCACTTTCCATTACTTTCAATGGGAAAGTTCGCTTCAGTTTATGAATGCTTCAGTTTATGAACAGACTTCCGGAACCAATTGTGTTCATAAACCGAGGTACCACTGTATCTAGTTGGTCACCCTAAGGTTGGTTATAGATTCAGGAAGTAGTGCATTTCCTGTCCTCTTCTCTCTCTCTCTCTCTCTCTCTCACACACACACACACACACACACACACCACCACCACACCGAAGAGCTCCAACTTGCAGAAATAGCGTCAGTCAATGGTTTTGATCAAAACTTGCATTTATCTTGCAAGTGCCATCAATGATAAATCTATGGGATAGTATGAGAAAGTTTTAGAAATATTTAGCCATCCTTTTTTCTTGTATGATTTTTTTCATCTCTGAGGTTAATGTAAATCTCTAACAAACACGTCTATCTGATTTAGAGAAACGTTTTTCTGACTGTTGTTTTTTTATTGACATGCTAGGTAGGTAATGACACCATCGATTATAGCTCTTTTAAAGCCTAACTGCTGGACTATGGAGTGAAATGTATAAAAGGCTTGCATTTGGTTTAGCATGGCTTCCTGGCTTTAACAAAAGGGAAAGCTTGCCATGTTTGATTTATATCCTCAAACGGATGCAACAATGTAAGCGGCAGAGGAGTAACAAATGCAACGCTTCCATATTTCGGCATTCATCAGTTATACATTTCTGTCAGACTTGGAGCTGTAACACATAGAAGAAGAAAACAAGAATTCTTGGGGTGCCTATCCAAAATATTTGAAGATTGCTTCTAGTCTACCTGGACTAGAATGATTATATATTTTAAATTAACTAAATATGCATATTTTTACCCATCGCTTTTTCTCAATAAGGAATAAAACCTATTAAAATTAACAGTCCAACCTTACATATGATTACTCATACAGAAAACCTGGGAGTAAGCTCCCCTATGTGCAACGGGGCTTACTCCCAAGTAACTGTATAGGACTGCAGCTTTAATGTCTGTTTGCTTACTACATAATTCTTCCTTTCCTTTTAAAGCACATCAAATATACGTAGATAAAATCTGTCATTTAATACATATTGTTGCTTGTAGGTCGCTTCCCCTCCCTACACATTTTAATTACAAATGCTTTGTCAAAACACAAAGGCTTTTAGTGTTTTATGAAGAAATGAATATAGAATTAAAACCGCTTCATAATTATACAAACGTTTCTAATTTAAATGGTAAGCATTTAGGAGGGGGTAGGACTGAAGAGATTAAAATACTTTGGATTAATTGTTCCTGATAGACTTATATGCTCTTATTAACATTGTTTCCCTAACTACATTTACTTAGAAGTAAGTTGCATGTGATTTTCCGAAAAAACTTCTTAAAATCAGGTTGGGATGAAATCTCGCAGAAATACATCCTGATTGCCCTTAGTGAAAATAATTATTTACAGTGGTACCTCAGTTTAAGTACACAATTGGTTCCGGAAGTCTGTACTTAACCTGAAGCGTACTTAACCTGAAGCGAACTTTCCCATTGAAAGTAATGGAAAGTGGATTAATCCGTTCCAGATGGGTCCGCGGAGTACTCAACCTGAAGCATACTTAACCCGAGGTATGACTGTAATTGGTTCCAGAAGTCCATACTTAACCTGAGCGTACTTAACCTGAAACGAACTTTCCCACTGAAAGTAATGGAAAGTGGATTAATCCGTTCCAGACAGGTCTGCGGAGTACTTAAACTGAAAGTACTCAAACCGAAGCGTACTTAAGGTATGACTGTATTAAATACTTTCCTTCAAAGGACCATGAGGTGGTTTGCAACATAAAACACAAATGTCAATGTATTGCATAATTATACACAATATAAAAATCAAAACAATTCTGTAAATACATGTATAATAATAAGAAATAGATTACTGTTGTTGTTGTTGAATTTCTATACTGTCTTTCATCCGAGGATCACAGGATGGTTTGCAATAACATAGTAACAAACAAAACCAATAACCCCTCACCCACCCAGTTTGAAAGGCCATAGAAAATTATTTAATTAGCCAAAGGCCTGGGAGAAGAGAAATGTTTTTGCCTGGTGCCTAAAGATAGGAATGAAGGCACCAGGCGAGTCTCTCTGGGGAGAGCATTTCACAAATGGGGAGACACTGCAGAAAATGCCTGTTTTTGTGTTGCTGCCCTCCAGGCCTTTTGTGGAGGAGGCACACAAAGAAGGGCCTCAGATAATGATCACGGGATCTGGGTCGGTTCATATGGGGAGAGGCAGTCCTTGAGGTATTGTGGTCCTGAACCCTTTTAAGCTTCATAGGTCAAAACCAGCACTTTGATTTAGGCCCGGAAACTCATTGGCAGCCAGTGCAGTTGTATCAGCATCAGGGTGATATGCTTCAGCTGTCTCGTCCCGGTGAGCAACCTGGCCTCTGAATCCTGCCCCAGCTGATGTTTCTGAAACATCTCCAGAGGCAGTCCCATGTATAACGTGTTGCAGTAATCCAGGCAAACCCAAACTGCGGCCCTCCAGATGTTTTGGCCTACAAGTCCCATGATCACTAGCTAACAGGACCAGTGGTCGGGGAAGATGGGAATTGTAGTCCAAAACATCTGGAGGGCCGAAGTTTGGGGATGCCTGCAGTAATCTAACCCAGAGGTTACCAGAGCATGCTCATAACAGCAACAGCAGAAACAGAAAAGAAAATCGGCAGTGTGTTCTGAAATAAAAAGGCAGTACACACATACAGAATCTTCTGTCTATCCAAAGTAGTGGCCCACAGTTCTCAACTGGGATATTTCCTTTCCTCTCCCAGTATTTCACCTTGGGAGATCTTCACTTCCCTGCCTTCCACCATCTCTCTCCCACTTTCATGTGGGTTTGATTCTTGGCCACCAGCGGCATCCCAGAAGGGGAGACACCAGAGTCCTTCTCGAGGTAACTCCCACTGGTATTGGCCCCTCCAGCAGTGAATTGGAGATGGTGACCTTTGTAACCTTTGCTCCACAACTAGTCCAGGCTGTGGTTGAAATTCACATCACTCTTTCTTTAGTGTGCAATGTCTATATTGAGCACTGGATCACATAGGAAACAATGGGTTTATTACATTTATTCATGGAATTCGAGGTGAGTGTACACCATAGCCGTCAACTCCTGGATTGAAAAATAAGGGATCGGCAGCGGTGCGGCACCGGAAGTCGCTTCTGTGCATGTCCAGACATGCGCAGAAGGAGCCTCCCTGGCCGGTAGGAGCTGCTTTCTAAATCCGGGGGATTTACGGGATTTTTTTTTCAATTCGGGATAACAGCGGGAAACGGGTTTGAATACGGGGTTTCCCCGTGAAAAACGGGAGACTTGACAGCTATGGTGTACACAGGAGCTCATAAGCAGTTCCGTCCATTCAGGCTATGGATAGACATGTTTTAGTGAAGTTGCTCCATCAAGTGACATGGGGTGGCCAACCTGTGGCACTCCAGATCTCATTGCATTCCAACTCCCATCAACCCCAGCCTGTGTAGACTATACTACTGCACTCCCAGCAACACCTGCAGAGCCTCAGGTTGCCCCCCTATGCTTTAGACCAGGCATCCCCAAACTGCGGCCCTCCAGATATTTTGGCCTACAACTCCCATGACCCCTAGCTATCGGGACCAGTGGTCAGGGTTGATGGGAATTGTAGTCCAAAACATCTGGAGGGCTGAAGTTTGGGGGTGCCTGCTTTAGACTATGCCCTAGTCCCCCAAGAGAAGCTACATTGCAGTTATTCCCTGCATTTCTCCCCAAGAGTTTTCTGTGTGTTGCCTGCATAGTTTTTCAGCAAAGCAGTGCTCGCGACCAGACCAGCTTAGTTCTAGCAGGGCATAAAACACCTCCTCTGGGTAACAAGGGTTTGGCGTGTCTGCAAGAGAGGCAAAGGAAAATGAATAGAAAGGGATTTTGAATGTCATGTTTTTTAGCCCATCTTCCTTTCGTTTCTGACCCCATCCTGTCTCGGCTAAAGTAATTGCTCTAGGTGCAATGTCTATATTGTCTAGGTCAGTAAAATGTCTAGGTCAGTAAAATGTTTACATGAAATCCTCTCAATCTCCTTTCAGCTTTCAGTTTATGCTCCATACCACATTTGAGCTCATTAATCCTTGCCACTCAGCTGAGTCATCCATCATCTTTTGATCTTCTATTAGGCCACAGATGAGAGAGAGAGAGAGAGAGAGAGAGAGAGAGAGAGAGAGAGAGAGAGAGAGAGAGAGAAAGAAAGAAAGAAAGAAATGAAAAAATAAAGCTGCAGTGGTTTTAGCATGTCCCAGAGCCAAACAAAGTTGTGTGTCACTTGCTGCCCCTTTATGTTTTGCCTGTCTTAAACCTCATCCTTTCATTTTCTCTTCTGCTCCTCCCTTACTACACCACGTGAGTGAACAACAATGGATATTTTATTTCATTGTCTTTCATTTGCAAAGCAGTGCATTGCTATTGTGTGGCTTTGTCAACATCCACATGAGAATTCTGTCTTTGATAGGTTCCAACGGCTAGCGTGACCATCGAAGGAGCTTCTGCCCTCAATCGTGTTCGTTGGGGCCAAGCTGGGAAAGAAGTGGCCGTTGGGGACTCCGAAGGAAGGATCTGGATCTATGATGTCGGAGAGGTACTTGTCTTTCTTCATAGATGCTCTGCATTCTTGCCATTTTTCTTGCAGCTTTGTAAAATAAACATTTCACACTGGAGTAAGCAATACTTATCCATTTCATTGGCACATTGTGTTGATTCAAGTTGCAATCCAGCCCCTTTCAAATCAGGGAGTTTTGCCATGGGTTTCAATTCATGGATACTTTAACCACACATTTAAATTTTATATATGACTTTTTTTTAAAAAAAGTCTGTCCCACCCACTTTTATGAGTAATGAGTTGAATTCTGAGAGATGTTCAGAACTCATGGCCACATGGTAATGTTAATCTTCTGTACTGATGGCTTCATTATTACAAAAGTACAGTGGTACCTCGACTTACGAATGACTCGACTTACAAATGTTTCGACTTACGAACGGAGCTCCATCCGCCATCTTGGATGCAGTTTAGATAGGATTTTTCTACTTATGAATTTTTAGATAGGGTTGCTTCGACTTACGATTTTTTCTCCCAATGCATTATTATGGGATTCAACTTACGATTTTTTTCGACTTACGAATGTGCGTTTGAAACGCATTGAATTCGTAAGTCGAGGTACCACTGTAGGGTCAAGTAATGTGTCTAATGCTAGTCTAGTCATTTATTTATTCAGATTTCTAAGGGTGTGGAGTAGCCATGCAAAATACAGTAACGGCATAGTTCATGATGCATATGGACACAATTGTGGCAATCCGGGGCTGGTTATGCGTTGTTTTAATATACGCTAAATGTGACTCGTAAAATGAGAAAATAAAAATAAAACTTAATCATGATAATAAAAAGAAAATGCCTGCACAGTGGGTTTGTTTAAATTTATCTATACCCTGATCCATCTCCCACATGTATAACCCCAGCTGGATGGAGAATCAAGGTTGCAAGCAAATGTTGCATCTTTCAGGCTAATCGGCTGTTTGGAAGGCACAGCTGTATGGGTTTTTGTGCCTCCCTCACCAAGCAGCTGATCATCGTGATGACAGCTTATTTAGCAAGCTGTGTTGGATCCGGCTCTCTGTAAGTCCTACCAAAATGCCAAGAGACAGACACCGAAAGAAAATTATGGTAAATGCTGTTTCAAGTAATCTAAGATTCTAATTGGGTTTTTTAATATATTGGGTGCTCTTTGATAAATGCATTCTTAAGGATGCCTATTCTGAGCCTTCAGGATAGGATTGACTAGAATTTAAACTCATTATATACATTGGGGCTTTGGAGGAAGTTGGGCAGCCTCAGGACTGCACAGCGTGGGGAAGGCAAATTTAACTCTCTGCTGGCCACAACCTCCCCTTTCTGCCCACAATAAACTCCCACTCCAAAGGGAAGTTCACACATTCGTGCACTCTTAATTTGTACCAACACTTTGAAAATAAGTTTCTCAAGCGTCTGGCAAGAAAGACCATGATAATTTCTGCAGCCATCTCAACAAGGAACCTGTAGGTTGTTAATTTTTTATCAGTAAATTAATTGGTTAATGCTGAAGTTACATTACTTTAAGTTTACTTTTACTTGTGCTGAAGATTTTTGTTTCAGAGTTGATGCTTTGTTTCGTTACACTTTCGTTGGTCCAATTAGTTCCATAGAATTGCTTAAAATGGGGCCTTGGTGTCGGGAACTATTGCATAGTATTGGTAGTGTGGTGGATTTGCATCTACATTGTGGGTAGATATCTGAGCATACCTGTGCACATATGACAGAACACGACCAAGGAATTGTGTTTAAAAAATCTGCCATTTCCCCCCCTCTCTCTTGCCTTTTTTACTGTAAAGAAAGAAAGCACCATGCTAATAAAGACATACTATCGTATTTACAGCTACAGTACTAGGATTTCAGTTCTTCTTAAAAAAAAAAGACTGTGAAAAGTCACTGGTATAGGCAGGTTCCAGATGCTAAGGATTTTGTTCATAGCACTTGGTGCTTTCTGAACATCCAAGCATTTTCATGTATTGTTCTCTCAGCAATCCTTCATTATTATAACCCTGCAGGGTACACCAACAATTGCCATTCCCAAATTGCTTATGAAAGCTGAGACTGGAAGGGAAGGGTTTCTCTAAGGCAGGCACATCCAAAGTCCGTTTCGGGCCCACTGGACGGTTTAATCTGGCCCTTGTGGCAGTTTATTTCCCGGGGTAAAATCCTAAACAACTTCAATAAAAGCTCAACAATTCCACTTCATCAAATCTGGCCCTCTTTGGAAAAAGTTTGGACACCACTGCTAAGGTCACCTACTGAGTTCATTGCAGGGACAAGATTTGTCCCAAGCAGTGCTTTTTTTCAAGAAAAGTAGGTGCCAGAACTCACCATGAAGTTATTACAGTAAGTCACTGGGCAACTCGGGGCAGCTATGAACAGATGCCGGTTTGACAACAGTCACTGCCCACGAAGGTGCTAAAAGCTACAGTGAGCTGGTTCCCTAGCTGGTTTGGGGGTTGCCCCTGGTTCTGGTGCAGGTCAAAGAAATGCTCCCTGACCTCCCTCGTTCTCTTGGATCCAGGAGGATGGCTAGGACAGCTCAAAAGGGCCCTTGCACAAACACACACATGTGCAACAGTAGAGGCCTAGCTGGAAGCTCAAAGCCAGGCATCCCCAGATGTTTTGGACTGCAATTCCCATCATCCCTGACCACTGGTCCTGTTAGCTAGGGATCATGGGAGTTGTAGGCCAAAACATCTGGAGGGCCGCAGTTTGGGAATGCCTGCTCAAAGTCCACCACCGACTTCTAGCTTCTGGGAGGGCTGAGTCACCACCCTGTTAGAGGCAGCTCCGCAGCTTATTTTAGTATTTTAGTACTTTAAATGTTTTTGTTTCATTTTCAAAACAAGCCCACCACCACTACATAGGAGATGGATTGAAGAAAAGGAAATATGATTTGGCCCCACCCCGTAGCTTGGCCCGTCGCAGCTAGGAGCTACGTGGAGTCATAGATCTAAACAAGAAAGTGTAGATTCGAACATGCTTGGCAGCTTCTGTTTTGACTTGGGCTTTTGTTTTGGGCTTCTCAGAAGTATGTAGAGTCAAGAAGCAGGTGAAGGAAGCGCTGGCCTGCCACAGTGCCCACCTGAGAGGTACTGGGACTGTGTTCCAGCATTCTCTGGCTGGAAAAAAGCATTGGTCCTAAGGCTTCCTGGCTTACAGCTCACTATCTTCACTTACTGTGTTACACTGTCTCTCAGGGGCATCTTTCATCTTGTCAATTTCATGTCGACAAGAGAACAAATCAGCCCATGATACAGTTGCCTAAACGAGCACATGGGGTATTGATTCAAGAAAATATGAAATGGTGGGCTAGAAAGGAACAGTGGAAGCTTATAGGGGTGAAGAGTAGATGTAATGGAAATTAGCAGGCTGAATATAGTGTGTTGCAAGGCTGCTCTGAACCGCCCCCCCCCCCAAAAAAATACTAAAATCTGACTAAATTGATGTCAGTATGGTGTGTGCTTGATGGAATGTGCCTCTTTGTTGCTGAATGGAGCACAAAAGGTAGCGTCTGCATTACAATTCCTGGAACAGTCGAGGGGTGACTCGCGGAGCAATCAGCTTTTATAGACGGAATTTGTTTTTTGTCATTATCTGTGATAGGATACTGGGATCTCCATCTCCCCACAGTAGGGAAACATTATGTAGCACATACAGATTTAGCTTTAACTCACACAAAGTGATTTTTATGGCCCATAGCAAAATTACTTGCGCATGACTCACATTTTTGGCTGGCGTGTGCTTTTGCGGGAGTCGCTCTTGCTCACAAATGACTGCAGAAACATCTTGCTGTATCGTTACCATAATTGCTAAACTGTCTAAAGTCATTACACTCAAATTTCTGCCGCGGCACTGGCAGGACAGCACGTTTTATTTATTTATTATAGTGTGTGTGTGTGTGTGTGTGTGTGTGTGTGTGTGTGTGTTCTGTTTCTGAGTGATTTGACAGACGCTAGAAATACCTGCGTTGACAATATAGTCTGTTCTCGCCTATTGTCTGTAGTCTAGACAGGCTGTAAATATGTCTCTTTGACATATCATACAGCAAGATATTTGGAGTATTTTGTTCATCTCTTCCAGATTAGCCGTCCATTTCTTGGCTTCCCTCCATCAGAAGCAGAATGGACAATGATTCCAATCTAAGAAAACCAAAGAGGTAGACCATCAGGTGATTTAAAATTGCCTATATCATACACTGAGCTTAATATATCCTCCTTGGATTAGGTGATTTGTGGAATGAATTCTGCTGGGAGGCAGTCCACACTTTCTCCTTTCACTAGGGAAACCCAGAACCATTTATGTTGGATCCCTGTTTATCTTTCCTTCAGTCTCAGCTATTCCATCTCTCCTTTGTGGATTGGATATAGTTCACATCTGGATCGCTGGCAACTGCAACCTAAATACCTCTTTTCCAAGATGGGTGAGGGCTGGGAGATGAACAGGTGGCAACAGAAACAAAGGTGTTTGTCAACTTGTTGCTTAGCAGGGTTGGGGTGCAGAACGAATGCCTCATTCATTTCTTGTGGAACCCTACATATGTGCCCTAATGACATAATTAAAATGCATACTTGTTAGAAGAGAATGCATATTCTATGCAAGCCACGTTTGTTAATTTACTCTTGCATGCTTTGGGATTCTGAAATTCTCTTCTTTATCCCTTCTTTGATTTATTTATTTTAATGTGCATATGTATGAATACGTAATTGCATGCTAAAAGCTTAGGAGTTTCTGACCTGGCTTGGAGATTGGAACCAACCAATTTTATTTCAAACTAACCATACAGTGTCAATTTGTCCAATCTGAGAATGGCCGTTAAATTGTAGTTTATTTGAAAAGGGCAGAAGTTTGATCTTGGTTTGTTTGGACGAATCATAGTTCAGAACCCTTCAGAGTTTGTTGAGATTCAGAGAAAATGACAAACTGTGGCGAGTTGAAAATGGCAGTGGGTGCTTCCAGTCTCCTCGTGGCCATGTCAGCGGAAGAGACTGGAGGGAGTTCATGGGCCCATGCTTCATACATGCAACACTGGTTTAGCCACAAGTGGGTAGTCACCCAAACGTTGACGCTCCTATTTCCTCATAACCCACAATATAATTGCCCACAGTATGGAACAGAGAAGAGGAAGAAAGAAAAGGGTCTTATAGCTAGCATCCTCCATGAGATCACCTCCCAGGCCATGCAGAATTGCTGACTGGTTTGTACCCTGGCCAAAATTGGATGGCGCCATTTGCATCAGGTTATTCAGCACCTCCACAAGTGGCAGCTTTGCTTCCTTTGATTTCCACGAGGGTCAAGGTTTGACCTTCTTTATTCCATCCTGTCTATTAAAACGGATGTCGACAATCATTTTATGGCATCGCAAGCAGAAGGGACACGAGCGAATTGTACAGCCCATGACTAGTAAGTTTAAAATAACATTAATGTTTTCATTGTCTGATAAAGTTTTTTTTACAGCATCTACATTTTTTTAGCTGTTTGATTTCAACATCATCTCTGAAAATAACTGAACGCATTTATTTTCACAGCCAGGGGTCTATTTTCTCTCTGGCATTTGTACATTCCGCTCATTAGAATGAATGTGAGTTATATACACATGTTCGAGGGACAACAATATATATATTGTACACACACACACACACACACACACACACACGGTCACATGTATGATGAGATGAAAGAGCAAGCTATTGATTATTTGACAAAATAGAAATGAAGGATCCCCATTATTTTTAAGTGTATCCAGTTGAACAAGAATATATCTAAGAAAAATCCATTTGAAATATTTTCTTTTCTGCATCTGTAGACCACCTCTGTTATTTGGAGCATTATATAAAGCAGCACCCCAAAACTTGCCACCTACTGTTGTCATGATATGTCATAAGTAGTAAAAATGAGTGTTGAGCTATTCACCTCTGAGCACAGAGATATTCATGTGCCTTGATGATTTAATAGCCAGATTGAGCTGTAAGAGAGCACTTAATTCAACTCTAAATGCTTCTGTGATGGCCCACAGAGGTTACTCTTGTTCATATTGTCCAGCAATGATGGACATAATTTCCTAGGAACCTCCCTGGAGCCCTCCCCAATGTAATCAATTGAAACTGGCCAAGCAGTTGGGTGTTATCTGCACACGGGCATTTAACTGAAGCTTCTGTAGAAGTTCTTAGTAGTCTGTGGCAATAGCCTGACTAGACACTGAATATATATGTGTATGTATGTATGTACAGGGCTGGCTCTAGGGGTAGGCTGGGTGGCGCGGGGTGGGGCGGCAGGGCGCAGGGCCGGCAGGGGGGCGCCACGGCAAGGGGCAGGGCGGGGGCGCCGGAGCACCCGACATGCTTAAGACGGCCCTGTGTATGTATCAGAATACCAAATAGGTTAGGAATTGTGTTAGAAAATGTGGGCCATGATCCTAATTGCACATACCTGGGAGTAGTCTCCATAAAATTCAATAGGGCTGACTTCAAAGTAGACATGGTTAGGATTGTATTGTCTTTTAGTAATGTTACTCAGACAATTCGCAATTGGATGTTACATTGCAGAGAATTAGAGCACTACAAATTTAATCCTACAGTATAACTGGCATGGTCTCCTAGGAAGAATCTTGGGAAATACTTGGGAAATACACTCATTCAACAAATTACGAGTAGTGTCACTCAGAGTTATCTGAAATATACTTTAGTTTCATTGTCTCCAGCCATTTGCTTCACTTGCCAATAGACATGTTGGTATAAAGCAGGCATAGGCAAACTCGGCCCTCCAGATGTTTTGGGACTACAACTCCCATCATCCCTGACCACTGAGCCTGTTAGCTAGGGATGATGGGAGTTGTGGTCCCAGAACATCTGGAGGGCCGAGTTTGTCTGTGCCTGGTATAAAGGTACCAACAAATGCTCTCTTTGTGTAATGCTCTAGAGAGGTGTACTGATGCCATTAGCACTTCTGGGAGTTCACCCAACATCTCTATTAATGCGAGAAAAATACAACTTTGTACATAACTGTTGCCTGCCAGGAATGTACTGTACTGCATTTTAAGGGTTCCCAATATTTGGGGGCTCATGGTCACATTTGGAAATTTGAAAAAAACATTTGTGGGTACCACCACGAAATGGCTATAGTAAGGCCATGGCTTGCCACAAAATGGCTGCCACAACAAAGGACAAGTAACCTGCCTAAAAAAAACGAGTGCAAGGCAGAGTCTGAGCCCCAGAACACAGAGCCACTCATTTGCTTACACAATTTTCAAAGAAGGTATTACATTTGTGACAAAGCCCCTCCTCCTTCTTTGTACATGTTTGTTGTAT
Source organism: Zootoca vivipara (assembly GCF_963506605.1). NCBI lineage: Eukaryota > Metazoa > Chordata > Lepidosauria > Squamata > Lacertidae > Zootoca > Zootoca vivipara. The sequence goes on along the minus strand of NC_083287.1, from coordinate 31,195,811 downwards.
GTACTTTGTCTAAATCCTATATTTGATTTTTTTTATTAAAAAAATAAGAAATATATAGAGCTCTCCTGTCACCATTGCAAGATCACTCAGTGATTGATTCTCCCCACCCCGGCTTGTTTAATGATCGCTTGGGAAACAGTGTGTTGATCAGTTTTGCTCCCAAATGTTTGCATTTAGGAGAGAAATAGTGACTGATGTATCCAGTGTGCCTTTAAAGAAAAAAAAAGAGTGGCTTAAAAAGAGCTCCTTAATGAAAAAAATGCCCAGGTTTGAAAAATCAGTCAGTTTAATTACTGTGTTTTATGAAGGCCATCACCCATTGCTGATTACTAGAGTGATAAAATCTGTAGCTTTGGTAGCCCCAATAGGGGGTAAGCCGGTGTAAGTAGGGCAAAGCCCAGTAATTATCACCCTAAATCCTTGTGTTTCTCATTACGATATTCCTTAATTTGTGTTACCATACAGTCTTTGAGGTCTTTAATGTACACATCAGTTCATACACCAACAGGAATAAAAGCGGCGTCTTCAGCTACACTCTTAATCTACAATGAAATACATGCGCTTAAAGTGGTTTAACTTGCTTCCTGCCCATAGCTGCCAAGTTTTCCCTTTTCTCGTGAGGAAGCCTATTCAGCATAAGGGAATTTCCCTTAAAAAAAGGGAGAATTTGGCAGCTATGTTCCTGCCCATGCTGGAGATGTGTGTGACAGATTGTGATATGTGTATATATTAAGGCCCGCTACCACAGCGGGAGGGCCTGTTGGAGCCTGTTGCAACTGCAGCAGACGCCGCCCCCTTGGGCCTTTTGGGGGGGCAGCCAGGGCTCCTCCCAGTGGGGCTTGCTGCAGCTGCGACAGGCTGTCAGGGGGGCAACGGGAGGACCCGATGGAGCCACTTGGCTGTGGAATATGGAGGGCTTTTTTGTGGGTGCCTGAGCACCCAGGGCCCCCAAAAAGACGGCACCCCTGCCTGCTGCCTCAGGTACGGCAGATGATTTTGCCTCGTCGTAAGCATTGAAGTAAGATCTACAAACTACAAGAAAGAAGATTCCACCTAAACATTAGGAAGAACTTCCTGACAGTAAGAGCTGTTCGGCAGTGGAATTTGCTCCCAAGGAGTGTGGTGGAGTCTCCTCCTTTGGAGGTCTTTAAGCAGAGGCTTGACAGGCATATGTCAAGAATGCTTTGATGGTGTTTCCTGCTCGGCAGGGGGTTGGACTGGATGGCCCTTGTGGTCTCTTCCAACTCTATGATTCTATGATTGTAAGATTCAACAGCCAGCCCAGTCAGCACTTGAAACTGGAATGGAGAGGGGACGCCGCCTTGTCCTTTGCTTCAGGAAGCAAAATGTCTTAGGCTGACCCTGAGTCAGGCAAACCAATAAAAGGCAACAACAGCTACTTGCTGATCACCTGTCCTTTCTCTCTCGCCTGCACCAACGGGAAGGGGCAGCCTCTTGTTCCTCTGCCTTCAATTCTCTGGGCGAGTGAGCAGCACAAACAGCCGTGGGAACAGCAAAGTGGGGGATGAGCTGCTGCCACGAATAAAGCCTTTATTCAGAGTTAATCAATAAAGTCTTGTTAGTATTATTATTAATGATTGATCGTAATACTTAACATTTAGTTAATTGTAGATCGGTAGGGATGGTTGTTTGCAGGGGTCGTTTTACTGTTTTTAGAATTCGTATTTGTATTTTGTCTTGATGGTGGGTGAAGTAGTTTATAAATTTGCTAAATAAATAAATGTATATGTTGCTTGATGCCAAAAATAGTCTTCTAAGCCGTTTGCAAAGTCACACAACATTAAAATATCAACAACCGTTATTAAAAGAGGCAACAGAAGAATCCCATTAAAACGACACCAATTGGGAGAGGAACGTTTTGTGGAAGCCAGTGGAATGCCAGGACAGATGAGGCCTTCAGCAAGGATCCCCACTCCATAACACTGGGGCTGCTACCAGTGGGGGGGGGGCGGGGACGACTGCCTCTGTGTCACCTTAAGGCAGTACTGTAGAAATTGGAGTTCTTTTTTTTTTTATAAATACTTTTTTATTAAATTTTCCAATTAAAAAAAAACAATTCAATTATTTCAATTATATCCAATTATACATATACATATCAATTAAGCCAAATATTATGCCAAATCCTTAAAACAATTTTTTTCGACTCCCCATGCTCCAAAGTCCTGGGATTTTAAGCAGCTGTTAACATTGCCATCCTAATCCTATTGTCAAAATCTTGCTGTTATCCATCATAGTCCCAATCTTTTCAATAATCCTTCTAGATGTTTTCCTCTCTCTTTTATCTTTCGTCGCAGCTTCTGAGATAAGCATCAAACAAGATTTAACACTGTCCATTTTTCCTGTGTGGATTTTTTATCCAGTCCAACCTCCCCATAAATCTCTCTTAGTCCAGTATGCCTTTCTTGCCACATCAACAGTCCGACACAAACCAGCGCCATTTTAGGAATCTCGGATTCTATGCACTCTTCTTCCAAACTTCTTATAGATTTTGCACGAGTCCAGCTTTTGGCGTGGAACAGCTGTTTCACATTATGTATAACCTCTTATGATTGACTTACAGCCTTCCTCGTCCTTCAGCTGGTCCCCGCACTCCGAGACTCCCGTTTGGCTGCTACTATCCATCAATTTTCACATACGCCACAACTCAGCGCCATCTTGAGTGCCTCGGGATATACCTTCTTCTTCCAAACTGATTATGAACTTAGCGAGAGAACAGCTTTTTAGCGAGGGGCCGTAATTGATTTATAGCTTTCCTCACCTTTCTGCTGAACCCTGCAGTCCGAGACTCCGATTAAACCACAATTAGCTCTCAGATTCCAAAGACGCCACAGCTCGTAAATCCCACTCGTCAGCGGCATTCAGGCAATACTGATAAACGTTCCGGGGAGGGAGGGTTTCCAGTTAAAAAAAACATTTTCTAAAATCATACCAGATGATAATCCTCTATTTAAATAAGATCCAATTCCACACAGTTCATTTCCATTTCTCATTTGTCTGAAATAGTCAGGCAGTCCGTCCAGGAAAGTTATATGTACGTCTTAAAATATAAAAGTAGAAAGTTCACTTCCCTTTTCGTTCCGCCCCAGTCATTCTTTTCTCTTGATAAAATACTCTCTCGGCTCTTCTCACTCAGAAGCTGATAAAGTCCTGGCAGTATCTTCCTCCCTTTCCTTTGAAGCATGTCCATGGTTTTAAATCTAATTATTCTTCTTACTCATGGCGTTCGTGCTCGCATGGGCGGCCTCCAGGAGTGCCGGCTCCCATGAGTGCTTAGCCCAGTCCCCCCCACCCCTTCAGGAGTCGGGGTGGGTTAAGGGGCACCCGCGGGCCAGCGGCCCCCCCCGTAAATCTTCAAAAGGTTTTATTTATGTAATGATGAATTCAAATAGGAATCAATTCCAGTATGATAGGCAAATAAAAATAAATTCCAGTGAAAAAATCCCAGGACAAGGCCCTGTTTTGACAATTCTTCATCAGCAATGTTTTAATGGTCAGAGTGTACCAAGTATGTTTACATTGCTGATTAATAATTCTTCACTTTTGAAGATTTACTTGAAATTCATCTTCCTCCTGGCCCAAGTTCTTGCAATTTACTGTTTATTTCTGGACCTTAAGGCAGTAATCATCAGGCCACGGCAACCAGGCCCCATTTGTTATCTTAATGGGCAATGAAGAGAAAATTGGCATTTCTAACCTGATCCAGAGTAGTTTAGGGATTTTTATGTTAAGTTACAAGAGCTTAAAACTAGGCTGGGTATGGGTGGGATGCGGGTGGCGCTGTGGGTTAAACCACTGAGCCTAGGGCTTACCGATCAGAAGGTCGGTGGTTCGAATCCCCATGATGGGGTGAGCTCCCATTGCTCGGTCCCAGCTCCTCCTGCCAACCTAGTAGTTTGAAAGCACGTCAAAGTGCAAGTAGATAAATAGGTACCGCTACAGCGGGAAGGTAAACAGTGTTTCCGTGCGCTGCTCTGCTTCACCAGAAGCGGCTTTGTCATGCTGCCCACATGACCTGGAAGCTGTACGCCGGCTCCCTCGGCCAATAACATGAGATGAGCGCTGCAACCCCAGAGTCGGTCACGACTGGACCTAATGGTCAGGGGTCCCTTTACCTTTATGCTCTTGGCAGGAATTGGTGCTGCCATGAGATTCTACATCAGCTGCATGCTCTGCCCCAGCTATAAGGGAAAGCCCGCAGAGAACACATTGCAGTCATCTAAACATGAGGATAGGCATCCCCCAGTCTGTTGAGTGATCTGCAGTATCTGTCTGTAAGGAAGCTGGACAACATGTTGAACTGGTCCATAGCCTAGGTGTGGTTGAAGCAAAACACAGGGGAGCCATCTAGCACAGCACCCTGGTTCATAAACAAATATTCTCCTGGGGCAGTGGGGGTCAGGAGGGAGAAGCTATCCTCAAGGCAATCAGCTCCACAGAATTCCCTAATACTGTTCAACATCTTAATGTGGAAGAAGGGAGATGCACCTTTAAAAGTAATACAGCATCATTAACATTGTGCAGCATCTTAATCAGGAACCATGAAATAGTGTATTTAAAATAACAAATTTAAACAGGATGAGGAGGGAAGTAAACCTCTTTCCCAAGAACATTTTGTTGTTTTTTCTATATATACTGTACACAATAAAATCAGCTTGACTAGGAAATTGTTACAGCTATTTCCCTGTGCTACAGGGAATTGAGTTAAAAAAAAAAAAGTTCAGTGCCAATATGGGTTAAAGCGATATCACATTAATGTAATGGTGTTCTTGTTTGTGAAATTTAGCTGAACAGGCATGCTCTCCTCCTTACCAGTACCAGCATATGTTTTCTGGAGGAATATCTTCTAAAACGAGAATTCGTTTGTATAATTAATCATCTTTATGATTCTTCTGTGGTTTGAGCCTGTCACTTTCAATAGCAACCTTGGTTGTGAGGGAGGACTTAATTATGGTGTTAAAATGCTTTTTCCTTAATGGTTGGTGGAGTTGTGTGTTGTATAAATGTATGGCGCAATGGAATGTATGTCTTGATAAGGAGCCGGTTAGCCTAAAATTGCAGCACATTACGGAAGAGTTCAGGACATTAATTTGCTCCGTAGAAAAGCGGAAACGACATATTTGAACTATAATTTTATGGTATTTGCAGGCGCTTTGGCTGTGATCCAGCAGACCGCAAGTACACAGGTTTGGTGGCTTTTAAAAAAAGCAAAAGATCCATACATTCCTCATGCCAGCCTTGCAGTTCTTTGCCTTTCCGTAGCAGACAGCGCGAGCCAGTGATGCTTTCAACCTTTTGGAAAACAGCTCTTGAGAATCATCAATTTTCAGAGGCAGCCACCTGCTTTAAAAAATAAGAAAGAGGTACCTCATGTTAGCCATTTATTCGTATGTCTTTTTGGAATGTGTATTCTACCCTGTAGAAGGTGTCTCAGGACAGCTTACAATAAATACCAGTAATAATAAAATCAGTGTCAATATAAAAGGAAGCATACATTCATAACTAAATAAATACACAGAAGAGGAACTAATTTCTCATTGGAAGCATCCCAGATAAAATTATTCGATTAACTTGTACCCCACCTCAAATTCTTCCAAATCAGTATTTCTTTAATTTATTCAATTTCAATTAATTCTCCAACTGATCCTGCTCCACATCAATCCAGTTCTCTTCAGTTAACCACATTTATTACAGACCTTAAATGTATGTGCGCCCCCAAATTAATATCCTACCAGGAACCTGGGTCAACTCCCAGTTCAGTTTCCCCTTCTATTCATTTCCCCTGCAGAAACACTTAGTGTAGTTTAAGATTCGTGGCTTGGCTCCCTTGGGAAAGAGCCACAGCTCAGTGGTAGAGCATCTGCTTTGCATGCAGAAGGTTGCAGGTTCAATCCCTGGGATCTCCTGGTAGTACTGGAAATGTCCTATTTCTGAAACCCAGGAGAGCTACTGCCACTGGAGCCCGACTAGCCCTTAAACAGAACCACTGCCAGTTTAGTATGCAGGATGGACTGTTAGTGTAAGGTTACCAGATATTTTCAATGAATCCGGGGACACTTTTCAACTTCAATGGGTTTTGTATGGGGTAAAGGTAAAGGTAAAGGGACCCCTAACCATTAGATCCAGTCGTGACCGACTCTGGGGTTGCGGCGCTCATGTTGCATTATTGGCCGAGGGAGCCGGCGTACAGCTTCCAGGTAATAATAATAATAATAATTTATTATTTATACCCTGCCCATCTGGCCGGGTTCCCCCAGCCACTCTGGGCGGCTTCCAACAAAATATTAAAATACAGAAATCCATCAAAAATTAAAAGCTTCCCTAAACAGGGCTGCCTTGAGATGCCTTCCAAAGGTCTGGTAATTGTTGTTCTCTTTGACCTCTGGTGGGAGGGCATTCCACAGGGTGGGTGCCACTACCGAGAAGGCCCTCTGCCTGGTTCCCTGTAACTTGGCTTCTCGTAGCGAGGGAACCACCAGAAGGCCCTCGGCACTGGACCTCAGAACGATGGGGGTGGAGACCGAGGCCGTCATGTGGCCAGCATGATGAAGCTGCTTCTGGCGAACCAGAGCAGCGCACGGAAACACTGTTTACCTTCCCGCTGTAGCGGTACCTATTTATCTACTTGCACTTTGACGTGCTTTCGAACTGCTAGGTGGGCAGGAGCTGGGACCGAGCAATGGGAGCTCACCCCGTCGCGGGGATTCGAACCGCCAACCTTCTGATCGGAAAGCCCTAGGCTCTGTGGGGAAACGGGGACGTCTGGTAACCTTATGTTAGTGTTAAGAATTTTGTTGGAATTCTTTTCACAATGCATTAAGATATAGAAAAATAAAGTAATTTTTAAAAACAAACCCAAACCCCCGAAAACTGCTACAAAAAATACAAACAGAATACAAAGTCCTCTCTTAAAGGTTGTTCTTAGCCCTTACCACTCACAGAAGGTAATAGCCCTCCCCTTGGGATATTTCCTTTCTGCTCCAAGCCAAGTAGGCAGAATGGACCGTAGATTGGATTTCCCAAGGCCGGTGAAGCTTTGGAGTCGGCAAGGGTGCCTGGACTTCCTTTGGAGTCCAGGCAGCCCTGTTTACGGAAGCTTTTAATGTTTAATAGATTATTGTATTTTAATATTGTGTTGGAAGCCGCCCAGAGTAGCTGGGGGAACCCAGGCAGATGGGCGAGGTATAAATGAAAAATTATTATAAGTATTATTTATTTATTTGTTTGTTTGTTTGGTTCAAAAAGTTTGTGGGGAGGGTTGGATTGGAGTGAGACACAGAACCATCAAGCTCAAGCCAATAATGAAGACAGTGCTGTGAAAAATGAGGAGGAAATGTTAGGGCAGTTCTCAAAATGGTAGGTGGTTTGGCCAACTTGCTAATTTGCTCAACATCATCTAAGCAGGAACTTGTGGACCTCCAGAGGTTGGTCTCCATCCCTCCCAGGGATGAGGGCAGATGCAAGGTACTGAGAACTAAAAGGCCACATGTTCCCAACCCTTATTATCTCTTAAGGATTAGCCAAAGTTTTCAATTTCGAAGGATTTCGTCTGAGGTGCGCGCTTTTAGCTCTGTGTGTTTCGCCAGTGGCAAAAAAAATCTGGCGCGTGTGCCTGTAGGGATCCTGCGGTTTCTTATCTTTGCTGCTGCAACTCCCGTGATCTGTAACGGCCGCCCCAGAACAGTGCAAAGAGACACAGTTCATAGCGGAGGTTAATCAAGATGAAAACCCACAAATGAACTTTATGGGAGGGAGGGGGGGTTCCTGCAATACCTGCTGTGTGTTGAACGGAGACAGTCTTTAGCCTGTCTGTGGTATCCCACCCCTTCAGTTAAGCACACCAGTATATACACAGAGCTGATTAAAATCATCTGCATGCAGTTTTCTGGCTTCAACTTCTCGCCGGTGGTTTCATCCATTGTTAGCAATGATGCTCGGCTCTCTGAAGAGTTAAGCACAGTGGTGCTCCAGCTATGTGAACAGGGTGCTTTCGGTTACTTTGGTGGCCTTCCTCCCCCCCCCAACCCGCTTTCAGATTACCTCCCACTTTGTTTCCAGCCATGTGTGTGGCATTGGGAGTTTCCTGGAAAAATACAGACTTTTTCAGACTATATATATAAAGAAAAATAATGAAGGAGTTTTGATACTACCGCAGGATCAAAGCCAGAAAAGGTGTGTGCTCATATATATATATATATATATATATATATATATATATATATATATATATGCGCACGCAAGCAAGCAGACCCCATAGGGAGAAAGAAAGCTATATGGATTTCTAATATGGAAACTTTTTCGTTACTGGGTTCGTCTTCTGTGTCAGATTTGGGAAGGAGTGTTGTAGTTACGATTGTCTTCATGCAATGTTTAATCCTTTTGTAAATTTTAATTATCTATTTTTAATACGTCTGTGGCTATATGATACTTCTTTGTCTTTGTCTTGATTTGAGTATCTGTCTGGTTTTCTCTCTACAACACTCTAAATGAATCCATACAGGAAAGCTTTGCTGGGTTGGAACCAGACTGACTGAGTTAACACTGTAGCCCCCCTTGAGAGCCAGTGTGTTGACAGTGGTTATAGAGTCACGGACTAGGACCTGGGAGAATGGGGTTCAAATCCCCACTCGGCAATGGAGCTCACTTGGGTGACCTTGGGCTGCCTCTCTGCCTAACCTACCTCACAAGGTTGTTGGTATCAAACAAGGATGGGAAGAACCAAGTACGCCATCTTGAGTTCCTTGGGGGGGGGGAAGATTAGGATATAAATGCAAGAAATAAATAAATGGGGCAAGTTACTCATGCCCAGTGGTGCAATGGAGGGGGAATATTGGTGAGAACAGTTCTAGGTCTTCTCTAGGTAGGAGTGATTTTGCCATTTGCCAGAGTTCAGGGTGGTTAACAAACTCTTTTTTGCTCTGGAAAGTGATTAGGGTGATCACCAGGCTTTCAGGTTAGGAGTTAGTGTCTGCCAGAATATTACACCCGCATGGCTGCAAGTTTGCTACCGGGCTGAATTCAGGTTGCTAATTTAATGGCTTGGGACCAGTTTACTGAATAGATTTACTTAATTCAGTTTATTCAATCCGCAACACTTGTACAAGTGCCATGCAACGCTTGCTCTTTACTTGTAAGGAGTCATTCCTTTAGAGCAGGCATAAAACTCCGTCCCTCCAGATGTTTTGGAACTACAACTCCCATCATCCCTAGCTAACAGGACCAGTTGTCAGGGATGATCGGAATTGTAGTCTCAAAACATTTGGAGGGCCGGAGTTTGACTATGCCTGCTTTAGAGTGATAGCACTTGAAATTTGGAACTCCCTGCCTATTGACATAAGGCTGGCAATATCATTGTCCTCTTTTAGATGCTTGCTAAAAACTGTTCTGTTTACGGCAGGCATGTCCAAACACATGATTTGGTTGTAACTGGTCTTAAATTAGTTGTAGATGTACAATCCTACAATTCTATTGTTCTAAAATATTTATATTGTTTTAACAATTTATTTTATTTTTAATTACAGGTGTGTCTGCTGCCCTGGTCTCCTTTGGTGGGAATAATGGGCTATAAATCAATCAGTCAATTAAAATAACTTAAAGCAGCAGCCAGACTGAGATAGGTTTATTATTAGTTCAACATAACAGTTTCCTGCTTCCCTTAAAATCCCAAACATGTTACTGAGGAAGGAAGAAACTTAAAGCATTTAACTTAAATTGTTTGGTCATTGACTCATGTATGTGTTATAAATCGGGTATTTGACAGTATCATTTGAGAATCCAGTTCCTACTTACCCTGTTGTCTGGTTCCTTGCATGACTGAATCGTGAAGAAATCTTTACGTGCAAAACCGTTTGCAACAAATCTCGTTCCGTATCAAATGCATTTCTTATGGTTTGTGTGCAGACAGCTTCAGGATGGCAAAAGCTGTGCTTGGAGTAAACAGTTTAATGCACTCCTGAGATAGGGTTTTTCTGTTCTTTCCTAAAATGCTTCTGTTAAATTGAAAGATTATAAGGATGCTGATAAACCACACTCGGTCTTTATTTTGAAGCTTCATCTTAGTCATTATAACCATTTGCTTGGCTGATGCTATTGGAGGAACCAAGCTAAAATAAACTCAAACTCTCTCTCTCTTTTTTTTGATGGTCCTTAATTAGCCAGCTTTACAAAATCTTTTTAACTAGCTCTCTTGAAGCCAAACATAATTTAGAATGGAATATATAAAAATGAGAACCCTGAGATGGAAATTTGAGCGAATCTGCATTACAGGCTTCAGATAAAGAAAGAAGAAGAAATATATCTGTCCAAATATATATGGTATTTGAATAGGAAACATAAAATCCAAATAGCACCTCTCTGACATTCATTTTTGTAAAATGATGTGCAAGGGTATGGGTGGAGGTTGAAGGCGGTACAGTGGTACCCAAGCCTGGTAATTTGTCTCCTGAGGTGACTGTGGCACCAGGCACACTATACCTTTAAAAGAGTACCCCTAGCTACTTTTAATACCCCTATTAAAAGACGCCTGCTTCTTGGGAGAAAAGCAATGACAAACCTAGACAGCATGTTAAAAAGCAGAGACATCACCTTGCCGACAAAGGTCCGTATAGTTAAAGCTATGGTTTTCCCAGTAGTGATGTATGGAAGTGAGTCCTGGACCATAAAGAAGGCTGGTCACCCAAGAATTGATGCTTGGAGGAGACTCTTGAGAGTCCCATGGACTGCAAGAAGATCAAACCTATCCATTCTGAAGGAAATCAGCCCTGAGTGCTCACTGGAAGGACAGATCGTGAAGCTGAGGCTCCAATACTTTGGCCACCTCATGAGAATAGAAGACTCCCTGGAAAAGGCCCTGATGTTGGGAAAGATGGAGGGCACTAGGAGAAGGGGACGACAGAGGATGAGATGGTTGGACAGTGTTCTCGAAGCTACCAACATGAGTCTGACCAAACTGCAGGAGGCAGTGCAAGACAGGAGTGCCTGGCGTGCTATGGTCCATGGGGTCACGAAGAGTCGGACACGACTAAACAACAACAGCTACATACTTGCTCCAAGAGCAGGCCGCCTCCCATTGGAAACCACCCACTAACAGTGCCTCAGTCTTATGTGGATTGAGCTTCAGTTTGTTGGCTCTCATCCAGTCCATTACCGAGGCAAGACACTGGTCCAGCACTTCCACTGCCTCACCTGCAGATGTAAAGGAGAAATAGAGCTGAGCGTCATCAGCATATTGCTGACCATGTACTCCAAAACTCTATAGTCGATCCCATTTGGTGGTTCCATGTAGAAGTTAAATTGCACGGGAGATAAAAATGGAACCTCGAGGAACCCCATGTTAAAGGCTCCATGGGGCAGAGGAGCACTCCTCGAGCATCCCCCTCTCGAAACAACCATCCAAGCAGGACCAGAATCACCACAAAGCAGCGCCGCCACCCCCAATTCAGATAGAGACTCCAGAGGGATACTATGGTCAGTGGTAGAGAAGGTCAAGAAGAAAGAATGAATAGGGACACATTTCCCCTCTCTTTCTTCCCACAGAGGTGACCAAAGCAGTTTTTGTGCCAGAACCAGGAGAAATTCAATTAGGTACACATATAAAGCCAAAATCTATCAAAATTCCACTTTCCAAAATGATGTGAACAAAAAAAAACTGCCATATTTCAAAATTCACATTTTTACCCAGACTTTGTGATGCAGTTCTCCAACCCAACACTTTTTACCAAAATGCATGTATTAGGGGGAAGTGTGCATAAAAAGGAAGATATTAATGAAAATAGCATACACAAGTGCATTATATTAGGGGAAATAGCTTGTAGTCCATTGAACTGCGTATGAAAATGTGTTTTCTAGGAGAAATTTGCACTAAGATGCTGATGAATTTTCATATGGATTTAAAGAAAAAGAAATCAGAAATTGTTGCCAAATCTGGAGAACTGAATTTAAGATTGGAAAAATGGAGACAACTGAAATGGACAGATCCTTCCTTCTGCACTTGTAGTACAAATTTGCAGAGATATATCTCTATATAAGGTGCATAAAAGAATTGTATGGTTTTATGGCTCACTGGCTCCTGCCAACCTAGCAGTTCGAATCCTGCCAACCTAGCAGTTCGAAAGCACGTAAAAATGCAAGTAGATAAATAGGAACCGCTACAGCGGGAAGGTAAACGGCGTTTCCATGTGCTGCTCTGGTTTGCCAGAAGCGGCTTTGTCATGCTGGCCACATGACCTGGAAGCTATACGCCGGCTCCCTCGGCCAATAATGCGAGATGAGCGCGCAACCCCAGAGTCGGTCACGACTGGACCTAATGGTCAGGGGTCCCTTTACCTTTACCTTTTATGGCTCACTGGCAGTAATGGGGCACATACCCCAGATGCTCAATGTCAGTCACACTGCTTCCTGCCTTGAAAGAAGTTCCTTTCCAGCCATCTACATTGCATAGTTTCTTTACACAGTTACTTTCTCCTACAGCATCCAGTGAGAGATTACAGACTTTAAGGAGCTGTAAAAATGTGCATGGTTAATTTAAATTCATGTTGCCAGCTTCTAGGGTCGGAGTCTATGAAAATGTACATAGAGGAAGCAGTCTGGTGATTGTTTCAATCTTGTTTTGCATTATCTCTCAAAAATTGCAAGACTAGATTCGGCTAGAATGGATTCTGGGGTGGGGGGTAGGGTGGGATTGTCTCGTGGTATCACTAAAGCACCCTAGCATCCATTCCATTTGAAATACATATCCTGCTCAGAGCATACTTTTGTCCTGTCTTCATAAGAATAAAGTGAAAAAAGGAACAATTTTACCAGGTATTTTCAGTGTTAAGGGCTGGGAGGAGAAATTCTGATCAGTTTGCATAATATTTGCTTGCTCCAGAGATGCTTAGCATTTTTATTATATACCTTTTCTGTAGCTGTACTTAGAAACAGGCCAGAGCAAAAATCATGCAACATGTCCCCTCTCAAATCTCGCTACATAATGATTTCAGAAATATGACATGGGGCATACATTTTTAACATGTGTAACCCATGTAGAATCATGGGGCATACATTTTTAACATGTGTAACCCATGTAGAATCGCCCTGGTCGTGTCCAGCTGCTGCTATGATAACATTCTGACCTTAACTTATAGCAGAGATAGGGAGCCTGTGGCCCTCCCATTGGACTCCACCTTCCATTAGACCCAGCCAACATGGCCAGTGGGCAGGGATGGTGGGAGTTGTAGCCCAACATCTGGAAAGCCACAGCTTCCTCATCCCTGATTTGTCATGGCCTTCTACTGTAGTGGGACATCTCCTTCCAGACCAACACTCTGATAGCAGGGAAGCTAGGCCAGTCTGATTCAGTGCCGTCATTACTGAGATGCATAAACATAAAGAGCACATCTCAAACCAAGGCTGATGAGATCATGTTGTGGCGAAACATGGTTCATAAATGGTGTAAATAAATGCTTAATGTTTGAAAGTCTGAATAGTCTTGCCTACATCAACTAGAAAAGACTTTAGTTGGTTTTAAAGGTAGCGATAGCATTTGGTTGGATTCTGCCACTTGTTAACATGATAAAATGTGTCGTGTTCATTTCATTGCCCTACAGCATTTTTATCCTATATCTAGCAATCCATCCATCTATTTATTTATCTATCTATTTAGTATCATCCTAAAGCAGGAGGGGCTAACCTGTGGTCCTCCAGGTGCTGAACTATATTGCTGATCAGCCCTAGCCAGCCGTTGGCAGGATGCTTGGAATAGTATTTTCGCAACCTCTTTAGGCAAGCCTAAGAAAAACAACAAAACTGTTCAACTGGCTGTTAACATACCCCATCACAGATTTTTATAAAACACCCAGTTGCATCATTCCTCCAAGAGGGCTGCTGTAAACAGAATAACGAATGACAGTCAAAACAGTGTGGCTTAAGACCTCCCTTTGTCTACAGTCTTTAATTTCTCCACGCCATTGTCTGTTTAATTCTTGCAGCTTGCTATACCGCACAACGATGAGTGGACCCGATTTGCCCGAACTCTGGTGGAAATCCGCGCCAACAGAGCAGACAGCGAAGAAGAGGGAACCATGGAGATCTCTGCCTAGAAAAGAGAGAGAGAGGTGTCCTCCCCTTTGTAGCCACCTGCCCTCTGTTGATTGCAGTCATGTTCCGTGTCAAGTCAGTATTGTTGTGGCTTTCCATGCCAGTGTTGCCGCCAGCATTCCCCGGGGTTCCGATTTCTCCATATTAATCGCGTTGTGCTTCAAGCAGTCTGAAAATATCCAGAGCGTTTTCATGCTTCATATTTCTTTTTGAGAAGTTTATGAATGAGAGGACAAATCAAGCCCAAGCGGGTTGGGTTGTTGCCTTTTAAATCCTTTAGTAGATGCAGTAACTAGCTAGGAACTCCTGGATAAACTTGGGCTCGCGCGTGTTTCTGGCACAGTCCTATTAAATCCATATGAAGTCAGATATGATTGGGTACAGATGTGGTGCGCTTCGCAACATGGGACTGGGCCAGAGACTTTTAGATGTGGTGTTTCACATGGTGACTTACATTATGAATGGATGTACTATACGAACATTGCTGCTCCTTATTTATTGCGGTGTGCTGCATGGAACATATTTATTTGAAAGCATTAAAATAAACGATCCCAAAGCATGTGCATAACGAGCAAACTGCATTGTCTCTGCATGCCTGTTGGGGTTATGTCGAGTCCCAAACAACTATTACTGGATGTCACTTTTTACTAAAATGAAATCTGTAAAAGGGTTTGGTTGAATAAACAGAACTTTCTAAAATCGCCTATTAATCCTAGATACTTTAGCAATATTTCATGTGCAGTTGGTCCCCGGCACGCATTGCAGGATACCACTAATGGTCTGAATGAGGAAGTGTTGTTTCAGAAGTAGACAGAGGCAACGGCAGTAAAATGTGTCACAGCTGTTCTGTAGCCACATTTTGTTGGTTTTCTTCTTGATAAAATTATTTCCGTTACTGGTCAGCCAGAGAATTGTAACTTCTGGGGTAGTAACATTGATTAGATGAACAAGGTTTTTTTTTTTTTTAGTGGCAAGAGTCAATATTACAAATGCACAACCATAATCTTACCGGCGAGATTTCTGTGGGCCATTCTGACGCTTCATATGTATAGACCCATGTGTAAATTTAAGCTCTGAGCTTCTGCAGCTTCCCGGCCACATGAGCCAATTTTACACTGTGTTTGCTCAAATTACTGCAGAATCTGTCTGTGCACTTAAATGAGGTCTGACGTTACTTCCTCTGTTCAGCTGCAACCATTGGGATGGTCTCTTGGGAGGGCTTTGGAGTCCTGCCCTGCCCATCCCACTTCCATCAGTCCCACCCATCATGGTCAATGGTCAGGGATGGTGAAGGGCTACAAGTTTCCCATCCCTACATTAGTATCCAAACTGGACATACCTTCCTAGTCCACTGTTAAATGATCCAAAATAAGTGTCTTTTGTCAATGGAATGGGACAGGCAGTGTCTCAAGGCAAGGGTTCTTTGGGTATTGGTTAAGCTCCAAGTCAGCATCTTTTATCCTAACCTGCTCCAAACGATGCAGAGGACCAGTTTGGTCCAGACACTTGGCTTTGCAGAGAGAGCCAAAGCAAAAAAAAAAAAAGGCAAAACCACACATTTTGGTCCTACTGTTCACAATTCCATTTTCTCTCTCTCTGCAACCACGCATCTGCCAAATGGCACCATCCGTTTTGTCCCCGGACTTTGCCAAAATAGAGTTCTTGTATTTCGCCCCCTGTATTTCCCGCAAAGTTGCAGCGTTGCCTCTTAGGCGGCAAGTAGGACTACTTTCTAAAGTATACACCGAGAGTGGTTAAAAAAGCACAATTTGTTCAAGTGCTGTTTCTGGGTTATTTGCTGTGTTTAACTTCCCCGGAGAGTTCCATAATGAAAGTATCTTGAGGTTTACTTATTTCCAAACCAGCCAGTAATTTATTATGTATAATCATTAGATTTAAAATATGTCCTTTAGCAGCACAGCTAAACGGCTCAAGTGATAAAATGATGCTTCCATTTCCAAAGTGCTTTTTACACTGCTCATTTTCCACAGTGCGGAGCCTAATCAGAACCGCCGAGCCGAATGCAGAGCCACACCAGTTGGGTTGTGCTCATCGGACGCGTCCAGGGAACCAACATGGCAAAGAGGTCCTACTTGGTGGCACATTCAGGGCACTCTTGCCCTGAAGTCTTGGTGCCGTAAGAGCGATGGCTGCAGTCCTTACCCTATCCTTGGAGGTGAGCTGGTATCAAACCCATATTATAGCTGACTGGCTGAGGTTAAGACAACAGGATCTTGCTTAAGGCTAGCAGCTTGTTAAATTTGTGGCAGAATTTGAAGTTTGAACAAGGTGGGTCGGGGAGACTGCTCAGCATTCAGCTCAAATTCTCGGCCAGGACACAAGTACAATACCCGTAACAAGGTACAGCAAGGTTTTATAAATTGACAGTCTGCCAACTTGACTTCTTCATAAAAAGAAGGCCAAAGTCCCATCTAAGTCTGCACCCAGCCAATGCTTAGGCGCCGTCTGTTTCAACCTTTAAAAATGATTGCTGAAAGCTTTTCTGTTCTGCCAGGCTTATGCAGGCAATTCAGAATAGGTAATGGTAATACCAGATTTTAATTTTTATGTGTGCTTTTAAGTATATATAGATATTATTGTAAAACACTTTGATATTTCTTACAATAGCGACCAGCATATAAATAGTTTTCTTAAAATAAATGCACAGAGTTAGGTTCTGTTGCAAACACCCAAAGCTTGTTTAATGAATGCCCTTGCTCTTAATTGTGACATAGAACTTTAACCAATCAGTTCTATTAAATCAATAAAAATTGCAGTATTCCGATTTTATGTTTTAAGTAATAATGTGTGGAGAATTTGATCCAGTTAGTGGCTTTAGTTAACGCTTTAAAAAGATCCAAGGCAAACTTTTTTAAAAATTACTATTAAAAACCAAAGCCTACATCCATTTTATAAAAATGGGACGAGCTTTTAAAAAGTTACTGGTGGTCTCAGCATGGGAAAACAGGCCATGTGGTGGCATTCGTGACAGAAGGCTTGCACTGCGAAGCCTTTCTAGGCATATGTTGCAATACTTGTTAAAAGCAAGAAAAGAGTTTAGCCCTCAATGACTTAGCCTCTCTCAGATCCCTTAACGAAGTACATCTCCCATAATTCTTTGCAGAAAGCTGCGACTGTTTTAAAGTGGCGTCATGGCGCGAATGTGGCCTTAATGTTGGTATGTTGGATTTTCTCAGTTTCACACTAAACTCTGCAAGGCAGCCCCATGCCCACCCCCTCTCCAAAAGAAGGCAAAATATTTAATCTGGTTGTTGTTGTTGTTGTTATTATTATTATTATTGTATTTTTTTAAAAAAAATCTGTTTTAATTCATAAAAATTATTAAGAATTTCCACACAAATATTTGTCAATTACAAGCTGGCAGTTAAGGCAGATACCATTGATACAGTGCATGGGTTTTTCTATTGCATTTATTTAAACAAGCAGCAGGTTGTGCACCAACACAAAAAACAAGAATCCAAATGCTGATGCAGGCCTGGTGTGACCCCCTTGGGCACAGCCTCCATTAGTGTCGACGAAAGCTGCGCTGGAGCCCCGAGGCAAATAGCACTGAAGAATGTATAGCTACACCTCTCGGTGGCTCGTGCCTTTTGGTGTTGAATTTTCATCTCATGTGGTACGATGCTCTTCCATAAAGTGCAGAGACTATGGGAAAAAATTAGATTTCTCTCCCCACCCCCAACCCCACAAGCCTTCTGATACCAGGAACAGAATATAATTGCTAAACGCTTGTCGATGTGGTTTCAGTTAGAAAAACATGTTCCCCATAAAACCCTCCTAATACAATCCAGGAATGCAACTTGTGCATGTAGTACCCATGTAAAATACAGTCATTCTTGGCAAGAGCCAGGTACCACTCGTATTGACACCTTTTGAATCCTATGGTACGGATGCAAAGGGAATGTGTCCCCAATTCTTAGACGCGCTGTCTAAATTGTTCTGCGTTGAGCACCACGATCTCTCATGAATAGCCAACATGCAGCCATGATGACAGGACCACCCTCCCCAGAATACACCACCCTCCCCAACAAGAAGGGCAGTTGCATACTGCCCAAGTACATTCACGATCCCAGGTATGTGCAAGAAAGAACAAAAATGCATTCATGGACCCAAACCGATAAGACTACTCTAGCAAGAATTTCCCAGTGATCCGATAAAAGGAAGCGCAGAGACCAATGATTCACACTTAAAAGATGGGGGAGCAGGTGGGAGGAAAGACTTGCAGGTCAGACGATGCTGGGTTGAGACCGGAAAGCTAAAGGAATGAAGTTATTAAGACTGATCAGATGAATGGCTCTTTCCCAACATTCTGTAAAAGTAAGTCGCTGCCTTGTGATCAGACAGGCGCTGCCTTTGAGGTAGGTGGTGAAGACCCAAATCGAGGTAAGTAAAGTCCAAATTTGTTTTCAATTCCCGCAAAAGTGGCAACGGCCAACTTGTAGCCCCCCACGTGGTCGGGGTTTGGTGCAGGTAAGGTGATCCTTGTTTTCAGAACGGCTTCAGATCCAGCTGGCTTCCTGAAATACATATTATATAGATATATGTAAAGTTCTTTCCAGAGAAAAAGAGCCCCTGCCCACAAGGGCTTGCCTGGGACAAAATGCTATTTGGTTTCCGCCTCTTTCCAAACTCCCTCCCATCCATGGCTATTCCTCCTGGTCACTGGGCAACATCAGCACTCAGCCTTGTGGAAGAGTTGGTACCTGGGGCTGGGGAAGGCCCATAGCTCAGTGGTAGTGCATCTGCTTTTTATGCAGAAGGTCCCCGGTTCAATACCCAGCATCTCCAGGTAAAGCTATGCCCTGCCTGAAACTGTGGAGAGGCAATACTGAGCTAGATGGGAAGTTTCCTATAATCTTCTTTTTCCTCTTTTGTACCGATTCCTTTCAGACTGCAAGCCGCTCTTTTTTAAACTTTAGTCTGCTGACCAAGATGCTCTTTGACTACAGTTCCCATCATCCCTGGCCACTGGTCTTGCTGGCTGGGGTGATGGAAGATGGAGCCAAACAGCATCTGGGGTGGAGAATGTTTTACATGCCTGTAGAAAAACAAAGTCCTATAATCTCCAGCAGCTGCCTATAAAGCAGCACAGTAGAAGTACATTAAAAATTACTTTGAGACACACCCAGAAATCGGTTCAGTATGAAATCTGTTTTGAGTGTCGGCAGAAGAGGTGACATGATGGCTGATGAGACTTCTCATAGAATCATAGAGTTGGAAGAGACCACAAGGGCCATCCAGTCCAACCCCCTGCTGAGCAGGAAACACCACCAAAGCATTCTTGACATATGCCTGTCAAGCCTCTGCTTAAAGACCTCCAAAGAAGGAGACTCCACCACATGCCTTGGTAGCAAATTCCACTGCCGAACAGCTCTTACTGCCAGGAAGTTCTTCCTAATGTTCTCAATCTCATTAACAGCATGCCAACACTACTGTACTCTACCGTGCCAAAGGTTTCTAATGATTTTATTTTTTATTGGCAGATGGAAAAATGAAAGTTTTCCTTCTGTATCTTTCGCTAATGGTCCCCCCCCACCCTTATTCTTCTCTCTCTCTTCCTTTCTTTAATTCTATTGTCCCTTTCTTTTTTCTGTTTCTCACCTTTTGATTTTCTGCTTTCTCCTATTTCTTTGGAGTTCTATGTCTGGGGCCTTTATTAGGGTTCAGAGATTGTATACTCATGGGGGTAGTAGAGGGTTGATGGAGGACCCTGGGTGACGGCCAGGGAAATGCTGGTCCCCCAGGATGAGAGGCTGTGAGGAGCTACTGTCCTCTGTGGGTGGTAAGGATCAGGAACTAGTTTTAAGAGAGAACCTAGTTTGGAAATTAATAAAACTATATTGTTTTGTTTTTAAAGAAAGGACTTCGTATTTCACTTCATTGATTTGTATCTTCTGTAGTTGTAATGTTATTGTATTATGGGAAAATCTTAATAAAAAGTATTTTTTAAAAAACCCTACTGCACTCTGTGAATGGATCTTCCCTTTGCTATTGAAACACTTGTGTTCCTCTTCCTGTCTGCCCTCATGTACATGACAAGCACTGGTGTTAAAAAGGGTAGCTCTCCTGAGCTTTAGTGACCCTTAATTCATAAAGAAAATCTGGAGCTCTTTAAGACTTAACTCCTATAAAGAGAGCCAAGGTGGTCAATCCAACATACTTACGTTCCTCCAAAATCAATGTAGAACCATCTTTGCAGAAGCTCGTAAGTCACTAGGGTTACTCCAAACTGAGGAGACGACCGAAATACACGAGCTGAGGGGCAGGAAACCACACCATTATTAGCCACGTTAATGCATTAGGTTAGCATGCATCCTTCCTTGTTAAAATGAGTGTTTGCAAAGGCTACCTGCAGCTCCTTTCCAAAATGCCCTGGGGCCTTCCTCTCGTAGGATCTTCCCGAAGCAGTCAATCACGCCGCTGTAGGTCGTTTGTCCTGCACGGGCTGCCACCTGTAACCTCGTCTTGACCACATCCGCAGGCGTCACTAAGGAAGCGGCAGGCATTCCTGGAGAAAGGGAAAGCAGGGCAGAAAAGTAACCAGCTTGTTGAACTTGCTTGGAGGTGGGTGAGTTGGCCTGTTAGGGCCCTAGGAAGCTGCCTTATGCTCAATCTAGCTCAGTATGGTCTGTGCTGACTAGCTTACTAGCAGTACATGTGAAAAGGATCTAGGGGTCTTAGTGGACCACAAGCTTAACATGAGTCAAAAGTGTGATGCAGCAGCAAAAAAGGCTAATGCCATTCTAGGCTGCATCAACAGAAGTATAGTGTCCAGATCAAGGGAGGTAATAGTACAGTGGTACCTCGGCTTAAGTACACAATTGGTTCCGGAAGTCTGTACTTAACCTAAAGCAAACTTAACCTGACATGAACTATCTCACTGAAAGTAATGGAAAGTGGATTAATCCATTCCAGACGGGTCCACGGAGTCATCAACCTGAAGCATACTTAACCCGAAGTATGAGTGTAATTGGTTCTGGAAGTCCAAACTTAACCTGAAACAAACTTAACCTGAAGCAAACTTTCCCATTGAAAGTAATGGAACGTAATGGAAAGTAATGGAAAGTGGAGGTCCGCGGAGTACTTAAACTGAAAGTACTCAAACCGAAGCGTATTTAAACCGAGGTATGACTGTACTCTTACTCTTATCTCTTTGGGGGCGTGGGAGGCGCTGTGATCTAAACCACTGACCACTGGACTTGCCGATCGGAAGTTCGGCGATTCGAATCCCCGTGACAAGGTGAGCTCCCATTGCTTGGTCCCTGCTCCTGCCAACCTAGCAGTTTGAAAGCATGTCAAAGTGCAAGTAGAGATATAGGTACCGCTACAGCGGGAAGGTAAACGGCGTTTCCTTGTGCTGCTCTGGTTCGCCAGAGGCAGCTTAGTCATGCTGGCCACATGACCCGGAAAAACTTTCTGCGGACAAACGTTGCCTCCCTCGGCCAGTAAAGCGAGATGAGCGCCGCAACCCCAGAGTCGGTCACGACTGGACTTAACCGTCAGGGGTCCCTTTACCTATTCTGCCTTTGCCAGACCACATCTGGAAAACTGTGTCCAATTCTGGGCACCACAATTTAAGGATGTTAACAAGCTGGAATGTGTGCAGAGGAGGGCAACTAGGATGATCAAGGTTCTGCATACCAAGCCTTATGAGGAACGGTTGAAGGAGCCAGGTATATTGAGCCTGGAAAAGAGGAGATTGAAAGGAGATATGGTAGCCATCTTCAAATATCTCAAGGGCTGTCACATGGAAGATGCAGCAAGCTTCTTTTCTCCTGCTCTGGAGGAGAGGGTCTGAACCAATGGCTTCAAGTTACAAGAAAGGAGATTCCGACTAGACATGCAGAAAAACTTTGTGACACTAAGAGCTGTTCGACAGTGGAGCAGTCTCCCTCAGGAAGCTGTGGACTCTCCTTCCTTGTAGATTTTTAAGCAGAGGTTGGATGGCCATCTGTCATAGACACTTTATTTTTCTTTTAAAGTTGAGAGGCAAACAGAAGTCTTCAATAAAATGTCCGAAGCTTGCAGAGTGTCTTGAGTTCACTTTGGGGAGGTAAAAGCCAGCTCCTTTGTAGTTTCCAGCATTTGCCCCTCTATACAGAAGACTGGAAATCTCTGCACTTTTTTGACTTCAGGGCTACATCCTGTGAGAAGTCTTGTTAAACTCAAAACAGGCAGTCAGGTACAAGTTGTGCACAATGCACCAAAATAAAATGAAAATCCCAAACCCCAACTCAATAATGTTCCATGTTTTCCTTTGGGCATATGCACATTTTTATGCGTCTAATTTCTTCAGCAAAGCCTTGTTGGAAGATTTATGCTGGCAGATAAACAAGAGAAAGCAACAAATACTGAATTATCAGTAGAGAAGGGGCCACAATCCTGAAACATGCTCTCTCCACATAGTCGAAAGGGGTACCTCGAATGATTTTAGGCCTTGAACCAGCAGTTTTTCAAACTCAACCTAATGAAATAATCCGTATTTAGATTTAAAGAAAAACAAGGGTTGGGGGGGACAACAAAAATAAAGCAAGACTGTATTCAAACACAGTGTCTCTTCTTATTTTATTACTTTTCCATTTTGCATCAGTTCCAAACCAGCTTGGTCAGATGTAGATGCATAAATCTCCTTTGCTTTTGCTTTTTTTTTTCATCTTCTTCTTCCCTCTAAAGCTTAATAATTCTGTAACAGTTTTTGTCCAAACCAATGTGGTCTGGCTCCAGAACGCCATCTCACTTTTTTTTTTTAGTAGACTCCTTTGAAAGAGATGTAAAAGTGTGTGTTTATCACCAAAATAAGGACTGCTGCTCCCCTCTCAAAACCCATTAAAAAAGAAAGGGAATCACACTGTGCGAACTTTCACATTTGAACATTTGGCAGAAGGTGGCTTTCTCTTAACATGGTCAGTGCTTCCCTTCAGCTAGTCCACAAGTCATCCATTTCACCTCCTGCTTATGAGACACAGAAGCTGGACTTTCACTCTTTAAAAATTAGCTGACTCTTGCAGACACAGCAGCCATGCAGGCAGAAGCCCCATCGTCCCCGCTGTGGAGGTGGTATTTCACAGGAACGATGGATGCCGCCATGTGAGCTTGGTCTGGCCACAAACCAGCCAGTAGTCTTACATGCTTCCAAGGTTCTCCGCCTTGGGGACATCAGCAAGTGTGAACTAGCCCTGAGCTTTGTGGTACAATTCCCAAATAGTTTCCATCTTATGCAGATTTTTGGAATGCAACTATCTGCAAGGCTTTGAAAACGGCAAGCCAGGATTCTTCAGAAACGTCTTTTAATTGCAAAGGTCCAGGCTGAGTTAAATAGTCTAACGTAGGTTGCAAAGCAGGCATTGTACAGTTGAGTAAAAACCCATGCCACCCTGGGCACCTCTGGGAAGAAGGGCAGGATATCAATTGAATTAATACAGTGGTACCTCGACTTCCGAAGGTTTCGACTTCCGAAGTCGACAAACCCGGAAGTCTTTTCTCCCCGCGCGCATTCTGCGCCAGTGCAGAAACGGTGTGTGCGGTCGGCGCATGCGCAGAACAGGCGCCTTGACTCAGTCAAGAAATTCCAGGTGAGTGCTATCCCTAGACAGACTAGGACGGGGTTGTGCCAGTCCTCAGCCCTTGAATTCTCCAGATACTTTAGGCTGCAACTCCCATTAACTCCATTCACTCTGCCAATGGCCGAGGATGATGGAAACCTCAGTACAAAACAAATGGAGGGCACCGTGATGACTGCCTGTGGGCTGTGCCTCCAACATTAGCCAAGGCTTAGTATGGGGGCCTTGTGAGAAACCTATTTCTGTCCCGAACAACCAAACCTAGTTCCTGTCTCCTTTTCCAGGGGAAGAATCTCTTCCCAAAAAGTCTTGGAATGCTCCCAGGGTCAGGGGAGTGTGATTATTATTATGTTTCTGCCCATATAAAGTATAATGATAAAACTTCAGTTCTTCCTATAATCCTTTACTTCCTTTTTAGCCCAATAATATCACCCTTGCTTTCGCTAGTACCTGCCACTCATTTCCACTCTCCCTAGTCCTATGCTGCACGATAAGAGAGTCAAGTCACTGCCCTGAATAGTAATCAGCTAATGGAAGATAACCTGAAATGGAAATATAGTATATATAAAAAAATACAAGATAGGGTCCACATTACTGTGCATTTTCTAACCCTATACTGGCAACTACTGATAAAGACAGGCTACTTCTGTGGCTGAACTGAACTTCAAAGAGACAGTTATCACAGTCTGCAATCGCTTAACAATAGGCAGAGAAGGGAAAAAAATTAGAAAATCCAAGAAATGACTTGGCTCAACACACTGGCTTAGGTTTCAAGTCTAGATAGGATACAGAGCTCAAAAACTGTTTTGTTCCATTATGTTGGGTTTCAATTGACCCGGCTTTAAATCCATAGTCTTCTGACTATTCAGCACAAAGTAATGTACTAACTGAGCAGTTTTTAATAACTGCATCTCTTGTGGATGTTATGCCTAGTCATGTATCATAGGAGTAATTCATTATATTACCACCTGACCCCTTATATCCTTTGCTCAATCACTAAAGACTTCTCGGGAGTCACTGTTAGTGGCTCCTCGTGGCCTGGATTAAATCATGTGTTCAGTATTCTGAGTCCATTTGTGCAGGGTCTCCCACACACCACTTAGACACAACTGTAATCCAGCAGCATAAAAACTGTCAAAATAATAATGAATTTAAAAAATGAGAATCTGAAAGTCCCAAATCAAAATAAACACCTGCTGCCATCAGACAGTGGTTAGCTAAATACAGACAGTGGACCAGCTCTCAAAGGGGTTGGCTGCCTGGAGTTTTCAATGAGAGAGCAGCCTGCTTGATCTCAGAAGTCATGATGAGCTTTATAGGTCATACATATAATTAGACTAGAATGGTGCCCAGAGCTTTGGTACAGATAACACGGGCAACGTTTACCACAGCTTACTCTTCACAACAGAACAACTAAACAGGGAAATGCACCCAATCCAAAGGCATTTTCACAAGAGAAGAATCATTTCACAGTATTTGGACTACTGCAATCGGGTGTATTTTACTTTCTGACTCGTTCTTAAAATCGATTGTAGGCCTTGGCTGGAAGGAAGTATTTAAGAGCATGGGAAGAACGTTGCAAGGTCAGAACTAAGGACAGGCTAGTGCGGCATCTAAAAGTGGCCAACCTGATGCCTATGGGGATGCAGACAAGCGGGATGTGAGAATGACAGCACTTTTCTGAGAGTGGTCCCAGGCAACTGGTAGGAAGAGAATATTGCCTCTTGGTATGGGAAGTATGGTAACCGCCATGACTGGTAGCCAATGACAGCTGTGGTCCTCCAAAGAAATGTGTACAATGATCATTTAAAGCCATCCAAGTTGGCAGCTGTCCGTCACCAAAGATGGTGGCAGCGAGTTCCACAATTTAACTCTGCCCACCATCTCTGCCCTGAATACCACTGACCATTCAGCTTCACTGGGTGACTCCAGGTTCCAGCTTTATAAGAGACAGAGGGGGAATTCTCATTCTCCACCCCATGTTTTATTATATATACCTCTGATTTATGGACTACTTAAAATGAGGCTGCATTTTAAATTTTAATATTGTATTGTATTGAATATTGTATTTTAATATTGTATTTTAATTAATTCTTTTCTTTTATGTCTTATTGTAATTTTATTGGTGTTAGCCGCCCTGAGCCCGGTTTTGACTGGGGAGGGTGGGGTATAAATAAAAATTTATTATTATTATTATTATTATTATTATTATTATTATTATTATTATTATTATTATTCCCCGCCACTTTTTATTCGCTTTTTTTTAAAAAAATAAAAAAATAAAAATCATTAAACATTGTAAGCCTTTCTTCACAGGAACCCTGTGGTAATTTTGGTTGTCCTTTCCCTGCACCTTTTCCAGCTGTACAATATCCTTTTTAAGGTGTGGCGACCAGAGCTGCCACACAGGATTCCAAGTGTGGTTTGGATATACTCGAACGCTTAGTCATCAGGGAATGGACTTTCTTGCATTTCCCAAAAACCAAGCATCCGGGTTTGCATACTTTAAGCCTGGACACTCTTTTCTTTCTTTTGAAGAACACAGCAGTAGCACTGAAGTGTGAACATTCACAATGTGTTCACCAGAGACGTGTGAAATATGGAACAGCCAACTGCAGACGGCTGATGATAGGCAAGGGTTGAGGCTCAGTGGCATGACATGCAGAAGGCCCGAAGTTCAACCCTGGGCATCTCCATATGTAGGGCTGGGAGAAAACCCTGCCTGGAGAAGCTGCTACCAGTTAATGCAGGCAATACCAGATGGCTCAATGGCCTGACTCAGTAGAAGGCAGCTATTTAAAGTCTCAGCATATGCTGATTTCGAGGTCTATGAACCAGCACTTCAGACCTCTCGGTTGTCACCCTCCAAACTAAGCAACAAAGACGCAAATGGCAGAGCCGGGAGTGAACCAGCATCTCAGATCCTTTTAGCTACCAATAGCAGAAGTGGATAATCTAGCCATCAGTCGTAAAGAACATTTGGCTGCAAAGAGCATCCGGATATTATATCCTACCTCTTTTATAGAGACAGTACATGTTGAGAGCAAAAACATGCCAAGTTGGGGAAGGAAGGGGGAGAAGAAGGTGAGAGAGAGAGACTGCTTAGAGCTCTGCTCAGAGCATTCGGCACAGATTGAAGCAGAGCCCAACGCTGAATGCCAGGGTCAACGCCTGTGGTTTCGGGAACAGGAGCAGTTAGCTTTGATACTCTCGCATTTGGAATACAGAAGGCAAAATGCTCAATGCCTGCTTTTTCTGGGCTTTCTGAACTGTGACTCTACACAGGGCCCCTTTAGCTGCTTCTCAGCAGGACAGGGAAAAAAGCATTTGCTATTTGCCTTTTCATTCCACGCAGAAGAGGCCTGGCTTCTCCCAGAGCCATTACATTTCCATTATCTATCATAATAACAGAAGTTCACCTTTTAGATAGATTTATATGCAGGATTTCAAATATGCTACTTTAAACATATGCTGATTTGAGCCACACTGGAGAGAAAGATTTTTTTATTTTATGTATAACTACTTCTTCTTCTTTTTTTTAAAGAGAGAGCTTTCCCCTCTCTACCCTTCCCAATAGTCAACAAAGTTTATTACGCCAGCCAGCAGCTTCTCTTTTAACATAGTGGCTTGGTCTCCTCCTGTCAGAAGGCATGCCTTCAGAATCTTATATTATTAACATGACATTCAAAAGTCACGCTAATGGGAGACGTCAAAAGTAAGAATATTCTTTTATGAGCCACTTTTAAGCCACCCCTTTTACAGCCCCCACCCAAATGCCTGCGAAAGAGAGCTCTTCGCATTACCATTTCAACATTCAAATCTATCACAGACTGACACAAGAAGACATTCCTAGTGCAGATTGGCTGCAATGCTTGAGTTAGCTGTATGGAACCGGCTGGCAAAGGTCAAGCAGTCGGTCACTAGCAGCAAATGATGCCAGGACTCAGGCAAACACACCAGCTCCAGCACTTAAGATTCAGGTGACATGACCTATAAAGCAGGAGACCAGGCTGCATCTCTCTGTGCATTTACAGTAGTCCCTTTGCAGACATATTCATCTCAAGCTTTTAAAAAGACGCCCACGAGCCTTTTGCTGCTAGATCATCATGTGGCAAGGAGTTCCACGAGCTATATTATGCACCATGTGCTTCCTTTCACATGGCTTAAACCCAGATGCCAATCCATTCTATAAACTCCCATGTTATTCTTTTTTCTTTTCTTTTCCATATCTGGAGAGAATTGCAAAAACCTCTATCAGATTTCAGGCACAGCACAGGATACAGTCATCTATGGGTACGTGTGCAAGGAAATCTGAGCCTTAGGAGAAGGAAAGCATTAGGTGTGGGGGCTCTGCACACTAAACCTCCTGTCATTTAATCTGGTCCTGCAGGGCCAGGCATAACAACTTTGAAGCAGAGAACATGCTTTGCACTTTCAGTCAAAAGGAACAGGGAGAAGCTGGTGGACTAGGCCTCTGCCTACAACCCCGGAGAGCCTCTGCCAGGCAGCACCATAGCCTAAGGGTAGCCAATGGGGTGCCCTCCATATGTTTGTTGGACTACAACTCCCATCATCCATGACCACAAGCCATGCTTGTTGGGGCTGATGGGAGCAGAAGTCCAATAACATCCAGAGGCACCAGTTCTCCCTGTGCTAGTCCTAAATATTCACCTCTTTGATCAAAATGTTGCTTCCTCCAGATCACTGAGCAGTCCACCTCCATGCCAATTCCACTACTGAACAAAGCCCACGTCACAGTTCCTGACCCAACTAGATACAGATTAAACTATTCAAGTGCAAAATCCACTTGCAATCTCCAGACACTAAAGGGTGGGGTGGGGGGCCTTTTCCGGCCAGAGGGCTAGATCTTTATCTCTTCCCCCCCACCTGCCCCCCAGCAGGCCAAAGCAGACAGGCAGGTGGGGGTACCGGGCTGCCAATCACCTGGCATCATGGTGAGGGCAGGGGGTGCTTTCCTCTGAAGCCCTGAGTCAAGTGAACCATTGTAAGCATTATCATGCAGGGATGTGTACCAAGGGCTTGAAAATCATCCAACTCCTGGTGCTTCTCCTTCAAATGGCCACACATTTGAGGGGGTGGCTGTTTTAAAGCCCTTTGTTTTGAAGCATAGGGGATGTACACAAAGGTCTTCCAAATACATGCATTGGAAGAAGAAACAAGTTGTGCTCCTATCACTGCTGGGTGGTGGAAGCAACGCCTTACTGGGACAACTGGGAGCTTTGAGCATGATGTCACGCATGAGCGTGGGTGTAGGATGGTTGAACGTGGCTTCCTAAAAAATGCCCTGGCAGGCCAGATGGAGAAGACAGGCAGGCCACACCTGGCCCCTACACCAGAGCTTTGCCACCCCTGGTACATTAACATCCCAAGGAAAAAAAACATTACTTACCAGCTATTGCTCCAGCTAGAAGCAGCGACCAAGGGCTCACCCGCCCATCTTCACCTGCAAAAGCAGATTTCATGTGAGCGTAACAGGGGAAGTAAATGGCAGAGAAGGGGATGTCGCGGAGAAAGCATGCCTTGGCTCCCTAGAAGAAGAAGAAGAAGAAGAGTTTGGATTTGATATCCCGCTTTATCACGGCCCGAAGGAGTCTCAAAGCGGCTAACGTTCTCCTTTTCCCTTCCTCCCCCGCAACAAACACTCTGTGAGGTGAGTGAGGCTGAGAGACTTCAGAGAAGTGTGACTAGCCCAAGCTCACCCAGCAGCTGCATGTGGAGGAGCAGAGACACGAACCCGGTTCCCCAGATTACGAGTCTACCATTCTTAACCAGGAAAACAGAACAAACAAAGAAAAGCTGCATTATGGACAGAACCACAGCAAGGTGGTTCTGAGAGGCAGTTCTGAGAGGCAGGATAACTCTTTTGCTCTCCCCTACTCTCTAGAAAAGGAAGAGCAAAGGCCACAACCCAGCACAGAGTTACGTTGCAGACCGCAGAATCCAACCAGCCTTTTAGGCACACTTGTTTAGGGTAGACTGTGGCTATATTGTTTTGCAGGAGCAGCCAGTGCAGCGCAGCACCTTCAAGACACCAGCATCGCTGTTGCTTCCCTGGGTGGCACAAGGTGGGGGGGCAGTGATGTCTGTACACGTGCACTGGTGGGAGTGCAGGAGGGCCCTGCTGGGGTGCATGGGCAACCCCAAGCTCACTACTGCTGTACTCACTACCAGTGTCAGGACAATGGCTTTGTGACGCTGAACCACTGCATCAGCTACTCCTGGTTTTCTGCTGGCAAAGTAAAAATGCCACCCACTTGTGGAAAGGAATCACAGAATTGCAGAGTTGGAAGGGAACACAAGGGTCATCCAACCCCCTACAATGTAGGAATCTTTTGCCCAGAGTAGGACTCGAACCCACAACTTTGAGATTAAGCGTCTCACACTCTACTGACTGAGCTATCCCAGGTGTTGTATGAAGTCTCAAGAAAAGTTATTGCACTGTAGATTTAAGGATGTGGCCGACACAAATGCCTACTGGCACCAGGAAGGTGCCTTTTTCTTTTTTTTGGCACCTGCTTAAAACATTTTTGTTAGCAAGAATAGAACTATGTCAAGAGGAGACACAACGGCAAGAGTTACAGCAACAATTCCAGATGGTGATGGCAGAATATGATTTCTTAGAAGATGAAGCTTTTGAAACTGAAGAAGACGAATGTGAGAATGACAATGAGAATGACAATGATGGTGATTGTGATTTGGAAGGAAAAGATGAAGATGAGGACTGTGATGATTTAACACAAAATGAAGCCCACCACGAAAAAAATGATGATTTTACTCTACAAAAAGTTGGATGGAGTGCCTCCCCTTCGAGGGGGGCACGATTGGATTTACTGGAACTCCAGAATGACCACAGGGAAGAAGGAAAAATTAAGCAGAGAAGAGAAGAAGCTCAGGGGTCTGATATGGAGGCCTGGATGGCAAAAGACTGTAAACAGGGGGTGGGGTGAAGGGAAAGTGAAGTTGTGATTGTAAGGATGGGTTAATAGGATTATAACTGGACTGCTGACTATGGAACTTGCTGGATTGGTGGGGTGGAGCCGGTACTCGGGGGGTGTAAGGTTAGTTTGGGAATAGTTATAGGTTTAAAAAGTGAATTGATTCTGGAAAAAGGTGAAAATATGGAGGCCTATAGAGGGGGTAAAAATTAGGCACGGGAAGAAAAAATGGGAGTTTGATTTTTCAGTGATTGGACATTAGGCGAAAATGATAATAGTTAGTTTAAAAGTGGTATAAGATATAAAGGTGTATGTTATAAAATATGAACTATGAAACTGTTGAAGATGATAAATAAGGGAGGAAAACCGGGGAAGGGGGGAGGGTGGGGAAGCCCACAAAATATGGTTTAACAATTATGATGAATTTTTTTTTGTCTTTTTTCCTTTTTGTCTTTTTTTTTCTTCTCTTTTTTCTCTTTTTCTCTTTTTGTATTTTCTTTTTTTTTTGGTATGACAATAGATGGTTGGATGGATGAACTCCTGCGTACTGCCCTGGTTCACTGGAGCTCCCTGGTGGCAGGGGGGGGCTTCGGGGGCAGGGGAGGGGGAGGAGGACAGAAACCCAATCATAAAATGGACCACTTCTGACTGTTCACCTGCGTGGGATACTTCTGTGGCAGGGGAGGACCCATGGAGGGGGGTGGGAAGAAGGTGGAAAAGGTGTTTATGTATGTACCATCTTTTGTAATTTGTAAAATCAATAAAAATTATGTTTAAAAAAATAAAATAAAACATTTTTGTTTAGGCAAGTCTATCCAGACACGCAGATTTTGATGTTTTAGTTTACTACTGGTTTTAATTGTGGGTTGTTGTTGTTTTACATGTTTTAAATTATATGCTTTTACTGGTAATTTTAATATTGTATTGCTTGAAAACCGCTTAGAGATTTTGTTACAATAAGTGGTATATAAATTCTGCTAAATGAGAAGTAATAGAAATGCTTTATGAATGGTTTTTGGCTTATACAGTGGTACCTCTGGATGCAAACGGGATCCATTCCAGAGCCCCGTTCTCATCCAGAGCAGTACTCAGCCAGAAGCGCTGAATCTGCGCTTCTGCGCATGATGTCATTTGGCGTGTCTGCGCATGCGCGAATCGCCGAACCCGGAAGTAACCTGTTTCGGCTCATCTCGCTCTATAGGCCGAAGGAGCCAGCGTTTGTCCGCAGACAGCTTCCGGGTCATGTGACCAGCATGACAAAGCTGCTTCTGGCGAACCAGAGCAGCGCACGGTAATACAGGACCAAAATAAAAACAATATCCCGAGTACCAGTAAAAACAATATCCTGAGTACTAGCATACTGGAGGACCTCAACCCAGGTTTCAACACCCTATAGCTGACAGGAAGAAAGACAAATGGTACCGGCTTGCCTTTGCTTACGTCCTCTTCATGTGACAAAGTCTGCTGCTTGGAGGGCATGAGCAATAAAGCAACAAGTGGAAATGGGCAGCAGGCACAGTGCTACACAACCACAGCTGGCTGCGGCTCCCTGGCACTTGCCCAGATTGTATTCTCAAGATTGTGGAGACAGACTCAATCTGCATAGCAGGCCCTTCACATTTTGCAATAATTCTATTTCTTGCAATGTGTTGGTTTTTGTTTCTGTTTGTTTACTGGATTCTCTTTTAAGGTTGTCACCTGCCTTGCGATTGGAATGGCAAGTGGCACAGAATAGTTTGTGAGCCAACAAGCCAGCAAACCAGTCTTGCACAACAGCAAGGTGAAACACAGCTTCCACTTGAACTGACAGTTCCACTTGAACTGCCGGGAGAGATCCCAGTCTGAAATCGAGCCACTGATAGTCAGCAGAGTGGCTGTGGGACCTTCGGGATCATCACCGGCAAGCAGAACAAGCCTTGTTCCCCACACCTTCAAAAACGTGAGTTCTGTGGTGCCTTTGACTTAGTTTTATACCTTGAGCTATAAATGCAGCTCAGCCACAGATAGTCAACCTTCTTAAAGGTAAAGTTAAAGGGACCCCTGGCCATTAGGTCCAGTTGCAGACGACTCTGGGGTTGCGACACTCATCTCACTTTATTGGTCGAGGGAGGTTGGCAGGAGCAGGGACCGAGCAACTCGGCAAGCCCTAGGCTCTGTGGCTTAACCCACAGCGCCACCTGCGTCCCTATATCAACCTTCTTACCTTTGCCTATATTTTCCCCTAGGGAAAGGGTAACAGAAAAGAAAACTGAAAAGCAGACACACTTGGGATACACAGAATGCAAAGAAACCAAGCTTTTCTTCGGGTGATCTATGGGGGTCATAGGGTGAGATTCTAACATGGCAGCCCTGGTAGATATTCCAGCATAAGCAACGAGAACCAATGCCTGACCTGGTAGAGCAGATGTGAACCAAAGTGCAAGACACAGCCTATTAGCGCTTGTTAACTTTGCCTCTACACAGCACTCGTTCATTCATGTTGGCAGCGCTCATCCATTAATGCAAAGCAAAAGTGGGAACAAAATGTTGCCCCATGGATTGCTCCTGTTCAGGATCACAGCTGGGCATGTCCTTTTCCAGGATATCCGATTCCTTTCCACACACCCCTCCAACAAAATTCTGTGCCCACTGAGCACGCTCAGTTTTCAATGTGCTGCTGGGGGGGGGGTAATCCCCCCTCTACTGAAGGTTTTTTACCTAAAGATTCTTCATACTTCCCTAAGTCTGCTTATACCCTCCTCTTGTGCAGAAGTGGTGCCCTTGTTGCTACATGAAGGATCCACACTCAGATAATGAGTTTAGTATTAGTATACAGAATATCAAAGAACTACAGTACTTGTGAAACTGACTCCTATACATCTTCCCTACCTACTCCTTTATTCTTTTAGCAAACATCTACGGTTGCACTCCTGCAATCATTTGCTACAAGGGCGTAAAGCGTGCCTAAGGGGCTCATAAATGCAGCAACTTGCATTCCTAGAGACAAACACTCTTCCGGGTTCTACCGACTTGGCAGGCAACCTTGTGATTTGTTGCACTCTCTGTCAGGCAATGCTGGATATGAGCAAGTATTCTTTCATCTCAAATATTTTCCCCAAAGGGTTGGAAAAAAATATGCATTGTGCCTTTTGTCACAGGAGAGTTCATAAGTCTTACTTCATTTTCCATGCTGACACCCAGATGCATTTTGTTTCAATTGCACTTCAAGATTAGGATACTGATCTTTCGGAGTCCTTCATGCCCTTCTCTCTCCACCCCATCACAACCTTAAGGTTAACCAGGAGCCCCCTCTCAACTCCACCCAGGTTTAACATTGAAGGAACACAGGAAGCTATTCCTAGAACACACTTTCCATGCGGATCCAGCAGGGCCCTAGCCCCAGGGCTGCGGAGCCCGTGATCCTGCAGATGTGGTTGGACTCCCAACTCCCATCAGCCTCAGCTAATTCAGAGTGTGGTCAGGGATGCTGGGAGTTGTAGCCCAAGAACATCTGGAGGACTGCAGATGTTCCCCAGGCCTGTCCTAGCCTAAGCCTTTAGAGCATCCCTTTATGCTTAGGCAGGATTTTGGTTAAGACAAGAGATTTCTGCATATAAAAATCGGTGCATATTGTTTGCAAACACCACCCCGTGCCATCTTCCCCGAGGCACCAAAACAGGCCATAGCTCAAGGATAGAGAACCTCCTCTACATGCCTGGAAGCTCGCAGAGCTGTTGCCGGTCAGTGTGGACAATACAGACCTAGATGGAGCAATGGTCCAACTCAGTATCAGGCAGCCGCTTTGCTATGTTCCAATGACAGAACAGAACTTCAGATAAAGAAATGGCAAATATACACTTCATTTTATTCAAAATCATTAGTGGAATTTAAGCGGCACTCTCTTCTCACTTTTACAGTAATCTCTTTCCAAAGATGGAAATAGCATACTTATATATATATATATATATACCCTCTGGTAATACGCTTTCAGCTTTCAAGGCAGAAAATATCTGTCAAGCTTTGTTCAGCTATGTGTAAACAAAGCTGGATCAAAACTCGGATTCACTTTATTAACCACCACCTTTGGCTCCTTTCCAATATCTCAACAGTCTAAAGTTTCCCCTCGCCAACTCGGTTTTAAAGTCTGGGAAAAGCATGTTTACAGGCAGGGCTCATTTAACTGCAAGTTAATCACCTGCAACCAGCTAATGCCAATTAGGAAGGCTTTAAGGGAGAATAGCCAATGCATCCTGAAAATGCTAAGGAAACAGGAAAAAAGTTTGCTGTGAAGCAAGTTCTCGTATAGTTTTCAGTGAAACTTGCTTCCTTGCTTCCGGATCGCCAGTCTCATTGTACCTTAGTGATGTGTATGCTGTAGAAAGTCAGCTTTAATATTAGTCCTCAGCTAAATTATGACGATTGTCTGCCTGAGTTTATTCTGCCAACCAAGACACAGCCCTACTGGGCATGACATTTTGTGGGTGTTTATTTATTAAGGCATTCCCCCAACCCCTTTACCAGCCGGCTAATTTGACTCCCCACTGCCACATCTTTTCTCTTGGGCCTTTAATACTGGATCGTACCTTAAGAGAACAAACCAATAGAGAAAAAGAGCTATGGGTTGTCAGGAGGTTCGGATAATCAACTCAGAGGAGTCAGAGCTGGGGCAGGTTCTTTAGCATGCTAATTCTCGCTTATTCCAGCCTTACCTGAGGTAAAAAAAGAAAAGAAAAAGTAGGGGGGGATCTAAATAAACTATTTCTACTACAAGGGGAGGGTAATTATACTCACAAAGGCACCTCTGTGTCAGGGTTGGGCATAAGGAGCCAGAAGGTCTGGGAGACGCAGGCTTAACCTAGTCTCCTGCAGTGAATGCACATTGTCTCGTGTAGGGGGAAAAATGCCAGACTGGGGGGACCTTGCAGAATTCAAGACAACAGTACTGCACCTTGTCTGAGAGGGTTATTTAATGCTTCTGGCACCTGTACTT
Source organism: Zootoca vivipara (assembly GCF_963506605.1). Lineage (NCBI taxonomy): Eukaryota > Metazoa > Chordata > Lepidosauria > Squamata > Lacertidae > Zootoca > Zootoca vivipara. Next base: position 31,160,211 of record NC_083287.1, on the reverse strand, counting down.
ACCGCCATCCTCTCTTTTCCTACCTTACAGGTTTAGAATTTATTTGGCATGTATAATTGTTATTTTGATCCTATAGCAACAAACAATAGGCAGCATGTCATTTCTTGATCCGTTAGCATTCCTCTTGGGTTTCACGGGCAACTTAACCCTTCCGATTCGGAAGTGCAGTGAGCGTCGTCAAACACGCCCCCACCCCCAATTTCCTGAAAGCCCCCACCTGCTCTGCCTTCCAAAGTCCCAGGGAAAAGTTGGAGAGACTTTGGCTGGCATCTCAGCATGGAAAGGCGAGTTGTTCCAAGTTTAGAGTTTTAAGTTATGTCCAAAGCACTTGAGCAAATATTGCTCCCGTAAACCAAAATAACAGGGCTAACAACACTGAGTACAGAGATATGGGTAACTGAGCTAGTTTTACTGAACGATACAAGCATTTTGAAATTATCTTCCCAGCTCACGTCAGGTTTGCTGCCTCCATTCCAAGGAGATGGCACACCCAACTCTAAAAAGTGGTCAGATAGGGGCTCCCACCTGCTTCCACTGAGAATCCCCCGAAGATGCTTGTTTTAGACAGGGAAAGCTCCAGCTGTTGAATTTTAATGTATGCAGAAGTTCAATCCTACTCATTTGGGCCTGAATGGAGACAATGGTTTCCTATCCCATTACCGATGATTTCCCCAGCATTGCTGACATACGCTGTGTTGTCATCAAAAGTGGGGAGGGGGGAGGGGCAGTGGAACTTACCCGGCCTCTTGGCACCATTGTGTGGCTTACTGGGAAGGAAAGGGGTAAGAAAGTGGGGCAGATCAAGTGCAGTTCAGATGCATTGGCAGGAGCACTGGATTGGCTCCAACGGGGCAGACATGCCGTGTTGACCTCCCCACTGCCTCCTCCCTCCCGTTCCGGTAAACTGCAGTAACACCAGAGTCAGGAAGCCAACTAAGCTCTGCTGTTCCCTCTCCCTTCCAGAAGCTCTTGGCTATCTCCCTCTCATACCTATTTTCCGTACATTCAAGCTCTAACTGAATTGCCACTTAATTCCAGCTTCTCCATTTTTTCCCTTTACTCCCCTGTGATTAGATACCTTGCAACTGAGGACTGCACTTCATGCATCTGATAGAGTGGGCTCCAGTCTATCAAAACACACAATTTATTAGACTTTAAGGCCAATTTATGCGTCCATCTCAGCACCTAATTTATTAGTCTCCTTTACGTGGCAACAGACTAACATGGCTACCCCACTGGAGCTTTGCTTTAAAGTTTCTGAGAAAAAATTAAAATGAATTAAAATAACTTGGATAATTGGAGGAAAGTACAAAGGACTAAAGCTATTCAGAAAGCTGAATAAAAAGGCGTTAAAACAGGAAAAGCAACCTCATCTACCGATAATAGCTATTCCTCTAACAGGAATACCTATCATAAATAACATGATAAATTAAAAGGTTAACCTTCATGCTAACAAACATGTTCTTGTTAAATTACTAAACAAAAAATCCTAAGAATGTTGGAAAGCGTTTAATGTATTAATTTTTAAAATAAAGTATAACACTAACAATAGGGAGTTATATTTTACTTTTGCATACATGCCATTCTGTTACATGATATATAATTCAAATCGCTTCAAATGGCATTTTTTTAAAAAGGTTGGTGGTTAAAAGTGGGCAGAGGAGGCCATATACAGTATTATAACAAATACACTTTGTCCATGAGAAGATGTAAGTATTACAAACATTGTGATACACATTCTAACTAAGAATTATAATCTGGAAATGACTTCCAAAAGAAATTATTATTATTATCATCATTTTTATCATTATTATTATTTATGTATCATTATTATTATTATTTACTCACCCTTCACCCCAAGGTCCCAGGCAGGGTTAGAATAATTAAAAGGCATTGTTGCAAACAGTTTAAATGTAATCTACTTTCCTGTAAATCTATTTTGGCACAAATACGAAAAGATGATGAAAGTGCACAATTACACAGAGAAATATACAGCTTTTAGCTGCTCTGGTTTCTTTTCTATTTTGATTTTTTAAAAATATTGTTTTTAACTCTAAACTTTTATAAAATAATTTGAATGCATAATTTATTATACATAAGCCACTTATGAGTTTTTTTCATAGTTAAGCATTACAGTTTTTTATAATTACAGTAAAGCTACGATTTTACCTTTATATATATATATATATATATATATATATATATATATATATATAGTCACAGCCTTATGAATGTGGAGTATTTAACACATTCCCCTTCCTTCACTTATTTTCTTACATTTATCCTCCACCTTTCTCCTGCCATGGAACCTACAGCAGGTGTGGTGGCCTGGAGACAGTACTGGTGGCTGGACAGAGAGGATTGGGGCCCAAAATTTGATCCCAATTCCCCTGTCCTGAGGTCCCCCCCCCCCCCGCTTTGGACCATACCTTTGGTCTCTCCCTGCCCAAGCAGTGCCATAATGCAAATTCAAAGGAACTATTCCATAGAAAAGACTGCAATAAGACAGCTAAAATGCTAACAATTCAATTGGGGACACACACACCCCACATTAATTCCCATTTATTACCATGAACGTAGCGCTCAGGGCCATCTTTAGCATATGTGTTGCCGGGGTGCAAAGATCCGCCCAGCGCCCCCAAATTACCATATTTCCCCATGTATTAGATGAGGTCATCCTATAACGGATAGTGGCGTGGGGGAGAGAGTTGGTGGGCGCGCAACTCTCTCCCATGCTGTTGCGGGAGGAGAGTAATCCCCGCAGCCGTGAGGGAGGGAAGCTGCACACATTTGGCGCTCCCCAGAATTCAGCGCCAGGGTGCCCCGCACCCCTTGCACCCCCGGGTAAAGACGGCCCTCGTAAGGCTCTCCAGACTGAAAAGACACAAAATAGACAGCTCATGCATGCAAATACCCTCGCTATCCTGGCAACAAGCAATTCTGATAGGCGTAACTGAATGATGAAGCAACATGTACATGGAATCCCTTCAGATTTCATTCCTTCCTTCCTCTTTTAAAGACTTCCAAATGTTTAGTATGCACATATACAACAAAGCTGGTATGTAACCAATGTTAACTCTGCTCAGATGTGTTTACATGGCAAGCCAAAAGAGAATTTATTAGCAGTAGCTACAGCTACTTTTTTGAATGGGTGAGTGTTTCTTTGACGTGCCGCTAATAGAAGGAAAAGCATCCGCCAGTGGCACTAGCTCTTGTATTGGCGGAGTGGTTTTACCATCACCATACAGGAAAGCAAATAGCACAGTATGGAGAGCATGAGACTCTCAATTTCATCATCGCGGGTTTGAGCCCCATGTTGGGCTAAAGATTCCTTCTTCGCAGGGGGCTGGACGAGATGGCCCTCGGGTTCCTTCCAACTCTACCGTTCTATGATTCTATAACATGGCCCACCATCTAAATAAGACATCCAACCTTATTCCCCTTAAAAATAGGTAGAATTTTAATATCACACTAGGGCTAAGAAAAGCATGCAACTACAAAAATATCTTTTGGGGGGAGGGGGGGCATATGGGCAACATTTAACTAGAACGCAGCTATTAGGATGAGTTGTAAGGTATCAACCAGTACTTAGGAACAATTCCAGGATCAAGCAAGAAGTAATACACAAATGCATGCAACAGTAGTTCACATGTTTTTCCTGAACTGTTTTTTTTTTTTTGGGCGGGGGGCAACTGGGAGCAGTAAAGTGGTTGGAGGGAAGGGGCCCTCAACTCACTCCCATTCTGCTGCTCTCAGAGTCTAGCTCCCTTCCCCAACAGTATTGTGCATGCGTGCTTCTAAGGGCAACACATAGACCTTGGGAGTCCAGAAGATAAAGTTTCCTAATTTCCCCTAATTGCACAGCAACCTGGCTCGGTCAGATTGGCCAGAACTTCCAAGGCATCACAGCAGCTAAGCCAATGGCGGCTACAGAAATGGTGACATCATTATCTGGGGCTCCCTGGCAAAGAGGTAACAAAGGACTACTGTGATACCAGAGCAGATCGGCATTGTGTTGCTCAGAGACTAGGCGATTGCTTCTAAATAACAGTGTTTAGAATTGAGACGTATATTGGCTTAAGTCCAAGGAACAGGAGAATGCAGAAGCACACGAGGACACTGCTTGATGACGTTCAAGGTCTAGTTGCTGTGCTGATGGGCCCTGAGGTACTCTGGAATTAAGACCTTTAAGCCACGTGAGCCTGGCAGAAATTTCAAAGAAACATGAGCAGCTTTTGCTACAGGGACTGAGGTTTCTTTCACTGTTATTTTTGGGCACCGGCGTTTCTTTGTTTTTGGATACTGTTAAAAATTATGCCACTTTCTACTATTGAAAAGAGCAAGTTTCAAACAACATTTCAAATAGCATATTCTCTTCCATTCACAGCCAAGATGTATTTACCTTGTAGAGGCCAAAAAATCCCAGGTCCCGCAGTACAGTAAGGGCACTAACGCGTGGACCCGTTGTGATCTCTCCAGCCACTTGCAAGCGGATCTTGACAATTTCCAGGGGGTTTGTGAAAATCACTTGAGATGCTCCGGCCTGAAGTGGGGAAAGGAAGACACGTGAGTGGCCCTGTGAACATGTCTCCACTGTGAAGTACAGAAAGGAAGAACTCTTCAAATACTGCTAGGTCTCCATATACTTCAATGGTGCCTTCACAAGGATAGGGGTGAATTGAGGTGATACAGTGACGTTGCTTGACGAACTGCAGTGCAAAATGAACTGATGTTAATTATGCATTTTAATTGCGACGGATTTAAGGATTGCAAGCTACTGGTCTGTTAGACACAACGAGCTAAACGACCCTTAGATAAACATACGCCACTGTAAGGTGACCTCCATACAGCTAGACTCCATACAGCTTTGCTTAAAACGAAGTCAGTCTATTTCCCTGATTCTGGAAGGCCAGGAGTAGAGTAAAGCAAGCCGTAGAGACATTTCAAAGCTGAATTATTAACTAAATAGAAGAAATGAAATCTGCCTGGCAGCATCTATCACAGCCTGGAAATCTGGCAGAATCTTTCTCTCTCTCCCTGTTTTGGCTCCCGTACAGAAAGCGCTGTGGAACATATGTATTTACAACAACTAATTTCCTCTGCTTTAAAAAAAGTTACTGAACTGAAAGTTTGTATATCCTCAAATGGCATCTTACTCAGTTGCTGCTAATCTGATGTGAACATCATTTCTCTATGCAAAAGGCAGACCTACTTTATTCAACTTGCTCCAGATAGCACTAGAACTCAAGCAGGAAACCAAGAGTTTCTTTAAGAACTCGGTAGCTTACTTTCATTTGTTTTTTTGCTTAGTAAGTTAGTCATGAGGAACTGCCAACAGCCCGTTAAAACAACAATACTTAAGCAGACAAAAGTGCCTCACTAATAAAGCTAATCCTGCGTAGGACAACTAGGAAAAGCTTGGAAGATTTGGGATGCAAACCAGTCGTCCTGGAAGAAAAAGAAAAAAGCCTACCCTCTTCTCCCTCAAACCCAGCCACCTCTGGGAAAATTCATCTCCTGCACTGGGATTCTGTGACTCCCAGGGCTGGACACCAAGTCCTGGGGAAAGCAAGTCTCTGAGGTATACAAAAGGGGAAAGGACAAGTGGAGAAAGGACAAGTGCCCTGGGTTGCTGCAGGGCTTGTGTGGCTCCTGGACCCAGTGGATCAATTGAAGGTATTTTTTTTGTTTTGTTTTCCTTGCAAATACATCCCTGCGCAGTAGCAAATCCTCGAGCTCTGTCGCGGTGAGCCTGGATATAAGGCACGACACCATTTTTCAAAATGTCCCCAAGAGTAATTGAGAGGAAGCAGAAGATGATGGATTGTTTACCTGCCTGTGCCCACTCTTGGCCAGAGGCCACAGAAGGAAGAAAACCAGAAGGGCAACAGAGGGGAGCGGGACTCTGATGAAACTCCTGTGTCACACACAAGTGCCTCTGGAGGTTTCCTGTGCTGGTTTTGCCTGCACTCATACTCCCGGAGTTACACTGCTATGCTTGCCAACGATAGCAGACAATGTTGTATTAAATGTGCTTGTGTGGGAAGAATGCTGAGAAGTACGCCGTATCTGTTCTGCTGTGCCATCCCCATAGCGCATGGGGCTTCGCAGGCATTTTCTCAAAACACATGGGGGGAATCTGACGCAGATGGATTATGTTAACAAGGCAAGGATGACAGTTCAAGTCTTAAATCCCTTTGAAATCAATGGTACTACCTGGGGTTATTAGAGGCCAAATCATTAGTTTCTGATCTCCAGCCAAAAACCCAACTCTGAGTCTAGCCTGGGCATTCCTCTAGTATTTTCCACAATTGATATATGCGATTAGCCATTTCCTTCTATTTATTTTAATGAGCTGCAACTGTGGATACCAAGCCTATATTGAAATAATTAAGACGAGAATGATATTCCTCCCGAAGTTTCAGAAACAGGCTGCTAAGCAGCTCTTAAAATCTGCATTATTTTAAAATGCAGGTTTGGTGTGTGAAATACCACCAAGCTTGTTGGAAAGTGGCAGTCTTTGCGAGCTGCGTTTAAACAATGAAACAAATGATGGGGGCTCTTAAGTATGCCAGGCGGAGAGCAAATTGCGCGGAAGCTCTGAACTGCAGCCCCTTTCCAACAAAAAGTCTGGGAACTCTGCAATCCTACCACAGTGAAAATACAGGTAGGGGAACGTTTAGTGGGGGATCGTATACTCTGCATGCAAAAGCCCCCTCCCCACCCTGTTTCTTCTGTTTGAAATCCTGGAGAGACATAGCCAGTGACTGTGGACAATACTGAGCTAGTATTCTCCATATACCCATTCCCAAATTATCAATGTATATCATCTCAATGGAGACCAGGGCAGCTGCCAACTGCTGGGTGCTTCTGGTGACAAGGAAAAACACACCTTTTCGTTACAGCCTTTTCTGAAAGTTAAGACCAGCCCATCTACTCTTATAGCTGTAAACTGGTGTTTACACCTGCTTTGCACACAGAAGGTCCCAGACACAGCTGTCTGAAACCCTGCAGAGCTGCTGCCAGCCAGAGTAGACAATACTGAGCTTGATGGACTTAATGCTCTGACTCAGTATAAGGAAGCTTCCGATAATACAACGATCGATATGGAAGTAAACACCAGAAGTCAAAGGGCATTCCTTTCAACGGGTCCACTCTGAGTGGGACTCAGCTAAAGCAACTTGTGCCTTTATGTATTTATATTTCGAAGTTTCATTGTTTTGCCTGGCAGCGGCAAAGTATCGAATCAGCAGATTGAACGCATTTGCTTAATATATGCAATTTCAGAGTTCACCCCATCCCTAAGTTTCACCTGCGCTTCAAGTACATGGCTGGCTGAGGACAGCCCATGGCATCCCATGGGTGGCACTGACTCTGTTCATGTGTTTGTGACCAAGCACCATGATGGTGTCTGAGGAGGTGTTTTTTTTAATTATCGAAAGCAACATGCACAGTAATGGTGAAGAGGAAACCGTTATAACTCTTATTCTACCATTGGTAGGCTGAAGTCCTGGAAGGCTTCCACAATTAGCACAATTTCACACCCCAAACTACACATCAACCCTGTGAAGTACGTTAGGCTGAGGGACAGTGACTGGTCCAAAATCACTCTGGAGGCAAATACATGGGAATGCCATGGCCTAACCAACGGTGGTAAATTTAATTATGTCAATGCTGCAGAGCATGAATTGGAAAACTGTGAAACTCCAGATGTTATGGGGCTCCCATTATTCCTACTTATTGGCCATGCTGCCGGAGTTAAAGTTGAGGGTCCCCGGGTCCCCAGCCCAGAGCCAGGAAGTTGGGTTTGGGTGCAAGACCAAATCGCTACTCAACGAGGAAGCTTACTAGGTGGCCCAGGGCAAGCCAAGATCTGTCAGTCCTAACCTACCTCACAGATTGCTGTGAGGCTTCCGAGGAGCTTCTGGAGGAACAGTGGGATCAGAATGTTATACTCACAAGCAAACAAACAAAAGAAAAGGGGTTTATGTCATGGCAGCCTGCAGGAATTTAAAGCCCTCCTGCGCAAAAACATTGCTGCTTCAGAGACTTCGGCGACATCCCATAAACTACATTATATATGCAAGGATTTGATTAAAAAAAAGTAAAAACAAAAACAAAAAAGCACCTAAAGTTAAAATATCTCTCTGTTTTTAAAATAATAAATATTGCTGGAACACTTTTATGGAACAGCAAGATGAGGATCAATGTTTTGTTTCAGCATTCAAGGACCACACAACACGACAGCCCTAAGTCGCCTTATCCACTCTCTACTGTAGGTTAATATGTATTTTTATGGAAATTTGTTTCTGCACTTTTTCAGTAACAACTCTTGACTTCAAAACAAAAACCACAATATCACTAGACACCTCTCGATGGCAGTATAGCCTTGTACACACGTGTCTATCATTCTTCCTTTCTCTTTCTTTCTTTCTTTCTTTCTTTCTTTCTTTATCATATTTTCTCTGCACTTCCCAGGAGAAATGGGGAGGGGGTAGGGAATCGGATATTTCTCCTTTGTCTGAAAGAAGAGTGTTCTGTCACTTAGGAGGGGGAGGGAAATATTACCACAATGCTGGTGACCACCTTAATTACCATTTAGGAGGGAAAGAAACTTGATTGTTTGCTTGACCCGCCACTCAAAAACAAGGTCTCAGGTCATTACACGCAACTGAACTAAGAGAAAAGCGTGAAATGATAAAGGCAACTTCTTCTCCCCTCCTGCTTCTTCTTCCCTTCCCATATCCTGCACCTCAGACTCCAGAGAGGACACGGCAAACTTTTGCGAATCATAGAATTCTGGACTTGGAAGGGAGGGACCCCCGATGAACTGGCTGCAAACACAATGAAGTTCAGGTTTTGAAGAATACCATTTATTTAAGTGCAATCAATAGCTGCATTTGCCTTGTTAAAGATAGAGGGAGCAGCTTGAACGCTGGGAAAAGCCAATTTGTGAGTTAAAGGTTGTAGCTGAACATCTTTCAAAAAACAAGGTTGCATGGACTAGCAAAATAATTTAGGAAGAACCCTGCATTCTGTTTCCAAGAATGGCTAGTCAGGGGTATCTGGAGTCCCCAAAGAGGATAATTCTGTTTTTTTTAAAAGCCCCTACTTAGTTGCCTTTTGTTCTATACTAAGGAATTCCAAATACTAGGAGATCCAGCCTTTCGATAACTTTGGCAGCTCCTTTCCACTCCACACATTTTCCTGCTCGACAATGTTATTACTGAGAGGATGGCCACATAGGCACTGCAAAAATAGGGAAAATTTGTCATTGAAGCATGGGGGGTGAGGAATAGGAGAAGTATTTGCCCCCCCCCAAAAAAACCAGTACATGTGCTAATTCTTTAATAAGTGTTATTTAAGCAGAAATACAATATACAGTGGTACCTCTACTTACTAATTTAATGTGTTCCGAACACACATTTGTAAGTCGAAAAAAATTGTAAGTCGAATCCCATAGGAATGCATTGGGAGAAAAAATTCGCAAGTTGAAGCAACCCTATCTAAAAATTCGTAAGTAGAAAAAATCCTATCTAAACCACATCCAAGATGGCGGATGGAGCTCCATTTGTAAGTAGAAAAATTCGTAAGTAGAGTTATTTGTAAGTAGAGGTACCACTGTATCTCACAATAGTAGGGGATGCAGTGATCAGTTGACCCGTGCGTGCCGGCTGTCTTAGTGGAAAACTTTTGATAGGCACCCACAAGGCCCTCCCTGCTCTCTTTTCATGGTTCTTTAAACCAGACGTGGATCAGGAAGCCCTTCAGATAGAGAAGATGTCTTCAAAAAGAGGACTGTCCTCTTTAAAGCAGATCACGCGGCTACCCTGTTTTTGAGCGAGGAGCTACAGACCTCTGCCTGCAACTACAGAGCTAGCTGCACCACAGACTTCAATAAAAAGTATGACAATATTGGTCAAAGTTAGCAACTTGCAAAGTTATTAACCAGGGTGGTACATGCAGAGAAGGAATCTCATTTTAGTCCACTGAAACTTGTAGCCATCTTGGCTCCTCTGAATGACAGAGCATTCCTAGAGAGCCTTCCTTCCTACAGAGGCTAGACTGGCTCCCTCCTTGTTGTCCTACCAGCAGGTAAAGACTGTTTTTATGCTGGTGGGCTTTGGGGGACAACTGACTGGGTTGTTGTTGTTTTTTACTACCTGTAGATTGTTTACTAGATTTGATGAATCTATTTTTATATCATTTTATTTCTGTTATACATTAATTGCTTTTTAACTTCTTCTTTTTAAAAAGGTTTCTGTGTTTTATCCATGTTTGTTTTCATTTTTGTGAGCTGCCTTGAATCCCAGTTCTCAAGAAAAGGTGTAGGCAGGAAATGATAGATAGATAGATATAGATAGATAGATAGATAGATAGATAGATAGATAGATAGATAGATAGATAGATAGATAGATGATGATCCCCCCAACACCTGAAGAAAATAGAGTCCTGACCGGGTATCTTCTCATCTCACTTCTTTCTGCTTTTCTGCTACTCAAATTTTCATAAGCAGAGAACCAGTGTGACTACACACTTCTTGCGTTTTGAAATTACTAGAAAAGGGTTGTTGTTGTTGTTGTTTTTAATTGAGGAATGCTCCCCTCTTATTTTTTTTTTTAAAAAAACAATTTAAAAAACAAAAAGGGATTTATCAGCCCAGCACAATATGAACACACAACTTAAGGACTTTGGCAGTACATTTTTAGCTTACAAAATGCTGAAGATTTCTCTTTTTTAAAAATAAAAATAAAAAAAATAGCTGGTAAGGTAAGGTGTACGAAACCATGGAATTAAACAATATGAAATAGTAATATTTCTACCAACACGGCATAGATTTAATTTAGTGAGGGAAAAGACGAAAAAATTTAAGATTTCCTCATTCTAATTTTCTAACGGCATGTCTAAGTAGGAAAAATATATTTTATTTACAAGCTCTGACCAGTTCTGTGCTATAAAAACAGAAGACTTGATATTTTTCACTTTATTAGCTATAGCAGTTCTTCAGAAGCTGAGCCAAGAAATCAAAGTGGAGCCTATTTGATTGATGTTATAAATGCAATTAAGTCACAGGTTTGTCAAATATGTTAACATTTGGCTCTGCCTCTAGTATGTGTCTATTTTGACTGCAAGTAGAAGAAGTAGTAACATTTAATGATTTACAGACCTTCCATGTCTTAAGGTCTGGTAGCTGAATTAAATCTATGACACCACCCCTTTGCCTTTATTTGAGCATTTGCAGACTGTGGTAACCTTTTAAAGACAACAACAACATTTCATAACTATTTCTCTCTTCTTAATTCAGTTCTTATTAGTGGTCCAGCAATAAGATTTCAATCACTTGGAGCAAACAAACAAACATTAACACAACAGCAACGGCATGCCATGAAATGCAATATTAAACCATAATACATTCTAGTACAGATTGTCAAGCTTGGCAACTACCCAGCATAGCTGCCAAGTTTTCCCTTTTCCCGCGAGGAAGCCTATTCAGCATAAGGGAAAATCCCTTTAAAAAAGGGATAACTTGGCAGCTATGCTACCCAGGTGAGGTTCCATAAAATTGTCACTGCTTTCCAGGCCACCTGAAATGTAAGGAATGTTTTATATTTGAAAAATGAGAATGTACTGGCTCCGAAGTTAACAACTCACCAAGCAATTTCTTCCTTGGCAAATTATAAGATGGGGCAATTTTAACAGATAGTGACAAACATATTCCGTTTCAGTCTTAGATCTTGTGGCAATACCTCCTTGTATGGCTCTTGTAGAAACTGGGTAAGCATAGCTTGACTGGTGGGATACAGCTCCATAAAAGGATAAATGGCAGAAAAACATGAATTCCTGATAGATTTGGTATCTTTTAGAATATCACATGGGACTGTATCCCTTTTAATTTTCTGAAAGAACGGGGGGGGAGTTTTTTAATTTAAAAAAATGTATTCTAGTAAAAGTTAAAACTTTGGATTGCATTTGAAATTGGTGATAGAAGAGCACACTAACTGAAGAAAAACCAAGCAATGCTATAAATTAAATTTGAAAACTAATAATTCATAATGAACAGACAGCAGAGAAGCTTGAAGTAACTATTTTTCAAAGCAGCGCCTTCTCCCCCCCCCCTTTAAAATGAAAAGATGCTTAACATTTTTTTAAAGAAAGAAAGGGTGGGTGGCAGAGGAAACAACACTTTTATAAAAAATGTAGCCCAAAGGTAAAAATGGGCTCACGTAAGCAACTTCAATCCTGCCAGAGATAACCACTCTCATCCCTACATAACAGACTTCAGTCGATACCAGTGTTGTATCCCATATCAATTCAGGAGAATGAATTACTAAGTGAAAACAAAATTCTAGGTTCTTGAGGCTGCTCAGATTATACCTCAGAAATGGATCTGGCTATCTAAGCCAATATTCCATATGGAGTATCAGCATATTCCTATATGCTATACTACAGAAAACTCCCCTTCCCTAGAGAAGTTCAAATCTCCCCTCCCGAACAAGAATTATTATTTTTCAACACACAAATGAGGAACAACTTCTTTCCTAAATACTGTGTGTACACACACACACACACACACACACACACACACACTCCACCACAAGTATCTTTCCCGCTCCTGGAATAAAGTGCAGCGTTTTATTTTATCCATAATGCAGACTTCTGCCAAATGACTTATCAGAACAAGGTCTTTGCTTACCGCAAAAGTTTTCATTTTTCTTCACACAACAGTGGCACATATTCCCCAAATTAATTTTTTTAATAAAACCAACCACCTGGATCACAAAAGCTGCAATCCTCATGAGTTTTGCAATGATTTGAAACAATATCCAAAGTACACTTTACACCAACTGTATCAAAAACTCTTCGCTTGGAAACAAAAGCAAAAATTAAAAAAAATGCAATAAGCATTCTTGCTATTTATGCCTTGTGCCAAACGCAGATGTTTCTAACAAGGTTGCCCAGTTCAAATCCTTGCAAAAATCACTCCCTGGGGTGGCACAGACTCCAGGAGTCTCTGAGGGTGCATACATTTTGCCAGTATACATGCAAACCCTACGATACAGTTGTGTTTAAGATTCTCTAAGAGAGACATGGAAGGTGTTTCTTGCTGCAAGATTTTTAAGTGGGCAGCTGCTTAAATTTAGAAAATAAGAAAGGAATACTGTATCACGTTAGGGCTGCTCCCAGACAAGTGGAACATACAAATAAATTGTTGCCCTTCCATGGAACGAAATGAAAATTTACTATTAGGGATATTGCACTGTCTATATGGTCCTCCTATGTTCTATTGCCACCAGTAGGCATGGCATAGCTGATATCAGCAGCAAAAGCCCATTCCTCCTGAGCAGTGAAATGAGAGAGGGCAGGCGGGGAGAGAACAGTTGAGACTGTTAAAAAAAAGAGAGAGCATTTACAGCATTTGGCACTAAACACCTTCTCATTTGAGCACGATTGACCATTACAATCCCTGAAATGTCAAAAAATGAAGTGTTTTAATATTTGCTTTGGGTTGGAAGTTTAGAGTGGCAGTGTTTAATTAGGAAGGAAACGTGTTCCTAAAACAGTGGTGAATGAAAAAGGGCTTTATTTCTCTTTGTTTTTAAAATAGCTTTATAATGGCAAATTGCTAAACACCCTTTCATATTTTGCTTAAACTTCCATATTTAAACAGGAGTACCCAGGAAATTCAATTTTTTAAAAAATCAACAGGTTTATAATATGATGCCTATATGTTAAAGTGAAAGTGTGCTGAGCTGTGATACGCTAACATGCCTGATGCATCACTGCTAACATCTATACCTGTGAAGGTTGCACTATTTTTACTTCTTAAAAGCTCCCAGGCTTTCTACAATAAGTAAAAAAGATGCAATAAGCACAGGGACAGGGACATGGTGCGGATGCCCCATAAAATGTGAGTGAACAGGGCATGACAAGTCCAGGCTAAATGCCTAGTTACACTGCTTTACAACACACATTCTTCCAGAATATTGTGCCACTGGTTTTTAATCAAGTGCTGTGTTAGAATTTCGACAGCACAGCAGAAGTGCACAAACTGTTTCTATTTAGCCCTCCTATTGTTAACAAAAACTTCAGTGACAAGCTTGTTTGTGTACTTTCAGAACTATTTGCTTTGATTATTTGCATCCTTTCCACACATGCCATTAGAGTCAACACAAGTTTGGTGTTTCTTAAATGCCACTGTGTTTTCTTAACAGGTTATCATTTAACCAGCTACAATGCTTCTCTCCAAGCCTTCTAGCAAAGACATCAAATGATACTGTAATCTGCTGTGAAAAGGAATTACATCTGAGAAATTAAAATGCAAAACACTACTGTATTTATATTATCATTAAATTTACTTTTCCTCCAAGCAGCCCAAAGGTGGCATACACACTTCCCCTCATATTATTCTCACAACATCTCTGCTATGCTGAAAGTAGTGGCTGGCCCAAGGTCACCCCATGAGCTCCATGGCTGAGTGGGGATTTGAACCCTGGTCTCACAGGTCCTAGTCCAACACCCTAACCACTACACCACACAGGCTTAGCGTGCACCCAGATCACAAGTCTGTACCCACACCATTTTTAGGTGAGCTAAAGAGCCCTTCAAGCAAAGGGCTGGGTGTGTTGCAATTATGCTCAAAGCTCCATGAGACTTTTGCAAACTGTGGATCAAGCTATCAGAGCAAAGAGCATGCCATCAAACACTTTGCAACTTACCACACTAACAATGCACAAGTTCCCCCCCCCTCTCCAAATGACCTTAAAGATGAGAAACATTTCAAGACTTGTGACTAAACAGGGCAATTTGCACATCAATCCTCCTTACGCTACTTCCAATATCAAAATAACCTTCCAAGACACCTTTTGTCTCTTTAATGAGAAGATGGAATTGGGCTGTCAACTGTATTAAGTACCGTGGGGTCATGAAACAAAAACCTCTTATTTTCCCTAGCGAAGAAAATAAGTTCACTGCAACTGAAGGCGGCTTTTTCCATTGAGACAAGCAGCTTTGTGGGTTGCAAGTGCAGAAGTCAACCATGTGTACTAATTCTCACTAATTCTGCAAGGTGAGCTCCCCAGTGACTCAAAAGTCAAGGAATGTCAACTGCAGCGCAAACAGCAAAGCGCAACTGTGCTTGTGACACCGAACCAAATTCCAGAAGGACAATATACCTGTTGAGCCACTCGAAACACTTGTTCCTATTCTCGATGTCACCGTCTCTCGTTTTTTGGGGGGGGGGAACCCAACATGGCATACAGCAACTCCTTAGCTGGAATCAGTATACGTTTATAAAAAGCAAACAAACCCCCAAACCTTTATTACAATGGAAGCTAAGGGCAAAACAAAACCCTCATTAAGGCAGCAGTCCTACATGCACTTAGCTGTGGCTTAAGTCCCACTGAAATCAGTGGGTTGCACTTGTAAGCAGACATGCGTAAGACTGCACTGCAAATCAAGCTACTGCTGAGCAGATATGACAAGTGAATATTGAAATGAAAATCTGCTGTCCTGTTGAACAGAGGACAATGGAGCCAGTGTATGTTTCCACCTATCTCCTGCCTATGTTATACTTCAACAGGTGACTTCATGATTATCCCAGACTCAATAATTTTATAAAATTGATGTGTAAAAATGATACATGGGAGAAGAAGGGGGAAAAAATGAGACATTGCACTACCTTTGTTACCCAAAAAAATCCTTAATAAAAATAATTAATAATATTAATAATAATAATAATAATTTTAGGGGCTTGTGTACTGGAAGGCCTGGAAGGAGTCACCAAGACAGCATTGCTGCTTCCTTCCGTCTCCGTAGGATGAATCCATCTCACTGGCGTAAAAATCAGCAAAAGTCAAAATTAAGGACAGAACTTGCAACCATTTGTTATGTGACCTAGAGTCTGTGAGTCTTTCGTGGAATCTTTTTTCTTTTTCATGAGGCAGAAATCTAAAAAGGGGGCAGCATGAGCGGGGAAACAGAAGCTTCTTTTTTGCACTGTTGTTTTCTTTCCTGCAGAAGGACATATTTTTCTCCCTTCCTCCACCAACTGCTTTTCTCACCCAGGAGGGAAAAAGAAGTGGCAACCGTATCTTTTCACGACAGAGGGTATAAAAGGGACAGTTTTAGTCTGAAAAAGGATTAAGAAGCCCCTCTTTTCCTTCAAACTGTAGCCTCAGCAGCTGCACCGTGTAAAACAACAACAACAGCAGAACTATACCTATTGCGTAGCTCTGTAAGGCTTTCAAAATTAATCATCCACTGGCCTAGGTCTAGACCAACCACAGTCAACAAGTGGCTTTATTTCTGATGTTCAGGTGTGAGTGCTGTTGCTGATGCAGCCGAAACAGCACAATCCACCCCAAGGGGGAAGTATCAGCAGACTTGAGAGAGAGCCCCGAGGTCTGCAGAAGTACAAAAACACCTCCAGAGGAAACTAACCCCAATAAGGACTGGCCACAGAAGACCCTTGCTTACTGTTGAAGGAAAAAAATGGAACATTGAAAGGGTGGTGGGAAGGGAGCACAGCTGATTAACACACCGAACAGAAAGACTTCACACACACACTTCAACATTTTGTTGCCGGTTTGTTAAGCCTCTGTTTAGAAGAACGAGGGAAAATGAGAGAGAAAGACAATATAGAGAGAAAGACAATACAAACCGGGACCTATGTACGAAGGGTAGGATACAAGATTTAAAAATAAGTATGAAATGAAATGAAATAAATATGGAGGAATTACCATCTCTATCCATGCTGCCAACTTTGAAAGGCTGACTGGAACATAAACAAAACAAGGCCACCCATAAAGAGACAACACACGTCTCATCCTACCTACCTGGCACTGTTGTCTGCCCTCTAGTTAAACACTTCAATTCAAAGAAAGCCCTGGGCTGTTTGCCACCAAACACTGACTGCCAGGAAATTATGCAGAATCACATAATTAATTTTAGAGTCTGGATGCCGGCTGAAAGATTCAGCATACACAGTACTTTTTGAAAATACGGCTATGAAATGGTCCTCTTTCAGAACATGACTGAGCCATCAGAAGGTACTAAAAAGATACCTGTGCCATTACTTTATTTTCCTAAGTGTGTGTGCAAAGTATCCACTATTTAGAATTAATTAGGAAAATCAATCAGCTGCACAAACTGACACAATAAGTAAATTGGCCATAAATGGTGCTATAAAAATGAATAATAATAATAATAATAATAATAATAATATTTTGTCTGTCTGCTATGGGGCTTTTGGTCATTTGCAAATCTTTCTTCTGCATCCCCAAATATTTTATTTCATTTAAAGTTTTATTACTGTGCATTTTGTGCTTGCGAACAAAAAAAGGGTCCATGGTCTTTCCTTTTTTAAAAGAAAAGAAAAGAAAAATGCTTCTTGAACGCTCCTTCAGTTACAGAACAGGTGAGCCTACTTGGCACTGTGTGACAGGTCACTGATCAAACAAAACAGGCAGACATCGCCCCCACTTTTAGGAGAATTGTGCAAAGCGAAAGCTTCTCCACTGAAGAACATATACTGCTTTCTCTAGGCACAGCTGCGCGAGTCTCTTCTTCTCCCGATATTACGGTACTGTTTGCTGTGATCCGATTTTGTACTTCCACGTTCTTTTCAGCAGAGATATAAATTGCTTTAGAGAGTGACCTCATCCTTCTTATGACAGCAAGAAATTTACCAGTCAGCTTGGAACGCCACCAGCCCTGCCCTGCCCCAATGATCAAAGCCAGTTTAAATGAACAGCCTTCTCTGTCTTCAAAATGGCACTCATCTTTGAACAAGAGTTCATTTCATGTACAAAGGATTTATTTTAATTGCTTGAATAAAATCAATACTCCCCGATAAAGCGCTGGTTATAATTATATAAGCTGATGTTGCAAAACTAAGCAGCAGGGATATTGTCACTTAGAGAGAATGGAACGCAGGTCGTTCAGTAAGATACCACCCCAGGAAGGCAAAACGGACTGCAAAACAAGAGCGCCTTTTATACATTTTGGAACGCACGATGCACTCAGTTAATATCACAAAGCCTAACAACACTATGGCAACAAGCAAGCGCGAATCGTTTTTGTCATTTTGCAGAGCCGGTATTATGGCCTGAATGGGAACATTAGTGGGTGAAATGTGGGCAAGGGGGGGCAAAGAAGACGAGACGGACAAGGCAGAGTAGGTGCCGCGGCAAATTTGTGCATTGAGCCAACTTTCAAATACACATTGTATTTAAGCAAGCCTGTAAGTGTTTGCAAGCAAGCAATTAAACTGCCAATATTGCAACAACAACATTGTATTGTATTACATTGTATGTAATCAAGTCTATCATTTTACCAAGTGCACTTTCAAAATGCCAAGATAATTACAAGCATAATAATAACAAATATAGCAACATTGTATGTAACTTTAGCAAAGGGGGACCTTTAAAATACCAGTTATTACTACTACTACTATTACTTTTGTTATTACAACAAAAATTATTAAACCCTTAAATTAAATAATAAAGGCAATCAAAATGCTCAACCTGTTACCATTTAAGAGCCATCTTCAATTGACTACTTAAGAAAGGAACCAATAGGTTTGTAAGCTTAAATGCTTAATCTTTGTGTTTCTGTTCCTAATAAATGCATCTCAGATAAAACAAATATAGAGAAGATACTTACACAGCCACCAGCGACAATTTCTGCTGCAAAAGGAACAGAGCCATCTCTCGCCATAAATTTGTCTCTTATAAAATCGTTTACCTTGGAAAACAAAATTTCAGTCAAATGAAGAAAACATGTCCCATTATTCTTTTAACAAAAGAATACCAATTTCCATAAGTATTAATTCTATGGCTTTCATCAATATCACATGTATAATTAGAAAAGAGAGAAAGGACTGCTCCATTTACAGCACAGTAGGAGAGTTTATATATCAGCAGGTATATTCATCTATTTAAAAAATAGCTTAGTTTAAGCATTAGCCTTAAATATTTTTGAATATTTCTTCAAATATGTTCCACTGTCTGTGTGGGAGCTTGATCTTGAAAACAAGTTGTAATGATTTCAACATCATTTCAATGATTTTTGAGTTCACTACTAAGAAGATAGTGCACACAAGATTTCAGACTAAAGTTTAAAAGTATCGTTATTTGGTATTTATGGATTTCTTAGTTGCTTTTCAACTTTAAGCACTACAGGAAATAAGTTATGTAAGGAACATGAAAATGTATGAACAGGACTTCTTTTTATGTATAAGGTTTTCACTCCATGTCATAGTTATTTATATTAAAGTACAAGGCAACGAAGATGAAGGGGGCTGCTATTGAGCTGAACATTTCAAATGAAGCTGTTAGATGATGGGCTTTAGCTAGACTCTCATCCAAAACACACAGAAACGCACTCCATGCAATCTGCAGTGCCCAGAGGCAAATATGAACACAGACTGCATTCTGCAAGTATGACTTTATCAAAGGAAGGTATGCACTTACGCAGGCTCTAAGCAAACAACCCCCTAAGTCTTCTCACTGGGAAATTCAAAGATACAAAAATAAGAGATTATATACGATAAAGGTTTTTGCATTGTACTTACAGTAAGTTTTATGGCCTTTTCTGGGGCTACTCCCAATAATTGTGGCAAAAGACCTGTAAATATAAAAGGAGCAAAAATATATATTACAAAACGTATCATTAAGGTGGCAAATAAACAGCTATGCAAAGTTTGCCACCTAAAAAGAGGGAGGGCCATTTTTAGGGCAATTTTCTACTCTTATGTTCAAAGGGAGCATCTAGACACGTCATTATGATTTTTTGAACCACCTAACCCAAAATAATCATGGTTCGGAACTGCAGCTATTCAAACACCACCATATATCTCCATTATAATGACTTAGAATTCAGAGTAAATGGTGAAGCACAATTCAGAAATCTGCCCTTTACAGATTTCCCTTGGGCTCATTCAGAAGCAATGCATTAGCTTGTTGCTGTACCTTCAGAAACCTAGAGACTGTACCTCCAGAAACCAAAGATGGTACACAGCTTCTTCATCACAGTGGCCAAGAGACAAGACCAGAAAGCCCATCAGCTGAAAACAGCTGAACATTTCACCTGTTCCATAGATTCCCTTTTGAATATTGTAGGGTTTCAAGAAAAGGTTGTGGAAATAGTGTGTGAGAGAAATGACTTTAACACTCCCAAGTGCTTCAATTATCACCTGCAACAAGATGTGCAGCCATAAGGAAATAGCTAACAGGAAAAAAAAGCAGGCCAAGACACGTCAAAGTAATTTTGCAGCTACAGCTCAGTGGTCAAGCACATGGTTTGCATGCAAAAGGTCCCAGTTCAATCCTTGGAATTTCCAGTTAGCAGGTAGCAGGCCTGGCTGGGGAAGACCTCAGCTCTAAGCTTTAGACAGCTCCAGGCAATCAGGCAGAGACATACCGTGTTTCTCCAAAAATAGTACACCGTCTTATATTTATTTTTCCTCAGAAAAACACACGGTGGCTTATTTTCAGGGGATGTCTTATTATTATTATTATTAAGTATGGTACAGTTTAACCTATAAGGTTAAACCTATAAGGTTAAACTGCCTATCACGATGGCTTATTTTCGGGGTATAGCTTATTTTCGGGGTATGGCTTATTTTCGGGGTATGGCTTATTTTCGGAGTAATGGTCTGCTCAGGATAAAGCAGATTCCTGTGTTCTTCGTGGCTGATTTTAAGTTCACATAATGGTGAACTAAAATTTAAAATTTAAGCTCAGTTTATTTACCTAGCCATACAGAACATATTTGCTTTTTTAACGTTACAAGCGCTATGATAAACAAGCATGTAGCGTAAGTCTTTCATTGGATGCTGAATTTCTGCTACGGATTGTTGCGCAATCTTGAAGAAAGGATTGAAAGCCAAGTGCTGCATAAAATGTTCTTTGCAAAACGGAAAAAGAGAGAGGAGGAGCTTAATTTTACAAATGTTGTAAGATTATTTGCAATTTGCTTAAGCAACTATTTCTGAGAAAGTCAACACAACAAAAATTTACAATTATACATATTTTCATGTTTGAGTAAAAAAAAAAACACAGCTCACTATTTCTGAACAAACTTCAAGAGGCGTCTCAAGGCAGATGAGAGAATAAAGAAGCATTATGGTTATTCCACCACTTTGCTCTTTTTGCATCAGCTTTTTGAGATTTCTGTTTATGCTTGATTTTGGAGCAAACCAATTTTGCAGCGACTATTTTGCCTGCTATTTGAGAAGGCACTAAGTCTGGTTTTTCGTTTTCTTTCAAGCTCAGAGTTGCTGGAAAACTACTATAAAAAAAAGTACTGTATTTCCTCTTGCATTTATCGTCTCCCTGCTCAGTGATTGTGATTGTGGGAATCAAAATAGCTCTGTACCTCCAGTAGAGTCTGGAGTACTTAAAACCTGTTGGGTTTTAATGGGATTTTAGCATTTGCCACATCTTTGGATTGTGCCTATTATGTGTATTTAAGCCCCCATCCCACAGAAGCAGGCTATGTTGATTACTCCTGCTTACCTCCTTAGTATTTTAAGTGTGAAACCAAGGCAACCTCAGTCCATTAGACGTATGCCAGATTCAGGTGGAATGACAAAACATGTTTGGTCCTTCCAAGAGCATGGCCAACCTTGGACTCATGTGCTCCCCCTCCTCTCTTTTTTGTGAATGATTGAAGGCTTCCAAGTTCCAGTTTGTAACAAGCCACAGTTGTGTGTTAAAAAAATATCCCATGAAACTGGTTTGTAAAAAACCACAATTAACACACCAGGGTTACAGTCCTGGATTACAGTTTGTTAACTAACAGCTTCTGTTAGGAATATATAGTCTACTAAAGATGCTGGAAATGGTGTAACTTGAGATACAATACTTGAATACTGCTTTCACCACTTTCTTGAAGATCTTCACATACATAGGAAGATGCAAATGAACTTTGGCGCGAATGGAAAGCACAAGGTGGAACATAATTTCTGCCAACTCCCCTCCATTTACACCTTCGTTGTGCAACAACCCACATTGTTCCCAAGTGTACCCCGGCCTTCAGCTTTTTGAATGGTCACAGGGCATGGAAGCGCTCATGGTTTGTTCCTCCCAAACCATGATTGGGAAACACAAGCACAAACCTTGGCCTCAGATGGTTTGGCTGGAGAGAAGCGTCACAAAAAACTGAGTTGGACATGCAGCAAGCTAAGGAGAAGGAAGAAGCAGGGGGGTTGATGGGAGCCTAGGTTAGAGGAGGGGACAATTTCTCCTTTCCATCCTAACTTCCACCACTTTGGAAAGAGGAGCAGGGATGCTGGCTCTCCTTTCCAACCCTCCTGTGGAGCGGAGAGCTTCGACGGAGCCTGCCAAGGGCTTTGATCAGCCAAGGGAGGAGAAAGAACGGGAGGAGGCAGAGACTGAGCAGGAGCCTGAACAGGAAGGTGCAGCCTTGCCACCTAGAACCAGTGCTGGGTGGGAGCCAGGGCACTGTAGTTAAAGAGTTGAATTTCCCAACAAGCCGTGATTCGGCAGATTCACACTGGAATCTCTCTATGTTCCAAGTCTGCTTGCCTTAAGATCGGTGTCCTGAGAGGTTGTCAGAGTCTTACACCAGAAACCAGGTAGGGTCTGGAAAACCTGGTTCATTGGTCCCTGCTCTTTGGGATTCAAATAAGATTGTCCTGAAGTCCAGACTGATTCAAAGCAGATCCATTTATTCTTTCCTTTCCCAGTATTACTGGAGGCAAGGAATGGCAGCAGTGACACCTCCAGAGGTAGGTATTAAAAGATGTTGCTGTATGCACAGACAGCTCTATCTATGGCTACAGCTACTCATTGCAAATGTGGTTCCCAGAGCTTATCTTAGAAGCTTTGGTGAGCACGCCCTGTTTCCTGGTGTCTCTGGAGAGGAAAGGAAGCAGCAGGGAAATGCTTGTACTGGGGTGGTATGAACAATTCACAGTGGCTTGCCTTCCTCGGCAATGGGACTTGCCAGCTGGCAACATCAAAGCAATTTCTCCTGTGTGTGCATATCATTTCTGTGGATCACAGGTCCTGCCTCTACAAGAGAGGTACAGCCACTGCAATTGATGCACCGGTTCATGATAACCAGCAGCCATTTATTATGTTTATTCTGAAGCTATACTGTTGACACCATGACCGCTTTTGCCATTTGTGTCATACAAATATGCTAATGGCAAGGTATTATGTAGCATCAGATGGCCCCAAATGTTCCTGGCGGCATCTGCGGGCTTTGGAGCAGCTATGCACTTCACATAGCTCCACTATTGTTTCCAGTTAAGACAGACCAATGAGCCCAGTCCACAACAGCAAACTGAGATGATGATGATAAAATCAAGGGCTTCTGAACAGCAGGTAAAAAGCTTTCCTTAGGCTTATTGATTTATATAACTTATATGCTGCTTAAGGAGGCTCATCCAAGACAGAATGTAACTTTTTAAAAACCCGAGTGAATGTAATACATCAAGATACCACAAAAATCCAACAGGAATTGATTGAAGATGTTAAGCTGCTGCAATAAAACCCAACTGAGTATAAAAACAGAACACCGAACAGTGAGATCTAAAGATTTCTTAAGAGTCAGGGAAAGCTTGTCTAAACAGATACGTTTTCAGCAGACGTTTAAAGCCCACCCCAGTTGACACCTCCCAAATTGCACAAGACAGGGTGTTCCAGAGGGTACTATTACCATCTTACACTTTTGGAAAAATCCTAACCATGTCTACTCATAAGTGGGTCCTACTGAATTCAATGGAGCTTATTCCCAGGTGAGTGGGGTTAGGAATGCAGCCCACGTCGTTTCTGTAGATGCCTTGTGGCAGACAGGGCTGGAGAAAGAGATCCAATCAATACTGGGAGTGATCAGGGCAATAAAATGCCTCTTTGGGCGCCACAACTCAATCCTGGAGAATTTTCATTCTGAGTTAAGTTCTTCTGAACAGGGGGATATAGAAATCCATGCCAGCAGCAAGTCTCTCTCTTGTAAACCCACACCAAACTAGGGGGGAAACCAACACTTGGGATACTGACCTCTGTAGAGCCCAAAGAACCCTTCATAGCGTAGCACTTTCTTAAAGCAATCAAAGCTGTTCTTGTACATCAGCTCTCCGATAAATGACCCAGTGGAGCGCTGGTTCTGCATCCGGGTTTTCACAAGGTCAATGGGATACACTGCTGTGGCTCCAACAGCTACATGGAAGTAACACAATAATATTTTTTTTTAAAGAGCATTTCTCTTGCAAACTTCATTGCACCGGGTTCATTCTAAGCTTGTACATAGACGGGCCACCACCCTGCAAGTTCTCTGCAGAAGTGGCACAGGGCCCTTCCATCCTTTGAACCGTAATGTCCCTGCACTATTCACACATAAGAGGGAGATATCAGCAGGGCCAGGGGCATCCCTAAGTTTGAAAAAGCATGTGTGGCTGAGTAAAAATAGGGGGAGAATTGACCATGCTCACTGGGCATGGAATGCTGACTGGCTCTTGGGGTGGGTGGGAGGATATTGGAAAATTGGTAAAGGGGTAGGATGGAACTGAGTATCCTGGACAAGGGTATAGCTGGCTGGAATCTCAACTGGGAGCACGCCACTAGAAATATTTTCGTTGCAAACTCCATATGCAATTCACAAAACACACTCCACGGAATCCCAAAATCAGCTTCCCCCAACTTGGTGCCCTCCAGATGGGGGAGTTATGGTCCTATAAAACATCTGGAGGGCAGAAGGTTTGGAAAGGCTCCCCTAAATCTGGGGGAAGTACCAAAAAAGCCAGGGAGAGCTCGTGCCATTTTTGGTAGCCTGGTCACAAGCTGCAGAGCACTGTATATAATGAAAGGCAGGTAAAGGAGAAGCAAGTGGAAAGGTTTTCTCAAAAGTTCTTTTTTGTGCACTCAGCTCCCTCACTCACCTCCAGCAATGGAGCCAAGGCCAAACCTGTACGCAGATTCCGCTACCTGGATGAGAATGGGACGAGACACGTCGCTTGGAGCTTGCTGCAGGTAGTGGAGTTTGGGGAGAAGATTTGGGAAGAGAAAGGCAAAGGGGGAAAGTTAGACTGTGGCTGAACAGCAATACAGTAATGACAAATTGAGGATCAAGTACGAAAGAGGAAATTTAATGACTACAATATTGTAATCAGCTCTCTTCTACTTTTTCTCCTAGGAACAAAAAGGGACACAGGTAGGATATTAAGGTGTTCTCCTATCCAGGCACTGACCCAAGGTAGCTACTACATCATGGGATTTCTGTCTGTGCCCTTGCTGTCAATGCAGTGGGTAACACTTCTTTGTTCAGGATAAAAAGGGGGCATCAACCAGTAGTATGCAATGAGTACTCCGCACAGCAAACTGATACTCAGATACTTTATTACAGTGCAATCCTATACGTGTCTACTCAGAAGGAGGTCCCACCGAGTTCATTGACAACCGCAGCCAAGTGAATTATTCAAAGCTTAAGTGGTCACAATTCTGGGCACCTAGAAAATGTTCCAGTCTGCTTCCAGTTTTGAGCCAAATCATGATCTCAACACTACTCCTGGTCCTAGGCTGCTTTCTAGGAATGTCTAAATACATGAGGCACGCAAGAAAACAAAAACAGAAATCTTTTCTATCACGGCTTTGTGTTACACTGGCCTGGGCTGCTATAGGGGCAAGAGACATTAGCATTAAAACAAGTGTTGTTTAGTCTTTCTTGTCAACAGACCACGAAGATACCGAAGAAACCAGGATGGGTTTCTGAAACAATAGAAGACATATTTCTCGGTTTACTATACCACTACTGTGTTTGTTTGTTTTTTAAAAAAATCCAAATATACCAGAAACAAAACATTTTTAAAAATCCTATAAGCAAAGAATTGCTTATAGCTATGAAAAGATTAGCTATTGCATTTGAACATCTCTCGTCTCAAAATAAAAGAGATACAGAACCTGGACGTACTGGTTGACGTCCAAATCACTGCAAATTTAGCTCTGACATACAGAGGCTTTTGATCTTTAATTGATTATTTTATTCTTCTGTTGGAAACCGCCCAGAGTGGCTGGGGAATTATTATTATTACTACAGCGCTTTCCATTTTTACTTCTTCTAAGAGCAGCCTCTCATATAGCTGCATAAAATACTGTTCTTTAAAGCTTCTGTGCAATATGCTTGGTGTATCTGGCTTGGTCTTGTCCACTGAGACACGCAGCTTCTCTTTGGACAGGAGGCAGGAATCTTTCCCAGCCTAACTGGAAAAGCCAGGGATCAGACCTTGGACCATAGCAAAGCATTGCATGCATACCTCAAGGACCGCCTTTCCCCTTAGGAACCAACCTGGACCCTGCAATTGTCATCGGAGGCCCTTCTTCGTGTGCCTCCTCCGTGAGGGCAGCAACACGAGAACAGGCCTTTTCTGCAGTGGCTCCCTGCTTATGGAATGCTCCAGGCAAAAACATTGCTCTTCTTACAGGCCTTTGGCTAATTAAACAATCTATAGCCTTTTAAACTGAAGCGGTGGGGGCAGGTTATTATTTTTGTTTGTTACAATGTTGTATACCAACCCTGTTTCTCCTAAAATAAGACATACCCATAAAATAAACCATAGCAGGATTCCTAAGCATTTGCACAATATAAGCCATACCCTGAAAATAAGACATAGTGATAGGCGCAGTTCTAGAGGGGGCCAAGGAAGAGGCTAGGCTGGACATGTAATTAAAAAAAATAAGACACCCCCTGAAAATAAGCCACCGTGTTGTTGTTTTAGGACCAATAAATATAAGACGGTGTCTTATTTTCGGAGAAACACGGTAGGCCCAGTATACCTGAAGGAGCGTCTGCATCCCCATCGTTCAGCCTGGACACTGAGGTGCAGCTCCGAGGGCCTTCTCACAGTTCCCTCACTGCAAGAAGTAAAGTTACAGGGAACCAGGCAGAGGGCCTTCTCGGTAGTGGCACCCACCCTGTGGAACGCCCTCCCATCTGATGTCAAGGAAATAAACAACTATCTGACTTTTAGAAGACATATGAAGGTAGCCCTCTTTAGGGAAGTTTTTAATGTTTGATCTTTTGTCACTTTGTTGTTGTTGTTGTTGTTGTTGTTGTTGTTGTTGTTGTTGTTGTTGTTATGTTGGGAGCCGCCCAGAGTGACTGGGGAAACTCAGCCAGATGGGCAGGGTATCATCATCATCATTTATTTTGTTTTTTATACTCTAAACTTCCCTATGATCCTCAGATGAAGGACAGTGTAGAAATTTAATAAATAATAATAATTGTGCTCCATGATTTTCAAAAGTTCTTGCAAGGCTTAGGAGATTCTGTGGGAGGTGAAGAGGGCAAAAACTGCACCGGGCATCCCTGTGCATAAAAAGCAGCTTGCTGGATTTGAACCACAGTTCACCACTGAGAGCATAAGAAAAAACGTAAGGAATTGCACATTTCAAAGATGTGCTCAAGAAACCCACTCTTGCATGTGTTGTCGTTGCTACCTGGCTTATGTTCCAGGCTATTTATAGAGACCGGTCTACTCATTACAACCCCCTTCAACTGCTGATCACGGCACAAAGCATTTCCACGGTGGTTTCTCCAGGCAGAAGCCGTAACCCTGCAGTACCGTTGATCATCTGCACTGCGCAGGAAGTCTTGATGCATGTGCCAAGAATGTAATGTTGCGTGGAAAAGCTACCACATCCATGAAGCGGTTTTTCAGTGTGGGGCTTAAACGTCTGCAGACGGACACTTATTCTGTACCTCTCTCGGTAACCTTTGAGACAGGTTTTAGGAGTCAGCTACTAGGAGTGTGTATCCTAACACAGTCGCTCCTAAGGCGAGGCTAAAAATATGCTGTTTGTAGGGTGATGCTGCTGGGGTGGGGGAGGAGGGGCAGGGGAGGAGGCAGCCAAGTGAGAAGGGCCTGGCTCAAGGCCTATTAGACCCAAAAATGTAGCCTGCATCAACTCATTGTGGTCAAACTGGCGTCTCTGTACAGACCCAGAGCATAGAAAGGGGTGGCGGCGGTGGGGGGGGGGGAGGGAACCCTCCAGCTCTCAACATACAGAACTCAGTTTGACTTTAAGTGATAGTTTCAGAAAAACAGAACTACACCCAGGTCTGTGTCAGCTTTCAATATACGAAAGAGACCAATAAAAGTTTTTTTAAAAAAAGTTGGCAGAGACTCTTTTGTGTGTGTGTGTCTTTTGCACTGCATCGTTTTCCAGTATCTCCCCTTTCCAGATACAAACATTTAAAAATTAGGGTTAATTTTTTTAAAGAAAACAAAACAAAAACAAAACAAGGAACACCACACAGCACTTGGGTTTCTCTTACAGTCTTAAAAGATTTGAAACGATTGTGACAGACTAAACAAAACCATCATTCATTTCAATAGGCGGCTAAAGACAGAACGCAACAGAAGGGCTGCGAAACAGAAGATTTAACATCTTCCCAGGATAAACTGTAAAGCATTACTTCCTTCATTAAACGTATTTGGAGACAGGATCAGAGAGGGCTAAGTCAGCTAGTTTACTAAGCTTGGAATCCTATATCTACTAACTTGACATTACAGAATTGCACTATTGGTGAACCAACATTCCCTTCCCTGCTGCATGTTGTTAGCGAGAGACCCTTACTTGTTTGTTTGATCTTTACTATCAGATCAATCACGCTTCAACTTTCTAAATGGAATGGGGAACCCCCCCACACCCTGGACTTTTTATTTTCTGGCTAAGCAAAGTTGTAAGCAAATTATTTTGCTTTTAAAAATTAATAATCAAGGGTTGTATCTAACGTCGGTCAAATTGGGAGAAGACCCATCAAAATTAACAGATGGGACTAACTTAGGTCCATTTGTTTAAATGGGCTCACGCTGCGTAGAACGTCACTGGACCTGCAAGGGAGTTGATGCAATTTCAATATGATGTACTGGGCAGATCTTGTGGGCTTGCTGCTGCAAAAGAGAGAAATAAGTCAATGCAGGCCTTTGTATTATCCCCACTTGCCTCCTCACCTGTCTCTGTGCCTCAGCCAGGTTGTAGGGCAGTGTGCCCTCCTCCAGAGGAGCAATTCTTTCGATGTCAGCCATCGTCATGCGCCTGGGTAAAAAAAACAAGTGATCACAAAAAATGAAATTTGCACTGGACATGGGGAGGAAAGTGGCCAGCAGCAACGGGCAGTATTCTGTTCACCCATACGTATTCCGATGTTGTTGTTGCTTTTCATTTTCTTTGCAAGCAAAGAAATGGGTAATTTTCAACTTACCCCCGTGGCTCATATAAATCTGCTAACTGGAACAAGATGTCAACTTCCATGGGTGTAACCTGGCCAAATTTCTGAGCTGCCAGAACAAACTCCTCTGCAGTAGAAATTAGGGGTGGAGGGAGAGAGAGAGGGGAAAGTATAGAAGGGGAAACTAATCAAACAACACCAAAAGTTATCCACAAATATCCTAGAATCACTAACGTTTTTTTGGTATTAAACCAATGTGTAGCAAAAGAAGAAGAAAATACCACAAACAGCATGCCCACCACTGTGTAAATGTATGTTTTAAATACTCTATCCATCATGCAAATAGGAGAAGCAGTCTGGCCTTATAGCTTAGTGCTAACAGCAGGATTTAGGATATTTGACATACGGTATCAATCAGTTGTGGGTCAGAGTGGGGGGAGGAGACAGAGATATGGAACTTTCTTCTTGCTTGTGCCGTCCCAGTAGGGCTGCATTAATAGAGGGTTGGCACAGCCGAGGGAGTTCTCTATAAAAGTGGTTAGATAGAGCTGATAACATCTTGTTCCAAACTTGTAGATCAGCTTACTGCAATGCTAATACAAGTTTGTGGAATTTTTCAACTAGCCTTGAAGGTCACTTTAATAGGCTGCCAATTTGGCACGACTCCTAGGAAGTTTTTGAAGCCTTTGAAACATCTTTACGTCGACTGCTCATTCGATCCTGCTTTTTAAGACCTCCATCTCACCAAAAAATTTTTTTTAAAAAAAGGTTTCTTTTAAGAGAGGTGGAAAAACTAATTGTAATGGACAAAGCAACTGAAAATGGAAAGGCACAAGGACAGCTAGGCTCGGAGAGTTCCTTTTACTGCTGTCAAAGCATCTCACTTGATATCCTGAAAAGATCACCAGTGGTGAGGGAGGGAGCAAATAACTGTTCCAGATTAATGTTCATATCCACATTTTAACTAACCTTTAGTAACTTCCACGTCTTTTCTATGTCCAGCCAGAGTACTGTAGATTTTTCTAATGAGTTCCATGTTATTAAGAAGGGTATTAAATCCATTAAAATAGGAAAAACTGACTTGATGAGAAGTGGTTCCTCCAGCAGCCTAGAACAGAGAAAGCAATGGGGAAAGCAGGAAGAGAAAAAAAAGGATATTAGATGTATCTGGATTTCTTCATTTTATTTTTAAAAAATCATACCACTTGGAACTTTTGTGGGAAGAACACTTTGGGAATAATGTTGGAGGTTTTTTTTATTTATTTAAGAAAAACAGCAATAGAAGTAGCAAGGGATTTTAGAAATGCAAAATGAAAAAAGCCTATTATAGATTCTAAAGTTACTGGAGCTAATCATGACCAGCATGCAAGCTGCCCCCGCCTCCTTCCAGGGAAACCTAAACAAATACATCTGCAGGATTATAACAACATGGCCAGTGGTAATTTACAGAGTTCAAGTTTCAATACTGTTTCAGTCGAAAATGTTTTATAAGTTGCTTTATTTCTTCTAATGAGCAAATCTCAAAGGCTTAAAAATGCCAAGTATGTTACAGTTGGGGGGGGCAGGATTTTTTTAAAAAATCAACCATGCTATGGGGGTTGGGAGGAATGGGGCTGCTTTAATATTTAAATCCAGAGAGCACCATATCACCTACAGCCAATAGTGAAATCCTCTCTCTGGGTTTCTCCAACTTTGCTTATAACAATCGGCTTTGCCAAGGAATTCAAAAGGTCTTATCTTTGAATGCACAAATGCTATTGCCCAGAAGAAAGAAAATGCAAGCAAATCTTCCCAATATCCATGAGAAAGGAGAGTAACTAACTTTAAGTTGCAAAATTTCATATGGCTCACAGACTGACTCAACTTTTTAAACGCGAGAGGATCATTACTCCTGCCGCACAGGAGATGGGGAACATGCGAGCCTGACATAGCATCAAACCATGGTTTAGTGTTACGTGCAGACACAGACACAGACACCGTGCCAGTGGTTCTCACAGTTCAATTATCGCTTCAGCCTGCCACAGAAGTCCATTTAACTGAATGCGCCACAGGCTGAAGTGGGACTCTCTCCAATATGCCATGTCATTCATTGGTTGTGAATTCTGCTTTGTAACACAGTACGCATACTTTGCAGAATGTTTATATTTTAAAAGTATTCCAAGCTGTCTACGAGCCAACGTTTGAATGAATGAAAGAACATTCAGCCTTCAAACATCTGCGAAGGACACCGGGAAGCATACTAACATTATGCTTGCTCAGGACCAGAGCTCAGTATGAGATGCAAACAGTCAGAACATGGGATGCTAATGCCAATATCTAAGTGCTACTGTTAGCAAAGCAATTTCCACCCTTACAAAAATCAAAGAGGGGATGGAAGTTTATTACGGATGCATTAAAAGCTGGTTGCTATGGCAGTAGTCTTAAGAAACTCAACACTGCGAAGCAAATGTAGCAATATATTTGACTCAAGGCAAGGCTGCACTGAATGAGATTTGTAATCAGGTCTGTGCACAAATGAAATTAAAAATTAAAAAACTCCATATTTGAGGAGGAATTTAAGCAGAGTGCTAGTACACATATAAATTAAGTTTTCACTCATTACCATCTTCTTCTAAGATTAAACGTTTCAGAGAATTTGGAATTCATTTATTTGTTACAGTAGGGTACCAATTTAGTATTTCAAGGTCTTTCTCCATTATCTATCAAAGTGTCTCCAAGCTACACTTTGCCCATTCCCCAATTCCTGTGTATTTCTGCTCCATCGTCCACATACTACTAACATAATGTTGGTATCAACACTGTAGCAAACCAGTTTGCATCCTTTGACAGGGGAACAGTGCCGTTTATCTTCTCCCAAATCACATCAAGTGTGTGCTCTCTAACGTAAGTTGCTGTGTGTACAGTTCTTCAGAAACATACAGCCTAGAATGATGTTTCAAGCAATGTTGTTTTTTTCAAGTAAAGCTGACATGATTGATAGCAGGACATGGTCAAAGTGACCCTTCATTGATAGTGGGTCTGTGAACACAGCCCAGCACTTACTGGAAAAGGTTGTAAATGGTTTTGCATTACAGTGGTACCTCTGGATACAAACTTAATTCGTTCCGGAGGTCCGTTCTTAACCTGAAACCATTCTTAACCTGAGATACCCCTTTAGCTAAGGGGGCCTCCCGCTGCCACCACCACATGATTTCTGTTCTCATCCTGGGGCAAAGTTCTTAACCAGGGGTACTACTTCCCGGTTAGCGGAGTCTGTAACCCGAAGGGTTTGTGTGAGTAGCCGCAACGTGCCTCCTGTGACAGTTTGTAACCCGAGGTACCACTGTACTAGAAGTGCTTTTGCTTGCAGAAGGAGGGACACTTTGTTTTCACCAATCCCCACCAACTGCAACCTTCAATGCTACATCCCATATTGTTACAAAAGTTTCTCTCTCCCCGCCCCCCAGCTTTTGGGGAGCAAGGGGAGCAGCAGCGGATAGGAGGGATTGGCTGAAAGAAGTGTGTCTACTAGTGTCACCACCGACTCATAAAGCAGGGACGTCCCTAAAATACATACGGTATTTCATATATTTAAATGGCGTAAACAGAAGGAGGCGGGAATCGAGGCATTCAGATACTTTTGCTTCTTGGCAACTGGGGATGTGCAAGCGGAACAGTTTACACGAAGGCTGCAAAATGTTGTTTGTTTTATGATACGACGCTTGAGAAAAGCTTGGGGGGGAAATGCAGGCAATGAAACTGAGGTCGGAGTACGAACGGTTTTAAGTCCTAAAGGCTCATTAAAAGCAGCTCAACGTGCTAGAAATAGTTGCCTGAACGTAAATAGGGTCAAACGCAGGGATCATACTTCTAAATTATAGCTAAAGTTTGAGGCTCTCTTGCCATCCACATTAAGATGTCATGCAAAATTTCATGCAATCTGTGGGTTAAATTAGATTAAGCATATTTAAAACCATGCAAAGCAGATGTGAGCTTTCAAGCTCAGCATCCTTCCCTTGGTGGCCCTTGGTGTTGAACAAGTTGCCAACCCCTGTGTCAGCAGAACATCAGCCTTACAAAACAAGACTTTCATGCAGAACTGCC
Organism: Zootoca vivipara; assembly: GCF_963506605.1. Classification (NCBI taxonomy): domain Eukaryota; kingdom Metazoa; phylum Chordata; class Lepidosauria; order Squamata; family Lacertidae; genus Zootoca; species Zootoca vivipara. The sequence continues at coordinate 31,126,932 of NC_083287.1, read as the reverse complement.
CCGACAGGGAATAGTAGCTTGTTGGGACAGCACACACAAAAAACATTACCCTGATGGTGCAACGGGTCATCTGATAACAGCCTCAAGGATGCTGGCTACTACACTGGGCCTGAGAAGATAGTATCACGATCTTCTGGAGAAGGAAAACTTGCATGAATGGCTAAATGGATTTATCATGTATAAATTTTAACTCCTTCTCATGCATCCAAAGGCTGGGCTAAAGGTACTAACAAAAAACAAACGAAAAAGAACAGGGGAGGGGAATAAACAAAAGTAAACAGTCTTCTGCCCTCCCTTTAACATCCTCCATGCATATTTGTCTCAATGGGACACGGTCCCTAGGCATGACCCAGATATGGGAAAATAACTTACAGCTACTAGACATTCTTCAACGAAAGGTGTCAACATGTGAGGCCGGATTGTGACCATAATGTCTCTAAAGTCAATGGCAGTGACTCTTCCAGCTTGGGCATTATCTCGCTGTACAAATGCTTGTTTTGCATGTTCCAGCTGGATTTCCTGAAGGGGTAAATAAAACAACAGTTAACTCAGGTTCATAACTAACTTTGCCACATTCTCTCTCTCTCTCTCTCTCTCTCTCTCTCTCTCTCTCTCTCTCTCTCTCTCTCTCTCTCTTAAGAATTCACTGAAGAGTACACAATTCTTTGAAAACAAAGAGCACAAAGATGCCCTCCAGATACTGTCAGACCAGATCTCCCATCAGTCCCAGACAGCGATAATGGGAACTGGAATCCAGATCTGGAAAGTTGCCAAGAACAGTTGACTCCATTTTAAGTTTGTAGGTTAGATATGTTCTCCAAAGTGATCTCAACCTTTTAGATAGGATTAATTCCCATCTAATTATGCTTAGGATCAAACTCTTTATTTGCAAAACAGTAGGTATGGAGATAGTAATTTTCTTTTCTTTTTGTGCAGTCATGAAGATCTTCCAAAGTCTGAAATTTTAACGTTGAGGGTTGGGTCGCAACAGCCCCTTGCATGCATGTTGGGAGTCCCCATCTGTTCACGGTTCAGGACTTGGTTCCAGCAGAGCTTCCACAAACTGAATAGTGCAAGGACAAGGTGGTGAAGCCAAGATCCAAGAGCACCCTATTCTCTATCCAATGAGTGCAATTATTAGCTCATAAGCAGCATTTTCTACCATTTCTACCTGTATCAGGAGACCTGCTTTCTTGATGAATCGTTTTAACAAATCGTGTTCTTAGCGATGCTGTAAACACTTTGAAATATGTAGACTTATTTTACAGAAAGGCTGAAAGGTTGTACTGCAATGTATTAAAATAAAATATTAACAATGAGCAAATACTGTTCAATTGATTTGACAGTTTTAGTATTCAAGACACAGGATGAGACCCAACCCAACTCCATTCAGTGGAGGGAGTTAAGTACATGCTTAACACTTCCACACTGAAACCAATGGGCTAATTTTGGCAGGTGAAAGCAGTGTCTGCTCTAGGTTCCAGAGGCCCCAAGGCAAGACACCATTCATGACCCCCTCTCCCTCAGTGCTTCTGTCTCACAGGTGAAGAAGCTGTGGCCCTCCACAAGTTGTTAGACTCCAACTCCCAACTTCCCCGACCATTGAACATGCTGTCTGGGACTGATGGGAGCTGGAGTCCAACAACATCTGGACAGACATAGGCTCTCCATCCATGCTCTACCTCATCACCATAACTGGTCCACAGAGCTCTCATCAGTGGGTCATCAGCAGATGCTCAGCCAAGCCAATCCTTGACATTGGCCCTGCCATAGATTTAAAAGGGAATATAGTGTAAGATCAGGCCTTGTCGGTGGTGTCCCCCACTTGCAGAATGCTCTCCCTAAGGAGGCCAGCCGGGCACTGCCTTCATCTATCTGTAGGCACCAGACAAAGACTTTTCTCTCTATTAGCACTTTTGGCCATTAATTTGAAGGGTGGCACTGTGGCCTCTTTGATGAGGTGAGATGTCTAAGTCCTGCCTTTTGTCTGTTCAACTGTGTTTTTTGAATCTTATTAGATTATCTTAATTGGTATTAATGTTAAGTCGCTTCAGCTCACTCTGTGAGAAAAGCAACTTGACCGCTTTAAGAAATATCATTACTACGAATTATCCCGAATTCAATAATACTGTATCCTAATATCCTTCGTTTTTGCAGCTTACTCCTGCTGTGAGTTATGCCCTATACAATATACACTGAAGAGTTTCAAGACTCAGCGAAGAAAGGGTTAAAGCAACTTTGCAAGAAAAATAAATTCAGTTGCTTCTCAATGCAAAATAAATGGCCTGCCAAATGTCCCTAGATTAGAGGTGGCGTAATCCCTCTACATAACTTTAAAAACAGCTTCGTTCCTTGACGCTGGGTGTCTGAATTCCTAAAAACCACAATAAGTGTTTATACAAAATTAATTTGCAGTTGATAACAGGAACTCTGACACCAGAGCTTTAATGAAAGGATTTCCCAACTTGATTTTCGCTCCCCTCCCCTACTCCCTCACCCCCAACTTTCCAAACTCTTATTTTTCCTGTTACAGCTCATAAAGCTATTTTATTTTCCAGGTACAGGGAGGTTATATTCAGGTATGACTGATATTTCCAATTGATCAACAATTGACTTGATGTAGTGCAGTACAATCCTTCCCACCGCTGCATATTGTGAGGTCCCATTGACAGGTATTATTACCTCATCAACGAGCATGCCAGAACGGAATGCTAGCTTACATTTGAAGTTATTTAACAAAGCCATAAAATGAGGACATGTAAAACATAATGGGAAAAACTGGTGTTTGGGCAGAGATTTCAGATTTTGTGTGAGCCTCTTGCTGAAACCTTATTTGGAAGTGGGCTACAATCTCTTTCATGAAGAAAACTCTCCATTTGTGCAATCTTATGAACAGTTGTGTTTTATAAATACTAAAACAAATGCTTGTTCACTTAAAAATTCAATTTAGTTCATTGTGTTAAAAAATATATATTCCAATTTTATTTATCCATCCTATTTACACACTGCCTTTGATTCAAAGAGTTCAAGAGTGATGAACATAGAGATTGTCATTATTATTATTTTTATTTCTATACCAACCTTCATTTGAGGATCACAGGGTGATTTATTTTATCTCCTGACATCCTTGTCAAGCAGATGAACCTGAATACTAGTGATTTGCCCAAGATTATCCAGTAAGCTTTGTTGAGATTTGAACCACTCTCCTTGGTGGTGGCCCCACTGTTCTGGAATCCTTCCAGTTAAGTGTTTTTTTGTTTTTTTACTACAGTATTTCTTTAAGAAAGTTTAGGCAACCTAATTTCATTTATCCCATGCCTCTACTTGTTTGTAGGGACCCAGGTGGTGCTGTGGTTAAACCACTGAGCCTAGGGCTTGCTGATCAGAAGGTCGGCGGTTCGAATCCCTGTGACGGGGTGAGCTCCCGTTGCTTGGTCCCAGCTCCTGCCAACCTAGCAGTTCGAAAGCACGTCAAAATGCAAGTAGATGAATAGGAACCGCTACAGCGGGAAGGTAAACGGCATTTCCGTGTGCTGCTCTAGTTTGCCAGAAGCGGCTTTGTCATGCTGGCCACATGACCTGGAAGCTATACGCCGGCTCCCTCGGCCAATAATGCGAGATGAGCGTGCAACCCTAGAGTCGGTCACGACTGGACCTAATGGTCAGGGGTCCCTTTACCTTTTACTACTTGTTTGTATCCACTCAATGGGTTTAGGGATTTTCTCTCTTTTTCTCTGCATGTTGCATTGTAAGGGCATGGCCCTGAAAAGCAACTAATAAACAGTTGGCAGAAATAAATAATAACAATCCCAAACCCAACCTTCCATTCACTGAACCACATTGTGTTTAAACTTGTCATAGAAAAGAAATAAAAACTTCGAGGCCTTTGAGATCAATTTATCTATGCCTAAGTAAACTTTCTTCTTCTATAATCAGTTACTACCATGTCTTAGAACCCCTATCCTAAACAGGGGAGAAAAAGTGTGTGTTGGGCGTGTCTAGTCTACATTCTTATTCCCTGGTGTTTTAATTCATGTACCTTGGTTTTCGAACAGCTTAGTTCTCGAACGTTTGGCTCCCGAATGCCACAAACCTGGAAGTGACTATTTTGGTTTGCGAACCAATCAGAAGCCGTGCTTTGGTTTCCAAACGTTTTGGAAGTTGAACAGACTTCCGGAACAGATTCCCTTCGACTTCCAAGGTACAACTGTATACTGTATGTTTTATTTTTGCCTTGCAAGTGCTCTTGCTTGTTTGCTTGGGAGTCATGTTGCCAATTTAAAAATGGTTCAGGGGCACAGCTTTGACTATTCATGCATGCTAACACTTACAGTTAGAGATGCCATCTCTAAAGCCATTTCAGAACAATGCCCCCTCTCCTCTCCCTGTACACTGTTCTGAGGGTTCTTTCGACACACACCCCAAGCTAATTTTGGGGTATGTGGAGGGTGCATGGCAGGAGGGAAGGAGAAGCCTCATTTTGCATGTAGAAGTCCTCATGCCGGGCTTCCATTGGCAGGACTCATTAGGTGAATCCAGCCCAGAGTTTATAAATCCATGCTGAATCAAATTAGATATGTGTTTCCCTGTAAGACCCTTAAAACTTCCACTGTCTTTTAAAAAAAACTACAGCTTCACCAGTAACATGTCCATGTACTTCTGTTTAATCAAAGCTATTTCCAATATTGATATTGCAACTCCTTACAAAGGTGACAGAATGATAATAACTGCAGTCAGCAGGATCTTACAAGCTGTTTAGCTTTATTCTTATTATTTTATAAACCTATACCGAATGGAGCAGTATTTGCAGAATAATTTAAAAGTACATCACGGTGCCTCATCTGGCACCAATTAAGAGGAATATATAATTCACGCAGAGAGACAACGGCGTCCCCCTGCAGTCTTTAAGGTCCAAGGTCTAGATGCCAGAACAAGGTGACCGACTCATATACATGAAAAGCATCAAAGGACAAGGGTTAAATGCCAACGGTTCCTTAATCCAAAGCAAGATTTCTTTCAAGATGTGAACAGCCACTCCTAATCTCCAGCTAAGGGCAGCTTTTGACAGAAGCATCCCGAGCAATAGAAACTAGAATGTTATCTGGCCCACTCAGCCGCCTAGAAGCTAGGTACCCTATTCCCAGACCCATGGTGGCTGGCTGTGATGGTTGCCCTTCTGCGGATGCTTAAAGGCATTCTGCATACAGATGTTAAAAACAACAACACCCACCCTTCCAGACAGTCTGCAGGTGCAAAGAATTGAGATTCCAGGAATCACTGCACTGGAATGTGTTGCATTGTTTATGGCAGATGATGTACATGTGGCAGATTCGCTTGTGTACTGCAGAATTCCCTTTGAGAAGAACCACAGTGCACCAGCGTATACAGTGCATACAGAAAAAATACTGTACATTTCCATGGGATCCCTGTAGTGGGGTGGCAGAAGGGTTGTCCCAGGAGAGGGCTAGGCTATACTTCCTCTTGACTATGTCCTAGATTGCACAACACTTACTATGCCCAAGGAAACTTAATGGGAGCCACTGAGAATCAAGTTGTTTGCCTAGTCCTGCTCCATTCTGGGTTCTGATCCCTCAGGCGCCCCCCACCCCCACTCTTTTTTAAAAAACAACCTCTGCACCTCCAGCTCTTCCCCTCCATTAAAAAAAAAGGAAAGCTCTTACCTTCCCTGGAGGAGCTCGCCGTCTCCCCTGAGCCAGAAGGCCTCGGGGCGACGCCTCGGCTGAGCCGAGAGCCACAGGGCCGGAAAGGGGAGAGCGCGGCCTGCATAGAGACCCAGTGTCCTGGCCCCGTGGAACCAGCAGGGAGAGCCCCGCTCCTGCAGTCCGGAGCCCTCCCGCCGGTAGCAGAGGCCAGATGGGAGCCATGGAGCCAGCGGGCCGCGGGGAGAGTCCTAGACTGTGGGAAGGCATCCGAGCCTTCCCGCCAACAGGAACGGCAATGAAACGCAGTGCTGGGGTGAGGGATGACCCTGGCGCTGCAGAGCAGAACAGGGTCCTAGTGCCCCTGCTCCGCTCGCTTACCTCCCTGAGCGGAGATCCTGAGGGGCGCGGCTGGCGGAGGGAAAAGGGAGGCCGCCGCACAGCTCCTCCACTTGCTGGGGCGCCCCTCAGCGCCCCCGAGCGCCCAGGCGCCCCACGCCACTGGAGTCAATGGGCGAGCCGGCCCTGAATACCCTGATCTGACAGTTATGGCTTCATGAGAAATGGATTCCGCCTCTGTCTCAACTTCCTCCAAGGAGCTTAGGGCAAATACATGGTGGTTATCCTACCAACATCTATCCTTCCAATATTAAAGGTAAAGGTAAAGGGACCCCTGACCATTAGGTCCAGTCGCGGATGACTCTGGAGTTGCGGCGCTCATCTCACTTTATTGGCTGAAGGAGCCGGCATACAGCTTCCAGGTCATGTGCCCAGCATGACTAAGCCACTTCTGGCGAATCAGAGCAGCGCATGGAAACACCATTTACCTTCCCGCCAGAGCTAAATATTTAAATACCTATTTATCTACTTGCATTTTGACATGCTTTTGAACTGCTACCGGTAGGTTGGCAGGAGCAGGGACCGAGCAACGGGAGCTCACCCCGCTGCAGGGATTCGAACCACCAACCTTCTGATCAGCAAGCCCTAGGCTCTGTCGTTTAATCCACAGCGCCACCCACGCCACGTCCCATTTATTTGTTTACTTATTTATAATCTGGATTTTCAATATATCAAGGCAGTATATAGCATATTAAAATTAAGTCAGCAAAAAAGCACATGTGAAAACACCAACAAATACTGTTGGGTTAAAAGAGAAAATGCATATTACAATAAATATTGTATTTACATACTGCTTAATCAATAACAACAAAAAACCCCTCTAGGCGGTTTGCGTAAAATAATGTAAAATATTCATCATCATAATATACTGTCAAAATTAAAACTTTAAAGACAGGGGGACATCAACTTCATCAAAATGTATATAAAATCAGTAGTTTTCAAACAAACATACATAGTAAGATCATGTCTGTCATAGTAAGATCACGTCTGTTTAGGTTTGCCTAAATGAAAAGGTTTTTAGCAGAAAGCAACACAGCAAAGGCATAAAGTATGCTGAGAGTTCCAGAAATTGGGTTCTGCTACACTTATGTCGTACACTGCATTCACACTGTGTAGGAAAACCGAATGTCCTGCAAATTCCTCTGGATCATTATCAAGGGGGAGAAACTGAATCCCCCCAGAATTCCATGTTGGTGCAGACAAGGTATCAATGCAATGGCATCTTGATAGTGCAAACAAGTCCAAACCCCTCGCCTCCCCCTCTTTCACCAACACATGTGGCCAACCCTTCCAGGAACCCCTAGTACAGAACTCCCAATAAGATGCTCTGAACTCTCAGACAAACTCTGCCACCTGATTCTCTGGTATCAATTAAACTGCTTAGAAGAACATGAGCTATACTGGCTAACAAAAACAAATTCGATCCATTTTCACGTGCTAAACTTACTCTGTGGGGAAACCCCACATTAAGAACTGCAAAAAAGATGGTGATAGGGAAAAAATTGATAGAAGCAGGTGTATTGACATTGGACCAACTGATAGATGGGGAAGATGAATTTTATACTTTTGCTATTTTAAGACAAAAATATCATCTATCAGATGCAGCCCAATGGCAGTATCTTCAATTACAACATCTCTTAACAAGTGTGTTTGGGCCGTCAGCCCTTCCAGCTTCTGAGATACCTGAGATATTGGAGCAATTGGACAACATTCAAAAATAAAAAGCCAGCAATTACTTTTTAATAGATATCTATTAACAATACACAAGTTCAATATGCAGAGGTGGTTGGAATAAAGAATTGAAACTTTAATTGTTACCCAGACAGTGGGAAAATGTATTAGCTTCAATATCTAAGGTGTCATTAGATTTAAAACTAAGCCTAATACAACAGAAAATAATATTTAGAGTTTACTGGACTCCTTTACTGTTGTATTAAAATGGGTTAGCTAAGATAGCTCAGTGTTGGGGATGTGGCAAGGACAATGCCTCTCTGAAACACATGTTTGTACAGTGTCCTTTACTTAACAGGTTTTGGGAGAAAGTGCTGGACTGTGTAACTGTGACTGTGCAGAAAAAGTTACATCTTTCAGCGGAGAATATTAAACTATGTATCTGCAGTATGGAAATTATCAACGGGACAACGGAAATGGATTTTACATGCCCTAACAGTGGCCAAGAGACTGATATTGAGGAACTGGAAAAATGAATATATGATACCCTTCAATCAATAGACTGACAATATGACATCACTCAATCAATGGACTGACAATATGACATCACTCTCAATTTATGAATGGACTGCTTACAGGCGCAGACTCTGTATGAATAAATACGATAACATTTGGAATGAGTTTATACAAAATGTAGTAGGCTATTAAAATTTGCATAAGCACTAGGACAAAAACATTATAAGAATGTATGGGAATATCGTAATTGCTTTGTTGTTGTTGCATATCTCCGCTTTTATATGTATCTTTTGTTGTTGTTGTTTTTTTTCTCCCTCTCACTTTTCCTTCTTTTTTCTGTATCACTTTATTTCTTTTAACTGAAATCACCTTAATAAAATATACATAATTTTAAGAAACCTCTGCCACATGAATTAATTTTTGCATTAAGCATTTCTAGCAAATCGTGGTATTGACTGATCAGTGAGAAGCTGCTGCCTTGAACTGGTTGCCAGACAGCTGGGTGGGACAGACTTGTGCCGCTAGGATGATGCTTGTAATGGGCTAGAATCCGCACTGCCCAGAAGTTGTCCCTCAGTGGCGAGAATGGTTAGATAGGAAGGAAAGTGAAGTCAGCAAAAGGAGAGTCATTAAAACAAACAGAATGTGATTATACTGTACCAGGATTTCCAACATCCTCTTCAGACAAAGAGTTAATGACTCCACCAAGTCAATTTGAAGCATTTGTCCTCGGAGCATTATCTTAATTATTCCTCATCAAAATGATAACACTTCCTACTGTGAACTAACATCCTTATGTAAACAAAATTACAGGCTCCATAGTCCTGAAACATGATCCTTTGTCAAAACTATCTTGTGTAGTGGCTCTTTAGAGCCTACCCAATGGAAACACAAACAGAAGCACTCATCCTGCCTTAAGAAGTTTTCAGCGCCGCGTCTGCCATTGCTACCATGTATTTAAAGTAAATTCCCATCCCAAGTGTCGGATATAAATAAATGCAAAACATTTGTTCCAAAGTAAATACAAAGGTTATCTGCCATGTATGCTAAAAAATAATAATAAATCTCAAGATAGGGGTTGATGAGCAGAACCGTTGTAAATCCCAAAATTCTTTCCTTCCCTGCATCTCTCCCCCTCTTCCCCTTGCACAAACAAATGTCCAATTTAAAATGTCACATTGATATTGGGAGCTAGTTGGCCTCCCATAAGTTCGTTGTAAGCCACTGATACATCCCAGTTCTCCATTAGGAGAAGGAATTCATTCGGTCCCACGCAGGTTAAAGCTGCCACTTCCAGACTTTAGGTTTGGCAACGTCGAGTTGCATCTAATTCGATACCCTGCTTTTCAGTCACAAATATCCAACGTAGCTGAACTCATAGCTGAAATTGGGGTGGGGATATCCAAGGACCTTTAATCATCTTGAGTGCCAGCTCCTCAGAACCACACCTACAAGATTAAATTGAATTGGATCCTTTTCAAAAAAAAAAAAAAACTACTCTGCTTTCAGATGCCAAGAGAAAAATTACTGCTTAGGCAGCAATTTCACCACTAGCCAATCACAGTTCATGGGCACACACAAACATACCAAGCCGTCTAAAAAAAAAAAAAAGACAGATAGATAGTGTGCAATGAAACATGGAAAGTAAGGGGAAGGGATAAAACCTTGCAATTCTTCAAAACTCACCAGTAAGAACTGGGTGAACTCTGCATAATTTAGGCGCCTTTTCCGATCTTTTCCAAAATGCAGCTGCACAAACTCTGAATCCCAGTTAAAGGGAATATGCTGGTGAATTGTGGTCTGGCCAAAAACTTGCTTAACATCCTCTGGGGAAGGAAAGGGGAGGGGGGGAGAGAGGGAGAAAAAAAGAGAGAGAGATGATTATGAAAGCAGATGCAAAAATTGGTAAAAACCTGTTCATTCGATGAGAGCTTGTGCAACATTAACAGGTTTTCATTTAAATAAACAGTAACGCTGGATTAACTAGCTCAGAGACTCAGGTGTTCTGCTAGGTTATACATGTGCTTGCATTGTTCTGCTTCCTTCTTTCCGAGTGAGGGGTCGGCAACCTAAGTTTAACCGGCCCATAGACCCCCGCCACCCGCTTGGTCAGCTCCTGTGCGCCATGCTAAACTGGCGCGGAGCAGAGCGGGGACTGCCTTCTGTGATGCTGGCCAGCTTCCCATTGGCTGCAGGAAGCTCCTGCAGCCAATGGGAAGCTGCACACGCCTCCTCCGCGCTGGAAGGAGCACCAGAAATAGCGTTTGCGCATGTGTGGGTGCGCACACTCTGGCCCACCACGGCGTCTGCAGGACCAATGTGACCAGATAAGTGACCAATGTGTCCTCTTAACACCAGACAGACCTAACACTTGGCACCCACCCCTTACTCATGCTCTACATGATTTTTTTTTGTCATTCATCAAAGCAGGGATGAAAAACCCATGGCTGCAACTCCCATCATCTCCAACCACTGGTCATGCTGGCTGGGACCAATAAAGAGAGTCTGAGGGTGTCTGAAGGGCCACAGGATCCTCATCCCCACAGAAAAGAGACCGAAACGGCATGCCTCATTTTGTCATCTTGCACTTGAGGAAGACCAGTTTGGAAATGTCATGGAGACCTGCACCACGTAGTCCAGCTGCCAACCAGCACTTTGCCTGGTTTATCAAAATGGTAATAATAAACACTATTATAAATACATTCATCCTGCAATTCAGTACTGGCCATTCAGATAATTGTGCATTTTCAATAGGATTCCTAGTGCAGAAAACCTGCCCCTCCCCTGCTTCATATTGCTTACTATTCCAAATTCCTTGCCCTCCAAATGTCTGAAAATTGGCATTTCACACTACCAATTGATTACACACAAATCATTGTTTTCTCTCCTTGTTTAGCACGCATCCCTGAAAACTGCAGTACATGTGTTTCGCAAAAAGTGATGCCATAAACTGACTTCAGTGTATCTTTTTAAAATTAGGATTAGCCGGTTTCCTGACAGGGTGCACACTGAATTACATGGTGCAGCTACTTCACCAGAAAATCACCTATTTATTGCTCTTATTGACAACTTGTGATGGCTATGAAACAGGGTATGTCCTTTGCTGTTCATCTTTTATATACTTCTTGCCAACCACTGTTCATGGTTCGCAAACTCCAATACAAGCTCACTAGACTGGTTCTTAAATTTTTTCTTCTTTCTTCACTGGATTCATCACTCATTCATCTAGAATAATCCACTGATCAGAGTCCTTACTCAATGGACATACTTCCTGAGTCAAATATAGAGATCACTCATGCCCATGAACCATTTTTACACTGTTTTGGCTTCAGATTTAACTGCCAGGTCTGGTTCTCATGCACATTTAGAAAACTGTCCACTTAGCTTCTCCTCCACTCCTTCCACATAACCAGGAGCTAAGTTATGGTTTGGCTCAGCACAATATACAAACCCAGACTCACAGTTTGTCTCACTTTAAACAATGATCCGTAACCCTAAACGGCCTCGGCCCAGTATACCTGAAGGAGCGTCTCCACCCCCATCGTTCTGCCCAGACACTGAGGTCCAGCTCCAAGGGCCTCCAAGTGAGGTTACAGGGAACCAGGCAGAGGACCTTCTCAGTAGCGGCACCCGCCCTGTGGAATGCCCTCCCATCAGATGTCAAGGAAATAAGCAACTATCTGACTTTTAGAAGACATCTGAAGGCAGCCCTGTTTAGGGAAGCTTTTAAAGTTTGAAGTTTTATTCTGTTTTTAATGTTCTGTTGAAAGCCACCCAGAGTGGCTGGGGAAACCGAGCCAGATGGGCGGGGTAGAAATAATAAATTATTGTTATCATTATTATTATTATAGCAGCTTGTTCTTGGTTTATTGCTTGTGGTTTGCTTGGGGGGGGGGGACACAAACCATGAGCCTGGATTCACACGTTAAGCCAAACCGTGCTTTAGCTCCCAGGAGCTCCTGGGAAAGACCAAATTGATCAAGATTTTCCAAATGTGCCCCAGCACACTTGACTGATGATGCTGAGCCTCACTCATTTGCTGTTGTGTGCAAACTGAGCCGTTCTTACACCTACAGTTCTCCCTGTACCATTCTTTGCTTCCTACTAAAGGTAAAGGTAAAGGGACCCCTGACCATTAGGTCCAGTTGAGACCGACTGTGGGATTGCGGCGCTCATCTCGCGTTATGGCCGAGGGAGCCGGCGTACAGCTTCCAGGGCATGACAAAGCCGCTTCTGGCGAACCAGAGCAGCACACAGAAACACCGTTTACCTTCCCGCTGTAGCAGTACCTATTTATCTACTTGCATTTTGACGTACTTTCGAACTGCTAGGTTGGCAGGAGCTGGGACCAAGCAATGGGAGCTCACCCTGTTGCGGGGATTTGAACCGCCGACCTTCTGATCGGCAAGCCCTAGGCTCTGTGGTTTAACCCACAGTACCACCCGCATCCCCGGTCTATGATCCATACATTAAGCTTGTTCCAGCACTCCTCCCCAAATAATTATAGTCTGGAGCCACCAGTGAATGTGCTGTGTGCATATAGGATTTTCCTGGGCCTTCCTTGAGTTCTGCAGTTCTAGGACAACAAGTACTTGGAAGAGGTAGGAAACTTCTCTGGAGATGTTCCCTCTATGACAGACAACTCCTACCATGGAGTTTTTCCTGGCTTCCCAGTGGCACATGTTCCTCTACCTGTATGGATTTTTTCCAAGAAGTCAATTTTAATTGTCTTCTGCAGGGGACGGGTGTGGAGAGATAACCCAACCAATTCCCTTTTTTATTATTGAATTCAAATTCAGGATTATTTTCATATAATATCACGAGAGTCTTAATTAGGAAATGAAACTACCCAGAATATGCCATTTTCTATGAAGCCAAGCAACTGCACTGGAATCTTTTTGAATCTTTATTTTGTAAGTTTAAAAAAGGAAGAACTTTGGACTTGACGGAGAATAATAAGCTTCCACCTTGCCAGTACTGCGAGCGACTGGCTAAGAAAGGCACAGCTATCTTCTGCTAAGCAAAGAGCACAAGGCAAATTGGAGATTTCATAAGAAGCTAAATTGCATAATGGCGTAAGTACCAAGGTTGCCTTTTCAAAGCTTTTGACAAGGCACCTTTTATATTAATCATTGTTAAGGGTCTGAAGGCAAGGGAAGTGATGCAGTAGAATTAGAGCCGAGGCTTCGAATCCCATATTCAAGGCTGTAAGAAAATGAATACAGAAGAACTGCAACTAAAAATTAAGCTAAACATCAGCAGAAGTCATATTATATGATTAACAAATCAATGTGGCATTTATAATCTATGAAACAATGCTAACATCATTAACAAAACAGCAGCAGCAACAACAACAACAAGCTAAGCTCTGTAAAGTTCATACACACACTCTATTCAGTTCATTAAAATACACAGAAAAAACACAGAAAGACCGTTGGTAAGCATTTTAGATAATATTCTGTCACAATCATACCACTGTCCCACCTGCTGCCTTGGCCCCAAACTCCCTGGAAAACCAGGGAGATAATCTGAATCTTGCCAGTGGGAAAGGACATCTAGGAGAGATTGACCACAACATTGATGGGACCAGTGACAGATTTTATTTTTGCAACTCTGCAAATCGGGTGTGTGTGTGTGTGTTGTGCGTCCCTTCTCACCTGGAGAGACTAATGATACCTTCTTTTTTTGCTGGTGGCAGTGATGCTGTTTGGGCTACATAAGCAATGGCACACATATATAAACATTGGAAACAGAGGGAACGACACAGATTCTGAACCTGAAAGGTACATACAGTCAACATGACTCATATCCATTGGCAGACTTATTGTCCATGAATTTTTCTGATTCCCTTCTTAATCCTTCTAAATCTAGCAGCGATTCTCATATCTTGATGCAGTGAAATCCGAAAATCTTAAATTGTGTGAAAACGTATTTTCTTTCATTAGTCCTGATTCACCAAGTGGTTGCAAGTTTGAGTATTATATTTGTGTGTGAGAGGGGGGGGGGAGTTGTCTCTGTATCCACTTTCTCTGCAACATGTACGCATTTTATAAACCCCTATCATGATCTTCTGTAGGCACCTTTCTACGAAAGGCCCAATTGTGGTAGCATATGAACATCGTAAGAGCCCTGCTAGATAAGCAAGAGAAATTCTGGCCTGTCTAGACTAGCATCCTGTTCTGCAGGGGCCAACCAGATAGTTCTAGAAAGCCTGCAAGCAGGACTGTGACAGCAATAACACTTCTGCATCCACAGAACAGAGGACCAATTTGGATGCAGTCATAAAAGAATTCTCACATCTCCATCCATATTTCTGTGGGCTTTAGGGAAACTTGCAGCTAATTCTATATATGTCTACTCAGAAGTAGGCCCTACTGAGATCAGTACACGAGTATAGGATTGCATCCTTAGCATCACCACAAAGGTCCACAAAAAATATAGGATTTTGGACTCCCTTTGGGGCAGTGTCCAGAACTACGGGTAAACAGACAGAAGGTTCCATACTGAAATGCAAAAACCCCACGCCTTGACTCCTCCCGATTTTAAGCAAAATCACACCCTTTTCTGGCTGTCTGAAACTAGTAGTTACACATAATTCAAGCACGGAAAATTGGGTTGCAAATTGTCAAAATCTGAGCCAGTCAGCAGGCATAAAGCTCATTTGTACAGAGCTGGTTTTAAATTCATTTCATCCCATGCTACATGTTGACATTAATTTAATGCATTTATTTGACATGCATTTAACATGCAAAAAGTCAAAATGTTGTCTTTCCCTTACTGTCTTGTCCCCCCCCCCCTTAATGGCACATGAGCTGATAGAAGTAAAGAAACAGTTCCTGTCTCAATTCTGCTTCCTGAATTGACCATTTCATGGTAATGTTACCCCCACTTATTTGCTCTTTGCAAACATGAAATCAGATTCTCTACCTATTGGGCAATAAATATTTTACTGATTTCAGCAAAACAACTCTTGAGTTTAATAAGCATTACACATTAAGGAATACAGAGTTAAACAAACGTGGTTCTAATGGCATTTATCTTTCGGACGCAACACGTGTCTATTTGCAACTGAACCAGCCTGAGATTCAAGACTGTAGCAATGTTGCCACACAACAGCAGTGGTGGGGTTTATCCCCCCAGTAGAGGCAGGTCAAATTCCTTCCAAAATTGCAGCTTAGTAAATGGGCCTTTTCTTCCACACCGTCGTCTTATGAAGGATGGTTATATTTCAGCTCTCAGTTAACCAGACAGTGACCTTATACTGTTTGAATTTACTCTCAAATTGGTTCTCTCCCACCTTCTCCATACCTATTTTTTCCTTCTCTCCCTCTCTTTTTAAGTAGAAACGAAGAAAGCAGAAAGCACAATATTTTAGCCATTTGAACAAGCTGCATTCTGAAATCAGCCCCGCTACCTGGAAGTGCTCTCCGTTACCTCTATCTTTCAAAATTGGAGCCATTATAGTCATTCGTGCAAATCCACATTTAGCCTTTCATAAAAGAGTGGATTTTTGACCCATTGAACTGGAAGAGCTTCTGCGCTGTTCTCCTGATCTTTGACAAGATAGCCCACAACAACAGAGAAGACAATTTCTCGCTGGTGTGAATTTGTATTCCGTTGTTAAACTCTGGATGCTCACGAGTGGTAATTCTGCTCCTGATAGCCTGCACTCTGATGATTCTGAAGGGTTGCAACAAAGCCGCACGAGAAACCCAAATACCCAAATGCACTAAGCCCACTTTATTGTTACTGAGAGGGGCCTGCCCAAGGAGGAGGGGGAAATTGACCTGGGCACAGTGAACTCCTCCTTGACACTGTGGAGTTGTGTTTGTGCGCATTTTCTAATTGGGCCAGGGGAGACTGTAGCAGCAATCAATAGGAAACTCAGATGATCACCTCCGCCTCAGGTATAAGAGCAGCCTACTGGTGCTAAGCAAAAGGGAAGGTTTTCATTCTCTCCTACGATTCCCTTTCTCCAAGACTGGGAGAAATTCTGTGCTTACTAGGTGTACAGAAGAAGCGCTCCCAATTGGATAGCTCCAGATAACCCCCACCCCTTAAACAAGATTCAAGGTTGGCCAATTGGCAATTGCAATAGACAACACATGATTAACCTATGCAAAAAATAAACTGGGTAGCACAATACAGGTATGAGGAAGAGTGCCCGCGACTGGGGCCTATTTGTGCAATACTTCTTCACTCCAGAGTGCCAGTCCATATGATTTTCCTCGATCATTTCATCTGCTACTCCTTTTTGGCTCTTGGTGCATTTAAAAAAATGTATTTATCTGTAGTGGATGTCTGTGGCGGATGTCTGCAACTGCTAACTCACTGGTGTGAACTGCAATTTAGCGCTGATCACCTGAGATGTCCAACATGCTGCCTTAGTAATAATAATAATAATAATTTATTATTTATACCCCGCCCATCTGGCCGGGTTCCCCCAGCCACTCTTAGGATTGGTTTACAACCAGTTTAGAGGAAGGATACAGTGGTAACTCTACTTACTAATTTAATGCGTTCCAAATGCACATTTGTAAGTCAAAAAAAATTGTAAGTCGAATCCCATAGGAATGCATTGGGAGAAAAAAATCGTAAGTTGAAGCAACCCTATCTAAAAATTCGTAAGTAGAAAAAATCCTATCTAAACCGCCTCCAAGATGGCGGACAGAGCTCCATTCGTAAGTAGAAACATTCTTAAGTAGAGGTACCACTGTAGTTCTTTCGAGCTGCCAATTCTTTAGCTGGGGAAGGCTGAGAGTGCGTTCCATATCCATCATGTATTTCATTTCCATTCTCTACTGGCCAGGAGTAGATGTCTGTATTTACTCAACAATAGTGGTACCTCGGGTTAAGAACTTAATTCGTTCTGGAGGTCCGTTCTTAACCTGAAACTGTTCTTAACCTGAGGTACTTTAGCTAATGGGGCCTCCCATTGCCGCCGCCGCACGATTTCTGTTCTCATCCTGAAGCAAAGTTCTTAACCCGAGGTACTATTTCTGGGTTAGCGGCGTCTGTAACCTGAAGCGTCTGTAACCCAAGGTACCACTGTAAATAGAAATTGCATTTCTATTCTTAAAACTAATCACAGCAGTTTAAAAAATGACACTAAAACTAACAAATGACCTAACCAGATCTTACATTATTCCTGCCATTCAGGTGGGAGATTAGAACTAAAGTATTTGCCCCCTCCCAGCTCTCCCTCTCTCCCAAAGCATCAGCACTGCACCCTAAATGGTGTTAAGAGCGAATAAGGTAACAAGTGTGGGTTGCTTCACACAAGATGGAGTTCCCTGCACATAAAGTCCTCTGCTGCTAGAAACTGCATGCAATATCTCACAACACGTAGCAAAATGCACACAACTCAACATTGCTGCACACGCCCATGAAACCCAGGACATCAGCTACAAGCGGAAGTCACTCTATTTCCTACAAGTTACAACCTCCACGAAGGAAATTTCGTCGTGTGTGACACAGATCTCAGGTCACTTAACGATAACCTAATTCTAATGGCACTCATCCTGATTTGTTTTCGGGAAGGTTATACAATGCCAAGTGAAGCAACTGTTATCCCCCACGCTCCAGTGCCATTTCCCCTCCTGCAAAAAGTTGGATCATTCCGTGGCAGGAGCGGGAGCTGTCGCACAAGGGCACCAAATCCAATTTAATTGTGCAACTTGAGTTTGCCGTTACGCAATTGAATCCTACCTGCAAAATAGCGACATTCTGTAAGTTGCCTCGTTTTCCAATGAGGAGAAGGGCGACACAAAACTCAGGGTGACGCTCCATGCATCTATCCACAAAAGCTTATCCCGTAATATATTTGCTTAAGCTGCCAAAATAATCTTTCTTGTTTCTGCAGTACTGAACTATTTTCTATTCCAGCTGGTTATTATAAGAACATCATAAATGGGGACTGGTGCCTGAGTTTGCTCCCCGCCCCCACCTTCCTTCTCCTTCACAATCCTTTTTCCTTTTGTGTTATCCTTTTCTGATTGTAAGCCTGAGGGCAGGGATTGTCTTATTAATGATCTCTGTATGCCTTTTTTTGGATGGTGGGGTAAAAATCCTATTTCTCATTTAGCTATCGTTTTCCGTTTGCAAGCATTTCCAGCTGGTTCCCAGATCTGTTCTGCCTACATTCACAGATATCCAAATAGGCCAACAAGGGTCGTTCTACAGCCGGTGACTTAACCGCCTTTAAAAATTAAGGTAACCCAACAGGCTTTTGTTTACTCTCTTTGTAAAATGGAGACTTTGTCTGCCTTTCACCAGCGCTGCAGCGTCTGCAAAAAAGACAATGCAAGTTCCAGGCAATTACTTCTGATGTACGCAAGGCCAGAAGTTGTTGTTAAATTTGCTTTGCCCCTGCGCAAGTGCAGCCCTTGGAATTAAAGATAAAGGTTATTTAAAAGGACTGTTAATTTTTAAAATGTTGACATTTAGACCCAAGCATCTAAACTTTTCTTTATTAAACCATCTAATAAAGGATATCAAAGAACTCTTACTTCTTTAATGAGGCATTAAAATACAGTAATACAAAAAAAGGCAAAACTGTTAAGCCTCTTAAACCCCTGGACTTACATTATCAGCTTTTATGTGCCTGTCAACACTCAGGAGTAAGAAGCAATGGTTTATTCTCTGTCTCAAATTTAAAAGCCAACTAAACTTCCTTCCACCTTCCTGCTGAGATCTTTAACTCCTGGCAAAGAGCAGCAGCTCCATGTACAATGTGATACAAAAGGCCAAGGCAATCTCTATCCGTTGCAAGCCAAAAGCACACAGTACCATCTCCTGTTTCATGCTGTCTCTAGGAACAAATAACTAAACCTTCCTTATTTTAAACAATATACGTAGCGGGTAATTTTGCTGAAGGGGGGCTGAGAAGGCTAGGAGGGAAAGTCCTTGATTCTCTGTGTTCCTAAACAGTGGTCTGGGTAAATCAAAGTCCTAAAACTAGGACTAAAATTAAAAAGGAACTTCTGAACATAATGCAGATTTAAAAGAGATTGCTGAGAAAAGAGAAAAAGGGGTAGGTTGGCCCTATTTGAGATTAACGCAATCTAATGCTAAGCAGTATACTGCAAATATTTAACAGATCATGAAAATATTTAGTGACCAGCATAGCAACCTAAAAGTGTAGCCAGGTTATAGCCAGAAGCTGGATTTCAGTGGTATGGCACAAATCCAATAGACTTCCAAAACAAAGCCTAAAAGGAACATGGGAGGTTGCCAAATACGGTACCAAGCCAGACTATTGGTCCAACTAGTTGAGTATTGGCTGTATTGATTGGCAGGGGCTTGACAGGGTTATGGGAAGGTTTTTTCCCCCTACCTTACAAGGAAACGTTTGGGATATTTTGTATACGAAGCATGTCTCAGTCACTGAGCTATTATTATTTCTAAGATGTTACACTTATATAAATGCTACAGGGGATACAAAGTATAATTCTCACATGAGAATTTGAAATAAATTGTTCTTATACTGCATAAAAAGCCTACATTGTTACTGAGAACCATCTGTTAATTTGGGCCCGGCTAGATCTGAAGAACCATTAACTTCAGCAAACTCAGAGCAGAACAATTGTAATGTCTGAACTCCCAGGGGAAATAGCAAATCATATATCACACACACACACACACACTTGTATCCAACTAACTTTTACACAGAGCATACTCATTGAAATTAATGAACCAAACTTAGTCATGGTAATTAATTCCAATAGGTATCCATTAAGGAAACATTAGTTTAAAACACTGCAATGGTACCTTGGTTGTCAAACTTAATACATTCCGGGAGTCTGTTTGACTCCAGGAACTATTAGAAAACCAAGGCACGGCTTCCGATTGGCTGCAGAAGCTTACTGCGCTCAATCGGAAGCCGCGTTGGAAGTTTGGCTTCCGAAAAATGTTCGCAAACGGGAACACTTACTTCTGGATTTGCGGCGTTCAGGAGCCAAGCCATTCGACAACCTAGTGGTGTTTCATGATTGGCTACTATGCAAACCGAATGATTGGTAACAGAAAGGGAGACAGACATAAACTTCTCAAGGAGTCTCCATTAGTAAAAATGGAAGGATATGAGGGGGGGGGGCAGAGAGAGATGTGAGTGCCGCTTGAGGTTTTTTGTTTTGTTTTGTTTTTTGGAGGGTGGGGGTTAAAAGTATTTACTTTTGCAATTCCTCAAGGATGTTGCCTCAGCCAACCTGATTAGATCATCAAATTAGTATCATCTGTGAAGAATATTTCCTGCGCAATATTCCCACTTAATGGAAAGCAGGCACTTCAGAGTATTTCTGTGCAAGACATTTATTCTGCAGCAAAAGAACTAAGCTTTGTGTGTGAGAAGGAAATGCACACATATATTTCCAGGAAAGAGCAGAAAGATGTAGGCCCTAAGTTAAAGTAGGCCCCCAAAAAGTTATGAAACAAAAACAAAAGCTGGGTTTCTCTTTGAGACATTTCTTTACACACACAAAATATACATTTTTTTAAATTAAAAGTGTTTTACAACATCAGCTCCATGAATCCAAGACGTGTCACTTAAACTGTGGGCACTGAGGTATTATTCTTAGAAAACAATTTAGACAAGTGCTTGACATCTGTAGGACTGAATTGGCACATGCCTAGTCACATGTCTCGTGTCTGGAAGAACATGCACAAGTTACAAGCCTATGAAGAATTTCTGGAAGTGTTTCATTAAAGTTTTTCCTTTTCATTTTTTAAATAGTGACAGTATATTGCATTTCCCAACTTATTAATTTGTTTTATTTAAAGTTTATATACCGTCCTTCATCAAAACTGGTTCCAGGCCAGTTCACCCACTTAAAATGTCAAAACACAAAAAGCCAGCAGAATAAAACAAAGCAACCAGCAAGATTTTAACATGTCTAAAATGCAGAGGTTTGGGACAATGCCTGGGTATATCATGGTCAAGCATTCTCCAGTAACACCAATCTGCAATAGCAACATTTAAAAGTCCATTAACAATATAACACTTAAGAAACCAGATAGCTGTAGACTCATAAAAAATATTAATTTAGCAATATTTCTCACATGGGAGGGAGAAGAAGAAGGATGAGGAAAGGAAGGAAAAAGCGGGTCTTACCAAAAGTAACTTCTCCTTTGCCAGTTTTGTCAAAAAGTTGAAATGCCACCATGAACAGTGCATCTGGAGCACAGAGGACAGATTCAAATGCTACAAATTCTTGAAAGGATATCAACCTATGAAAGGAAAAAGAAAGCCATTTTTTCAGGTGCGATCACCAGAAGAACATTTCGCAGGTAAATAATTTACTTATTAGATTTCTATCCCTCATTATATGTGACCCCCTCCCCAAAGATCACAACCATTTAAAGTACAATACAGTAAAAACAAAACAGAATAAACTTTAAAATACAGTTGTACCTTGGAAGTCAAACGGAATCCGTTCTGGAAGTCCGTTTGACTTCCAAAATGTTCCGAAACCAAAGCGCGGCTTCTGCAGGCAATCGGAAGCCGCGGCGGACATTTGGCTTTCGAAAACTGTTCAAAACAGGAACACTTACTTCCGGTTTTTGATCGTTTTGGAGCTAAAACGTACAAGTTCCAAGGCGTTCGGCAACCAAGGTACGACTGTATAGCCTTTCTCAATCTAATAAATGTATCAGGATAGCCATGAAACTTGGACACGTAACGGCCGACTCAGAAAACATGGAAGAAGAGAGCCTTCAGCTAGCAATGAAAAATAACCAAGGTTCCTGCCAGTCAAAGCTCAGAGCAGAGAGTGTTCCATAACTGGGGTATTATTGCTAGTCATGAAAAGCAACAGCTTGTCTAGTCTCATGCAACACTGGTACCATCAGAAGAGTTTCTGTAGACAACCTCAAATCCTAGGCGAAAAACACTTCTTCAGATGCCCAGGTCCTAAGCCATTTAGGGCTGAGAGGCACCCCTGCTTCAAACCCTGAGGAGCCAATGGCAGCCAGTATAAAAAGTGATGAGCTAGATGGCCCAATGGTCTGACTCAGCATAAATGCAGCTTCCTATTATCCTACTAACATCTTGAATGGTGGCACAAGTGAAATTGCAAGTTTGAAAGTTGCCAAGTTACTAATTCAAATGCAAATTATCCTAATCCAATTGTCATGGAATAATTTTTAAAAAATGGGGTGGAACCACATTTTACCAACCAAAACAGTGTTCCGAAAATTACCCATCAGATTAATCATTTGCAAAATAGATGGACATGGCAGTAGCTCCTCTGATTTGAGGCAACATGGGAAAAGGTTCTGCCACTGACCAGATGGATCACAGCGTCATCACTTGTCCACACGCATGGTGCACATCATCTTACCTGAAGTAATTTTATGTTGTAAACCGCCCTGTGGCCTCTTGATGAAGGGCAGTATATAAATGACATAAATAAGGTAAGTGATACAATGTGGTGTTACGATAATAATTCACACCATCATTTAAGCAGCAAAAAACAAGATGATCGCATCTATTTCCTATGAAAATTCCTTGAGTTGTTGGAATGTAGTTGAGAGCTTCAACAACTGACATTTGTTGTCATGGATAAAAATCATGTTTATGCAGGTTTGGGTAGAATTTGATTAATAAAGATGCAGGCCCAGAGACTTTGCAATGTAGATTTGTGATACAGTCGTACCTTGGGTTACGAACACCTCGGGTTACGAACACCTCGGGTTACGAACTGCGCAAACCCGGAAGTATTTTCGGCCGCATGCGCAAAGCACGAAAATAGCGCTTTGCGCATGCACAAAATGGCGGTTCGGGTTACGAACTTTTCGGGTTACGAACTGCGACCCGGAACGGATCATGTTCGTAACCCGAGGTACTACTGTATTTCAGTCGGGGTGTTCAATTAACAAAACTAAAATCATTATTCATAAGGCAGAATCTGCTTCAGATACATTAAGGGGTCCGATGAAGTGAACTTTAGCCTACAAATCTCATGCCAAAATGAAATTTGTTGTCTTTAAAGCAGCCTTTGGCAACCTGGTACTTTCCAGATGTTTTGGACTGCAGCTTCCGTTAAGTCACAGGTAGCATGTTGTAATCCAAAATATCTGGAGGGCACCAGAATGGGAAAGATTCTTTTGGCTACATCAAGCTCTTCTCAGTCGAGTAACCCAAACACCTCTAAAAGTCATTAGAGAGTTTATTTCAATTTTAACAAAAGCCATGGGTTGGGGTTTGTTTTTTTTAATGGAAAAAGGGAGGAAGCATACAAATGTGAGGCTCCCATCAGACTACTGCAGAGGAAACATGAATATCTGCTGTGCCAGCTGAATTCAAATTAACCCAATTTTTACATGTTAATTAAACCAGCTATTTTCTTCTTATTGTATTTTTGCTCCTTAAATAGACTGGCCTGCAAGTGATTCCCAACAGATCGACTCCGACAACAATGACGCACTCATTTACTTCTATTATGCCCATACAATACAGTAACTGAGCAGTAATTTTTCACAGTCAATTACACATGTGGTTCCTAATGGTTAAAGATGCTGAAATAATGCATGTTACATAGCCATATGTTCCAAGCTCTATACGGCACAAGGGCAGTTGCCTAGGTAACAAGTTTTCTCTCTGGCATAGTGCAACCCTTCATTGAATATCATTAGGTTTCATTAAACAGCACATATTAACATGAACCTCAATATGCTACTTAAGAATAATTTTGCCTACATAAGCAAGGCCTTGTCTAACTTAAAAGCCCGGCTGAGTAAAGCCTAATGACCCTGCGTTTTAACGATGTGAAACTAGGAGGAGATGGATGAATTATAAATCAAGCAGAAAGATGCCTTCTAAGTCAGAGGTTCTCCACTTTGGTACTATCTTCCCACATTTTAACCGGAGAAAAAAGGGAAGTGCCATCACTTCTTCAAAAGCGAATGAGGTGGCAAAGACATGTTTAACAGAAGGGGAAAAAATAAAGGGGGCAAAAAAGAGGGTTTGCCTTGCATTCTTCAGTTGTGCTTTGAGGCCAATTTCTCCACAAGCTTAGCAGCAAACTCAAGACTGGTCTGAACAGTCATTTTTGCTGCTCCCTCTTGCTCCCTATGGCGGCTAACTTCCACCAGCATGGCACAGGTTTTTTGCGTGGGGTGGGGGGGAGGTTAAGCCCCCAACAGTCAGGTGTCTGAGGTAGGGAATACGTATCAATTTATCTTTCACACAGTTTCTCATTTTCCCAACCTTAACTTCAGTTATCCACATTTCCACAACCGTTTGTGGGGGGGGGGTTGTGGGGGGGGGGAGTCCCCATGAAAATTCACCAGTGTTCTAGTGTGAATTTTCCTAACGTACATTTTGCTTGCAATGTTGCCTTATAAACACATTTTTAATATATGCATTTTTAACCGGAGAAGTGTGAACGTCAAAGGATGGATGCATCTTTTGGTTCGCATCTTGATTCAGAAACCGCAAGTAAGTTCACCTTCAAAAATGCAAAGTGAATCAAATTTCTCCCCCACCTATAATGTGAGGTTGGAAAATGAGACAGCATCTCCCCATCTGCTTTGGATGCGGAAGGTCCCAGGTTCAATCTCTTGCATTAATAAGTAGAGCTGGGAACTGCCCTCAGTGATATCCTGGGCAGCTTCTGCACATTAGTGCAGACAATACTGACTTTGAGACTGCTCCCATTGTCTCATCTCAAGCACCAAGCGACAGGTTGCTCTGTTAGCTTTCCCCATTCAGGAAAGGTAGAAGTGGCAGCAAACAGAAGGGTTTCGAAGGTGGGTTCTGAAGGGCCTAGGATTCCTATTTTCATATTACAGGACAACTGAACCTGTAGAGGAGGCAGAGAAAGTTGGAAGGAAGTGCAGAGAACAAGGATGGGCTTATCACAAAGGAGACCTCTTGCATAACAAAGATTTCGCTTGAGAGAACACAGTTCACCACCACAAAGCAAGACGGCAGAAGATATTAAGAGATTCTTGCTAGATGGGCGGCAGCTTTTCATTTGGCCGGTGGGGGGTGCGAGAAGGTGCACCACTAGAATCAGGGCTTGGCAAAGTAGTTTGGGAAGAACAGCCGAAAGCTCCATGCTTTCAACCATTTAGATCAGGCATAGGCAACCTTGGTTCAAACTACAGGTGTTTTCGAACTACAACTCCCATGATCCCTAGCTAACAGGGCCAGTGGTCAGGGATCATGGGAGTTGTAGTTCCAAAACATCTGGAGAGCCAAGGTTGCCTATGCCTGGTTTAGATGTTAGGTGTTCCCATGAAATTCATTTGGTTTCTCAGCAGCTGAGTCAGACAGTTTTGATCCAAAAATTCTGAAATTTCTAAATTGGGAGCAGAGCTCAGCCCTGCATGGTCATTATTTGTTCATCCAGAATATCCCTACAATTTCTCTCTTCAATAATCTTTTGTACTGATCAGAGAATAAACTAACATTCGTGGAGAATACAAAGAATGTGTATTTTTTATTATTTTAAAAAAAGAAAAAAAGAAAGTGATTTGTTGCTTTCAGAAATTTAGATTACCATAAAACAAGCTCAACCTTAGCTTGCAAGAAGTCCATTATGTGACAGCAGCATACTGAGGATTGTGCAGGAGAAGCTCCTAGCAGACTGTGCCCCCGGTGTTCAGATATAAATTAGCCTGCAACTTACATTTCAGAAACTTAAAATATATTAGAAATAGCAGAGAAATGAACCACTCGGTAAGGAAAATGAGATTTTTTTAAAAAACACAAAAATCTAAGAAGCCAAATGTGTATTTTGCTTCAGTCTTTACAAGAACAGCATATTGCGACCATATATTTATTTATTTATTTAATCAATCAATCAAAGAATGAAAGGCGAGTCAAAATAAGAAAGGACAAAGAAAAGGAACAACTCTAGCCAAATTTAGTCAAATCCCCCATTTGATTTGATTTTGAAGCATATTAGTATTATGTAAATGAAATCCATAGAAGTCTGTTGTTTTTGAAAAATACATCTGCGGAGGAGCTTCCCACTTCTGCTTTAGTATTGTTGGAACACAAAGAAGCCTAGGAAATAGTTGCTAGGACTCACCAAATCCAGAGAGGTCATCTGTAGGTCTCCAACACTTCTTTACCCATACTGACTGCCAGGGCAGTCTCGAGCAGGTCGGGCGCCCTGGCGCTGAGGGGCGGAGATCGCTCCGGCGCCCCCGCCCTCACAGGGTGCAGCATGGTTTCCACGCGGCGCCCGGCCTACCGGCCCGGCGCCCTGGCACACCGCGCCACCGGGGCTCTACCTAGAGCCGGCCCTGCTGACTGCAATGCCCAAATGCTGATGGGAAACCCAATATCTCCTGGGCAATGGGCAGCCTGTATTCAGTTATTAATATACATGTAATTTATATAGTGCCATCAGGTCCCTAACGCAGGGAGCTAACAATATAAATTTTGGCACAGGGGACAAGGGGAGGGAAATGGAGGCCAATATGCACAGCAAAGCAATATGGAGTTGTTTCAGTCGCACACATTTAGTGAGGCTTAGGCTAGTCAATTGAACAGCTCTTGTGGGGTTTGTGGAGACCCAGACTGGTGAATGAAGCTAGGCTTTTTGACCTATGAACTTTGGCCACTTGGGTTTTAACTTAAGAACTGTGAGGTGTTTCTTATGAGGAGGAACATGTGATAACTTACGTGGTAAAAAGGAGACTGCAGAACAGACTGGATGTGTCTACCATTCATATTTGCACCAGTTTAAAAACCTGGTTAGCCCCCGTAGCTCCCAAGAACTACAGCTGCCAGGTGCCTTTGGGAAAAGTCAGGATGGTGAAACCAGTTTCAAATGGGTTTAGATGTGTAGTGCAGATATTCCTCCTACGCATTGTCCGTCGATGAAGAACAGCCAAGAGTGGCTTTATAAACTCCTTAAGCCTTGCTTTAATTCCTGGAAAACTATACGAAGGAGTTGTCAAGGCAGCACTTGAGCACACCAGTTGCTTCTATGGCGCCGGTGAAATGTTTCAGTTAATATGCCCTCAAAAATTCACAGTGCATGAGAGACCTGTTTGCTTTGCTTTCTCAATTCCAGTTCACACGGGATCAGCTTGTCCTATGGTGAGCACTTCCCCTTATGTCGGGGCCACATTTCATTGGATGCCCGGACTGCATATTCACCTTCTCTTCTGAACAGAGGAGAGTGTAAAGAGTTTCTCTCTGTGGCTGAAGTAGGTGCCTTTATTCCCATTCATTTGGGGGAGTGGGGCTGATGTAGGGACCATGCCTGTATCCCATTTTGTGTCTCTGCCTCTTTTTCTGCTCCTTTAAGATATGGCAGCCATTTTATGCCACGTCCCATGGAAGCAATTTTGTGTTATGGGGTGAAATGTCAGTGGGAATGGGGTAAAGTTATTTGTGCCCATTTGCAGAGAACTCAACCATCCACAACTGCCCAACGTTCACTGACTTCAATATCAAGGAGATCTACCCTCAACCACATCTTTTCCACTAAAATCAGGGCAATTTTGCAATAGTGCCTTTAAATTGGCTAATTATTAACTTCTGCTATACGACAAAGTACCCAAGGCACACACGTCTGAAATTCGTGTGTGTGTGTGTGTGTGTATTCCTGCAACATCCATTCTTTTGCATGTTTAGCAATACTAATCATTATCCTCATCATTGTATAATAAATACAAAAGCTACAATGCTTTACTAAAATCAGCAATTTAACCATAATAGCATAATGGGGCACAGGGTAAGCTATGCCTATTATTTAATGTTTCAATCTTAGATAAACAACTTGTTCTGAAAAATGGTAGATTAGAGATAAATCAATAATAATGGGAAAACCTGGCATTTCAAAGCATTATTTTGAATTGTTTACACTTTCTAAAAATAAAAGCCATATAGTATTTTGAGTTGCTTACTGGAAACCAAGCTATGATTGGCAGAACAGGCATATTTTATTGGGCAGAATTTAATTGTAGCAGCAAAAAAAGAAAAGGAAAAAAAAAGTATGGATTGTTAGAGGAAGCCAGTTGGATTTTTAAAGAGTGCAATTTGCAGTAAAACATTTCTTTACATGCTCATCTGTGGGAAGGTAACAGGCACCGTGAATGGCCCTCCTGAAGCTAAACAACAGGTCTCAGACCTCCCACCTAACCCTCTGGAAGCCTCCTCTCACTAAACGTTTCGCAGTGCATCCACCTAGCAAGAAAACAGCCAGGCAAAAAACACTCCTGTCTTTGCGAGGCTGAACAATTGATCAGCAAGGGGGGGGGCAGGGGATTCATGTACAGAGAAAGTCATACAGATGTACATTCAGGTGCTCACAAAGGTTCCTCTGGAGTTGTGTCGAACATTTAAATATTCACCTCTACTTTTCCGAAACTTGCTCTATAAAATTCATTTTGCGTGCATTACTCAATAGTTGTAACTTCTGAATGTGGCACATCAAGTTTAAAAATGTTGTCACTGAGTTTGGTATAAAGTGTGTGCATTTTTTAACCCTTTATGTATTCGGCCCAGTGTCTAGTGGAACGCATTTTAAGACAGCGTACCCTGTTCCCTCCCTGTGATTCACATAAACACTGAAGAACCAATGGCTGCTGAAAGCAAAATTCTATGGCAGTACAGTATCTTTTTCATATACTTTAAAAGTGAAGAGCAGCTTGTTCTGTGAATCTCCAATGCTACCAACATATAAGTAATTTAAATAAATGTCACAGTGCATACCCATCTTTTGTCTGATCCACGACACCTCCGAGCAGCTGAACGGTTCTGGGATTGGGCACCCCATCTCCTATTATCTTCAGGAACCGCGTGACAAAGTCACTGGGGGACATGTAAAATTCACCATTTTTCTCAACACTTGCATACTGTAAAAAAAGAAGAAGAATTTGGTTCTTAAATTACAATGTAGCATTGCACCACTTGTACAGCTGTGCTGCCCCATGTGGTGCGGCATAAAACTGCTGTGGGTTTGCACACGCTCCCTTCTCTACTTCTCATGATGAGTGTCCTGCCCCGCCCCCAAACTGCCTTTCCTTATCCTCTTTGAGTGCTAACTATAGCTTGCCAAGACACCCAAATTATGGTGACTAGATGCCCTCCAATACAAGAATCAGAAGCAATGGTTTGGAGTTGATTTATATCGGGCATCCCCAAACTTCGGCCCTCCAGATGTTTTGGACTACAATTCCCATCTTCCCCGACCACTGGTCCTGTTAGTTAGGGATCATGAGAGTTGTAGGACAAAACATCTGGAGGGCCGCAGTTTGGGGGTGCCTGATTTATATACTCCCTTTTCTGCTATCGCTGAGCTCAAGAGTAGATTCACAACCCATAAGACACAAAAAGTTTGTTGTAGAAATATATAAGCAAATCTAAACATCGCGACTCGATACAATACCGAACGCTAATCATATTCTGGAGGGCAAATGGTAACAACATTTTGCTGGTTTGGTTGCTGCAGCGAACCATGGTTAGCATTAAAAGGGAAGAGGGTATGCTTATTGATAGCTTGTTTCCAGCCCTCTGAACCAAGGGTAGACAACGTGGCACCTTCCAGATGTGGTTGGACTACATTGGCCATGCTGGCTAGGGTTGATGGGAGTTGAAGTTCAGCAACATCTGGAGGGCATCACGCTGCCTACCCTTTGCTCTAAACCATGGTTCAGAACATCATATGAATTGAGCCTGTATTTTGAGTCTTTGATCACTGAGCAATCTCTTGCTTACTGCTGCCAGCAAATGCCAGTGGAACAGCTTGCAAAATATGAAATATGATCACTACTCTCTCTTATATGAACTTAACAAATGCATGATTGTGCCCATTCATATGCATTCATACTTATCAGCCATGTGCAAAACATTACAGTTGCATGACTCTGACAACATTTTTTTCAGATTTTACTCCCAAATATCTACCTCTTGGGAGTAAAAGAAGAAAAGAAACAGAAGTGAAAGCAGAAGTAAAACAAATTTTATTTGAAAACTAAAATTACTCCAGAAAGGAAAGAAAGCAATATGAAGAGCAGTAATAAAAATGCCCTCAATACACTATACTGGCCGAAACCCCATGAAATCATATAGTATTACACAGGAAGAGGGGATGGGGGAGAAGCACACAATACATTTGGCAATTCTATTCTCCACACACACACATACACACACACACACACACACAAGTATAGGGCTAAGTCCATAAACCGATAGAAAAAAAGGGGGGAGTGCAGGGATCAGGGGAAGAGATTGTGTGTACCTCTGAAGTTTTTAAGAACAGCATTTATTACAGGACCTGGTAGGCATTATTTGGGCTTTCAGCTTAATGTTGTAGGTTGTTGCTGTTGCTGCTGTTTTTATTATTATTTTAATTTGCTGCCTATCCCTCACCTTTAGCCCCCAGGGTGGGCTGCAACAAATTAAAATGCATTGAAAAGAGTTCAGAACAACATGCAATCACAAAAAATAGGGTGTGTCCTAAAAATATTAAGGAAAGGGACCCATTGGTTCAAATGATTAAGAATTCCTAAAGCATGCTTCGCCAACAGGTGAGTGCTTTTAGGATGAGG
The DNA here is from genome assembly GCF_963506605.1 of Zootoca vivipara. NCBI lineage: Eukaryota > Metazoa > Chordata > Lepidosauria > Squamata > Lacertidae > Zootoca > Zootoca vivipara. Next base: position 31,096,174 of record NC_083287.1, on the reverse strand, counting down.
CAATACACCACCATTGCCTCTCGAGCCACTTCATTTCCAGCCATAACTCAGCGTCTCCACCCCCATCATTCAGCCCGGACACAGGTCCAACGCCGAGGGCCTTCTGGTGGTTCCCTCACTGCAAGAAGCCAAGTTACAGGCAACCAGGCAGAGGGCCTTCTCGGTAGTGGCACCCGCCCTGGGGAACGCCCTCCCACCAGATGTCAAAGAGAACAACAACTACCAGACTTTTAGAAGACATCTGAAGGCAGCCCTGTTTAGGGAAGCTTTTAATGTTTGACAGACTATTGTATTTTAATATTTTGTTGGAAGCCACCTAGAGTGGCTGGGGAAACCCAGCCAGCTGGGCGGGGTATAAATAAATGATGATGATGACAATGATGATGATGTCAACTGGGTGGCAGGCCAGAAGGAAAAGTTTTCACAGCTTATTGTGTAATGGTACCCAACACTCCCCAACAGCTCAGCTGCACATTTGTCCATGAGTCTTTTAACATATGCTGATAATCTCCTGCTTATTACAAAGGGTAGTTTCACCTTGAAACTACCACAGGCCACTTGGCGGCCTGTCTTTGGATACGCTGCAGTTATGAGTAGGGTGGCAATGTGTCCTACTTTATAGAGGATAGCCCTCCCCCTTTTTGCAATGCATTTTCTTTTCTTTCTTTTTGGCAATGTGCACAGCCATCTCTGAAAAGCAGACTAGCTGGAACCTGGATATCCATGTGACTATCTCTGCATGCTGAAGGTAACACATGGACTGGTGCTACTCTAACAATTCCCCCCTCGATGTCTTAGGGCAAACATCTTGGAGATGGAGAAAACGGTGCTATTCAAAGGATATTTAATTCAAAGGGAAGAGGCTTAATTTTATTTATAAAAACAAAACAAATCCACTGGCCATGGCCAAGCCCTTGGGTGCCCCTAAAGTAGTTCTCTGGATCCCAGCCATACTTTTAAAGTGTTATTAAAGTCGACTTCCCATTCCTTATCACCACTGCATTCTTTTAAAAGCCCACAACTCTGCATATATTGAGGTCAGTAAAAATCCGATAAAGGGGGTGGGGGTGGGGCGGACGGAATGCAAAATAGCTACTTTGCAAATGCACCGTAAATACTAAAAAACTCCTTGGGCGGTGAGCGAAGGGACATTAAAACGCAGCTGTAAATAAATTACAAGAGCACATACGTCGCCACGTGTCACCTTAAAAAGAAAGATCTGTATCGCAGCAAGCAACATGTTCTGAACAGGAAAGCCAAATTGCTAATTACTGTGGTATGTTTCTTTTCTGAGGTGGCCTGATAAAAACATTTGCTGCGATTCTCCACAGAACATTATCCACATGAAGTAACAAGTAAGTTAGGTGTCTACTACAATTTTGCAACCAACTTCAAAGACTCGGGTTTTGTTTTACGTTGCAATAGCTCTTGCAGAGCAAAGCCTGCTGCCAGATCCCATTGAATAAAGCTGTTGTTGCGCCTGACAAGTACCCTTATGTTTTCTGTAAGTACATAACTCTTGGCTTCCCTTCGAGAGTTAAAATGTACGTGGTTTTTGTTTTGTTTTTTTAGTTGTCTAGATTTAAACCATATATAGGTAAAGTAATTTCCTTCAGGCAAGTGTTTTATTGAAGCAAAGACCGAAACAGAAAACTATATAGCCCAAACATTTAATAATGTTGTATTTCGATCATTTCAAATTAATTGTTTCTGTTTCAGCTGCAACATGTTCTATGTTTAGGAGCAAGCGTAGTGTGTTTGTTTCTCATATTTACAATCCTTCCGATGGCCCGGCCAACAAAACTATCACATTAAAACACATTAAAGAATCAAATCAAAATCAACGCATGCGCTTATGCATGCATGCACACACAATTAAAAGCAATTTAAAACACAGCAGCAACACAAAATCAGCAACCTGATTAATAGGTGATATGTCACACACACAGACACACACACCCAGCTGCACACTTTTATAACCAGTACACAGACCAAATCGATCTCATCGCAATCACCTGCCAGAAAATCTTTCCAAATCTCAGGCTTGAAAACTTTTTTAACACAACAGTTATCGAGAAACAAATCAAATAAGTCAGCCGTTTTCTGCTTCTACATTTCATTTTTTTTCCAGGCTAGCCCCCCTGCTAAGACATTCAATAATAGAAAGCAGTACAAGGTTTCGATGTCCCCCTGTTCCTACCCACTGCGATTTATTCTTGTGTATTTGAAATCCAATCACGTACCCCCCACACTACATATAGAAAATGACCTTGAAAATGTCAGCTTGCTCATTTTGACTGAAGCCTAATCTCTTAGGTTATGGTAGCAGAGTTACAAGAAGTAGAGTTACTCTGAGGAAATTATCATGACAAAAGTGAGGGGGGGACACACACATCAATTCTATTAGTTTGGGAATAAAGACTTTCGAAAAGGTGGTACTATGCAGTCATGTATTTTCCCTCCACTTTGGTAATTATACCTATGGAGAATTTGATATTACACAATAATGCCTAATGGCTTTTTGGTAAGTTCCTTCAAAATTCACACTGGATAATCATATATTTTAAATACTCGAGCATTAACTAGTTCAAGCCCATTTAAGTCCTTACAAATACAACAGAAGAATATATATATATATATTTAAGTATTTCCAGAGAAAATATGTAACTAACCAAGGAATTTCACACTGATTGCAATGCATTTAACTGAAATGGAAAATGATGTGATAAAAATCCCATTCTAACGGTGTTGTGTTTTGGTTTCCTTGGTATGTGTGGGTTGTTTGTTTGTTTTAATAGAAATTTAATTGCCAATTTCAGCTAGTCTGTGTTATGACTCTGAAGTGTCCTGAATAAACTTGGTGTGAGGATGGTCTAGAAATAAAGGCACTATTAGGAATTTATGCCATTTTTGCAAATGCAATGTAGAAAATCCACAAAGGAAAAAATAACTTATATTCATAAATCCATATGTCATGTTACCCTGTTTCTCATATTTTAAGACATACCCATAAAATAAGCCATAGCAGGATTTTTAAGCATTCAAGAATATAAGCCATACCCCGAAAATAAGACATAGTGATAGGCACAGCAGCAATCCCGGCCGCGGCAGGAGGAGGAGGGAAAAAATAAGACATCCCTTGAAAATAAGCCATAGTGTGTTTTTTTGAGGAAAAAATAAATATAAGACATGTCTTATAATATGAGAAACACGGTAGAATTAAATGTGTACTTATGTATCATCCTCCTACCAAGACTCTCAGAGCAGCACATGCGAATTTCTCACAAAGTGTGCCACCGAGAAGACTTTGCAGGCTTATCCCATTTTATATGATAAGCCTGTTAAAGTAGCATAAAATATACAGGTTTGAAGCGACCTTTGTGCCTTCTCATTTATACCATAGTTCATAGCTACAGGCTCATCTTGCTATTGTTGGCTTTTCTGATATTGAAGTAGCTGAGAGATAGATCTCTTGTTTCAAATTATTATCATTTTTCCTTAATCCAGCTTTTAGAACAGCTTCTGCTTTATGCAGCAAGTCCACTGGCTTTTCAGAGGCCCAAATTCTCACTGTTATAGGGTTAGGTATTATTATTATTATTTTGTTTGTATCTCACCAGGTGGAGGGTGGAGGGAGACTTTCAAGCAGCTGTTGTTTCCAGGTACAAGCAAAACAAGAGACCCAGAAAGGCATTTGAATGAAGCCATGCCATATATTCCCAAATAATTAGTTTGCTGGAACTGTACATTTAACTCCTCCCCACCTCTACTCGGTTTCTGTTGCACCCTCCTCTTCCTCAATGAAGAAGCAACAGCCCATTTTTGCAAGTCCTCATTATAGACCTGATGGTTTTGCTTACCTAGCATATTCCAGGACCCAAAAGCAGAAATGCAAAACCAGTGCAGACATCAGGCTTCCATCACAACCTGGAAATCAGGAGCAAGCTGCAGGTTTGCATTCTTTCCATCTTGCTATTGAATGTCTCCCTGAACAATGATTTGGCCTCTCTAACCATGGCCAAGAACTTTTCCAACCTCCGATTTAGAAACCAGCTTTCCAAGCCACAGCCCTAAACTTTGGTTAACAATGAAAAATGGATGCTAAATCAACGCTACAAGTAGCAATGGAAAACAGAGCATACAACGCAGGGCAGAAAACAATTACGGTATGTGACCTGCTACTGGCACCTATCATTGATTAGCATTCAGGTGAAGTTACATTTGCAATTACCTCCACTAAAATGTTTGCAGAACCAATCTTCAAGTTATTCCCTCTTACTCTCTTGTAGGGGCAGGGTGACTATCTGCATTTGTTCCCACCATTAATTAGCAGTCCAATGATTTGGGAGATGGGGGAATGCTAATGAAAACAGTAATAGACTGCAGTTCTAATTCACAGATCTTCTAAGACACACACACACACACACACACACACACACACACACACTGCTCCATGTAGGAAACACTGAAATTTCTATTCTATTTGGGGGGATAGCTGTATTTCCCCGAGTCTATACAATAATCATTCAAGAACATATTTGACTTCTTGGAGAGCATTGTTCAATTTTTGATAGTGGTATTTAAATCTAACATGGTAATAATACAGTGAATGATTAATGGTTAGAAGACTATCAAGAGATGAATAATGCAATAAGAGCTAAAGAAATGAAAAATTCAAGCTTTAACGGATAAAATATTTACTTTTAACATACCTTCAAAAATATTGTTTTCAACTCAGTTGGATCAGCTCTCTTGGTTAGAGCCACCTACAAGTAAATACAATTATATTAATATGCATAGTAGATACAAAGGATGTCAAAATGTCATTTTTTTTAAAAAAAGAGGATAATTCAAACAAAAGAATGAGCGATGAAAAATAAATGTTCCCCTCAAATAAATTAGACAGTGGTTTATGTGAGAAATAGATAAATAAATAAACACTTGTTTTAACATTTACACTCAATTATTTGATATTTTTGCTGGCATTGTTCCTCTGAACAACCTGCCAAATATTAAATGAGTGCATTCTGCCTTTGCCCAGATAAAGCCATCAACCACAAGAACTGATTCTATTTTGTATAACCTGAGTGTCCAATCCTGAATACTAGGGACATTCAATGACACATTTTTAAAAGAGAGGGAGAGGGAGAGATGCCATTAAAATATAAACTATTTAATAGTAAATACTTAGCAATTAAAACGAGTCCTAACAAGAAGTCTTCCATCACTTCTGGAAAAACTCTATGGCTTTGATCAGTCTGAAAGGCAGCCGTCAAGAATGACTCTTTGCACTCACCTGCTGTTCAAAGCTGGGGCAGAAATGATGTAAGGTTGAGGGTTGAAGATACTCCCAGACAGACTTAAAGATCATGATTACCAAATAAGAGAAGGGGCTATCTTTGTCAATGGTGGGAGGTAGCTGTACTTGATGACCCAACAACCACCCTTATCCAAATAATATTCCAGCCACGCAGTTTGCTATGGGGCTACAAGGAGTAGCAACTACACCTGCAGCAAAGCGCACTTGCCCAGCTGCAACCCCCCCCCTTCCAAAGTTTCACTTCCAAAGTTTGGGAAGCAAAGCACAGTGTTACGGGAGTCGCTACAGTCATAAGATATAAGCCTTTTCTGACCCATAACTCTTTAAGAGCAGTAGCACAGCTTGGCTGGCCAGAGCATGTGGTCACCTCTGCTGGGGGAACATAGCACCCAACTCTCATGAACTGGGTTTCAGTCATGAGATCTTTTCCCAGCCTTACCTGGAAGTGCCAGGGATTGGAAGTGGCACCTTCTGCATGCACAGCAAATGTTCTACCTCTCTAAGCTACAACCCTTCTTCTGTGATTGCCCTCTGCAGAACTTCCCCAGCCTCCTCCACAGGAGAGATAAGGGAGTTAGCTAGCGTTATCTCACCTTGGTAAGAAAACTCTGCTCTCTCTGAACTGTATCTAAACCAGGCTGCTCTAGCTCCTTGGAGTGTGGAAAGACTAGAATTAGTAACATGAACTGGCTTTATTCACCTGCTTATTCATTTTTGTCTGCTGACACAGAGATGCTGAGCAAAATTAAATGTAATTACGTCTGTATTATTTCTTTGTATTCTTAAATTTTTCCTATGTCTATTGATTTGGGGGGGGTCTAATTTAATTTATTTATGTATTTCCTAGCACATCTTTGTGTGTGCAAATGTTTTGCATTTTGCTAATAAGCTGGTGCTTGTTGTGAGTTGCTTTGGGCACAGTTCAGTGTGGGAAATATCAACAAATTAAACTTAAAATTAATTCTAACAACAATGAAGGTTTTTTTATATCCAATGTAGGCTTTTAAAAAATGTTAAGAGCATATGATACGTGATACTAGAAGAATCCTTTTTATATTCAGGCAGCATCCTCTATATTAAGATGGCTATTAATGTTGAATGATCTGGGGAAAGAAACATTGTCCTACTCCCATAAATGCACATCAATAAGGAGATACATTCTTTGGTGTCTATCATAGTGGTTATAAGAAAGAGACAAAACATCTGAGCTGCCCTCCTGAGAATATGGTCCCTAGAAACAAATGGGCACAGCATAGCCAAGAATGCAGATGTGTGAACGTTTGTATACATAATGCAGATCAACACAATGCAATCTCCCAGAAATGCCCCCAAGTAAATAATAATAATAATAATAATAATAATAATAATAATAATAATATTTATACCCCACCCATCCGAAACATCTTTTATGGAAACAAACCTCCACCCTAAATCAAGGTGTGTCCTCTCACTTTAGCCCATGCCTCTCATTAGAACTAAACACCACACAGCAAGATACATCAACACATTAGGAAGAAAGTGCATGCTTTTAGATGCTAGCTATTTGGGGGTTAATGATGTTTGGTAGCTTTTTCCTTCCAAAACTCACCGAAACGACATGAGCAATTGTGGGGTAGATAGCCAGAAAATGTGTGTTATCCAAGTGTACATGCTGTCCTAAGTGTCATAATCTTGTGCTAAGACAGTTATTTACTTGAGAGCCCATTCACAAGGCTTTGTGCTCTCCGTGGCAGACTGGACCCAAATTCAATGAATTCCACAACCGCCACAAGAAATCTTTTCCTCAGTACAAAAGGAGCATGCCACCCTATCCATCACTCCACTCCTTCACCTACAAAAGGACAACAACATTTTAGGAGCAGTCCAGAATTCTGCAAAACGCTTCTGGGCCAAACGCTCTCCTCACCCTCATCCCCGAAAATACTGAATTTCTAAAAGCACATAGGGGAGCAGGACATGAAGGGAGCATGGGTCTCCGGAGCTCCCTCGCACGCAGGAACCCAGCTGGGGAGGGGGCAGCAGGAAAGGGATGTTGCTGCTGCCTCTCCCCTCCATTGCTTCCACCCCGTGGACTGCTCAGCCTGGTGGCACCGGGCCATTGTGCAACAGAGTCCAGCGCCCCTCAGCCCGCTCACCCTCCCTCCCTCTTGGCCAGCCCAGGGGTGGCGCACAGCACATGCAGTCGTGCCGCACTACAGACCCCCTGCCCGGTGCAGACCACCCACGCCCGCCCCTGGCTAGTTACGCTACTAGTCAAGATCACATCATTGCGCCATGCTAACATACAATACTTGATTCATATTTCAACCACAGCACTTGCAACTACAGGCAACTGCCAATTTGCACGGGGGTTGTTGTTCCGGGTAACTGAGCACATCGACGGAGCATGCATAAGCCCAGGCCACCCTCTTCTGGGTCCAAAAACAGTGCATGTGTACACAGTTGTGTGTGCTTTGAGCGTAAGCAAAATGGCCATTCCCTGGAAATGGAAACAGAAGCTGTAGCCAAACCATAGTTCATGATAATGTAGTGTGAGCAATACAGCTACCCTGGTCGAGCAAAACTGCAAGCCCTCAACGTAAGGAACAAAGCGTAGCAGGTGGCTAAACTGCACCCCAAGTCCAACTCAAGACAGCAGTCTACAGGTATCCAGATGGCTAGGCTGGGTCGGGCAAGGCAGGACCTGGGACAGCTCCTAATGCAGATTCCCAAGTGTTATTATAGAAAATAAACAAAAGGCCTGTCCTTACCTGAACCTACTTCACCATCAACTGCACAAGAGCCTAAGAGTAGAGAGCTAGCTTTTAAAGTATATCTCAGAAATGGTCTTTAAATTGTTTTTCACATGGTAGTTTGGGATATCGAACACCATGTTCTTGTTAGCATATTAGCAGTGAACATATTCTCCTTCTGAAGCCAAAGTAGCACCATCCATACACAAAGCAAGAGGTATTGGCAGGCTTTGTGGAACCCCATGTTTTGCAGAAGTACAGAAAATAAACCCTAAGAGCGAGGGGACCTAAACATAGCTCAGTAAAAACTGAGCATGCTCAGTGGACATGGAATACTGGCTGGCTGTTGGAAGAAAGCTGAGGGAAGATGAATGGAATGGAGTACGTGAGAAAATGCAGTGACTGGCTTTCGTGTTGAACAACAGCACACTTTTGTTTCAGGTCCTGCAAATGTTCTAAATCCAGGCTGCCAGAACAAACAAACTTCAGCTGTATTAGACAAACTAACTTGACCTGATTATTGAGAGTTTCCAGAGGGGTTCAAAAGACAAACAGCTGTGCAAAAGCCATCCTCTTACACCCCATATTTTATTTAGCCTCTCCCCTGCCCCCCGCAGTCCGTGACCCAGTACACCTGGTTGTCAGCATCCTCTTCTGGATGAATGGCACTTGTGCTTTTCCAGCACTGTCAGAATCCAAGTTAAGAACCTTGATTGTTGTATAGAATGATGAACCGATACAGCCACAACAGCATGTTGCAAAATGCAATCAGCAGGTTTACAAGCAGATTGCAACAAGGGTGCAATATTCCCAACTGTCTGATCAGACAAACAGGGCAGAGGAAACAGGGCAGAGAATAGGTAGCAGTGCTTAAAAAAAAACCCCACCTGAAATCCAGAAAAGGGGAGTTGGGTGGGCAGAAATTGATAATCTGGCCTTCTTAATGGCTAACTGGGCATTCCCCTCACTGTACTAGTAAAATCAAAGTCCAGTCCTTCAAATATAGTGAAGTGCTCAGTTTCAGCTACCGTACAATGAACCTGAAACACTACTGAGCAGACATCAGATGGTAGGGACTAGTGAAATGGCTGAAAGGGAAAAGTGGATCAGCAGGTAGGGTATTCATTAAGGGACAAAAGGAAACAAATCCTAGCAAGGGTTTTTTGATTCTCTGCACCGCAGGTAAAAGTTTGTTTTTTTTATTTTATTTTTAAAAGAGGACTTTCGATGTATATTCAGAATACAGGTCAGAGAGAAAAACTGGACCCTATCTGTCACAGTGGTCGGATGGCCCCTTACACTATCCTTACAGCAACACTGGGAAAGGGGGATAATACACATTTTAGCTAGCCACTAAGAAAGCCTTCCAAGGATTTTAATCACCACCATCAACGCCCCAGATTACAAGATGACAAGTCTCTGCCCCAAGGAACTTACAATGTATTTTTTAAAAAAAACAAAAAACAAACTTCTTTTTTTTAAAAAAAATATTCAAATCAAATTGCAATAGAACAAAACCATAAACTAAAAGACGACTTTGCATTCACAATTAATACAATGCAAAATTTGGCAAAGGAGGGGCAGTAGAGAAAGGGGAAAGACATGGGGATACTTGGTGGTTGTACAAGTTTAAGGGCACTGTCTGCTAGCCGAGGGATCATGGTAGGACATTTGGGGCTTTATAGGGGGAAAGTTTCCCTGTCTAACTGGAAGCTACGCAGATGCAAGAGCAGAGGTGTAATACATGCCACCCACCATGCCATCTGCAAAAGGAGGCTGGCCAGCCGAGTATGCATTTGCTAAAGACTGGCATTAAGGGCAACTTACATAGTAATAAAGGGAATATTCACAATACTTTACTAGGATTTTTTTTAACTCTAAGCTTCCCAAGCAAATGTAGCTGCTAGAATAAGGAGGGTGGGTTTGTTTTGTTTGTTTGTTTGTTTGAAGGCATTTCTATACCGCAGAATATTTACTATCATGATGGAGCTTAGGAACAATCTTATCATTTAATTAAATCGAAAACAAGAACCACATTAAAAAGCCAAGGAAACGACATATTTTGTAAAGCCCAAGGGAAGAGCTGCAACACCTGCCTGGCAGCTTTTCATCAAAACTGGAAGCCTTCCAATCCATCGATCTTTTCGAGCCCCATGTCTTTCTCCTCCCACACACCTTCCACTGTGACTGCAGCATAACAACATGGGCATCCATCATCTTTCTACGTCTGTTATTTCTTGTACTTGAAGAAAATGGAAGTTTAACCTTCAAATGCTGAACTGATGAAACACATTAGGTAGAGTCCACCGCCCACTCTGCTGCTCTCGCTGCGAAGCATACCAACAAAGCAGTAAGAGACAGACAGTCTGCTTCTCACTCACTAGGCTTCTAGAAACACACGCCAGTGCTCCTAAGTTTCTTGTACTGCAGGGGAAGCAGCAGTTTGTGCCTATTGTTGCTGGTGGCGGTTTTGTCCTCCAAGATATCAGAATGATAACAAGGGACATCTTGGAACAAGGATTGTGTTCCAAGTCTGTCTGTAACACTGACATGCATGATTTTAGGCCTGTTCTTGTTCGGTGGCCTTTACTGGCAAGCCTGACTGGCATATGCAGTACCCATTTAACAATACTTTGGATGATTTCACATTTCCTTTATTGATAATATTCCCTTTATTGATAATATTCCCAGGAGCTGAACGAACTGGGCTGAGCTGCATACAACCTAAGTGAAATGCAACCAGCCGTCCCCTTGAGAACTGACTAGCTCTGCTTAACAAGTTTTAGGTAGGACTGCCACTATTTTATTAAAGGCACCTGGGAAGCTCTTCTGAGAGCTCCCCAAGCCTGCAAAATTGCGGCAGGCTTTTTTATTCTCCTGCAACTTTAAAGGCAGATCAGACAGCATGCCACCATAATATACTGAGAGTCTTTTACCCTCCAGAATTTGCTGAATCACAACTCCCATCTTCTGTGGCCACTGACCACGTCTGCTAGGGCTGATGGGAGTTGCAGTTCAGCAACATCTGGGGGACTCAAAGGTTCCCCACACTTGACATATGCCTTCATTTCATAATTTAACACCTCTATCTTCATTTCACATCCACAGCATGAGGGTGTTTTTAAATTAAAAGTGAGTGTCACGTTGATAGTCCTACAGCACATGGTACTTATTTGCAAAAATATTTTAGATTGCCTTTCTGCCCTAAAAAAAATAAAAGGCCCTCAGGACCGTTAACAAGCAAATATAATAGAAAGGTGGGTAGATTTTGAGTTGGTCCCATTTTGCTAGGAAGTCTTGAAATTTGTATAGGTCTGGTTCTCAGTAAGCATGCTGCTTTACTGTTTGTTTTGGAGACTAATCTGTGTGTATAGATGCCCTATATACGCAAATACAAACAACAAAATAAAAATGCAACTCTTTTCATTTGCTGTATAAAAACATGCATTAATAAAAGCATGCATTAGGCAAAGACTTTGAATTTCTCCCAGTAATTGGTACCGGTAACATGCTTGGCTATTGCTACGGCTTGCAAAAAAAGTGTGTTTTGAACTCATCAAAAACTTTTCTGGAATGATACCTTGGAGATCCACTGCCAATCAGTCAGAATAGACAGTGCTAGGCTGGAAAAGCAAATATTTACCAGGCTCGCAGGAGGCAGGTTTATATGTTCTATGTAGGTAGAAATCCAGAGGTTTATTACCCTCCCTTCTCTGCCAGGTTCCAGGGTGGGTTGCAACAAAATTTAAAACAGTTAAAACAGATTACAATTACAGGTGCCAATAGCCAGGGAAAACAGGTGCATCTTCAGCATTCACTGAAAGTGAAGTGACCAGACGCACCTCTGTGGGTAAGGAATTCCCCAACGTTATTGATGGTGCTACTGTAAAGGGATGGCCAAAAGTATGGAACGGAAGAAAAGGCTGCTGTCATTCATGGCTAGCAATATGACAACCACCAATTTTATTTATGTATAAAAATATTTATATACCAATATATCATGGAAAGCAATGATATCCACATAGAGTCAAAACACATAAAAAATTAAAATCAGAGACCATACGATAAGACAATCATTGAAAAGCAGGCACAATGCATGTGCAGTTTCCCCCAACCTAGTGCCCTCAGATGTTTTGGGTGACAACTGCATTCCAGATAGGCCATTCAGCATCTGGCTGGAGAGGAGGGCAACTGGAGTCCAAAACATCGGGAGGACACCAGTTTGTGAAAGGCTGCCTTGGTGGAAAAGTGCTTTCACTCATAATCCAATTGTCAACAATCCCATCTGCCTACTCCAACCTTCTTCACCATAACTTGTTCTGGAAGATCTCCCAATCCTCACCAACATATGATTGGGTAGGGGCAGACCAGTGAAAATTAGGTATCTCACTTCACAGGAGCACAAGAGCTTTCTGCTAATGACAATCCACCATTGGGTACAACCCACTCAATCTGTTCCAACTTGTCAAGGTTGGGTTTCAAAGTCATCACAGTTGGATTATGTAGATCAACTTAGCAAGGCAAGTTGGGTAAAATATGCAGGAGTGGAGGTTATTTAGTACAAAAGTTTGCTGCACTAATTTACTAGAAAGACTGTCCCATTTGTGGAACCCTTGTCATGAATAAGCAGGAGGAGGAACTGGGCTGGGGAAAATAAAATCCTATAGATAAAGTGCCCCACCTAATAATTGTGTGACAGGAACTATGTAAAAATAACTGACAGGTAAATGCATTTTGTTTCAGTGCAATGTTTTCTTTTTTGACTGAGCACAGAAGTTAACTTTTAAAGATTGCATTTATAATCAGATCTGTCTATTCCTGTCTATTCAAAATGCTACACCTCAGTAGCTGAGTTTGTGAGTGGGTACAAATCCATGTGCATGCATGAATCCACTTCTTGAATCTTTAAAAAGAGGGGGGGGGAACTAAAATGCATATGCATAATGGAAACAGACAACATCACCTTCAAGTAACCACATTTTTCTGTACTATAAATAGTAAAGAGGGGGAAATCTCAAAGTCAAGAATATTTCTTTAGAGTTAAAAAAGCAAAATGAACGCCTGTACGGTACCACTCTGGTTCGAATGTATTATGCTGCTGGAAAATAAAATCAGGACTTATTTAGAAAGCCACTCTCTCTTTGTAAACATGCTGCAGCAAATTATGTACAGTGTACCTTGGTTCCCAAACAGATTGGCTCCCAAACGCTGCAAACCAGGAAGTAAGTGTTTTAGTTTGCGAACGTTTTTCGGAAGCCGAACGTCCGACGCGGCTTCCAATTGAGTGCAGGAAGCTCCTGCAGCCAATCGGAAACCGTGCCTTGTTTTTCAAACGGTTTCGGGAGTCGAACAGACTCCCAGAATGGATTAAGTTCGAGAACCAAGCTACCACTGTATATGCCATGAGAATATAGGTACACTGCTGTCAGATTCAGTCAGCAAAGCCAATGGGAGTTGCAGTCCAACAAACTCTGAGTTCTCCATTTGCAGTCATACCAAAGAATATGAAAGCTGACTTCATGAAAAAGTTTTGCCATTGGCCTCAGTAGGATATGAATTGCACCCAAAGATAGCAACAGTACTCTGTTGTGAACCGGGAGTTCTCAAGGCCAGGAATGGTAAAAACTAGTTGGTAGTGATCCATTTTAAAAGTGGCATTTAAATTGGCTTTTCTGACTAGTGCATCAAGATCTACAAAGGATGCTCTTCTCTTTCATCTACCTCCGACCCAGATGCATTATGCTCCTGCTGTGTAATAACCTCCCCCCCAAAAAAACTAAGACTGGTGATAACACTGTATTCTTTTTGGCACTAACTATTCTTTAGTTTAAGGCATTTTTATTTGCCCAGGTTTTGTACTGATGATGATAATGATGACTATCCGTGCTTTTTCGGGGGGAGGGAGTATGCAGGGGGGCGCATACCTCTAAACATTTTGTGAATCTAAGTTTGGCCTCGTTGAGGGGCAGTATATCAATATGAGTAGGAAAATGGCAGTACCCCTAAACATTTTTTTGGGGGGGGAGCACTGATTATTTTTATTTGAATTTATATACCGTCCTATACCCGAAGGTCTCAGGGCAGTTTACAGAATAAAATCAAAATACAAAAATTAAAACAACCCAATAACAACCTCCCTCCCCCCCCAAAAAAACAACTCCCCACCACATTTTAAAAGGGCATAGGATGTACACTTGTCTACAATCTATGTTTTGGATGAAGGTGAAACTTAGAACTATTCAAAATAAATAAATGAACAGCATCCAGCATGCAAACGGTGTGTCTACAGGCCATGCATTTCAGCACTTGCCAGGTATCCACAGGAGACAAGTGATCAGGTTGGCACAGGACCAACTCGGTGCTGGGTACAGAAACCAAACAGGGTGCTAGACAACGGGACTCTGAATCCAGCAGAGAAATGCAATGAACTGCTGGAGAAAGGATGGAGCTCTCCATCCAACAGACTCACAATACATTTTGTAGGCTGGAAACCTCTGTATGCTTGCTTGCAAGGTAGCTTCAAATGCTCAGTGGCTGGTATAAAGCTTTCCTTCACAAACACAACATAGCAGGAATGAGGATGCTATGGGCCTCCAGATGTTGGCCATGGGGTTGAGGAGAGTTGAACAACACTGGGAGGGCCACGGGTTGCCTAGTTCTGTAGCACAAGAATAAAAAGCATGCATGTATTTTTTTTTTTAGTGTCTTCAGCTTCTACAAAGTAAGAATTATTTAAGGATTTAGAAGAGATAGACTAGGTGGCAGCAAGCCTGGTGCTGGATGGCTGAAAGAACAGCAAAAACAGCTGTTAGGAAGACTTAATTATAACTGCCACAAACACACACACCAAAAAAATTGACATGTCTGTTGATAGTAATTAAAATCCACTCGTACACTGAAAGCTTCGAAACACAAACTTGGTTCAGAAACAATTGTGTCTGTAGATTTGGTTTCCTTTTGTTAAATAAATACTTCATTAACTGAATTTTCAGGTACATAAGAATTTTGGTTGATTGGTTGGTTAAAGTGATATATTTACTTCTCTTTCCAGATCCGGCTTTATACCCTATTTTTATGAGATCAGCTGGTTGCCATGGAAACAACGTATGACGTCAAGCCGGTCAAGCCTGGAACTCAATCAGATTTAAAATGAAGTTAAAAGATCCAGGGCAACTCTCAGACAGACCATTTCCACTGCAATAGCAGGAAGGGTTCTGGGGAAAAGAAGTGAATTGTGTTTTATTTTGACTGAAAAAGGAGGAGCATTTTTATAAGAGCAAATAGCCTAAAATTACTGGGAAATTCAAGGGCTGAGGACTTTATATACTAGTATAAAGGAAAACATAGAAATGTTAGTATAATCCTATATACTAACAGTGAACTTGCTTCTCTGAGTGAGAATGCTTTCATAGCCAAAATAGCACTAGTTAGGTCCGAAGCACAAGAGAGAAACATCAGCCGATTATACACAGCAGTATTCTTAAGCATAGTAACTGCAATCCTAATATTTAGCAGAAGTTATGCTGGACTCTCATGGAAAAACAAATAGGCAGGAAATTGTTATACTGGGCATCAAACTACCGATAATGGTCAAATGGAAATCCAATTATCATTATGTTTATCTCTGAAACAAGAAAATTTACTTCATATCAACAAGGGACTAATTCACAATCACTATCTCAGCTGACATGCCATGGCAGATTGTACTATAAAAAAGTGAACTGACAAGCAGCCTGACTTAATGTCAGTGACAAATGACGACATTAATGGAAAAGTGAAAATTATTCAAAATTCAGTACGTCTCAGTTGTGAAAACCAAAATTGAATTTGGGTTGTGCAGCGTGCTGGGACTAGGCAAATAATTCCTACTTATGGGAATCATTTCAAATGGCTTTCAGACATTCTCCCATGTTTGACTGAGGTTAGAGACACAAAGTGCATTTTACAATTGCAGATTTCTCATTAATGTTGCTGCTAATCTAATGTTGTTACAAAAAATATCATTTCAATGCTGTGTGTGTGTGTGTGTGTGTGTGTGTGTGTGTGGTTATGTTGTTGTTTTAGTATTCCTATCATCATCATCATCATCATTTTCTTTTTGTTGTTGATTTTTGGGTGTACTGTTGTTCTCTTTGTTGAAAACCACTTTGTGAACGTTTGTGTCACTTCATGCGTGGAAAGGCAGCATGCAAATAAAATAAAATTACAAAAGGATGAAGGAAACACTAAGTGATAGTCACAACGGAAGTTAATCAAATCTTCCTCCTCCTCTCAGATTGGTGGTGGAGGAAAAATGGACTCTGAGCTGCTTAGATGTTATAGGAGCATGTACCCAACTGGGAAACTAACAAAGGTAAATCAAACTGTAAAATTTTGTTTACAAAACTTAAAAGTCGGCTAAACTCTGTCTATTACCAAAACCAGTCCACACTTTGGCACAAAAATAAGCTAACCAATGACATGTTAAGGACACACCACCAGAAATATCAGCAACAACGGATCTAAATGGAACTGGGAGTTGTGATCTGAGTTTTCTGTCTTGTGATGTGAAAACCTTTCAGGTCGGACTCAGACATGGGCAAAACGTATTCTACTTCTCTTTTCCAAATAAAGCACATATTTAAAGTTCCAGTATAAATGAACCCGGTTATCAAATCTGGACAAATGTTTCTCATGCTTGTGAGCAAGTGCAACAGCTAAACCTCTTCCAAGATTTATAATCTACTTGTCAATCGTCACTTAAACGGACACTACTCAGGCAGTCGAAATAATCCATTTTTCTCTTTTGTACAGCTTCTCAAAATTCATCCTTTTTACATGTCCCCCCCCCACTTCCAAGTGTTATTTTCTTGTTTTCTTTTTTAAAAGGGAAAATGCCAGCTGCCTACTTCTTATGAGCAATATTATCCTACTTCACCACCATTTATGCAGGCCAGAGTAACATTTTTGGTAAAGTATATGACTCAGCTGCGTGCTTCTAAAAGCATGTAAAAAGCATGGGATTATTTTAAAATGTTATGAAAAATGTACCGGCAGCATTCTTCTTAGTGGCTTAACAAAGCTACAGTTTCAATTTCTTTTATTCCAAAATAAACTGCTTCTACCAGGGCAGCTTGATATTGCAGGAAATGGCTGAGATGGATTGGATACTTTGCAAAGTATACAGAAGAAATTTAAATTGCGTTTCTTTGCCTTGAAAACACTACGTCCCAACACTACATTGCTAAACACATTATCATGAAGTCATCGCAGTGTTTCTAATGGAATATAGGAATAAAATAAGATTCCTTACACCAGCCCTGACTATTTGTTTAGCCCAATACAGTCTAATCTGACAGGAGGCAGCTCTCCAGGGTCTCCACATCACCAGCTACTTCAGAAATGGGGAGCCTCAGGCCCCCTCGGGCCTCTCTAGGTGGTCCTCAGGACCCCCCCCCCCAGGCCACACACCCGCCTAAGCCACCTTTCTCAAAAGCCCAGCTTTGCATCCTCCTTTAATGTTTTTGGCTGGCTGAAATGCATCCTTGTTCTCCAATCACACTTCTTGCACTGGAAGCCAGAGTCAACCGCAGACGATTTTGTCGCCATCTTACTCCCTGCTGAGTTCTACAAGGGGCAACAACACTGAGATTAAGGACTCATCCAGACTTACACTTATCCCACCACATACCCCTGGGAATACCTGATCTTTACTGCTGAACCAAAGCACGGATTGACGTTTGCCGTGATTTGGCACTGAAGAGAAGCGGGGGAAATCGAAAACTGCTCTCTAGGCACAAGAGGAAGTGTGGACAAGCCCCAAGTGGGTTATAAATTATATATAACAAAATAAACAGGTGGAGGCTGGCTGAGGGCAGAGTGAGGTTGGTGGGTCAAGGCCTCATTCTCCCAAATCAACCAACCTCCACTGGATAGCAGGGTTTTGGTGTTTCTTATAGTCACATAATATACTCATTTTACCACACCGAACTTTTAAAAACGCCCTAAAATTTGTCACAAAATCCACGCATCCCATTCAAATGTTTTTCGGCAAGGATCCCTCCCCCCCCCTACTTATACTGAATTACTTCGGCCAAAATAAAAGGTTATTATAGTGTCCCTTTTTTAAAAAAACAAAAACATTTCAGAGTCTCTTGAGGCCTGCAGTGTTAAGTGGTTAATCTCCAATGCCTAATCTGCAACGAACTCCAGCACCTGGACAGGATTAGGCATTATGCTACTCAGAGACCTACAGATCATGGCCCAAGCCAATTAGGCCTCTTGCTGTAACACAAGATAATGTAATTATCCAAGTGAAATTCTACTGTGAGGCAGGGGCAGGCCTAGCGCTCTTCGATGCCCCAATGCTCAGCACATAGTAAGCATTCCCTTGCGGAAGTACAAGAGAACAACGCTCCCATTTTAGAGCCTGGGTTCCCAGCAGGGAGCAAAAAGGCTTATCACGTGCTCTGAACAGGGATAGAGAGCCCCCAGATGTTGCTGGACTACATGGCCCATCATCCCTTACCAGGCCTGAGTTAAACATCTGGAGGTCCAAAGGTTCCCCATCCCTGTTCTAAACTGTCCCAGGTGTGATATTAGCAGCATAAGACAACAGTGCTTGCCTGGGAGGACGCATTCAGAAAACACATTGGAATCTGCAGGTCAAAGATCTACAGCACTGATCCTGAAGCCCATGATATTCAGGGAGCTGGAGAGAGGCCTCGCCAGAACGGCCTCCATAGGGTGACCCTCAAGAACTCTTGGAGAGGTCTCTCTGTCTGAGGCTGAGAAGGAGGTTAAATCATCCTCAGACCTTGAAAGCAGCAGCTGGTCAACAAAGGGGAATACACCTGAAAGCCCAAAGTCACTGTGCTACTCAAGAGTAAAGTGATCCTTGGAAATAACTCCTCAGCAGTAAAGGGTTCCTGGAGAGGTAGCTCGTGAAGCAAATGACTTGGGGCAGAGTGTGGGAAGCCAGTCTTATAAACCACATGTATAGAAAAGTTTTTAATGTTTGATGTTGTACTGTGTTTGATGTTGGAAGCCGCCTAGAGTGGCTAGGGCAACCCATTCAGATGGGCAGCATATAAATCAGTTGTTGTTGTTACATTGAGGTCTGATAGTTACTAGAACTAATATACGTTTATGCTTCTTACTCTGGCAACCTGATTTGCATTTATCCTGATCTTCCTAGCTCAGCCTTAGGACTCTGCCTTTGGATTATGTCTGATTCAGGGCTACTCTGCTGAACCTCAGCTTCACCTGGACCCTGTTTGGGGGCTCTCTTTATTACTGCTTGGTGCTATTTTGTTTTAGACCTGAGGTTGCAGTGGACCTTTATGTGTGGTCTTGCTCCAGCCAACCTCCAAGACTGAGAATTAATCCAGTTGGAACAGAAGAGTGGCTTACACCAAAGCAAGGCTGCATCAGCTTTTATCTACTTATTTTTTAAAGTTATATATGGTTTAATACAATAAAAAGCTCCCTGTTTTCATATAAATTAAAACAACCTCTGATAAAATCTTTTTAAAACTACGTTAGATATAAGCCAAACACAGCTATATCTCACAAATGAAACTAGGCAGTGTAGCAAACACAGAAATAAAATTTCCTCAGTGTCCAGGAAAGTTTGGGTCACAGGAAGTGGAGATGTTCAAAGGTTGCTACTACTGCCATCTCAAAAATTAACTAAGGGATGGCATTCCAGAGGGTGGATGCTATCAATGAGAAGTGTCAGTTCCGTGTACTGACACCTATTGAAACTCATTTATCTGTGTTACAGAGCATCTTTTCTTTGACATTATTATTAATTTATGTCCTGCCTTTCCCCCCCTCACAGGACTCAAGGCTGAAAGCTTCACACAACCATGCATCAAACATTTTTCCTTAACTGGTAAATGAGATTATGACTTGTGTATCATATTTGATATCACAGAAGAACAACATATATATGCATGAGTCAAGTGTTCACGCTACAGTGTTAACACTGCTAGGCCATAGCTCCCTGTCACATAATCTGTGAAGCAGCCCCATCATTTTCCTGTTCTGTGCATGATAAATTAATAAATAGTACTAAGAATTCTTACCCAGAGCTGGAATAAAAAGAATTACTTACTTAATAGCCAAGGCTATATATTCACACACAAGTCAAGGCTTTTCAGATGTAGCACAGCAGGACTTATCAGCTATAAAAACAAGCATTTTGGCCTGTCATTCTTTTCACAATGTGTTCTTGGAATCACAGTGTGATAGGGAAAAGTCAGGTGCATAAATCTATTCTTAGTCACCACATCGTTGGATCTGTTATTGTAAATTTTGTACATGGCCCAAATCAGAATCATTATAAGAACAGTAGCATTAACTCACAAAACAAGACTATTACCCGGAGGACAGGAACTTGGGTGTTAGCACAAAGTTCGTGTTTTCAGTCTGAGAACGCTCCACAAGCACAGTGGAGGACATGCAGCTGCGCTCTCAGATCTCTGTTTCAGAGCTAGTTCAATGTGCAAAAAGGGCTGGCAAGTTCCCTCTCTTCTTCTTCTTCTTCTTTTTCTTCCTCCTCTTCCTCCTCCTCCTCCTCTACCCCTTAACAGCCTCTGTTGTCCAGCAAGTTGTAAATTTTCAAAATGTACCATCATAATCTGTGCAGGTCAATGGTATAAAACAAAGGTTTATTGTGACGTACATGCCTATGGTGTACCTCCTGCACAAGGCATTCTGAGTACTTAATGGGAAAGGTTTCACAAACTTATAATCAGGAAGTGGTGGGCTCTTCTTCAGAGGAGGTATTTAAGCAGAGGCTGGATGGCCATCTGCCAGGGTTGCTGCAGTTGCCTCCTGCACTGAGCAAGGGGTTAGCCTGGAGAAGGGTTTAAACCTCAAAAGTCATTTCCAACTCATAAGAATTCCATGACTCTACCATATGAACCAGTTTCAGATCTCTGCTTGAGAACTCTGCTCTTTTTGCTGCCCCCTGCCTCCTTCTCATAAACGTTCAACTACCGGGAACAACTGGGAAAGTCTATATGGTGGTGGAATCTTCCTAGAAATGTGCCTGGCTTTTTCACAGCTCACTTTTTAAAACTACTCTCTTAAGACGGGTTTGGCTGTGTACACATTTAAAGCACATTCCCTTTTCTCTCTCCTGCCCCCAATAAAGGATCCTGGAAACGGTAGTTTACCCATCGCAGAACTACAATTCCCAGCACCCATAACAAGCTACAGTTCCAATGATTCTTTGGGAGTGAGCTTTAAATGTGCCTTAGATGTACGGTGTATATGCAGCCTTTGTTTCTGGAGGCATTTCCAAAATACAGTTTGTGTTTTTACTGTTTTGTTATCTGCTACTTTTTTCTGTATTTGTTTTGTTTTTAAATTGTTGTCAGGTTGCCTTGAGTTTGTATTTGGATAAAAGAGGGATATATGTTTTTAGTATCCAGTATAAATACAGCGCAGTTTGGGAATGTCTTGCTTAATCTGGAGGATTAAGGATGCAATTAACAAGGAAATTCTCCTGCACAATGCCTGTGCTATAAATGACACACCACAGCTGCACCCAGATTTTACTCTCTCCTTTCCTACAAGGAAGCCGGTCAGAGCAGAATGTAACTCCTATTTGTTTCGCTGGACTCTGCGCAAAACCATCATTGCATTCAAAACCTTGCCTGATTGCCACGGGTGACCAGGACTTCTATGCAAGTGAGAGAGATGATGGAGGAGGCTACCAACTCATTTAGTTTCCATGCTAGCTACAGACAAACTGATAAAGTCTCTGCCTCCGCAACAAGGACAGAAACACTGGTGGAAAGGGGAGACACAAGTCTCTACCATCAGTGCATTTGGCATTATTCATTTACTGGCAAGCTAAGAGGCTAGGATCTAATTAAAACACTACTAATCCACTATATAGACAGTGGTACCTCGGTTTAAGTACACAATTGGTTCCGGAAGTCTGTACTTAACCTGAAGCGAACTTAACCTGAAGCGAACTTTCCCATTGAAAGTAATGGAAAGTGGATTAATCCGTTCCAGGCGATCTGCGGAGTACTTAACCTGAAGCAAACTTTCCCATTGAAAGTAATGGAAAGTGGATTAATCTGTTCCAGACGAGTCCACAGAGTACTTAAACTGAAAGTACTCAAACCGAAGCGTACTTAAACTATGGTATGACTGTATTTATCAGTTGATCAGGGGGCAGAAAGCAACCATTCTTGGGAGCACCCAAAACCATAAAACATAATAATCTGTTAATATTTGGCATGGAATCTTAAAATATGCAATACCAACCAATGGCACAAGCATGTCAAATACTCAACATGGTCCAAACGCCTGAGTAAAAAGTCAGGTTTTAAAATGGGGCTAAAATGTAGCCAATTTGGCCCCAGCCAGGCTTTTTTGGTATTACTGTGATACCATGGTGATTCTTCTGCGCAAGTTGGAGGAAGAGGAGTCCATCCTCTGCAAACTGCCTGAAACACAGGTTAGTTGCCCCTTAACAGGCAAGTACTTTGTTTTTTGCAGGCTAGTTAACTTTACAAGTCTGTGCAGTGGTTTTCAACTGGTGAGTTGGTACCTGCAGCCTGATCCAATCTTTCTATACTAGGCCATAACAAAGAGTACGGTACTTACATTAGCAAACTGCATTTTTTTTTAAAGTTCTATTCACTCTCAAATACCCTATGCATCAAAGTGGGTTGTGTTCTTTTGCAAGGGAGGGGGGGAGAAAACAATCTGATAACCTTAAACACATCAATTTAAAGAACAATGCAAGAGGATGCATGAGTTTGAGGGTATACAAAAATGAATAAAATTAATTTTAAAAAGCCGTCATGCAGGATGCTGACACAGGACAGGTCTCAGGCAAATGTGGGGGGTGGGTAGGAATATCAACGACTCAGAAAAATACCCACGACTCACCAATCCATTGTTTGGCTGAAGAGAAAAATCAAACAGAACATTATTGGGCTAGATCAGAGGAGTATTTTCACACAACTCAGCCTGAACCTTTGAGCTTCAGTGTGGTGGCCCCCAGGTTGGGGAATGCCCTCCCCTCCAAGATACATCACTATACAAATTTTGAAGTCTGGCATGGATGTAGAACCTCAGTTAGCTACCGGTATGTAAAAATTAATAGCTAACTGAGGTTCTGCCCCCCCCCAAACAAAAATCCTGGCTACGCCCAT
Organism: Zootoca vivipara; assembly: GCF_963506605.1. Taxonomy (NCBI): domain Eukaryota; kingdom Metazoa; phylum Chordata; class Lepidosauria; order Squamata; family Lacertidae; genus Zootoca; species Zootoca vivipara. The sequence continues at coordinate 31,072,958 of NC_083287.1, read as the reverse complement.
GATGTGTCATCAAGATGCACCCTTTTTTGCACAGACCTCTGGTGGTGGCAGATGAGATCAGAATACGCCTTTCATCGTAGTGTTTTTGCCATTTCTAACTGCTGTTGCTACAGTTTAGTTTATACTCCAGTAATGCTTATGTATTGCATATTTTATTTTATTGTACAGTACTGATGTCCACGTAATCCATCCTGGGTAAAGGTAAAGGTAAAGGGACCCCTGACCATTAGGTCCAGTTGTGACCTACTCTGGGGTTGCGGCGCTCATCTCGCGTTATTGGCCAAGGGTGCCAGCGTACAGCTTACAGGTCATGTGGCCAGCATGACAAAGCCGCTTCTGGCGAACCAGAGCAGCGCACGGAAATACCGTTTACCTTCCCGCTATAGCGGTACCTATTTATCTACTTGCACTTTGACGTGCTTTCAAACTGCTAGGTTGGCAGGAGCTGGGACCGAGCAACGGGAGCTCACCCCATCGCGGGGATTCAAACCGCCGATCTTCTGATCGGCAAGCCCTAGGCTCAGTGGTTTAACCCACAGCGCCACCCACAACCCAATCCATCCTGGGACCGCATATTAAATAAATGTAATGAATTAGGCAGCCCCTCTAGTAGTTTGCATGCAGGATCAAAATTCCTGCAATGCTGTACTACAATCTGACTCTACTTATTTCTCAGTGTCCTTCTGCACCTTCCACCATAATGTAACACTTCAGTTCATTAAACCTCTGACCCTTTTTCAAGGAAAACACTGCCTCCCCCCCCCCCCCCCGCATATATATACTAAGAAATAATTCAGATCTCTATGGAATGCTATGTTTAGAAAACACTATATATATACCATGTCACCTGTAAGCATGCCAATTGTCCAGGGCCCATTTAAAAACACTCTTAAGACAGCAGTCAGAACACTCTTCCAAGAACACAGAAAAGCTTAGCTTTCATTCCAAAGTTTCTAGAATTTGTGATGGGAGGGGAAAACATGGAGCTAAGAAAAGACTAGGATGATACGCAGCCTGAGCTTCCAGTACTGAATTGAAAACTGTCAGTGCCCAGGAAGCTCTACAGATTCAAAGAGGGGCTTCACTCTACCCTATATCTCTACAGCAGGCATGTCCAACAGGTAAATTGTGATCTACCGGTAGATCACTGGACGTCTGTGGTAGATCACTGGCTGCCCCCAAAGAAGCTCAACAACTTAGGCTCGCCCAAAAGAAGCTCAACATTTTTGCCCTGCACTCCAAAAAAAAAGGGCTTTCCTCCTCCCTAAAAAAAGCTCAGCAACTTTGACCTGAACCCCAAAAGGGAGTAGATCACTGCCAGTTTTTAACTCTGTGAATAGATCGCAGTCTCTTGGGAGTTGGCCACCCCTGCTCTACAGCACAAACCTACAAGCCTAGCACTGGAACTCGGAATGGCAATTGTGTTTGACTTAATGCCAGAAGTGCATAAGGTTTAGATACCATCTTAAAGAAAGGAAAGCATTCAAAACTGGTAGTGTTCACAATTTTAAGTTTGCATAATTTCGATAGTCCCACTGCATATATACAGTTCACTGTGTACAACTATGGTGAGGAGCTACAGTCAACCAAGGCTTCCTCTCGCAATTGTATACTGTTTTCCTGCAAGCAAAATCACTATGTGCAATGCAACATAAACACACCTAAATATAAACATCTACTGAGAGGTTTCTACCACATATTCCTCCAGGCATGTTGTAACATGAAGCATTCCTATGAAGGATAACCTGACTTGTCAATCTACCCAAGGCAACTATGGATTTTTACTTACTTTTTTTAAAAAAAAAATAGATAAATACGAGGTGGTCAGCTCTAGAGCAAAAGTGTCAGAGTAGATGGTTGTAAAGGACTGATCCTCATTATGCTCTGCAAACCGATCCACACCCTTAACACACTTAAAACTTGCTAAACTTGAGCAAATCTATTGCTTTCAACAGGACTTACATCCACATAGCCATGATTAGGGTTTTGGCTTTGAAACCTGGGAGTTGTAGTCCAAAACATCTGGAGAATAACACAGTGGGGAAGGCTGCTCTACACCCATAAGCAGGTTATAATCAATACAACACAGTGGCTTCTCTTAGGGTGTGATCACTTTATCATAGCACCGCAGGCAGCTATGGCAACATTAAGGATCAGGGTTCTGAACAGGGGTGGCTTTAATGTGGTTTAATAGGCAGATGTTTGTCAGCAATTGCCAAAAACAGTGCTAGCAACCTTTTACTTTTTTAAAAAAAATGTTTAGAATATTCTTTTTAAGCACTCACATAATTGCTTCTGGGAAAACTTGAAATAGTTTATTAACTAGGGTTTTACTACATTTACAGGAGAACAAGGTGTGGTTCAAGTATGACTTTAAGATTTCTCTATTTCTGCTTAGAATATGCTTGATGGACAGCAGCTGAACATGCACTTAACTGTAGAGATCTTCTGTCTCTAGTATATTGTGTGAATGACAGTTTGCATGTATACTTTATATGTGTGAATGGGCTACCAAGTGATGCAAGGCCTTTGATTTAATTCACTCATTCATTCTGCTTCCTTGGCTGTCTATAATGCACAGCATGTTCAGTGCAGTCAAACACCATTCTGTTTGTAGGGTTTGTAAGGCTGCAGAATATACAAGGTGTCTTTAAGCATAGGATTTTCCTAGCATTCTATTGTAGCTTTGCACAAACTGCCACCACCTTGCCAGAACGTTTGTGTTTGGTTTTTCAAGGTAACTTTAAGACATTTCTCCTTCTGGCTGACAGGCAGCCTTCAGCCTCTTAACTATCTGAACTTGGAAAACTGTCAATGGAAGTCAGGTGACTATCAATGTTCAAACCAAAGTTCTTACATAAATGTGACCTTTGTGTTGGTCTCAATGCTCCAAACTGTACAGGCACTATAGCTGGGACAGTATTTTTTTTAAAAAAAGAAAACTGCGAAGCTATATTGCACAGCTCCCATAAATGTGTATAATGGATTTATATATTGGAAAATAAACAGTCCTGTTTCTGAGATAAGTGTGCTTTGCAAACTGAAAAGGACTGCAGGTGGACATGGGCCTTCAAAGTCACTTCATTGTAACACAGAGGCATTTTACAGAAATCTCAAGGCTCATCCTAATTATGGAGCAAACACCGCACTGAAGGCAGGTACCATTGTGGCTCTAACTAGTGCTGCCAGTCAAGACTTACTGTGCTAGGCCTTAGCCCCAGGACCCACTTTCTAGTGTTAAGTGCCAATGAAGCAACCATATAAAGCTGTCTTTGAACACACCCAGAGCATTCTCCTCTCAGCACAGGAAGTTTCAACATCTCCATGAACGCTGCCAGAGGGAAGCAAGATTCCAACTTCCATCCATGGCTCTGGAGCTTGACAGCGAAACAGAACCTCCATGCACAAAGGCAGTGTACCTACGAATGTCAGGGAAGGCAGCAAGAGCGGAGAGGAACCTGCTGCTGGGGTCCCTAGAAGCATCTCTCCGGCCCCTGTTGGGAAACGGGGACGCTGGGCGAGCAAAATAGGCCTGTGGGCTACGCTTTTAGGAAGCAGCCCTCAGCCCCGGAACCTCTCGGTTGGGGGGGGAGACAGGGGGCGGAGGCGCTTGCTGGTAAATCTGCACGCTAGCCAAAAGGCCTGAGGCCTCGCCTCCTCTTTGGGGTTTCCGGAAGCAGCACGACCAGCTGGCCTCGGCTTGGCCCTTCCCCCGAGGGGGGCGGGATGTCCCCTCCCCAGAAAAGCGGGCCAAGCTGCGCCAAGGACAGGCCCTAGGTCAACTCTGGCAGCCTCCCCGCTTCTTTCCTCCCGGCAGCCGCCTGGAGGCCCTGGGAGCAAGTGACCGGGGCAGAAGCAGAAGCAGCAGCAGCAGCAGCAGCAGCAGCCCGCACTGTTCTGCGCGCGCCGCCCGGGCTCCGTGACTTACCTTGGCAGCCATGCTTTACCTTGCGCAGCCGGCCCTTTCCCCCTGGCGAGGCGAGCGGAGGCGGCGGCAGCGGCGAGCGGCGTCCTCGCAGACGCACCAACCAGGAGAGAGGACGCGCCGCCGCCGCCCGCCCATTGGCTGCCGGCGGCCCCTGGGAACCCGCTGCGGTGCGCGTGATCCGCCTGTGTCCTTCGGCGTGGCCGCCCGGGTGGCGCGTGTCGACTCCCGGGCTCCCCGTGGTTCCTTATCCGGCCAAGAAGGTGAAATGTAGCCGCTCCGGCGGGCAAAGCCATCCCGGAGGTCGCGGCGTGGAGAGACTTTATGATTTATTTACTTTTTGGTAATTTTCACTTTAACCTCCTGCATGCTGCATATGTATACGGGTGGGGGTGGCGTATTCCTGCCTGTGCCTTATTCATAAGTAAAGCCCATCAACTTTAAATGGGATGTGTTCCCGGGTAAGGGGGTGGTATATAGGATTGCAGCCTAAAAGCAGGGCAAATTCCAGTGGTTGATGTGGGTGAAGCCCCGGAAGCTGTTCTTCATGCCTGCCGGCGCTAGGTGAGATCCTCAAGAGCCGTGAGATTGTGAAGGGGCCGGTTCTGCAAATCAAAGTGGTTGAGTGGCCAGTGACTTGAGTCAGTCCTTCAAGTTAAATAGTCCAGAGCTGTTAAGGGGTTTATATGCTAATAGTAATACAGTATCTTGAATTTGGCCCAGTAACGAATTGGCAGCCAGGGCAAATATCCCTCCAGTCAGCAGTTGTGCTGCAGCATTCTGCACTAACTTCAGTTTCTGGACCAAGCAGGAGGGGAGTCCTTGTTGTTGTTGTTTAGTCATTTAGTCGTGTCCGACTCTTCGTGACCCCATGGACCATAGCACGCCAGGCACTCCTGTCTTGCACTGCCTCCCGCAGTTTGGTCAAACTCATGTTCGTAGCTTCGAGAACACTGTCCAACCATCTTGTCCTCTGTCGTCCCCTTCTCCTAGTGCCCTCAATCTTTCCCAACATCAGGGTCTTTTCCAAGGATTCTTCTCTTCTCATGAGGTGGCCAAAGTATTGGAGCCTCAGCTTCACGATCTGTCCTTCCAGGGAGCACTCAGGGCTGATTTCCTTAAGAATGGATAGGTTTGATCTTCTAGCAGTCCATGGGACTCTCAAGAGTCTTCTCCAGCACCATAATTCAAAAGCATCAATTCTTCGACGATCAGCCTTCTTTATGGTCCAGCTCTCACTTCCATACATCACTACTGGGGAAACCATAGCTTTAACTATACGGACCTTTGTCGGCAAAGTGATGTCTCTGCTTTTTAAGATGCTGTCTAGGTTTGTCATTGCTTTTCTCCCAAGAAGCAGGCGTCTTTTAATTTCGTGACTGCTGTCACCATCTGCAGTGATCAAGGAGCCCAAGAAAGTAAAATCTCTCACTGCCTCCATTTCTTCCCCTTCTATTTGCCAGGAGGTGATGGGAGTCCTACATGGGATGTATTGCAGTAATCCAGTCATGAAGTTCTCACTACCTGGACTGCTGTGATCAAGTTCACAAGCTCAGGCCAGGAGCAACCACATGCCAGCTGAAGCCACTCAAAGGTGCTCATAGCCACTGAGGCTACCAAGGCCTCCACAAAACTGGATCCATAAGCACCTGCAGATTGTATACCTGCTCCTTCAGGGGGATGCAACTCTGACTAGGTCAGGAAAATGGCCACTTCCTCAGACATGGGAACCATTTGCTCACAGTGCCTCCATCTTGTTAACAAGTTTGACTTGTTCTCCTTCATCCCACTACTGCTGGGCCCACACAGCTACTCTTGATTCAGATGCTGTGGAGAAATGGAGCTGAGTGTCATCAGTATACTGATGCCACCTTGCCCCACATCACCTAAGCCCTGGCTGCAGCACTATCATTGGGGGGGGGGGAAATAGTGCCCTGCAGCATGCCATAGTCTAACTGCTAGGGAGCCAAAAGTGTTCTCCCAATGCTGCCCTCTGGACTTGGCTACATAGATGAGACTGGAACCACTGTAACATAGTTCTTCCATTTTCGTTGGACTGGTCATGTTGTGCAGATGCCTGATTATCGTCTTCCAAAGCTACTCTATTCTCAACTTAGAAATGGAAAGTGTAATGCTGGTGGTCAACAAAAGAGGTTTAAAGACTCTCTCAAGGCAAATCTAAAAAAAAAAGTAGTAGTACAAACACCAACAACTGGGAAACACTGGCCTGTGAGCGCTCCAAATGGAGAACAGCCTTTACTAAAGGTGTCATGGGCTTTGAAGATGCTCGAACTCAGGCTCCCAGAACTGGTCCTGAAAGATGCCATGGTCTATGATACCAAAAGCTGCAGCGAGGTCACACTACCCTTGTTCTGTTCTTGGCTAAGGTTATCCATCAGGGCAGATGGATCCAATCAGTACTATGGATATAAAAGACACTGCACATACTCAGAGAAATTACATATTTCTTATAACTTCAGATGTCCCAAGATTAAACACTGATGTTCAAAACTATACCAGTGGCTGCAATCCCATGCACACTTACCACTGAACTTGATGAGACTAACTTCTGAATAAACATGCAGAAAGGTTGAGCCAAAATACTCAACTGTCTGAACCTAAAACTGTGATTCTTTTTTCCCCAACCACTTGCCCCAGAGTATTTGGGAATACAGAGAAATACAGCTTGATGTGTGGTGCTTTGGGCTGCAAATAGAATGAGCAGCTTCCATTGACACAAGCAGGATTACCTATAACAGCCATTGTGCAACCATATCCAGTGCAGAATTAAACCCATTGAATTTAATATGTTTAAACCCACATAACTTGTAGCATCAGGTGAAACATAGTATCAAGGGCAGGCCAATACATTTTGCTGCCTGAGGCAAGAGACAAGATTCCAGGTACAGTTGAATCTTACTTCAGCACTGGTAACAGGACAGCATCCTTCTTCCTCAGGGTACTTAAGGGAAACTGGCTAGCTTAAGAGATGCAGAGCAGGCTGGCTTAGACAACTCGGAGGAATAGGGGATGGGGGTGGGGATTGCTGTTGCCCCAGGATCTGCTGCCTGAATCAGCTTTCTGCCTAATGGTAGGGCCGGCACTTCATAGGATTACATGATGCCAGAGTGTCTGTCAATGTGGGTCTGCACTCCACATGGAATAATGCAAATGCCCACCCCCCTCCTCTGGATTCCACCACAATTCTTCCAGGAAGTCTGTCAGCACCACATTGTCCTTGGATTTACACACATGCATGCAAAGTTTGGCACTTAAGGAGGAACTGTTCTCGGGGAATAAGTTTGTATGAAGGCTGTCAAACTACTTTGAAAATAATCTTTCTCAGATGAGTTTCCTCAAGTCAAGGGGAAAAGCCTTTTCAATCATCCCCAAGTACAATGCAAAAAAGGGGAAAGGAAAGTGGGGGGGGGGAGAGAATACCAAAAATAGATATGTTTAACAATCTTACATTTTGCAAACTGTCCCATAAATATTCAGCTTGCTAGATCCTCAGCTGGCCTAAATCAGCACAGGCCTGCAGATTTCAAGGACACCATTCTAATTTACACCAGTCGAGAGTTTTCCTGTAACACGTGGAGAACATCTATTCTAAATAAGAAGAAAGTAATTTTTCCCCATGAGTGACAAAAATACTTTGCAACTGAGGATGCCTTTGGCATGAATATATTAAGCGGGGAAATCTTCCCAACTACACGAAACATAATCATCCCTCACATGTGGCAGATTTGTTTACTCTGTAAAGATTTGATGCAGTTGATTAATTATCAGTATCTGCAGAGTGTTAGGGTAACAAGGCAGCTCTGATGAGAGAATTATTGGAGTACATGCTCAGAATACATATCAACTCAAATGTGTCATATATGCTTGGAATAGTTATCAGACTGTAATGGACTACTAATATTATTTTTTTGTCCACAATTAGTCAGTGACCATCAATAACTCTCCAGAGACAATGAATTGAGGTTTTTTTCCCCTGTAGGATTTTAGCAATCAAGAGAGAGGAAATATTATTCAATCATTTGTACATGATTAATCGCATTCAACCATTAAGCAATTTCTGTCCCCTGAGTTAAATCATTGTTATTCTGAGCTGGTAAAAGATTTGCATAAATGCAAGATGCCAATGACAAAAGAGAAGTGAAAATACTATCAAAATAGATTTAAACTAATAGCCAATGAAACACTGAGTGCCAGAAAGACTGCATATCTGATGTCCATAATTTCCATTCAGACATAAACAGGATAGAGGTGTATGGTTGAATCTAGGTTTAGTCATGCTTTGAATGGACTCAGTGAAATCCGTGAGACTTCCAGTTGTTTGCTCTAAGCATAACTAAATATTTACAGTTCAGTCCTTTAAATGAACTCAGTACATGACCTCAGAACTAAATCTGTTTGAATTGACTTACTCCCACCTGGGACTTATTCTGCATATGGTTGCAGCCTTGGTTGCATGAAATAAAAGCCTATACTTTAGTTTCTTTGACATAGCACCACAACTTTGGAATCTATCCCCTAAGACAGGCATAGGCAAACTCAGTCCTCCAGATGTTTTGGGACTACAACTCCCATCATCCCTAGCTAACAGGACCAGTGGTCAGGGATGATGGGAGTTGCAGTCCCAAAACATCTGGAGGGCCAAGTTTGCCTATGCCTGCCCTAAGAGGTCTGGCTGGCCACTCCACTACCTTAACTGCAACTCCACTCCTTAACTGCAACTCCCCTGTAGCTGCTGAGCTCCACTCACAAATTCCACAAAAACAGATTAGAGATGAGCTTGCAGTATCTCCAAATCTGGGAGAGTTGAGTACAGCTATTAACCAATTGAAAAACAATAAAGCCAATGGACCTGATGGGATACCTGCCGAAGTCTTCAAAGCAGAAGGAATTGAACTTACATAACTTCACAAGCCCATCGAAAACATCTGGAAGAGAGAGGAGATTCCAACAGACGTTAGGGATGCAAAAATCATTAATCTCTTTTTTAAAAAGGTGATAGAACGGATTGTGGAAACTATCAAGGCATCTCTTTATTAGCTGCGGCCGCCAAAATTCTTGCAAGGATCTTCGCAAAACATCTCCTAACAATATCCCAAATGGTTTTCGACCTTCATAGGGGACAGTGAACATGACTTTCACCACTCGACAGCTTTAAGAACAATGCAGGGAGCAAAACCAATCCCTGTATAGGCTGAAAGCAAAGAGTAAGGTTAGCATAACTTACATCGTAGAACTTCAGTATGTTGATGACAACGTAGTGTGTGTACACTGAGAGGATGACCTCCAAACCATCCTAAGTATCTTCACAGAAGCTTATGAAGAGCTGGCCTATCGCTCAACATCCAAAAAATCAAAAGTGCATCAACAAGCACAAAACAATCCCTCTGCAGCACCACAAATCCAGCTCAATGGTGTAACATTGGAAAGTCAATCACTTCACCTACCTGGGCAGTTATCTTTCCACAAGGAAAGATGTTGATGCCAAAATCCAGCATTGCCTGAATTCTGCAAGTGCAGCTTTCTCCCGATTGAAGTGCAGAGTGTTTGAAGACCGGGACATTTGCAGGGAAACCAAAATGCTTGTTTACAAAGCTATTGTACTACCAACCTTACTGTATGCTTGTGAAACATGGAGCACTTATAAATGCCATCTCCAATTCCTTGAAAGATTCCATCAACAGTATCTCTGGAAAATTTTTACACATCACTTGGGAAGACAGGCGAACTAATATCAGTGTACTGGAAGAAGCAAAGATCACCAGTGTTGAAGCAATGATTCTTCAACATCAACTTCGTTGGACTGGTCATGTTGTGCGGATGCCTGATTATCGTCTTCCAAACCAACCACTCTGTTCCGAACTTTAAAATGGAAAGTGTCATGCTGGTGGCCAACAAAAGAGGTTTAAAAACTCTCTCAAGGCAAATCTTTAAAATGTACAGTAGTATAAACACCAACAACTGGGAAACACTGGCCTGCGAGTGCTCCAAATGGAGAACAGCCTTTACCAATGGTGTCATAGGCTTTGAAGATGCTCGAACTCAGGATGAAATGGAGAAACATGCTAAGAGGAAGGCATGTTCGTCAAACCCTCACCGTGATCAACTCCCGCCTGGAAACCTATGTTCCCACTGTGGAAGGATGTGGGGATCCAGAATTAGCCTCCACAGTCACTTACAGACTCACGGTTAAGACCATGTTCATGGAAGACAATCTTATTCAGCCACAGGTGATTGCCAAAGAAGAAGAACTAGATTAAAACATTACAAAAAAAAATGATAATAGGGCTACAATTATACAATCAATATTCAATCAATTAATTGAGTAATCTTTTTTTAAAAAATTGGTCAATAAAACAGTCCCCCAATTAATCAGAAAGAGTTTATTTGATAAATGTAATTTAAAAATCTCAGATGACAAGCCCTGTCTTAACAGTGTGATTGCAAGTCCCACTGAGTTCATCTGGACTTAAAATCTGTCCATTTGTTTTCCATAGCCATTAAGTATCTTGATATCTAGACAAATATTTTTGTTATAGAAAATCGCAGCATGAATTACAATGAACAAATAAAATCGTTTAGTCTGCCTACAGAGTAATACTCAAAGTAAATAAAAGATTAGTTTTGTCATTTTGTTGTGCACTAATGATCATATATTGCCTTAATGAAAATTGAGGTTGATGTTGGAAAAGCCACAAAGTTTGCATATTTAAGAAAACATGACTACTTTTCCAAGATAAAGGGTGCAATCAGCCTCTCATAGAAGTCAACAGCCGATCTCCAATTGATTTTAATGGAAGTCGGTTACACCCACGGCGTCTGTATCCATGTATCTAGGACAGGTGGTTTGAATTAGGAATGGTGGGCTTTGGGGGTTTTCCTCCCCTCTTTTAGTTTGGCTATCCAGAGAGACAGGAAGAAGTAAATTATGAAATCAGCTGATTGTGGTTCTGTGGTTTCATGCATCAGAAGCAAGCATGATGTCTTGAGAGCAAATCAGCTATGAAAAGCAACTGTAAAAATGTGATACAGCGCAATTGTGTTTATTGTCTTCCAATGATTTCCAGATCTATTTCCTTCCAATTTACAACAGGGGAAAGACAACAACTCCAGAGGCTCAAATCTTTCCCTTGTTTCCACAGAGAAAAGAAACTTGTTGAAAAGGTGCGTGGAGCTGCAGTGAACATGATGTAAATGTAGGAACCTCTCGCAAATTTCCAGAGATCACATGTGTCTGAAGACAGACACAAGACAAAGGGAACATTTGCAAGTGCTGATACTGTATATTGTCCACTGCACTACAAATTATAAACACGCAACCAAAGGGAAAGGGGGAAACACATTTTTTAAGGTTGTTAGCAGACTAATTTTCCCCTCACAGAGTTACAATTTCCAGAGTTTCTTAGGAAGAGGCATTGATGGTTAATCCACTCTGGGAATTGCAGGGACCCAGGTGGCTCTGTGGGTTAAACCACAGAGTCTAGGGCTTGCCAATCAGAAGTTCGGCGGGTCAAATCCCTGCAACGGGGTGAGCTCCCGTTGCTCGGTCCCAGCTCCTGCCAACCTAGCAGTTCGAAAGCACATCAAAGTGCAAGTAGATAAATAGGGACCGCTCCAGCGGGAAGGTAAACGGCGTTTCCGTGCGCTGCTCTGGTTCGCCAGAAGCAGCTTTGTCATGCTGGCCACCTGACCCGGAAGCTGTCTGCGGACAAACGCCGGCTCCCTCGGCCTATAGAGCGAGATGAGCGCCGCAACCCCAGAGTTGGACATGACTGGACCTGATGGTCAGGGGCCCCTTTACCTAGCAGACTCATTTTCCCCTCACAGTTACAATTTCCATAGTTTCTTAGGAAGAGGCATTGATGGTTAATCCACTCTGGGAATTGCAGCTCCATGATTCGAAAGCACGGCAAAGTGCAAGTAGATAAATAGGTACCGCTCTGGCGGGAAGGTAAGCAGCGTTTCCATGTGCTGCTCTGGTTTGCCAGAAGCGGCTTTGTCATGCTGGCCACATGACCTGGAAGCTGTATGCCGGCTCCCTCGGCCTATAGAGCGAGATGAGCGCCGCAACCCCAGAGATGATGTGTAAATGTGAGTAAATAGAAAAGAGTTCCCTGGGTCTCTGTCTCCACTCAATGGGCAGCACTGAAATGCATTGAATTCACAGGTATAACTATCTTACAGTAATGACAATCCTTAGATTTGTGATTTTTACAGTTTGAGAGTTGTTCCGGGTGCCTTTGAGCAAATACTGTGATTTATACATATTACATGTATATCTTGCCTTTTATATACAGGTATCTCCACCACCACCACCTCTACAACAACTGTATGGCATAGTGACTGGTCCAGAGTTATCCCCTGAGCTTCAGGGCTGAGTGGGGGTTAAAATCTGGTGCTCCTCCATCCTAGGACTGTTGCAGCACACTGTCCATTCCTAAGAAACCCCAGTCAAATGTGTGCAATATTATGAGCAAGCCATTCCAGCTGGCAAAGTTTTCGGTGACGCGTAGTTGCCAAAATACACTTGAACAGCGCCAGAGTTAGAACCTGGACTAACTTGCCTTGACATATTATTATCACCCCATATAAATCAAATAAAATTCCCTTACATCCTTCTTTTGGCAGTTCCTTTTAGGTTAAGGTCCAATGTACATTTTAAAGTCTTGGGAGGCTTTTCAAATGCTAGAAAAGTGATACATGAAAATGTACTTTAAATTCAAAGTATAATGATGTAGTCCTATGAGATTTCCGCCCCTCAAACCTTTGAGGATTTTCAGAATGCTTTTTATTTTCATAAATTTACCACAGTTTGCTGGCATGAAGGACTATGTTACTGCTTCTCCTTATTCGATATTTTTCAATCTATAGAAAGGCACTTTTTAAATCAAAGTCCCTTGTTTCCCCACTGCCACCCTGCAAAGTAAAGGGTCCAACATCATCAACGAAGCCCTACACATGTATAAAATGTGGAGCTGATTCAGAAGCGATAACTAGTGGAGACTGTTGGTTCATTTTGGGAAGAATCGTGGAAGGGGTGGTCTTGAAGCAAGTTGCCTTCCTAGATATGCTTTCTGTTCTGGGAAGGAAGCTGGCAATGCTGCTAAGGATGAAGGAGAAATTTGATTCAGTTCAAATTTGAACATTTTCTGAAATAATTGGCAAACTGAAACAGCCTTCAAAATCCTTCAAAATTTACACTTCTTCAGATTTTGCAATGCTGCTCAACACATGCATTTTTTATGCTATTCTTACCAATATATACATTTTATGGAGACTTTACCACAGCACATGCATTTTTGTACACATTGCATGGCTGGAGAATTGCATTGCAAAATTTGGGTAGGTGGAAATTTGGAAGCATGGCTGCACTTTGGTTCATTTGTAGTTTAGGTAGATCTGCATTTAAATGTGAACTGAATAGGTGAATGAAGAAATACCAACTGTAGATGAATGGCAGAAGAAGTTGATAGAATATATGGAACTGTCTGAACTGACCGGGAGACTCCGAGACCGAAGCGAAGCAGAAGTGGAAGAAGATTGGAAGAAATTTAAAATTTATTTAAAGAATAAGCATATAATAGATTAGAATTAGTGGAAGCGAGGGAGAAAAAATAGAGGTTGTAGATAATACAATGGTGTAAAATAAGTATTGTTAGAAATGGATGAAAAATTAATTAAGAAAAAAAGATCTGGATAGAATATAAAGGGTTAAGATGTAAAAGATATAGAAACAAGGTAATATTAAAGTAATAATTAGAAAGTATATAAGATTTAGAGTTTACTACTGAAGATACGTAAAGAATCACAGAAGGAGGAGGAATGAGGAAGTCAATAGATTGGTAATAAGGGTTATAAGCTAGAATTTTTGTTTTATATATTTTCTGTATTTTTGTATTGTATTTTTTGTGTTTTGTATTTCCTTTTTCTGTTTTGTATTTTCTAAATGTTTTTTTCTGTTTGAGAAAATCTTAATAAATATATTATTTAAAATAATAATAATTAAATGTGAACTGAATAGAATTTCCTTATGTGTGGTTTAGTATAATTCTTGGTTCTCATTCCCCTGCCCAATAGTTATGTTTTATGATGCTTTATGGTTTTAGACTTGTATGGATTTTATAGTGTGAATTTGTATGTTGGAAGTTGCCTCAGTAGGGTTGACCCTAAAAATCAGCCTACAAATATTTTAAATAAATGAGATAAAGCAATGTAACTTTTCCTGGGGAACCTCGGTGCTAACTCTTTTCTCTGTGAGTGCCATGGTCCCAATCCTGATTGCTCACCACCTTTTTTTTGAAACAAAAAAAAATCAGACATGTTAAATGCCTAGTGCCTTGGCTAGCTTGGCGTTAAATTTGATGCTTGTCTTGTTAAAAACAGCTTTTAAAAAATTAGGTGTGCCTAGGCACATTGCATTACATTGCACTTGCCACAGCAAGAAATGTAGTATCGGGAATATACTGAACTTTGTTGTTTGTTGTTGTTTAGTCGTTTAGTCGTGTCCGACTCTTCGTGACCCCATGGACCATAGCACGCCAGGCACTCCTGTCTTCCACTGCCTCCCACAGTTTGGTCAAACTCATGTTCGTAGCTTCGAGAACACTGTCCAACCATCTCGTCCTCTGTCGTCCCCTTCTCCTAGTGCCCTCAATCTTTCCCAGCATCAGGGTCTTTTCCAGGGAGTCTTCTCTTCTCATGAGGTGGCCAAAGTATTGGAGCCTCAGCTTCAGGATCTGTCCTTCCAGTGAGCACTCAGGGCTGATTTCCTTAAGAATGGATAGGTTTGATCTTCTAGCAGTCCATGGGACTCTCAAGAGTCTTCTCCAGCCCCATAATTCAAAAATACTGAACTTTACTGGGTGTAAAATAATGGACTTTAAAGTGCTTGAGTAAAATGGCTACTGGGTGACAACTTTTGGTCCACAAACAGAATGATGCATTCACATGTCAAAGCAAACACTGAGGTTTCCCAGTTCATAAAAATATCATAGAATCTTAGAAGGAAGGGACCAGCGGTCATGTAGTCCAACCCCCTACAATGCAGAAATCTCAGCTAAAGCATCCATGACAAAATTTCATATCAGCACTTAAAAACAAAAACAAAAAACCAGCTGTGTTTTGTAGCTTTCCATCTAAAAACAGATGAAAGTCATTTCACAACACTGAAAATAATATTTTAATCCCTGTCACTACAACGTTATTTCTAAAAGTATCTACACTTGCAGAATCAAGAAGAAAACCACACCAACATTTGATACAGCCAGGATTAGTCTGCTGTTGTGCAGCAGAATGGCGATAAAACGCTTCTTATTTGCACATTGGTTTCTATAGACTTGTCAGTGAAACGGAACAAATTAAAAGAAGGCTAGGCTTGTTGCCGATATGACAGGCCTGGAAAGTGAATCAGCCACTGCAGCCGAAAGGAGAGAGTTAAACAAGCACTTAATTTTCTTCTTCACATGGGGTGCCTATTTGTCCTCTTCCAGAGGGCAATCCTCTGATTAAATGAGTCCTCTATCAGAAGAGCTGCCCTGTCCAAGACCAGTTTAAAGATAAAGAACCATAAGAAAAGAAAGCTGAGGCCTTGGAAGTTGCCTGTCAGCAGTCAGCACCCAGACCGCATTCACACCATAGCTTTTAAAGCACTATGTATAGGAATAAATTAGCTTATGTAAATTTGTGTCCTCTTGATGTGTCAACAGCCGCCCTACCAAGCACAGGAAAAAGATTTACAAGTCCTGAATTTTTACTCTACTGAATCTATTTGCTTCTGAATTTTGCATTGCCGTTCTTTCTTTGCCCTCTTATTATTTCCCTTCAAATTCATTATATATGCTATATACAGCCTTATTTTATTAAAGGGTGTGGGGAGAGGGCGCACGAAAGTTCTGGGGTTGTTGTACAGTATATGGTTGTTTGCTCTTCTCAGATCTCTCCAATCCAGCTTCTAAAGTAAGGTATAAAAGATGGCTGTTTGACAACTCGGGGAGATTTATCAGTCTTCAAATATATTTTAATGAACAGGAAAGGTCTTAAAATCCTTGCATTGTGACTGTACCCTTTGAAAGGGGTTTAATTTCTTGTAGGCGTATGGAGTCTGCTCAGCCTCTTAGCCGGCTGATATAATCACAAAACAGGCAAAAGCAGCAAGTTGGTTTCTATAATTAAATCTTTTCCAATTCTAGGGCTTTGCTTCCTGCTCCCACCCCTTGATTCCCACATGAAATCATCAGCCATTATACCTTGCCATTCCAAAGGTTATTCATTCAATGCTTCACCTGGTATAGTCTTTGGAACTTTTTTTTAAAAAAAAGTTTACGAAACACTTCAAAGTTTTCAGAGGTTTTTCTTTCCTCCTAAAGAAGTACAAATGAAGGCTTATAGTAGAGCTTTTTTGTTTTTGTTTTCTCCTAGCAGTTAATAAATTGCATTTTGACTGTTTCAAAAAAACCCAAGATGATACCCTTCATTCAAGGCCAATAAAATAAAAGCCTAGCACTGTGACATTAAATGGTCTCTTGTTCTAAAATGGAAGATGGGATGGAGGTGTGGCAGAGTGGTATTGATCAGAAAGTAACTAGGGGTGGATCTAAACACAGGAATACAACACTGTAAATGAGTCAGAAATTAGATTGTTAGAGGAAATACCAATGCCCACATGTTATTAATTAAAGTCAAGTTCCTGAACATGGCTCTACTTTGAGCTAGCCGCATGTTTCACACAGTATGTATTTTAAAGTTTGTTTTCCAGTTTCTGCGCATGTTTTGACCTGCAGAAACCAGGGAATAGATGGCGTCCAAGAAAAAGATCTCTTTGCCTCGCCTCCGGTTGTATAGTGGCACTTTGTTATCCTACATGACAGTACATGACAGACCCTGGATACAGTATGATTTAAGAAACTTCCTCGAGAGGTTGAAGAGAGGAAATGCTAGAGTCTGTCCTCCCTTCCATGAGGCACTCACTACAAGGGTTATCACTTGGAAATCTTGAAGATTAATGGAGAAGAGAGGCCACATGGGAGTTTGCCGGTTAAAGAAGAAGAAGAAAAGATCAGAAATGTTGAAGCTAACCTGAGAATATCAGCACCTTTACCTAATTGCTGATGTTAGCTTTTTTACATTTTGATTTAAAGATCCTCACTGGAAAATAATTATAGGTGCAGAGAATTCAAGCGTGCCTGTTACCTCATAAATCTGCACTTACCACAACCTTTAAAGGTAGGTCACGTGTATTATTTCTATATTGCTAATAGGGAGGTGATAAGAATTGGATAAGAAGTAGATAAAAAGTGTTTCTGAGCAGAGACACCCTTCTGGGATCCTTGCAATGCACAAGGTACTCCATACACATTCCATCTGCCACAATGACGGGCATTTCGCTAAGGTTCAAAAATATCTGGAATTCAGCCGTGTTTTGTCATATTTTACGAATGATCTCTAGCACCAACTGATGGTGTTATGTGCAATACCATTTTTACCAATACTGTTACAAGCTGTGGTAACAGTAAAATCATCAGGGTACGATTGCTCAGGAAAATACACCGCCGATACCTTCCCCTGTCAAGTGAAAGTAACTTTTTATAAATTTCAAGTAAGCTGGATAGATGGATATAAAACAAGAAGAGGTTAAAGGAACAGAAATATGGAAATTCCTTTGAAATAACTGTCAGAAAAGTTTTTTTTTCTCATTTCAAAACATTCTTCAATAATGTGCTCAAATCTCCTGCAGCTTAGCAGTATTAATAATGCAGATTCATTCCTACCATCTAGCTCGGTCCATAGCTCAGTGCCATATACAAATACTCTGAAGGAATTTGATTACCAATGTGCCTAACCTCACAGAAGCTCAATTTTCCGGGCTCTGCTGCCAAGAGAGAGTCTGCAATGTTCCCTGATGCCCTCATTACTCCCGTTTTCCAAATTCAATGACCTAATCCAGATCTAGCCATTGCCGTTGGCTTGCAAATTTATTCTGTGTAACTTAGTGCTGACTTCGGTACATATTTTTCCCCAGAATACAGTGGGGTTTTTTCTAGGGCCTGGATCTAACGGACCTCAAGATCAGTTCCATCCCCCAAGGAAGCTGTGTGTTTCTTAACACGAAACCACATGGGAAATCTTTTTTTTTAAAAAAAAAAGTAATTTTTGATATAATATGGAGTTTGCTGCTGACAGATCTGAACCATACAAAGCCAGATCGTCACGTGGTAGTCAGGAATCATACAAGGGGGTCACAAGTCACAACTGAGGGCAGGGATGGGGAACCTCAGCCTGGGGGGGGGCGCTAATGCACCTCTCCAGACCATTTGGCCACCGGGACATTTTCCAGGCCACATCCCTCACTGGCACTGCTTTGCAGTCTCTTTGGGTGTTTTTGCCTGCCTGTGAAGAGTCCTTGAACTCTTATCAAAGCTTCTCACTTTCTTGATGGAGGCTATGGAAGGGCGGAAACTATCCTGTGCCCACATTTGCCTCTGGCCTTGCCCACCGCTGGTATGTGAAGCCCAGGAGGGAAGGCCACCCTCGAGCTAAAAACAGGTTTCCCTCCTTAACTGAGGGGGTCGAGTTGGGATTTGGAGCTGAAGACATTAGAACAAGATGAGAGATTTATCGTATGAGAAAAGTCCCAGCCTGTTCAGAAAGCATTCATCATCGTAACGTGCTTGCATGCTACCTTTCCAAAGTAAACCATGCTGAAGGTAGCCTACAATATGAAAAAAAAATAGGAAGCCTCTCAAAAACTCTCAGCCCCGTTAAGAAACTACAGTTCCCAGGATTCTTGCGGGAGGTGATGACTGCTTAATACAGTGGCACCTTGGTTTTCTAACGTAATCCGTTCCAGAAGACCGTTCGACTTCCAAAATGTTCAGAAACCGAGGCGCAAATTTACAGAGAAAATTGAGAAAAACTCTTGTTGCCTAGAGATATCAGAGTGGGGTGTCACTTAGGGGCTTTTGTTGGGGTCAATATTTAATTTTGGAGGTGGGATTTTTTGCTATTCTTGGGGTGATGTTTTGTATTTTATTGTTCGGCATTACGAATTGTAAGGGAATTTCTCAATTAGATGTTTTCATTGCCTTCTTGTTTAACTGATAAAATTTTGTTATATTTTGAAGCACGGGTCCCATCTGTACAGTATCATACACCATACAGTGGTGCCTCGGTTTCTGAGCATTGCGGAAGTCAAATGTTTTGGTTTTCAAATGCCGAAAACCCGGAAGTAAATGCTTCTGTTTTCGAACGCGCCTTGGAAACCAAACGGCTTCCACTGAGGTACCACTGTCTTTTTCTGGACTCACAGTAAGAGTCCTTCAGTTACAATTTACCTACCGCCCCCACCCCAAATTCCAGTAGGGCAAATCAGGGCACCCCCCCAATCCCGCCACTCACTTGCCCTCTCGCCCTCTCCCTCGCCTGATCGCCCACCCACTCGCCCCTTCCTCCCCATCTCATACCTTTTTTTTCGCAAACTCTGGCTCCTCCTCCTTCACCTGAGCTGCGTCCTGCTTCCGGAAGTGCTGTGACAGAAGGAGAAAGAAGAGTGGTGAAGCCTGGGGACAAGGTAGGTATTCCTTCTTCCAACCCTACCCCACCTCACTCTGGTGTAAGCCAACTGACTCATGCAATAGATTGGGGCAAAAAAACCACCCGTCTTTTGGTTCTGCGCTCTGACGTGACAAGAGCACAGGAGCCAAAACAGACCATCCAGGATTGAGATGAGAAGCCGGGGCAGCTTCTGTCAATCCAGAGTGTCCCACTTAAAACGGGCTTGTTGTGCGGTTAAGCAGTTTTGTAGTTGGGTTAGGGCCCCACCTTCTCAGACCATGAGGAAACAGGCCAGCAAAGCAGGAGATTGGACTCTGCAGTGAGGCCTTTCTAGCTAGCGCCCACTGAAACCACTCCCGTAGCTGAACGTTGAGTACCCAGGACTTGGCCCAAACATGGGACTCACTGCATGTGGTAGCTGTGCCAGTGGGTTTAACCATCAAAGCTGCCTTATACCAAATCAGACATTGGTCAGTCTAGTCCAGTATTGCTTGCACTGACTGGCAGCTGAGCTCCCCAGGTTTCTATCAGAGATCGGTCCCAACTGACTGGCAGCTGAGCTCCCCAGGTTTCTATCAGAGATCTGTCCCAACACCTGTTATTTTATCTGTTAGAATGGAGATGCCAGGATTGGGCCTCCTGCATGCAAAATACTTCTTTCTGGCCAGAATAGATCCTGCAAAATGTTTTTTTTTATAAAAATCCCTCTGAGCATGGCCAAGTCCCTAGGCGTGCTAATGTCGATCTCTGGATTGCAGCCAAATTGTTAAAAATTATTTTCAAAACCTCAATGAAGGCTCTATCGGGGAATTGGTTGACTAAGACATCATTATTTCAAACGATATATATTAAAAAGACCCCAATAGTTACTGTAAGCTCAAGAGTGACCTTTCCCTGTGGGACAATATGAAGGTACTTTAGACCATCCCTTTGATTATACCGATCTAACTAAGGAAGAGGTATCATTATTTTTGTTCTAGGGAGCGATCTACTGAATTACACATGCCTAGGCTGTCAGTCACAGTGGCAACACAGAGAAGGGAACTTCTTTGATCTCTGGAAAGTTAAAAGTTGCAGACAGCAGGAGTCCGTGATGAAGGTAAAGTTAATACGCAGGTCCCGGAGCTCGTGTAGCAATGGAAATGGTAGATTATGAGGCGTACCTTGTTAGTTGCCTTGACCTGTTATTGATCATCACGCTAATAGCTATTATGCTAAGATTGCGATAAGAATCTGGTAAGGCTTAGAAGGTAATGACCAGCTAAATTGCTATAGTTACATCACAGTTTAACTTGATTTTGCAGACTTTATGAAAATAAATCAGTTAGTTTGCCGTTCAGATTACATTATATCCTCCGGCGTTTTGAAGACAGCTCCCTCCACTAAGGTTTTCACGTTTAGCGAGATTCCAGGTCTCGTCTGTTTCAGGGACTCCAAGGAAAACTCCTTCATCGCCCCTAGATTCAGCAGAGTCTTGCTGAATAAATACAGCGATGAAATGGTTGTTTTAAAAGGACACAATCCGTATGTGTCAAGACACAAGCCATTGTTGTTTTCTTTTGACTTCAGCAAGAAGGCAGTATATTATTATTATTATTATTATTATTATTATTATTATTATTATTACTATTATTAAAATGTATAGACTGCAGAAAGCCATCGAAGCAGCATATAGGGTAAAAGCAGAATAAAACAACCCAAACCTGAATGTGTGTGATTGAAAACCCCTCAGAAATGGTGACAATCTGTAAGTGCCCATTAAGCAAGATTCACGGTTCTCTGTTTCAGAGGTTATAAACTTGTGCCTTAAACGGCCCACGTCAGATTGCAGCTTCAGGCTGACAAGACTGAGAGCAGAACATGTCGGTGTGGAAGAGAAAACGTAGGTGTTCATGGGAGAAAAAATGTATGTGAGCACATGCAAGGGAAAGGAAGAATCTGGAATGATGCTGAGGTGAAACTAACTGAGAATGTATGTGACTATGAGTGTAAGAAGAAGGGAGACCATACAGGTGAGAGTATAGTGCAGGGAAGAAGAAGAAGAAGAAGAAGAAGAAGAAGAAGAAGAAGAAGAAGAAGAAGAAGAAGAAGAAGAAGAAGAAGAAGAAGAAGAAGAAGAAGAGTGGGAGGAGTTTGGATTTGATATCCCGCTTTATCACTACCCAAAGGAGTCTCAAAGCGGCTAACATTCTCCTTTCCCTTCCTCCCCCACAACAAACACTCTGTGAGGTGAGTGGGGCTGAGAGACTTCAAAGAAGTGTGACTAGCCCAAGGTCACCCAGCAGCTGCATGTGGAGGAGCGGAGACGCGAACCCGGTTCCCCGGATTACGGGTCTACCGCTCGTAACCATTACACCACACTGGCTCTAAGAATGGATGGGTGTGTCCCGATCGATCAATTATGTATTTATTTATTACATTTATATACCTGTAACTTCCTGTGGTTTGTTGCAAGTTTTCAGACCACAAATGCTCCAGTGTTGTTTTTTCCGTCCAACATTATTTTTGTGCTTCAGTGGCCTCCGGACAGCAATAATGCAGTAACCTTTGGGAAGCATCACATACTAACTAATAACGTGGAATGTTGTGTGGATAATGCTGCATAAATCCATCACTGATGCACTGTTTATTGCATCAATGACATGTCACAGAAAACAACCGCACGCAGACACACAAACCCGGTCTGGAGAAGTCCATTGCCAGCCATTTAGTAATCAGCTCTTTGGCTTCAGGCCTCTCGTAAAGAGTTGTCGCTGGCAAAAGACAGAAATGTAAATTAACAGATGGGTGGATGTTGCATGATTTTTAAATTCTTCTCGTTTGGGTGGTATCCCGGGTGCTCACTCAACTCCCTTAAGCAGCATGCTAGGGACATATAATGCTATGTTTCTCCATCCTAGAGTGCACTTACTTTAAAAGCGTTCCCAAACCATCTCTTGGAACCATCTTTCCATTTGTTTAAGTGGTTCATTCTCGGAGTGCAGTTTTCTTATTCTTATGGGGAGAAATGCTTACTTATCTATGCAGTCTTTAGGCTCTGAAAGTAGAGGCCTAGAAAGCTGCTGCGATATGACCCATTTAAAAACAACAACAACTGGGAATTTAGGTGCTTAAATGTCAAAATAGTGTGTTTCGTTAAAGCAGTATAATATATACACAACTCTTTCAAGTCATCAGACAACACCTTTGAACAAAGAAAAATCAATTTTAAAAGTCAAATATTGCCATTAAAATTGAATATTTGATATTCTGGAATAGGGATTTTGAGGGTGGATAACTTTCCAGCATTTCTAAAGAAACAGTGGAGTATTTTGCCTTAGCTGCACACACACTATGCCTTTAAAGCATATTTGGAGCACATTCTTTCCATCGAAGAGTTCTGGGACTCTTTTCTGGGAACTGTAGTTTACTATTCACAGAATTACGATTCCCAGCAACCCTTAACAAACAGACTTCATTTTCTCTGGGATGGGGAGCAGCCAGGATCCTGTGAGGGATTTAATCAGTCTGCAACCTCCATCTTGGAACCTCCATCTTAAATCCTGTGAGGGATTTAATCAGTCTGCAACCTCCATCTTGGAACTGAGCCGGCTAGCACACCTCATGGATACACCATCAGTCCAATTTTTGTACTTCTTCCACCACCACCCTTATATAACATCTTGCCTCACGAAGAGCTGTGGATAACTTGAAAGCTTGGAGCTTCCCCCCTTACAGGTCAACTTTATAAACAGGAAGAACAACCTGTATCTTAACTTGGTCATATTCAGACTCACGGAAAGTAATGGACATGAAACATTTAGTTCCAATGGGTTTACCCTGAGAATTATTTAAGGCAGATCCACACTACACATTTAAAGCATATTCGACTCTCACAACTTTCCCCCCAGAGAATCTTTTAACAAACTACAGTTCCCAGAATTATTGGGGGACAGAAATGTGTTTTAATTGTGTGCTGAATGTGCTTTGAATGCACTGTGTGGACCTGCCTTTAGTTGGATACAGCCCCAGGAAAAAGAAATGCAATAGATCTCTGAAAAGGAAATAAACTGAGGATCTTTGGCTGAGGAAAGTTTGTGGAGAAAACACTAAGGACAGCCTTGGTGGAGCATAACTGACTAAGCCGATTGAGAAGACCAAATGTGAATGTGTTGGGTGTACATTCCTTGCACTGACATCCTAAGAGTACCACTACCCTGTTGGCCTGGCTGTAGCTTTCCTGGCCATTTCCCACAAGCCAGAAATGCAGCAAAACAACCCCGCTGAGGAAGTTTATGGCTAACCTGGCATCGGACCTGTTTTTGTGTTTTTAAGTCCAGCCAATATCAAGCAATGGATGCTTCTGCACACCCCTTAAGTCTCACAGAATGTGACTGTGATGTGTGTGTGTGTGTTTTGCCTGGCCTCAGATGTGAAAACCACAAGCAGAGGCCCCCCACATAAAATGCCATGTTTGGCTTTTAGAAAGAACGGGAAGTAGCAGGGAGAATGGCCTTTAGTTTTTTTTTTCCAACAGCCTGTTGCTATGTTCATCAAAGGACACTAAAACCAGTGGAGAGTCTGTGGTTGTTATTCAAGACACATCATTGGTCTTCCATGAAATGTTGTAAATAGGTTGTTTTTTTAAATCAGCATAACCTGCTTGGAGCGATCCTGTTCCCTTAGTGACTTTTACATCAAAGGCTTTACAGGGGAATAAAAAAATAAAATAAAAATTAGCATCTAGTTGGAGACTTGGGCTTAAGATGCAATTTGAAAAAATAATTTTGGGAAAGAACAAAAAAAATCTAAAATATATAGTATCCTATTAGAATGGGAAGCAAAGGATGAGTTTGTGAAGGCAGTGTCAGATTTCGGCTACAATATAGAAATCTCAGCATGGGGGGAAATGTGGAATAACACGATAAATTTTGGGGGGCATGTTACACAAATGGGAAAAACATTCAAATCAGATGGTATCTGATGCCCAGCAAACTTGCTAAAATTGTATAAAAGAGGATCAAATTTATGTTGGAAATGTTCAGATAAAGAGGGCTCTTTAATTCACATGTGGTGGCAGTGCAAATTCGCAAAAAGAAATCTGGGAAATGATATATGACGAATTTTAAAAGATGCTTGCGTGCACTTTTCCGCAAAACCCAGAAGCATTTCTGATAGCAATAGTAGGTCAGGAAATACAAAAAAAGTTAAAAACTCATTTCTTTACGCAACAGCAGCCACAAGAATACTGTACCCAAAAATGTGGAAAGAGAAGGCTATCCCAACAAAGGTTCAATGGTTGTGATAAACTAATAGAATATGTCGAACTAGAAAGTATGGCGGCCAAAATAAGAAATATAGATGGAAAGATAATAACAAGCGAGTGGGAACAATTTGAAGGGTATTTAAAATGAAGTGGTATTAATATAAATCGACCAGCAGCAAACAAAATAAAGGGTTATTAATAGAAAGAGAAAGAAATAGATAACCAATGGAGATGTAGCAAAGAATCTGTAATAGGATATCAATGAAAGATAGGTTGGGAAGTCTGTATTAGATTTGATAGGATGGGAAAGTGTATGTAAAATGTATACTGAAAAATGCATAGATAATTAAAAAAAATATCATTCATTTTAGCTATCATGTATTAAAAACAGGTATTTAGAACCATATAGGAAATATATTCATGTTCCATGACATCGTTGAAATTTAAGAAGTACTATAGGGTTTTTGACTAAGGTTAAAAAAAAATTAATGGGACAAACCAACACGGTATATATCTACTTAGGATGGGAGTAAGCCCCACTGATTGCAATCAAACTCCCAGAAATATATATTTATAAAGCTGCAGCCAACAGGTGTAACCTTATACCCATGTATAGGATTTACTGTAAAGGAGCCAGTGTTAAGGCAGCAATCCAAAACTCACTTGGTACAGACTAACAGCACAATCCTATGCTAGTTTACTTAGCAGTAAATTCTGCTGTGCTTAATGGGATTTACTCCCACATAAGTGTGGCTAGGACTGCAGTAGAAGTGCCATTGAACCTAGGGGAACTTAAGTAAACATGTTTAGGAATCTATCAATCATCTATCTATCATCTAAAAATCTGTTTAGCTTTGCAGAGATACATATTCAAGCACGCTTGATTTCTGAGCTCCAACAATCATGCTAAATTGGTTAACAATGTTGCTTACCTAGCATAATGTTGGTTAGCTTAAACTAGAAAGAAACCCAAACAGATTTGGGAGGTCAGGAACAGAAGCGCAATTGTTTTCCAGGAGGAAAAATGAACCCACCCACATTTTTTATTTTATTTTTAGATCATCTATTTTTAACTTTCTAAAATTAGTGTAAAGATAACAGAGTAGTTAACCATGGTCCTAGACTACTTCATTACCTTAGTTATTAGCTTGACAGACTAAGTGACTCCCCATTAAACATCAATGACAGAAGAGTTGGAGAGTTTAAAAGGTCAATAACTACTTTGATAGGCTCCCCTTATGTAGCTTCCCACCAGAGACTTCTGGAGCTTAAACACTGACAAGCTAATTGCTCTTTTTTTCCCCTAATTAAGCAAACCCTTCTCTATTAGCCTGTTTGTCATGATTGCTCATTTTCAAGACCTTTCAAGATCTAACCTAATATAAATTCATTAGTGAATCGCAGAAATGAAACCAACCCCAACTAGTTGCCATTATTAACTGAACAGGCTGCAGGAATTCACTGCATTTAAAAAAAAAACCCACACAAATGCGGGAGCAAAAATCCTAATAGGTCAAAGAAGAATTTGTGAAGGGGAGAAATGTCAATGTCATGAAGCTATGGACCTCCCACGAAAGGGAGACCTGTGGCCCACCAGGTGGCCGTCATCCTGATGATTCACTGGCCAGGACTGATGGGAATTGGAGTCCAGTAACATTTAAAGGGCCACAGACTCCCCATGTGTGTCCTAGAAGATTGCTGAACTAGGTATATTATGAATGTGCAACAACAACACACAAAAAAAGACATATTACACCTTTGCTGTGTTGTTATTTTCTAATAAGTCTTCTGCTGGCCTATAAATGTGCAAATTGCAAATTGTATTTGATTGACTACAACTTAGTGGCTGATCTGTGATCGCAATAATAAAGACTGATGGATTGATCTATCTCCTGTTCAAAAACTTTCAAGGAGGTAACCTCAAGCACCTGCAGTAACTGAGAATAGCAAAAGTCACTTAGCAACCAAAATTAGACAGAAAGGAGCAATAGAGCCCTTTCACCTCTGGCTGACACATATGATGTGTTGATTGTTCACAAATAGCAAAATATTCAGTTTTCAGTGTTGAGCAAAATCAATAGCTTGAAGATACACAGTGGCTGCTTTTTGAGAAATCTGTCGGTCAAAATCCACAAAAAAAAAAAACCCCTTCCAAACTCAACTAGGGCTACGCTTCTGAGGTGTGGTGGATGGCTGCAAGGGAAAGGGCCTGCTGGGTGGTGGCTTCCTGACTATGGTATGTTGTCTTCAAACAGGCTCACCCGGCACCTAGCTTGATGTCATTTTGGAACCAAGTAGACCCCTTTTTCATTTTTCCAGTCAGAAGATCTCAGATACCCACTGGCTATATCAAATGGAGAAATATGTGGTGGTGTGGGGGTTGC
The DNA here is from genome assembly GCF_963506605.1 of Zootoca vivipara. Lineage (NCBI taxonomy): Eukaryota > Metazoa > Chordata > Lepidosauria > Squamata > Lacertidae > Zootoca > Zootoca vivipara. Next base: position 31,045,837 of record NC_083287.1, on the reverse strand, counting down.
ATAGGAAAAGCGTGGGGGGGGGGAAGGTTTGATTCCACCCTCCACCTGCTGCTTCTCTCTTACAAATCATCTCCCTACAATGATTCCTAGGAAGTGAAGCACGAGTTCCTGGATTTGTGTTTGCTGCCAGGTGCAAAAATGGGCCCTTAAAAAACAAGAGACTTTGGAATCTCATTTCAAAATGTTTACCTCTAAAACATGTTTCTATACAGCCTCAATTTTATGGGAAGATGCATAGGTGCATTTACACAAGGCCACAATTCCAGAAGGAGGGATAGGAAAGGCAGAGAGAATTGCACAAGAGACACAAAAAAGATAAATGAAAAATGCCAAGCGAGCTGGTCAAAATGAATGCAATCAATGTTTTACAATTTTGTGCATGTCTACTCAGAAGTAACCACACTGATTTCAATGGGACTTACTCCCAAGCCTCAATCTTCTTCCATCTGTCCCATGACCAAAAAGAACTGTGCTCTCACTAAGATGGCCAGATCTTAAAGAGGATGGCTTCTGCACAGTTGGCAGTTATGGGTCACTTTTCATGCATGCTTTACCTGCTGAAATTCCCTCCTCTACATACCTATTAAAGGTGCACGAGCCCGATTCTCTGAGCACTTTAGCTCTCACTACAGAAAAGCTGTATCTGTGCCACAGTAATTACAAAATTTTACCCAAATTAAAGGCATATTCACATTTACTAGGGAACATAGCTGTTGTTGACATCTATCTGTCTCGGGAGACAATGGAGGAGTGTGCCTTTTACTACGGTAGGAACCTATTAAAGCAACATTTTAAAAAAAGAACTCCAAGCTCATTTATTGAATTTCTCATGATCTTGCCTTCTTTTTATAAAAGCGTCTCATTGTGCCACCTCTGCTAGAGAAGATATTGGCCATTTTATGAAGTTCGCTTTCAGCTTCTCAAGGTCTGTGTTTTGGAATTTTATAACTTCTCAGTTATAAAGCTTCTTTCCTTTTTAATAAAGGTGCCGGGTGTGGTTCATTCACATACAGGGCTTACTCACTTCCTGTCCTTAAAATAATTATGAATGGCATTTCAAAGCTAGGAAAGCTGCAGAGTACTGTACTGGAAAAAAGAGAACCGAGTGTTTATATGGTAGCTTGGCTTCTTTATATGCATATGTAGATCTTATTAAAGTCCTTCACCAAGATGCTTGGCCTCCTTTGTGATAGATCAGAACCAAGCTTGCCTTCCTCTGTTCTCCATGTCCCATGTCTGCTGCGTGATGTGTGTGGATTTTCTGTAGTGGTGCAGCTCCCTTAAGTGCATCTCAACAAACTCTCTACTCCAGGAGCAATTTATTCTATCCAAAGGGATGGAGGTGAATTTTTCATTTAGTTGGGGTTTTTTTGTTTTTGTTTGAAAATATGAAACAGCCCAATTCATACTTTCTGAAACAATGTCTGAACCAAATAACAGCTGCCCTTTAGCCTTCGCTCTTCTCTGAATTTTGCAATCCAGTTTCCCAAGCAAATACTGTGTACAAAAGTGTGCGTACTAGGGGAAATTGCGCGTGAAATGCATATGTTGGTGAAAAGAACATGAAAAAATGAAAAAATGGGGACTTGCTCAAAAGAATGTGTATGTCCAGCCAAACTGCACACAAATGTTAGGCGAAATTTGCACTAAAATGCTGTCGAATTTCCATGAGGACTTTATAAAAGAAAAAACATGCAGACTGATAAGTTGTCATGGACTGGTTGGATGCAGAGGAATTGTGGGAGGAATCAGTTGGGGAACCCTCAAGAGAAGAAGGCTCAGAGGCCCAGTACTGGTGGTCGTGGGACAACAGTGAATGGTCAGAGGGAAGAAGGGGAAGACTGGGAAGATGAAGTGTCAGACGCTGAAGAGGTAGCAGAGCTTAGGCAGCTAGGAGAGTCAGTGGTGGAGAGAAGCCCATCATCAGAGGCTGAAGCTGAAGCGGAAGAGGTGGGAGATCAAGAGGCAAAAATGAGTCAGGCTGGTGAAGAGGTACAGGTTCTCCCTCTCCTGCTGTGGCAAATCCCCCTCCCCGCAGTCTTCCAGAACCAGAAGAGGCATGAAAAGTACAGAGGAGAAGTTAGCTGCATGCAGGCTCAGTCTCCAATTGCTCCTCCCCTGAGGAAGTGGGGACTTTCAGTCTTGGCAGCTGATTTTCATGAAAGAAGACCACCGGGGATCAGCTGCTCTGCTCGCTAGACCTAACACTCCATTGAGTCTGTGGAAATCCTATTTTTTGCTAATAAAGAGTAAACTCCATCTTTGAACTGTGTGATTGCTGTTATTGAACAGAGAAGAAGTTCTCAAGCTCCACACTCTTGCACGGAGCATTAAAATTGCTGGGGGTCTCAGCAGATCTCATTTGAACTTTCATTTCTTCTACAAAAAAGCACAGGCATAATTCAAAGATTTTTTATTTTTTTAAAAAATATTTCACTGCCAGCATCATTTTTTAAAAGCAGCACAGCATTATGAAAATCATGGGTCCCAGTCCAAAGTTTCAATGTCTTGCTTGGTAATCCAACCCTGGTCAAATCTGCTTTGATTTCAATCACGAGAGAAAAATAAATCAGGTCCAAATATTTCTGTTTTGCAACCTTTCCATGGGGCCACCTGAATGGAGCTCACAGATGAGTGGTCCATTTGAGGACATCTGGTGTAGAGAAGTGAACGGGCTTGTGTGGAATCACTCTCCACAAGCCATCATCCAAAGGAAATTAGGCCGCCTCCTACGATTGCAAAGCACCCGTTCATAACTAATTGCTATATGAAGTTTATATCTAGGGAGGATTCATTCCCAGTCATAAGCAGATCATCGAGGTGCTACTCCTGCTCAAGTGTGAGGAACAAGGGCGTGCATGGTCTGACTAGGACCAGGTTTCCAGTGAGCATAGACCAGCAAGGATCCTCTCAGAGGGTGTGTCATGGTCCAGGTTAGGAGGTCAGGAACTGGAAGGACATGTCAAAGCACACAGTGAGGCAGCGAGATGGAACACAGAGATGGGTAGAGGCTGGAAGAGGATGTAAAGATCGGGATAACACACCCTGAAGGCAGGGTGAAAGATCAGGGTAGGAATCAAGGTGAACCTGGGATGTGTGTAGGAATCATGCGGCCCTCTAGATGTTGCTGGACTTCAGCTCCCTTCATCCGTGACCACTGGGCATTCCAGTTTGGACTGGAGTCCTACAATATCTGGAGGTATACTTAAGAATATAAGAAGAGTCTGTCCGATCAGTCTGCCTTAACCCTCTAGAGTGGCCCCTTTTTATCTTGCCTGTAAGAATGATGATAAAAAATCTGAACAGGTAGAACCTTCTCTGGCTGGTCTTTTGGAGACCATACTCTGTGTGGATGCTAGCACATTTGAGACCCACAGGCCTCCAATCCTCCTGACATCCCCCTGTATTCTGGCAAAGTTAACTAGAACCATGAGCCACCTGAGGCCGCTGAAAGGACAGGGGGCATGCTGGCCTATGCAAGGCACAAACTCATCAGGCAGGTGGGACAAAGCGGCAACAGGTTAGCCAATTAAGTTTGGGGCTGCTTTTGATCTCTTGAGCATGGCGGGCAGGAGGAGTTAATGAGCTTACAGAAAAGCATAATGCGGAGGCCCAGAGTTTAATCATGGCTGTCGGCAAGAGCTTTAAATGCAATAGGGTGCCAGGGCTGCCTCTGTGCTGGAGAAGGGCCATGGCATAATGCCCACCAATCATGGCCCCCTCACCTAGCAGGCTTACATGACAGCAACAATCAACCTACAGTTAGAGCCAAATAGGTGCCATTTTAATTCCCCACCATGAGTGATGCTGTGTTGTGACCTGCAATGCACTGTGGGAAATTTAAATGACATCATGTCATTGCACACTCTGGGACAGGCATCAATGAGCTCCAGCAGCTGGATTAAGGATTCCTGGTGCTGATGCCAGCCTTGAAGGCTGCAATACAAATTTAATGCCAGTCATTTTAATGATTGTCCTATGTTGATTTTAAAGGGTCTTGATGTTGCTGTACACCAGGCTTCCTCAAACTTGGCCCTCCAGATGTTATGAGACTACAATTCCCATCATCCCTGACCACTGGCCTTGCTAGCTAGGGGTCATGGGAGTTGCAGGCCAAAAACATCTGGAGGGCCGAGTTTGAGGAAGCCTGCTGTATGCCATCCTAATGTTTTGTGAGAGGGTGGTATATAAGTACTTCAATAAAGAAATATAAATAAATGCAATCCTATGCATAATGTAGGAGGGTGTCCCCTTGAACTCAGTGGGACATTTCTTCTCCACTGTAGAGCTGATACAAAAGCATAAATATGTGTTTGGAGTTTGGATTTGGATTTGATATTCCGCTCTATCACTACCCTACGGAGTCTCAAAGGGGTTAACATTCTCCTTTCCCTTCCTCCCCCACAACAAACACTCTGTGAGGTGAGTGGGGCTGAGAGACTTCAGAGAAGTGTGACTAGCCCAAGGTCACCCAGCAGCTGCATGTGGAGGAGGAGCAGGGACGTGAACCCGGTTCACCAGATTAAGAGTCCACCGCTCTTAACCACTACACCACACTGGCTCTCAAGAAAAAAGAAGAAAGGGGGAGCTATGGCTGACTTATTTCCTGCTTCGTTGGGGGAAGTCATATTCCATAGGCTGCAAAGTGACAATCCCTTCCTGCAAGTAAAAGCTATATTTCTATTTGCATATGCTCTTTTTCTAGAAAAAGAGGTGCCGGAACTCACCATGAACATCTCCCTTGCTCTCTTAGAATGGCAATGGTGCTCAACTGAGAGGTGCCAGAACTGCGTTCCAGTTAGTTCCTGCTGGGGGGGAAGCCCTGGTTAAAACCAATAAAAATATTTCACAAAACATATAGAGAGATAAAACCAACAAAATTTAAACACAAAATTTAAAAGCAAATATACATAATTCAAGTAGACTTGCCTAAGCAAAAATGATTTTAGCTGGCAGCAAAAACAGTACTGTATAGCGAAAGTGCCTACTTAATATCAACAGGCGGGGAGTTCCAAAGCTTCAGTACTGCCACTCTAAAAGATCAATTTCTTGTGAGTGTGGAACAAACATTATGTGCCAGCCCTAAAGATCACAAAAGCCAAGCAGGCACTTATGGCGCAATCCTTCAAGTAAACTGGTCCCTTGAGTTTGGCCCAGTAAAAATCTGGCAGAAAGTAAAGGTCTTTGAGCAGAGACGTAGCAGTAAAGTAAAAAATGGTAAAGGACCCCTGGATGGTTAAGTTCTGTCAAAGGTGACTATGGGGTGTAGCACACTGATGGGGTCTTACCTCCATTAGCAATTGTGCTGCAGCGTTCTGCATTAACTGCAGTTTCCAGACAAAGGAAGACCCCTATAGAATGTGTTGCAGCAATGCAATATTGAAGTGCAGTTTCACTCTCTCCACCCCTTCCCCAAACTGAGGAGCGAGTGGAATTTTGCCTCATATTTCAAGCTGAAACATAAATGGCCTGGAGTCATTTGTTTCCTATTTAACACGCTCTTGAAACAAGCTTCTTAAGAACCTCTGCAAACATGCAGCTGTACCAATACTGACAATCATTTCATTCTACCACCGGATGAGTAACAACATGAGTTAAAGGATTAGTGCTGTCCATCATAACGGAACTGCGCTGTAAAGCAGAACTGGATGCTTTTAGTTTTTAAAAACATAATCGCATGCATACATGCCAACTTCTTTAATGTGAAAAACCTCTAAGCAAATTCCGGTTACCATATATCAAGAGGCAAGCCTGCTTAAGGAGGAAGCAGTAGTCACATAACCTCATTTTCAATTTACGCTTAAATGAGGGCATATTCTTATCATCCCTTATCATTAAAGACAAGGGTTCTTGACAAGAGATTCCTTTAGGAGCAGATATGGCGCACACAAAGAAGGAGAACAAGTTGAAGAGGAAATGGACACATTATAACAAGGGGAAGGGAAAAACTTTTCATATATAACAAAGTGTTCAACAAACCTTGCTTTAAGTAATTTACTTGCCCAGGGATTGATATTCAAGGTGGATATAAAGTTCACTAGAATCTTAAAGCAGCCCATGCTAAAACACAGTATCTAACAAAACAATTAACAGCGAGAACACCAAGACAAGCTACCCCTGCTGAATTTCTCTCTTCTACACAAGTGTCAAAGGTTCCAGATCAGGCGTCCGCAAACTCGGCCCTCCAGATGTTTTGGGACTACAATTCCCATCATCCCTGACCACTGATCCTGTTAGCAAGGGATGGTGGGAGTTGTAATCCCAAAACATCTGGAGGGCTGAGTTTGGGGGTGCCTGTTCCAGATCCTGATACCCCACCTCCCTGTTTTTTACCTGAACAGGGGAAGAAAAATAAACCAAGGTGGAAGGGAAGGTTAAAGTGACAGGTAAAGTGACAGATGAGGACCATCAGATGAGGGAGTTCCAACCCTCAATATAGGTGGACTGTGGAGGCTGAAAATCCATCCCAATAAGCACAAGAACTTCGGAATTTAAGGCTGGGAAAGATGTAACACATGTATGAATAGATCTGGCTATGAGAGTTGCACACACCTCCACCCCAAACACTCCCAGGAAGAACATCATGGCAAGGAGAAGACCAGCCTCATCCCATCCATTGGGTGACACCTTGGTGGGCCCTGTGAGAACAAGATGCTGGTCTAGATGGGTCATTAGCCTGGTCCATTTCAAGGGCCAATGAAGGAGAAGCTCCAGGGAATTTGCTTCTCTCCTCCCTGCAAGAAACAACATGATGTTCCAACATGTTGATCTAGGACTGAAGAGAAGCAGGAAGCATGTTCTGGCTCCATCCACCAGGCAGAGGACTAAGGACTTCTGGGTGGTGGTCAATGTAATTCTCAGAATCATAGAACTTTAGAGTTGGAAGGCATGCCAAGGGTCGTCTAGCCCAATGCACTGCAATACAATTCAAGAATCACGGCTATTGCCTGTTACTATTGCCTGGATAATCATTGGAATGTGGGCTATACACCTTCTGAATAGATGATGGGCAGCAAACCCCCAGTTGGGGAAGGGGCTGAAGCAGTCCACCCACCAATTTATTCTGCTCCCCCAAGACTCCACAGATTTTGGTGGGAGTAGCAAAAAATAAATAAATGCAGAATTGGAATGGGGTGGGCAGAGCCCAGGGCACAGTTGCAAATTGCTCCTTCCCTGGTCATCTGATCAATCCTGTGTTGAGTTGAGAAAAGGGGCTGGCTGGCTGTGTGTTGTGTTGTGTTGTGTTGTGTTGTGTTGTGTTGTGTTGTGTTGTGTCCATGCAAGAATGTGAGCTGGTCACGCACACTTTGAGACATATCATCTACCACCAGGGTCAATGTGGCTGCTCAAATCAATCAATAATTCAGATGTCACCTAGGCATTAGGCCCAAAGCTTGCTTCTTTTTGCAAGTGCTATTTTATGTTTTCTCTCATGCACTCTGGCTGCGCATGTCAAGTCCCATTGACTTCAATGGGTCTTACTCCCAGGTAAGTGGGTGTAGGATTGCAGCCCAAATGCTGCTCTGTCCAGCTCTTGTATTTATCCATGGTGATCTTGCTTTAGCCAGTTAAATAAAGTGTCTCTTCCTTGGTGGCTTCTGGGTGGAGAACAGGCTGCTGTCAGTCTTGAGTCCTTGCCATGTTAACAAACCTTTAGTGGTGATTTATGGACATCTCCATTTACTTCCTCCCTTCACCCTCATTACGACATATTATTCCCAGGTGAGTTATTGCAACAGATGATTTATCCATTTGGCTGTTATTCAAGGTTATTATAAAAATCCAGCTCTGTTACACGCGAAGATCCTCACAATACCTCTTCACTAGTTTTTTGGGTTGTGTGTGTGTTTTTTTTTTAAGGATTCCCATCACTCTCCTTTGGAGTAAAAATAAACTGAAATATTCACTACCGCTCCCCCTGCTATATTTAAGTTGTGTAAATAAAATACTCATTTATTTAGGCTGCAAGCTTACACATGTGAGTAAGTACCATTTAACTTAGTAGAACTTATTTCTGGGTTGACATATATAGCGTTGCAATGTTAAATGTATCATTCATATCAGTTTTTCAAGGCTCAGCAGTATAACATTCAGCTAAAGCAGATAGAATATTCTAGGTAGAACTGAGCGGGGAGGGGGGAGTTGGAAGGCATTTGCCTGAAATAATCTTTGCACTTCTACCAGGAGAAAGAATACTTGGGTCACAGCTACCATGGGAGTGGCCGCCGGGTCCACATAACACCAGTCCTGAGAGATCTACATTGGCTCCCAGTACATTTCTGAGCACAATTCAAATTGTTGGTAAAGGTAAAGGGACCCCTGACCATTAGGTCCAGTCGTGACCGACTCTGGGGTTGCGGCGCTCATCTCGCGTTATTGGCCGAGGGAGCTGGCGTACAGCTTCCAGGTCATGTGGCCAGCATGACAAAGCCACTTCTGGCGAACCAGAGCAGCACACGGAAATGCCGTTTACCTTCCCGCCGGAGTGGTCCCTATTTATCTACTTGCACTTCGTGCTTTTGAACTGCTAGGTTGGCAGGAGCTGGGACCGAGCAACGGGAGCTCACCCCGTCACGGGGATTCGAACTGTCAACCTTCTGATCGGCAAGCTCTAGGCTCTGTGGTTTAACCCACAGCGCCGCCTGCGTCCCTTTGTTTAAAGGTCAGTACCATTGTTGGTACTGACCTTTAAAGCCCTAAACGACCTCGGTCCTGTATACCTGAAGTGGGCGTCTCCACCCCCATCATTCAGCCCGGACACTGAGATCCAGCGTCGAGGGCCTTCTGGCGGTTCCCTCATTGCAAGAAGTGAGGTTACAGGGAACCAGAGAGAGGGCCCTCGGTGCTGGATCTCAGTAGTGGCACCCACCCTGTGGAACTCCCTCCCAGCAGATGTCAAGGCAATAAGCAACTATTTTCCTTTTAAAAGACAAATGAAGGTGGCCCTGTTTAGGGAAGTTTTTAATGTTTGATGCTGCATTGTTTTTAATATTCGGTTGGAAGCCGCCCAGAGTGGCTGGGGAAACCCAGCCAGATGGGCGGGGTATAAATAATAAATTATTATTATTATTATTATGATCATTCAATTAGGGCACATTTATTCCCCCAAAAGAATTATGGGAACTGCAGTTTTCCCAGCTACCTTAACAAACAACTTCTCCCTAGTTTCTTTGAGGGAAGTAATGTGCTTTAAAAGCATTGTGTGGATGTGACCAGACAAGATCTAACTTGGTGGCTTGGCAGCTGTCTTCCTCATTTTAATCCAAAGCTCTGAACAAAGCGCTCACATGTACAATTTGTCTGCATACGCATAGAGTCTCTTCAGAACCTCAGGTGAATGTGCTTAGGGGCATAGAGGCTGCAAGAGGGCCAACAGGCATGATCTTGGCTCCATCATCCCACAACTGCCATCTGAAAAGTGCTAGAGATACTTCCTAATCCCCCCCCCTCTCTCTCGTGCAGACATAAAGTGGAGGTGGCTTGTGCAGCCAAAATAGTACTACCCACACGGAAGAGAGTGGCATATGCATGCACAGGGAAAGCTTGAGGTTTGCTGAAGTACAAAAACTATCTTTTAAGGGGGAAACCCTAAAGGATTCAAGAAAAGGGATGGCAGAGAAATTCTATTTCTTTTACATTTTAATGCCAAACTAGCCTAACCTACCTCACAGGGTTAGTGTGAGGGTAAAATGAGGAGGGGAGAACCATGCCCCCCACCTTAAGCTCCTTGGAGGAAATGATGTTATCCAAATACAAGAAATGATTCACACTTTCTGAAACAATGGAGAAAGCAGAATGTAGCTACCTTTCCAAATTTGTACTTCTCTAAAGTCTGCAATACAGTTCTCCAACAAAACCAAGAACAGGTGTGCAAAAACACATTATCCAAGGGAAAGCATGCATAAAAATGCATATAATAGTGAAAGTGTATAATATTAGGGGGAAATTGCTTCCAAAAATGGGTACATTAGGGGAAATGTGCACAAAATTGCTGGTGCGTTTTTGGGATGACTTTTTTTTTTACGCAAAGTGATGCAACATGGTGAACTGAACTCCAGTGTGGTGAGCTGAACTTAAAAGCAGGAAATGTGAGAAACTGAAATTGGCATTTTCACCCAGCTGTATGTACTTGAGAATGTATGTGATGCAGGGCAAAGATGTAAAAATCCTGATGTGTATGGTTACAAGTAACTGATTCCCATATCTACTGGGAAAGCTGGAAAATCCCACATAATGCGACCTCCTAGTCTCTGGCTAGCAGTGTGCATTCCACTCTCAGCTTTTGGCATGCTGCTGCAGCTGTTGATTTGTAAGTAAAATGTGCTGAAACTTGAATCCTGTACCTGGCAGTGGACACAAACAAGTGGGCAGCCAGTACCTGGGAAATTAGCACAGGACGGATTTTCAAGCAGTTTCCTCCAGGCGGCTATTTCCCTGAAGGTTGTATTAGCCCTCAGGGCAAATAATATAAGGAATATGCCATTGTCATAGAAGGGCGACCCATTTGTAAGTGAAAACAAACAAGGCTTTCCAGAAGAGGGTGTAGCTGCAGAATTTGCTCATCTTATATATATATATGTTTTCCTGTTGGACTAGATCAGTTAGTGACTGTATCCTTGCCTCCAGCCAAAGCAAAAAAAAACTGTCCCAAGAGTAATATCCTTTCTTTGGAAAGGTTGCCCTATCTGAGGAGGGATTCTCCCAAGAAGGAGGTGACACTTCATGACTTTCCTCTCTTCTGGGTTGGTACACAACCATTCATCATTCCTTGACACTGGCGGCACCATTCTTCTGAATCAAGGCGCCGTGGGACTGGAACACGCTAGTAGCAGGCCAGGGGAGGGTGCTGTGGGTGTTCAGCACAGGCGTTCTGCTCTTCAGAATGAAGGAAAGGAGAGCTAGATGAAAAGGCTGGCATGGACTGATCTACACGTTCAGAAGAAGCACCTGGCATAGACCTCCTGTGGCCGTTTGAGTTCAAGATGTCACCCCGGCAACTTGCCTTTGCTGGCTCTCCCCCTGCTGTGGCAAGGCTGAGGCTTCCACCACGAGGCCCATTGCAGCCACTGATGCACTTCCAGAATCCAGTGCCGTGCCTCTGGAAGTGCAGCCTTGGCAGGCCTCAGCAGAGGCCTTGCAGCAGAGGAGGCCTCGCCACAGTGGTGGCGGTGGCGGAGGCCTCCCTGCAGCAGTGGAGGAGGAGGAGAGACATCTGGGATTGACACCAGAAGCTGGGGCGGCTTCTGTCAATCCGGGATGTGCTGCTCAAGTGGGTTTCAGTCATTTACGTCACAGGCAGAGTAGCACCTCCCGAAAGCCAAGAGCAGGCACCCCCAAACTGTGGCCCTCCAGATGTTTTCACCTACAACTCCCATGATCCCTAGCTAAAAGGACCAGTGGTCAGGGATGATGGGAATTGTAGTCCAAAACATCTGGAGGGCCGAAGTTTGGGGATGCCTGGCCAAGAACTTAAATTAGTCAAAGCTAGCAAGTCACAGAAAGCACAACCACCCACCACAAAGTAATGCCTAAAGCACATGTGTGTTGTGCTGTAGACACAGTGCATATAGCACAGGAGTGGTCGTTGTGCTGCTTTCCAGATGTTGCTTCACCCCAGCACCCATCATGCATGAGCACTGGTCATGCTGACTGGGGCGGATGGGAGTTGGAGTGGAGCAACATCTGGAGGGAACCAAGTCGGCTGGGGCTGAATGAGAGCCAGCCTTGGGCTGGGATCTAAAGGGCCACATTGAATGGTCCAAGCATAGAGGGTCCAGCTTCCTGCTGTAGCATTTGAAGGGGCCCTTAGCAAGGTGTCCTCTCATGGGCCTCCTGCTGCATTCATCCCTGAGCCTTGGGCTTCCCTCAGGAGCACCTCTGAGCCACCACTTGGGTTCCCCAGAATATCCTGGAATGATGCTCCATCAGGAACCTTGTGGGAAATGTTAAACAGTGGGCCAGGGCGGTGGACCTTGACATGTTGCTGGGTCCCCTGGTTATGGCAGCGGCCCAAAGATGCCAGGAGCTGATGTTGGACCCTGAGGGATATAGCTGGGAGAAGCGACACCACCATTTACATACCTGCATGGATGCTCCTTCTACACATTCCTGGGGCTGGAAAAAATGGTTCAAATATTCATTGTGCAAGGAAATGACACAAAGCTGTGGAACACCAATGCCTACTGGCTTCTCACAATCAAAGCATTTTTTCTGTGGTGGTATCACGAGCAACATAGCGCTATTAACTCCTTTCTCTCCAGAAAATGTGACGTGTAATTACATGGGAGGGCAGATTCCCCACAATACAACCATGTTTCTGCTTCTCTTCCTCTGTACCGCTGTCCAGCTGGCTAAATCTCTAGCCTTGTGCATTCAGCTAAGACAACAGGCTGCCGTTCCCTGTGCTATGTTCCACAAGGTTTTACTTCTCACTCATGCATGCCATAAACATGGTGCTAATGCATTTTCCCCCCAATAGAGCATTTACTTACTTGCTTCATCTGTCTTTGATCCTCCTCTGCTGGGAGCCAATGAATAAATAATACTGCTGATTATGAGCAGGAAACAATCTGATGGGGTTAGATTCCTCTGAGAGGCCTTTATGGCATTTCTGTTAACTTGGAAGATGGAGCCCTGTTGTGCTCGGTTACAAAGGAAGGCGCATCCCTCTTTCTGTGACGGGAGCCTGCTGGCTTCCCCCAAGGCAATCCAAGATAGAGACTGAAAGGCAAGTCCCCATAGTTTGGGGTGGTCGTGCAATCCTTCAATCAATTTTAACTCAAAAAGGGTGCTGGCTGCTAAAGGTTCGTCGCCGTCCTCTTGAATTTCATTGCCGTTTACAAAATAAAGCAATGAAAACATCAGCCAATAAAACGGACCAGCCAAATCCATAAAACTGTATCGCTGCTGCAAAGCTCGCCCAACAAGCAATTAGAACCGAATACAGAAAGAAAAGTAGGAAGAAGGAAAAGTAGGAAGAAGGAAAAAATAGGGGTGTGGGGAGAGAACAGGTATTCTACTGTCTCCAAAAATATACACTAGGGAGGAGACAAAATTTACCTCTCTTGGAAGAGAGTTCCTGTTTGTTGGAGCAGCCACAAAGATCCTGGTCCTTGGCAGAGCAAAAGCGGGGAGCCTCTTACAGCCCGAGGGAACCCTTCCAGATTCCAGACAACCTTCCAGGGGCCACATGCCAGTAGTGGGCAGGGCCAGAGGCAAAAGTGGGTGAAATGATGAATGTATTATTAGCACATTGTTAAACCATGGAACTCACACCTGCAGGAGGCACTGTTGGTCATTAGCTTGGATGGGTTGAGAAGACAACTAGACAGATTCGTGGAGGACAAGGCTTTCATTGACTACTAGCCATGAAAGTTATGTGCTACCTCCACTGTCAGAGGTATCATGTCCCTGAATTCCAGTTTCTTGGACTCAGAGGTGGGCAGAATGCTGTTGTGCTCAGGTCCAGCTTGCAGGCTTTCCACAGGCTTCTGGCTGGCCACTGTGAGAACAGGATGCTGGACCATTGACCTCATCCAGCAGGCTCATCTTATGTTCTAGAAAAGGGCCAGTGAGTGGGGTTGGGGTGGGGTGTCCAAGGAACAGGGGCATGGCCTGGGGAGAAAGCAGGACTTGTGGGGGGGGGGGATGTGCCAATGGTAGGTGGCGCCAAAGGGGGAAAAATGGGCAGATGTGTTAATGGATGTGAGGTTTGTACAGTCGATGCCATTCCAGCCCCACAAAAGTCAGAGATTTATACATAGTCTCTCTCTCTCACACACACACACAAACACACACAGACACCATCCCAGAAGACAAGTAGCCCCATCATAGTTCAGCCACACACAAATTTACTGATGAGACGGAAGAACAGGTTCAGTGAGTGGATGCAGCCTGGGAATAAGGGTGTGTTCTGGGATGGAGGCATGGCTTGGAGAAACTCCCAAGAAAAATGAGGTCCCCACCTCTCCTGAAGAGGATTCCCCACAGCTCTCAGAGTGTGCAGAGAACAAAAACACACGGAAGAGAGGAGGAGAACCAACCATATTCTGTTTTCTACTGAGGGCGAAACAAACACAGTCACAAAAATGCAACCAGATTTGAAAAGAAAGAAGGTGGTTGCAGGCAAAGTTGCGGGGAAGAAGCAAAGACTTTCGGATCAGGAATCTGCTTCCCTGTTGCATAGTGCCACATTCATTTGATCGCATTAAAAAAAAAAAAAAACACACACACACCCCTAAAACTGCATTCCCACCATATCAATGTTACCTAAACCAAAACAGATGTAGTACCTCCATTCCTATCCCACCCTCCTCCAAAACTGGAAGTAGATTTTGCACATGTTATTCTTTTAGATGTGCTACTGGGTGATTTGCATCACGCTAGCCTTGGGAAAACCTGTCTCGCTCTCGATAGAAGATGGACAGCTCACTGGGAAATGCCCGTGATCAGCAACGATTTGGAGCTAATTTCACGGATGTTTTCCAGTCCCTCCCGCCCCCCATTCCCTGCCCTGATCTCCTGTTCCGATCCTCTGAACAATAGAGCTTCTGAAATTTCCCTTTTTAACATCTTTCACATTGAATCAGGGGTACACTAAGCACATTCCCTGCAGCTGTTGCTGGTCAAATTGCTCCTCTGGAGGGACGAGAGATGAGGTTGCCTCCTTTGAGAAGGTCCAGGCAGAAGGTTTTAGTCCACAGCCCAGCCCACACTCAGTCCTGAAATATGAGAGGCTGGATTCCTTCCCTTCAACCACCCCCCCCACCTACTACCTAACACACATACACAGAGGCAGAGCCTTTAAATGAACCCAGATGGCTGGCACAGAGAGAGGAGGCATCTTGCAAAAGTGCCTGGGGGGGGGGGGAGCTCTGCTTGCTGTCATCTCGTTCTGCAGGCCAGGAGTCTTGGAGATGTCTGTGTTGTTTCTTAATCTGAGATCACTCCTGTTTGAGTTTTCCCCAATTTCCTTTTGGAAATGTCACATGGGCCCGGCCATCAGAAAGATGTCCCCAGGATTGAACTGACTGGAATCAAACATTCCCCTTAAGTCTTAGGTTGAATATTATTACCCTTAATAAAGAACATACACATCTATCCAGATCGTATCTCACCTGATCTATTGTATTCTCCACCTATTGTCTATATAAGGGTCAAATGGCTGAGCTATTTGAGCCACGGGTGAACTAAATTAATTGACGAAGGGCATTAGAAAATATTGATAATGTGAAATGAATTAATTGGCAATGAACAACAGAAAATGATGAAAAAGAACACAAATTTAATGTTTGTTGATAGCTACCTTAAATTATAATGAAGAATCTTCTAGCACCCAGCCAGATGGGCAGGGAATAAATAATAAATTATTATTATTATTACTTAAAGACTAACAGATTTATGAGGGCATGGGTTTTCAGGGACTGCAGCCCACTTCAGTAGATTAATCAGACGTATTCATCTGCTGTCCATGAAAGCTTATGCTATGAGAAATTTGTTAGTCTTTAAAATGCCGCAAGATTCTTTGTTTGCTGCAATAGGCTAACACTGCCATTCCTCTGGAAATTATATTAGGGGATTTCATTTTTAAACTTCAAATCATGCAAGCATATGCCCCCCATCTCCTTTTTATTATTCCATACAAATATGTAAACAATTACCTGGCTTTGAAGGATGTGATTACAAAGAGATTCATCTCTAAAAGATGATTATTCACTTGCAAAATTCATTATTTTAATAGAAGGCAGACTGAGGAATACATATATTTCAAGATGCCTTTTCTTCTGCAAATGAGTGATGGCCAGAGAAGAAAGTATGTAAGAGTTTGTGCGCCCGTTATATACTTCGTCAAGGTGGTTTTGTTCTCGTTTACAAATTCATTTTCTGTTCTGTACCAGGCAGGACCAAGGATGGGGTGGTGCTGGTGAGATCAGACACACTTTGCTGGGATCTTTAAGAGTATTAGTATAGTATTACTATTAATCCTATCCTAGGCTACACATGTCCAACCATTGATCCATACAACTGGGGGAAGGAGAGGTGGGACTGATGTGTTTTCAACAAGCAAGGATAGGAAACTTTTCCTGAGCCCAAGGACTACATTTTCTATTGCGGGTAACCTTCGGGGGGGCACGGACATGTCTCAGTGGTGGTGTCATGGACTGGTCGGACGTAGAAGAATGTTGGGAGGAACCGCCGGGGAACCCTCAAGGGAGGAAGTCTCAGAGCCAGGGGAGTGATGGTGGGATGACAATGAGTGGATAGAGGGAGAAGAGGGAGAAGCTTGGGAGGAGGAAGTAGTGGAAGCTGAAGAGGTAACAGGGCTTAGTGAGCAGAGAAAGTCTGTGACAGAGAGAAGTTCAGAATCAGGGGCAGAAGCTGAAGTAGGAGAAGAGGGCGGGCATGAGGCAGAGGGAAGTCCAACTGCTGAAGAGGCATGGGTGTCTCTCCTTCCTGCTATGACAAGATCCCCTCTCCCCTGGTCTGTCAGAACCAGAAGAGGCATGAAGAGGGTGGAGGAGCTTCACATAGTCTCAGATTGCTTGGGGGTAACCCTGGAAAAGAGGGGACTTGGGCAGCTGTGGAGAGACAAGGACCTTCAGTCTCAGCAAGAGACTAGGAGCAAGACCTGCTGGACAGGAGCTGTTGGGCTCATTAGGCCAGACACTCCTGTGCAGATCCTGCTTTTTCCAATAAAGAGTTAAATCCAACGTGCTCAGTGTGATATACTGCTGTCTTGCTCCTGTCAAGTGGGTGTGGCCAGATGCAAAAGTGGGCAGGGAGACAGGTGTGACTGTTACCTTTGTAGACACACACTTCACCCAGGCAAGCATAAAGGCATTATTATCATCATGAGGCAAAAGAACTCGAGGAGCCCATGAAGAGGGACTGGTGAGAAGGGAAGAGAAGTGTGGCCTGGAGAAAATCCCATTTGGACCCTGGGCCTGAGGTTTCCCACCCCTCTTTTACATACATATTTTGAATTGATTTAACTTTTTAATGTATACATAACTGTTCTATATATGCTTTAATCATGTTGTGAGTCGCTTCAGGGTGCCTTGTGGGAAGCAATTTGCAAATGGGGAAAAAGATATATCTGCACCAGGGACGTCTCAGCTTATTGTTTTTTAAAAAAGGGTGGGGTGGGTGTCCATCCCTTGCAGTAATTCTGCTTTTAGAAAATGGATGTAAAAGAAGAAGAAAGACCTCATCCCAGTCCCCAGATGACTTAAGTAGTTAAGCCATAAAAACTTTTCACATACTTCCCCTATTTATCCGTTCAAGTGGTGTACGAGGGGTGGAGGAGGCGGCGGGGGGTGGCTTGTGGGTTC
The DNA here is from genome assembly GCF_963506605.1 of Zootoca vivipara. NCBI lineage: Eukaryota > Metazoa > Chordata > Lepidosauria > Squamata > Lacertidae > Zootoca > Zootoca vivipara. The sequence goes on along the minus strand of NC_083287.1, from coordinate 31,028,507 downwards.
GGACTGGTGCCACAGGGATCAGAGGAAGGCGCATGGCCCAGAACTCTTCACTGAGGATGCCTTTGTTCTTCCAGCTCCCTGGAGTGCATGTTCCATGTGAGGCAATGACAGTTTTTGTTATCGGACAGACATATCGGTTTCAGTGACAATCACTGCCTTTTTTAAAAAAAAAAACAGCACCATTATTTCTCATGATCCTCTCCATCTCAGAAAACTCAGTTTCTGAAAGCAAGTGGGGCGAGGAGGGAAGAGGAGGGGGTGTATGCGGGGCAGAGTGGGGGCACATTACAGTGGGGGGAGAAAACCTACGTTCTAGTGATGGAGGAGTTGAATGCTGGTAGCCTGTCCATCAACTCAGAGAGGGTTTAAAATCAATGAATATGTTTTGCCAACCTGGTGCCCTCCAGATATTTTGGACTACAACTCCCATACCAGCCCCAGATGAGTTGATGGAAGTTGTAGTCTAAAACATCAGACTTTCAGGGATGACCTGGAGCCTCCAGGTTTACCTGCCTCCCCCCCCCCGGTGGCAGGTGAAGAGCTTGAGTCCCCAGGCAGAAAAACAGCACCTTAATTTTACTTTTATTATTGTAAAAACAACAACAACCCAGCAGCCCAGCAGGAGCAGGCTGAAAACTATTGCATAGACTCACTAGGGCTCATAGGAACACCCCCTTTAGTTATGGTTCCTATCTTAATTTCCAACCAATGAAACACTTCATTCTCTGGGATGCAAGAAAGGAAGTCCCTTTAGGCAACAGTGGCTTGAGGAATATCTCACTGCGGCCGTTTGTTGTTGTTGGGGTTCCCCCCCCCCCAAAAAAGGCCATATGTCATGAGAGGAAAGAGCAAACTAATAAGTTTCTTCCTTCCTTCCTAACTCAATGAAACATGTGACTTGAGTGGAGCCAATAGGTTATGAGAATCTGATACAGCAGTTTCAAAGATACGCTCCTTAGCTAAGGCCACTGGGGTAAACCATGTCATTTCTCATTTCTACAGTTCGGTTGATTTAACGCAGCTCCAGGTCTTGAAATTCACACCAGCTCTTTTGTACACTGGAGTCGCACAGATAACAAGCCGGGTGCCTACTTCCTCTCAGCCCTCTCCCCCCCACAACCGACCTGCTTTTCCTCAGCTTTAAAATCATTTGCCAGGTAAAAATAAACTTTTTGGAACCTCAATGTGAAAAATGCACCTAAGCAATTCAGCCCTTGTAATTTGGAATCTGGGAGAGAAAGTGCAGTGGAGTCCTAATTAAATTATATCATAAGCAGCTTAATGTGTAGGGTTTGGGGTTTGTTTTTTGTCTTGGTTTCTGTTGCCTTGATTTTATCATGCACATTTTTTTCAATAGCTGGAAGTGAGTTATTAGGTATGCAAATTAATTAGCCCTAAGCAGAGATGACAAACAGAGGCTGTTGGGGCTTTGCAACGCATGATGTCATTCAAGTCTCTCTCTCTCTCTCTCCACACACTTTCAAAAACATGGCCCAAACCAAGCTTTGGCTTCACATCTCATTTTATTTAACCCCATCAAGAGCACCAGTCAATATTTCTCGTTTTGGCCTGTCACTAGGAAAGAGAGGGGTGGAGGGAACAAAGTACTTTTTTTTAAGGTCCTGCAAACCCTCATCTGTCAGATTGTCACTGGCGAAATCAAAACAGGTGTTATAGGATCTGGGTGTGCTCTGAATAACTCAGTCTCAGTGTGGCTTTAAATTGTTAGAACATTATCTGCTATTTGTGAAAATGGCTGTGCCCACGTAAACTGCTGGCATTTTACTGAATAAGCCCATTTGAAAACACCCAATGTTAATCAACATCCACTGGGAAGTTTAGAAAGAACCGAGGGGAAGCAAGATTGAAAAGATGGGGGGGGGGGGTTCGGGGCGGGGGGGGGGGAGGAAGGGAAGGAGTTTACGTCTGAAACATTAGCAATAGCGTAAATGCCATTATCAGAAGAAATATCCTTCTAGATAAAGCCAGAGGCAAAGCAGCTGTGCCGTTGACAGTTCTGTGGGTTTGAAGGTGGAACTGCCACAGCACAAATAAAGAGGAGAATGGTCTGGTCTGGTTTTAATAGCAATGGGCCACACAGATGCCCACCTTCCTCACAGCCTTCCTTCCCAATTGTTCTTCATCTTCACTTTTCAAGGTCGCCTCCAGAATGGAACATAGAAAGCTGCCTCACATTTGAGGCCACATTCACATCACACATTTAAAGTGTTGTGATACTACTTTAAACTGTCATGGCTCCCCTCACGCAATTCTGGGAGCTGCAGTTTGCTAAGGGGGGTGAGAGTTGTTAGGCGTTCCCTATTCTCCTTCTGGAGCTATAATTCTCAGAGCTCCCTGTGCAGAGGAATTGATTGTTAATCCACTATGAAATTCCTAAATTGGTGCGTATATGAATAACACACATGGTTGCGGAGGGGATGGTTGCATGCAATGAGGTGAGAGGGAAGAAAAATACAAACGTGTTGGATTGTAACCTGTACATTTAAGCTAGAAATGTACGTAAAACCATTACTGTATAGTTAACAAAGCAGTGCTGTTGATTACACAAGCATCCCGGCATTGGTAAACTAATGAACCTCCATACTAAGTTGTTAGGGTTTTTTTTTAAAAAAATATCTCAATTCAGAGCAGGCCACAGCTGATGGAACAGGAAACCATGGTTTAACAAACCGTGGTACTTTTCCATTACACTCTGTGAAAGAAGGAAAAGTTAGGAAGGAGGAGGTAATATGGGAGCACAATGTTTATTGAACTTGGTCCAAGAAGCTACAGTTCACTGACTGCAGGTTGTTGCGTTTGACCTGTGCCAGTAAGTGTGTAAATATCATGTGATACAATCTACTCGTGGTTTAACACAGAAGCACCTTCTATATAGGAATATTGTAGCATGCTCAAGCCGCCCTTAGATTTATGACTCAGCTTTGAGAACAGTCCCAATTAAGCATACCAAAAAAAGAGAGGAAAAAATCAGTCTGTTAAATCTTTGTAGCCCATGTACAAATGAATCACTCTGTTCTTGGCCTCAGGGGTTTCACCATTACAAGAAATGAATGAAGTAAGCAGAAAAATAACAGAGGCTCTCGCAAACTGAAAAGGGAAACATGTTTCTCCTTTTCTAATAAGAAATACTGAATGAAGTGTTTGAAAATATCAGAGGATGAACTAAGTGGAAGTTGACCAATTCAGTTCAAAAGTGGTCTGCTTCCCATCTCTTCTCTCTCCCTGCCCACTTTGCTGGTGATGTTGAGACATCACTTTAGAGAGATGAATTCAAGGGTAAACAAGTGGGCCTGCAACAAAATGTTACGGTGCACCCTCTTTCCAACAGGAGGGTCCTTCACAGGGTCCCAAGCAGGGCATGCCACTCACTTTCCTCACCAACTCCATTTTCCCTTTCAATTGACTATTAATCATTCCAGACCTACTGAGCATGCCCAGTCCTCCTTGGGATGGTTTTGGATGGTTTTCCCCCTTAGGATTTGTTTGCTTTCCCCCTTAAGATTTCTTTGTTTCTCAGAGGTGTGGAGCACCTTTGACCCTCCAGATGTTGCTGGACTACGGTAGGGCTGCCATATTTCTACATGTAAAATTCAGGACACAAAGTTGACTACAACCCTAGACTACAGTTCTCTTCAGCCCTGGCCATTTGCCATGCCTGCTGGGGCTGATGGGAGTTTTAGTTTAACAACCTCTGGAGAGCCACAGGTTCCTCAGCATTGATCTACAGCAGGCACCCCCAAACTTCGGCCCTCCAGATGTTTTGGACTACAATTCCCATCTTCCCCGACCACTGGTCCTGTTAGCTAGGGATCATGGGAGTTGTAGGCCAAAACATCTGGAAGGCCACAGTTTGGGGATGCCTGATCTACAGGGCTGTGAGCACTCACCACTTGCGTTCACTGTTAAAGAGTGTGATAGTAAGTTAGAGTCTGAGCTGGTGTCAATCAGTTTTGTAGGTAAACTACTTCTGTTGACAGTAAGGCAGCATTTGATCCTGTCATGGAACGTAAGTGTTTTGGGTAGAGGCTGCATGAAATACTCAGGTCCCTGTAATTGCCTCTCCTGGGGATGAGGAACAATGCATTTTGAACTTCCGATTGGTCAGTACTCTTAGAACCAAAGTCGCATTATTCAAATGCAAATATTTGCTCTGGTAAATGCCATTCTTTTGCCTTTTTGACTTTGAGTTAAACATTTTACTGTGTTTTTATAATTGCTTATAGCTATCAGCCTAACTATAAACAGAAAATAACTCCGGTAGTCATAATGTTGCATCAACATTTTAAAATGCTTTAAATCAATGACAATTTTCACTTCAGCATTAAAAGTCTGATCATGTGTGTGTGTGGCGTTGTGCGCGTGTGGAATACCTGTAGTTTCATAACAGCTATTATGTATGCCTTTGACAGCACAAGCATGCTTCTTACAAGACAGGTAAAGGCTTCATTTGGGGATGCTGGGAACATAAGTCGTCCTGAGAGCATGTCAAGAATATAAGAAGAGCCTACAGGATTAGGCCGGTGGCCCATCTTAGTCCAGCATCCTGTTCCCACAGCAACCAGCCAGATGCAAGCAGGTTCCTGGTTAGCTTCCCCCATTTCCCCATGAGCTTGATCTACAATGGCTACAAAAACATTGAGGTTGCAATCGTCTGTGCCCATACATGGGAGTAAGTCCCACTGAGACCCATGGGGCTCATTTCTGAGTAGATATGTACAGAGTTGCACAGAACTGCCTCTTTGACATTGCAATCCTTTGCATGTCTATTCAGAAGCAAGCCCCACTGAACTCAACTGGACTTCTTCTAATGTATAGGATTGCAGATTAAACTTCTCAAAGCACATTTATCCTTGCAAAAAAATATGCTGGGTCAGAAGCCACCGAATCACTCCTGAAGGCAGGGAGACCACGGTGTCACAGTAATGGAGCTATTAAATGTCAATACACAGGTGGATGAGTGTCTATTAGTATTTAAATGATATGCAGTAACTCACTTGTCCAATGTAAATGAAATGCAGCTACGGTCTGGGACGACTGAAAATGTCACCTTTGTGTTTGAAAGGCTGACATTTTATGGAGCTGTTGCTGTCTCTTTCCATAATTAGCCTGGATCCAAGCATAGGTATAAAACTCTTGCAACTGGCATTGCCTTGTATGAAATTTCATGGCCCGCAGGGAACTGTGTCAACTGATTGTCTCTTCCAAGACATACATTTTTAAGGGCTTCATATGAAACAGTGCTGATGAACCTGTGGGCATCCAAGTATCTTTTGGCCATGCCACGGGTTCCTCATTTCTGATACAGGAAATTATCCTGGCACTTGACCATTACTTCTCTGCTCCTCTTCGAAAAAGGAGATTTGCTCAATACCTCTCAAACATAAGCCTGCAAGTTAAGTTCTGGAAGTTTGCTGAATACAGAAGATTATGGCGCGAACTGACCGGTGAGATGTTTGCCTCCAGAGCCTGTAATGGTTGCTGCCTGCCAACAAGGCAAGATACAAACACTTGCAAAAGCATGGCACTCTGGTACCCACAAAGGCTTTCGCTGGTATCCATGGGCAGATGCCCCAGAAGCTGAACTTCCAATTTTTTAAAAAGGAAGTCTGAAGTCCTCCTAGAAAGAAAGTTATGGGACAAAATGTGTAGGTACCTTCTAACCAACTTCTGTGAAATGAGAATGAATGTGATGTGGTCACCATGTACCGTATATTTTTTCCTGATACTGTACTTAGGAATGATTCCTGTTGCTCTATACAGCAAAAACATATCTGTGTGTAAAATCAATATTGTGTGAGCTCCACAATCAGGACCAGCCAGACACAGCTGACTTCTATGGTAAGCATAAAGTTGTTGGGGGTGGCTGTCCCTCAAAGGCTGAAACATACTCACAACCGATGAAAGCTGAACAGGAGAAATTTTTGGAGGTGATTTTCAGGTGAAGAGAAGTGACTGTTTATTTAGACTGTGAGAGGGGATTTAACTATATTCTCAACCAGCCCGCCTTTATACTTGGTCACATGACACCGCAAATATGCTAGCCAACTGTACACCTTTGTGAACAGCAGATTTTTGCACAACCTAAATCTCCAGCTCTCTTTTCTTTAAATGAAGCTGAATCCAGGAAAGTTCCCTTGGACTCCCCAAAATTTGGAAAAGGAGGAGCACAGAACAAGCATGGTCATGCCTCAGACCCAAGATGTGGCTTGAAGAACTACATGTCTGAAGACTCCTTGCTGGCTTGTGCATGCTCAGAAATTAAGCCAGTATTCTGAGCCATCAGGGAGATGGTGGATGATTTATAATGTAGCTAAGCAGTACAAGTTGGAGAAATTAAGTGACCACTAATTATAATGTCTGGAGCCTCCACAGCACACAGTGTTTACATGAGTTGACGGTGGATGGGTCTGTTAGACAAGATACTTCTTCGTGTTTTCTCCCTTCCACTCTACCCCAACCCACCAAACTCCTCACTACTTATAGCTGGTTGCGAATGAGAAGGCATGGTTCTCTCCATAGTTACCTAATTTATTTCCAGCAATCCACTCCTTGCCTATGGAAGCCTTGCCAGAAGTGGCTGCAAGAGAGAACCTGTGATCATCATTGTGGGAGGGGTCTTTCTAGAACCAAGGTGAAACTGTCGAGCTCCCTTGTTATTTTTTGCTATTGCCAGAAAGTATAATGCTGCCCATGTAGTGTTGTTACATTCCTAGCACTGTAATGTTGTGTAGGGTAGTTGTTATATTAGCTAATGTGTTGTTGTTTTATTGTGTTCTTACGAAATTGTTTTGCGATGGCTGATTCCGAGACGTATTCCTGTTCTCATTGTTGTAATAAGCCATTTTGAGCATGATTCTTTCTGTCAGAAAGCGGCACAGAAATAAAATTATGAATGGATAAATGGATTTATTCTGGAGCATTCCAGACTGACCGCCATTTTTATTAGTGCTTAGGGCCTGAGTCTTGGTTTTCAGCAGGATTCTTCTGACCAAGAACATCACGGCTAAAACGTACAAAGAACAATGGCTTGACAGGCAAAGTTTTCTCCCAAAATGATGCAAGAGGGGGAGGAGGAAGAGAAGATGGCACGACAAAAAAAATGACAAAAGGAAGAAGAAGTGGGGAGACACAGTTGTTTGAACATGATTCCTGTTTTCTACGTAACGTAAAGCCAAGCATATGAATATGTCACTTGGGCATCTTTTGTGCTAGCATGTCAAGGAAGTGATTAACACTGACTGCAAAACTGTGTTGTGATGTTCATTCTGTCTTAGCTCCTCAGCTGGGTTTTTTGAGGGGTGGGTGGATAGAGGGTGGGGAAGTAGTGAGCACTTTTCAATGTGGAGTGTTTTATTAAAAACACATTCACCGTTGTCAACATTTAGAGAAGGTAAATTGGCAAATTTTTCATTCTATTAAAATCCTTGCACCTGCTCCAGTTTAATGTGTGTGGCGTGTTTTAGTAGAAGGAGAGAGAGAGAGAGAGAGAGAGAGAGAGAGAGAGAGAGAGAGAGAGAGAGAGAGAGCATCTGCTTACCAAGTCAGGCCTTCTTAACAACTGACAGAATTTGTTTATAAGCCCGCTGAAGAGCTGAACGAGGCAAACTGCATTATGTTACACGTTAATTACATTTAGCTTTAGAGAAACATTTATTAAAGATACAACCCAATGATCAGATATTATTCAATTTTATTTGCTCTCACTCCTGGGCTTTGCCCAAGTTTCTGGAATGTCTTTGACTCATCATTCATGGTGGGGAGGGCAAGGTCTGTAGCCAGCGGTGGATGGTGCCCACTGGAACTGGTAGGGCAGAAGACAGGGAGCCCAAACAGAAAGTGGATCCAGAACCAGTGAGAGAAAAAGCCAACTAATTGTAGTTTTGTCCCCATCCCCTTCTCTGCTGAGTTCTACAAGGGCAACATTCAGGCTATGGAGGAAGAAGCTGACAGGAAGGGCCGTCACCTGATTAGTAGATTGGGAGTTCCATCTCCCTCAGAAGTTCTGGGATTCTCTGTCGCAGCCTCTGAGTTGTGGAATTTCATCCCCACTGAGGTGTATTTGGCTTCTTCTCTTTGCAGTTTTACAGCCCATGTTGGAGACGCTCTTCTTTTATATAACATATTTTTATTAAAGATTTCTTGATTTACAAAAGTATGTGCAATGTCTCTTTTTTCAAGTTACATTTTCGACAGATCAGTTTCACTTGTTGAGACATTAGTGTTACATTAGGAAGAAAAGGGGGGAAGAGGTGGAGGGGGCCATAGTGGGTTGGTGATGTTTCTATTTTACTTAATGTATGTGTGGGGTTTTGTGTCAGCGTCGCTTGTGCAGGTTCTCTTTACTATTTGCTTATGTTCCTTTGGTGGTGAGAGAGGTTGGGGTTGGCCTAGGGTGTGGTTGTTTGTTTGTTTGTGATTGGCTGTGGTGAACTTTGTTTTCATGTGTGAGTGGGGTGGGCGTTTTTGAATCAGGTTAGCCAGATTGATTCGTATGCTGTTGGCGAATTCTTGTCGCTTTCCCTGACACCTGAGTTGTGTTTTCAGGACTTACCCTTATCGTGGAATCATAGAATTGTAGAGTTGGAAAAGACCCTGAAGGTCATCTAGTCTGGCCCTCTGCAGTGCAAGCAACCATGACAAATGGCCATCCCATCTCTGCTCAAAAACCTGACTGATTTGTTTTAACTGTTTTTAATTCTGAATTTTTAATTGTTTAATTATTGTATTTTAATATTTTGCTGGAAGCCGCCCAGAGTGGCTGGGGAAACCCAGCCAGATGGGTGGGGTATAAATAATAAGTTGTTGTTGTTCTTACCCACCCTGAGACCTACTGTTGAAGAGCAGGAAAGAAGAAGAAGAAGGAGGAGGAGGAGGAGGAGGAGGAGGAGGAGAAGAAGAAGAAGAAGAAGAAGAAGAAGAAGAAGAAGAAGAAGAAGAAGAAGAAGAAGAAGAAGAAGAAGAAGAAGAAGAAGTCATGCAATGATGCCAGGTCTTCAAAGGAAAGTAGAAGATTCTCAGACCTTTTCAAAGCATGCCAACATTCATTCTTTACTTTTTTTGAACTGCACTGCCTGATTAAAATTTGGTAGGGATGCAAAGCACCCGAAATCTGCCACTCAAGCCCTAACCAGGAGACAAGCTGCCAGGTGGCCACCTCTGTTTGAAAGGATGTGCCATGTTCCTTTGCTCCAGGACGCTGTTCTGGAAGAGCCTCCCCAGTAACATTTGATTTTTAGCCTGCTGAGAGGCCATCAATTGCCATTGTTTTTAAACAAAATACTCTTACTGTAGAAAACCCAAGCAAAACGTACTTCTGGATTTTTGGAAGGGGAAAAAAGGCACAAGAGTCCTAAACCAACACAGACATTGGGATTGAAAGGAGTGGGAAATCAAGTTGCAGTCCCAGGTCCCCGAGGCTTTTAGGTCCTGTAACTGCTGAGTAGTCACAATTGCCTCTGAAAACAAATCGCAAGTGGTTCTGAAAAGAGAGTTACTGATGGTATTTTCTTAGGTGTGCAGGACCTTAAAGGCATTAGTGAGTTTCCAAAAGGTCGTAAAGGAAGACACTGGAACTGCCAAACCTTGAATGCATACATAGATCTCCACTCGACCTAATTCACTACGATTTATTCCCGGAGCATGTGCCAGTGTTCTAGTCAAAACTAAATTTGGGGCCAAATGACACCCTTTCAATCAAATCGAAACTGGGGCGTGGAGAGACTGTATTTTGGGAGTAGAATGGGCATATGGATGACGTGAAGTGAACTCCACCTGCTTTCCCCCCAGTAAATCAGGAGCGAGGAACATGTCGCCCTCCAGATGTTGTTGAACTGCCACTCCCATCATTCCTGACCATTGACCATTGACCATTCTGGTTGGGGCTGACTGGAGTTGGATTCCAACAACAACTGGGGAGCTGCAGGTTCCTCGCCCGTCTGTCACTAATTTCTTTTCTCTCAGCTGAGATAATAAGGACTGAGCCAAGGCATGTTGCTGCCTGAGGTGAAGGAGAAGAAGCCCTCTCCATTCCACGTGCAGGAGCTGACCAGAGCAGCAGTCAAGTCTTCCTTCCATGCTGGTGAAGCAGGCCAACTGAGGGAGCAGAGGACAGGCCCTGTGGCACATTCAGCTCTGTCCTCCAATACCTCACTGCTGCTCTCCTCACCCCATTAGTGTGTACCATTTGAGGTGAACATGAGAAGAGCCTGCTGGATCAGGCCAATGGCCCATCTAGTCCAGCATCCTGTTCTCACAGTAGCCAACCAGATGCCAATGGGATGCCCAAAAGCAGGGCCCAAGAACAAGAGCACTTCCCACCTCTGGTTTCCACAGCAACTGGTCTTCAGAAGCATACTGTCCCTGGCTGTGGAGAAAAAAACATAGCCATGGTGGCTAATACCCATTGATAGCCTTCTCCCCAATGAATTTGTCTAATCTTATAAAGCCTTCTAGGTCGGTGGCCGTCACTGCCTCCTGTGGGATAGAGTGCCATAGTTTAGCTATGTGGTGCAGGAAGAAGTCCTTTCCTTTATGTGTCCTGGATCTTTCAACATTCATTGGATGTCCACAATTTCTAGTGTTATGGGGGAAGGAGAATTCCCACCCACACCCTTTCTTTATGCCATGCATTGTGGTAGGGCCATCTTTGTATGATTTCTTCTGGTGCTGGAGCCCAGTTGAGGAGAAAATAATCAGGCTTCAGGAAGAATCAGGTTGCAGGAAGGGGCGTGTTGGCACCCCCACTTACATACACCCTTCGCCCCAAAGCTTGTTCCAACTGCTCACTGCTGTGGGAAGGCCTGTAGGTAGAAACAAACTGCCTAGCTGGCTCCTCCCTATATTTTTCTCGCAAAAGCCAAGCCACTATGGAAAATGGAACAGGGACTTCCATGCCAGAATGCATATATTTTCTCCATGCTGCATGAATATTCAGATTGACAGCATGATTGTGCTCCCTGGAGTGTGTGAACTGGGTTTTTGACCACTTTCGTTTTATTGGTTCAAAAAGCACTGTGTGACTCAGGCTTCTGAATGTTAAGACAGATGTGTTGCAGAAGATGAACATCTGCAGAGATTTCCCCCGTAGAGTCATCAGTACAGGGGGAATACCTAAAGGAAAATGGACAGTATTTCATAGCAGTTTATAACCCCATTTAAATGCCTACTGAAAACAGACTTATCTCATCACATGTGATCCGAACATCAGCATGAATTCGCAGAGCAGTTGCCAGGAGGAACAGGAGTTAAAACCCATTCAGTGTGTTTGTGTTTGTGTTTGTGTGTGTGTGTGTGTGTGTGTGTGTGTGTGCACTTACAATTAGCACACATTTAATGGGGAGCTTAAGAATTTTTGTTCCGATACAGGGGTCTTGAGGATCGGGACACGGTGGTAATTAGCCATTTCCATTTTTGTCATTTGACCTCAGAAATGGGCCTCATGCTTCATTGACAGTCTTACTTAATGTAAAATATATCTCCCCTTTCCTGTTGAAGACTTTACTTCTTGTAGTTTGCAAATGTTAAAAACACACACCACAAAGCAAATACAGTACCACAGAGTTTAGAATGAAACTGCAATCCTATATACACCTTTGTGGGACTGAGGCCCCTTCTGCAGTATACACGTAAAACAGTTGCCATACTCCTTAAACAGTCGTGGGTTCTCCCAAAGAATCCTGGGAGCTGTAATTTATTCCGTCATTTATTAAAGGTTCTGAAAGTTAATAGGAGCCCCTGTTTCCCCCATGGAGGTAACATTTCCAGAGTTCCCTGGGAAGAGGGGTTGATTCCCCTGGGAACTGTAGCTCTGAGTGGGGAAAAGAGGGTCTCCTAACTACTGTGTGGTGTAGCGGTTAAGAGCGGTAGACTCGTAATCTGGGGAACCGGGTCCGCGTCTCCGCTCCTCCACATGCAGCTACTGGGTGACCCTGGGCTAGTCACACTTCTTTGAAGTCTCTCAGCCCCACCCACCTCACAGGGTGTCTGTTGTGGGGGAGGAGGGGAAAGGAGATTGTTAGCCGCTTTGAGACTCCTTCGGGTAGTGATAAAGCGGGATATCAAATCCAAACTCTTCTTCTTCTCTCAGGACCCTTAAGAAACTACAGCTCCCAGAATTCTTTGGAGGAAGCCATGATTGTTTGAAGAGATATAATACAGTGCTTTAAAGTGCAGATGGGGCCTAAGTCCTATTGAGCCCAATGGGGCTTACTTCTGAGTAGACATGCCAAGATTTGCAGGGCGTGACACTAAAAGCCACATTTTTCGCAACTCCTGCCTTATCCACCGAATGGAGGTGTCGAGCCTTGTAATTCTGACTGAGCTAGTCATTTCTACTGCATCAGTTTTTCCAAGCAGGGCCATGCTTTCTGCCATGGACTAAGAATTTCCAGACACTGGCAGTGTATTCAGCATTCCTAGGTGTTATTTTATTTTTAAGAAATTTCAAGGCGTCAGTAATTTCAGCAGCCTCAGTGACACCCTCTAACTTTGCCACAGTAGAAACATCTGTTCTTGGTTTATTGATTTTATTTGAGAACGCTTTGCAGTCCAAAGGAGATGGCAACATGTATGAAAGATACAGTTTCTTCTCGGATTCATGGCGTTCAGTAGCTGGAAGCTTGTCTTGAGGCCGGGAAGTTGTTTCTACTTCTGAATGAAGAGAGCGGATTCAGTTCACTTGAGTTTGCTGTTGCTGTGCTTTGAAAACTAGATAGAGCAAAGGAATTCAAGACATTTGCATGAACTTTGAGACCTTATCTATCTCTATCTATCTCTATCTATCTCTATCATCTCCTGCACCTTATATATATATCCTGTATATATATATCCTGTACCTTATGATGCTTCAGGCTGGGCAGATTATGCAGTGTGTGGTTTATTTCTCACTAAATTATATCCCACCTAAGGTGGACACCTGCCGTATTGCAACAGTCTTCTGTTTCAAGGACTGTCAGGGCAGAGGACTATCCTCCATCTGAAAAGCTGTCCAGGCCAAGTCCAGTTTAAAGATTAAGAACTATCAGAAGGGAGAACAACAGGGGTTCCCAAGCTGCCCATCAACCGCCCCCAGACAGCAGACAGAGCAGGCACACAGGTCCCCTGTTTACAGTCTTCCCTACTGCTGTGAGACATATTTCTGTTTCCATCGGTAGAGCATGTCATGGGTCCGAGCTCCGTGTTGGGCAAAAGTATTCCTGCATTGTAGTGGGTTGTACTAGATGACACTAGATAGTCCTTTCCAATTCTGTGATTCTGTGAATTATTTCTAAATTCCCACAGAGTGCATGAAAATCTGTGTTCTCTTTTTTTGTTGGTGTGTTAGCAGCCACCTCAATCCCGCCTTTCTTCCAAGGTTGGCTGCATGGCTCTCCTGCAACATGTTATCCTCACAACAACCCTGTGAGGTAGGTTAGGATGACAGAGTGTGGCTGCTTCAGGGCTATCCTGGGAGCTTCAAGGATAAATGAGTTCAGAATCTCCCTCCAATCCTAGCCCAATGCTCCCAACCCTATCTGGTGTCCTCTAGAAGTTTTGGACTACAAGTCCCATTATCCACAGCTAGCCAGCACTGTCGTCTAAAACATCTTGAGTCACTCAGTTTGCAAACACTGTTCTTACTACTACTGTTGAAAGTGCAACAGCAGGGATCATTCAGTTTGTAAGTTAGGGGTTAACTCTGTTGTCGGTAAGTCCACTGGCCGGGAGGGGATGTTGCATAGCAAACACGGACGATAGTACGAGTTTTGCTGAGGTAGCACATATGCTGATTGGTTGCGTAGTTCCGAGGGAGTTTTCCCTCTGTATGTTTGGTTGACTGTCTCCCTGCCTGAGGTAAGAAATACAAAATGTCTGTCTATTTTTTCCTCAAATTATATACTGGTTTTGTTTGGTTCCCTCTGTAAAATGTTACCAGGGGTTCCCCCCCCCTTTCTGGATGTGATATGTAGATGACAATCACTGCACCAGAGGAGTCAGAGGAGTTGTTCCACTCAACCTCTGAAGGAACACAGGAGAACAGTGCCAGAGTTGGCGTCTCTCTCTCTGCACTTTCCCCTCATGTGCAAACGGCCTGCAGAATTGCTCTCATAATCCAAATACTTTAGTGCTCATTCTCTAATTTCCTTTGGAAATTCATTAGTTTTCTTAAATGAGTGGTAATGTCACTAGCATTTTGGGGTTATGAGGGGATTAAACGGAGGAAATCTTTGCCTAGAATAATCACTGTTGCTTTACTTAAACATATTTGGCTCCTGAGAAAGAGCAGCTTTTAGTCCCTTCAGTAACAGTGGTTAAACTCAACAGCTTACTAAAATATTGCTAGATGAACAAAATTATTCAGCAAAGAGGGACTGATGAGGGCCAGCAATAAAAGGTTGTTTGTGAGCTCTGGCTGGCAAGGGATGTGAAGTGTTCCTTTTGCTCTGCCAACTAGAAGCTGATAACATGACTTTCTGAATATCTTCCAAGCCTTGGCAGGGCTGCTTACTTTCTTAATGTTTTACACTTAAACCCTTAACGTTCCTCCCCACCCGCACCTGAAGAAGAGTGGCATTTTTAACGCATGCATATGGGCCATTTGAATGGTTAACACGTACAGGGAAAATATTAATGCTTAACATGTGTCGATTAAAATGGAAAGAGTAAAGCAAACATTTCAGCTTTGCACTCCGGAGTTTTCATTTAATCACACCAATGGCTTAGCACCTGAGTTAGCCAAAAATAAAAACAGGGCAGGGAGAGTTGACAGCTCAATCGTACAAATTTTAATGCACAGTTTAACTGTGAAATAGTATTGTGTGTGTGTGTGTGTGTGTGTGTGTGTGTGTGTGTGTGTGTGCACCAGAAATACACTGTGGAATCTGGAAAAGTGCACAATCCAATTAGATGCTGTGTTCTGATCGGCCAACAAGCTTGGGAACCATCAAACGGGGGCAGCCCACTGTGACAAAGAGAACTCTTTGTGAATCTCTTAGACACAGTGGAAATGCAGTGGTTGGTGTCCATTGGGAATGGTGATACCAGTGACAGACTTCGGGCTCTCAAATTTCAGCACTTCCTTGGGTGACACAAAAATTTGGCTCTCCTCCGCCTCTTGCACTCCGTTCGACAGCCTTGTTGTGGCACCCCTGGTTGTGCTACCCTAGAACTGCCTCTGTCCAGTGTAACCAGGATCCTTGGGAAGGGAAGAAGTAAGAATGGAAAAGCCTCACAGAGCTGTGGGCTCACATTCCCCAAATAACGAGATAAAAGGGATGCTACGATGCCAGCAAGTGAAAATGCAATACAGTGCCTTCTGGAGATAGCTCTGTCCTATATACCTACTCAGAAGTAAGCCCCACTGAGTAAGAAGGACTTGCTTCTGAGTAGACATGTCTATTGGGCTCCTGCAGACCAATCAGGTTGTTGCATTCTAGGATCCTACCTGCCTATTGTTCTAGGATCCAAGCTTAGTACATAACACAAACCAAGCAGAACTGAACCCCACACACATTAGCTATCTGCGGACACTGCAGCTATTTACCTGCCTTCCCCCAAGTGGACTTGTTTTTTGGGGGAAAGTGATAGCTGAGGATCCCAGGGGCCACTTCAGCCCCTTCCTCTCGCTGTCCCCATTTTGGAACTTGGGCTGCCATTGGTAGAGAGCCTGATGACAGAATTTCTGCCCACACTTTTGGTGTGTGGCAAAAAGAAGGCCACGTTAGACCTCTGTGTCATCTTCATCCCTCCACATGGCGGACTGCGTTTTGGGAATGAGCCTTTAGTTAAGTTCACTGCATGCCATTTTATGTAGCCATTCTCGTAAAGAAGGTGCTTTTTTCAGATTTCACCAGTATGAACTCTTCTTTCATGTAGATGACAGGCGCTTAAGTGAAGTCCTTAGATCCCAAAGACATGGCTGGAATCATAGCCTCAAATATGATGCATCTCTGTTAAGAAACATATGGATAATATCTAACCCTAATTGCAAATAGAATTTATAGTCCTTATGGTAAGGGGGAAGTGGATATTAGGCTATAAAAAAAGAGATGAAGTCCTTTGTCTACATCTGTTTATTTTATTATTAGATTGAATAAGGTTACCTAAAAACATCCCAACTAACTATAACTTAGGCTGAGCTATAAATATGTGATTTGCTTTAATTTTTTTTAAAAAATAGCAATTATTGTGCATGCTGTCTTCCTTTTCACTTCCTTAAGATTTAGTAGCAATAACTTTTCATCTTGTTAATGTGCCAGTCTCCAACCACCACTATGTTATACTGCCGGGGGGGGGGGAACCCTCTTGTGGATTAAACCTTTTTTTTAGTTTACAGCTCCATCCGCCTTGACCCCAGGTGGCTCCGAAGTAGTGCAGGTCAAACTTATTACATACTATTCACTATCCCAATAAACAAGAAGTGTGTTGTCACATCTGAAGTGCTGCATATTTTTCCTAGTAATTATGCCTTATTATATATTTACCATTCAGAAAATGCAGGTGTGGGCTATTGAATCCCAGCCAATGTGGATTTCTAGAATTGGCAGCCATTCCTCGGTGAGTTATGTTCCACTGTCTGTCGGTTTTACAACTGTTTTCACTAGTAATTTAGCTCTGCGATGCAATATGCAATTAGTTCTATTATCGAAGCAGCTGTATTCACTTTTACAATGGAGCTCCCCCTCCCTCCTCCCCCACCCCCACCCCGGCCCACTCCACCTCGGCTCATAGCACAGCCTGTTGTGGTTCTGTTGATTTGATGACTGGAGTCGTTAAAGCCGTATCTGGTCGATCTGCATTGGACCAGGAGTCTCTCACAAATATGATTCTCTCCCTGACTCATTCCCTCTCTTAATGCTGTTTCTTGCAACCCAATTATAAATGTGGCCCGGGGGGGGGGGGTTGACGGAGAGTGGGCAGAGGGGTGGGGGAGAAGCTGTTTCATGCTACAGTAAATAGCCTTGTCATGATAGCAAAATTTGTTTCTGCTCTGGTATCACCTCGAGATACCTTACGGCTTATTGTAAATAACGCTTGGGAGTCAAAGGTGAAAACGATAAATTCAGCCCTGGCAATTAGTTATCGTGTGTCAAAAATTAGTTGCGGAGATTTCTTTCAGCTCCGCATCCAACGGCCTGGAAGTCCTTCCCTGCCCCCCAAATTTCCCTTTGACTGTGGATGATTCATTGTTTTCACTGCATCTCAGCAGAATGAGCAGTGGCAGCAGCCGATAAAAGGGTTTGGGAAGGTCTACTCTCTTCTTCCAGAGCAATCTTAATCTCAGGGTCTGTCCTGCTGGTTGGAATAAAGTTGTGAACTCAAACAAAAAAGCAGCCAGTTCCTGGCAGAACCCCCCAGGGCAACTGTGCTGGCTTCGGTTGTCCTCCCATCACTCCACATATGGTACTCTTGGTAGCCTGGTCATCCATTGATGGGTCCCAAGTTATTGCTGAGGAAAACATCGCTTGCCTCCAGGGGTACCAACTTGAATAAAATATTGGGGAGTCATTAGGTAGGGCCAGCCCCATATAATCGATCACAAGGCACGGCACATGTACACCATTTTAATGGCAATGCACATCAACCTTAGGGGGGCTTTGTCCCCTCAAATATTTTATGGGGGGGGGGGACAAAGGGACCTCAGCCCCCTAGGAGTTGACTCATATCTTGCCTCCTTCTTTTAGGCCTCTGCAACTCCACAAGTTACAGGAACATTCTTCTTTGTTATAGAATGCCACAACTGCTCCATATAAGATGCTGGATATTTGTTACTTCAGAATGCCACAGTTCTGTAGGAGCTCGCAGAACAGGCACCCGAACTTGGCGTCCCCTCTTTTTCCAGTGTTCAGGTTGTGAGTTGCCGTCCTTTTATGTAGCCAAAATGATCACACACAAAACACAGCAGAGGAAAGGGTGTGCCTCCAAGTTTGCAGAAGTTGAAGTGCGTGTGTGCGTGTGTGTGTGTGTGTGTGTGTGTGTGTAATATTTTAGAAAAAAACCCTAAAGGAAGGAAACAGTGGCATCCCAATGAAGACTGAAGGTGCTCAATGGCCTCAGAGTGTATAGATAGAAAACTGGAATACTGGACAGGGCTGGTATGGAGTGGTTGGAATCTAAAACAGTAGGTGTTCCATGCTGCAGCATTTTGTTGCAGGTTCCCCTTGTCCTTTTTTAAAAAAGTTTATTGATAACCGGGGCCCTCTCTCGACTGGTGTTTTACTCCGGGTGCATTATACAGCATGTTCTTCATACAATAATACTGGATTAGTGGTGGATTTATTCTGCTTTATTAGTTGTTCTGCAATGCAATTCTACCACGTTGTTGCTGTATGGGAAGGGAGGGCTATAGAGGAACAAAAGCTGGACAGCACATCTCCACCCTGAGCATTTGTGGCATGCACAGTTTTGAAACTTCAGCAGGAAGTTACAGGATATGCACCGATTAGCAATGAAGTAGTAGGACCACCCCAGGCACAAATAGTATTGAAAGTGAGATTTTGTAGGACTGTCCCAATAGAATCATGAACACAAATCATTTTTAATGTGCAATAAAAAATGACATCTTCAGGATCCTTCAGTCTTCTAGGTAGTTCTCTCAAGGCTTCTTCAGACAAAATATTTGTGTTGACTTACAGCAGGCACAGGCAAACTCCAGCCCTCCAGATGTTTGGGACTACAATTCCCATCATCCCTAGCTAACAGGACCAGTGGTCAGGGATGATGGGAATTGTAGTCCCAAACATCTGGAGGGCCGGAGTTTGCCTATGCTTGACTTACAGCATGTTTGTGGGTGGGGTAGGGGTGGGATTTTATTGGATCCTCTGTTCCTCTATGAAGGTTCATTAAAACTTCTGAACAGAGTGAATGTTTCTTAATGAGCTTTGCTGAACAACACTCTACTCTTAAAACCGTTTTCCTGAAAGGCAAAGGTAGCAATCCTACACCTACTTCTCAGGGAGTAAGTTCCACTGAAATCATTAGCACTTACTTTTGAGTAAACAGAAATAGGCTTGGGATGTAAGAATTGTTACTGTTCTGGCAAGTGGTTTAATCATTTGCAAGTGCCAGATTGACTCAGTTTTGGTGGATTTCCCAGAGCTAGTTCTTTAATATCCACAAAACGGTTTTATTTTAGGGTAAACAGCTGGAGCATTTCCTAGTAGGAACATAAAACAATAATTTACTTTATAGTGTAGCGTAAAATTATTCCCAGCTCTAAGATGTATTTAATGTATCCAAATAGCCGAAGTTTATCACCTGACCACAATGAATTAAAAGTTACTAATGCAGCATTTAGCAGCGTCGTTTCAAGTGGTCCCATTTCCCATTCATAAAATCCAAGCTGATTTTATAGTGGAGTATGTTTTATAAAGCATGTCTTTCTGGGTGTATGTCGAAGAGTGACCCAACAGACACATTTCTTCATGGAGCTTACACATTTCTTTGGAATGGTTATGTAGCGCCCATATGGGGCAACTATTCTACTCTACAGCCTCTTGGGTACAACTGAGACTGAAGATAAAATTTCACCAGTCTACTTTTCATGCTTGGCTTTGATCACCAGTCAACCGCACCATGATAAAATGAACGAACAACAGCAAAAACATGGGCTCTGTGTGTGTGTAATGGAATCATAGAATTGTAGAGTTGGAAGTGATGGGGGGCGTAATCTAGTCCAACCCCCAGGATTAAGGGGTTTTCTCCCTTCTTCTGATAGGAAATGCACTGTAGCGCAAGGGAGAGACAAAAAATGGTGGGGTCAGAGGGTCAGTTGGTAGGGAGTTTGAAATGTCCCTATTTTCATCTGAGCGTGTTGGAGGGTGTGGAATTCTGTGCACAGGTTTGCGAATGTTTCATTATGGTAGCAATGGGGGAAATATCATAAAGAATAATGAAGCACAGAAAGTAAGGATGCCACCTGGTTTTTTTTAAATGGAAACTTTGGCGCACACTGTTTTTCGTTTTGGATGCTTTACCTTGACTATAGCAATCGACTATCAGCACCTTAACATGCTTATGCTACAACTTCCTGGCAGGGCTGTTAATGCAGACCAGTGACAAGGTTTTGCTTAGGCCAAGGGGAACAGGGAAGTCTGGAAGTTGGGCAAAGGGACAAGTGAACAGTTGATTCACTGTGCCTGAATACAACAAGAAATTTCCACAAATATAATCACTCCCATGGTTTATTCTTCCTGCTCAGTGGAAGGACCCCGGCAGCATTGTTAGCACATATTACAGCAAGGAAGCAACCACTGTGGGTTGCTATAGCGACACAGAAAATAGTTGCAGCTCCAAAGAAAGATCCTCCCCTTCAGCATTCTCTGCTTCCCAAAAGGCAACAGTGGCAGAGAAACCGCTGAGAAATAGATGTGTTACGCTTGCGTCTCACCTTTACTTCGTCTCACCTTTACTTCAAGTAACTTGCAGCATTTCAATCTTCTACGTTGTGTTAGGCCAAGAAAACGTTGCTTGCCCAAGGCTGTTCAGTAGGCTACATAGCAAAGCAAGGGTTATTATTTTTTGGGGGGGGATTTATTTAACTTTTCTCATTAAGCATAGAAACAAAAAATAACATTGTCACACACCAAAGGACAATTTACACCAGTGTACACAGATCCTCCAAGTGTTCCTATTTTCCAGGGATGTCCCTGATTTAAAGAAGCCATCCTGGTTCCTGATTTGATCCCAGAATGTCCCACTTTTCCTTAAAGGTAAAGGTAAAGGGACCCCTGACCATTAGGTCCAGTTGTGACCGACTTTGGGGTTGCGGCGCTCATCTCGCACTATTGGCTGAGGGAGCCCTGTACAGCTTCCAGGTCATGTGGCCAGCATGACAAAGCCGCTTCTGGCGAACCAGAGCAGCACTCGGAAACGCTGTTTACTTTTCCGTTGTAGCGGTACCTATTTATCTACTTGCACTTTGATGTGCTTTTGAACTGCTAGGTTGGCAGGAGCTGGGACCGAGCAACGGGAGCTCACCCCGTCGCGGGGATTCGAACCACCGATCTTCTGATCGGCAAGCCCTAGGCTCTGTGGTTTAACCCACAGCGCCATCCACATCCCTAAGGATGTCATTAGGATGTTCCTTAGGATGTCCCTATTTTCATTGGAGAAATGTTGGAGTGTATGGAGTTATCTGACCCCTGAGCCATCTGAATGCAATCCTGTATAGGGAAGCTTTTATGTTTTTATGTATGTTGGAAGCTGCCCACAGTGGCTGGGGTAACCCAGTAAGATGTGTGGGGTATAAATAGCAAAATTATCATTATGGAATGGAATGTCCATATTTTCATTGGAGAAATGCCGGAGGGTATGGTGTACATGGCCAGAGGACACAAAGTTTACTGCTCTGCATGATGCCGCATGAAATCTTGAAATGTTCATAGGCTAACATCTCTGTATGACAAGAAAGATCACTGTCCAGAGGAAGAGTAACACAGCCTTCTGTAGTCTGTGTTAACAATGGCCACCAAGTCTCCACAAACTTATCTGATTTAATCAGTTCTCTTCATAGCCTGTTAAACTGAGTCAGTTAAATTGAGTCAGTTTCTCAAGGAGACCCAAATTCTGGACTTTTGACCTCCAGGCATCCACTGTAAACAGAGAAGTATGGTTGCAGTGTGGGTTTCATGGCTGTTAAGATTTTGCAAGACAATTGCTGCAAATGTTCTGGGAACACAGACAGCAAAACCAACTGGGGAAAATGGTGGTATAATTTGTGATACTATAGCTGACGCCCGATTTTAGACGTATTAAGACTAGACTCCTTGAAATCAATGCACATAGGGACCTTCATGTCCATTGATTTCCACAGGTCTACTTAGTTGTTTGTCCCCAGTAACTCCAAAATGGATTTGGTTTTTTAGAATGACATTTTGACACTTGCAATTCTGCTTGGTATGTTAATAGCTTTGGCTTTTTAATGGGACTGTCTGTGCTGAGCTGAACTTAAAAGCCAAGGTTTTCATCCTGCTGCAAAAGAGGCACATCTTTACTTGAGGTTGAAAAGTACATATTAGATAAATCAGAATGGCCTTAAAGATGACATTATGAAATGTCAATAATCTGTGGGCTGCAATTCTTTGCATAAATGCAGCTTGTGAGAAATGGTGCCTTTGCTTCACATGACATTCCACAGATGATCAGAGGTGGTCTTAATGACTTGGCTGTACATTGTACTTGCCGTGCGATGGTAGCCACCGCCCTCTGCCTCTGAGGGCTACCGAACTATTGGAACGTTTTTGATCACACACACACACACACACACACACACACACACACACACACACAGAGTGAAAAAGAAGCCACTGGTTGCCTCTTTCCTAGAAGAAGTTCACCAGACCTACATACATCAGCATCCTGGCAGGTGCGTTGATCTTGCTTACTGTGAAGGTGAGATGTGAAGTCCTGGGGAGGCTGGTGCAGTGCAAACACGCCAGTTTACCCAATCTGGTACTCCTGATGCTACAGTATTTTCACTGCACCAACCTCCCCACTGCCTTGTCTCTGCCCATCCTGGTAAGCAACAGCAACCCACCTTGCAGGTATAATTGGGGCGAAACCAGGCTTTATTTCACCTGGGTCAAAGACCCAGTTTGACGTACACACACACACACATTTATGGAGGCTTTACCCGGGGCAAACAAACCCAGCTAGCCCCCCCCCAGCTGTGGCACTGGGAGTTGTTGTTGTTGTTGTTTTATTTGTACCCCGCCTACCTAACTGGGTTGCCCCAGCCACCCTATTTGGGGAGCTACTTCTATGTTCCCTATCTTTCTAAGTCCAATCCTTGGCATTTCGAGGTAGGACTGAGAGATACCCTAAAACTCCTGTGAGTTGCTGCCAGTCATTGGTCTCATTCAGTGGTTCCCAGTTGTTGTTGTTGTTATTCTATTTATACCCCGCCCTCCCCGGCCAGGGCCAGGCTCAGGGCAACTAACACCAAATATAAATTACAATAAAACGTAATAGAAAAAGGGGGGGTCTGGGGACTCCAGGGGGTACACAGAACACCCCCAGGGGGTCCGCAGCACCATCCCCTGTCAGGGACTCTTGTTAACTGCACAGTGAAAGCAATAATGATGATCCACAGATCACCCAGTCTCTGCTTGCAACCAGGTCCTGCTTGCTGGCAGGGGAAAAGCTTGTGAAAGAGTTGCTGGGTGGCAAGTGAGCTGGGATTGGGCAAAAAACTCCGACACAGTTCCGAGTTCCCTTGGGCTCTTGGAGGGGGGGGGGAGAGAGAGAGAGAGAGAGAGAGAGAGCGCAAACGGCTTGCTCCACGAGGTAGCTTTTCATTTTTAATAAATGTAAGGGACCCCTTTCCCTTTGCTCTCTACTTTAAAACTGAAAAGAACTTCCAGTTGCTTTCAATGACTAAGTTTAGAGGATTCTCCCACTGTGTTGCACAGCTAACTACCATAGAGTTATCAAAATTTTCAAAAGGAGGGGGTCCATGGCTTGGCTTTTGAAAAATAGGGGGTCCTCAGTAATTAGCTAATTGGGAACCACTGGTCTAGTTCACAGATTAATGCTAAACTCTGAACTATAGTTAAAGCTGAGGTATCTGGCAGACAACTGAGACAAATGAGAATGGTGCCATGGAAGCTGGGAGAATAGGGTGAGGAAAGTAAACTGTTCCTCTCCCTGCAATCCCCTTCTACTGGGGAATTGGTGGCTGGGGAACAGCTGAGAGTGGTGCAAAGGGGGCTGGACAGCAGGGGAAAGTTTATCCTTATCTGCAGTCCTATTCCCTTTTCCTCTGCTTGGCTGATCAATGGGAGAGTATGTTGTGGGCCAAATAAGAAAAGGCAGAAACCCAGAAACATTATAAGGGATCAGATTGCATGTTTCTTGGAAACTTTGCAAACTGACCTGAGAATGTGTATATTGCCTAAAATGTACAAAATTAAGTTGAGATGTGCACATTTCCCAAAACCTGTTGGGGATCATGTATATTGACCAGGAAATGTGCACAATTCCCCCTTCATGGTAGGAGTATTTGCACATTCACCATGAGGGCAGGGAAATGTGCACATTGGCCAGTTGTTATGCACATTAACTGCTCAACTTACATTCCCGGTAATACAAACACACACAGGGCTTCTGGTTCCGCTCTGCCTTAATGGAGGCAGCCCCCATGACAGTGGGAGATCATTGGCAAAGGAAAAACAAGGATGATTGAGGGTTATTATCCTTGCAAATCCCCCCCCTGGGGGGGCGGGCTTCACTTGCAATTTGTCTTGGTACCTGGCTCTCACTCTGACATGGAATGCAAGGGGCAGGGAAGCACTGAGTGTATAAGCACTTCACCTGCCAAAAACCCTCCAATGCCACCATTAAGAAGCAGAGGTTCTTCTGTTAATTAGAACTTAATTGGACTAAAGTACAGGTGCATGCTAGAAGTGATGATATCACAAACTGCAGAACAAAGCAATTGCAAGGACTTTAAGGTTTGAATTTGAGATAAGACTTCATTCAATGCAAAAGACGGTGGGGAGGAGGGGAGTCTGCAGTTTCTTTATTTAAAGTTTTCTTCTCTACATTTATGATTCGGCAACCCTCCTCTGAATGTTAGTTCAAATTATATTTGTATAAGCGAGGATAGAAGAAATTGGATTATAAATATGGAATATAACATCAAACAGAACTGTGTATATAAAAAGGGGGGGAAGGGAGGGAAGCTCTATTTTTCAAAAGGTTTACAATGGAAACTTAGAGCTGACTCTTCCCCATCCTTTATTATTTACATAGTGAACTGAATAACGCTACGAGGACTTGGAATTTAATTTAATTGGAAGTATAATTGTTCATATATCTTCAGTTGAAAGGAAGGATGGATGTGGTGGACTTCCGGGAGGAAAAAGATGGCAAACGGCACTTAGTCAGCATGAGCTCTTTGATTTTAAAGAATTTAAAGATTGTTTTATCTTTTAAAGACTGTTTTATCTTTTAAAAGACGCTTCAGATTGAGTACTCCGCGGACCCGTCTGGAACGGATTAATCCACTTTCCATTACTTTCAATGGGAAAGTTCGCTTCAGTTTATGAGCGCTTCAGTTTAAGTACTCTGCGGACCGTCTGGAACAGATTATCCACTTTCCATTACTTTCAATGGGAAAGTTCGCTTCAGGTTAAGTACGCTTCAGGTTAAGTACAGACTTCCGGAACCAATTGTGTACTTAAACCGATGTACCACTGTCATTGTGAATGATCAAAATGGATAAAGTAAAGGTAAGCAATGTAAGTAATGTGGGGGGAAATGGAAATTAGATAAATGTGTATATAAATTATAAAATATGTAAATATGAAATGTCTGTAAAATACAATGTATTGAACATGGTGCAAAATCAATAAAAATCATATGCCAAAAAAGAGAGAATTCAATAAGATTTTGGAACACAGAAATAAAGAAAATCATCAAACCATCAAATCTAGCACGCGCGGGGGGGCACTTTGTCTGAATTATATAATTCGGTATTTGAACGTTTGGTATCAATAATTGTTTTATAAATGATGTTGTTATAATGATGCTATTATCATGAACACACACAGGTTTGTTGTGTGCATGTATGTGCACACGTGTGTGTTTGTGGAGAGAGGGAAAGAGAGAGAGAATGAGAATGAGAATGAATGTTTAAATTCACATAAGTGGATTCATATGCAGAGAAAGGTCTGGTTCTGTATCATTTGTATACCTATCAATTTTCAAAGCTCATGGAATGCATATAAATAATGTGAATATTTTAATATGGAAAATATTCTTTTTAAGTATTATATAACATTGTAGGGTTTTTTTTGTGGGGTTTTATTTTTACTCTAGTGATACAGATGAACAACAGGCCAAACCAGCAGGAGCTCATTCCTCATTCATATATGCTAATTACATGGTTCCAGCTAGCAAGGGTTCTCTTCTTAAACTGAAAATTCTATTTATTTTTGGTTTTTTTATGCCGGTTATGAGAAAAGAAGGATAGAGAGGATTAACATGCACACCAAGATATGCTGCACATCAACGAAAATTATGTTGTCACCTGAAAGAAGAGAGCCCTGGCATTCCTCCTTGCTTGCCGTTCTGATGGAAGCAATTAAAGCCTAATCCAAAGTTTAATTATGAATCCCAAGATCTGTTTCTCATTACGTTAGGCCGTGCCCCGGTACATCTTGCAGAAGCAGGTTATTCTTAGCAGGATGAGATGGTGGCCCTGGTGCTTCCTCCTCTTATGCCACAATCCCAGTTTCAAGGGAATATGTAGCCAAGTGAAATATGTTTAGGATTGTTAGATGAAGCCTGGGTGCCTTCAGGGGACTTTGAGGGACCACATACACACATGTTCAGCTCTTTTGTTCCTTGTCACTCACGTGCATGGAAGGGGGAGGGGATACTAGTTTCCTGCCCAATTGCATCCTAGAAAAGGGCAACAGAAGGCTCAGTGTCACCCATGTGTCATACCTGGGGATCAGGTTGCTAGAATGACAGGCAGTATGGTGTAGAGCGGTGGATTGGGACCTGGGAAAGCAAGGTTCAAATCCTCACCATAAAGAAGAAGAAGAAGAAGAGGAGAAGGAGTAGTAGTAGTAGTTTGGATTTGATATCCCGCTTTATCACTACTGGAAGGAGTCTCAAAGCGGCTAACATTCTCCTTTCCCTTCCTCCCCCACAACAAACACTCTGTGAGGTGAGTGTAAGAAGAAGGGAGACCATACAGGTGAGAGTATAGTGCAGGGGGGAAGAAGAAGAAGAAGAAGAAGAAGAAGAGTGGGAGGAGTTTGGATTTGATATCCCGCTTTATCACTACTGGAAGGAGTCTCAAAGTGGCTAACATTCTCCTTTCCCTTCCTCCCCCACAACAAACACTCTGTGAGGTGAGTGGGGCTGAGAGATTTCAAAGAAGTGTGACTAGCCGAAGGTCACCCAGCAGCTGCATGCAGTGGTGTAGTAATAGGGGGCGGGGGCGCCGCCCTGGGCAGCAGGCTGGGCGGGGGGCAGCAGGCTGGATGGGGCTGACCACCTCCGACGGCCGCTACCGCTGCTGCGCAATGTGGCCGCCGCCACGGAGGAAGAGCCCCGATGCAACCGAGACTGCCTCACTCCGTGGCTTGCTCACGGGGTTTGCCGCAGTGCATGCCTCCTGTGCGTGCATGCATCATGATGCAGGGTGCCTTCAGGTTTGCCGCCCCGGGCAGCCACACGGCTAGCTACGCCGCTGGCAGCATGTGGAGGAGCGGAGACGCGAACCCGGTTCACCAGATTACGAGTCTACCGCTCTTAACCACTACACCACACTGGTGACCTTGGGCCAACCACTATTTCTCAGCCTACCCTACCTCATAGGGTGTTGCGAGGATAAAACAAGAGATGTTGAGAACCATGTGCACTGCCTTGAGTTCCTTGGAGGAAAGGTAGAGTCAGCGGCGGAGCGGAGAGCAGGCACGCTGCTCCCAGTGACGTGGCACGCATTCTGGAGGCAGGGCGCGGCATGCGTTTTGGGGCAGGGCGCGCCGTGCACAGTGACGTGGCGCGTGTTTTGGGGGCGGGGTGCGCCATGCGCAGTGACGTAGTGGCGCGTTTTGGGGCAGGGCGCGTGTTTTGGGGCAGGGCGGGCAGCAGCGATGGCACCCCTGGGATCACGTCACTCGGGGCGCACCGCCCCTATCTTCCTATGCCCCTGGGTCGGGTATAAATGTCATCATCATCAAATATAGACTTGAGATGCAGGTTTCACAGCCCAAGATTCCTGATGTCTCTTTCTGGATAAGATAATTTAGAACAAAACATAAGATAGTAAATATGAAAAATGCTTCTTGGGTTGCATTTCTGATTACAAGAAATGTCTGCTTGGTGGAGATTTCCAGAGCACATTTATTATGGCATTTCAGAGGTTAGAGCCCCCTTTCTCAGACACATGATGAAGTGCTATCCTCACTTGTCAGGCAGACACACACAAACACATGGATGTAGAAGGGAGGAAGTTAACAGGGGGGTCAAATGTAGTGAAATTCAAAAAGTAGAGACTGCAACAATTAAATTGTATAGATGATATTGAACATTAGTCATAGAGTAGCCCTCTATGAGTTCATTGGCTCTGTTATAACTAAGGTTGGAAGGTAAAAAGAAGAAGAAGAGTACAATGACCATTCACAACCTCAGTAATTGATGACAACACACCTACCCTAGGACTGCTAAATTAGCACCTGTAAATAGACAGGGAACCATCTTTCTCATCCACCCTGAAAGGTATAGAATGAAACATCTCGATAAGTTCTAATTCACTAGTTTCAGGCTGGAGTCTCCCTTTAAAATTCCTTTGTGGGAGACTCAACTTTTACATAAAAAGTGGAATGTCCCGGGAGACTGAAGTGTTCCTCCACTGGTTCCATAATTTGGTGGAGGAGTCAGAACCCTAAGCCTGGTTGTCACCAGTTAAAAGTTAAAAAGCAAAGGGGATGGGAATGGGAATGACATTTATGTGGTGCCAAAATGGTATATGAATGTTCTGGAGAGAGCATTACAAAGTTGGGGCACCACCACTGAGAAGGCCCTCCTTTCTCAGACACATGGCAAAGCCAGGATTTAGGGAGGGGGCAGGCTTCATGTTGGGGGGGAGAACTTCAGTTAGTTAAGTATTTTTAGTGATTTACTTGATGGGGGGGGGAGTTTATCCGAACAGAATTCAGTTAATTACTATATATTTAACATCTTGTTTATTATGTAGAATCTGTGGTCCACATTCTCCTCATGTCCATTCTTGAAATAATCATTGCATATGGGCTCCAGTACTGGAATAAAACCAAAATAATCTCACTGGGGACCTCTGACAGGGAGGAAAAAATACAAATGACTTTTCTAATCTTTGAGCTTTCCGTCCCTTCTCATATGTTTTTTAGAACTTAAATCCTTTCCTCTACAGAGGAAAATATAAAGCAAAGCACTGGGGCCTGCTTATTTAATGAGGATTTATGTCATATCAAGGGTAAGTGCCATTTCCTACATTTCAGAGAAGCACCTGTATTAATTGTATTTCCTGCTTTTGTACTGCTTTGTGGGGAAGAAAAGAAATTCATCTCAGGTGAGTTAACCTTGCTTTTAGAGGGCACCTGCAGTTATCTTAGTGCTTATTGTAAATCAAAACATGTTGAGCCTTTAAAGCAGTGAAATAAAGAGGTGCTGACAAGGGGGTATGCCGATAGGATTAGGAGCCATTCTCCACCACTTGTATTATCAGGATGGGGGGATTGAGACATGCTAAATTACAGGGGGAAGAGATATTCCCAGAAATTCCACAGATGGGAGATTGATTTGCTTCTTCAGTAAGCTTAGGAATAGGAGGAGCATTCAATGTTTTGTGAGGTTTAAGAAAGAAGGAAAGAAAGACGGAAAAGAAGAAAGAAAGACACCTTCCTTTTAGCCTAAGGGTTCTATAATTGACCGAGATTTTTCTACTTGCGATTTGATCCATCCAAACCCTGCTAGAGCGGGAGCCCCCTGACTGAGATCACAGCTGAGGTGAATAAGAATTAGGCAACTCACTCAGACAGGCCGTACATGCATTCCCATCTATTAGGGTAAATGACATGTCGTTCAATTTAAGCCCAGGCAACCGGAGACTGTCATATTTGGGAAATGACAACTGTTATTTATTTATTGAGAATATTTATACAGGTTTTTCCTAGGCATAGAGAATGCATTTTTCAAGCCGCCGTCACCATGTCACCAGTGTATCCGTGTGATTGCAGCAAGGCCCAGGCAAGGCATTGCCACCAGGAGAAAATGAAGGCAGGCAGGCAATAGTAGAAGCCGATTCAGCCTAACGCAAAAGGCAAAAGGCATAAAGAAGCACACCCAAAAGAAAACAAAGCCATTCAAGTTATGGGGGCCTAACTCCTTTCGAAACACACCTTGGTCCCAGTCCTCCTTCAAATGATGTTAATAACGTTCTGCACAAAGGGTCCATTTTCCAATACTGGAAGGTTTTGGCAGTTCCACAAGATTATATATATATACACACACCTTATGTGTAAGTGACAGTATCAAATGTATGAATTATATGACATAAGCTAGAAACGAGCATTGTCATGGATAGTAGAATAAGAACTAAAATGGCCTCTTTCAATGAATCAAAGGTTTAATTCCCTCTGTGTGAGACTAGATTGGAGGATATTGGAACAGGAGAAATCTGCCACACAGACTATTTGCACTAGCGGACGGCATGGCGAGGTGGCAGCACTCGCCTGACCCTCCAAACGTTGAGTCAGTGCTGCTTACTGGGAAGATGAGCAGGAGTTGACATCAACAGGCATGTCAGCATGGTGCAAATGCAGCCAGTAGTTCTGCTGCTCTGTTTGCACCATGCTGACCTCCCCAGGACTTCCCCTCTCCTTGCTGGTAGGTAACAGTGACTCCGCCGACTGGGGTGTGTGTGTCATGTTGAGAGCCACCACAACACAACACTCTCCCATCTGCAGAGGACTGTTTGTCATCTGGCCCAGTATGGTCTGTTCCAGGGATGAGGAATATGTAGCTCTCCAGCTGGCTGCAACTCCCATCCTCTCTGACTGCGTTGGCCATGCTGGCTGGGGCAGATGAGAACTGGAGGGCCTTGGGTTCACGCGTGCCCTGCAACCTGATACATCTAACTGGAAATGCAAGAGACTTGCAAACGTTTAGTCTGGGACAAATACCCTGTATTTCATTTTGCTTAAAGATGCCCAACATGGGTGTAGCCATGATTTTTTTTAGGGGGGCAGAACCAAGATATCTATGATGCAATTGGTCAGTTAAATAGAAATAGTTAACTATTTACTTGATTTAGGGGGGCAGCTGCCTAACACTGTGCTCAATTGTAGAATAATGGTACAGTACAAAGCACCCAGACCCAGTATATTTAATTTAATTTAATTTAATTTATATTCTGCTTTTCTTCCATGGAGCTCAAGGTGGCATACATGGTTCTGCCCATCTCCAGTTTATCTTCACAACCACCCTGTAAGGTAGGATAGGCTAAGAGTGAGTCATTGGCCTAAGGTCTCCCAGTGAGCTTCGTGGCTCTGTAGGGATTTGAACCCTGGTCTCCCGGGTCTTAGTCCAACACTCTAACCACTACACCACCCTGGCTTAATCCCAATAAGGTTAGTACATAGGATGGAAGCCCAAGATTCCCTGAGCAAATCTGAACTCTGTACATTTCCTCTTTCAAATTATCTTTTTGACTCTTACTCTTGCTTCCTCCCCATTAGTTAGTTCATATCTGATCCTTCTTCCATCGTGGAACTCATGGGGGTACATATGCAGCCATGAAGCGGTAATGCATTTTCATTGCAGATTCTGCAGACTTGCCAGTGATCTGAAGCCTCTCTGCAGCATATAAGGACTGCAAATCCTTACAAATCGCAAACCGTGCAACCATTTGCCAATAATTTTGTCATGTCCTCACTCTGCTGATCTTCAGAGTCTAAGGATTGTTTCCCAATCATCATGTAAACGATCCATTATTTGTTCATTCTACTAAGAGTCTGCATTTGGACTTTGGAGAGACGCAGTGAGAAATTAAACTATTGAGGCATTATACATGTTTCCTCTGGGCAGTTACTTATTTGAACAGCTGCTAGAGAGAGAGGTACAAATCAACTTCAGAGCAGAGCCAGGTCTGGAGAATATGTACTTTGGGTTCTATTTTCTTTCTTCCTTTTCCCTCTCTTTAGTTTGAGGAGTGCACATGACCAGCCTGCTTTCTCTTACTGGTAATAATTTCTCTAAATTAAAGGTCGCTGCAGTTTTTCAAACCTGCCAAGGGTCTGTTGTTGTACAGGCCACTACTGCAAGGAATCCAGATTTTCAAATGTTAGTACTTAGTGCCAAATTATACTTGATGCAGGGATCTGAAAGTCATTTGTCAATCTGCAGGCTTTCTTTTGTTGGAGTTACTCATGAGGAGCACAGGTTTCCCCCACTCCCTCAGGTCTTTTGTTTAGACACGGGGAGGAAAATGGTCATTTATTTTCATTCTGATGAAAGCTGACAAAGATGGTTTTTCAGTGGAGCAGCCGATACGCAATGGAATAACATTTTGCTCCAGGGTTTTTCATTTAGCACACTTCTGCTGTTTGCTCCCCTCTTTTAAAGCATAAGGCTCTCAGAAAGTTTGTTGTAGTTGTTAGGGCTGCTGCTTCCACACCCACCCACACCCAAATGGTTAATCAGATGATCTGCAGTTGAGCAATCTATTTGTTCAATTTACATATGGGTTAAAAAATGAGAATAAATTAAATTCACTTCACATTTAAAGGAGAACCCACCTAATTTGCACTTTCTGAAACAATACATGCTCCAAAACACAGCCATCCTTCAACAGGCGTCCTTCTCTGAATTTTGCAATGCTGTTCTCCAGCCATGTAATTAATGTGTGTGGGAAATGTGTATTTCCTAGGGTAAAGGGTGCGTAAAAATGCATGTATTAATGAAAGCAGCATACAAAAATACGTTATGTTAGGGGGGGGGAAATGATTTGCAGAAATGTGTATATTAAGTAAAACTGCATACAAACCTGTGCAAATTAGGATAGATTTGCATTTCAATGCTGGCAAATTTTCACAAGGACTTTAAAAAAATAAAATGAATACAGGCTGATTTGGAAATGTGGAGAACTGAATTTAAGAATGGGAAAATGAGAAATGAGAGAAACCAAAATGGATGCATTCAGTCATCCCTAAGTGGGAAACAATATTTCCAGAACAAGAGTAACAAAACTGTAAGAAGAACCATGAAAAAGCAAATGCTTCCATACCAATTTGTCTGCATGACATGCTCAGGTCATTGGCCGAAGCCCTTCTCTGGATAATACCTGCTCCATCTGAGGTGAGGATTACATCAACAAGGGGGAATGTTTTCCCTCAGAAGTTTCTTCAGCATATGACATCAATTCCTAGGATCTGTGAGTTTATGGAAAACTTACAAGAGTTTCAGCAGAACTGATCAAACAAGTTTGTTTTTTATATACTGTATATATATATATAAAAACACCCAACAAATGTTATGTACTATCTGCTGCTCTTTTGGTGACTTTAATCTTCTGTTTCTTAAATGGGTATCTTCTTCCAAAATGCAATTATTCCTGTCACTTGACACAAAAGTTCATGTTTTCACCATAAACTGGTGTAATTTTTTTCCAAGTGGCTTATTTAAAGAAGGTTGTTTAAGGTAATACCCATTAATTTGGGGTGCTCTGGCATATTGTGCTATCAATATGTTACCATACTTAAATGTACTTGCTAGGTACAAATAGGCCAAATGTAATTGTAGCATAGAGAATTGATCATAATCAGGATGTAATTTATTGTAAACGGTTTGTAATTTGCCTCATCATTTCCCTCTTCAGTTGCCATTTTACAGCCCCCTTGCTTTCCCAAGTAGTTTCAAAGTTTTTATTTCTCATTTTCTCACTCTAGTTTAACCTGTTAGGTCCCACCTGCTTTATATATTTAAAATAGTATCGTATCACTTCCAGCAGTCATGGCTTCCCTCAAAGAATCCTGGAAACTGCTGAGACTTGTTAGGACACCCCTGTTTCCCTCACAGAACAACAATTCCCAGAGTTCCCAAGAAGAAGAATTGATTCCCAAACCACTCTGGGAATTTCTCACAGGAATGCTTTTCTTTTTTTTTTTAAGAAATAGTGGGGTTTACTCATATCTGTATAGGTTAAAGCAAGAATGTGGAACCTGTGGCTCTCTAAATGTTGCTAGACTACAGGTCCCATCATCCCTGACCATGCTGAGAGAGGCTGAGGGTAATTCGAGTCCAACAACATCTGGTGGGCCATAGCTTTCCCTTGAGTTCGAGCATAAAAACAACCCAAACCTGACTTGGAGGACAAACATGCAATATATATTGATATATATATTCACTGATTGGTTGGTTGATTGGTTAACTGACTGACCTTTAAAAACAACAGCATTTTAAAATATTGAATTTGAATCCAGGTTTGTTGATACAACTATTGCTTCCTATATATTCTGAAAAGTATTGAGGCTTATCTATCTGACCAGCTCACACCTATCAGACTGTCTGACTCACTGGCCTTGCTCTGCACCTTCTCCCTGGTGATTTTGGATGTGACAATACATCTTGCTTTCCTGAATGGAGTATGGAGACTACTGTGTGCTTGGCCAGCCCCACTCTTCTGTCCATTTGTGTGGCTCCCCAGAGAGCTAAACTAGGTAGAGTGGCATGAAGGAAGAGACGGAGGCCATCTTGTCACAATATCAAGCTTCTGTTTTCAGCCATGGTAGGGGGAGGACTGGGTTGAAGGAAGAAGAAGAAGAAAGGAAGGGAATATCTTGCTTCAAATGTTGAGTCCAAACCAAGTCAAAGGACAAAGCTGCCTCAACTCCAGAGGGCAGGGCCTAGCTGTTGCCTCCTCAGAGTCTAGCAGCACCTGATCACAAAATGGTGGTCACTACTCTCTGACCTCTTCTAGGAAAATGTGACAATGTCCTAAATTGGCAGACGCCACACAGCAGATGTCATGTATGAAGCAATCATCACTAAGCGGCAAGAGCAAGAAGTACCATGGGTACAGGACACCCGCTTTTGCCTACCACTGGTATGTGGCACCCGCAAGGCTACCCAAGAGGAAATGAGGCCCTGAGGCTGAAAAAGGTTTCTGGCCCTGATCTAAAGAGTCCCTCCCTTGTAAGATCCAGAATCTGAAATGACCTGGTGACATTGCTGAATTTAGATGTTAGCTTTTGGGGTTTCAAAGGGTTATAGTCCAAGTGGGTAGGGTTGACAGCTAGATAGCTAGCATCTGAGGTAAATGCCGAATAAATGTTTGGGTGTCTTTCTGTCTACAGTTGCATCTACAGCTATTTCCAAGGCTGCTGTTGCTTCCCTCCCACCGTCACAAATAAGAAAATTGCCTGGTATACAGGCAGGATGAAGAACAGATAA
Organism: Zootoca vivipara; assembly: GCF_963506605.1. Classification (NCBI taxonomy): domain Eukaryota; kingdom Metazoa; phylum Chordata; class Lepidosauria; order Squamata; family Lacertidae; genus Zootoca; species Zootoca vivipara. The sequence goes on along the minus strand of NC_083287.1, from coordinate 30,993,563 downwards.
GCTTAATCGTGACTCCAAGGGAAGTGATTCCTAGAGGAACAGTGTCCAAGTGAACAGCTCTCCACCCACCTTTTTGTGCCTTTCCCCCACCCCCACCTCCGCTCCTGCTCACAGTGTTTTACAAGGCAGGGGGCAACCCAAGGGGATGCTTACTGGACAATTCTCTAACCTTAGGTTATCCACACAAAATACATATTGGGTGCTTTTCCTGCTACAGAGACAGGCAGGCTGGAGTTTCAAGAGTGCTTTGGGTAACCAAAGAGGGTGTGTGTGTGTGTGTGTGTGTGTGTGTGTGTATACACATGCTCTCAATGCGGTAGTGAGCAAATGTGGACTGTGCCCACAGGACTGGTAAGAAAGCACAGAAGTGGGGAAAGAAAACTCACATTTATATGCTTTCTTTTTGAAAACAAAACATACTGTATATGCTTGCTGTTTCTAATGGCTTGAAAGGCTTATTAAGCCAGGTTATGAGTGCAGCTCAGTAGTTATGCAATATTGTAATTTGTTAAACACACACACACACACACACACACACACACACACACACCAGGTCCTTTGTCCAGAAGTCAGAGCTGGGTATATTCAGTTTTTCCCAGCATCCCTCAGCATGGCCCAGTTTGCCTGGACCTCTGGACTGTCACTCCTTTCTGTACAACCTTTCTCCCAGGCCCCCTACCAAAATTTATTTCCCCAGTTCCTCCAGCCAGAAACTGACTGAAATTGTTAGCCATTCTTCGCATGTCTTAGAAGACCATTCACAGGGATGCACATCTGTGAAACTGATATTATAGTCAACATTGGTCTCTGTTTTTTATTTAATTAATCTGGGAATCAGCGTGTTTTTACATGAGTAGAATGTGCCCTTTTATTTAAAATGCATGTCTGGGTTATTTGTGTGGCATAGGGATTCATTCATCCCCCCCCCCAAAAAAAATATAGTCTGGCCCCCCACAAGGTCTGAGGCACAGTGGACTAGCCCCCTGCTGAAAAAGTTTGCTGACCCCTGCATAAGACCTTTCTGCGGCAACAGTGGCCAATACCAGGAAGTCCTAATATCAGTTTCAGGGACGTATTGCAGAGAGAGAGAGTGAAAGAGCTAGGGAACACCTATCACTCCCATAAAGAATGATGGCATGATAAGGGAGGTGGAATTGGAGCAGAATGGCTCCGTTATAAACACCGTATAAAGCAAGAGACTGATGGCTTTCGTGTCAGCTAAATGTGCTGCTGCCACTCTGCTTCCAGGAGCCATCCAGACAATTTCTCTTCCTTCTGGAGGCTGCGAATGGTGGGAGGTTTAATGTGCAATAAAAACAGGAAGCTAGCCAGCTTCTGTTGCTGGAGCAAATGCCTTGAGAGAACGCAGAGCTATACGGACACCATTGTCCTTGGGGGATTTTCCAAGACTATTAACGGCACTGAAGTCATGGCAAGCACAGGATATATACAAGAATTAATTTGGTAAATGGTCCCCAGGCTTGGGCCCAAATCTGTTCAAGTGTACGGATGGGGGAGAAAGATGTTTACGTTTTAACAAGAAACTGCAATTCTCTTAATTATATGGTGCAGTTCTCCAACCAATCAATGTAGCCAAAAAATAAATAAATCATATATTAGGAGGAAATGTGAATACGAGTGACTATGAGTGAATAATGTACAAAAGTGCATTATATTTTGGAAAAGGTGTTTGCAAAATTCCATATACGTATATTCCGTAGATTAGTCAAAACTACATAAGAAATGTGTTTATCAGGAGAAATCGTTAAGATTAAGAATTTTTTGTGGTTTTTTCATAATAAAAAAAATAACTGCAAACTGCTACAGAAATGAGGCAAAGATTGGAAAAATGAGTAACAGAGAGAAACCATTATCTACCAGTATTTGAATGTCAGGCTGAGCCCGGCAACATAAGAAGCAATTGTGGGGAGGGGGGGGGGACTATCTGGATCTCCACAGTGCCTTTTCTTCAACTGACCATAAGCAATACAACCAACCTTCACATCTGAATTAGGAGGAAAGGCCCTAGGTTAAGTGGCTTGAATTCCAGTTTCACTGGAGCTCCAGTGAAGACAATGGCAGACCCTCCAAGTGTCCCTATTTTCCAGGAACGCCCCTGATTTGGAAAAGCCATCCCGGTTTTTTATTTGATCCCAGAATGTCCCACTTTTCCTTAGGGTGCCCTATTTTCATTGGAGAAATGTTGGAGGGTATGGGGTTATCTGTACCCCGAGCCATCTCAATCCTATACAGTGGAACCTCGGTTTATGAACACCTCGGTTTACGAACGCCGCGGACCCATCTGGAACGGATTAATTCACTTTCCATTACTTTTAATGGGAAAGTTCGCTTCAGTTTATGAACGCTTCAGTTTATGAACAGACTTCCGGAACCAATTACACCCATGTTTCAGTTTATGAACGCTTCAGTTTAAGTACTTCATGGACCCGTCTGGAACGGATTAATCCACTTTCCATTACTTTCAATGGAAAAGTTCGCTTCAGTTTATGAACGGTTACTCTGCAGACCGTCTGGAACGGATTAATCCACTTTCCATTACTTTCAATGGGAAAGTTCGCTTCAGTTTATGAACGCTTCAGTTTATGAACAGACTTCCGGAACCAATTGTGTTCATAAACCGAGGTACCACTGTATAGGAAAGTTTTTTTTACAATGTTTAATGTTTTGTTATGTTTTTATATACATTGGAAGCTGCCCAGAGTGGCTGGGGCAACGCAGTAAGATGTGTGGGGTATAAATAGTAAAATTATCCTCATGAAATAGGGGCCAGATAACTCCATACCCTCCAACATTTCTCCAATGAAAATAGGGATGTCCTAAGGAAAAGTGGGACATTCCAGGATCAAATCAGAAACTGGGACAGCTTCTCTAAATACGGGACATCCCTGGAATATAGGGGCACTTGGAGGTTCTGTAAGTTGCAACCCTTTCAAATAAAATGGCACACTGATTAGAACATTAGGAATTGCACAGAATTTGCGCGTTTAAACAACATGTGCTTGGCAGGGGGTGCCAGTGTGGTTTCCGCCAGATGTTGCTGAAATCCTATTTGCATCAGCCTCAGTCAACATGGCCAATTGTCAGGGATGATGGGAGTTGGCCTGGAGGGGACCATGTTGACTATCCCTACCTATGGCATAATGCTTCAAAATTTTCTGAAGTTGTATAGTGGACCCCTTTTTCTGCGCGTAACCACACTTTCTTTTTTTAAAAGTGTTCAACCATGCACAAAAGGAAACAATAAAAACACATTTTTATTGGAAACGTACTCTGAATAGAAAATATGAATATTTCAATAAAATGTTAATACTGTACCCAGAAGTTCTCCCAAAATATAAAACAGTTTAAAAGGAAGAGTTGGAACAGCTACAACCAATTAATATGCTATCATGTCAATGCTATAATGGAACTGGGAGAGGTGCTAACATGCAGTGGGGTAGCATAGAACATGCTCTTCCTTCTCCAAAATAGCTGTGGGGAAGGCTCCCTTTTACTTCTTAAAGCAGCCTAAATGACTGTCCCATTGGCAGACCTTTTTATTTCTTGCTCAGGTGAAATGTTTGAAAAATTGCATGAACGGAGCAATTTTGGCACTTTGGGTAGGAGCACAAAGTGTTAGCAAATTGTTCTGAAAGGCTCTGAAGTGTAACACTGGAATAATATTCTCTATGGTAGTGGATGCATCCGCTTTTTAACCTATTTACATATTCACATAAAAAGCCATTGTGGTTATTGTCTAAAGGGGCCTATTTTCAGGGGGAGGGGGGAACGACGCACACAGTTTGTAAAATCATTTGTCAGGGAGCATACTTTAGCCACAGTAGTCAGAAAGAGCATATCACCACCCGGAGAAGGGTTTGATGGGAAGCTAGGCAAATGCAGTGGGTGGGGGCAAATTGAGAAAGTACAGTAATAGACATTTTGGGTGGTTGAACTTTTCCAGTCATAGAGAAAAGGCATTTGCTCGAAGCCTGTGGTGTATCTATGAACGGTCTAGCCATTCAGGGCACATTTGCTTGAAAATAGGCCCTTTTGATTTCGGCAGAATGTATTTCCAAGTGATTGTGTCACGAGTTGATGAAAAGAGGTGTGAACCCACCCCCAAGATTAATATGTACGAGGATTTCCTGGTTCTCTGTAAAAGGAATGGCTCCCCATACATTAGAATTATCCATTGTGCCTAAGAAAATGGTCCCCTGCTTATAGGAAGCAATTAGGGTGACCACTTAGACATCGCAGACACACGCACAGAGGAAATGCATCACAAAAAAAGTGGATACCTGTTTGCACAAAATTTGCATGGGCTAACATGTATAGATGTTCAGAAATAAAGAAAAGTACAGTACATCTCATTGAAGTGAGGGAGACCAGGTGACCGAGGTTCTAACTGTGGATGGGAAACTTCAAGGCCCCTCTTATTCTCCCTTCTTAAGGTTCCTAACAGTTGCTACTGTTGGAGGCAGAAATGAAAATCAGTCGCTGGAAACAAATCCACAGGAGGGGAGGGTGCTCTTGTGCTCGAATTCTACTTGCTGGTCTCCTACAGGCCAGCCACTGTAAGAACAGGACTGGATGGACCATTGGCCTGATCCAGTAGGCTCTTTTTGTGTTCTTAAATTTGTCCATCTAGTCAGGTAACGGCACTGCCAGCAATGCTACAACATACCCAGCAATGCAATCCACTCATATAAAGCTGTGTTTGTTTGCTTTTAAAGCCAGTTCTTGGGGCTTCCAATGATCAAGAGAAGGAATAGGAACATAGGAAGCTGCTGTAAACAGAATCAGACCACTGGTCCATCTAGGCCAGAATTGTCTGCACTGACTGGCAGGGGGAATCCAGGACTTCAGGCAGGGATTTCTCCCGGCTCTACCTAGAGATGCTGGGGGACAGAATCTGGTGTCTATAGCAGATGCTCTGTGGTTACTACTGAGCTATGGTCCTCCCACAATGAACATGCAATCAGTTATGATACTTGATTAGGGTCTATTCAAATAGCTGCCCCTCCAACCAAATCAGTGGTGTCCGCTCCTCCATAATGTGTATGATTCAATGGCCCTTGCTGTAATAGAGAACTACACACCTCTGGAGTGCATGAGCGATTCCTTTCAATGTCCAGCTCATTATAAAGCTTTGCTCGTTTGAAACGGCAGGGTGGAAATTAGATAGAGAAGCAGGTCTTCTAGCAGTTCTGGCTTATTTTCACCACTTAGGCTTTTTATCACTTTGGACAAATTGAACTGCTGCTCACCATTTGCATTCTACTAAAATAGTTATTCCCCGGGCGACAGATATGTCACAGTTTCCATGAAATCATGCAGATGCCAGGTAGTATTGTGGAAACTCTCTTGTTTTAGAGGGCAGGTCTACTGTTATTTGCTGGCTCTTTCAGTGGGGTGGGACCTGTTAGAGCTGCCTTTTTCATACCTAAACCTAGCTCTCTCTCAGAACTCTCATGACAGGCAGGAAAAGGGGGTGGGTTGACCAAAAAAATAACCCTTCACGGAAGAGTAAGGCAGCAGGTACAGGGACAGGGGTCTGGGCAGGTGCCAGGAAAGGTGTTAGTGGGTGCCAGGGCACCCACAGGCACCATGCTAGAGACCCCAAATTTAAAGCCTTTGGCTCCTCCCCAAGTTACAGCACTGCCTGTGAAGGAATGAGTTCAAATCTTGCCTTCCAAACCCCAGCCTCGTTTTAGAGTAACTCTAAAACTCATTCTTAAACGTCAGGATTAAAACGGGGAAACCTTAAGCACTGTTGAAACTCACAAGCTGGTCACTAGCCAGCCATTCTGGAAAAAGCCAGGCAAGCTGCTGTAGGACTAATGCTCAGATGTCAACTAACTTAACCACATTACTTTCCACATAGTTCAAATGAGTTCTGTCTTCATTTGGGGGCCTATCTAGAAAGGCATGCTTTTTGGAAAGTACCCAGAGAGAGAGAGAGATTGAGAAAGCATGGGGAAGGCGTTGCCACTCAGTGACAGAGCATCTGTTTTGAACGCAGAAAGCCCCAGGTTCAATGCCTGGCATCTCCAGACAGGGCTGGGAATATCCCCAGTTTGAAACCCTGAAGAGATACTGGATAAGGCACCTCCCTGTTTTGCTTGACTGGTCCCCAGATTATAAACACTACAAAACTGGCCAATTCTCCAAGGGACTGATGGGGGGGGGCGGAAGAAACCTATCACCCCTACCCCTTTTATCAACTGCCAGAGCAGCCTTCCTCAATCTGGTGCCCTCCAGATATTCTTGGACTCCAACTCCCAGCAGCCCCGGCTAGCATGACCAACAGTCAGGGATGGTGGGAATGTAGTCCAAATCTGGAGGGCACCTGCTTGGAGGATGTATAATGATGTTTTCTATTTCTCTGTGCTCCTTGAAGCAAGAGGACGAGGTTGTTTTGATGGTGTGCGGGAGATGTAAATATTGGCAATGCTATCAAGCACAGAGCCCTCCATCCCACCCTTAATTGCCCACTTCCCTGTGGCCCAGTTGATTTTAGTCAGATGATACAGGTGTGACTGAAGGCATAGGTTGTTTTACAGTCTTTAAATTGTCAGTACCTTCAGGAAACACAGAGTGGTAATTCTAGAATCAATACTAAGAGACAGGTATTTTACACCTGCTGTGTGTATGTGTAGAGGTGTGTGTGTTTGTTAGTTTAAAGAAAAGCAACAGACACTAAAAAGGTCGTGCTGGGGTGGGGGTGGAAATACTACAACAATTGACAATCATACTTACTCAATCCCTTTCGCTGGGTATATTGACAGATAGCAGGGAATTGCAGCTCAGAGAGTCAGGTAAACCAAGGGAGGTGTAATAAAACCCCAAAAAAACCTGGGTCTAAGTCCAGTGAGAGATGGTGTTTGCGCTGAGATTGAAGCTTCTGTACAGCTTATATGACAGATAACAGACAGCGTTGCCAATCTCAAGCCAATTCATCTTCCATGACAGTGTGTGTGAGGAAGGGGGTGGGGGTGGGGAGTATCTTTGGTGAAAACAACAAGACATCTGCTAAACTAGCATCAGGCAAAATGATAAGCCTTATGACCCAGGGCTCTTAACTGGCGCATCAGTGATCAGTATTTTAAGATTCGGCTCCAAGGAATCAATACATCACCACAACCAGTGACACTTAACAACTGAGATTCAGGGCAGGCAAAAGGGGGGAAATGGTAAAATGCATTCACACAGCACGCAGTTAAGCTATGGAAGAGGTAGCGATGGCCAACAACTTGGAGGGCTTTAAAGACAAATGCAAGGCAAATAAGACTAGCAATCAGGGGCAGACCTACATTTCGGGGGCCCTGAAGCTTGAACTGTAATGCAACGAGGTCTGGGTAACCACTGTTACCTTCTTCAATTGGGTTGTTTACAACAACCTTTACATCTGTGCTACTGACTCTCAAAACTTCAGAATTGTTGAAATATGTGCAACAACAAAAATTATCAATTTCGAGTTGTGTGGCTCAAATTGAGTCTACTAGACTCATTTTTCTAAAAGCGATTTGGACTAAAGTTGCTTCTGGGGCCCCTCCGGGATTAGAGGCCCCTGAAGCTTTAAGCTTCATTAGTTTCATAGCAGATCGACCCTTGCCAGCAATGACTACTAGACATGATATCTGTTCTCTGCATCCACTGCACCTCCGAATGCCCACTGCTGGGAATCCCAGGTGAGAAGGGAGCTGCTATGCTCAGGTCCTGCTGGGCATCCATAGGGCATCTGGTTGGCCTGTGTAAGAAGAAGATGCTGGACTAGATGGGCCTTTATCCTGAGCCAGCATGGCTCTTCTCATGTTCTCATATGCACATCCAGGTGTTGTTGTTTTTGTGCAGGTTGCAAGGAATCCTCACAGCTTTCTTCACCAGCCGACGACACTGTGATGCAATGCTTAAAATAAAAAGCAGACTCTAACTGTATTATCTTGCCCCGTTTATCACCCTTGAAAAACAACTAAAAACATTATGTACCCTTTTCCCCATCGGTGTTCCAGCCCTCGGATCAACTTAGGTTCCCCTTTCTCCAGCCAACAACTTCCTTCCATAATCATACTGTATTTGAAGTATGGCTGCATCATCGATGTATCTAAGAGCACTGCCAATACGGGCAATTGGATTTATAGTCCATAGAATTGTATTCATGTTTTCCTTCCCTCACGCCCCCAAAACCTCTCCATTTGGTCCCGGGGGCTCTTTGCACCACTCCCCAGCCACACCTCTGCTCCCCAGGGCATGCACCTCAATGGCTCTGCTTTCTATCCTCCTCAAGAGCTTTTGCCTGGCTGGTCTGTATCCTTGATGGAGCCTGGAAATACAGGTGAAACTCGGAAAATTAGAATATCATCGAAAAGTGCATTTATTTCAGTAATGCAACTTAAAAGGTGAAACCAATATATGAGATAGATGCATGACATGCAAAGCAAGATATGTCAAGCCTTTATTTGTTGTAATTGTAATTACTTGTCATTGGGAGGGGGGGTCAATTAGAAATGGAATGTAATTAATGAAATGTAATAGCAATGTTTATTTTTGTATTATTGTAACTATTTGTTTTATTACTGTGGAATTTCCAAAAGAAAGCATTTGTAAAAATTAAAATTAAAATAAAAAATAAGTTGCATTAATGAAATAAATGCACTTTTCGACAATATTCTAATTTTCAGAGTTTCACCTGTATAGAGAAGTCATAAATTGTTCATTCTTCATTCCACATATATTATTTTAATCTCCACCTTTTCCTTTCATCACTATTGCTTCACACTGATATATTTTGAGCCAGCAAATTCGGAATATATTTTGTTGCAGGGGAAGCAATCAGATGTCAATGACATGTGTGTACTACAAATACAGCCTGCTTACTTGGAAACCAATTCTACTAAAATCCATGGAATTTCATTCAGAGCAAACATATTTAGGATTAAGGTGACTTTTAGAGTGGAAGGCAGTCAGAAAAAGGGAGCGTTCCAGCATTTAGTCATACAGTTCTTATTGTGAGAAAGTTCTTCCTGATGTTTAGTCAGAATCTCTTTTCTTTTAACTTGAAGCCATTAATTTGGGTCCTACCCTCTGGAGCAGGAGAAAGCAAGCTTGTGCCAACTTCCACACATTCATTTGAGATGACTAAGAGGTGCTTTAGTTAGTCAAAGTTCTATATCTTCTAGTTGACTTTACTTTATGTAATGAAACTGAAAAGGGTCAGGTCAGATTTTCATTCCAACTTTTACTTTCTGTTATTTATAGCCAACATTTTGCTTTCTTCGCAATTCCCAGTGCAATGCCAAAATACTGTGTGAGGAAGAGAACGAAAAAAGCTTAAAGCATTTATATGTTCTTGAGTCAGTTTGTGCGATAGTGAATTTTGCTCTATACTTATTAAATGACTCATGTAGCTTGAGTAATAAATGTATGACTAAGCTATTCAAGTAGTCATTTGCTTTCTTTCCCCAAACCATGGAAAATTGGATAAAGGCGTAACGCTGCTTAAAGGTGAACTATCTAGTTTTGCAAAATAACCAATGTGGCCTATGGGCATTCCCCACCCCCCACTCCCCCAGAACTGGCTTAGGGCAGAAATCATGGTGTCCTGAAAATAACCCTAGCCAGAGCTCACCATGAATTGGCTGACTCAACAAACCCGCCCAAGTGTTTCCCCAGAAGCTGGCAATGTACCATTATCATATTTACCCAATTACATCATGATATTCTCCAAGTTATTTAGCTAAACAAGGTTAAAGAAAGTGTTTCAAGTACTAATATTAGGTTACTCCCACCACTTTCCCTGCTCTACTCTTAAACTGATCTGGCCCTGTAAGACAAGACAGAATAAATGTTTGTCCCTCTTTGTACTCATAAAAAATAGCATTGGGTGGCATGTTCATTCAACATCAGCTGTGTGTTTTATTGCACTTAACTTCAAGGTTAACTAAGGAATACTTTTGTTTTGTTGCTGTAAAGTTTGGAAAGTGTGGCTTCAAGTGTCATCAAGCAGACAATTCTAGAACAGGCAAATCTCTCAGCAGGGAAGGTAAGCTTCCTATCAGGAGCACATCTACGGCTATGACTAAGCATGCAGATTGGACTAAGAAGCTTCCACTTACAACCACCCATCTGTAGGTTGTCTCTCACATGCGAATTCTTTCTTCAGAGGCATTTAACTTGAATGTTTCACTTGTTTAAGCAAAGAAAAGTAGGAAGTATTTCAGTATAGGACTAGTTTATTATTAAACTTCTGTCCTGCCCTTCCTCCCAAAGTGGTAAACAATAACCACAGCAGTTTTTCTCTAGATCTGATATAAAGTGATAAAATGTCACAAACCCTCAATTCACTCTGCTTTAGTGGACTTCAAGTATCATGTAAAGGAAGTCAACATTATAAAGAACCCAGACTTAGTACAGCTGACAATATTATTTTTGAACATACTAGTAATTCAGAAATAAAGTTGAACAATACTGACAATAGAAAACCCTTTAAGATTCAATTTTTTATTCATACAAAACAAAAACAAATTTGGGGTGTAATAAAGGGCATTCTAGTATTTCTTCTTCCAGCTAGCATTCTGTAACATTTCTCTGTTCAATATATAGCAGTCCCATCCCAGACCACAGCATCCCTGAAAGCTATGAGGTTTCCATCTTGTAGCCGTGTTTTTCTAATTCAGCTCTGTAAAGTAAAAACAAAGCACACAAATTATTTAAATCCTGCAAAATGTTAGACACTCAATTCTTGCTTACATTAAAAAAACCACTTGATTGGAACCAGACTAAGTTTCCATTGAGTATTAATGAGGCCCAAGTGCCAGGAAGTGTCTGGGCTCAACCCAACATGTATGTATATAATCTCTCAAAACATATTCTAACTACTCTTCCTTCTACTTCCGAAACAATTAGTATTCTGATGAAAAGTCTAATCACATAATATAAAATACTTTTTATATTGGGTTGGATCCAGATTAAAGTAAGCTGCACTATGTTCCCACTGAAATGACTTCATTCAATCTACAGTCCTATACCCACTTACCTAGAAGGAAGCTTCATGACTGCACTGTCAGTTATAACTAACTTTTCACACTCATTTAAGTAGGATCCATGTGCAACTAACTTAGTCTGGATCCAGCTGTTTATCATATTTCCACCTGCACCAATCAATAGTAAAAGGTTGTTGTAAACAGCTCAATGAAATATGTGTGTTGTTGCTTCAGCTCTCCTATGCTACTTTCTCCAAAACTTTCCTCACCCCTCTACCTGTGGTTGCATCCATTCACCACCCACCCCTGTCCCCTACTGAGTTGCTAAAGCAAACACAAACAGCACAAGCCTTTGAAGTATGTTGTTTCAGTGTGCATGTATCTCCTTCTTTTTTGCCTGAAGAAGCCACAAACCCCTCAAGGCCAAAGGGAGGCAAGGCATTGCTAAGCATGCAGCCAACATAACAAAAAATAAACTATATGCAGAGAAAACACAATCTCAGAACAGGAAGCATTATTTTGCAGATACAGTAGATAAAGGAAAACAGATGAAGCAATTGAAATATGATCCAATCATTAAATGCTTTCTCCTCCTCTTCTTTCTGATGTATCTGCCATGGTTCTTCAGTTTTGGCTATTTTATCGATATCTGCTGTATAAGAAATAATAGTCAGTCCTGCAATTAACTTAAAACTGCTTTTTCAGACTGAAAATAAGTGACAGCAACTCAATTTTCATCTCAAAATTCAGCTAGAGATATTGAGCTTAACCCACTTAGAGCTGCTAGTACCTCAACAGTGATTAATACTAGTTGACACAGCAGCTATTTTATTATGTGCACAATGTGGCTAAATATCAGTAAAGTGATGCAGCTTGAAACTTAAAGCAACTGCTGATGTGTAAAAAGTTCCAAGTTACATATGGGAGCCGCTACCAAATGTTGTTTTGTCCACCATGTCAGATCTGATACTTGTTTGAGGGATTCTAGCCTGCAATTTTTTCACTATTTGTATATACTGAAAACTTTCAGATGACCTTAGCTGATTGGAGAAATCATCTTCCACATTGTCATCGTCCCAATTGTCTTCCCACACATGTGCATCTTCATCTTCATCTAAACCAGCCCAGTCTGAAAAAAGGACACAGGACAAGTTTAGTTTATATATAGTTAAACTGTGAGCAAAACATTTCAGTAACTTGAATATCAGAAAGCTTCATTTAATTGTGTTATAAATAGTTGTTTTAACTGTTTTAACAATAATCTTATTGCTTTATTGGTTGGGAGACTGCTTTGAGGGTGTGTGTTTTTTACAATTAAGCAGTGTATCAATTTTATGAAATGAAATAAATAAATGCAACTTTAAGGATACAATTCAGAGCACAATGTAATTTCATGCCGCTCTTCTGTAAGTATGCAATATTTACTGCAGTTCATGCAGTAATATTAATGACAAAGGTAAAAACAGAAAGTGAACAGTGGCTAAAACATGTATCTTGTATCTACCACGTTCCCAGTATCTTATACACACACTTTATAAGATGACAGAATCTCCATTGGTATGAACTGAGATTATTTTAACGGTTAGATCTGGACCAAAGCCAAGACTCATGGTTTGTAAATGCATGACTGGAGTCAAATGATAGAAGCACTTCACAGACTGATCCCCTTAAAAGGTCTAGCTGGTAATTTCTAGTCACAGATATTCCAAATTTGTAAGGCTGAACAGCTCTGTTCAAGGTGGAGGAAACGAGTAAGGTGAGTCAGTATCAGGCAACCTAGACAACACGCTAGGGTGAGGAAATGAGGCAAAGAGATAAGAGAGCAGCAAACTAGATGCTGCCTGGCCAAAGATCAGGTACTGGCCCAGGAAGCTTTTAAAAAAAGAGAGAGGTTGAACCCAATTAGGGAAAGGGCCCAGAGTTCTGTCTTGCTAGTAAGGAGTATTGAGAGGTCAGTCCCTATTCATATATTTAAACTCCATGGATACTACTTCAATACCAGTTGGGACCCTAATACCAGGGAATTTGAAAAATGACATGTGAATAAGTTGCACATCATATTTCATCACTGCAAAACAAGTGGGAGCTCGGGCTATTAAACCATGTGCTTTTCTCTTGACAGGCTTTCAAGCCATTGACACAAAAGTGTAAGATTTGAGACACACAATGATAGAGGCAGCGATCAAAGACCATGTATTGCCGTACATTTCTGATGCCATCCTTCAGGACATAAAAGTGACCCGTTACAGCAATGCCTTTCTACTGTTTTCCAAAGTAAAAACTGGCTTTTCAAATACATTTCTGATATCTAGAACTCTAACCCACGATGATAAGTAAACCAGTCTTGTGCTTAAACAATACTGTGGCAACCTGATGCAAAAACACAGTAACTATGCTATGACAGTTCACTGGCTTTGTAACCAAAATACTATAAGTTTCATTCACATTTAGGTGATGTTTTTCAAAAGACACAAGATATGAGCATTTCATGGCTTTGGCATTCTAGTTTACTATATACCACATTGAGCTTTCATGCATTAAAAAATATGAATCAAGTTAATCTTTTGATGATTCTGAAACAAGTAAGTAATGCTCCCTGCTAACTAGCCTTGAGATGAGCAGACGCTCATCTTATAGTCTTTCCTCTCCCTGGAGTAAATACCACTCACTCCACTTATTCATGGCTGAGGGGTTTGTTGGCACTTATGTTAACCACTGTCAATTCTAAACATGCATACTATGATTTAGGAATGGAAAAATCCAGGGTACTTAGATATATCTCTGATGTTTTATTCTATGTTTTAAATTTTGCACATTGCAAGTTTTTGTTTTGTGTAAGTTGCTTATTTATTTTTTATAAATAAATAAATGTAACTTACTGCTTAGCATGTTTTTAACCAAGGAGTAGACCTGCTTTGTTTTAACTTGGTTTTTGATAAAAGCTTCTTGCAACTGATATTACTATAATATTAATGAACACAATAATGTCAGCAGAGTGCATTAATTCGTTTTAGATCATAACAGCCTCTGTTCTAACAGCTCAATCTCTGTTGAAACACTAAACATAGCAATGCAAAACATAACTTGCAACATATTCTTATTTCAGTAATTGAAATTATATGGACCACTGGCATCTTTGTAGCTACCATAATTTCTTGAAAGCAAATGGGTTGGGCTGAAATACATGCTCACTAAAATTAATACGGTGTAAAATGCAAAACCCCAAGTGCATCCAGCTGTACAGCAACTCGGTAACACAATAGGTACTGATGGGGGTGGTGGGTAGGAGGCTAACCCCACCCTCAAACATTCCAAACAGACAACTAGTTTCCACATAAAAGTTCTGTGCAACTTGCAGCATTTGGAACATTAGCTGATAAAATGATCACCTCGCTTTGTGTTCCCTCCTGATTAAACTTGCTGCACTATAAGCAGCAGTCATCTTCACAAAAACTGGGACAGAAAGCCTGTAACTATACATTATTCATGCAGCTAAAGGATGTTATTTGCACACTTGCAAATGTAAAATTATCACCCAGTGGTATTATTTTCCTTTCACCAGATAAAATGAAAAAATGGGGATTTGAAAGTACTGTATCATTAATTAACTACAACATGCCCACGTTTCAAAGATCTTAAAACTACTTGTATAACACAGTTGTTAAATTCTTCTACACTGAAAAGCCAACATATACTTTATTTATTGCTCTAGCATACCTAAGTAACTTATTTTTCACACTTCTGTACGATTTCCAAAAAATATTTAGCATGTGATGAATTCTTATAAGGAATACTATACCACAATGAAATGCTTAACAAAAATAGAACAAATCGATTTCAGATGGTTGAATTTGAAAGGTAAGAATAAAATCACCCTTTAAATGGAGGGTGCTTTAATAAAAACATTCTTTGTGGAATGTTTGTTTCTCCCTCATATGTCAATATAACTTTGCATTGTGAAACTCTGTAACTGGAAGGTGCACTTCTGAAGTTTATTTAACACAGAAGTTTACACCTATACTACTAAAATTCTAAAGGCTCTTTCCGTTAGACTGCTGAAATAATATGACAAATCAGCAGCTCAAGATTTTTATACAAAAAAACTTTGCACTTCTCAGTGCTGAGCAAATGCAGCACAGCAAATGCAATTAAAGCAAAATGATAATGGCACTGTTTTTAGTGCAATGTGCAAGGCATCAAACTTTAAAATATATAACAAAGTTCAGCTACAAAGCAGAGATGTTTAAAAACAGAATACTTCTAATAAATTGTATAAAACAGACTTTTAAAAAATCTGCTACATAGTTTTGCTGAGCTATACAATAATACAAAAGCCTTATTTAAGGTCAGCAGTATCCACTGTTTGTGCAGTCCTATTTTACTGTTGAAAAAGCACCACCACCACCACCACCACCACAGCAAATCAGCAACAGTAACGAATCAACCAATCATATTCAAATGTAATAGAAACATTAAAAAGTTGAGCAAGTACTGTCTGAAACCAGAATCTGCATTTCTGGTCATTCAGCAAAGACTGAGGCCCTTGGTTCCCGAGTCTGCCACAATTTACTGGGAGCAAGTTCTACAAATGAACAGGCTATTTCTTCCTGGCTATTAAAGGGGGTAGTAAACATGGTGTTCTGAATACGCACGAGTGACAATTATCAAGCAGCTGTTGCTAAATGTTTTACACACATTGACTGGCCTTCCGTAGCATCTTTGTTAACCAGGTGAGAGACCGTGGTCCTACCAACTCTACCCAGGAAAACAGTCGGATCACATCCCTGTTTAGCCCAAACTGCACAAGCAGAGAGAAATCCTCCGAATGGGACACGCGTTTTAAAGCGGTCCAAAACCTGGCCAGCCACCTGTCACGCCTCAAGCCTACACCTGATGTTTCTTCCACACGAGACGATTCTCGTGTGGAGGGAGGGGGGACGATGCGGGTGAGACAGCCAGCCAGGAACTCGCGCTGCGTAAACACACCGCACACCTAAAGCACATGGCATTCTTACACACACACCCCGCGGGGCCAAGCATCCTGAGAACTATAGTTCGATGCCGGGAACTGCAGTTCTGACGAGTCACGTATGGCGCGTGGGCAGCCTCAGGCGCGAAAGGGATGCTGGGAAATAAGGCCCCGAGGCCGTAGAGGCTCCTACTCGGAAGCAACCAAACCCCAACTGTGAGGGGGGGGCTCTCGCGGGAACAGCGCGCGCGCACACAGAGGCGTGTTTGAGGCCTAGTTTTCAGCCTCTCCAAAAGCCTCCCCGACACCCACCAGGCAACAGCGCGCAGTCACCGTCCTCGTCCCTAAGGCCCCCCCCCACGAGCCGCTCCCCTCCTGGGTTAAAGGCTACCTTCGGCCGGGAACTCCTCGAACTCGTCGTCCTCCTCCAAGAGCCCCAAGTCGACGGGCTGTTTCTTCTCCGACATCATCGGCCTTGCGCCGCTCTAGAGCCCACCAGCGACTCCCACTCTATTGCTTCCCGCTGGGAATGACGGGACGGCGACGGAACCGGGAGGCCGGCCGGCAAGCAAGCGAGCGGGCGTCAGGCGCATGCGCCCTCTCCCGCGCGACCTGGCCGCTCTAGCCGCCGACGTCGCTCGCGAGAGCGTATCGGCGTCATCACCCGCACAACCACGCGCTGCACGCTCTTGGTCCAGCGTCACGGCGGTTTATTTCGCGTCCAGCTCGTTCTTTGTGTTTAGTTACCTCGGCGGGGATGTGCTGCAGGGAGGGAGTTTCGGCGCTTTTCTTCTCGGGGGGAGGGGGCAGAGGCAATGGGGGAAACGAGCCAGGGGGTGAGCAACAAAAGCACGCAATACAACGGCCACTCAATAAACTACATCCTACATCAATAGTGATATTTGTTTGTGCCATTCTTATCCCGCCTTTCTGCCAAACAAGATGGGATGGTGCCCATTGCTCCCCACTTCCATCCTCACAACAACCCTGTGAGGTAGGGTTAGTTAGGCCGAAAGATGCTGGGTAACCCATCTTGGCTGTGAGTCTTGGAAGACCTTGCAGGCCTTTCCCCACATAGTCCAGAAAGGCCTTGAATGACTCCAGCTACAAAAGTTTATATTAATTTCTTAGTACCTTGCAGTTCGAAAGCACGTCAAAATGCAAGTAGATAAATAGGAACCGCTACAGCGGGAAGGTAAACGGCGTTTCCATGTGCTGCTCTGGTTTGCCAGAAGCGGCTTTGTCATGCTGGCCACATGACCTGGAAGCTATACGCCGGCTCCCTCGGCCAATAATGCGAGATGAGCGCGCAACCCCAGAGTCGGTCACGACTGGGCCTAATGGTCAGGGGTCCCTTTACCTTTACCTTTACCTTGATTTTTAGACATTATTTAATTGTTGGTTGGGTTGTGTGCAATTGTGAAGGAGTTGGGTATGTTTAGCCTGGAAAATAGGAGATAAAATAATAGCCGTTTCCAAATCACTTTAAGGCTTGTTTTCTCCTGCTCAAGAGGCTAGGACTCGAACCAAGGGCTCCAAGTTACAAGAAAGGAAGATTCCGACTAAACATCAGGAAGAACTTTTCTGACAGGACAAGCTGTTTGACAGTGGAATGGACTCAATCAGAAGGTGATTGACTCTCTTTCACTGGAGGTTTCTAAGCAGAAGTTGGATGGCCATCTGTCATGAATGCTTTAGTTGAGATTCCAGCATTTCAGGGAGTTGGACTAAATGATATTCGGAGTGCCTTCCAACTCTACAATTCTGTGCGTCTCTGAAACTATATTCTTACAGATTCAAGATAAAGGAAGGAACTCAGCCCTCCTTTGCATGTAGTCACCCCCTTTCTGTTTCCCCCCCTTCTTCTTATCACTTTAGAAAGAAACCTGAACAACAACAACAATGAAACAGTTTTACTACGACTGATGTATTTCTGAAGATTTAGTTGCAACAACGATGTGGATATAAATCAGTTGAAGAACATTGTACTAAAATGTAACTGCTATTCAAGTACTGTACCTGATTATGTATACAAGCCACATAACACAGCAAAGCAAAACATTTTCCTTGAAGATTTTTCTGCATCCCACACAACTGAGCTTTCTCTCTCTCTCTGTTGGCATGACACAATGAACATGTATTGCCAAAATATAGGGGAATAAAGGATGGCTTCAGATGGCCTATTGACAGTAATTAGATAGCACGCTCACAACACTATCCCCTTCTTAAGGATGGTCTGCTCCTCAGAGCTTTTGGAGATGGAGCAGAGCAATCCTAAGCATTTTTGCTCAGAAATATTATGGGACTTAGTACAGTGGTACCTCGGGTTACAAACGTTTCAGGTTACAAACGCTTCAGGTTACAAACTCCGCTAACCCTAAGTACCTTAGGTTAAGAACTTTGCTTCAGGATGAGAAAAGAAATCGTGCTCTGGCAGCGCGGCGGCAGCAGGAGGCCCCATTAGCTAAAGTGGTGCTTCAGGTTAAGAACAGTTTCAGGTTAAGAACGGACCTCCAGAACGAATTGAGTTCTTAACCAGAGGTGCCACTATACTCAGAAAGTGTGTTTCAGTTGGATTACAGCCTCAAAGGGAACACAGCTTTCCCTTGTATCTTGGGTTCATTTCCACCCTCTAATACCCACTTTTAAGGCCCTTTGTGGAAAACCATACTGACTCTCCCACAGCATTTACAGTAATCTGTAAATGTAATCTTTTATGATGACTTTAATTTTCTATAATCTATGTAAAATCTAGTGCTCCCATCCTCCTTTGCCAGGAGAGGTCCAAAGGCTGCTGGAAGGTTCAATTATTTCCTGCTGGATTTCATGGTTTGCTGGCAAAGCTCTTTCTGATTTGCAACAAGCAGCCTGTAGGGCACATGTTTTACAGAGTGGTTTTTCCTTCATTTCTTTTGCTTTCAAAATTAGTTTACAAAAGAGTTTACAATATAAAGAGGCGGGGAAAACAGCAAGGAACGACCTTGTAATATTAAGGAATATAGTAGACTAGATAAACAAAAATGAAATCATCAAGATTAAAACACATACCAAAAGAAAGAAAGAAAGAAAGAAAGAAAGAAAGAAAGAAAGAAAGAAAGAAAAGAACTCACAAGATGAGAACTGTCATTGGACAGAATGGTTTTATTTATTTTTTGCTAATTTTCTCAATTACAATTCATAGAGACCCCAAAAATGGTTAACATTATAAATTATCTCCCATTATTTTTCATTCCTTTTTTAAAGAAGAAGCTCATTCTTGATTGAATCCTTTAAAAACTTTTTTCTTCTTGCTTTACTCGTAAAATCAAAGGTATCTTGTTCAGTGTTGCAAAATCCTCCATTTTGATTTGCCATATTTAATATTCTATATTATTTTAATGAATGTTTATTCTATTCTATATTCCAAATTCATTTGACAATTCATGAAATCTGCCAATAACTCTTTGACCCAGAACTGGTCCAATTTGCTGCTATTATAGATCCTAAATCATCTAGTCCAGTGGTTCCCAATTAGCTAAGTATTTCAAAAAACCCTTTTCCCCAAAAAGCCAAGCCTACTTTTGAAAATTTTGATATCTCTATTGTAGTTTTGATCCCCTTCATGGATCAATGCCTTGTCGTGGCGAAGGGGCTTGAATAACTCAGAGAAGCTATGAGCTATGCCATGCAGGGCCACCCAAGATGGACAGGTCATAGTGGAGAGTTTTGACTAAACGTGATCCACCTGGAGAAGGAACTGGCAAGCCACTCCAGTATCCCTGCCAAGAAAACTCCATGGACAAAGACAACAGGCATATAAAAGTTATGACGCTGGAAGATGAGCCCCTCAGGTCGGAAGGCGTCCAACATGCTACTGAGGAAGAGCGGAGGACAAGTACAAGTAGATTCAGAGCTGATGAAGCGGCTGGGCCAAAGCCGAAAGGACGCTCAGTCGCGGATATGCCTGGAAGCGAAAGGAAAGTCCGATGCTGTAAAGAAAAATATTGCATAGGAACCTGGAATGTAAGAACCATGAGTGGAGGTAAGCTGGATGTGGTCAAAAATGAGATGACAAGAATAAATATCGACATCCTGGGCATCAGTGAACTAAAATGGAAGGGAATGGGCGAATTCAGTTCGGGTGACTATCATATCTACTACTGTGGGCAAGAATCCCGTAGTAGAAATGGAGTGGCCCTCATAGTCAACAAAAGAGTGGCAAAAGCTGTAATGGGATGCAATCTCAAAAATGACAGAATGATCTCGATACGAATCCAAGGCAGACCTTTTAACATCACAGTAATCCAAGTTTATGCACCAACTACCGGTGCTGAAGAAAGTGAAATTGACCAATTCTATGAAGACCTACAACAACTTCTAGAAATGACACCAAAGAAGGATGTTCTTCTCATTACAGGGGATTGGAATGCTAAAGTAGGGAATCAAGAGATAAAAGGAACAACTGGCAAGTTTGGCCTTGGAGTTCAAAATGAAGCAGGGCAAAGGCTAATAGAGTTCTGTCAAGAGAACAAGCTGGTCATCACAAACACTCTCTTCCAACAACACAAGAGACGACTCTACACATGGATATCACCAAATGGGCAGCATCGAAATCAGATTGATTATATTCTCTGCAGCCAAAGATGGAGAAGCTCTATACAGTCAGCAAAAACAAGACCTGGAGCTGACTGTAACTCAGATCATCAGCTTCTTATAGCAAAATTCCAGCTTAAACTGAAGAAAGTAGGAAAAACCACTGGGCCAGTAAGATACAATCTGGATCAAATCCCTTATGAATACACAGTGGAAGTGAGGAACAGGTTTAAGGATTTAGATTTGGTGGACAGAGTGCCTGAAGAACTATGGATGGAGGCTCGTAACATTATACAGGAGGCAGCAACGAAAACCATCCCAAGGAAAAGGAAATGCAAGAAAGCAAAATGGCTATCCAACGAGGCCTTACAAATAGCGGAGGAGAGGAGGCAAGCAAAATGCAAGGGAGATAGGGAAAGATACAGGAAACTGAATGCAGATTTCCAAAAAACAGCAAGGAGAGACAAGAGGGTCTTCTTAAATGAGCAATGCAAAGAAATAGAGGAAAACAATAGAATGGGGAAAACCAGAGATCTGTTCAAGAAAATTGGAGATATGAAAGGAACATTTCGTACAAAGATTACCATAATCAAGGACAAAAGTGGTAAGGACCTAACAGAAGCAGAAGACATCAAGAAGAGGTGGCAAGAATACACAGAGGAATTATACCAGAAAGATATGGAGGTCTCGTACACCCCAGGTAGTGTGGTTGCTGACCTTGAGCCAGACATCTTGGAGAGTGAAGTCAAATGGGCCTTAGAAAGCACTGCTAATAACAAGGCCAGTGGAAGTGATGATATTCCAGCTGAACTATTTAAAATTTTAAAAGATGATGCTGTTAAAGTGCTACACCCAATATGCCAGCAAGTTTGGAAAACTCAGCAATGGCCAGAGGATTGGAGAAGATCAGTCTACATCCCAATTCCAAAGAAGGGCAGTGCCAAAGAATGCTCCAACTACCGCACAATTGCGCTCATTTCACACGCTAGCAAGGTTATGCTTAAAATTCTACAAGGCAGGCTTAGGCAGTATGTGGATCGAGAACTCCCAGAAGTGCAAGCTGGATTTCGAAAGGGCAGAGGAACCAGAGACCAAATAGCAAACATGCGCTGGATTATGGAGAAAGCTAGAGAGTTCCAGAAAAACGTCTACTTCTGCTTCATTGACTATGCAAAAGCCTTTGACTGTGTCGACCACAGCAAACTATGGCAAGTTCTTAAAGAAATGGGAGTGCCTGATCACCTCATCTGTCTCCTGAGAAATCTCTATGTGGGACAAGAAGCTACAGTTAGAACTGGATATGGAACAACTGATTGGTTCAAAATTGGGAAAGGAGTACGACAAGGTTGTATATTGTCTCCCTGCTTATTTAACTTATATGCAGAATTCATCATGCGAAAGGCTGGACTAGATGAATCCCAAGACGGAATTAAGATTGCCGGAAGAAATATCAACAACCTCAGATATGCAGATGACACAACCTTGATGGCAGAAAGTGAGGAGGAATTAAAGAACCTTTTAATGAGGGTGAAAGAGGAGAGCGCAAAATATGGTCTGAAGCTCAACATCAAAAAAACCAAGATCATGGCCACTGGTCCCATCACCTCCTGGCAAATAGAAGGGGAAGAAATGGAGGCAGTGAGAGATTTTACTTTCTTGGGCTCCTTGATCACTGCAGATGGTGACAGCAGTCACGAAATTAAAAGACGTCTGCTTCTTGGGAGAAAAGCAATGACAAACCTAGACAGCATCTTAAAAAGCAGAGACATCACCTTGCCGACAAAGGTCCGTATAGTTAAAGCTATGGTTTTCCCAGTAGTGATGTATGGAAGTGAGAGCTGGACCATAAAGAAGGCTGATCGCCGAAGAATTGATGCTTTTGAATTGTGGTGCTGGAGGAGACTCTTGAGAGTCCCATGGACTGCAAGAAGATCAAACCTATCCATTCTTAAGGAAATCAGCCCTGAGTGCTCCCTGGAAGGACAGATCGTGAAGCTGAGGCTCCAATACTTTGGCCACCTCATGAGAAGAGAAGAATCCTTGGAAAAGACCTTGATGCTGGGAAAGATGGAGGGCACAAGGAGAAGGGGACGACAGAGGACAAGATGGTTGGACAGTGTTCTCGAAGCTACGAACATGAGTTTGACCAAACTGCGGGAGGCAGTGCAAGACAGGAGTGCCTGGCGTGCTATGGTCCATGGGGTCACGAAGAGTCGGACACGACTAAACGACTAAACAACAACAAAATTGTAGTTTTGTTATGTGGATGGTGTCACAGACCCCCTGGGTGGGTTACATAGCTGCCAAGTTTTCCCTTTTCTCGTGAGGAAGCCTATTCAGCATAATGGAAAATCCCTTAAAAAAGGGGATAACTTGGCAGATATGGTGGGTTATGTGTACCCCCTGGGGTCCGTGGGCCAACAATTGGGAACCCCTTGTCTAATAGATTAAGTACCAATCTTCCCTTAAAATTAAGAATGTTGTGGATTCCTTAATACTTGACCAAGTTTATTGTCACATATCAGCAGAAATTGCTTTTCCAGTCATTCCCATTTTTCAAGTAAAACTCTACTCTATAAAAAGGTGGAGGAGGGGGTGGATATGAAAAGCGTGGTGCACGTTTTGGGGCAGGGTGCATTGCGCGCAGGGGCGGGGCGAGCATTTTGGGGTGAGCAGCAGCGATGGTGCCCCTGGGATCGCGTCGCTCAGGGCGCATCACCCCCACCGCCCCTATCTTCCTTCGCCCCTGATTTCAGGGGTTCCAGGCGCTTACCTCCAGGTATAGGGTGGTATATAAATTCAATAAATAAATAATAACAATACCCAGGTTTCGTGTTTCCTTCAGAACGAGGTGCAGCATATGTCTTTTTGTTATATGGTTTATTTACACATACATACAACCTGAGCCTACAATGGAGGGCTTCACAGCATTAACACTCCAAGAGGGTCTTGCTTCTCCCATAGCCACAGCGTTGGATTCTATGAGAAATCAGGCATGGCTCTGACTCCCTGGCTTCCCAACCTGCAGCTTGCTTCCAGCTTCCAGCTGACATTTGCATGGCAAGGAGCCGGACCCCAAGCTTCCCCAGAATAAAACACACGAAAACAAGTATATTGGGTTAATGGGATAAATAAGGCCACAACTTTATTGGTTACAGATGTGAGCGGCATTGGCTTAGGCAATTTGGTGAAGCAAGACTATAACCTGACTCCTGAATGCCTGCAGGAAGTCTCTTTGAAGGGTTAACCACCCGAAGGGGGGGAGCCCTCTGATGTACATCAAATGAGCCCCCCCCCCGGTCACCATTAGGGATGTGTCTTGGCCCTAGCCCACGCCCAGGCTTTGGACAGGAACCACACACCCAGATCCCTTTAACAGGATACCCTTACCATGGAGGGGCAGGCGGAGGCAACAACCTCCCCTCCCATAAAAGCTTACCCAATGCCTAACCTCACAATGTTTTGACGATTCCTACTAGGTAGGCAATTGGATAGAGCCAATTATGCCAAGTGGAAAAATTCCTACCCAGCCCCAACAACCAGGCGGCCAACATAAGTCATAGCACGGTCATAGTCGAACCACGAAAAGGAGGGTGGCCGGGCTGGGAGATCCGATGCCTGGAAACAGAAAAGGCAGCATCCCCAGCCGCGCCAACATTTAAGCAGGCGAAGCCATGCCCCTATGCAAGCCCAATTGGTTGGGCTGAAGGAGACGCGGCCGGGCACCCTGCTGACATGGGTGGCTTACCTCCGCCCACTCCACGGTCGCTATGGAGACCTGGTTCCCACCAGCAAAGCAGCCCCTCCCTATTGGGGAGCTGACATCTCAACTCTCCCCTCTGCCCTTTGTCTTTCTAACAACATACAATTAAGACAATTAAGGAAGGGAGGTCCAGCCACCCACACTTAGGCCAGTTCATCACCAGGAAGCTAGCTTGGCTATTCCAGGAATTGCTTACATTTTAACACTTGCTGAATCTAGGAATTAGAAGGACCTTGGCATACAGCCTAGCCCCACAAAACTCAATAGCATTGAATATCCATGTCTGAAAAAGAATGGGAATGTGTGACAATCAATATGTTAAAAATGCACAGCTGGGAAAGTCAATTTTTTAATGAATCCTTTGGAGTATAAAGCCACCATCTGGAATCACCCTAGACTTATTGCTCTCGGTCTCAGCATCAGAATATCATTTTTGTTAAGATTTTTAGATATCTTTATTGTCATTGTCCCCTTGCGGGAACAACGAAATTACTCGGTTGCTACATCCACTCAGATAAAGCATTCCGCATAATCCAAAATTACAAAACCTAGTTAAAAACAGTAAATATAATACAAATAACAAGTAAAATAAGATGACTTCAAAGTCCAGGCTTTCCATTTAAGGCCAAAATTGCTCTAGAGAAGAAACTGTTCCTGAGACGGCTCGTTCTTGCCTGCATAGTTCTATATCTCCGTCCCGATGGCAGGAGCTGAAAGAAATGGTGACCAGGGTGCGTTGGATCTCTTGATATGTCAAGTGCTTTTCTATGGCACCTGGTGGTATAGATTTGTTCTAAGGTGGAGAGTGAGCAGCCAATAATGCTCTCTGCTGTTTTAATAATTCTACACAGCCCTGCTCTGTCCTGAGAAGTACAGCTTCCGTACCACACACATAAACTGTACGTGAGCACGCTCTGTATGGCACAGTTATAGAAGGCAAGCAGCAGCTTTTGTGGAAGATGGTTTTTCCTTAAAATTCTCAAAAAATACAGTCTCTGCTGCGCCTTCTTCACAAGCCCCCTTGTATTAACACTCCAGGACAGATCCTCCTGTAACTCAATGCCTAGAAATCTAAACGTTGTTACCCTCTCCACACAAATGCCGTCAATCAAAAGTGGCTGGACCTCGTTCTTCTGTCTCCTAAAGTCCACCACAAGCTCCTTTGTTTTCTTTGTATTTATGAGCAAGTTATTACCTCTGCACCACTCTGTCATCCGCTCCACCTCATCTCTATAGTCCGTTTCACCCTCCTTATCAGAGATGAGCCCGATCACGGTTGTGTCATCTGCAAATTTGACAACCCTATTTCTAGGGTGGGCAGCGACACAATCATAGGTATAAAGAGTATAAAGGAGCGGACTAAGCACACATCCTTGTGGTGTTCCTGTGTTAGTCCTGAGCATGTTAGACATATAAAGGCCCAACCGGACCCTCTGGGAGCGATCTGAAAGAAAGTCCAGTATCCACCCACAGAGTGATAGTGGGAGCCCCAGATTTCCCAATTTAGTTATCAGACGTCGCGGTAGAATGGTATTGAATGCCGAGCTGAAATCCACAAAAAGCAGTCTGGCATAGCTCCCCCACGGCATCCTCTATTGATCTTTTCATTTTGTAGGCAAATTGGAATGTGTCCAATCCCTCTGGTAGGCAGGCAATGACATAATTTCGTACCAGCTTTTCAAAGCACTTCATAATTATGGGTGTAAGTGCTACTGAACGAAAGTCATTCAGATTCTCCGGATTGGATTTTTTTGGTACTGGAACAATAATAGAAGACTTCAGGCAAGATGGGACAGTAGCCTGGGCTAGGGATCAATTTAAAATCCCAGTGAAGACTCCTGCTAGTTGGTCTGCGCAGTCTCTCAAGAACCTTCCAGCTACTCCATCTGGCCCTGTAGCCTTCCTTGAGTTGATTCCCTTCAGCACCTTCCTCATCTCTCCTTCCTCCATGTTGAATACCACATTCCTTTGCACCGATGATGGCGACGATGGTGATGGTGGCCTAGCCTCCACAGGTGTCGCTGCAGATGTTGCTTCAAAGCGGGCAAAAAAGACATTCAACTCCTCTGCGAGGGATGCCCCTCCCTCGTCCACCAAGGAATCTTTGGATTTTTGCCCCGTCAATTCCTGTACACCTTGCCACACCTGCCTGGTGTTATTGCTCTGTAGGTGATCCCCCAGCCGCTGTCTGTACGCCTCTTTGGCCACCCGGATACCTCTCTTTAAATCTGCTCTGGCTGAGCTGTACAGCATCCTGTTTCCACTTCTAAAAGCAGTATTTCTTGCCTTTAGCAGCCCCTGTACCTCCCTTGTCATCCAGGGCTTCCTGTTTGGGTAGATCTTTATCCGGCGCCTCTGTGTTACATTGTCAGTGCAGAACCTGATGTAGTCCAACACTTCCCCAGTAAGAGTCTCTACGTCCTGTTGGTTAAACACCTCCCAGTCTGTGTCATGAAAACAGTCCTGTAGCTGTTGAGATGCTTCAGCCGGCCATATTGTAATACTCCTCTTTGTTGTTGGAATCCGTTTCCTCAGTGGAATGTATACAGGAGTCAGGAGCAGGGACACGTGATCAGATTGACCTAGGTGTGCCAGCGGTTCAGGTTTATAGGCTTGCTTGACATTTGTGTACAACCATTTGTCTTTGAACAGTGGTGGCTGTGGCTTGTTAAGTGTGGTTGGGCAGTGGTATCCTTCCTGCAGCGGTGGAACTGCATTTTTGGGAGGGCGTGGGGCAAAGTTAGGGAATCTCCAGGTTTGCAGTGGCGGCCCTATAACTCTGAACACCCCAAACCTTGCTGCCTTGCCCCACCCCATCCCAACAAGTCAATTGAGAAGATAGCGCTACTCTAAGGATTTTTATTCAAAGAATCTGGGGACACTTTTTTTTTTGAAAAAAGAAAAAAAGTTATTTTAAAAATGTTTATTTTTATTTTTAAAGTAATACCTTCTCTTCTGTGGTCTCCTCTGTCGTGCGGCCTTCCTCTGGGCCCCGGCCTGCTCTCTTGGAGCGCTAGCCGGCGTGGAGTAGGCTCAGGTTGGGCCTGGGCTCGGTCACATGCCCTTGAACTCCCAGTGCTCTGCTACCTCTCCTCAGTGGCGGCAGTGGCGCAGCAAGGGCGGTGCTCCCCTCTTTTTTCACCTTCCTCTTTCTCTATCTCCCTTCTCCCTCTCCTCTCCTCCTTCTCCCTGCATCGGCTCCGGGGTTTTTACTGACCCCGGAGCACCACTGGGCAGTCGGCTGGGTGGCCAGGTGCTCTCGCTCTTTGCTCCATTTGGGTCACGGGGGGGGGTGTCAGTGGTTTCCCCAGTTGACGTGCTGGGCATCCCCAGTTCCCCTTCGGCGGTGGCAGCGGAAGTCTCAGCAGCCCGGAGCCAGCCTGGTAGCGCAGTTGGCTCTGGCTGGCTTCAGGAGCTGCTCGCTACTGTGAGGCCCACCATTTTGCCTCACTGGAAGTCCCCCTATGATGTGTCTTGTGCCGTTGAACCAATCACGCAACATTCGTTCCCTACTAATAAATCTACAACACTTAAAATAGAAATCCGGGGACATTAAATGAAATCCGGGGACATTCCGGGGACGGATTTCGTCCGGGGACAGATTTGTAAATCCAGGGACTTGTCCCCAGGTAATGGGGACGTCTGGCAACCATACACTACTCACATCACAAGCCACTGCTGCTTTTAAATGTTTTGTGATAGTGAATGACATTCATTTAGCATTATATTGTAATATAATTGCTATTTCTTAGCTTTTACATTGTTTCCCGGTTTTATTTGGTTGGGAGTTGCTTCCCTTTGTTGCCCTGGTTCTGTATCCTAATGCCAATCTGCTACAATGTGAAGTTGAGCCATGGTGACTAATTTTATTTTTGGCTTCTGCAATCACAGTGCTTGCCAGGGAGCACGAGCTAAATCCACACAAGAGGTTAGCAACAGAAGGGGTCATCAGATGTCAAATGTATCTATAGCCGTATCACTCTCACTTTTCATAAATGTATTCTACAGTTACAAAACCAGAGGGTAAATGATTGGATCTGGTCAGCTACCTACTTGTGGTGCCTGCAGTGAATGAGATTTATCACTTTAAAATGAAGTTGGATTCTGCAGGAGTTTGTTGAATTGGAGCGCTGAAGAAAGGAAGCCTATTTTGCAACAACTTTCTATATGCTTGAAGGCGCTTAAAGTGAATGCTTGCTTCGGAAATAATTGAGACTCTCCATACTACTTCATAAAGAAACATGCCTTGCATTTTCTGGCGCGGGACATACATTATAGCTTTTGTTTCTTTTTCAAATTCTGTCCCACTGATTAAACTGAATGGGACCTGGGATCTTCTAACTGTACAGGGTCAGCTGTGTACATTGAGAACCAAAGGTGAGAAGGTTTTGATTGGCAAAACAGAAGAGTTAAATCTGTGCACAAGCATGCAGCATAAAGACCTTGGCTTAGGGTACTAACACCCAAAATTTATTAATATAAAAACCCCTATTCCAGGATATATTTTGCTAGCAGCCTTGAAGAATATGATGTAAGGCAGGGATGGGTAAGACTTGTGAGATCTACTCTGGTTTCTTTCTCTTTTTAATTTTTTTACTAAAACCCCCAAGTTTTTACACTTAGAATTAAATAGCCCTTGGCTCAGGAATTTGAGTATCTGAACTGAACTGAGCTCATAGTCCTTCCATAAAAAATACACACTTTGATACCTCCCCAGAACCAGCAGTGGGTTTTTTGGTTTTTTTCCAATTTGGCACATAGTGCCAAGTTATCCCTTTTTTACAGGGATTTTCCCTTATGCTGAATAGGCTTCCTTGCGAGAAAAGTGAAAACTTGGCAGCTATGATTTGGCAATATGCTTTATGGCAGGGAAACTCATTTTGTTGTTGCCATTCTTACAAAAAATATAAAAAATAGTGTGTCAGAAATTCTTGCTAATATACTTCAAATCACCCAGACATCTATCAGTGAATCCCAATTTACATTCTGCCCATCCCTGATCTAAGGCATCAAGGACACATAGAATTGTGTGAATTTAAAGATATTAACGTCAGTCAACACAAACCCTTCGGAGTGCGTAGCCCTAGAATGACTTGATATATACATATAATCACTTGTTTTCTTTTTAACGCACACAAAATGCATTTATCAGTTGAATGTTATGCTTGCTCATCAGTTGTTTATTACTTTATTTATTCATTATTATTTTTAAAGGCACACAACACCTAAAGAGCACTGTAAAGTCACATTTATTCAGGTTAATTCTGCATTCAGCTGGTGAGTCAGAGTAACACAGAGTGCAGTGTGTACAGGGCAGAACAAGTTTGTGCCTGTGGAGGCTGTGATGTGTTCTCGCTAGGCAGTTACTTCCCTTGCCTTATAACAGAGCTGCCAGGTTGCCAGTTCTTTTCCTTGAACACCAAGAGGTTGATTCATGAGTCGATGACTTGCACAGCTGGCTTCCTCTGTGTCCTGGTTTTAAAGTAGGGGGGAATATGCAAGACCCACATTGATAATGTTTCAGACTTGCTCCTGCGTGTTCCCTATATGATCAGAGGCTGGGCAATGGTGGAAAAGGAAATAAGGGCCTTAAACCTGTTTGAGCTTTGTAATTTCTGGAAGATTTGAATAACTGTGGACATAAGTTAATTTTATGAGACAGAACAGCCAGCAATGAGCCCCATAGGACTCTTCCCCACTACTTCTGCCCATTAACGTATTAATACCAAGAAATAAACTGCAAAGCTGTTAGAGTTTGACTACGTGGTCCATTGGAAAGAGCAGGAGCGGGGAACCTTTGGCTTGCCAGATGTTGCTGCACCCGAAACCCCATCAGCCCCGGCAAGCCAGGGATGATGGGAGTTACAATTCAGCTACATCTGGAGACCAAAGTTTCCCCACACCTGGGCAGGGGCGGAGGAACGGAGTCATGGGGGCGGGTCTCCCAGGGTGTCACCTCTGAGGTGGGTGACAAAATGCCAGGCAGCACTCACCACAGGGCCTACAGCATACCTGAGCCACACATCTCTCCTGGGAGTGACACGGTGGCTTGGGCACCGGCAGGCTCTGCGCTGCCCCAAATGGTCCACCCACTGTCTCCACCTCAGCTGTAGGGCGACTGAGTGGGAGGAGGCAGGCAGGCTGCTCAGAGGCCCCGCAGTGTCCTGCCCCAGCTGGCCCCACCCCCGTGGGCGGCTGGCCCCACCCCTGCAGGCACAGGGCACGCGCGCCACCCCAGGTGCCCGATTGGCTTGCACCGCTGCTGCACCAGGGATAGAGTGTTAAACTCGAAACTTGATTTCAACCAGGGTACCAGGCAGAGGGCCTTCTCGGTAGTGGCACCCACCCTGTGGAATGCCCTCCCACCAGAGGTCAAAGAGAACAACAATCACCAGACCTTTAGAAGGCATTTCAAGGCATCCCTGTTTAGGGAAGCTTTTAATGTTTGTTTTCTGTATTTTAATGTTTTGTTGGAAGCCGTCCAGAGTGGCTGGGGGAACCCGGCCAGATGGGCAGGGTATAAATAATAAATTGTTGTTGTTGTTGTTGTTGTTGTTGTTGTTGTTGTTGTTGTTGTTGTTGTTATCTTTGTTTGGTCATAAACTTGTTGGCCGATAATTGATGCACAGTTGTTTCTCAATAGTCCCATCAGCCCTGCCTCATACTGAGTGCAGGCATCCATAGAGCTATGGAATCAGCTGCGGATGTCCTAACTGCTGGTGTTCTGATTTCATGGGCTTCACAATCACAACTTTGAACCATGGGAGAAATGGTAGGGGGGCCTTTAATGAAGTGCAAAAGCCCTGACTCCCACCCAGGCCTGTGCAAAGCTTGTCTGGGGCCTGGGGTGGGAGTATTGTTCTTGGTATGACAGCGTAAAAGTCCGGCAGGCCCCTGCTAGGGGTCCCCGGCCAACTTAGCCCTCTGAGGCCTGGGGCAAGTGTACCTGGCCCCCCTCCACCCTGCACGGGCCTGCTACCACCAACTTCAGCCAAGCTCCTTCCTCTGGTTTTCTAAAAGCTTTTGTTAAGGAACCCAGCCTTGCTCTGTGGGGGGGGGGCACACACCCAAAAAACTGAGCACTGTTCTCCCAAAGACCTTTCTGGCCCCAATGGCTCAGACAGCAAACGGGGTGGGGGTGATTTAATTTTTTAAAAAAGTCTTGTACTTGTTAGTACACCACTTGAGGTGGTAGATGGTGTTTATCTAAGATGTTTGGTTGCCACATCTGCTTAGAACTGAAGAATTCTAGTTGCAAGCAAATCTATGGGTCATTTAGATGAATCCACCCTAGCAGCAAGATTCCTGATAACTATATAGATGAGAAAAGAAACATAGCGGAAGCATGTATGGAATAAAACCAGTATATATTATATTCTCAAATTCTTCAGATGACTCATCATGTAATTTTCTTTCAAGACTCTTACAAATTTGTACTAGTACATGGTTGAATTGGACACATTTTTTCAGTAGAGTTTATTTAATATTAATCTATTCATTTTGGGGTAAATGAAGAGTTTAATGGTTAAGATGTAACCAGAATGTATTCTCAAGTGTCGTGTTAGGTTTATCAATCAAGTAAAAATTATGCTCTTGAATAAAAGACCCCATTGGCTACCATGTGATCCACTCCAGCTGGGTTAATTGGAAATCATTTTCTCCATCCTGTTATCCACCCTTGAACAATGCTGTCTGAACCACACCATAGTATGTCGCTATTTCCCTTTGTAGGCGCTATGAGAACTATATGCCTCTGGCTGAAGAGCAGCCCATCCAACCAAGGTGTAGGATGTGTGTGTCTGAAAATGCTCCAGCCAGTCGTGCCTCTTGGATCTGTAAGGAAGATAATGAGCGTAAATCTCTTCTGTCTGTTAAAAACATAGCATAAATTATGCCAATAATAAGCTTGGCAGGACTGTATCTCTTGATCAAGTTACGTTGCATACTAAATTATGGGAAACTGGTCTGCAAGGGAGGCGGAAAATAAAATAAAATCCATGGGGAATGTCTCAAGGGAGCCAACTACCAACCGCGTCAGAATTCATCATTCCTTCCCCCAAAGCCCCCTTATTGAAATAAATGAAGGTTCCATACACTACTCACATCACCCCTTTTTCACTCTGCCCTTTTCCTTTTTCTCTCTTGAAACTCTTGAAAGTACGTGTAGACCGAAGGTGTTTTCTGCCATCATAATCTCCTCCAGCAGCTGCCTCATTCTTTACATGCTCATTCCTTCTCCATGGTTTAATCAAGGATCTGATTGTTTAAATAAACGAATCCCAAATTCCGCTAGCCTCATTGTAATTTTTGGACCTAAAAGGGCTACAAGTTACACAACAGGTGGAATATTTCCTCCCTGCCAGGAGGCTGAAGACCATCAACAAAGAGACCTGCTGCATCAGACCTGTCTAGCTCAGCATCCTGTCTCCCACAGTGGCCCAACAGATGCTTGTGATAAGCCCACAAGCAAGATATAAGGGCAACCATGCTCTCCCAGTGTGGATCCCCAGCAAGTGACGGCTGTTCATAGGCATGGTGCCTCTCTGAACCTCAACGCCAGTATGTAGCCATCATGACTAGTAGCAGCCACTGACGGCTTTATGCTCCATGAACTTATCTAATCCCCTTTCAAAGCCAGAAAGCTTGCTTGCCACTTCTGTGTGGCCCAGATGAACATTTCGATGTGTGAGTAATCAAAAAAAGGCAGGTGCGGCTACAATGGCTGCATAGGTCAAAGCCTGCTTCTGCCAGTGGAGGTCCTTTGCTGGATCAGGGTGTGGGAATGAATCCAATTTAGTTACAAGATATAAACACAGAACTGGGGTATATGGTTCCAACCATCATCATGGCTTTTTTTCAGCTGGAGCTCCCTGGGGCTCAGCTCCAGCACCTCTCAGGTGGGTGCCATTGCCATTCTAAGAGAACAAGGGAGAAGTTCGCTGTGAGCTCCAGCACCTCGTTTTCTAGAAAAATAGCACTGATGATAATAAGTTTTTGATTTGCTGCTGCTAATGCTACTTACCCAATCATTCCACAATATTTTTCAGCAGTCAAAGTTCTTATTTCCTTAATTTATTAATTACATTTTTGTATCCCCTTAATTTATTTCAGCTTAATCTAGTCCTGGAGAAATTGGCGTGATGCCTGTGCAGGGTTTTGTCCTGGCTTTTCAAAACCTTGCCCCTGTGCTTTTCCTTTGGTTTTTAAGATCATGCAACCTGCTTTTGGTAGGCAGACACAAAATCTAAACAGAATAAATAGATCTATGGGTTAATGGTAACATCTGTGCTGGAGAATAAAACTGATCATCTGATTTTACACACAATTACTGAGAAACGGTTTCTCCTGAAATCCCTCGATACATATTTTCTCCCCAAATACGGTAAATGTGTTATAGATCAGGATCCCAATGCAAAATAAAAAATAAAACCATAGGCAGGTATTATTATTCTTGTTTCTGGAAGAAGGGGAAAGAAACCAGTGTTTCACAGTATTTGAAAACACACTGTTTTCTTTGTTATGATGAAAAGGTTGCAGGTACAGTAGGGAGACAGAGCGAATCAGATCTGAGAGCTAGTAAAGACTTGTTATGCAATGAAGAACTTGCCTTTTACAGCTCTTGCGTTCTTCAGCTAAAAGCAGATCGTTGCCATAAAGAAGTATTTACCAATTTTAAAAGGTCTTGGCCCATCATAGCTAGTGTTAGATTTCGAATATAGCTTTTGTTGCCAAGGTGACAAACACTTATAAATACAACACCTCGTCGAATGTGCTTTTATCCCAGTATTTTTATGGCTTTTAAATAAGATACCATTAGCAAATATATTAGGTAATTTTGCTGAAAGATGATTTTTCCACTAACACCTTTTTTGTTACATTTCCCCCAGGTATTTGAGTAAATGTCTGTTGTGACATTTCAGTCCTGCTAGGCTTCTGCTGCACGATGGTAAGAGGGTACCAATAGTATACCTGGTGAAGATTAGCCCATTACCTTTTGGTCTTATTTTTATTGATAATTGCAAAATGTTAACATGACCACATCCCCCCAAACCACACACCCCAAAGTCTTTATTCAAGAGGTTACACATTTAGGGGAGCAGCCTTTATTGCCTAGAGAATGATGGTGAGATTGACCAAACACTTGTTTAATTCATTTATTTCTACAAGATTATCCCCTTGTAAGAATCACAATAATGCAGCTTAAAGCACAGTGGAAAAAATGTATAAAATCTATATTAAGGCTTCACACACATTTTCTCCTACTTACCAAACAAACAAACAAACAAACAAAGCATTACCCAAGTGGTTTCACTAAAGCAGAGAAAAGAGATACTTAAATGTGGAACAATAACTTTATTACCGGTCCAACTCCATGTAGCGGAACCAAATGTATTTTTAAGGAGGGAAAAGAATGCAAACTGGCCCAGCCAGCAAGCTCTGCTGTTGGTGCCCAGTGATGTTTAGACTTGGAATTTGAAGGAAAGTGACTGGTTTACACTGTGAACATATTTGGTAGCAATCAGAGAATTGGCATCAAAAGGCAGGCATTAATTCCAAATATTTGTAGTTTCCTTACCAGACAGCAACTGTGGCGGAAAACATTACACAGCAGGATGTTCTGCAACCACCGAAGGATGGTGTTTCACTTTGGTAGTATTTGAGCTGGATGAAAAAGTAAATTATAACCTGGGCAGCCCAATTCACAACCCACTTTAAGTTGGAGTTCTTGGATTTAAGCTAATTTGCTTCCACTGGTGCGTGTAAATGGGGACAGTAGTTGCTGGAATTAAACTACCACAGCGCAATGTAACTCAGTCGTAGATCGGGCTATGAAGAATATACAGCATTGCAGACTTTCATTCTGTGCATTTCGGATACATTGGTTAGAGACCACCTCCTCCATTATGGCGGGAGCTGTTGCGGGCTTTTAGAACCACAGAGAATCCTCTTAATTACTTCATTTGTGAGCCAAGCCCATTCAGGGGAGGATGCACAGAAAACAGTCTTGGTGACCGGCTGGCAAACACATGTGGTACTCCTTTGCCAATTCATACATTATGGTTGTGTCAAATCTGTGGACCAGTGGTTTTCAAACGAGCATGGTTCGGCAGGAGAGCACCTGCTTTGCATGCAGAAGCTTTTGGGTTGAGTCCTTGGTATCTTCAAGGTAGGAAAGGGAGAGAAACCCTGCAGAGCTGCTGACAGTTCCGGTAGAGAATGCTGAACTAAATAGCCTTGGTACAAGACAGATTCCTATGTTTCCAAAACTGTGTTCCTATAACTAATGGCATGGAGTCTCAGAATGAAGGATGGGGTTGGAAAACTCAACAGTGTACAGATTTGGGCACAGACCTCTTTGAATGCAGTCACGTTTTTTTGATGGGCTAATTGCCATGGAATGTGTATCAAGGCCTCAGATGCTTAGGGGGGGGGGTGTATGGAAGAAAGTGGTCTCTTTAAGGTACCTAGTTCTCAAGTCATTTAGGGCTTTAAAAGCCCAAACCAGCACCTTGAATTGAGCCTGGAAACAAACTAGTAACCAGTGTAGATAAAACAAAATGGGCACCACATCTTCTCAACATCTAGTTCCAGTCAACTCGTTGGCAGTAGCATTTTGCACCAATTGCTGTTTCTGAATACATTTCGAGGAGAGCCCCTTAAAGGGTGCATGGCAGTAGTCTAATCAGAAAGCAACAGGGGCATGAATAACTGTAGCAACAGCTGATTTTATCAGGCAAGACTGTAACGGATGTGTCAACCAAAGCTGGAAAAATGCACTCCTCACCACTAAATGCTACCTGCATATCCAACAGAAGCACTGAGTCAAGAAGGCCCCTTGACCCCCTAGCTATGAGCCTGATCTTTTAGGAAGACTGCAGCCTCATCCAAAATATTCTGCAGACCCAACCCTGAATCATATGGGCCATCCACCAACACCTTGCCCATTTTAGATCTATATAAAGAGAGAGGGCAATAGAGCATTCATTGGTCAAGAGACAAAACGTGCACATCAGTAGACACTTGTTGGAGTCTCCAACTTTCTACCTTTCCTTTTGATCTGTCTTTGCCGTGATTGTGGCTACATTTCCTTGCTCTTCACCTTATTTCTCCTGATGCTTTTGGGATGTCCTTGGCCATTGTCTCTCTGTAGGAATGATTTTAGGATCGTGTTGGCAAACCACACAAAAGCATAATTAATAGTATTGCACTGGCAGGCCATGCAATACATTAATATAAAAGTACAGGTTTCTGGAAAGAGGTTGAAGGGACATAGCAG
The DNA here is from genome assembly GCF_963506605.1 of Zootoca vivipara. Classification (NCBI taxonomy): domain Eukaryota; kingdom Metazoa; phylum Chordata; class Lepidosauria; order Squamata; family Lacertidae; genus Zootoca; species Zootoca vivipara. The sequence continues at coordinate 30,956,997 of NC_083287.1, read as the reverse complement.
GGCAGGAGGTCATGACAGATCCAGGGATAGCTGAGTGGGACTTGTCAGATCTGGAAGAAACGGGTTTGAGCAAGGGAAGCAGGACAGAACCAGAGGGGCCATACCCAAGTCAGAGGGAGAACAATGGAAAGGTGGAAAAACACCAAGAGTCACAAGATGGAGAGGAGGGGGATGTTTAAGGAGTAGGCATGTGACAGGGAGAGGTCTGAGGAGTATGTGAGGACCAGGCACTTCCTGTATGGCGGAGTTTGAGGGTGTTGGCAGGATGTGACATATGTAAGGAGACCACCTCTTTGGGGCTTGACCGATTGTCATTGGATGAAAGATGCACCTCTAGTTAATCATTGATAGTTCTGAAAATTTACAATAAAAGGGGGTGCCTGATTTTGTTCTGGGCGACCTTCTGGATATACATTCTGTCTCCCGCTGTGTTCTTTATTGCACGCTCCCCACATCTCTCTATCTGTGGATTTCTTGATATATACTGGCTCCTGGGGAATATCAATGAAAATGATTGCTTTGGTGGCCCATCCTGTCCCGCTACTTGAGGGGAAATGGGAAGATGCTGTCCACCACCACCACCACCCTGCCTCCCCACCATTGAAGCCTTGTTTGTTGGGGTTGCATGGTGGCAGCAGCGGTGAGATCTCATGGGAGGTCCACAAGATCATGTGAAATCTCACCAGAAGCCACCAGAGTGTTTTTCTCACTTCTCCAATGGCAGTGGCAGGGGTGGGTCGCCTCACAGAATTTTGCCACCCAAGGCAATTGCCTCAGTCTGCCTCATGGGCAGGCTGGTCCTGCTTTTGGACATGAACCCCAGGAGAGGATAAAATAGCCTCTATGTCTTAGGAACATAGGCAACTACCAGGATTGGCATGACCATCGGGCAGAGGGAGGTGGTAGCCTTGGGTGGCAGAAGCTGAGGGACAGCACCCCCATCACCTCCTTGGCTGTTTCCCTCTGTTGGAGGGCAGAAGCAGGAATTCCCTGCACACCCCCGCTCCCACGAAGTAGTGAAAAGCCCTTGAGTATGCTGGGGAACGCTGCTACCCTCTTGCCAGTATTGAAATTTGAGACCGCCCTCAGTCCAATCGCCATGGAATTAGGGGCGCCATCTTATCCTTTGCCTCAGGCAGAAAAATATCCCAGGTCAGCTATGGAAGTTGCATTATACTGAGTCAGGCAGTTGGCCCACCTAGCTTAATATTTCCTACACTTCAGGCAAGGGGCGCTCACAAACATACCGTACTTGAAAAATGCCTGGGACACCTGAGTTGTGGCTGTGCCTTTTTTCAATCCTGCTGTTCCTGAACAGCAGAAGCACCAAAGTAATGCTGAGGGAGAGTGAGAATCTTTGTTTTGCTTTGCTTCAGCTGCGGCTAGATCAAAGACCTGCCTTGGGCATCCATTGAAGGTTGCTTTTCCATGAAAACCCAGCCGTGGCAAGATAAAAAAAAAGCATCATGTCCCTTATAATCCTGGGCATTTTGATGTGGCAAATCCTCAGGTTGGCACTGGTGTTAACAAAGCACTTGTCTGCCTGTATTTCAAGACATGATTATACATATTGCACTTTTTTTAAAAAAAAAACAGAGACCTGAAAATGATTTAACCACAAACAATTGTTGGGAGAAGTGCCCAGAAGTCAAGACTCCCATTTTTGGTCTGTAAGATAGATGGTATCTAGTAAAACGGCTGCCTCTTTAGGTAAGTGTGTGTGTGTGTGTGTGTGTGTGTGTGTGTGTGTGTGAGAGAGAGAGAGAGAGAGAGAGAGAGAGAGAGAGAGAGAGAGAGAGAGAGAGAGAGAGAGAGAGCATGTTTAGGGCTTGGCAGAGCTGGGAACGAGCTGAAACTGGCTACATACCTGAGGCAGCTGTTACTCTCTTGGCGCCTGGATTCTTCTTTCTCAGACACAGCGCTGGCTCCCCTCATCTTTCTCCTCCCTCGCTCTGCCCCACAAATTTTTCCCTTTTTTTTAGCCTTTTCAAGGGAGCTTCATTCCAGCCTTCCCATGCTCCTGGGATCGCAGCCTAGTCTTACAGTCTGGCATTCAAGCGCTGTCTACCTGGGTGATGATCACAAGCTGGCCCCGGCCTGGAGGCTTTAGAATAACCCAACAGTCATCACTCTTATCTTTTCTTTCTTTCTTTCTTTCTTTCTTTCTTTCTTTCTTTCTTTCTTTCTTTCTTTCTCTCTCCTTTTTCATTTTTTGATTTCTGATTGAGATTAGGCATCGTCATGGCAACTGGAGAAAGTGACAGCAGCAAACTAAGCATACCTTTCTCGCCCCCCCACCCCTTCCTCTTCTTTCCTTGTTCTTTTCTAGTGCCTAAGGCTTGATCCTTGCCTTCTGGCTCCATCAACAGACAATTGTCAACTTGACCTGCCAGTCTCCATTAATTAAGACAAGGGCTCAATGTATTTCATGGATCCATCTCAGTTTCCTAGCGGGGAAAGTTTGGTGACGGGAGGCAGATCCGCTCGGTAGAAATGAGAGTCAGTGTTTTTATTTCAAGGGTGGTGTATGAATTTAGGCAATAAATAAATCAGCATTTTTATTCATTCAGGTTTATGTAGGTGATCTACATAATTCTTCTCTATGCCCAATTCATGTTAGCAAAGTCACTTAAATGGCACCATCTGTGTCATTTAAGTGCCTTTGCTAAAATGAATTGGTCCAGAGAGAAAAGTAATGATAATAGTTTACTGATCAAACTGAACAAAATACAGGGTATAATTAAAGGAGAAAGGAACAGAGAAGTCTCGTTTTTCCTAATTTAGGCTTTAGACATATCAGGGAAACTTTTGCCAGTTAACCAAACACACAGAAGAAAACTCCCTGTGAACTACACAGCCAATAGGCACACATACCACTGCTTGGTTGCTAAGCAACACCTCCATCCACCCCACTCAGGGCTAGTTGACTTCAAAGTTGCTATTTGCACTTCCCTTAAGTTTATTTTATGTTAAAGTGAAAATGGCTGACCACAGGTCTCCTGTGCCTTGCCAGTTTTTGCCTTCAATAATTATGCTAATAATTAGACAATGACTACATTTATAAAGTACACACACAATAATTACATTAATAATGCACTTGGTAATTATGTCCTAATTTCCCTGGAGCTCTGTTTCTATAAGCATACCTCAGCAAGCTTTTCTGGCTCCATTTTACTCAATGATGTAAGGTGACTAGTGATATCCTATGTGGTTTTAGAGAGATGTGGAGGCAGAAAGCCTCAAGAAAGAGGAGAACAGTTATTTATGGAAGCCATTTTTATTTCATTCCCATAGCTTGGAAAAGAAGAACCTCCAAGGATTATGAGCATATATTTTTGGGGTAACATTTTATTAATTTCCCCCCCAAAAAAACAAAAAATTAAAAATTAAAAATAACAGCACCAATGCATAAAAGAAAAGAACAAAAAAAATCCATAAACTTTTTTTATAAAAAAAACAACAACAACAACCCAAAAACACCATGATTTTGCTTGACTTCCCTCTTGGTTCCGTTGTTTAATACTCATTCATGCACACCCTTAAGGCCTTATTTCTTAATAATCCAATTTTAAACCTTCATCTTATTACAAGGGACTTTTTTTAAAAAAAAGTTATACTAATGTAATAATCTATACACAAAGCTTAAAAGATATGCATTAAACATTTGCCCCCTTTTTAATGGATGAATTATGAGCATATTAAAAAGTGTTTTTCAAAAGTGAAGTGGCATGTCGACTAGGGTTTAAAGAATTAACAACTCCAGCACCGGCCCTGCCATTAGGCAGAATGAGGTGGTTGCCTTAGGCAGCTGATGCTGGGGATGGTGACATGGAGTTGAAGGCAAAAGCTCTGTGAGACACAGGTGTGGTGAAGAATGCTGTACCATCAGTGGTGCTGAAGTCAGATTCAGCATCCATTACGGTCAGTTTCTGTATGTGGAATGAGGTGCAAGGTACCATTTTGTCCTTCGGCTCAAGCAGCAAACTGTGTTGGGCCGCATTCATAACTACACACATTTAAAGCACTATGATGCGCCTTTAAACATTCATGGTTTCCCCCTAATGATTCTGGGGGCTGTAGTTTGTGAGGGTGGTGATAGTTATTAGGGAACCACGGTTCCCCTCAAAGAGTTGCAATGTTCAGAGTGGTTCAACAGTCAATTGCGCTTCTCAGGGAAATCTGGGAATTGTAGCTCTGGGAATAGGTGGCTCAAAACAACTCCCAGCATGTTTTAACATCCAATAGCTCCCAGAATGCTTTGGGTGAAGCCATGACTATTTACAGTGGTATCTTAGGGATTGAAATGTATGGCCTTGGGCTGACTGTGAACAACTCTCCCTACCCCTCACAACACATTCTTTATTTAGACCCCCAAAGAGAAATCGGTTTCATGACTGTTTATTGTATTTAGGTTGTTACCCCTGTTTTTAAGACTTTACGTTTCTTTGCTGCAGGAGAATACACACACACACACACACACACACACTGATTTCAGAGTTTATTTGCTAAAAATTTAAATTGTTTGCGGGAGTCAGACAAATCAAACAACCTTCAGGAGATACTTATCTGCTGACAAAGGTTTTAGTGTTGATACTTTATGTTTAAAGGAAAAGCAGGGAAAAGGGAACCCTTTACATGTGTGTGTGTGTGCACTCCCCCTCCTATAGTGGTTCTCTAGTGGTCTTTTCATTCAACAAAGTTATCTGTCAAGAAGAATTTAAGTTTCATATTTTCGTCTGTCAGTTGTCAAAAAGGCCTGTCAGCTGAGCCTTACACTATACTTTGCCAAGAGGCCTATAGCCCAGAGTGACAATACAATCTTATATTTGTGCTTCCAGGCTCCAGATAATCCTCTCACTTTCCTCCTCAGCACCCCAGTTATGATCAGGCTTAAGTTGCATATTTCGGGAGGTTTTTATCCAGATTTTGCTGATAAATGCTATCAGCGGGAATGAAATGAAATACAGCCAAGTTTAGCTCTTGTTACCAGACCAGACCTGGCTGGAGACATTTCTATGTTCTATAGAGACAGTATTCATATTAAACAGTTTAATGCCTATATTCCCAGAAACGAAAAACCAGGAATGCAAATATTCTCTTTTATCTAACCTTGTCATTTTGCCAAGTCCAAAGCAGGCAAGCGTGTAAATAAATATATAAATGGGAATTCTTAATTTTTTAATGGCCGTTTTCCCAGTGTGTTTCTTTCACCAGATTTATGTTCTCATATATAAGGGAACGTAACAATACACAATGCATCATTCAAAATCATATCCCTTTTGTGAAAGTCAATGAGTCTTTATGTGGCTTTGCAAAGTGCGCTTTTAAAACAGGACTCTCAATTTCTCTGTGGTGGTGATTAAAAAAAGGGGGGGAGTAACCATAACCTTCCAGGCTAGGCATGTGATTATTTTTAATACATGTCTATTTTTTAAATAGATTACCCTATTGCAATTCCATTTTGAGGGAGGGATGGGAGCTCTGAAGTAGAGCACATCCTTTGCATGCAGAAGGTCTCAGGGTCAATCCCCGAAAAAGAATCCAATAGTATCAAGTAGGGATGGGGAAGAAATTCCATTAGTGGAGCAGTACTCAGTAGCGTCTTCCCCTGAGAAAGTTCCAGAAGTCAGTCTGGAAGAGGAGGCAGAGAGGAGTTGCTCCATAGGAGTTCAGAGGAGGCCTGTATCATTTTAAACTTGTTTTCAAAAGTTAACAAATTTATCCGGGTTCCTGATTCTAGTGCCAGATATTGTTGTGGGATGCAGCATGGAATAGGTACAAGGAACTGTGAGCTTTATACCCTGATCAGAACATGTGCTTGGCACTTTGAAATCTCTTGAACCATATAGTTTAATCTTTGGACCCAGGTGAATCTCTCTTTATTCCAAAAGGCCTCTAGGAACTGACTGGAAAGGGTTAGTGCTGTGATCCTTGTTGTTATCTGTATTTTTCAATAGCTCTGTTTATGTTGTTTTATCATTGCTTTCATTCCGTTGGTGATTAATTACTTTTTAATGACTATCTTCTCTATGTTTTTTGCTTATTCTGTTTTACTTGCAAGCCACCTTGAGTCCTGGCCTTAGGGGAAAATGGGATATAAATAAATATAATCATCTTCAAATTGCTTCCCACCCCCTCTTTCCTTTGTCCAGTGGAAGATGCTGTACAACCCTGCTTGATATATATTCTCTCATCTATCTATCTATCTATCTATCTATCTATCTATCTATCTATCTATCTATCTATCATCTAATGTTTTCTTCATTGTATGGGCTAGTGCAGGCATCCCCAAACTTCGGCCCTCCAGATGTTTTGGACTACAATTCCCTTCATCCCTGACCCATGGTCCTGTAAGCTAGGGATCATGGGAGTTGTAGGCCAAAACATCTGGAGGGCTGCAGTTTGGGGGTGCCTGGGCTAGTGCAACCATGGATGGGAGGACCCACTGTCCAGATTAGACTGAACCTGCCTACAGTTGATGAATAATGGTTACATATTGATGAGGCATGGCAAAAAAGATGCAAGGCCTCTCTGGCAGCACTACAAAAGTAAGGGAGAGGAAGAATATCTCCATTTCCTTTTTGGAAGCTTTTAGCAACTTCTTGCCATCTGTACCAGATGGAGGTTTACGGCATTTTGTGCTGCTGTCACACCTAAGATGAGTCGGGTGTTTTGTTTTTTTCCTTGGCTGTAAAGGCAAGAGGCTCCTGCTAAAGAAATTTGACATAGGCTCCACACACACTCCCAGAGTGCTTAGGAATTTCGAACAACTCCATCCACACAGCATCCTTTTGCTAGAATAGTGCATGGATTTTCCTACTGATAAAATTTATAGCTGCTACAAATGCCAAAAGTATTATTTTGGATTCTGGCCTAGTAGATGCCCTTACCCTGTTAGAACAAAGCTTTTGTTTGGGGCAGGACACGGTCTGCAGTTACCGTATATTCAAATTCTGTAAACATGTGTTTTTTGGTAAAAAGGCCAAAAACCTGTTTGCTACAGTTCTCACTCAATCAAGTTCTCTTTCAAGAATCCAGCAATATATGAGAACTGCTTATGTTTATCTGGGCACAGCAACATTGCTCTGTTTCTTCTGTAATTATAATTAAACTCTCATTTTCTAACTCAATAAATACCACATCTTGAGACTTCTTTCCCATTTAAATCGGTGTTTATTTACACTATTTCAACTATCCACCTCTGGAAAAAGCTACAGGTTCATTGCATTTGGAAAGGATTTATTTATAAACTGCAAGCGTACAATTAAATAAGCAGTAGGGAGTTGTTAAATTATAGCACATGAATAGGAATTAAAACCGTAGGCCTTTAATTGTTAAATATTCCTAGTATCTTGTAAACGATGGTCAGGTTTCTTTAAAAAAGGCAAAACAAAATTTAAAAATGAATAATGGATTTTAATGATGCAGTCCTCAGAACTGTCATGTGATTGCTTACACATGACTCTTGGAATGTTATAAACTGCTATGTACAGGCAATAGACTTCAGGGCTGTGTATGAACAGAGATGGTGCTGTAGTTTAGTGGTTAGAGCATCTGTTTTGCTTGCAGTAGGTCCCAGATTCAATCTCTGGCATCTCCTGGTAGGCCTGGGGATGTCCCCTGTCAGAAACCCTGGAAGGCCGCTGCTGCCGTATGGACAATACTTAGCAAGACGAGCTACTGGCACGCCTCACCTATTCAAAACATGAACAGGAGTCCACATGGTTTGGGGCCTTCTTAAAAATGACCTGTCTGTTCGGTCAATGCTTATTTTCACTTGATATTTTTCCTCTCCCTACCTCCCCTCTCCTACATTTTACATTATATATTTAAATCATCAGACAGTGTTGGTGACACTATTTTGTATTTTAAAAGCAATTGCTTCTTTTTCAACTGAAAATCTGCCCTATGGAGAATGGGAGGTGAGTTTCATGACATCACAGAAGCTCAGCCAATCAGCACATACTGACCGTAGCATTAAATTTGACTAGTCCAGTAACTGCTTCTAATTTTGTTGTGTCAAATGTTCAACTGCAATGACTTGGTTGAGGCTAGGGCCCCGTCTGCACTGCGCATTTAAAGCAGTATGATACCACTTTAAACAGTTTTGGCTTTCCACAAAGAATCCTGGAGCTTTAATTTGTTAAGGGTGCTTGCAATTTGCTTGTATTTATAAATATAGGGTTGAATTCAGACAGTGAGTTGTATCCAAAGTGGTGCTAAGTCACTTAGAGGTATACTTGCTCCACTAGTCCAGTGATTTGCACCTGCAGGGAATGCGCAAACAAACTACTAGTGAATTTGTTGCATGATAGATTGGGCAATTTGTTGTACAACAAATTTCCAGTAGTGCAACTGTTACACTGGATTCCTCCATTGAGCAACATTGAAACTCATCTGCCTGCTACTTCAGCAAAGAACATGGGATACAGCTCTAAGTTAGTTGCATTTAGGACCTACTGAAATCAATGTGAAAAGCTGGTAGTAGCTTAAATTCCATCGATTTCAAAGGAAACTAAGTGCAGCTAATTTAGACTGCAATCCTAAACAGATTTATGAGGGAGCAAACCCCACTGAACGTAGTGGGGCTGCCTTCTGAGTAAGCATTCTTATTCGTATTCTTATTATTTTACTGTCATAAATTTTTTACCGTTATCACTTTTTAGACATTCATCTCAAGGCGCTGTACAATAAAAACATTTTTTAAAACCCGCTTAAAAAGAAAAAAAGAAAAAAAGCAGCTACATTTAAAACAAAATGAAAACCATACAAAATATATGCTGATGGCAAAACCCAATTTATCCACCTGGGAAAGACGGTCAGAACAAAAATGCCCTCAGTTGTTTCTGGAAAGTGCAGATAGTTGGTACCTGTTGTATCTCGGCAGAAATACTGTTCCACTCAACAAGGGCAGCCATACTAAAAGCCCTGCTCTGATTTACTGCAGAGTGGACTTCTGAGATCTTTGGAACTTGCAGGAAAAGCTCTTTTGCAGACTGCATGAACCTGCTGGGTCACACGATATGGTGGTCTCTTGAGGTACCTGGTCCTGAGCCTGTATAGGGCTTTATATGTTAGTACCAACACTTTAAATTTGGCCTGGTAGCAGACTGACAGCGAGTGCAAATCCTGAAAATCCAGGTGGCGCTGTGGTTAAACCACTGAGCCTAGGGCTTGCTGATCAGAAGGTCGGCGGTTCGAATCCCTGTGACGGGGTGAGCTCCTGCTGCTTGGTCCCAGATCCTGCCAACCTAGCAGTTCGAAAGCACGTCAAAATACAAGTAGATAAATAGGAACCGCTACAGCGGGAAGGTAAACGGTGTTTCCATGTGCTGCTCTGGTTTGCCAGAAGTGGCTTTGTCATGCTGGCCACATGACCTGGAAGCTATACGCCGGCTCCCTCGGCCAATAGTGCGAGATGAGTGCGCAACCCCAGAGTCGGTCACGACTGGACCTAATGGTCAGGGGTCCCTTTACCTTTACCTTTACCAACACTTTAAATTTGGCCTGGTAGCAGACTGACAGCGAGTGCAAATCCTGAAAGCAGGCTGTCAAATGCTGGCGGTGATTTGCCCCCACAACCAGCTTGGCCCCCACATTCTGCACCAGCTGCAGCCTCCAGGGGTAGCTCCACATAGAGTGTATTGCAGTAAGACCTGGGAGGCGCGGAGGACGCAGCCACAGGCTCGCGTTCCCGGCGCGACTCTGGAGCTTCGCGCCGGGAGTGGGAGCCTGGGGCCGCCTCCTCCGAAGACCTGGGAGGCGCAGGCCACGTGGCCCCGCCCACATTCCCGCGGTGGCCCCTCCCCTCCCGCCCCTTGCCCCGCCCCTTGCCCCCCCTAATTTTGATCCTGGCTACGCCCCTGGCATGGAGAATTGTGGTCAAGCTCTCCCGATCCAGGAAAGGCCAGAGCTGTCTTACTAGAGAGAAAAATTCATTCCAGTAGCACCTTAGAGACCAACTAAGTAGCACCTTAGAGACCAACTAAGTTTGTCATTGGTATGAGCTTTTGTGTGCATGCACACTTCTTCAGATACCTTTTTTTATCCTTTGTAGTACGGTTTGGCCTGTTTGTCCAATATATAGAGCTGAAGGGCACTGTTGGCATTTTACCAGAGAAAGTTAGTAAAAGGCACTCCTAGCCACTGAAGGCTCCTCCAGCCACAGTTAGATCCAAGAGCATCTTCAAACTATACACTTGCTCCTTCAGGGAGAGTGCAGTCCCATTTAGGACTGCAGTGCCATAGGCAGAGCAGGCACTGGCCTATGGCCCCACACCTTTTAGGGGTCCCCTGACAGCAGATCAAAATAATATTGATTTGACCTTGAAAGAAAAAAACATATCAGATATAATTTGTGAGACCCCCCACCCCCCCACCCCGAGATCTTGACTGCCTAGAGGCCTTCACAGGGTTTAATTCTGAGTCTGTAGGGCCAGCAATTTACCAGCTTCCCAGACCTTGTTCACAGAGCCTTTGTCTTGCTAGGGTTCAGACACAGTTTATTGGCCCTTGTCCAGCCCACCATTGCATCCAGACACTGGTCTAGCGTCTTCTAAGCCATTTCTGACGCTCAAGCCAGGGGACCATTGAGTAGCACTCATCTATGCATACGATTGTCATGTACATCTAGATCCAACTAATAGGGTCTACATTTGTATGCAATCAGGAAAACTGAGTAAAATCAAGGCATAAAACTCTATAGATGTGGGTTTGTGGGAATAGCTAGCTTGACATTTCCAGTTTGAATATTAGTCTGCATCTATAGAGTTTTATATGGGACGCGGGTGGCGCTGTGGTCTAAACCACAGAGCCTAAGGCTTGCTGATCAGAAGGTTGGCGGTTCGAATCCCGTGACGGGGTGAGCTCCCGTTGTTCGCTCCCAGCTCCTGCCCACCTAGCAGTTCGAAAGCACGCCAAAGTGCAAGTAGATAAATAGGTACAGCTCTGGCGGGAAGCTAAACGGCGTTTCCGTGCACTGCCCTGGTTCCCCAGAAGGGGCTTAGTCATGCTGGCCGCATGACCTGGAAGCTGCCTGTGGACAAATTCCAGCTCCCTCGGCCTATAGAGCGAAATGAGCACGCAACCCCAGAGACCTCCGCGATTGGACCTAATGGTCAGGGGTACCTTTACCTATAGAGTTTTATGCCTTGGTTTGGGTCTGTTTTCCTGATTCTGAGTAAATATTCAAATTCAAAATGTCAAACTATTTATTCCAAACGAAACCCAGTTCGGAACCAATTCACGGATGCAAAAATAAATAAAGCTATTGACTTTTTTCTTTTTCTTTTTGCTTACACCTGAAGTACAGGATAAGCAATTCCCATGAAGTACACAGGGAGCAGATCATTCAAATGCTGGCTTTAAAATCTTCAAAATACTTTGGGTCATGTGAAGTACATTACAGTTCACCCTTGGTATATTTCACTTCTCTGGGGGCAGATAGAGAAATAAGCAAAATGTCCTATGCACACAAATGGTAATATATATTTCCAACACTCATTATGGCCTATTCAGGGGAAACTGCTGTACTGATAACTCCAGCTATATTCCTTCATCTGCCAGTTGACCTGGAAATATATATATATATATATATATATATATATATATATATATATATATATATATATATATATATATATATAAAATCTGTGGGGACTTCCCCCCCTCCCTGAGACACCTATAGAAAAGAGAAGGGATTTCCCCTTACGCCAATTAAAAATAAAACCTCACCTCTTCTTTCTTCCCCCTCAAGAAGTTAACCCCTGCTGAGCTTTCCCCCCAAGGCATCTACAAAGCCACACAGGTGAGGCTGCTGCAGCTTTAATGAGAAAGAATCAGCTCTGATTTTCTGGGAGATAAACACAAATCTTTTATTCCAGCCACCTGGTCTTTGACCTAACCAAGAAGAAAACACAGCTTAGGACTGCCTGCAGAATTGTATAGCTGGAGAATGGTTCTTGGAAAGGTGCCCCCCATTTTTTTTAAAAAAAAAACCCTGAAAACAAATGCAAAGTCTGAAACACACAAAATACTTTTGCTCTCTGTTGTTGCTGTTAATGCAGAGTAAAGTATATCCCTGAAGGATTCCTCCCAGATACAACCCACCTTCTAGTATACAAGACATCTATCTTAAGAGTTGGGAGTTCTCTATGCATCTGAACATTATCAAATCAATTGTTTGTGGGCTGCCTCTTCCCAGATAATTGCTGCCAGCTCCCATGCCCGTTTGGGTTCTTGCTTTCCAGAAATGGATATAGATATAGGAAGGAGACCATAAGTATGCCACCATGTTATTTATTTATTGCTGCTTGTCTTTCACCACAGGAGCCACCTCATAGAGGCTGAGGGGGCTTTGCCTGCCCCAGTAAAATATTTGAGGGGGCTGCCCCCCCAAAGATAAGGGGTATTGCTATTCAAATGGTGTGTGTGCACTGTGGCATGTGATTGATTGTGCAGGGTGGTGCTTACTTGGGGCCCCCAATATTTTATTCAATTTGGCACCCCTGTCTTTGACTAAAAGGGGAAGGAGGGTAGGGAAGAGGGAAGGGAAATTGTGTCTTCCTCAGAGATAAAAACCACCATTTTGACCAAATAATATGCAACAATCCTGGGTTGTTGTTATGCTACATAATGTTTTCTTTGGTATTTAACACTCTCTCTAAAATTCACTTGATGGCTTAATTGCTTAGATCCTGGCATGGATCCCAAGAAGGGACATGCAAGCAGGCAAGAGAATTCTCCATGAGCAAAGCTCGGGCTCCAGATACTGTCCTCCCACAAATAGTTCCTGCTCTCTGTCAAAGAGACAAACCACTCTAAAAGAATGATGATAAGGTGGCTTGCCTCTTCGCCCCTGCCTCTGTGCAAAGAGCTGCATTGGGTCCTTTACCTGTGGCTGCCTACCACCATACTTTTAAAGCACACTTGAAGCACAGAACTGGTTGTAAGTAAGAAGGCAGGCAGGTAGGGACTGGCTAAGGGCAGACTGAAGTTGGCAGGGCACTGGACCTGCAACAAAAAGTGGCCATATGGAGTTCCCTGATCAGGGCTCCAGCCAGCCACACACTTTCCCAACATAGTCAATTCCATTTCCCCTTCCTTTCACTTCTCCACACACACACACACCCTACCAATAGATACTCTACTTCCTGTGCCCATTGAGAATACTTGGTCCACATTGGACTGTTTTGAATATATATATATTTTTGCACGCCTGAAAATCTCGGGCTCACCCTGAACATCCTGCTACCTGCTTTTTGATGCTCAGTGGTTTTGTTTTGCCTATAGTCTTGGTGGACTCATTGGCTGAGGTGGCTACTGGAAGGAGTGCTACTTTGCAAATGTAGAAACAGAAAACTGCTAATTGTTTTAAAATGTGTAACAGAATGCTGCTGAGGATCAAACAGAGTTCTAAAGAATGCCAGATATTAACAGGGTTTAACTTCTTACACATAGGGTCAAGTGGTTTTTGTCTTGTTTTTTCAAATGTAGACTTCATTGTTTTCCTTTGGAGAATCACTTTGCAAAGAATGTAACCCTCGGATAATCTGTATCTTTTCCCATCATCATCCTTTCATTCTTCTCCTTTCCCCCCTAAGACACAAGGTGACATATCCAAGTGCTTGTCCTTCATCAATTCTTCAGTGAGCAATAGAGCAGAAAGCCCTAATATCTATTCATTTGTAATCTGTCATTCTTAAAGTATTAAGGACAATTGACTTCACATGTCTCAGATAATTAGAATAGTCTTCCTTTGCTCCAGATTTTTTAAAGCAAGTTTCTCCCACTACTAATCAGTAGATTTATTGATGTCTTTCAACATATCTGAATCTCTTGTCAACTGTGTATTAGCTTTAAGCAAATAACACTGGATAGAGTTCCATCTGAGAAAATTATAAAAAAGAAAGGCTTTTCCCTCTGATTCTGCTCTTGGAAAGGAAACAGAATCAAACATATTAGTCACAATTAAAAATAGTTTTATCTTGCAAGGAAAGGATGTGGAAATGCGATGTAAAAGCATGCACATAAAAGCATTAGTTGACAATCATTCAAGAGAGTATTGAATTAACCAGGATCCAAAAAAGCTCAGAGTATTTGTGGGGGGGGGGGGGAATAATTACAAGAGGGTTCAAACCCCAATCCAGGAAATGTCTGTTTGACACAGTAGCTTCTTCAGAAAGCATAGTTAAAGCTAACCTCAGTTTACCCTGGTTTGGATGTAGCAACAAACCATGCTTCTGATTTCCTCCTCATGGTCATGCCAGAGGAGGAGATGTGGAGAGTGGGGCTGAAGGGTTGTGCTCAATGATAATTTAGTGTTATGTTCACCAACTCAATGGGTGGTATTCAAGTTAGCTTTATTCAAAGTAGATCCACGGAAACTAATGAACATGGCTAAGTTGGGGGAGAGGAAGAAGCCCTGGGCAGATGGCAGAGCAAGCCATATCCAGGGCCAGTGGTTTCCCTAACCCTATTATATAACATGACTGCTTCCAAATAGGGCTCAAGGCCAAGCAGGTGTCACCTGAAGGCAACCCAACTGGAGGAAAGGACTTATGGCCTGGAACAATGACGGACCGAAATTGCAGTTGAGCTGGACTGAAATGACTTCCTACTCCTCTGTGGGTGCTTGACCTGTCAGTATTTTGGGGGAGGGATCCAAGCTCATTCCAGAACTTTGTCTGTGTACTTAAAGTGGGCTACATGGCTCTGCTGCCCTAGCACAGGGGTGGGAAACATTTTTAGCCCAGTGGGCCAGATTGTTATCTCCCGTCCCTCACCCAGTTTGACAGGCAAAGTTTGACAGGTGGGGATATGACCGTAACTCAGATCTAGTTGCTTATATTTGACCTGTCCTGGATGAGCAACAAGAAGCTCACCCTTCATTGTGGTACCCTAAACTGTGGTGGAATTCCAGTTTTCTGGTGGGGAATGCATCACAGAACAGAGAATTAGACATTTGGTTTAGTTACAGTCATACCTCGGGTTAAGTACACTTCAGGTTGAGTACTTTCAGGTTAAGTACTCCGCGGACCCAGAAATGTTTACTTCCAGGTTCCGCTGCACGCACATGCGCAAAAGTGTTCTGCGCGCTTCGCACATGCGTGCTATCGCCGCTCAAGTTAAGTACTTTTCGGGGTGCGAATGGCACCCCGGAACCAATTAAGTACTTAACCTGAGGTACCACTGTTAATGTTAATTTTTTTCATCTACAATACTGTCTTATTTATTTTATAGTACAGTACATTGATTATTGCCTTCATTTTATGGATCAATGGTCTCGTTGGACTGTAAAATTCGTGTTAAATTGCTGTTCTAGGGGGTATTTTTCATCTTCTGGAACGGATTAATCCACTTTCCATTACTTTCAATGGGAAAGTTTGCTTCAGGTTAAGTAGGCTTCAGGTTAAGTACGGACTTCCGAAACCAATTAAGTACTTAACCTGAGGTACCACTATATTTAAAAAAGCATCTAAGTAACAATTGTAGGAAAAATCAGGACTCCACACTCTTGACCCATTTTTCTGTTCTCTTTCAATTATTTAGCCCCACCTAAACCAGGGGGCTCATTTGCACGTCAAAATGCAAGTAGATAATTAGGAACCGCTACAGCGGGAAGGTAAATGGCGTTTCCATGTGCTGCTCTGGTTTGCCAGAAGCGGCTTTGTCATGCTGGCCACATGACCTGGAAGCTATATGCCGGCTCCCTCGGCCAATAATGCGAGCGCCGCAACCCCAGAGTCGGTCACGACTGGACCTAATGGTCAGGGGTCCCTTTACCTTTACCTTTAAACCAGGGGGTGTCCTACTAACATAGATTGAAATAATGCAAGGAAATTCTATTGTGCTTCACAATAAATCTATGTTTTATTTCATTTTTTAATTTTAAAATGTAATTTTATGTTTTAGTATTGTTTTTATTTTGAATCACATATGGGGGAAAACCCTTATATTTTTTAGTGCTTAGGGTCTCTAAAGTTCTTAATCTGGCCCTGGATGTACCTCTTTTGTAGAGACTTGCCCAACATTGTCCTGGCGCAGCCAAACCCTTTTGTTGATCCTGTCGCTCTATTTATAACCTCAGTTGACATATGTTAACTCTGATAGAGGAAGTGGGGAGGTCAGAAGGAGAGGTCAAGGTTGAGATGGTAGAAGCCACTCTCTTAGGACATCCGATTGGGCAAGGACACCTTTGACTTGTGTCTGTTTAGGCAAAAGCCATTGCAATTATCCCGCTCTCAAAATACAGAGACAAAGAGGCTCATAGTATATCAAGGAACTTTTTGTATTTTGTACCATATCCCTCTCAGCAGCTTCAAGTTCCTGGGCCTTTCAAATCCTTCCTTGTCTGTCCACAAGCATTTCTATATCACTCAGCAACCCAAGCTCTCTGGTCAATTGCTCAAAACCATAAAATAAATTTTAAAAATGCACATGTTTAAATCCAGCAGTCAATGCACAAGCAGAATGAGAGTTCCATCGTTCTCAGTGTCTCTCCGAATCTACTCCAGAGGGCTGAGGAAAAGTCCAGAGCATATTTGGCAGATACAAAGGGCAGGCAGGCAGGCAGGCAGGAGGAGAGGGAAGACATGTTCTGTTGTGCAAGCAGAAGTTGTTCCACTCATGCAATGACTTTGTGGGGTTTTAGGAACCCACAGGCTCCTAAAATAAGCTCAGGAATTTCACAGAAGGGCCATCCACATGCCCTTCCAAACGCTGGGGGCAGGGAGTATTCCCCACACTCCATTGTTCAGGTGAGCATCCCAAATCTCCTGAGAGATTCCTAGTGTGCCGCAAAAAGAAGGAAAGGATGCAGAACTTGCTTCCTGTGGACTTCCTTAAGTTAACTTGTCTTGGAATCCAAGCAATACACATGAGATCTATAACAGGCACATAATATAAAACCTAATTTTTTCACAATTATGTGAAAATGAGTTCTGTTGATTTAAAGTAGGGATGGGAAACTTGAATTGAAGTGTGAACTGAACTGGTTTGTTTTGTAAAGGGACAACCCTGAACTGGAAATTATTCGTTTTTGACATGTTGAACCTGGACTAGAACTTATTTCTTTTTGATGCAAACTTTCCAAGCTCTGATAGTTCTAAATGTGTATTTCGTCATTTGAACTTAGGTACTTGAGAACTTCGAAAAGGCAAGTACGCCCTGACTCATAGCATTGTAGCCAACAAACATCTGCTCAGAGTTGACTCATTGAAGTTTATGGACCTATGTTAGCCATGTTCATTAATGTGAATGGGACTTCTCTGAGTGTGACTATAATTGAACACAACCCAAAGTATATAGTAGTTGTGGGGGCACCTTTCCACCCTCCTCTTGGCCAACCTTCTGTAGACTGCACAGCCCACTGGTGGGTGTGGCCAGAAGCAAAAGTAGGTGGAGCAAGAGATGTAGCTCCTATCTTTGTATAGTCAACAACAACAACAACAACAATAAAGTTTATTGTGAGGACTAAGCCTTTGCACAAATATCTACATGTTAAAATTCATTACATATAACCTTAGCAATGACTTCATCCCATAAAAGAAAAGAAAATACAATAAGAACAGATTATGGAGACGATAGAGGGGTCTTTTCCTTGTCCGCCAAGAATTTTCCCCTAGCTTTCATGGCATTCATCACATACCGGTAGACCGCCACCACGTGGGAAATCTGTGGATTGGCATCAACTAATAAAAATTTTACGCGATCTTTGGGGTTATTTATTGAGTTGGGTATGATTTGCAGAATTCCACCTCTCAAGCTCGAATAAAGAGGGCAGTAAAGAAGGTAATGTATAAGGTCCTCTTTAGTTCTCATGGGGCAAGGGCACAGGCGGTGCTCTACTGGAATTCTGGCAAATTCCAGCCAGCCAAGTATGCAGTAGGAACATAGTAAAAGCTCTCCGAAGAGTGGGATCAGTGATGTCCGCCAAGTAGTTGGCACAGACCTTGACTGCTTTTAATCGGGGAAACCAGTAAGAAAACCCAGAGTTTTTCATCTTCATGATGTCTAAAGAGGCGTCCCGGTCAATATCTTTGTATAGTCATCTGCATCCCAGCTATTAAAAAAAGCCACAGGTTTCTACAAACACACACATTATCAGAGTTCCATGAGACATACCAACTGGGCAAAAGAGCCCAAGGAGAGTGCAGCGCAGAAGCAGCAGTGGGCATGTCCTGCTGGGAATATGGGCATGTGACTTAGGGAGAGCTGCAAGGGCCAGATAAAGAGACTGTTTTGCCCACAGAGGTTCCCCACACCAGGACCCAAGTGCATAGCTTTTGATAGTTATGAAATAATTCAATCCACTGCATATCTGAAGCAGAAGATGTAATTAAATCTGGGAAAAAGTTTCAGATCAGGGTTTCATTAGTCTTGCAATTGAAGTGATCTTAAAGTAAAAGTATTCTCTCTCTCTCTCTCTCTCCCTCTCTCTCTCTCTTGCACTTTGCTCCTTCTTTGTCTTAGGCAACAAATTGATCCTGCACATAGATAATGCTTTTTTCTTTTCTTAGCAAAAATAAAAAAGGAAAAGGAAAAAAATTACACAAGATTGAACAATTAGAATTGAATGTCAGGTTAAAGAGCAGTAGATGTATACTTGCCTCCCACTGAATCATTTTAGCCACTTTTTAAAGGCTTGACTCCCAGGTTACAGAACCATTTGAAGTGTGGTATTTAACCTTCATTTCCCTCATTTTATTTTTATATTAGAATATGTAGAGAGGAATTTATGTGTTTTTGCAGCCTCGAGGGCCCGATTTCCTCACAATCTAACACAATAGACTGGGCAGGCCATACTCAGAGTAGACTCACTGAAAGGAATGGAAATGGCTCCTGCTGGTCTGTTAATCCAATGGGTCTACTCTGAGTAAAACTGCATTGCTGCAACCCACTGTGCTATATAGACCTAAGCATCGCCAGTGCTCAAAAGTAAATCCATGGGTTCAATACCACAAATTTAATCTAGACAAGACTAAAGAACTGTGAGTGGGTGGTTCCCTAGACCAGATGGATAGGATGTGGTCAGCTTTTGATGGAGTTACACTCCCTCATAAGGAGTAGGCACATAGCTTGGGGATACTTCCGAATCTATGATTATCACTTGAAACTCATGTGACCTTGGTAACCTTGATACCTTCCTTCAGCTTTGACTGTTGGCCCAGCTACACCCCTATGTGGACAGGGACAACCTAACTTCTTTTGTCTGTACTCTGGTAACATGTAGATTGGACAACTGTGATGTATTATATGTTGGGCCTAGTGTTCGGAGACTGCAGCTGATGCAAAATTCAGTAGCCAGACTGTTCACCAGGATAGGATGGTCTGAACATCTCATACCGATTCTGACACAACTGCCCTGGCTAGCAATTAGTTCTAGCCTTCTCAATTCAGTCGAAAGTGCCAGGTCTTTTTTGCGCTTCCCAATTAAAGAAAAAGCAGGTTGCCTTTTTTTGCACGCCGCTGCCAAAACAGGTGCTTCTTCTCTTGGCCGCTAGCGCCTCTGGTCGCCATTGCGTCAAGGCAGTTTGTCCTTTCAATGACTGCTTTAATGTATTTTTCATCTCCTGTTGGAAGCCGCCCAGAGTGGCTGGAGAAACTCAGCCAGATGGGTGGGGTATAAGTAATATATTATTATTATTATTATTATTATTATTATTATTATTATTATTATTATTATTTCTGAGCTCAATGGTTTTGATCTATAAAGCCTTATGTGACTCAGGACCCCAATGCCTCGAGGACCACTTCTTCCCCCAATGAATGGACCCCGACTCTTCGATCATCACCTGAGGCCCTTCTCATGCTTCCTTCCATGGGAGCTTTGGTGAGTAGCAACACAAAAACTGGCCTTTTCACAATATTTCTCAGGTAGGCACATGCGGAGTCATATTTATCTATCTTCAGGCGCAATGCAAAGGCTTCTCTTCACCCAGGTTTTTGGTCCTTAATTTGAATGATGTCATGGTGGCCTCTTTCTGTGGGGCGGGATTTATTAGTCTTTTCTTTTGATTGTATAATTGTGTTTTTAGGGTGTTTTTTTTTTGTTGTCTTTGATTTTTTTAATGTACTGCAAGTCACTTTGGGTCACTCTGTGAGAAAAGAGTCTAACCATTATTAATATTAATAGAATGCGTGTTACTGTTTGGTAATACACGATGAAGAAAATCAAAGACTTGAGAAAGTGGGCAAATGTGGATTATTTTATATTTGGGGCTAAAGGTTTTAGCTGACACATACAGTTGCACATAGTCATGTGGATTAGATTACGGGAAGATAGTCAATTTATTCATGAAATGCAAACATGCCTCTGGAAGAAAAAAGAAATCATTTCTTTTTACCCCAGATAGAATACACATGTAGTGCTTAAATGGAAATGTGTGTGTGTGTGTCACATTAATTACTGACACTAAGTGATTTCCCATGAACAATTAGCATGAATCATATAATCAGCTGTAAAGATTTGAAATGGAAAAGACCTATTAGGCCATTAGTTTGTCGTTATACTACAAATGTAGGAATATCCCTGTCTGTGCATGAATCATGAAGACAGTTAATTGGGCAAGAAAACTTTAACATTGACAGTCTTGGGATAAAATGCAAGTTTGCTAATATCTCTCATATTCAGAGGCACAGATATGAAGACTGATTGGGTGATTTCATCTGAGTTTTGCTGGTGTCAGATCTAAGCCTTTGGTAATCCAGAGGGAACATTAGCAGCAAACAAGACCTAGAGTAATGTGAGAGTATTACTTTGCTGAGGGAAGACATAAAAGCACTTCGCAGCAAGCAATTTTCCCCCCAGGGACAAATGAATTTCCCATTGATTGAAGATATTTTTAATTCTGCTCTGGACTATCTCCAGGAAATCGGTAATAATTACTAATTGTATTTTTGTAAGCTGAATGAAAGGATTCATTCTCTCTTGAAATTCCCCTTTAGTTTTTGCAATTAATTATGTTGCTCCTTTATGTGATTAAGTGAAATTGTAACACAAAGGCAAGAATTAACCAATTAACCCTTACGAGAGGATCTTAAAATTAGTATCAACGTCTTTCTGCTGTGCTGAGGATTAAATGCATTATCCATTCTCATATTTATTGTGAATGGGAATTAAATAATTGTAATGAGGGACTCCCAGTGGAAAGTTTACAGATAATGTGTGTTGTGTTTTTGTTTATTCTAGCTGTGTGGTCTTTAGTATGTGACAACAGGAATAGGGGTGTTGTTTTTTCCTTCTCCAAACAAGCCCCTATACCGGTATTAACATTTTGTTACATATAATATATGGATGCTGGAATGGAGAAAAACTAATGAATCAAGTCACATACTGGAAGATAACTGATCCTTTATTCATTTACCGGTATGTTTACGTATTGTTAACAAGGCCTTTATACTATTATTAGGGGTCCTTCTTAAGAAGACATTAAAAAGTCATGGCAGTAGAATGGGGTCATTTTTACTTGGCAGATTAGCATGGCTGTTTAGGGTGTGCTGTGTGCAGTATCTCAGGCACAATAGGGATGCATAGGATTAGGCTATAGCTTCCAACATCACCAGTTACTGAAATTCTATTGTTACTGGCGACTCCCAGTTTCTGCCGAGTGGTGGCAAAAGATGCGAGGGGTCTTGGCACTTGAACCAGGGTTGTGTTTCCATTGGGAAATCAAAGTGCAGCAGAGACTAGTGTCTTTAAGAAATACGGTTTATTGCCACATATTTATCCCAGAGTTTTATGGAGGGAGACTTCAAAGCATTTACAATAAATGCCACGGAACGATCACTCCAACCCTAAATCCCTCATCACTGTCGTTTTGGCTCTCCAAATCCCCTCAACAGGAATCCAACTACTGATCTGGTTTACTGGACATTTTCAGTCAATCATTCCCCTTCGCAGACACCTCTGCAATGATTAGATGGCATTAAAATACCCTGTTCTTCAATAATATTAATATAGAAGAAGAAGACCAAATTGTGTCAAAAGGTATCTTTTTGGGAAATGCCTTTGATTATTCGCCGATGATACGTGAGGCATTCCAATAGAGCAATGCTCCAGATGTTATTAACCCAAGCCTCTCTTGGTATACCAGAGGCTTCCTTCCATCGTTGGGCAATAAAAAGTCTGTTTTCTAATGGGGAGTGTACCACACACCCAGGGACATGGAGACAGAGGAAGTGGCTGGATCTTTTTGACTTCCCTAGATAGCTGAGAGTCTTTTATAAAACAACAGAGGGCTGCTGCACACTAGCCTACTGCTATTTTTAACCCGAACTGACATGTGTTAACCATGTAGAGGAAGTGGAGAGGTCAGAAGGAAGGTCAAGGTTGAGGAGGCAGAAGCAACTCTCCTAGGACACCCAATTGAGAGAGAATACGTTTGATTATGAGTCCACCGGCAGAAGCCTTGGCAATTACTGGCACCGTGCCTCCAGTTTCCTGAAAGTTTTCTTCCCTTGCAAAATGGGGCTTCCATTTCTCTCTCTCTCATTCTCAGGGCTCTAAAAAAATTTCTCCAGAATTTTGGTGGGTGGTTGAGGGTGGCAGTGTGCTCTCCTTTCCATAAAACATCTTTACAGAGCTCTGGGATGAGTTACCTCATGACATCATCTTCCCCTGAGCAGGACATCGGGGAGTTTGCCTTCTGCATGCCTGAGATTTGTGTTGCTGCTGCTTTTCTTTTTAAGAGAGATCCTTTTACCTCTTTTGTTAAAAAATGTTCTGCACTAAAGACTTTGCTTAGAAGCAGAACTTCAAAATGGTTTTCCAAACCCGCCTCTGACAACTTGCCCTCAAAGCAATGAGAATGTGCCTTGGTCTAAGATACAGAAGTCCAGAAATAAATAAAAAAAAATAAAGATTTTTCTGCTGACATTTCTAGTGTGAAGATTTCATTTGTTCCATTTTTAAAAATTTTTGAAAGCTTGTACTTTTTCCACTGAAAGGCCATTCATAGTTTTATGGCAAAACAAAATCAAAGTTAATAAAACTCAGCAAAGCTAAAAATAAGCGAAAAACAAACCTTCCATTCTGTTTTTCTCCACCAGGAAGAGATTGGCAATCATGTCAACAAACCGCAGGCCACTTAAACTGGCATGTTTTGTTTTCTAGCAGAAGCTTAGCGATATTGTCTTCAACGGAACTTAAGACTCCTTGTGTGCAAATACTTAAGCGGTTTGAGCACCGCACTGTGTATGGCACTTTGACGCTGATTTGGCTTTGTATATGCACACATAATTAGGCGCAGGCAAATAATAACTTGAAAATGTGCTTTCTTTCCTCATCCCCAAATGAAGATGGGTAGAGTATATATTAAATCCTTCCTCTTGCAAAGCTTAAAGAAACCAGATTCTTGTAATGCGTATTTTCATTTAACTGTTGTGCACTTTCCAAGTACCATAAAGCGCCAAAGGAGCTTGCCTTGGCACCACACCTAGTTACAGTAGTGCTAAGTTTTGAGTTGCAGCAAAAACCAACATCTGGAGGTAATTGCCTGGATTTTAACTGGCTTTCGTGGTAATATGCAAGTCATATTTCATCTGAGTGTGTATTTCTTTCATCTTATAAAAAGATGCTTCTTTCCAAAGGCCCTAGACATATTCCTTGGCTTTCTCATATATCAAAAGTATCAGATGGTGCAGCAGACCACAGAAAGCTGAGGAAGCCCATGCTACCATCTTAACACGAACAATTCTGAGCATTGCTGCCAACATGTCCATTTCCTAAAAGGAGCATTTAAAAAGGAAAATCCACACACTTTTGGCTCCTGATCCCATCTAGACAGAAGTCGGTTAACAAAGGTGTGTGTTTTTTGTTAGTTTGGCCTTGATTATTCAAATCTGCAGAGAAAGGTGTCATTTGGCATAAGCCGAAACAACGGGATCTTTATTATTATTATTATTATTATTATTATTATTATTATTATTAGAGATTTTATTTGATTTAAAAAATTACACACAGATAGACCAATACAGACAGGCAAATAAACAAAAAAATAATAAATACACAATGACAATAATCAACAAAAAACTACACCCAAGCCCTAAACCCGATTACATATACAGTATAAATACATATATAAATCATATATAAATCATAATAATTGCAAATCATAATTAAATCATATATAAATAATTTAGGGCAAAAAAAATCCAAAATGACCCACTCATACAGACAGATATACAGAAAATACATAATAATAAATCATATACAAATCATAAATTAACTGAAAAGCATAAATATAACCCCGCAAAAAGAGAATCACAAATCAGAAACCCCATATTCACCCTCCTCCCCTAACAGAAACAACGGGATCTGTATGTATAGCAAAGCATGGGATTTTAAAAAATAATATTAAAAAGCCATGCCATTGCACTCAAGCCACTGAGAGGTTTTGCCAAATCTGCAGAATAGAGCAGAAGAGGAAGAATTGCTAGGAAGGAAGTTGACATGACAAAGCTTGTACATGTTTTGTGTCACTTAAGATGGAACAATATTCTGCACAGGATTGGGAGGAACAAAACTCCTTGCCTTGTTTTGTAAGAGTCAACATGTTCCTGTTTCCACTTTCTCCTTAAACTGACAGCCTGCGGGAAGCCTTAGTGGTATGAAGCTCAATCCCAGTTATCCCCAGATTGCACTGGACCACCTGTTTGAAACCCCAGACTGCTGCTGCCACAATACTAAGTTAAACAGATGAATGGGCTGACTCAGGACAAGGCCATGTTCCCATGCTAAGGCCTTACTAAATACCTGTGTTATTCAAGAAGTCTTAAGGCCTTGACTGTAAACAATGAAAAGCAATTAACAAGTAAAGATGTTATCTGTTCTAAATTGTAGATGGCACTAAATGCAGTCAACCATCTGAGAGGCCGATATGATTGGGAAAAGATGGCAAACTATTTGTGCTGTATTGTTCCTGCAGAGATCACCACAAGGCACCACTGATATGTTCCCACCACCCACACCCCCTTCATGGCAGTACCACATAAACATAGTTGAAAGAAACATGGAGGTGTTGTGCCAGACATATTTAAAATCCCAAGTTGGACTCCTCTCCCTCTTGGTTTTTTGATGCGGCTCTGCTTTTGACATGAATTTGACACAGGTGCAGACACAGGGCTTAACATACGGGAGCAATTTTCTGATTCATTCGTGGAAGCCCCGACAGAGAAATGGAAGAGGACGTATAAGGTAATGTGACATTGTTAACAATTAACATTTCTTGCTGAGGAACGTGTGCTGACAAAACCACAAACTTCAGCTTTGAAATTCGGAGATTTAAAGCGGGAGCAAAGCATTTCTGCTCCCCCGCACAATTCCTCTCATCAGTCCTTGTGGCTATACTCGGGTTATTCGAATTTAAACTGAGCCCCAAATCATGAAGAATAAATTGGCTGAAGTCCGAGTGTCAAGAACTCTGATATCATTTGGACCTCGTTAACTTCAAATGAGAAGGGAAGCTAAGTGGTGATGCAGATACTGTACATTACAAAAGACCCCCCACCCCCGTGTTCAGTTCTTTACATTTTCTGTAAGCCCAGTTAAAAAAGATCCACTCTGCAGTGCTATGAGAAACCTCTGCACCTAAGACATTGAGAAATTACTGCTGGCACACAGTAAATCAAATGTGGGAAAACTGAAGCCTGCTTTCATGCCAAGGGTTTTTGCCAGGGTGACCTTGAACTGGGATAATGCCTTGTGCTTGTACTGGATGTGGCAGTAGAATTTACATTTTGCCTCTGGACCCATCCACCTCTGGCATATGGCCCCTGGAAGGCTGCCCAAATGGTAGTTTGGCCCTCAGACTGAAAACGGTTCCCTTGGCAGGAGAGATCCCACCTTGTGCTTAACTTTCCTCTTTTTTTATGATTTCCAATTTTATACATTTCAATAATTTTACAATCATTTGAACTTTGTTTAAATTTCCTCTTTGGACTGAGAAGTGCTTAACTTTGGCTGGGAGCACCCTAATATTTTTAGGCACATGCCGACAAAATGCCAGTGGCGTCTGTTTCTTACCATGTATCTTTAAGCATGCACCAAACCTTGTTACGGCATTTTACAGCACAATCCAATGTCCATTTGCCCAGAAGACTTCAATGGGACTTAACCGCAGGTAAATGGATTCAGGAATACTTATCTAGTATTCTGTTCTCAAATATGACTCCTGGTCACCGGACTTTTGGGTGAACGCGGCGCTATTTGCTCATTATACAGCTGCTAATTAAGATGGCCACAGAATACTGCTGAGCCACATGGTTGTGTTCAGGGCTGTCTTTAGCATATGCGCCGCCAGGGTGCAAAGATCCACCCAGCGCCCCCAAATTAACTTTTTGGGGGAGGGGGAAGCCAAAGTTGTTGACCTTTTTTTCAGGGGGGAAATCGCTCACCTAACAATGGTGCAGCGGGGAAAAAACTGCTTTTGTTTTCTGACTCGTTGGGAATATTTGACACTACGGAGTAACAGAGCTACGGGGGATGGGGCAGGGACTTTGGCTCCATTGCTTTTCACTGTCGCCGATTGAGAGGGACCGGCATACAGTAGGTATGCTTTTGGCGCCTCCTTGAATTCAGCGCCCAAGTGCCCAGCACCCCTTGCACCCCCGAGTAAAGACGGCCCTCGTTGTGTCGGTGTTTGTTAAGGACAACAACACTAGAATGGAAGAAAGATGCTTTAGGAATGTGATTTAGCCAGCTTCTTGAAACCTGGGACATTTTAGAACAGGCTTCATCTTGTATATTAAACCCCCCACCCCACCCCCTGAATGAGATATTCAGTGGAAGGTATGAGGCAAACATGCGTAAGTGGTGCACTTGTTTGGTTAAGGCTCTAGCCTTGACCTCCTTCTTCAAACCCTTGTCCTTTTATTAGTCACGTGTTTCCTGAACCAGAGAATATTTTGGGAGAGGGAAAATTGTTCTGGGACTGGCTGAGTGTTACAAGCCAGACAGAAATGCCCAGATGACAAATAGCTCTGCAGGATACTGAAGGTCCATCCAGCTGCTCTACTACGTAGTTACGTGATTGATGGTGTTGATGTTCTAAATAGGTCTAAGATATGCCAAGTATAAGAGCCATAACAAAGTCCATCAGACTTCACATCCTAGATAGGCGAGCAGGCCTGTTCCCAGCATATGGTAATTCTAAGAAGGGTATTGCTGTTACACATAACCTTGCGATAGTTTGTCTGGTTTCTGTCCAAGTTAGACAAAAACTATTTTCTGTTCAGGAATGAATGAGGGTCACTTCAGGTCTGTCTGAAGCTTCCAATTACTACAGATTTGCACTGAAACTGGACACCCTTTGGAGTTACCCTTCCTGATTTCTTTGCAGAGATCAATACAATGTTTTTCTTCCTTGGTGTAAATGGGACTAAACAGAGGCACGTTCAGAAATGCGGTCCGTTTCTCTTGACACAACAAAAATATAGAAATGATCAAATCTCAACAGCATTTTGTCCAAAGTTTAGGCAACCAAAGCAGGGGTGGGGTGGGGAGGTTTCAATTAATGGTTGCCTTTGTATAAAGAAGCTGCTTTTATTAATATTATCGCTCTTCACTTTACAACAAGTTTGGTACTTTAAAGGGACACGCACAGTGCTAGAAATCCAGCTATGCAAACTGGGTGCAAAATGGCTCCTTAAACCAAGGTTACAGTTGCCAAAACAAAATATCTAGTTGCTATTTTGGGGCTCTAAAGTCTTAAAGTTAAATAACGTGCTATCCCGTTAGGCTGCAATAGATTGTAATGGATTGCTTTGAAGTCACTTCTGCACCAGATTTGGGGGGGGGGGGGGTGACCCCGCCCAACCACCTCACCCTGCTTTGTCCTGTATTTTGCCAGAACAATGGTGGCAATTCTAAGCGGGTCCATCCTTGCTGGGAGGTCCAATCCCCCACCCCTCCGGAGGCCAGAACCTGCTGACCGTGGCGCTGTTGTATGCTGCAACATTTTGCTGCAGGTAGCCACCAAGGACAGCCCAAGAAAGTGCATCTCCCTTTTGCTGCCCTTTCATGACCCTCAAAGGCAGATGTCTGACGCAGCTGCCTCACTCTACCTAATGGGAGGACTGGCCCCGGGGCCAACTTTTCACGATCATACAAAAGGCAAAGCACTGTTTCAGATGAAGAAAGAGAAAGAGAAGAAACGGGAATATATATTTTTTGCACTTCCCTGGACATCTCAGAAACAGCTACGGTAGGAGTGAAAGAAAGTAACATTTAAGGGCATTCAGGGTGATATGATGGAGTTATCATTGCCCACACTATGCAAAAACTCCATTCAATTTTAACGCACAGTTACTTCTGCTGAAACAGGTTTTGCAGGTGTTTGAAGTACTACAAAATCCTGCCAGACCTATTTGACCAGGAATGAGTGCGCACAACATGAGCACCGACGGAAACTTTTGACATGCCACATTCAACGCTAGAAGCAGGTGTGTGGTGTGTCATTTTCTGTTTCCATACATAGTTAATATTAATCGAGCTCTTCAAAGGGATTCCCTTGAAGGAGAAATGAGTTTGCCAGAAATACTGAGCAGCTGTGTTTATGTCAGTGATTAAAGTCTTATTCCTATCTGACCCCCGTGCATTGAGATGCCCAACCAGCTGGCTGTGCTTAGAAGCGACTGCATCAGCCTTTTGCATTAATGCAGCTCGGACTCCCGTTCAAGTTTGCCAGATGTCCCCTTAAATGGAGACACTCTTGAGAATGCCAGAGTGATACAGAACCAAATGAGCATCCCTCTAACTCCAGACAAACATGTGGATGTAGCCTATCTTGATTTCAGCAAGGCCTTTGACAAGGTGCTCCATGATATTCTTGTAAAGAAGCTGGTAAAATGCGGACTAGACATTGCTACCATTCAGTGGATTTGTAACTGGCTTGCTGACCGAACCCAAAGGGTGCTCATCAGTGGCTCCTCCTCATCCTGGAGAGTAGTGACTAGTGGGGTGCCATGGGGTTCTGTCTTGGGCCCAGTCTTATTCAACATCTTTATCAATGACTTGGATGATGGGCTTGAGGGCATCCTGAGCAAGTTTGCAGATGACACCAAATTGGGAGGGGTGGCTAATACCCCAGAGGACAGGATCACACTTCAAAATGACCTTAACAGATTAGACAACTGGGCCAAAGCAAAGGATCTAGGAGTCTTGGTAGACCACAAACTTGACATGAGTCAACAGTGTGATGCAGCAGCTAAAAAAGCCAATGCAATCCTTGGCTGCATCAATAGGAGTATAGCATCTAGATCAAGGGAAGTAATAGTACCACTGTATTCTGCTCTGGTCAGACCTCACCTGGAGTACTGTGTCTTTAAGCAGAGGTCTTTAAGCAGAGGCTTGACAGCCATCTGTCAGGAATGCTTTGATGGTGTTTCCTGCTTGGCAGGGGGTTGGACTGGATGGCCCTTGTGGTCTCTTCCAACTCTATGATTCTATGTGAACTCTGCAGCAGGAGCAAGCAGGCAGATTTCCGGCTTGTGGTATCCAATTTGGGTTGTTGTTTTTTACTAGCAGTATCCCAAGTTCCAGTCAAGAGTCAGGTATAAAACAATGGCTCTGGGAATGGAAGCAGATACAGCACAGGTTTGGCCCAGGAAATGGTGTGTTCCACGATAGCTTTCTCCAAATTATCCTGGGAACTGTGTCCCCCAGCCCTCCACAGAGCCACAATTCCCAGGATCCTTTACAAACTACTGTTCCCAGGATTCCTTGGGGAGAATCACATGCTTTGAATGTGTAGTGTATATGCAGCCCCAGATGACAATCCTTTCATGCACAGATCCATTCTTGGTCCCTGCCCGCTAAAAGATCTGAACATCCTAATTTAGGTCCCTCTTTAAAAGTTTTTTTGATGCTGCTGTTCATAAATAACTGATTCTTGAAAAGCTGCCGACTGATATTACTGCCATTCTTCCCGTAGATCCCAATCTTCTGCCCTTCTGACTCTGCAGCACTTTCTGCTTAATCAGACATCTCAAGTGCTAAATCTGACATTTTCACCTAGTATGTGAATTGATCTTCTTGCAGATCATTTAAAGGTACCGTATTTTTCGCTCCATAGGACGCACCTGACCATAGGACACACCTAGTTTTTAGAGTAGGAAAACAAGGGAAAAATATTTTGCTTTCTTGAATTGTCCTAGGCATAGCAGCCAACTCCTAGAGGCCTAGGTGCCTTTGCCCCCCCCCCCAATTAAATATTTGAGGAAGCTTCTTTTGCAAAGGGGGAAAGCTCCATTTTTTCTGAGGATCAGCTCAAAGTTGTGCATCTTTTTTGCAAAGGGGGAAAGCTCCATTTTTGAGGACCAGCTCAAAGTTGTTGAGCTTACCTTGCAAAGGGGGGGGGAATCCTGTTTTTATGGGGTTTGACTCACAGTTCTGCAGCTTCTCTAGGAAAGGAAAGGGACCCATTTCTACAGACAGATAATCTAATCAGCCAGTCAGCTGCTGAGCGGGTCCTTTCAACACTCTTTCCCTCTTGTTTGCCTTTAGCTCAGGCATCCCCAAACTTCGGCCCTCCAGATGTTTTGGACTACAATTCCCATCATCCCTGACCACTGGTCCTCTTAGCTAGGGATCATGGGAGTTGTAGACCAAAACATCTGGAGGGCCGCAGTTTGGGGATGCCTGCTTTAGCTCTTTCTTTCTTTCTTTTTTAAAAAACACAACCTGCCTTTCACCCCTGGGCAATTCAGCTCCAGGGACCACGCATTCACTCCATAAGACGCACAGACATCTCCCCTTGCTTTTTAGGAGGAAAAAAGTGTGTCTTATGGAGTGAAAAATATGGTACTTACTTCAGTGAGCTAGATAGGTACCTGAGTACAAAATGATAAAGTATGTACTAACAAATCATATATATAGAGAGAGAGAGAGAGAGAGAGAGAGAGAGAGAGAGAGAGAGAGAGAGAGAGAGAGAGAGAGAGATAGTCCCAATGAGTTACTCCCAGGTAAGTAGCTACAATCCTAAACCCACTTATGGGGAAATTAAGCCCCATTGAACTCAACATGGCCTTCCTCTGAGTAACTATGTATTGGATTGCACTGTCAGTTAACCTGCACTTTTAACTTAACTGGGCATGTGTTATTCTAAGACCCTGTTTTCCCAACTGACTTTCGCAGTGAAGCATTTTAATATCTTTTGCCAAAGGTCAGAATGAAAATCTGCAACAGACCTGAAATGAAGTACAGATTTGCTAAGATGTCAAGTGCTTGGATTTGAGGGAGTTGAGTGAAAATATTGAGTGTCATCCAGAGCCATCAAAATCAAGGAAAGTTTGGCCATTGATTTCAAAGCATAGTTTGCAGTCATTATGTTTGGTACTTCCTGGATTTCTGAGCTTTTGTTTTCATACTTACATTTAGCATTAATAGGATGATATCCACACATGATATGTACACGTTACTGGCTTAAAACACAATGAGGTCATTCTGTCCCTCAATTTGGATTGAAGCTCATTTTGAGGAAGGAAACACACCAAAAAACAGTACTTCATATGAAACGATGGAATAGATATAGAGTGTGGCTAACATTGTGTGCACATTGCAAAGTAAATGGGAGTCTGCATACAGCCTAATTCATGCCCATTCAAATAAATGGATTTAATTTACTTAAATTGGGTTCAATGTGCATGACGTAATTGGATATTTCCATCGTATTTCAATATTGAAAAAGGCAAAACTCAGAAGAGGTTGGAGAATAAGTGTTTCAGGATCAGCCCATAAAGAATCCAGCAGTACATTTATATATAATCCATAATGATACAATCCTTACAAAGATATGTTAGGAGAATCCAGCAGCACATTTTATAATAAAACCATCCTACTGATACTTTTATCGGGCTGCCACATACTTTATGGATCATGTTGTAAGACTGCCATGTTTCCACTGTTTTCCTTTAAACTATTTCACAGTTAACCCAGACATAGTAGGTTTCTGATGGTACAGACACACAATGTTAAATTAAATTGTAAAAAATCATGTCACACATTCACAGAGATGTAAACGGAATATGGAGCCAAGATGTGTTTCCCAAAATGAGGGGTTAAACAAGATGGATGTTCATAATTCCATATAATATCCCATTATTCAGTGCTAATTTAATCCGCCCTCAAAGCTCAGAGAAGATTAGTAGCTTCGTGAAGCTTAATGGGCCAACTTGGGACCAGAATGCATCACTAATATTACACACAGAGAGAGGGAGAGATGGAGAAAGATATAAATAAAATAGAGCAACAAGGAAAGCAACAAAAACTACTAGTTGCACAGTTTGATAGGGAAGTGCAGAACTTGATAAACACAATACTGAGGTGACAGGTACTGGTTTATGCTGCTTCTTGACAAGATGTTAAATCATGGGAATCAACAAAGAAGCTGTTAACAACAAGGAAAGTAAATGTATGTTGCTTGCACGGACCCCCCAATACTTAAATGGTAGGTTTTAATGAAAAGCAGTGAAGTGCATTGAGGGGGAAGGGAATTTGGAGATGTGGACACCCAGAGCATTAAGAGGATGACAAGGAATGAAAAATAAAGAAGGAAAAGGGAACATCCAAGAAAGATGCTTAGGCTGATAATCTAGAGCCTGAATCTATATATGAGTAACACACACACACACACACACACACACACACACACACACACACACATATTTCTCACTAGTACAGTGTGGATCAGGTCAGGTCAGGTGGTAAGGCCCTAAACTGACAAAAATTGATCAAGTTACACTGTTGGCAAGAGTAGTTGGCTTGGTTTATTGTTCCCAAATGCTTTTAGGCAATGGTTACTTTCGGCCCACAATGGTTGATTTCGGCCCTTGCTGAAGGCATGGGTGGAAGAATGGAAGTAACCTCAGGCCCAGGGATGGAGGAATTCACTTTTTTCACTCTCCACAATTTACCCTATTCACAAACAAAAGCCAAGTGTCAGAAGGAGAAGGCAGCTCAGCACTGCCCTTTACAAAACATTTGCATAATGAGCTTTTGTTCAGCCTTAAATGGCCACATGCAGTGCTTTGTGCACAAGGTACAAAAGGTGTCTGAGGTAAAAGGTTCATACTTTTTTTTAAATGTGGCTCTTACCTTTACCAGACGGCTTCTTCTGTTGGCATGTGTATGGGGGGGGGAACCTATCAAGGCTAGCATCAAATGAAGATTTGGGTTTTTAAAATGATCCCATCCACTGCATTTATATGCTGACTATCCAGCTATGGGCAAAAATGTAGGGCATGAAGAAGAAAAGTGTATATGTGTGGCTATTTCCATTCCATGACAGCTCCATTCTGTTTCTACTGTCAGAAGGAGTCTGCCTTTGAATTGCCAGTTCCTGGACTAGTTAAAACTTCTTTAACAAACAAACAAACAAACAAACAAGACTTTTTTAGTCATTGTGCTCCACCCCCACCCCGTATTTTGACTGCTTTATTATGTTGCTTATGTCGTTCTACTGTTTTTTAAAATATGCCACTCAGATCTCTTTGAGGTGGAATACCAGGGTATAAATGCAGATAGATATATCGATAAATAGACATGTCTTCATGGTATTGGGCAGGGGGAAGAGAAGGAAATAAAGAAAACATTAGAGTTCTTCATTTAAATGCTCATAGATGCTTATCGGGTTGATGAGCTGCTGCAGGGTTAATACCTAGCCCTGCCCAGGCTTTGATGCAGGACACCCACTGTGGCCTAAGCTTTCCTACCTCTTGGGTCTTCCAACAGGCCCCACTGGGAAAACATTACACAGCAGGGATAGGGATGGGGATGGCATGCCCTGCAACATTTCTCTGACGAAAATAGGGACATTCCATAATGATAATTTTACTATTTATACCCCACACATCTTACTGGGTTGCCCCAGCCACTCTGGGCAGCTTCCAACATATATAAAAACATAATAAAACACTAAACATTTTAAGAAAACTTCCCTATACAGTCTTATTCAACATCTTTATCAATGACTTGGGTGATGGGCTTGAGGGCATCCTGAGCAAGTTTGCAGATGACACCAAATTGGGAGGGTTGGCTAATACCCCAGAGGACAGGATCACATTTCAAAATGACCTTAACAGATTAGACAACTGGGCCAAAGCAAACAAGATGAATTTTAGCAAGGAGAATTGTAAAGTACTACACTTAGGCAAAAAATAAATAAAAAATGAAAGGCACAAATACAGGATGGGAGACACCTGGCTTGAGAGCAGTACATGTGAAAAGGATCTAGGAGTCTTGGTAGACCACAAACTTGACATGAGTCAACAGTGTGATGCAGCAGCTAAAAAAGCCAATGCAATTCTGGGCTGCATCAATAGGAGTATATAGCATCTAGATCAAGGGAAGTAATAGTACCACTATATTCCGCTCTGGTCAGACCTCACCTGGAATACTGTGTCCAGTTCTGGGCACCACAGTTCAAGAAGGATACTGACAAGCTGGAATGTGTCCAGAGGAGGGCAACCAAAATGGTCAAAGGCCTGGAAAAATTGCCTTATGAGGAACGGCTTATGGAGCTGGGTATGTTTAGCCTGGAGAAGAGAAGGTTAAGGGGTGATATGATAGCCATGTTCAAATATATAAAAGGATGTCATATAGAAGAGGGTGAAAGGTTGTTTTCTGCTGCTCCAGAGAAGCAGACATGGAGCAATGGATTCAAGCCTCAAGAAAGAAGATTCCACCTAAACATTAGGAAGAACTTCCTGACAGTAAGAGCTGTTCGACAGTGGAACTTGCTGCCCAGGAGTGTGGTGGAGTCTCCTTCTTTTCAGGTCTTTAAGCCATCTGTCAGGAATGCTTTGATGGTGTTTCCTGCTTGTCAGGGGGTTGGACTGGATGGCCCTTGTCGTCTCTTCCAACTCTATGATTCTATGATTCTATGTTTCTGAGCACAATTGAAAGTGTTGGTGCTGACCTTTAAAGCCCTCAGCCCAGTATACCTGAAGGAGCGTCTCCACCCCCATCGTTCAGCCTGGACACTGAGGTCCAGCTCCGAGGGCTTTCTGGCGGTTCCCTCACTGCGAGAAGTGAAGCTACAGGGAACCAGGCAGAGGGCCTTCTCAGTAGTGGTGCCCCCCCCCCCCGCCCCGTGGAATGCCCTCCCATCAGATGTCAAGGAAACAAACAACTATATGACATTCAGAAAACAGTTGAAGGCAGCCCTGTCTGGGGAAGTTTTTAATGTCTGATGTTTAATTCTGCTTTTAATTCTGTTGGGAGCCACCGAGATTGGTTGGGGAAGCCCAGGTGGGTAGGGTATAAATATTATTATTATTATTATAGACATGAAATCGGAGGGGGGTTCACTGGGTGGGGGTGGTGGCACCTAGACATCCCACGATGACGACTGTAACATAGGTTTAAGGTGCCATTTTGCGATTAGCTCATAGATCTGAGTTTTTAACACTGCTCCTTTTTACAGCCAAGAACCCTGAACTGATCACGTCATTCTTTAGGGTTTGGACTTGAAGTGAACAAGGCTGCAATAATTTCCATTCTACATATGGTCAAGTGATGCTAGGCTGCCAGTATATACCTTAGACCACCCAAAAAGTTAAAGACTAATCAAAAATATGAAAATAGGGCCTGCATCTAATCTATCTAGTACAGTGGTTACCAAACTCTCTCCCTGCCCCAGGAACCACTTGCAAGTTGTTGAGGATCTTGTTAAACCACTTAATGGTTTTTCTTCCTGCAGCAGCAATTGTGCTGTGCTGTGCTACTGTAGATGCTGTCTGATTTTAATTGTGCTATAGGAAATGAAAGAAGCAATAACATACAGTTTAAACCAATATGTATATTTAAAGCAATTGATGTGCTGCTGTCTCCAACCCCAAATCCATAGACACACCATGGACCACTTGAATGAAGCTTGTGGAACATTAGTGATCTGCAGACCACAGTTTGGAACCTCCGATCTAGCAAATGCCACTGTTTTCCAGCCCTTACTATGTATGCAAATAAAGGTTCTGCTAACTAACCTCAAGGTTTTCAATGCACAAAGCAAAAGCTTGTGGTAATTGTTTGGGTTACGCAAGTCATTTTATTAAGTGCTAGGGAAGTAAAAGACATAAATTGCCCTGTTGTTTATGGAACATCTTGATATCCAAAATTAATGGTGTCTCCTCCATTTCCCACAATGCCACCCTGACCCTATTTGAATCACATTCCCATATATACATATACGAACATTTTGCTTGGGAGGACGCTGCAAATAACTAAAACATTTGTAACCAGTATGTACATATATTCAAAGACAAAGAGCATTCGGTAATAGCAGCTCTCTCTTTTTCTTTTGTTTGAACCCCTTAATTATTTTAGCCCTAGGGCAAGATAATAGAATAATTTCTATCTCTTGATGGCAGATTTTTTAAAAAAATAAAAAAATCAAACCAATAACTTTCTTCCTCTCACCCGTTTCCCTCCCCTCCAGTTTTCTATTCCTTTATTTTGAACAGAGATATGAAATGTTAGCCTAGTTAATTTTCCCCCGTCTGATTGCCAGACCTCTCAAAGCCTTTGTTTTCCCCCAACATGTGTGCAATTTTCACTATTTTTGTCCAGCAGTGACCTTTGGAATTCCAGAATAATTTTCCCTCCCCTTCCTGGTGCCCTCACGTGACCCAGGAAAACAAACATCTGAGAGACCTCTGGGCATCTCCTCACATCTGCTGGGGGATATGATGAAGGCCATTGTGTGATGTGTTTTGAACAGCAGGTGTTGGGCTGGGGAAAGGGTGGGTTGGTTTTGGAGGGGTTGGGCTGGATCTGTACTTAATTCTTAGTTCCCAGGCTATTTAGGAAATGGCTTAAAACACGCTTAATCTGTTTGTACAAATTTAACATGGCAAAACCCACAATCAGGAATGGCTGAGCAAATGCCCAGCCATATTCAGTTTCCAAGTGGCTAAATTTTGAATTGTTTGCTGTCTGCAAATAAGGTAGAGTAAAAATGCAACTCAACATTTAAATCTGAACCTTATCCCCAAGAAATAGCACTGACTGGTTAGTTTAAGACCCTTGATTTTCATTTAGGCATAGTTTTCAACCAGAACAAAAGAGGAATATTTTTCTTACTTGCCTCGTGACACAATTGTAAACATGGTTGCTTACAAGATGAACATTTATTATATACAGGTAGGTAGCCGTGTTGGTCTGAGTCGAAACAAAATAAAAAAATTCCTTCACTAGCACCTTAAAGACCAACTAAGTTTTTTATTTTGGTATGAGCTTTCGTGTGCATGCACACTTATTATATAATTACTGTTTATAAATTTACTTATACTTCTAACTTTCCAGGGACAGCTCTGATTTTCTGGTACCCATCCTTGATAGAATCATAGAATCACAGAGTTGGAAGAGACCACAAGGGCCATCCAGTCCAACCCCCTGCCAAGCAGGAAACACCATCAAAGCATTCTTGACATATGGCTGTCAAGCCTCTGCTTAAAGACCTCCAAAGAAGGAGACTCCACCACACTCCTTGGCAGCAAATTCCACTGCCAAACAGCTCTTACTGTCAGGAAGTTCTTCCTAATGTTTAGGTGGAATCTTCTTTCTTGTAGTTTGAATCCATTGCTCTGTGTCCGCTTCTCTGGAGCAGCAGGAAACAACCTTTCTCCCTCCTCTATATGGCATCCTTTTATATATTTGAACATGGCTATCATATCACCCCTTAACCTTCTATTCTCCAGGCTAAACATACCCAGCTCCCTAAGCCGTTCCTCATAAGCTCTATCTCCATCTTGTCTCTTGTGGAGATTTCTGAGATGCCTTTCAAACTGTTTATTATATATTGTGAATTCCTAGAGGTGCCATTCTTCAGCTTTCAGCCCTTCCCCTGCCCCCTCAATGCACCACATAGTTGGCCACTTATCTTCCTGGGATGGAGGCTTGTTAGAGGGAAGGGCCCTAGCTCATTGTAGAGCACTTGCTTTGTGTGTTCAGACCCAAAGACCTCCCCCCTAAATAAATCCACACTTGACTCAAATCTTAGTTTGGTTTTTGGCAGAATTTAGGCCACAACTTTATTGATTACAATCAAGTGAGTGGTTGCATAGGCTCTGGTTCGACTAGCTCCCTGCACCCTTGCAGGTAGCGCTGACAACAGCCAATCAGCCAAGTGGGGGAAATTCTTGCTGTGCCCCTGTCCCAACGACAGATGACACACAACGGCATAGCAAGGTCAAGCGCGCAAGCCCTAAATATAGGGAGAGGTGGGTGGGTGTTCCGATGCACTGACCCAGAGAGAAAGCTCAGGGTCACATACATTGGTATATATAGGTCCCTTGATCCATTTTGGCTAGCGTGCCCATTGGTCAGAATGAACCCAGCATCAAGGGACGTACCAATAGGGTGTTGTGGCTGACCAATTGTACCCACCCACAACACAGGAGGTCGGTCTCCAGGTCTCACCGCAACACGTGCCCTTTTTTAGGGAGGACACGATTTGCATGAAAAGGCCTGTTTTTTGAAGGATTATCTCCCAAAGTTCTAGTTTGGTACTAAAAGACTTAGGCAGGAACACAGACATTTCCTGGACCGTGTAATTACATCTGGGTTGTGGCTATGGTTATGAAAATGGTACACGAATGGTTACTTCTGGAGGTGCTTCCAGTCAGCCGTTGAATGCGCAGGGAGGCCGGTCCTCCTCTTTACCTGACCTTGTTGCAAGGGAGCTTTTCTCCTAGCACCTCCGCTTCAGTTTGGGGAGGCCTCAGGGTAGAGAGAGAGGCCAACGTCTCGGAGCTGCAGCACCTAGTGGAGGTCTGCTGGGAAAGACGTGTTGACAAGCCAGGTTCAAAGCTGGACTCCAGAACAGAAACTTGTCTCACCAACTGCATCAACTGCTTCATAGGCACAACAGTGTCCATCATCACCGATTGCTTTGCACAGAGAACAATACTCAGGTCTCTCACTGGGCCCCTGCTCTGTTGGTTGTTCTACCTCAGGGCAGAAATGCTTGAAGAGCCATTTGTGCAAGATTGTTTAGGCCTAAGTAGCATTAACCTGGGTCATGCAGAACAAAATCTTGGCTACTTATAAGCTTATAAGACAATCAAGACTTGTCTCAAGAAGTTGACCAAAAAAAAAGAAAGGATGGTTACTTCTCTCTCTTCCTCGTGTGTGTGTGTGTGTGTGTGTGTGTGTGTGTGTGTGGAAAAGCATAATACTTTAAAATGGACCTTTATTTTATTTTGCACTAGTAGTAGGTATAAAGCTGCGGTGTTTTTCCATAAATATCATTGAAATCCTATTTCTATAGAATCTTTCTATTTCCTATCAAATTTTGTCAGGCAAGTACAGAGCGTTGCTGGGTGTTCACACTTATCTGCCAGACATAAATGCTATAAATGGATGATTACTTTAAATACATCTACTTTAAGAAGAGAGTTATGGGACTGCACAAAAGCATCCTGCTGTGTCTACTTGCGGCGAAGCACCTGGAAATAAATAAGTTGATGTAATAGTTGTTAGCAAACCCACAAAATACTCATTACCTCTTTAGCCAGATATGTTACCTCTCCTTGAACTGAGTTCAAATTGCATTTCCTTTGGTTGTCACAAGAGGTGGGTCACACTTATGAGAGGTAGAAGGATGCATGAAATGGTGCATTTGGATTGTTGCCATGCGTATCTTTCCTCCAAAACCACCTCTTGATACACATTTTCTGGAAAACATGGGGGGGCCCACTTACAGTGAATCCCTCAAAAACCTCAGTGATCTGGCAGGGATATAAGGGATTAGGTGGTCCTTGAGGTATCCTGGACCCAAACGGTTAAGGGCCTTGTAAATTGACTGGCAGTGACCCTCCAGGGTTTCAGACAGGGGACTCTCTTCCAGTCATACCTGGAGATGCTGAAGATTGAAGCTGGTGCCTTTTGGAGGCAAAGCAGATTCCATGGCCCTTCACTTAACAATTCCACCCAGTATAGATCTGATGGTTTCACACATATCTAAATTCCTTTGTTCCATAATGTGCCATTTCTTCCACCTTAAAAGTAATACACACTTTGGGGGAAATGTTAATGCTTGCCAAAAACCAGCACTCGCTTTTTTGTGGGAGACGGAGAACAAAACAGATTCTTGCAGCAGCCGCTAGATCCCTTCTTCTCGTCAGACAAAACTCAAGAGTGTTGTTGTTGCGGTTTTCTCAGTACCCACTTGTGGAAACGTCACAGAAGTGGATGGGCTAAATATTCCTTCCCACCCATGGATTGTAAACAGAACAGCAGCTGCGAAGAACCTGTTAATAGGTTTCCTATTGATGAATATTCCCGCTGTCACCTTGAAATGGAAAATTAGAACCTGGAACTGGAACCGATGCTATGAAAAGACAAGCCAATCCTCCTATTTGCTTTGAACATTTTTGCCACTCTTTATTAGTATAATGAGATCCATTCGGCACATTAACAATCATATGTCTCCTTAATAAAGACCGAGGAGTGTGGGCTCTCTCTTCTTGAGTATCACATTCATTTAAAATCAAGTAGGAAACTCAAAGGTTAAGAGGCTTAATAGTCCCGAACTCTACAATTGAAGCTCCGTATGGTCCACTTTATTGTTATTAATTATTCTGGAGGCTGATGGGCTCCATTAGAAACTTCACATAGTTGGAAGAAAATCCCAAACACCTTTTTTTGCCTGCTTTGCAATGAGACTGTTTAATATTGATGCGAACAACCCAGTCTCCCAAGGGGGAGAGACTTCAGGGAAGCCTGCACCTTTCAACAGCTCAGTTTCTTTGGAATGGAGAGTGTGGGTGGTTGGTGGTTGGTTGGTTGGTTGGTTGGTTGGTGGTTGGATGGTTCGTGGTTGGTTGGTTTGGTTGGTTTGGTTGGTTAGTGGTTGGATGGTTCGTGGTTGGTTGGTTGGTTGGTTGGTTTGGTTGGTTGGTGGTTGGATGCTTGGTGGTTGGTTTCTTTTTAACACATATATACAACCTGAAGAGTCACAAAGAGTCAGACACGACTAAACGACTAAACAATAACAATACAACCTGAGCACAGGATGGAGGGGCTCATAGCATTAACGCTCCAGGGAAGCTCCAAGCCACAACTTTGAGACCAGCACAGAGCAAGACAAAGTCTCTGTATCTTCAGTTTCCAGCATCAGCCAAAACTCTCTCACACACCCAGCCCCCCTTGAAGCATTGTTCTCCATCCTAGCATGACATGGCATCCAGCCAGGTGACATAGTAAAAGGTCCACCCATTTGTCTTTATGGCTGCCCCACAGTTATCACCCATTTGTTTAGTTTCTGTGTAAGCCAATAATTTTAGTGCTGCAGCGATGGTTCTTTGGAACACTGTTCCTTCTGAAATCAGCCAGATGCCTACCATTTTGATATTTCATCGCCTGCTGATATTGTTTCTGTTTCACCAAGGATTTCTAGAGAATTAAGTTGACACAGTGTTTGTCATTTGTTCAGTGTGTATGGTATTTTAATTATTTACTCATGCATCACTTTTTTTATTTATTTTTTTAATGAGTTGGCGGTTTTAAAATCTTCTTATAATTAAATACAATAAATACAGTGGCACCTCCGGTTACGAACTTAATTCATTCCGGAGGTCCATTTGTAACCCGAAACCACTCATAACATGAGGCACACTTTCGCTAATGGGGCCTCCCGCTGCTGTCGCGCTGTCGGCGCCATAGCTGCCAAGTTTTCGCTTTTCTCGCGAGGAAGCCTATTTAGCATAAGGGAATTTCCCTTTTAAAAAGGGAGAACTTGGCAGCTATGGTCGGCACACGACTTCCACTCACATCCCAGGGCAAAGTTCACAACAAGGGGCATCTACTCACGGGTTAGCGGTGCTCGTAACCCACAGCGTTTGCAAGGAGGACAGTACGTAACATGAGGTTCCATTGTAAATCAGAAGCAAAGAAAATTGGTAGGTACAGACTTAGTCCCTGGAAGTCCTCCAAGACAAAAAGGAAAAAAAGGGGGGGGGGAGCTGTAGAAAGAATGTGGTTTGTCAAGGGAGCCGTGGGCTCAAAAAGGTTGAAAAGCTCTGCTCTGACTACTCTGTTTGAGATGGGGTCGACACCCACCAAAGAACAGCCAAGGGATGGCAAAGATCATTTTTAAGGATGTTGCTAGTACAGACATTAAATACAAATATGCTGCAACCGAAAGCAGGTGCAGAGAATAGGGTAGTGATAACTATTTGGTGAGAAGGATGCTCAAATCCCCTCACTACTGATTTGAGTTATCAATGTTTTGTGGTATCTGATGGACAGAAGATTTTGCCTCAGCACATAGGTGGCTCTGAAAGAAGATGTTCAAGTCTCTCCAGTCCTCGACAGTCTTATGTTTAGAAAGAAAGCCCCAATTAATTGTATTTAATAATCTCAACTCTCCTGCTGCCACTATAGGACCTAATTGGCTCTTGTGCGTCTCTCTGTGTGTGCTGAGATTACTACAGTAATTCATTTCAAAATGATTCATTAATTCATTATTACAACAGAATTAGTTGACACTCTGAGAATCTAATTAATTTCCAGTTTGAAAGTGCATTAGGTGCTCATCTCTGCCTTATTATCTTCCCTTTCTTTCTTTCCTTCTCTCTCCCCCACTCCCTTTTCTTCCAGAAGTATTTTGTTTTACCTCTTCTGGACAGGATTTGAATGTTGCAAGAGGATGTTGGGGGCCAACATTTCAAAACTAAGGGGCACGGCAGAGACATGGCCTCTTATCTTGTAGCACTCCATGAAGCCGTCATGTTTCCAAGCATTCCACCAGCCTTTGCCAACCTGGTGCCCACCAGATGTTTCGGACTGCAACTCTGGTTAGCTGCAGTCCAGAGCTGATGGAAGTGGTATTGCTAAACTTCTAGAGGGCGCCAGGTTATCTTAGGCTGCATTACGGCTTCATGGTACATTGGAGTAAGAATCGGTGTGATTTATTTGCCCTCCTGGCTGCATAACCTTTCCACTTGCTGGTTTCAACTCCTCAATAACACCTCAAGGAGCATGCCAAAGACAGCCCTTCCCCCCTACTGCACCTTCTTCTCGGGCTGCCTTTGAGAAATGCAGTGGCGGCGGCAGTGGCAGCAGTGGCAGCAAGGATGCTTTCCTCCCTTTCATGCCTTCATCCTCCAGGGATGAATTAGTGATGCTGCTCCTGCCCTAGAAAGGGAGGTAGTTGTGTGATGCTGAAGGAGAAAGGGTCAAATATAATAATAATAATAATAATAATAATAATAATAATAATAATAATAATAATTTATTATTTATACCCCGCCCATCTGGCCGGGTTCCCCCAGCCACTCTGGGCGGCTTCCAACAAAACATTAAAATACAGAAATCAAACATTAAAAGCTTCCCTAAACAGGGCTGCCTTGAGATGCCTTCTAAAGGTCTGGTAATTGTTGTTCTCTTTGACCTCTAGTGGGAGGGCATTCCACAGGGTGGGTGCCACTACCGAGAAGGCCCTCTGCCTGGTTCCCTGTAACTTGGCTTCTCGTAGCGAGGGAACCGCCAGAAGGCCCTCGGAGCTGGACCTCAGTGTCCGGGCAGAACGATGGGGGTGGAGACGCTCCTTCAGGTATACCGGACCTCCCTGTTGAGGGCTGACTGAAGCATAGCTGCCAAGTCTCCCATTTTTCGTGGGAAACCCCCGTATTTTGTTACCGTTTCTTGCTGTTATCCCAAATTGATTATACTGTATCCCGTAAATATCCCGTAAAGTTCCTGCCAACAGCCATGTCCTGGCTCCCAGCTGTCTGCGCATGTCTGGACATG
Source organism: Zootoca vivipara (assembly GCF_963506605.1). Classification (NCBI taxonomy): domain Eukaryota; kingdom Metazoa; phylum Chordata; class Lepidosauria; order Squamata; family Lacertidae; genus Zootoca; species Zootoca vivipara. The sequence goes on along the minus strand of NC_083287.1, from coordinate 30,913,250 downwards.
CGCAGAAGCGATTTCTGGTGCCCAGACATGCAGACACGGGCAGCCCGGCACCGGAAGTCGCTTCTACGCATGTCTGGACATGCGTAGAAGCTACTTCCGGTGCTGCTCTGCCCATGTCTGGGCACCAGGAAATGGGGCAGCGCCGGCACTGCAAGTCACTTCTACGCATGTCTAGACACGCGTAGAAGCAACTTCCGGTGCCGCGCCGCCGCTGATCCCGGATTTTTCAATCCGGGAGTTGGAGGCTATTGGCTGAAGAGAAGGACAAAGGAGCAGAAAAATAGGCCCAGCACCAGTCTCCTGCCTAGCCATACAATATACACGCTGATCTAGGGTGCTTTGCAGTGACCTCCAGAAGGTCCAAAATGGTTGCTTAATCCAGTCTAAGGAGAACTTCTCTCCTTCTCCATGAAAAAAAACACCACGTTGTGTTTCTACAAGGTCTCCCATTCTCATTGCCAGTGAAAAGTACCACGAAGAGGCTACCCAGAGGACACATAGCAATAACATTTTATGCAAAACAGTTTGAGAGAAGCAATTAGAAATTGAAAGTCAGAAGGGGTGTAGCCTTGTTCATGAGCTCATTAGAGAGGCCTGAAAGACCACATTCAGGTCCCAGGCCTGAGGTTCCACACCCCTGGCTTTTCTTATCTTCCTATATACATAAAAAGGTAAGGTTGTCATCGCTCAGCCCCCATTGGAGGATTTGTAGTGCCGCATCACTGGATTTGCATGATGTCGGTGGGGGAGGGGAGCGCAAGAGAAGGCAAAGGAGGCTCCACAATAGGAGTGAGAATCAGGCATGGAAATGGAGGGTGATCTGTATGCAAGGGAAATAAAAAAAATTCCTTCAGTAGCACCTTAAAGACCAACTAAGTTTTTATTTTGGTATGAGCTTTCGTGTGCATGCACACTTCTTCAGTGCATGCACACGAAAGCTCATACCAAAATAAAAACTTAGTTGGTCTTTAAGGTGCTACTGAAGGAATTTTTTTTATTTTACTTCGATCCAGACCAACACGGCTACCTACCTGTAACCAGAACTGTATGCAAGGGAGAGATGAGAAAAGGAAAGAGGAGGGTGGAGGGGGAAAGGGAGTAAAGTTGAAAATGGGTAGGAGGCATGGGGTTGAGTTTGAAGGTGAAAGCAGAGGAATGAAAGGGTTTGAAGAACTGGAGGGGATAGTGGCTTTGTTACTGGGCAGAAGATGAAAAGGGTGCTTTGTAGAGCCAACGTTGGGGGAGGGGCAAGATTCAGGAAGTTACCATGGGGTGGTTTGTGTGCAAGGGGGCGTTCCACCGAAAGAGTGAGGGAGGCATGGCCATGGGAGTGAAGGTGAAAACAAGGGTCTAAAGCCTCTAGTACCATAATATTTGCATTAGTCTTTAAGGTGCCAAGGGACGCGGGTGGCGCTGTGGGTTAAACCACAGAGCCTAGGGCTTGCTGATCAGAAGGTCGGCGGTTCAAATCCCCACGACAGGGTGAGCTCCCGTTGCTCGGTCCAGTTCCTGCCAGCCTAGCAGTTTGAAAGCACATCAAAGTGCAAGTAGATAAATAGGTACCACTACAGCGGGAAGGTAAACGACGTTTCCGTGTGTTGCTCTGGTTCGCCAGAAGCGGCTTTGTCATGCTGGCCACATTACCTGGAAGCTGTATGCCGGCTCCCTCGGCCAATAACGTGAGATGAGCGCCGCAACCACAGAGTCGGTCATGACTGGACCTAATGGTCAGGGGTCCCTTTACCTTTACTTTTACCTTTAAGGTGCTACAAGCCTCTTCGTTGCTTCTACAAAGTAACAAGAGTTGGCTGGAAATTATCAAAGATGGTGAGATCCTAAAGCAGGAATACTGGTGTGCTTAAAGCCACCCTGGTATTCAAAAAGTGCAAATAGGTAGTTTGTTCTTCAAACGCAAGCAAAATAAAATTTCTCCTCCATCCCTACCAACAGATTGTGCCTTTTAGCTACTATCTAATGCAGGCCCCACCTGTCTACTGTTTTTCTGTAAAACCAGTGGCCGTTCAGCGAAGGGTTAATTATATGCTCCCACTTTTACTTTCTTCTGCTCCGTTTCTTACAGTGCCTGGCAACAACCTTCTGCAAAGGCGATGGCTGTGAAAGCCCCACCCATCATCTTGGTAATCCTTTCCCTTTTCTCAGAAGCACAGCCGCACCAGAGTGTCTCCAGAGAGACTGCCGTGCATAACATTGTGCCCCAAAGGAGTAATTTATATAAAGATCTTGGATCGTTTAGTCAAGTTCCCACAACGTTTTAAGAGTGATTTGGCCTTCATAGATGGTGGCACAGAAGAGGTTAGACTCCAGTCCGAAACACACCAACCTAACCACTTGGTGAGGCACTCAAAGCAAATGATCATGAGATTAAAATTCTGCTGTGAAATGGTGGGAAGTCACCAGGAGGGTCAAAAGTATAGCGGCAAAAGCTAGAAAATGTGCACTAGGTACGTCTGTGGGATGCTGTCATCCCCCTGGCTTAAATAGCATTCCTGCTATTCCTACAGGCAACCTATTTACTGAGCATTCATTCTGATCTGCTTGCACAATGCTTACGTGGAGATTATATTATGTCCGGTTTTTACTGAACATTTGTTTTAATTTGTTTTCAAGGTGCTTATACAACAACAAGCATTCAACCTACACTCATCCTGATTTGCTTGAAGGGTGTTTATATCTCTTCCCATTAATCATTCATTGATCCCACCTTTTTCAATGCATTTCCCAGTCACTTTCCAAAGGTTTTTGTTTTTAAGGCCACCCCCATTTCTTCTTAGAATGGATTTGTTGTGCTAGGGTAGCAGAGTGGACAGCTTTAATCCACTTTGATTTAAAGTTCTGGTTTGCACTTGAATCCCTCTTGCAAAATAGGCATCCCTAGCCTAACTCCGCCTTGGTGATAATCAAAGGGTAATTTTATGCATGTTTATATGTTGATTGCCCCAGAAATGGGCAAGGGCTCTTTTCTGGGGGGAGAGGGGAGGGGGGGCACAGCCCTCCTCCCATGAATGTAAACATTTATGCTCTGTAAGCCCAATGAGTTCCCATACATGGTTGCTTGTTATATATAGTATGGGGGACGACATTGGGGTGTGTGTGAAATTGCGACTGTAAATAGATGTATGTACTGTATTCACTCCTAAGAAGCTACCTTGTGTCAGGCAATTTAGCCAGCTAACTCACCATTGCATACTCTGGTCACAAGGGACCTGATCAAAAGACTTCTCCATCGCTAACTGCTTGGTCCTTTAAACTGGATCCACCAGGGGTTGGCCCTGGGGCCTTCTGTCTGCAGAGTTCTCCTTCTCTCCTTTACCATCCCTTTGGGAGGAAGGGCAAAATATGCATTAAATTAATAAATAACAGTGAGGATTTTTGTGAGCTGGTGACTTTTTGAGCATTTTTAGAAGGCTGACTTAAACACTTCACCCTTTAATTCCACTGCACCAAATAAAATTTGAGTACTATATATATCTCCAGTCATCGATCTTGGGCAGCAGATGGGCCCTAAGAGATCTGATCGGGACATCCCTTGCTTGAATCTCACTCCCATCATGATGAAATAGTAAATGCAGGAAGCCCTCTCCCACATAACACAGTTGTCGATTGGGTATAAAAAAGGGTGAGATGAACGGTCTTAAAAAAGCCATATACAAGCTAAATGTGCATTACACACTAAGCACTGGGTGGTGTTTGCTTGCTTTTCATGGCAAGTGTCATTGTTTTCAGGATGCCTTATTCCCAGGTAAGTGTTCATAGGGTCTCTGTCATCCTGTTTCAAAAAAAGCCATCATGATTCATCTTAGTTTAGTCCCTGGGTAAAAATCAGATGAGCCTACAATTAAATTTATGTACTGAGTTGTGTTGGATAGTGATTACATTTATTTATATGTGGTATGTATAACAGATAATAGCATGCTATTATGCCTTTGCTGTATGTATGTTGTAGATTATGCACATTTCATCGTGAAGAGAGACTCCAATTTATGTGCAAACAAATGGAGGAACAGTAAAGATTTATAGTTAATATACTTCATCACGCTTTTAACAAGTTACACATTGCTTAGTGCTGCAGCAGATGTGATATTGTGAGGCTTTCCGTCATATGCAGACTGGAGCCATTCGGGGTTATTCGGCTTCAGTCACCAAAGTGTCTTGCCAAATGGTGAGGCAAATGTGACCTCATCCCTGCTCGCCCCACATTTCCGTTTGGTTGCAAAAGCGCGGTATGAATCGCTTTGCTGTATGACTGGATGCTGCAGATTACTAGCTCTTTGAGTCATTACATCTGTCCCACAGTGAGTTTGTAAGCAGCTCCCTTCTGGTAAATTCCCCTTTTATATTTGAGGTCTGGGGCAGCTGCTCCCCTACTTTAAAAGTGCTGAATCTTAGTCCGGATGCCCTTATTTAACTCTCATTCCTTTCAATATGGCTCAGGTACGGTGAGTGCCTGCAAAACTGGGCCCAAAATGTCCACTGGCTTTGCTATCAACATAGACAAGGTTTTCTCCAAAACAAACTAAAGAAAATCCCCACAACATTGACACGTTCACACAGTCCATGCTTAAACCATGGAAGGGGAAAGTAGGCAAACTATCCCCATCTCCACTAATCCCCCAGGCCTATTTCCCACGATTTCAACATGCAGCAAAAACTTCCAGATAAAAATCTGGCAAGTCAAAGGCCTACACTGTCTAAAATATTTCTACAAAAACAACAAACCCATACTAACACAAGAAATGCAAAACAACCAAGGGACACCCAAATACCTTGACTAACACACCATCAACTGCATGCCTTCTTAAACAATCCAGCAGTAAAATCAGCAGCCACTAGGCCCTTGACCACCTTTGAAAATCTTCTCCTGACAGCAGACCGACATGGCAAAGGGATAATATCCACAATATACAAAATACTGCTCCAAAATCCCACAGAGCCCCTTGACGCAATCAAAGAACAATGGGAGCATGACATAGCCTATGAAAGTAGCCCCACCCAATGGACTAGAATGTGGTCTAAACCTCCCTTTAAGTCCACATCTTCCAAAAGAAGGGAACTCACACTGAAACTCACCTACAGGTGGTACTTAACACCACAGAAACTGGCACTGATATGCCCAGGAACCTCACCAAGATGTTGGAGGGGCTGCACCTTCACAGGCACATACCTCCACATGTGGTGGGAATGCCCTAAAATCCTACCCTTCTGGACAGCAGTCCTATAAGAGATAGGCAAAATAACTAAACAAGTATTAGAACTCTCCCCAGAACTGGCCCTACTGAACATCTTCCAAGTTCATAACGACCACTTACATTATACAGAACTTATAACCCACCTACTCTCAGCAGCCAGAAGCCTCATAGCCAGACACTGGAGAGACCTGTCAGGAGTAGACATGGACCAATGGTATCCACTTGTATGGGAAATGGCCTTACTAGAAAAGCTAACCAATAAACTGAAACTGAGACAGGGACAAATAGAAGAGGATGCCTTCACCCCAGTATGGCTCCCCCAGATCACATACACAGCCCAACAGGACAACAACAAGACTCCACCGACAGCATACAAATCAATCTGGTTCACCTCACCCAACAAGCCCTCGCCCCACAACAAATGCAAACAAACCCCACTGCAGCCAACCAACCACACCCTGCCTTCCAATACCTCTCACTACCAAGGCAATGTAATAAACGAATAGAAATGGTTGACCTGCCCAGTCAACGCTGACACAAAACCCCACACATACACTATACAAAAGAATATAAGGCTCACCAGCCCAACCCTTCCTCTCCCTCCCAACCATATTCAGCGGTACCTCGCAAGACGAATGCCCTGCAAGACGAATTTTTCGCAAGACGAATGTGTCTTGCGATCTGATGGTGACTCGCAAGACGAATTCGTTTTGCGAAAAATTCGTCTTGTGAATCGTGGTTTCCCATAGGAATGCATTGAAATTTAATTAATGCGTTCCTATGGGCAAAAAAGAAATTTCAATGCATTCCTATGGGAAACCGCGATTCGCAAGACGAATTTTTCGCAAAACGAATTGACTCGTGGAACAAATTAAATTCGTCTTGCGAGGCACCACTGTACTGTACTCAACACTAATGTCTCACAACAAATGGCAACTGATTTGTAAGGAAGACTGTACAACCTGAAAAAAGAGACAAGGCACGTACTTTTGTAAACCAAGAAAATCCTTATTTTTTATTTTATTTTAAAAAAACCATAGACCCAGTTTTGCTGAGCTCTGCATTCTGGCCGCATTCTACCAAATGAGAATTTCCAGAACAGCTCTACCCATCCTGTTCCAACTCCCTTAGGGAATATTACATGCTTGAAGGATATTCTTAGAGTTAACACCCATCGAGATTTATAATTATAACATACATTAACTCTTTTTACAAGGCAGAAATATGCAGCAAAGCGGGGAGGGGGGAATAGAGGTGGAGGTATAGAAGTAACGCCGCAATCTATCCATGGAGATATTGTTCTGGATGTCATAAAGCTTAGTAGGAGAGAATAAAATTTACAAATGGCCATGGTTGCTGATCCGTGCCTCAGCTGTCCTTGTTAAGGCCGCAAGCAGGTTGCAGCCTGCGAGAACACATGGGTGCGAACTTCCAAAAAGCTTTAAACAAAGGACCTCACCAAAGACTTCCAAGTAAGCTTAGCAACCAAGAAATAGAAGGAGAGGTCTTCTTGGGAGTCAGGAACTAGTTAAGTAACAGGAAGCAGAGAGCTGGAATAAATGGAGCATTTCCCCAGTTGACAGATTCGTCCATCCCGGGTCTTGTCAAGAAGAATTCACAACAGCTTTCCATAGCAAGCATCCACAACATATGTCTGGAAGGTATGGATACCATAGACATAGAAGGTCAAAATATAGTCAAATCTGATCTGTTGAGAACTTAAATGAGCATCAGATAATCTTTCCCCATGTGGTGGATGAAAACAACAGGGTCTTTTATAGGATTTTTTATTTTTTATTTTTTACCAATTATGGGATCTCTAAGATATTAAGATTGGAATACTTCACCCTTGCCTCAGTAACAGGGACATGAAGACACTTTCGTAGAACATTGTATCTTACAAATGCACATTGACAAGTAAGGCTAGACTACCCTTGGCCAGAAACAGCTGTAGCAGGTGACTCATATGCAGTGCAAACAACCAATCTATCATTTATTATATGGACATTGACCTGTTAACGTGATGCAACCCTTTTTCATTCATTCACCTGAGGGATGGTGCCAATAACATAATATACACTATTCACAACACACATGCATGCAGATAAGATCTACTTCTCTATCATCTTGTGAGTTGTTTTAAACAGTTTTCAATATTGTAATATCTATTATTTCAATATTTGATATGTTTTAATATTGGCTTAATGTTTCATCCCACCCTGGGACCTTAGTGTTAAAGGCAAGCTATAACTAAATAAATAATACCCGTCTGTCTATGGGTGCAAGTAGAGCTTCCTTGCCTTTCTGGAGGTTAGTTGGGTGCATTGTCCTTTTGACTCTAGCTAGGGCTGGGAAGAGGGACACTGGTGGCACTGGTCTAAACTACAGAGCCTAGGGCTTGCTGATCAGAAGGTCGGCGGTTCGAATCCCCGCGACAGGGTGAGCTCCCGTTGTTCTGTCCCAGCTCCTGCCCACCTAGCAGTTCGAAAGCACATCAAAGTGCAAGTAGATAAACGGGTACCGCTACAGCGGGGAAGGGAAGGTAAACAGCGTTTCCATGCGCTGCTCCGGGAGGCGGCCCCAGGCAGCAGCGGGCGGCAGGGGGCGAGCTGGCGGGTGGGGGTCGAGCTGTTCAGCTCTAGGCAGTGGCCTAGTTTGCCTTAATGGGTGCACCGGCCCTGCCTGCACCTCCCTTTCTTCGCCACTGCATATGCAGAAGTTCTCCACCATGCTCTTGGACTGGGGGCAGCAACAAACATTTTGCTGAAAGACCACGAACCAGCCCACATTTTGCACCAGTCCCATTCAGCAGACAAAAGGGAGTGAGGCAAGCAAGGAACTGTGATACCAGCCACACACAAAATGTTCTAGACTTTTAACTGTGCAGTTGGTGCACAAAACAGGCTTGCAACAATTTCACTGCCTGAGTGACTAGAATAGGATTGGCTTGGCTGGGTATCTTCCCTTTGAAGTGCAGTGAAATCCTACGGCTTTTATTTTCTTGGCGAACACATGTAAGGACTCTCCTATTTTTGACCCCATATGGAGTCCTATAATCTAGTCTCGCCTGGGGCACCAGAACCGTTTAGGCCATCACTGCTGAAATTGGTACTGGAAGGGAAAATAACATCTCTTGGAAGAGTCAGAAGAGACTACAAGGAAATTCTCTGAGGGGAATGTTATAAAAGAAAAGGGGAGGCTAGTTTCCTCTCTTTTTTATTCCCTTTCTAAGTTTAACTCTTCCCCATTTATAGTAATGTAATCAGTTTAGTTTTGACTACAATTTTGCCTAAATTGAATCGCTGTCGGTGCTGCATACAGCTACGCGTTTACCGGGAAATAAAAGTCACTTTTAGAGTGCCTGAAAGAGAAACGAGCTTTTGTACAAAAGTCTGATAGAACTAGGAGAGGCAGTTGGTTGGTTTGGGGTGACCTGGAAATTGATGTTCTTCTTTTGTGATCGTTTAAGCGATTTAGTTTTAATTCATTTCTGCATTTAGAACCTTTAATGAATTTGGCACTGATGGTGCAAAGAATGGCAAGGAAATAGCACAGCAACTTTTATTTATGTACCTCTACTCAATTATCTCTTTACTCCATTCAGATTCTGCTGATAGGAAGCATTAGGAAAATGGTGGCTTCATCGGGGTTTAGGCAATCTTACCTGAAATGGGGATTAACCTGTGATTTCCAATTTACGGTTTTGTGTTTGCTTTTAGACAAGAGCATTCATGGGCATACTTCCCTAAAATCAGAAAGGCATGCCCTAACTTTATTTCATGTTTAGCATTATACTCTTGCAACATCTGATCTTGCAACGATAATGTGGGAGTTGACCTTTCTGGGGAAGAGTAATATTTCTGCAAATCGGGTCCTCCCTGCAAGAGAGGGCATGCGTTGTGGTGGGCCCGACAAACAGGACTAGGTGTTGGGGCAGGGATAATTGGAGCAGCCACAACACCCTATTGGTGGTCCATCTGCAGGGTGTAATTGGACAAAAGGCATGTCAATCAGAGACAGATGGACCACCTATATACAGTAACCCCTGCACGAGCCGTAGAGAATCTTCTTCTCCGGCTTTGTGCATCAGAACACCCCCACACCACTCCCTAATTTTAGGGCTTGCGCTTGACCTTGCTATGCCGTCTTTGGGACAGGGGCATGGCAGGAATTTTCCCCACTTGGCTGATTGGCTGTTGCCACTTGGGTTTCGCCTGCTGTGTAGCAAATCACCACAACTTGTAAGGTTGGCGGATAGGCTCTGGTTCATGCTGATAGGGGAGGAATGAGCCCTTACCACCCTATACCCGGGTATTTCTCTTAAAGAAATCCATTGGACTATTGGTTGGTATTCCCCCAAGCGGGGTGTGCCCTCGCCATAGTTCTGGGCACATATGGGGGAATCAGGCCTGGCGCTAGTCAGGAACCCGTCCCAGGGGTGAACCTGTATGCTGACTCAAGGTGCGTCCTGAGTCAGCGCTACTCTAGGTAGCTTTGGAACCAGAGCCTATGCAACCACTCACTTGATTTGTAATCAATAAAGTTGTGGCCTAAATTCTGCCAAAAACCAAACCAAAAATTCATGTCTGAATTTATTTCTAGGCCTGGGTTACAGGGACTCCACACACAATGGGAAATCCATGTTTCGGCTTGCATTTTCTTTCTTTCTTTCTTTCTTTCTTTCTTTCTTTCTTTCTTTCTTTCTTTCTTTCTTTTAAATAAAGTCTAGGACATGGTGAGCACTCTTTGTTGATTTTGCAGTTATGGAAGATAAGTTACAAAAATGTAGCATTCTTATAGGGTTTTGTGTACTTATCTCTGAGTTGTTCCCAAACCTGTAAAGTAGAACAGCATTGTTATTATTCCTATATTGCAGATGGGGAAGTTGAGGCTGAAAGAGAGAGTGACTTGCATAAGGATTTCTTGTAAGTTCATCTCTGAGGAGGTGACGTTTGGACCTCTGGGTTCCTAGCTCACATTCTTAGCCATTCACTGGGTTCTGCGTTATGGATAGGAGGCTTTCAGCAATAGAATGGAATACCTCATAAAGTGGTTGACCTTCATTCATAAACCTTCATTGAAGGTTTTTAAACAGACGTTGGATGGCCATCGCCCAGGGATTCTTTAGCTGTGATTCCTACATTGTAGGGGGTTGGATTAGATGAACCTTGGAGTCCCTTACAACTCTGTGATTCTATGACTCAGATGTATAAATTGTCATATCTATATCTGGAGATTTGTTTGTCCTGTGAAAGAGAAAAATAATGATTGCATCTCAGTTTCTCAGTTCTTGTATTTTTAATAATTATGCAAGTCTGCATGCATGCAACACTACCTAAGATACTGTCCCCCGGGAATTTATTCTGCCCAAGAAAAGTGGCACAGTGTTTTTCATGCAAATGTACAGCTACCATTTATTTCAGTAGCTGGTATATTACAATGATTGTTAGGGAAGATTTCAGTTCTAGCCATTGTTGCTCTGATACCCCAAATCCCATGTAAAACTACGCATGAATTTTAGCGAGAAGACAGAGAGGCAGAAAAGTGGCTTCCTTCAGCGTTTTGCTATTTATTCTGGGCCTTTACTGCTTCAAAATAAGGGGTCAGAGTAACCTTTTTCTCATCAAAAAGGCATGTACAGTGCTCTCTGAATTATTTTTTTTCAAAGCCACTGCCTCATTTGACCCAACAGTGTGGTCTGTGAGGGACATACAGAGGCGATCCTGTAGTCTCTGCTATGCTGATCAAATTCCCCAAGCTTAGGGGAAGAGACTGAAATTCCACAATTGGACGCTCTTCTTTCAAAGAATCACAGTTATTATACACACACCATGCTGAATACATGTACCCCGTGATTGAAATAAAGAGTTTTCACGTTTCCAATACAGCAAAAAAAATTAGGCATAAGATTGGGGTGCAGTGATCTCATCCAGTCCAGCTTCTGCCAATATGACACTTTACAAAACCACAGTAGAACCTCTGGTAAACCAGACATCACTTTAAGCCTCCCTCCCCACTCCGGAACTAGTACCATTATCTGGTAGACGAAAGTGATGGCAAAGGGTTCTGTCATCATGATCCAGCAATAATCATGGACGATGGGATGTTGTGTGTGATGGTTATCACATGAGGAACACCTACTTGCAGTGACATCAGTCGAAGTATATAGGCACATTCTCTCACCTGTGGGATAAACTCACTGACATCCGTGTCATTGCGTGGTACTTGTTGGGTGTACATGAAAATGGCCATGTGCATGGTAACCTGCATGCGTATTTACCCCAGTGGATAGGCACCCACATCAATGCACAGGTGTCTGTTGTCTTATCCTCATATAGCAGGATTCAGGGCTCTCCTACACACATGAAAGGTGGGTCTTTGAATGTGACTTCACTCTGTCCAATGGGAGGGCTGGCCTTGCTTTCATTGTATTGGCTTGCTTAAGAAAGCTTTCTAAAATAAATCGGTGTTTCAATATGGAGCTACAGTAAATGCCCGGTATAATATAGTATGGTACTTGATTTAGTGGGACCCAGGTGGCGCTGTGGTTAAACCACTGAGCTTGCTGATCAGAAGGTCGGCGGTTCGAATCCCTGTGACGGGGTGAGCTCCCGTTGCTTGGTCCCAGCTCCTGCCAACCTAGCAGTTCGAAAGCACGTCAAAATGCAAGTAGATAAATAGGAACCGCTACAGCGGGAAGGTAAACGGCGTTTCCGTGCGCTGCTCTGGTTCGCCAGAAGCGGCTTTGTCATGCTGGCCACATGACCTGGAAGCTATACGCCGGCTCCCTCGGCCAATAATGCGAGATGAGCACGCAACCCCAGAGTCGGTCACGACTGGACCTAATGGTCAGGGGTCCCTTTACCTTTACCTTTACCTTTACCTTACTTGATTTAGTACAAATAATCAGAAGCAACATATAAGTGAACAACTATCTGTAATGGAAGGTTTAAAATTAAGAGCATTGGAACATAAGAGCTTTTACAGATCAGACCAAAGGCTTGTCTTGTCCAGCATCCCATTCTCACAGAGGCAAGCAGGAGTGCTTCCAAATGTACTGTTTTGAGGGTGAGATTCAGTCACATGCCAGCAAATTAAGTTATTTTTCATTAGGCTAAAAATATATATATGATAGTTTCTCCAGATAACTGAAGATTGTTGGGTCCCTTGTGTTAAGTATATTTTCCACTTTCATCTCTGCCAAGCAAATTTTGCAGACTTTCATGTTGTTTCAAAAACTTACAAAGCCTACTTGACCTAAACAGCAAGGTAAATAAAAATGTTAGACTATACAGTGCACGGTTAAGTGTGGCTTCTGTCCAACATATTCACCTCTTAAAAAGCAGTTGCCTGTCTCTAACCTTCATCTTTGGCACAAATCCACAGTCCTGAGGGACTAGTAGCTTGCTTTTGTGAAAGCTGGGAAAGTGAAAGTTGGAATGGTTAGGGCTCTGCTAAGTGACTACGAGTCGCACAGAAGCGGCTCAATACCTTGCCTATCCCTGGACTTCTAAATCACCGCCTCTCTCATTTAGTTCAGTGAGCATTTTGTCTCTGCGAAGGACCGAGTGCCAGTTCCTATATAAGCCCTTAGTAGTCATTTATGTGCAGATTCCCACCAGGACTACTCAAACGACTAAGGGTTTGTGAGAGCAAGCCAGAAAAAAGACTTGCAAGATTTAGCCTTCCTGTCATTTTTCCAATAAAAATATATGTAGAGAAATCTAGAATTATATGTAAGTCCATTTACTTTTTGATATTACCACATCATTTCCACTTCTGGCAAAGGGGACTTTGCTGAGGTTAGTTTTGGGCACGGCCTCCCCGAGCACATTGGCACCTTTCTGCAATTTCGATAGAGGCCTCATTCACGGGAATCGCCATGGCGACCTCGCTGCCCTCCCGTTCCTCTCACAGAGTTATTTGTTGAGTCTCTCACGCCGCTGTCTGAGGACATAAACATGTTACACAGGCGGCGCATTAGATGGAGGTGAAATACAGATGATGATATTTAAGGGCTTACAATAGTCATTAAGAGCTCTTTAACCACAGGGCCAGGCTGGGCAGATGCCAGGGCCCCGACTGCATGTTTTGGCTACTTTCTTCTTCAGATTTATCTGCTTCTTTCTACTGAAACCTGGCCAATTATGTCAGCCGAGAGCAGGGAGGACCAAACGAAAACATCCAACCCCTGTTAATAGGATTATAAGATTTGAGGACTGTAATATTGTTGCAGCTGATTTATTTTGAAAGTTGGTTTTGTTTTAGCGAAAAACAAGCCCTGACTGACACCCCTGGGAGTTAGAGCCACGTTGCCAAATACAATCATTTCTGGTTTGAAAGATGTGATTGCTTTTTAATGTGGAAATTTCACAAGGTTACGTTGGGGTGGGGGGGAGGTGAGACTAAACGCCTTTTTTATAACAAAGTCACTTTGAGATATGCACTACAACACCCTGACAGTGTCCAGATACTGCCCGGCAACTTTTTTCCTTTCCTTCCCCCCCTTTTTTTTGGGTATCAAAACAGATGGGAAGCACAAACTTCACTACTTCTGAAATGCAACTTCTGTTATGGCTCTTTTTTAAAGGGGGGGGAGAAAGGAGGTGTGTGGAAAGAGGGGGATTAAGCACGTGATTTAAAAAGAAAGAAAGAAAGAAAAATAAATAAATAGAGACTTCAACTGCAAGCCACACACACAAATACACCCAAAGGGGCAGCGAGAAGGGGATATAGGAGAGAAGAATGCAGTCAATCCAATCAAGCAATCGGGACAAAATAATCTCGCTCATTCTCTTTGATAGCTCCAGCGGCCAAACTTGACAGCCCACAATTTGGCATATTCAGAAGGAGTTTGGTTTTTGAGGCTACAAGACATCCTTCTTCAAATTGGTCAGGAAAATAAGCGATATTAATAATAACCATAATAAAGAGGCCTGTCATTTTAAAAAGCAATCTTCCTAAGGACATAAAGAGGATGCAAGAAAGGGTGGAGAAGCCCTCTTTCATTCTCCTTTTAACAAATGTCTGCTCCCGGCTTTGGGGGGGGGGAACCTTCCACAGAAGACCTAAATAGTATTGGCAGAGAGGGAAAGTTCAGCGTTTGTCAGATTTCTTCATCTTCTTCTTTAGCACGGACCTATTTTTCATGGATGAAATCCAGTACAGTCACAAAACGCTCGTTGCTTAATATGACCTCAAAAGATTGAGTTTTTAAATTTCATTTCTACAAGGGTAAGAGGGACTCACAACTTCCATGGTAATTTTCTCGCCCCCCATATTGCTTGCTTACAGAGGACACCCCCCTGTGCATTATATATATATATATCTGAACTTTTATCTGAGTCTGTAGGAAGCTGTCTTGTATCAGATCAAAACCATTTGCCCATCTACAGCTCCTCAGAGTCTTAGGTAGACGTCTTTCCCATCCTAACCAGAGACCGAAACTTCTGTGTCCAAAGCTCTGCCACCAACACACTTCCTGTATCCACTAAAGAAGCTCCAGTTGGGGCCTTGGGCAAGGATAGGACAGGTTATCACATAGTCTTGGTAGGGTCAGGGTGCCAGGAAGTCTTTGCAGATAGTTAAGAAGTGCATTCTGGCAGGACAGCATCTTTGGTATTTCTTCTTGAAAGGAAAAATGGGGTGGACTCAGTGCCGAATTTACGTATAAGCTAAACAAGCTATAGCTTAGGGCCCCACTCTCTTGGGGGCCCCAAAAAAGTTAAAGAAAAAAACACACTAGGTGTACATTTCCAAAATATAAAACAAATAAAAAACCAACATACAGCAACAGTGTTTTGTGTTGTGTAGGCTCCTATGATGTAAGTACTAATGAGCCCTGTCTGCTAGCCTGCTCCCTAAAATATCACATATAAAGGGCCCCATTACCTTCAGTAGCTTAGGGCCTCATCAAACTTAAATCCGGCCCTGGGTGGACTAGTTAGGCCACTGGGCTGGAGGTTCCCCACCATTGTACAGAAAGCAAGGCTGGGGAAAGCAAGGCTAGGGTGGCTCTGCAATTGCTAGCCTAGGTTTGTCAAGATGCTGGGCTTGTGTCAAGTACAGGAGTTCCCCTCTCCCTTCGGGTGGCTCACCGATAAGGATTAATGCGCATTTGGCAGATTTATAGTCCTTTTATTCCAGCATTATGTTACAAGCACACACACACAGGCAACTCTCCACAAGGATATCAGTTGCCTACTCTGACTCCTCCCCACTTCCGTGACCGTAGCCAAGAAGCGCACCAACAGGAAGTTCCTCCCCCCCCCTGCATCTCTTTTGTTCCCTGACATGCTCCCCCCCAACTCTCGAATTATGTATCACCCAGCTGCTCCCTCCCTTCTGGTTGCCTAGTTACTATCTCATAGCTGAGTAGCTCCTCTCTCAACTGGGCAGCTTCTGTGTCTGCCCATCTCTCTGCTTCTGGAAATGCTGGACTGGGTGTGTGTGCAAATATTCCCTCTCCTCTTCTGTTGGGAGCTGATCTCCCTGCTAACCATTGCTGAAGGAAAGCTCATTCCTGAGCTGGAAGCTTTTATAGCCCTAGCAGGTCAAGGGAAGCCAAGTGGCCCCCTGGGTAGGTGGATCCATCTTGGAGGCTGGGCTGAGAGAGGCCATCATAGTCCTGCAAGCTTTTCCATCACTCCTTATAAGCAGTGTCAGAGTTCAGTTCCACACGGTTCCTGATTCTTGCTGTGCTGGTTCCTGACAACAAAACAGTAGCGCACAAGGAATGTTTGCCAAAGATGCAAATACTTGTGATTCTTGGTTTTCTTTTGCCTCTCTATTTTGTTGTGAGATGTTTTATTGCATTGTAATTTTTTTTAAAAAAAATGTACAACTGTCCTGCAACCCTTGGTCATCTTAATAATTAAATATGTAACATTGTGTGGACTAGATTTTTATTGTTTATTTACAAATGAGACTGAGAGGGCTTCTTACCTCTGGCTAATCCAGCTACATGGACTGAAGAATAAGGATGAAACAAAAAATACTGAACCGTCAGGCTTTTACACTGAATGATGGCTCCCCAGACACAGTCCCAAGTTTGAAACCCTGGCAATAACTATATTGTACTTTAAAACCATCTCTCTCTTTCTTTCTTTCTCTCTCTCTCTCTCTCTGTGTGTGTGTGTTTTAAAAATTATTTATATAGTGGAAAGTGTCTTAAAGGTTTGTTTAAAATAATTTGATTGGTAGCATACCTGAATTCCAGGTTCTGTCTTTCATCAGTATACAAACTTAAAGGAATCATACTGTAAAATAATATTTAGAGGGGTTACCTAATACTCTGAGGATTAAAGAGGAAATCCTACATTTACTCAGATGTATGTCCCTTTATGTTCAATAGAGCTTATTCTCAAGCAGGTGTGCATGGGATTGCAGCCTAAGTACCACTCTGGGGAATTGCTGAGGAATACATGGTCAGCTCCCCTTCATGGATCAATGCCTTGTCGTGGCGAAGGGGCTTGAATAACTCAGAGAAGCTATGAGCTATGCCATGCAGGGCCACCCAAGATGGACAGGTCATAGTGGAGAGTTTTGACTAAACGTGATCCACCTGGAGAAGGAACTGGCAAGCCACTCCAGTATCCCTGCCAAGAAAACTCCATGGACAAAGACAACAGGCATATAAAAGTTATGACGCTGGAAGATGAGCCCCTCAGGTCGGAAGGCGTCCAACATGCTACTGAGGAAGAGTGGAGGACAAGTACAAGTAGATTCAGAGCTGATGAAGCGGCTGGGCCAAAGCCGAAAGGACGCTCAGTTGCGGATATGCCTGGAAGTGAAAGGAAAGTCCGATGCTGTAAAGAAAAATATTGCATAGGAACCTGGAATGTAAGAACCATGAGTGGAGGTAAGCTGGATGTGGTCAAAAATGAGATGACAAGAATAAATATCGACATCCTGGGCATCAGTGAACTAAAATGGAAGGGAATGGGCGAATTCAGTTCGGGTGACTATCATATCTACTACTGTGGGCAAGAATCCCGTAGTAGAAATGGAGTGGCCCTCATAGTCAACAAAAGAGTGGCAAAAGCTGTAATGGGATGCAATCTCAAAAATGACAGAATGATCTCGATACAAATCCAAGGCAGACCTTTTAACATCACAGTAATCCAAGTTTATGCACCAACTACCGGTGCTGAAGAAAGTGAAATTGACCAATTCTATGAAGACCTACAACACCTTCTAGAAATGACACCAAAGAAGGATGTTCTTCTCATTACAGGGGATTGGAATGCTAAAGTAGGGAATCAAGAGATAAAAGGAACAACTGGCAAGTTTGGCCTGGGAGTTCAAAATGAAGCAGGGCAAAGGCTAATAGAGTTCTGTCAAGAGAACAAGCTGGTCATCACAAACACTCTCTTCCAACAACACAAGAGGAGACTCTACACATGGATATCACCAAATGGGCAGCATCGAAATCAGATTGATTATATTCTCTGCAGCCAAAGATGGAGAAGCTCTATACAGTCAGCAAAAACAAGACCTGGAGCTGACTGTAACTCAGATCATCAGCTTCTTATAGCAAAATTCCAGCTTAAACTGAAGAAAGTAGGAAAAACCACTGGGCCAGTAAGATACAATCTGGATCAAATCCCTTATGAATACACAGTGGAAGTGAGGAACAGGTTTAAGGATTTAGATTTGGTGGACAGAGTGCCTGAAGAACTATGGATGGAGGCTCGTAACATTATACAGGAGGCAGCAACGAAAACCATCCCAAGGAAAAGGAAATGCAAGAAAGCAAAATGGCTATCCAACGAGGCCTTACAAATAGCGGAGGAGAGGAGGCAAGCAAAATGCAAGGGAGATAGGGAAAGATACAGGAAACTGAATGCAGATTTCCAAAAAACAGCAAGGAGAGACAAGAGGGTCTTCTTAAATGAGCAATGCAAAGAAATAGAGGAAAACAATAGAATGGGGAAAACCAGAGATCTGTTCAAGAAAATTGGAGATATGAAAGGAGCATTTCGTACAAAGATTACCATAATCAAGGACAAAAGTGGTAAGGACCTAACAGAAGCAGAAGACATCAAGAAGAGGTGGCAAGAATACACAGAGGAATTATACCAGAAAGATATGGAGGTCTCGTACACCCCAGGTAGTGTGGTTGCTGACCTTGAGCCAGACATCTTGGAGAGTGAAGTCAAATGGGCCTTAGAAAGCACTGCTAATAACAAGGCCAGTGGAAGTGATGATATTCCAGCTGAACTATTTAAAATCTTAAAAGATGATGCTGTTAAGGTGCTACACCCAATATGCCAGCAAGTTTGGAAAACTCAGCAATGGCCAGAGGATTGGAGAAGATCAGTCTACATCCCAATTCCAAAGAAGGGCAGTGCCAAAGAATGCTCCAACTACCGCACAATTGCGCTCATTTCACACGCTAGCAAGGTTATGCTTAAAATTCTACAAGGCAGACTTAGGCAGTATGTGGATCGAGAACTCCCAGAAGTGCAAGCTGGATTTCGAAAGGGCAGAGGAACCAGAGACCAAATAGCAAACATGCGCCGGATTATGGAGAAAGCTAGAGAGTTCCAGAAAAACATCTACTTCTGCTTCATTGACTATGCAAAAGCCTTTGACTGTGTCGACCACAGCAAACTATGGCAAGTTCTTAAAGAAATGGGAGTGCCTGATCACCTCATCTGTCTCCTGAGAAATCTCTATGTGGGACAAGAAGCTACAGTTAGAACTGGATATGGAACAACTGATTGGTTCAAAATTGGGAAAGGAGTACGACAAGGTTGTATATTGTCTCCCTGCTTATTTAACTTATATGCAGAATTCATCATGCGAAAGGCTGGACTAGATGAATCCCAAGCCGGAATTAAGATTGCCGGAAGAAATATCAACAACCTCAGATATGCAGATGACACAACCTTGATGGCAGAAAGTGAGGAGGAATTAAAGAACCTTTTAATGAGGGTGAAAGAGGAGAGCGCAAAATATGGTCTGAAGCTCAACATCAAAAAAACCAAGATCATGGCCACTGGTCCCATCACCTCCTGGCAAATAGAAGGGGAAGAAATGGAGGCAGTGAGAGATTTTACTTTCTTGGGCTCCTTGATCACTGCAGATGGTGACAGCAGTCACGAAATTAAAAGACGCCTGCTTCTTGGGAGAAAAGCAATGACAAACCTAGACAGCATCTTAAAAAGCAGAGACATCACCTTGCCGACAAAGGTCCGTATAGTTAAAGCTATGGTTTTCCCAGTAGTGATATATGGAAGTGAGAGCTGGACCATAAAGAAGGCTGATCGCCGAAGAATTGATGCTTTTGAATTATGGTGCTGGAGGAGACTCTTGAGAGTCCCATGGACTGCTAGAAGATCAAACCTATCCATTCTTAAGGAAATCAGCCCTGAGTGCTCCCTGGAAGGACAGATCGTGAAGCTGAGGCTCCAATACTTTGGCCACCTCATGAGAAGAGAAGAATCCTTGGAAAAGACCTTGATGCTGGGAAAGATGGAGGGCACAAGGAGAAGGGGACGACAGAGGACAAGATGGTTGGACAGTGTTCTCGAAGCTACGAACATGAGTTTGACCAAACTGCGGGAGGCAGTGCAAGACAGGAGTGCCTGGCGTGCTATGGTCCATGGGGTCACGAAGAGTCGGACACGACTAAACGACTAAACAACAACAACATGGTCAGCTTCGCACATTGATGCATACATGATGGAAGGGATGCCTTAAAATCAAGTCTTGATGAAAAGGTGTGTTGAAAATACAATATATAACCATCTATCAGCCTCATAAAGATCCCACTGTTTTACACCTAGAGAATGTTAGGTTAACTGTAAAGAAAAGGAGTGAATATATTGTTTACTAGTTGCAATCTTGTTTCGCTATTTTTACTGTTTGCCTAGAATAGATCCTTGCCTTCGGTTACTTTTTGGATCAATCATGTCAGATTTCTGTAGAACTTATTTCAAACTTTTATCAAACACTGAAGGCATACCGCAAAAGATTAACTTTAAAAAAAGATGAGTGTCTTTTAGTAGATAGTAAAACAACAACAACCAGGATTTGTGTTGCCCATTCTGGATATGCTTTTGGAGAAATGACTTGCCATTCTGTCCATTTTTGCAAAAATCAAGGAAATGATGGTGAGTATCCCCCCCCCCATTTAAATAAAACCTAGTTGCTGTATCAATTAATATGAGCTTATTCAAAACACACACATAGAGGACCTTTTGCTTTTTTGTGTGTAAGTCAAAAGTGGTCCAATTCCAAATGTGTTTAGGGTTCTTTGCAATTTATGCTATGCCTCGGGCATCTGATTTGCATCCATAGGAGCTGCAAATAGGGTAGGAGGTGATGGCGTTACTTATAGTGTGGGGTTTCTGTGGCTCATCCTGTGTGACCTATAGCACATACTATTATTCTACTGTATCTGTAGGTAACAGCCCACAGGGGAAACACAACCTTATGACCTATTTGCTCATTGTTATTCCACCATAGGCATCAGGGTGGAGCTGGATTCCCATTACAAAAACATCTAGGATGAGCATGAGAACTGCTCTTGAATGACTTCAGAACTGGAAACTCTGGCTTTCAGAAATGCCCCTTCAGTTAGTGCTCGGCAAGCATCCTTTGCATCTAGCACAGCGTCTCTGCACCACGTAATGCCGCTTGCCAAGAATTCCATGAAAGATCAACATGTATGTTGCATCCTTTCCAATATCTGGTTGACCCAAACTGGGATGCTTATTTTTGGGTCCGTGGCTCTGCATGAGCCAGCTGATTCCCACCAGAGCACCGGACCAAAAGATGGGACATTCCAGGATCCAATCAGAAACTGGGATGGCTTCTTTAATTCCAGAGTATCCAACTTAAAATGGGGCAGTTGATATTGCGTCAAGGGCCCCGAGGCTCCTGCCACCTGTTAGGAGCAGAGTAAATAAGTTTGCCCCAATACAGGGTGACAAGATTACACAGTGCATGGTCACGAAGAAGAGAAGGACAGAGGAATTTGCACCCGTAGAAGCATAGAATTGTAAGAGACCCCAAGGGTCATACACTTGTGGTTTCCCATCCCATTTAAAACCACCCCAGAGCCTGCTTAGCTTTGCAAATCTGCTAGCAGTTTTATTGCTGCACCACTAGGAATGGTTCAGAAAGCCACCCATACTTCTCACATTCACTCTTAATTGGGTAAAAAAATAATAATATTAGGCCTGTGGGTGAAATGTGCATGGACAGAATAATTGCACCTGGTACCTGCTTTTCATGTCCTTCCATCAGAGGTTCTCCTACCGACCTGCTGTGCCAAACTGGTCATTTCAAAGGGAGGCACAAGAGGAACACAAATGACGCCGCTCAAACGCTTCCTTGTCAGAGTGGATTGAAATGACACGGATGCCATGGAACCTTTTACTTTCCCATGTAATCATTGCTATCATTACACTGGTATGGTGCATTCGGAATGCATGTCAGCCTGTTCTCTTTTTAACTCAGAGGAGAGGAGAAGGTGCTGTTATTGCAGGGTGCCTTGTGAAAAGCTCAGCAGACGGTGTTATTATTATATCTGCTGGGCGCAGCACAGAGAGCACGCAATAATGCATGCTTATTAAGAGGCAGAGGAAGCATGGAGGAAATGGATTCGGCTGTTGTCAGGGAAGCCGGGGGCCTGAAGGAACCGGAGGAGAGTTTAGTACTGTAAAAACAGAAAGGGGAAAGAGAGGATGGATTCACTTTTTCTAGCTAACACCACCCAGTGGTACCATTGGAAATGGTGCAGTGGAAGGCAGGGAGGCCGGCAGTACATAGAGACAGCGCCAATAGCAGCTAAAGGTAAAGGTAAAGGGACCCCTGACCATTAGGTCCAGTCGTGACCGACTCTGGGGTTGCGCGCTCATCTCGCATTATTGGCCGAGGGAGCCGGCGTATAGCTTCCAGGTCATGTGGCCAGCATGACAAAGCCGCTTCTGGCAAACCAGAGCAGCACATGGAAACGCCGTTTACCTTCCCGCCGTAGCGGTTCCTATTTATCTACTTGCATTTTGACATGCTTTCGAACTGCTAGGTTGGCAGGAGCTGGGACCAAGCAACGGGAGCTCACCCCGTCACAGGGATTCGAACCGCCGACCTTGTGGTCAGCAAGCCCTAGGCTCAGTGGTTTAACCACAGCGCCACCTAATTCTAGTCTTGTCCCCATCAACCTCCCTGCTGAGTTCTACAAGGGGCAACACTGAGACTAAGGGGGAGGAAGGTGACAGGCAGAGCTACCTCCTGCAATGGATGCAAGGTAAAGTAAAAAGGTAAAGGACCCCTGGACCGTTAAGTCCAGTCAAAGGCGACTATGGGGTTGCGGCGCTCATCTCGCTTTCAGGCCGAGGGAGCCGGTGTTTGTCCACAGACAGCTTTCTGGGTCATGTGGCCAGCATGACTAAACTGTTTCTGGCGCAACGGAACACATGGCGGAAACCAGACCACACGGATACACCGTTTACCTTCCCACCGCAGCGATACCTTTTTATCTACTTGCACTATTGTGCTTTTGAACTGCTAGGTTGACAGGAGCTAGGACAGAGCAACAGGAGCTCAGGCCCGGCTCTAGGGGTAGTCTCAGTGGCGCGGGACGCCAGGGCGCTGGACCGGCAGGAGGGTGCTGCGTGGCAAAGCCGCACGGCACGCTGCACCCGCCCACCAGGGTGGGGGCGCCAGAGCGATCTCCGCGCCACGGCGCCACGGCACCCGACCGCCTTGAGACGGCCCTGCAGGAGCTCACCCCATCATGGGGATTTGAACCGCCAACCTTCCGATCAGCAAGCCCAAGAGGCTCAGTGGTTTAGACCACAGCGCCACCTGCTCCCTCTAATGGATGTAAGATGGCAGGCAGGCAGGGGCTGGCTCAGGGTGGACTGAGGTTTGTGAGGCAGTGCCCCATTCATCCTAATGGGTGAGTCTCTACTACTGAAATCCAAGATGTAAACCCTGCTCCCTATACATTGTGCAGGATACTATGAGTACCAGGTGTATGCCGACTCTGACATCAGTAAGAACGAAGAAGCCTCACTATCAAAGTCGTTGCTTGGTATGATGGCCTCAGGGGGTAGGCACCTATAATCAGGGAGGAAATGTGGACATGAATAAGAAAGAGGGAGAGTTTTATAACTAATTCAAATCAGACTTGCGCAAATTCTTTTAAAGAGCTTAAAGGCACATTGGGGCAAGTAGCGGCTTCCTAAGCAGCTTTAACATGTCAGAAACTGTGCTCTGGTGGGTTCTGGTGGCTAGGGGAGAGGAAGGCCACTTTGGGCCTCTGGGTCTGCAGTTCCCTCCCCCAGTATAGACACAATGCTGAAGGCCCCAATGGTATGGCTTGGTACAAGCTAGCAGCCTATGCTCCAATTCCCCTTGCAAGGCCAGGCCAGCTAGGACACAGTTTGGAAAGGGAGGACAGAATTTGCTGCTCTGTGGTTTGTCATGCTATCCTGAAAGAGAAGTGTGTGTGTGTGTGTGTGTGAGTGTGTGTGTGTGTGTGTGTGTAATCTTCTGCTCTCCTTCTCTGCTCCCTCCCCTCCTTCCACCCCCCTCTCACTTGCTTCTGTACAGAAGCCCTAACTAGCCTAATGAAAAACGCAGCCTGGAAGGGAGACCGCAGCTCACACAGGTCTCTCTTGGCATGACAGACTATCTCGGAGGCCTAATGTCAGCAAGGGGCTGGACGAGAAGCAGCCTTTCATTGGGTTTGTCTTACTGAGAGGAAAAACAGCTTTGTGTAATAACTTTATGGCAACTGTTGGCAGAGGATTTTGCGCTGCATACTGAAAAGGGAGACATTTCTGACCGCAACCCGACGAACCGCACTTGTTTACTCTGGCTCCCAGCCATTAGTTGTTCATAGGCTTTCTGTCTCTGCTCAACATGTTCCAGTCTTGGGGGCTAAAAGTTATTGCCAGCAGTTTCCAGGACATTCCGCTAGGCTAAGCAAAATTGCCCTGAGCAATAGTCAGAAACCACGGGGGTAGTACTTTTTAAACATAGGCCATTTTCGGAAGAAGAAGGAAGAAGGAAGGGGGGAGGGCAGCGAAATGAAAGATACTGAGCATCCTCCCTGCCTGGCTTGTGGTCTCTCTGTGTGTTTTAGAATACCATGTAGGAGGCGAGATTAACACTCTCCATCCGAACAATATGCAGATATGTCTATGCCACACAGAGGGGCATCCACTCATGCCACGGCGGAAGCCTTGTGGGCCGAGGCAACAAGGGAGAAGATTGTTCAGTTACTTTCAGCTCCATCCTAACAGATGAGTGCCACATGTCTGGCATGCTTGCCTGTGCGGGGAGAGATGGCTTCATGTGGTGCCTGAAACGCTGTGTATGTACGTGACTCATCCCTGTGTTGGTTGCAGTCGGCTATTTCATCACAGTAGGCCTTAGGAACTTCATGCCAGAGATGGGGAAGCCTGAGGCCCTTCTAGATGCTGCTAGGCAACAACTCCCACCATCCCTGACTGCTGCGGGCATCTGATGGGAGTTGGAGTCCAATAACTTCTGGAGGACCTGTACGCCTCTGAAGACCTGTGAGGATGTTGCCTAGTGGAACTTGGGAGGAGTATTCATGGAGGAGAAAGCTATTGGTGGCTACTAGCCACAATGGCTGTGCTCTGTCTTCGCTGTCGGGGGCTTTAAGCCTTTGAGTACCAGATGCCTGCAATTGCAAGGAGGCAGAGTACTGTTGCACTCAGACCCAGATCACAGGCTTCCCAAAGCATTGGGTTGGTCCATGTGAGAACAGGATGCTGGATTAGATGGGCCTTTCGTCGCTCCAGCAAGGCTCTCCTTATGCTCTTGTGACCTGAGGTTCCTTACTTTATGATTTAGCTCCCACCTAAATTAGCATAAGTTGTTACAGAAAGGGCAGGGGGCATGTCAGAGATGTACCATAGCTCTGAGGTCTTTCTTTGTACAGTCATAGGAGCATAGGGCCTTAGACCAGGAGTCCCCAAACTAAGGCCTGGGGGCCGGATGCGGCCCAATCGCCTTCTAAATCTGGCCTGTGGATGGCCCGGGAATCAGCATGTTTTTACATGAGTAGAATGTGTTCTTTTATTTAAAATGCATCTCTGGGTTATTTGTGGGGCATAGGAATGCGTTCATATATTTTTTCAAAATATAGTCCGGCCCCCCACAAGGTCTGAGGGACAGTGGACTGGCCCCCTGCTGAAAAAGTTTGCTGACCCCTGCCTTAGACCAAGCCAGAATGTTATCTTAATAAAATATATGCAAATTTGAAAAGAATGACTGGGGGCCCCTCCAGACATCCTTCCCCCCCCCTACATTCATTAGGATCTGTACTCATGACACTTGGGGGGGGGCAGTTACGTGCAATCCAACTTTCAACACTCTTTGTGCCTGCAAATATTTTGGGGCGGTCACACTGCTTCCTGTCTAATTGGTGCATATCCCATAACTTCCTGCTGAAACCCCATCCCTTTTTATACCGCAGATGTTCAAGTTTCGGCCCTGCTTTTGTTTGTGCTGTAGCCTCTCCGTACAGCAATCCTGTGATAGCATTGGGGGACTCATCAATGAACTATTATGCACTATTATCATATCCAGAAAATGTTACAGAATGCACCCTCAATCAAACTCCACTCTGGAAGGGCCCTGTAATTGAAACAGAAGTGTAATACACCCTGGTATATAGAAGAGAATAATGAAGTAACCTGTGTGCTTTCTCAGTCTGCTGACTGTTGGCAGGCAACTTCAAGAACCTTTCTGCTCTCCCTCAATATGGTTGTTCGTCTTCAAACTGGACTTCGGCTGGGCAGCCCTTCAAACAGAGTACTGTCCACTGCATGGTAGGACACTCTAATAGGCAATACAGGACCAGGTGAATAAAAGATCTGATTTGGTGTGCTGATAGCTTTTCAGTGGCACCCGGCTGATTTCTCTTGCCAAAGTGTTAAGAGGGAACAGGCCCAAAGCATGTCTTGTTTATGCTTTGAACCTCTATATCTTTCAAAAACCCACCCCAGTCCTATTCGTTTATTAATCTCTTCCACATTGGTTGCCATCTGCTTAATGCAGCTGAAGTAAGGAAAAGAGACTTCTCTGGGAAAGGAGAGCCAAGGCAGGGGAAATTCAACAAAAGTTTGTACCTTTTTGTGGGCTTCAGAGAAAACGGTGGAGTCTAAGCCAGGTTTCCGCAACCTTGTGCCCTTCAGATATTGTATGACTACAACTTCCATCACCCCTGACCATTCGTACTGGGGCTGGTTGGGGAGTGGAGATCAAAACATCTGGATCACCAGACCGGAGAAAGCTGACATTTCGTTTCTTCCTTTCCTTGAATGTACTGCAGTCAACTGATAATAACACACCAATTAAAATGTGTGTGCACCACCACCTCTGCCCCCCGCCCACTGTCCCTCCTGCAATTTTTATTGACGTTGGGCATTTTAGCTTTCAAAAGTAGACAGCAGCCAAGAAGGAAAGGTAGACAGGTGGGGGGGGTTGAGGGAAAGCAAGTGGTCACATCAAACTGGAGGCGAGGAGAAACATTTGACACCTCCTCCAGCTCTGCTCTCTGTTTTTCATTTCCCTAAATCACTCCCGGCTGGGGATTGTATATTTTCAGTGGCCTCTCCCAGAGATGTGGAGATGGCAGGGCTCCTAACACCAGCTAAACCCATCAGAGGTGCTGCTGCTACATATTTATAGGACGTCGGTCCATATTAAGCTTTGGGGGACTCAGAGTTGGAGACTCAAGGTCGTCATCCCCCGTCCGCCCCGTCCCCCAATATCCTTTCTATTTGTATTCATGATGATTTGTGCTCAATATTTTTTATGTTCATGTCCCACATTTTTCTCCAAAGAGCTCAAGGTGGCAGACATTGTTCTCCCCCTCCTCATTTAATCCCCACAAAAACACTGTGAGGTGGGGTGGGTTAGGCTGAGAGGCACCGAGTGGGCTTCATGGCCTTTGGGGGATTTGAACAAGGTGGTTATATGCCTTCAATTCCCTTTTCACCTGCAAAAGTTTCCGAGTGGACATGTTGCTTCCTATTGCTGTGGGTGCATGCCCCATAGCTTCCTACTAAAATCCTGGGATATTTCATACCACAAATGCTCCAATTGGAAGTGTGTGTGTGTGTGTTTCCTGCTTTTGTTGTGCTATAATGCAATAATATCCCCCTTTCTGTTCATTTGTTTTGTGTGTGTGTGTGTTGTTTATTAATTGAGGTTTCTTTTATTTTGTTTGGTGGTAATTGTTTTTCATGTTTGTTGCAAGCCGCTTTCAGAAGCCCAAACTGTAAAAGTGAGATGTAAGCAATTTTAATAATAATAATAATAATAATAATAATAATAATAATAATATTCCCCCTCCCTTTTCACATTTAAATGATTTTAGTTCATACTATGAATTTATGAATACACATTGTTAATCTGGTTTTACAGTAGCTGTAATCCAGTACTAATTGCAGTGGCTTCAGTCACAGAATACAACAACTGAGAGTTTGAATGGTGCACCCAAATCTGTCCTTCATTTGCACAAACTAGTGCCTGGATTCCATTTTTCTCTGCTCTGTGTGGGCTTCCCTCTTATTGGAAGAATTATGAATGGGTGTACAACTGTTTGCAGTTACATAAATAAAGCAGACACTGTTCATTACCATTGCTGTCATCCATTTGTTGCCACATTCTCAGCAGATGTCAGTGGGTAGCATGTTTACTTTCAAATGAGCAAATAAACAAAGTTCCATGTTTTAGCTGGTGAAAATAATTTATTTATTATGAATCGTGCATATTAATTAGCATGGTGCCTGTCACAGTGGCCGGAGTGGACTACTTCAGAGTAACGACGCTACGCAGCTCTGCATTTTATTCTTTTATTGGTGCTGCGTATTTACAGTGCTCAAGTCATTGCTATTTACACGGAGCGATGTTGTCAGTCGGTTTCAGAACCTCCTAATGGCTTTTGGCGCGTCTTTCTCCAACACAAAAGCTTTGGCAGACCCATCCTCTTGCCCCTCCTCTTCCTGCGTAATTCTGGAGTTGGAGGGATGGGTCTTCCCCCCTTGCTTGCCCCTTCCTGTCCCACCTGGGACCCTGGCTCCTCTACCTTGCCTGAGCCTCGGACACGACTTCCTGCTTCCCCACTGGAATCGGAACTCTCCCTGCTTTCCCCTTTGCTCGGGGACGGGCTTGAACTCAGGAGGGGAGGGACTTCGCGATATCCCCTGTCCCTCACATCCACCCCCCTCCCAAGCTCTCCTTCACCCCTCCCCAGGCCCCCCCCATGTGTCGGTGACGACTGGAAGCCTAAGAACTCAGTGCTCTCCGAGCCCGTTGGTGTGAATACCTCCCCCCAGTCCTGCGAGCCCCCCCCTTCCGCCTGGGCGGACGGGAATCCCAAAAAGTCCGTGGCGTCAGAGCTGGTGGGGGTAAAAACGTTCTGCCAATCTGCTCCTTCCTCTGACTGGGTGGATCTCGGTGACACCCATACCTCATCCTCTGGTTCCTCAAACTCCGCTTCCCAGCGCCATGGTGAGCTGCTCTCCCGTGCCTCCTCCTCCTCCCCCTCCCTTTCCATGTGCCAGGGCTTGGGTCTGTGGGGAAAGAGGGCGTGAAATTCTTCCACCAAGAATTCCTCCTGTATCTGAGTGGCTGGGACCCATTCATTCTGGGACGGTGGAGCATCCTCCCATGCCATGAGGTACTCCAGTCCCCCCACCCCCCACCTTGAATCCAGGATGGCCGTGGCCTCATTGAGTTGCTCCCTGCCTTCCCTCTCCCCCCCTCCCTCGGGGGTTTGTTCGCTGTCTCGGAGCCTGCTGCTTTCCCTGTACGGCGACAGCAGCGATCTATGAAACACTGGATGCACCCTCATGTCCTCTGGCAGTGCCAGCCTGTATGCCACCGGGTTTACCTGTTGCGTGACCGTGAAGGGGCCCAGCCTTTTGGGTGCCAGCTTTTTGCACCTCCCTCTGGTGGGAAGGCCCTCCGAGGACAACCACACCTTGTCCCCCACCCTGATGACCTCCCCTTGTCGCCTGTGGCGATCTGCCCCCTTTTTGTACGCTTCCTTGGCCCTCTCCAAGTGTTCTCTGAGCTGCTGGTGCACCGTCTCCAGTTCCTCTGCCCAATCCTCAGCCTGTGGGCCCTCCTCCTCCTCCTCCTCCCTCTCCCTCTCTGGGAAAGATCTGAGGTCGCGCCCGTAATTGGCCTTAAAGGGCGACACCCCTGTGGAGACGTGCACTGCATTGTTGTAGGCAAATTCTGCTAGTGGCAAGCGATCCACCCAGTCCGTTTGCCGCTGGCTGACGTAGCATCTCAGGTACTGCTGCAGAATGGCGTTGACCCTCTCCGCTTGTCCGTTGGTCTGCGGGTGTCTAGCCGTCGACAAGCTGACCTCCACCTGCAGGAGGTTCATGAGCCGCCGCCAGAACCTGGAAACAAATTGGCGGCCACGATCCGAAATAACCCTTAAAGGTAATCCATGCAGTCTGAAAATGTGATCAACAAACAGTTTGGCTGTTTCTTCTGCCGAGACTGCCCTGGCACACGGTATAAAGTGACACATTTTGGACATAAGGTCCACCACCACCAACACTGCAGTCTTACCCCTGGACGAAGGCAGATCTGTGATGAAGTCCATGGACACCACTTCCCACGGCCTGTGTGGTGTGGCTAAGGGCTCCAGCAACCCTGGTGGCGCTGCTCTGACCACCTTCGCCCGCTGGCAGGTGGTACAGCCCCTTACATAGTCTCGAACATCTTCCCGCACCCCTGGCCACCAGAAGTGTCTCATGACTAGGTGAGCGGTTTTGTCCCTTCCAAAATGCCCCGCTGTAGGGTTGTCGTGCATCTGCTTGAGGACCGTACGTCGAAGCTGGGTGGTGGGTAGGTACAGCGCACCCTTGTAGAAAAGCAGCCCTCTGCGTTCTGCAAAGTCTTTTGCCTGCTCCCTCCCCCCTCTCAGTTCTCTGAAGATGCGGTTGGCAAATTCATCCGCTGCCGTCAGTGCTGTGAGTTCTGCCTCGCTCACCACAGCTGCTCCGCAGGACCATGCCGACGGGGGGAAAATGTGCCTTGGGGCTGGTGGCGCCTCCTCCTCCATGTACTCTGGCTTGCGGGAGAGGGCATCCGCCCTGACATTCTGCTCCCCCGGGATGTAGTGGATGGAGAAGTTGAAGTTCGAGAAGAACTCTGCCCACCGTATCTGCCGCTGGTTGAGCACCCTGGCAGTTCTCCAGAACTCCAGGTTCTTGTGGTCTGTGCACACCTGGATGGGGTGCTTCGCGCCCACCAGGAAGTGTCGCCAGTGCTGGAACGCAGCGTAGATCGCAAGAAGTTCCCTATCAAACACTGTGTAGTTGCGTTCAGGCTGTGTCAGCTTCCTGGAGAAGAAGGCACAGGGTCTCCACTCCCTGTTGGCGTCCAGTTGCAACAAAATTGCGCCCACAGCTTTTTCAGAAGCATCTGTCTCAATGCGTAGGGGCGCGTCCTGCACCACATGGAACAGGTTTTGGTCTGAGGCGAACACTCTCTTGAGGCTTTCGAACGCTGCTTGCGCCTCTGGTGTCCACTTGAACTTCTGCTTGCCTCTCAGGCAGTCCGTGATGGGAGCCGTAACGCGAGAGAAGTTCTTGATGAACTTCCTGTAGAAGTTAGCGAAGCCTAGTAGGCGTTGGGCATCTTTGCGCGTCCTGGGGCTGTGCCAGTCCAGGATGGCCTGCACCTTGTCCTTGTCCATCGCCAGCCCCTTGTCGGACAGCTTGTAGCCCAGGAAGTCCACCTCTTTGGTGTGAAACTTGCACTTCTCCAGCTTCACATACAGGTGGTGCTCCTTCAGGCGTTGCAACACCTCTCTGACATCTTTCACATGCTGCACTGGGTCATTGGAGTAAATAAGGATGTCATCTAGGAAGACCAAGCATTTCCTGAAGAGGAGGGACCCCAGGACGTGGTGCATGAAGGCCTGGAAGCATGCTGAGCCCCCTTGCAAACCGAAGGGCATCACCAGATATTCAAAAGAGCCCAGAGGCGTGAACATCGTGGTTTTCCATTCATCTCCTTCCCGGATCCTGATCAAGTTGTACGCCCCCCTTAGGTCCAGCTTGGTGAAAATCTTGCCCCTGCGTGCCGCTGTCAGGAGATCATCCACTCTGGGCATGGGGAAAGCCACGGGCTCTGTCACCGAATTCAGCCGTCTAAAGTCCACCACAAGACGGCGCTGTTGCGTGTCTTTCTTGTCCACCCAGAAGACCGGGCTGCCCCCTGCTGCCTTGCTTTCCCTTATGAACCCCCTCTTGAGGTTCTTGTCGATGAAAGCGCGCAGATCCTCCAGCTCCTGGTCTGACATGGCGTACAGCTTGGCTGGGGGTATCGTCGCCCCTGGCACCAGGTTGATCTGGCAGTCAAAAGGCCTGTGCGGGGGTAGGTGGTCGGACTCCGCTTCGCTGAAGACCTCCTGCAGGTCCCAGTACTGCTTGGGTATTGCCTCACCCCCTTTGATATGCATGGTGGCCACCGTGGCTATCGGAGGCCCCCCCCCTGGTTGGTGCTGCATGCAATGTTCCAGACAAAAGTCTGACCCAAACGTGATGCACCTCTGGTGCCAACTGATGGAGGGGTCGTGGCGCGCCAGCCAGCTCATGCCCAAGACGATGGGGGGGTCTGAGATGGTGGTGACGTTGAACGCCAGTGTCTCTGAGTGCCTTCCCACCGTCATTCTCATGGGGGGGGTTTGATGTGTGATGGCCCCTCCCAGCAGCTCCCTGCCGTCAATGGTTGCTACGTGCAGAGGAAAATCCAACTGCAAAAGCTGGATTTGGTGCTCTTCTGCAAAGCTTCTCGAGAAGAAGTTGGCGGACGCCCCACTGTCAATTAAGGCGAGGACCGTCAGGGGATAGCCATTTGGGAGCGTTAGCGTCACTTCTAGAACCACTCCTGCTCTGGGAGGGGTGGGCTGGCTCTGCACCTCTCTGTGCGGGTGGGCGGGCTGGGGCTGTTGTCTGCTGACTGTGCCTGGCTGCTGCCCCTTGTCTCCTGCAGCCAGGCTTTCCCGTTTCCCTGCTGTGGTGCTGCGTCAGTGGGGGAGGGCACCACCGTTCCCGCCTTTCCTTGCCACTCCCTGCGATGTGGGCAGTCTCTGACGAGATGCTGGGGTGAGTTGCAGAGAAAGCAATTCCCGCCCCTTCCCTCCTTGCGTCTTGGCGCCGCTGGGGTTTGAAAAGCCCGCGCGCGCGCGCTATCAATCTGCATGGGCTCCTGGTCCTGGCTGGCTCCAGGCGTGGCCTGAAAGGGTTGTTGAGGGAGTGGCTTCTCCTGCGACCGTGGGAACCAAGCCCGCTTTGCGCGCGTCGCTTGCTTGTCGTTCCACCGGGATTCCTGCCTCACCCCCACCGCCAGAGCTGCTTTGCTCAGCTGATCCATAGTACTGGGCTTTGGACCTCTCGAGAGTTCATCCTTCACCTCCTCGCTCAAACCCAAGTAAAACGCAGCTTGCATGGGAGGCGAATCCAAAACCCACCCCAGTCTGTGCACCAGCATGGTGAATTTCGCCCAATATGCGCGAACTGTCATATTTCCTTGGCGTAAATTATGCAGTTCCTCCTTAGTCTGGTCCAAATGACTATCGGACGAATACATCGTCCTCAAACCTTCTAGAAATTGTTGGACATTTTTCATGCAAGGATTCTTGGTTGCGATTAATGGTCTTAGCCACTCCCTGGCTGCTCCGGTGAGATGTTCCACAATAAACGCTACTCTGTGCTCATCATCGGGGAACTCATTCTGGTGCAGCTCAAGAGCATACACGATCTCAGTCTCAAAGCCCTGAAACTCCTTCGGGTCTCCATTGAACTTGCTTACAAGGGTCCCTGCTCTCCTTCCTGGCAGCACTTGGACTTGGGGAGCCCCTCCCGCCTTGTTTTTCTCTGCATCCAGCTTGTTTTGGAGGTCTACCGCCACCGCCCTTAAATGCTGCTCTTTTTCCTGGAGCTCTCTCACCTGTTCCGCAAGTTGTAGCCGGTCGTCCTGGACCTTCTTAGTCTCCTCTTTAGCTGCCTTCAATTCTCCCTGCGCCTGCAGCGACAGCTGTTGCAGTTCTAGCTGGGCTTGCTCAGCGATCTGCCGCCACTTCTCCGCCTCGGACACGCTCATCCCGGCAACTCCGAAGTAGCCCAAAAATGATTAGGAGGTTGCTGTCACAGTGGCCGGAGTGGACTACTTCAGAGTAACGACGCTACGCAGCTCTGCATTTTATTCTTTTATTGGTGCTGCGTATTTACAGTGCTCAAGTCATTGCTATTTACACGGAGCGATGTTGTCAGTCGGTTTCAGAACCTCCTAATGGCTTTTGGCGCGTCTTTCTCCAACACAAAAGCTTTGGCAGACCCATCCTCTTGCCCCTCCTCTTCCTGCGTAATTCTGGAGTTGGAGGGATGGGTCTTCCCCCCTTGCTTGCCCCTTCCTGTCCCACCTGGGACCCTGGCTCCTCTACCTTGCCTGAGCCTCGGACACGACTTCCTGCTTCCCCACTGGAATCGGAACTCTCCCTGCTTTCCCCTTTGCTCGGGGACGGGCTTGAACTCAGGAGGGGAGGGACTTCGCGATATCCCCTGTCCCTCACAGTGCCAGTGATGAAGTCCAGGTAGATTAGCAGGCACCCACAAGAAAGAGACATATTTACGCAGAAGCCTGCTGGTTGATATCATGTCATAGCGTATCAGAAGGTTACAGTTGTGATTTAGCATTTCTGCATGATTTATTGCATGTTAATACATACATATTTGTGCATCTCCAACTTGCTTTCAGTCGGTGTGAACTTCCCTCATGGCTCTACCTTGGGAAGAGAGAAGAAGAAAGCATGGATTTTGTACAAAATGCTGGTACACATTGGACCTGAGGATTTCCCTGAAGTGACCCTGCTCTTCTAATGCCAAATTCTGTATCCTGTTCTATATATGAAGCCTTTAACTTTATGGAGCGAAAAGGGAGAAATTACTTGGTGCATGGTTGTTGCAGCCTAGGGCAGGAGCTGCCAATCTGGTGCTTGGGGTCCCACAGAGGTCTTCCTTGGCACCCACAAAGTCTTATCCCACTGCTGAAATTAGGCTTGAATGAAGGATTGCATCGCAGGCTGTGGTGTGTGCCTGACTGTTGTATGTGTGTGGTATCTCACACACACACACACACACACACACCACACACAAAATACACACACTACAACTAATCCACAATGTGGCAGCTAGACTGGTGACTGGGAGTGGCCACTGAGACCATACAACACCAGTCCTGAAAAACCTACATTGGATCCCAGTATGTTTCTGAGCACAATTCAAAGTGTTTGTGCTGACCTTTAAAGCCCTAAGTGGCCTCAGTCTTGTATACCTGAAGGAGCATCTCCACCCTCATCATTCAGCCTGGACACTGAGGTCCAGCTCCAAGGGCCTTCTGGTGGTTCACTCACTGCGAGAAGTGAGGTTACAGGGAACCAGGCAGAGGGCCTTCTTGGTAGTGGCACCTGCCCCGTGGAACGCCCTCCCATCAGATGTTAAGGAAATAAACAACTATCTGATTTTTTAAAGACACCTGAAGGCAGTTTTTAATGTTTGATGTTTTGTCATGTTTTTAATATTCTATTGGGAGCCACCCAGATGGGCAGGGTATAAATAAGAATTATTATTATTATTATTATTTTATTATTATTATTATTATTATTATTTGTGTGTGTGTGTGCGTGCGTGTGTGTGTGTGTGTGTGTGTGTAGTATGTATATACAGTGGTACTTCAGGTTAAGTACTTAATTGGTTCTGGAAGTCCATACTTAACCTGAAGCGAACTTTCCCATTGAAAGTAATGGAAAGTGGATTAATCCATTCCAGACGGGTCCGCGGAGTACTTAAATTGAAAGTACTCAACCTGAAGCATACTTAACCCGAGGTATGACTGTATATGTACATGTACATGTATATATAAATCTAGCCCCGTTTTGATTACTGCGGCTAGCTGGGAGTGACTCTCGAAAGATGCCTGAGAACCATTGGCAATATTAGTAATTATGGACCAGTGATTTTACGCCAATATAATGCAGCCACGTCTATTGAATTCCCATATATTTTTTCTGAAGACATAGACACAGCCTAGTAGGAATGCAAAATCTTATTCCAAAAGGTCCCTTTTGAGAAAAAGTATGTGTATAACCAGTTAGTATATTATTCTCTCCCCCCCCCCCCATTTTTGTATTCTGGGATCATCTCCAAATGTCATCCCGTAGGTGCCAAGCATTACAGCAGCGATAATTCTCCCTGCGGTTCTATCACTGTGGGATATGGGATTCAGGAGCATTTGGGATTGGGAATGTTACAGATTTTGGCTACCCACAGATTATTAGACGTACAGTGCAGTGTTAGCGGACAGAAGAAAATTTCTGGCATTCGAGCATTATGACCTTCATCTTGAAAGGACTGAGTGGGGGATATGATGGCACTATATGATGCAGAAAGGTGGTGGAAGGAGAAAAAGGCATATTTGTGGTGAAGAAGACAGGGGAAGCTATCAATAACATGATTATCCTCCTGTCATAGCCTAGTCTAGAATGTTGATCGTATAACAGAAAAGGTTTGCCCACCTCTGGTCTAGACATGTCACTGTGATACAATGATTGAAGCAGTGAACTAGGGGCCTGGGGAACCAGCTTTCAAATCCCCACTGGATGGCCTTGGGCCAATCACTATCTTTCAGCCTAACCTACTTCACAGGATTGGTGTGCGGTTAAAACAGAAGTGTGGAATTATGTATGCTGCCTTGAGGTCCATTTAGGAAAGATGGGTTATAAATGCCATAAATATGCAGACAAATAAATGGGGATATAAGTGTCCTTAGGGCAGTGTTTCTCAACCACTGTTCCGCGGCACACTAGTGTGCCGCGAGATGTTGCCTGGTGTGCCGTGGGAGAATTACTTTATATATAGTCAATATAGGCACAGAGTTAATTTTTTTAACATTTTCTAATGGTGGTGTGCCTCGTGATTTTTTTCATGAAACAAGTGTGCCTTTGCCCAAAAAAGGTTGAGAAACACTGCCTTAGGGTATAAGAGGTCCTGACTTCCGTGGGGTGTGAAACACAGAGCAGTCAAATACAACATTCCTAGAGTGGACATGTTTAGACATGAAGAGGGATGTTTGTCCAGCCAGTAGATAAACTTTCTGTTTCCTCCTGTGCTGGGACAAACTTCCGCTACATGTGATCAGAGGTGGGCGTGACTATACCTGTGCAGGTAACAAAAGCACAGGACTGGCCACCACATCTCTCTCTTCTCCATTTTGCTTTCATCGAAGAAGCATCAGCCTGAGGAACTATCTCCTTATGGGATAGATTCCAAGTGAAACCAAAAGTGTATTTTGTAACATAAGTCTGCCTTCAGGGATCCTTTTGTGAACTGAATGAAACTGTGGGTAAACTATTTTATACTTTTATACAAGGCTGTGTTGTGTCTGTCTTTTTAGGATGGAATAAAAGGAGAATTACTGTACTAGGAAACTTATTTTAGAAGCTTAAACAAGCCTGGCCAAAATGTTATCCACTGTGTAAGTTTAAAGGGGGGGGGGTGTTACTGTGCTAAATTGTAGAACTTGTTAACGTAAGTTGGGAAGGATATAATTAAACAATGTATCCTCTCCTGCCTCCTTGAATATTCCCACAACTTCAAATTCAGCTAGGGGGATAGAGTGGCTGTATTTTTGTAGTCGGGGCCCAGAGCTGTGCGGCAGGGCACATACGTTACATAGAAATTATGCCAAGCTTCAATCCCTTGGCAAGGAGCAGGAGGTAAGAATGACCTCTACTCTACCTGGGTCTCTGAGGAGACTCTTGGATGATAACAATACAGGGCTATATGGACCTGTTGCTCCATTTAGCAGATTCTTATGTCCAGTCTGAACTGAGGACTCCTGTTTGATATGTGACTGAGATAACTATCTTATAACCTACATGAATGTAAGTATCCTGGCTCTCCCTACCATCCCAAGAATCCTGTGATCTGTAGTTTGGCAACTCCCTGCTCTTACATAACTCTAGGTAGAGGTAATGGATATTAAACCAGTCTGGACTGTAGTGTGGTCTCACCACCCAAACCAATCCCAGGTCAAAGTCAAACACTCTGCCTGTTAATAAATGCTGGCTCTGAATCAGCTCCCTGTCACATCTGGGAAAAACGTGGTCCTTTCACAGCTGCTGACAGATGGTTTTGTCCAAAAGAGTTAAACCATAGCAAAGAAGAAGAAGAAACTTCTTCAGCCAGTTAGCTGGGCCCAAGAGTAGAGTTAAACAGGCCCAACTCCGAGAACACACAAGATATATAAAGGAATCGCCAGCAGGGAAGGAATGTGTGCACATTCTCTGCCAAAACCAATCCCACCATGGGAAGGAGAACAAACCGATGGCTTCTTTTGCAAAGGCAGATTCTAGAACCTTCTAGACCACAGTGGTCTCTTCAGGCATGGACTTGTGTCAACCCAGCTATGCTGACAGAATGAAAGAGCTCAGTTCCCCTGCTGAAGGGGAGCATGGGGGATGGTGTTGTCATCATACAAACATTTTTCCAGGGGTGTTCTCCACATAGATTCATTTATGGTCTGAGTCACTGGAATTGCTTCACATGGATCTCCATTGCCTCATCCAGTGACCCAGTTTAAACATGGACTATATGCACACGGTACACTTAAAATACAGTCAAAGCATGTGGATTTCCCCCCAAAGAACCCTGGGAACTGTAGTTTACCCCTAACACCACTATAGTTCCCAGCACCCTTAACAAACCACAGCTCCCAGGGTTCATTGGTGGGAGCTATATGCTTTAACTGACTGTGTTTTAAATATATGGTGTGTACATAGCTTAAATGCTGTTATACAAAAAGCAGTTATCTGTATTGTCATCTTATGTAGCCACACCAGGGCCATTGCTAGAAATGCTTAAAAGGCTTGGGGCACAGGCCCATGATACAAATTTGCATAATATTTGCATATGTTGATTTATATGTACAGATGCAAATTTCATCCAATTTTCAGAGTGGACAGGGGAACTAAAAAAGTTCCTGATCTTGCTGTTGGGGCTTCCTTGGAACTATGAGGTGCCAGCAGAATTTTCTGGGCCCAATACAATGGATGTGAGTTGGCCCTTCCACAATTTAAGATGGGGTGGTAATCTCACCAGCGCTGAAGTTTGCAGAGTACCCAGAGACCCTGTAAGCAAAGTTTTAAAAGAGTTTTTAAAAGGAGGGATGAGGGATTGTGTTTTCACGTCCTGGTGTGTCACATAGTCCCCCCGAGGCTCCCCTTAACAATGCCCCTGACCCACACCATGGGTAAAAGGCACTTCCCACTCGAAGTAGCCCATGTTACGCAGCATTATTTGCACTTCAAAGATCCATGGCCCAGAAGAATGCACTGACTGCGCACTAATCCTTCACATGTATATGATACTGCTGCTGCTGCACTGATAAGTGATGTCACAGCAAGGCAGCATCAATCATGTCTGAATCAGGACGTAAGATATATTGACATTCCAAATTGCATGGCCCATTTCATTTCAGGTGACTTGCACAAGCATCAAGGTGGGTATTTTGAAATCAATGCAGTTACCTTGGCCGACACATTAGATGCACAATGAAAGAATGCAGCTTTGCTGAAAGAAATGGAGTCCAACACATTCCTCATTACTAAGAGGGCTTTAAAATATCCAAGGAATTGACTTTCCTCTGCTGAGACACTGGGAGTAGCAGATAAAAAGAACATGACGGAAGGATGCTTGAAGATTAAGGATGTGCTGTTCAGGAACGCCGATTTCTTCTCCAGCAGCTCTAAAATAAAATAATAATAATAAAATGAATTTG
This sequence comes from Zootoca vivipara, assembly GCF_963506605.1. Taxonomy (NCBI): domain Eukaryota; kingdom Metazoa; phylum Chordata; class Lepidosauria; order Squamata; family Lacertidae; genus Zootoca; species Zootoca vivipara. The sequence goes on along the minus strand of NC_083287.1, from coordinate 30,874,179 downwards.
AGATGAATTTGTTATTGGTGAATGCAATTCAGAGATCTTGATACATTTACAAGCTAATTCACCTATCATGTTAAATTAGCTTGTAAACTGGTGCTCTGCCCTGATGTGAATGCTTGAAACCCATTGGTTATTACAGGTAGATGAAAATACTTGGTCCGATCAGATTGCCTTTAAAAAAAAAAGAGTAATGTTCTTTAATGGATCTTCTGTTTTTCTGTCATCTGATTTGTGGATTTTTAATGGTGCAAGTACAGTGTAATGGTTAGAGCAGGGATGAAGGAACCGTGACTCTCCAGTTGTTATCATAGTACAAGCTCCAATCATCCCTGCCCCTGCTCTCATTCAATTCCCAGACATCTGAAGCGACTTCTGCTGAAGATTGTACCTTTGGTCTGTTGCTTTTGCACACAAGAAGCAGATACCGTTCCCTGGTGGACATACCAATGCCAGCAAAAGGAGCACTGTGGATGACATGGCCTGTCACTCATAGAAGCCATATCATGGGGCAGCGGAAGATCAGAGGAGGCTGATACCAGATGATGTGCTATATAAGTGCATTGGTTACTCAAAATAACTCCAATATAGGCTTCCCCTAGAAGGTGCTATCAGCACTTCCAGGTGTTTTTCTCAGTCCCCATCCCAATTTACAGGCGCCATGTTTGGTACAGGATTTACCATCCGGAGAATCATTTGCCTGGTCTACACGAGCAGAAGACAAGATGTTGAAAGAGTTTGCAGACATTCCTGGACATTTCTACATATAGATTTCTCTAGTAGAGGCTAATTTTCTGGTGTGTGTGTGTGTGTGTGATTTTTCAAAAAATGAGACTCTACTCCCACCCCACCACGACATGATGTGATAAAAGACTTAAGCTGTCACAATTTGTCCTCCTACACGCTGTTTACATAGACCAGGTATAATGAGCCTGAGTTTGTTTGACAAGGCTACTGCCATTTTTCTTGTGATGGGCACTCTGAAACCCTGGAGAGCTATGCCCAACATTTTTAGACAATGCTGTGTTTGAAGGACCAGTGACATGACTCTGTGTAAAGCCGCACCCTGTCATTCTAAATCTCAGAAGTTAGGGTACGGGAAAGGCTCCCTCTGCCATGTAAAATCATTTCTGCAAACCAAGATAACACACACACACACTTGCTTTTTTTTGCAGAATGTATACAGGTTACAGAATTCATCATGGCCTGGGGATCTTTTGTAAGCACAAAGTTTCCATTGGTCTGGTTATAGCTGAAATGGGAGGAATATACAAAGTCAGGGTTTTGGTCCATCTAGCTGAGCATTGACAACTCTTGGCTGACAGAGGCTCTCCAGAGTTTCAAACAGAAGGCTTCCCCAACTTCAACCAGAGATAAGGAGAGCCTGTTCAATTGTGATGCCTGTGGGAAACCCTGAGGACCTGAGAACAGGAGCACTTTCTCCTCCTGTGGCTTCCAACAACTGGTATTCAAAAGCATTACTGCCTCTGATCATAGAGGCAGAGCATAGCTGTCATGACTAGTAGCCATTGACAAGCTTTTCCTTCATGAATTCGTCCAATCCCTTTTAAAGCCATCAGTTTAACCATGTGCTGTGTGAAGATGCCAGGGATAGGATATTGGACCTTCTACCTGTGCAGAAAGTGCTAGGACCTGTTCCCTGAATGCCTGTGTTATGTGGACCAGCCCTTTGTCAATACAAGCTACAGCACAAGGGCACAAGTGTCTCCATAACTGACCCTAACTGCAGTGTGTGGTTCAAGAGCACAGCAGGAACCTTGTGGTAGCTGAGACTTGCTGCTGCTAGAGATGCAGCACCAATGAAGGAGCCTCAGGGGTTTCTTGCTTTTCTTTTTTTGCAAAAGTAACCTCTCTCTACTTGGTCTTTTGTAGAATATCCCCTGTCTCACAAACAAACGAGCACATTACATTGTTGATGTCAACACTGATTGGTGAAGACACCAATAAGAAGGGTGCTGCTAAGGAAAGAGAAGTATTAACTGACACAGACTCTGAATCGATGGCCTCTCTCTTCCTGCTGGAGGGATTTCACCTCATTTAAAAGCAGCAGGCTTTGATGAAATAATGTTGATGAAATAATGTATTCCTTCTCACCTCTTCGTCAGCTGTGCACCCAAACGAGAAGCTATCAGCTGTGCGATCTTTTCGAAGCAGCTCTTAAGTCAAATCACATTCAACTGGCAAAACCTTTCGCTCACAAAGATCCTTCAGACAGACGGCTGATGTCTTCTGACCTCCCCAAGTCAATGTAGAAGCCACTGGGCACATGGTACATCCTTGAAGAGCTACCAAGGGATGGAAGTCTCAGGCATCTTGGCTATCATGTGAGAGTTGCATGTGGGCGAGGAGGGCACCGTAACTTATGAATATATTTATTTAGCAAGTTTTCCATACTGCCTGACAGCATTTCAGACTCAACTGCCTGTGAGTCACTGAGGACTGAACGTTGAACAATTGATGACTGAGACATGTGCATGTGTGAATCAGTCAGTGGGTTTTTAAAATACAGTAAAGTTGTTGCTGTAAGCCGCGGTAATTTGGCTTAGGAAGAGTAAGTCTCAGGGGAAGCCCCACAATAGCATATTGAAGTAGTCATATCAGGAAGATTCCCAATGCATGAGTTACAGTGACCAAGCTATCCATGTCCTGGAAAGGTCAGAGGCAGAGTATCAGCCTATGTTGATCATGTTCTTCACCATAGAGGCTTCTTAAACCTCCAGTGAAGAGATGGTTCTAGGTAGAAACTTCCCAAAATCATATATCTGATATGCCTGGAAGAGCACAATGATTTTGAGCATTTTCAGTCTGGATTCCAGTCCTGTCTAGGGACAGAACTGGCCTTGGTCACTCCTTTTTCTTGTTGTTCTTGCTTAATCTCTCAGTAGCTTTCAGTAGGAGGACCACCATAACCTCCTAGGACTGTTGCCGTGAGGGCACTGTTTTACAGTGGTCCTATTCCTCCTTGTAGGGCTGTATCCAGTAATGGCTGTGAAGCATTATGTGTCTGGTTTCCAGATCCAGGAGCTGAGGAGTTTATCAGTTCTGGAAAGAGCTGCACAGATGAGGACCAAGGCCAGTTCTGCCCTGTCAGGGGATTGTTGCGGCCACTCTCGAGTAAAGACACTCCAGTCCGCTCTGTCTTTCAGAGTTTTATTGTGCATATTATTTACAGTGCAGAGATATCAGAAAACATGACTGCCTGGTCCGATTCAGAACCCGGCAATGGCTTCCTTCGCGTCTTGGACCAGCATAAAAGCCTGGGCACCCCAAAGTGCCTCCCCCTAGCCCTGCGTGTGGGCGCGCGCCTCAATTCAGGCACCGGAGGGGGCTGCGTTCCTTCTCCCGTCCTTTGGCTGGAGCTTTGAGGAGGCTCCGGTACTTCGCTGCACTGTCCTTCCTCCTCTGGCCAGCTGGGTCAGTGTCTAGGCTCTGACAGGTCTGAGAGCCCCCTCTCCACCCTGCTCCATTCCTCATTCCCTCCTCCTGACAGCTAGTGCTGTCACTGGGCGAAGTGCTGGTCAGGGTGACTGGGGGAGGGTCCCTGTAAGGAGTCCCCCTGACATGTCCCTAGACAGGACCTGAATCCAGACTTAAAATGCTCAGTCATTGTGCTCCTCCAGGCATGTCTGCAACTGAACCGTCATTGCTCTCTTTAACACCTTACCCAGAAAATGGAAATGTTTGTGTTCAGGTGCTAGCTGTCAAATAACTCAGGGTCTAGGAAGGCATATTTTAGGATTGTCTGCATTTATTGCCTCCTTCAATGTGGCAGCACTGCTCCCTCATGCAGACATGTGTTGGCCGCTCCCTGGACCCACCCAGCCAACCCCATCAGCTAGCTTAAAGAAGCCGTGATGGGCAAAAGACAAGAGAGCATGTCATGAGTTCAGCTGCTGTAAGCACCTCATCCACATCCTCAGACCTCATCAACTCGAACTCATCCCTCAAAATCAGGTTAGATGTTACACAAGACATCTCACCTGACTCCCTAATAACAGCAGCATTCAAGTCAGCATGGAGAAAAGCAATTCTGACCGCAAATAAGGTGTCCACTTACACCAAAAAAGTAGGCATATACTGTATATGCATACACTCTGCATAATTTATATGTATGGATGCAAATTTAGAAGCAAGTAATTTAAATAGAAATGCAGTATATCTCATCATAGTGGAGAAAACTGGGATTACTGGGATCAGGTGACCCATGCCTGCTCAATCCGATGTCCAGCTTCTAATTGTTAATGGTCAACTTCAAACTCTCCTGCTCGCCCCTCTTGCGATTTTTATTACCGTACTATCTTAAACCGGACTTGAACCACACCTTTCTTCAAATAGAGAGCTGTATTCTGACAATCCCTTGAAAGAGAGAACTGTTCTTTGTAAAATAAGAAACATGGCCTCCTTATCCTCAAAATGCCTGGCAAATTATTTGCAGCAAAGCTCTAATAATAGTTTCATCACTCCATTGTTTTATCTGCCTAGATATATGCTATCAGAGAAGATCATGTGTAGCAGGCATTGCTGTGTTGTAGATGACCTGGATGCACATGCAGTACCTGTGCACAAGCTGTTTTGTGTGGACTCAAACCCTACCCATGTGTAGCTTCTGCCTCTAAAGTGTGTGTGACACAACCTCTGCCCCTAGACCAGGCATCCCCAAACTTCGGCCCTCCAGATGTTTTGGACTACAATTCCCATCTTCCCCGACCACTGGTCCTGTTAGCTAGGGATCATGGGAGTTGTAGGCCAAAACATCTGGGGGGCTGCAGTTTGGGGATGCCTGCCCTAGACCCTACCCAGGTACCAAGATTTTCATTCCAAGAGTTGGCAAGTTTTCCACATCACCAGATGAACCTTTCATTCTTTGCTTAACATCAGAGAGAGGAACCTGATGTTTTTGGACTCCTACTTCCCATCAGTCCCGGCTGGCATGACCAATGGTCAAGGCTGATGGGAGTTGTAGTTTAGCAACAGTTGGAGGGTCACAAGAAGTGCTGGCCCAATTCATTTTGCTGCCTGAAGCAAAGGACAAAATGGTGCCCGCCTTCCATGTGCAGAAGGTGGTTGGATTGAGAGTTGACTCAAACTTCAAAGCTGTCAACAGAATAGCAGCATCCCCCCAGCACACCTGAGGGCTGCGATTGAGTTTAGGAGTGCGCAGGACACTCCTGCTTCTGCCCTCCAACATAAGGGAACAGCCAAGGAGGTGGTGCTGCAGCCGATCCTCAACTTCTACCACCTGAGGCAGTTGTCTCCCTTTGCCCAATAGTTGCACCAACCCTAGTCAAAGGTTCGCCTGCCCTGCTCAACAATATGCAACAGGAACGGCCAAATGTCCAGCATGAAGATGTCAGAGTACCAGATACATTCTCCTACATGAAGCCACTGTAAATGTCTACAAATGTGAGGTTGCTATCAGTCCCTCATGCCATCATTTCTTCACTGTGTGCTCTCTTTCAAAGTGGTAACCAAAACTATTGTACCCGATCAGTGGTAGGTAATCACTGCTAAATTATAGTCTGTTAATAGAGATTCTTCACATTACAAGAATGCGTAACAAGTACTTAAAAGAATAATTTAATCTTAGAAATGATTAATGATAAGATATTTTCCTCTCTTGTCAAAACAAATGACTTGCTGAAAGTGAGACGGTGGTTCATCAACTTTTTTTGCAGGGTAGTCTCAGATTTAGCCTACACATTTGGTTCTACACAATCACTCACTCAAATCTGCTTTCAAGAGGGAGGAGGGTTTTCTCAGTATAATCTCACCCGGAGGGGGTCAGTGGAAATAAGCAGGTTTTTCAGGCGCCTAAAAATATGTTTTAAAAGGCAACAACAGTATACAATACAAAAGAGTGAGAAGCGTCTAATTCGTTTTCGTCTTCGAAACTATAGATATATAATTTAAACGGAAGGAATCAATATTAATTTAGAAAATAATGAATATGCTCTCTTTCTAGCCTGTTCCACCCCCTCCTCCTCCTCCGCTTTTTTTTCTGGCTGTGTGTCTGTTGCCATGGCAATGGGGTTTGCTCACTAAGGGGAACAGCGCTGGGGTTAATTCTGCCAGTACTCGCCACTTGTCTTTGCTTACCCTGGTTTGCTTCTCTTGTGTTTTGGCTGCGTCCACCAGGGTCAGTGGTGGTTGGGTAATTTAAGACTATGGGCCTAGCATTCTCAAAGAGAGCAGTACCTCTTTAGATGGCATTGTGCATTCTGCATGACATTCTCCAGACAAATGCATCTCTGGAGATGATCAGAAAGCTTTCTGCACGCAGTGGTGGCTGGCAGCGCCCATTGGGAATGGTGATAACAGCGGTGGACTTTGGGCGCTCAAATTTCAGCAGTGCTCTGGGTGATGCTCCAATTCAGCACCACCCCCACTGCTCACACTCCATTCTACAGCATTGAATGAATGATTGGTTGGTGTCATATACCGCACTATACCCGCCTGGACTGGATGTAAGAAGACAGACAGGTGGAACTGACTGAGGACAGGTGGAAGTTAAGAACATAAGAAAACCCCCATCTAGTCCAGCAGCCAGTTCTCACTGGCTAATAACTAGGTGCCTATGGGAAGCCAGCGAGCAGAACATTAGCCCAAGAGCCCTCTCTCCTCCTCTGGTTTCCAGCAACTGGTATTCAGACACATTGCTGTGGACGTAGAGCACAGCCATCAGAGTTAGTAGCCATTGAGTAGGGCAGTGTCCCTTTCATACTAATGAATGATCCTCCAGTACCCCTCAGATAAATTCAGAACATAAACTAGGCCTAGAAAGCCTACCTTAGAACATCATAGCTCTGGACGATCAGTGATGATGACCTTGAAGCTCAGCAATGTGTTGGGTACAGCCAGTGCTTTTTGCTTTTTGCTAGGGGGGTGCAGGGGTATTCATCCCCCCTAAACATTTTGTGAATCTTTGTACTTTTGTCCATTTGCTGTATTTATTTTTCCCAATTTGAACTATAATATGGTGGTTTTTCTTGAGACAAAGTGAGAGTACCCCTAAACATTTTTTTAAAAGGAAAAAAGCACTGGGTACAACATCAGGCCAGCCTGGAGGGCCAAGGGGGTCTGTGTGGTGCCATTGTCCATGCTGCTACCATCTCCGTTTCCAGGAAGCCTCTTAATTTAGGATGGGCTTAGAGGGTTTGCATCTAGTGTTGGACCAAAGAGACAGATTGGGGACACTGCTGGACAGGCACAGGGTTGGGCATATCTATATATGTGCTTCTGCGTGCACCTTTTTAAAACAAAAATACAGTACAATTGTACAATAGAAGGATTAAAATATCACATCCAAATTCCATGGCTATTCCTCTCACAATCCTTGCACATTGCCTCTGTTGCTGAAATTCTGTATCAAGGTACAGTATTGCCAGCTGTACTCTATTCAACAATAATGCCTATCTGTTTGAGTCTTCATAGGGCATTTGCATGGCTGGTGAAAGCAATTATCCACCTCTCTTTTGTAGTTTAGGGGATTCTGTTTACTTCCAAACAGATATCTGCAGTTTTCTTCTTGGTCACACTGGCTGGTAACTGAGAGAGGGTCAAGAGGAGTTGGTCTGCCACTGAGAAGTAAGTTGTATACTGTAGATATTGAGGTTCCCCCGCAATCCTTCCAGAGAAAACATTTCAGATTTCACTTGGAGAGTACGGAAACTTGCATAGATTCATTGAAGCCCAAAGGCCTACTATGGAAACATTTGAGACTGCAAAAGCAAAGTATTCTTGGAGAAATTATTGTGGTTGTTTCTTGTTGGTTTTAAATGGGGCATATATGCTACCCTTTTTCTCCTTCTCCTTCTTCTTCTTCTTCTTTTTAAATGAAAGGGTTTATATCTTTGAAAATCATACTATAAACGCAAACTCCTTAAATCTGTGCGCCAGCCAGATCTATAGCATGCCTGTGGCAGAAACACACTTCTAAATCTTCAGCTTGCTATGGGAGAGGACGACCTCTATCATGTGACTTTGCTGAACATGCAGATCTCCCCAAGCTAGATAACTTCTACATTCCATTCTGGAACTACAGTCTTGTTGTTTTATGAATGGACACAACACACGTTTGATGGCTGTCCTCCAGAAGCAAATGGGTGCTATGAGTGAAAATAAGGTTGGGGCCCTAAGCACACTTGCTAGGGAGGAAGCCCTATTGAACAAAGTGGGAATTACTTCTGAGTAAACATGCACAATTGTGCTGTAACTCAGTGCCCTGGTTATACCTCAGTCCTATCAGCAAATCAAGAGATGCATCCAGAGAAGGATAGAATCACTAACAATCCAGGAAGCATCTTAGGCCTAGAACACATATGGCAACATTATTTTGAAATAATGAAATTAAATACTAATTTCTGACCATCTTGGGCTGCCGCAATTTTAGCTCCCAGAGTTTCCCCTTCCTTTTGCCTTTGTCGACTGCATATGAAAGGGGGCGTTTAGTCTCCTTCAAACGTACAGCCACAGAATTGTGTGATCTCCTCTTCCCTTGGAAATACAAAAGGGTGGGCATCTTGACATGACATTTAAAAAACCTGTCCGTGGCTCTTAGCATGTTACGTTCCCTCTCCCAAGTCAAGCTTGTCACAGAGAATGTAGAACAGCAGCTAAATGATAATGATTATTTTGAAGTGTCAGATTCTGATCTTTCCCACACTGTGCCCCATGTAGGATAAGATTTTCCTAATGCATAAACAATAACTATGATTATGACTTTTGACAATGAAGGTGTTGGGGAAATGCTATTCTTGTGTAAAACCTGCCGTTTTGGGGAGGGAGGGAGAGAGTAACACCCAGGACTATATGTCTTGCGTTCCCTCCCCGAAATAGAAGTCTGTGGTATCTCTAGCATCAAATGAAAAGACTTATGGTATATTTTAACAGTCCAACACTGCATTATGATTATGATGACGACTAGCAAACTTAGATCCCACCGGGGGGGGGGAGTTGCACATAGTGGTCTCCCCCAGCAGCATGCTGCCCCCCTTGCCAGATTCTAGTTGGTAGGGTGGGCTACACCACCAAGTGGAGCTTCAATGGAGGCTCACTTTGCATGTGTATATGTAGACCCTCCAAGTGCCCCTATTTTCCAGGGACAACCCCGGATTTACAGAACATCTCAAATTTGATTACAGATTGTCCCACTTTTCCTTTGGACATCCCTATTTTCATCAGAGAAATGTTGGAGGGTATGGAGTTATCCAAGGAGATAAGTGACTATACAACCTTTGGAAGACATCTGAAGGCAGCCCTTTATAGGGAAGTTTTAAAATATCTAATGTTTTGTTATGTTTTTATATGTATTGGAAGCTGCCCAGAATGGCTGGGGCAACCCAGCCTTCTGGTGGTTCCCTCACTGCAAGAAGTGAAGTTACAGAGAAGAAGGCAGAGGGCCTTCTCGGCAGTGGCACCCTCCCAGTGGAACACCCTCCTATCAGATGTCAAGGAGATAAAGAGCTGCACAACTTTTAGAAGGCATCTGAAGGTAGATCTGTATCAGGAAGGTTTTAAAGTTTGATGTTCTATTATGTTTTTATGACATAAAAAGAGTGACTGGGGCAACCCAGCCAGGTGGGTGGGGTGTAAATACTGAAATTATTATTATTATAACCCAATCAGATGGGCGGGGAATAGTAGTAGTAGTAGTGGAATAAAGGTAAAGGTAAAGGTACCCCTGACCATTAGGTCCAGTCGCGGACGACTCTGGGGTTGTGCGCTCATCTCGCTCTATAGGCGAAGGGAGCCGGCGTTTGTCCGCAGACAGCTTCCAGGTCATGTGGCCAGCATGACTAAGCCTCTTCTGGCGAGCCAGAGCAGCGCATGGAAACACCATTTACCTTCCCACTGGAGTGGTACCTATTTATCTACTTGCACTTTGACGTATTTTCAAACTGCTAGGTGGGCAGGAGCTGGGACCGAACAACAGGAGCTCACCCCATCGTGGGGATTCAAACCGCTGACCTTCTGATCGGCAAGCCCTATGCTCAGTGGTTTAGACCACAGCGCCACCACCGTCCCATAGTAGTGGAATAGGATGTCCCTATTTTCATCAGAGAAATGTTGGAGGGTATGTATATGGGCAAGTGCACCCCAGTAATGGTTCAGACCCTGACCTGGAAACGCATTATGTTGTAGTGAGGTTGGCATTCTCCAAAGGGTAGTGTCTGCCAGAGCACACACATTGGGCTGGGACCTCCAGGGCCACTTGGAAAACATTTAATGGCCAGAACCACCCTGTTCATGATGCTGTCACTGCCCCCAATGTATGCATGTTGAGGGGGGCAGGAATGACATTATTAACAGGGTGGTGCTAGTTACTATGCACATGCCAAGTGGGCTTTAAGCTTCATACAGTGCAGCTGCCGCTCAGCTGAGCCACATCAACTCTGGCAGTGGGGACATGGGGTCCTGCCAGGGTCTTGCCATTTGCCCCGCCCTGCAGGATGCTGGCACCAGGTCTAATTGCTGTATGTGGTTTTCAGGGATCAGATAACTGGACTGAATGCAACTGCTCTCCTCATACTAATAATTCCTCTGTGGATGTGTCCTGGGAGGACTCTGTATCCTGAGCTACATTGCATAATTTACATGTTATTTTATTGGGGATTTAGCTGTGATAAGGAACACAGATAGATAGGGTATATCTTGATTTCCATCTGAAGGTAACTGGCAGTTCTGACTGCTGTATCATCTCACCCAGGCTGTCTGGAACACAGTGGAGAGAACTCATTGGGTGCCAGGGAATTTGTAGCTTAGAGTTCTTCTGATACTGCATAAGCTCTTGACTGCTATAAAATTACATGGAAAATGAAAACCAGGTGCATTGAGAAATAAAGGGAGAAATGAGCAAGGGTTGTGTCACATTAAGGAGCATCCTAGCCAGCAAAGATGGTCCACTTGTGGCAGGACATCAATTTCACAAGCCAAGATCCTTTGTCCTTCCCTGCAGGCACAGTACAAATAAATGTGTTTCCTTTTCTTCCTGGAATGTTGGTGCTAAGCAATACATAGCTTTTATTACCGCACCACTCTGGTGCTTTGAAAAGAGGGCAGGGGCTCATTGAAGAAATATAAAAATGAAATAGTGGAGCAATGGGATCTAAAAGTTAAGGAAATTGCTTTCTGCAAGCTGTGTAAACTTCAATTAGGAGACAAAGAGCTCTGTTCTCTTCTCAACGCTGTGCATGCTTAGCTTGCAGTGTAGGAACAAGGGAAGGGCCAGAGCTCAGAGGTAGAGCATCTGCTTTGCATGAAGAAGAACATGGATCCAATCCCCGGTATCCTCTAGGTAGGAGGGAGGGAGGGAGGGAGGGAGGGAGGGAGGGAGGGAGGGAGAGAGAGAGAGAGAGAGAGAGAGAGAGAGAGAGAGAGAGAGAGAGAGAGAGAGAGAGAGAGAGAGAGAGAGATGCTCAAAACCCTGGAAAGCCATTGTCTGTCAGCATACACCATGGGTAGCCAACTGCATGCTCTGCCAATGTTCTTAGACTCCAACTCCCATCAGCCCCAGTCAGCATTGCTAATGGTCAGGGATGATGGGAGTTGGAGTCCAGGGACATATGAAGTGTTGCCTGCCTCTGCTGTAAACAATACATAGCTTGATAAATCAAATGGTCTGACTTGGTATAAAGCATCTTCCTATGCGTTTAACCACCTACTAGGGATGTGCACAGCCCCCCACCCACCGATGATGATGATGATGACGACGACGACCATATTTGTAGCCCGTGTCTTTGACTGGTTTGCCCCAGCCACTCTGGGCAGCTTCCAACAGATATAAAAGCAAAATAAAACATCAAACATTAAAAGCTTCCAAATACAGGGCTGCCTTCAGATGTCTAGTTGTATAGTTCTTTATCTCGTTGACACCTGATGGGAGGGCGTTCCACAGGGCAGGCGCCACTACCGAGAAGGCCCTCTGCCTGGTTCCCTGCAACCTCACTTTTCGCCTTGAGAGAACAGTCAGAAGGCCCTCAGAACTGGATCTCAGTATCTGGGCTGCATGACGGGGGTCAAGACGCCCCTTCAGATATACTGGGCCAAGGCCATTTAGGGCTTTAAATGTCAGCACCAACACTTTCAATTGCGCTCGGCATTTGGTTTTATGATAATGTGTTATTGTTTCGTTGCCCTGCTTTCTTTGGATTGTTTTTATGTATGTGAATAATCAACAGTATGGAAATGTCTTGAATCACATTAAAATAAACAAAGTAAACACCAGGAACAAAGGATGCAGAGGCTAGGTGGGACTGACAAATGAATCTGAAATTAAATTCCAGTGACTTTGCATGGGCCCCTCTGGTAGGTTTGCACTCTAATTACTGGTTCAGACAAAGCCTGTAGCAGCAGCACTCTGTTTATAACAAGGCATGGTGGTAACCTGGCTAGGATCCTGTTCCCTCTTGAATCCTTGTCTTTTCCCAAGCTCAGCACAGTCAACTTCCCCCTCTTCTACTCATGAAGCCTGTCACTAAAAATTAAGCTCAGCGGTTTTGCCAGTCTAAGGAGGGAAATATTGGCTGGTCATCAAGTGAGCTTCATTCTCTTCTCTAACAATGATAAAATGGATCATCCAGGCAGTGGCGGAGGAAGGGGGTGGGGGTGCGGTCCGCTCCAGGTGTCATCACTGAGAGGGGGTGACAAAATGAGGTTTTATTTTAAAAATCGGCTCATGAAACTTTTTAAGAGTGACATGGTGGCTTAGGTGCCTGCAGGTTCTGCACTGCCTGAAACAGCAGCGTGGGACTTGCGTCTGTCTACTGCCTCTCCCTCAGCCGCCCTACAGCTGAGGGGGAGGCGGCAGAGCGGCTCCAAGAGTCGGAGAGGCTCGTCCCGCCCCCATGTGGGATTGCCCCGCCCCCGGCTGCAGGACACCCCCCCCCCCCGCACCAGGCACCCGAGAGGCTACGCCACTGCATCCAGGTGTAGTGCATAAATATCAGCTCCAAGCAAGCCTCAAGGCTTTTATAGAGAACTTGACTGGGGGACAGCTGATTGGTCCAAGGGAACTGCCAAAAGAACCCATAATGAATCTGTTCCCGTGAAGCAAACTCTGACAACTGGAGCATTCATCAAAGTGTGTTTTAGGTTATATCATTGCCTTGAAATGTATGGCTCATAATGGAAATGCCATTTGATCTTTCCAAGTAAAACATGACTATTAAAGTCAGCGCCCAACTCTCGCCACATGATTAAACTCAAGGTTCCATAAAACCCACCTTCTCCTACTCCCTGTTTTAGATGGTATGGGGTTGTATTTCATGACCGTTTCTCTCTGGCATACATGTTGGTTCTGAGTATTGACTACACAGAAAACAATAGCAGCAAACCTACCTCTTTCTTTCACAATTCCACGATAAATTATTTGAGATTGTGTAACAGACTTGACTGACTGTCCCTATCACCATTGCACTGACATTTAAATTGTGCACCTGTTAATAATATTTGCATGCATTATTTTCAGGAATAAAAATTAAGTGTGCTTAATGAAAAATAATATGTGTGACAGATATCGTCTGGCTTTATTGCATGTCTAAATCATTTGCCCTCTGGTGGCTACTGGAAATGGAGGGGGAGATATATAAGGTCCATCTCTACTTGATTGCATACAGGTGTTGACTGGAAGTGATATGTTACAATGCTTCCCAGGAGTAAATATGTCACTATTGTTGTTGTTTAGTCATTTAGTCGTGTCCGACTCTTCGTGACCCCATGGACCAGCGCACACCAGGCACTCCTGTCTTCCACTGCCTCCCACAGTTTGGTCAAACTCATGTTGGTAGCTTTGAGAACACTGTCCAACCATTTTGTCCTCTGTAGTTCCCTTCTCCTTGTGCTCTCAATCTTTCCCAACATCAGAGTCTTTTCCAGGGAGTCTTCTCTTCTTATGAGGCGGCCAAAGTATTGGAGCCTCAGCTTCAGGATCTGTCCTTCCAGTGAGCACTCAGGGCTGATTTCCTTCAGAATGGATAGGTTTGATCTTCCTGCAGTCCATGGGACTCTCAAGAGTCTCCTCCAGCACCATAATTCAAAAGCATCAATTCTTTGGCGATCAGCCTTCTTTATGGTCCAGCTCTCACTTCCATACATCACTACTGGGAAAACCATAGCTTTAACTATACAGACCTTTGTCGGCAAGGTGATGTCTCTGCTTTTTAAGATGCTGTCTAGGTTTGTTATTGCTTTTCTTCCATTATACGCCCCTATTAAAATGACAAGTATCCTATCCTACTCTTTCCCATTACATACTGCTAAATGTTCTAATCCGCCTGCTGCATGCTGCATTCATTTACACTGCGGTAACCTATGCAACACTGTATTTTAAAAAAAACCAAATAGTTGTTTATCTTCAAGTTAAAGCAGGGGTGGGGAACCTGTGGCTCCAAGTGTTATCAGACTACAGTTCCCATCATCCCTGACCACTGGCCATGCTAGCTGGAGCTGATGGGAACTGGAGTCCAGAAGGCCACAGATTTCCCATCCCTGGGCTGAAGATATGCTGGCCAAAGACAACAGTCTTGCAATTTGTTATTAACTGCCGAAAATGAGCTTGACTGGTGCGTAAATTGGCAGGCTGTGTGTTACATGGTGCATTAATAGCTCATTCACCTGCATTTTGCATGTACCATAGATAAAGAATATTAATCTCCCCTCCCCCTCAGCCTTAATGTCTGTAAAACTGGGTAAGGGATCACAACCTGAAGGATGGTAAATCTAGCAACAAAATAAAAGCAAGCCGTTCCAATTCTAGTCCTGTTTTTCCACCTTCTGGACACTTCACCTCAGCTCTGTATACCTGAAGGAGCTTCTCCACCCCCACCGTTCAGCCCAGACACTGAGATCCAGCACCGAGGGCCTTCTGGCGGTTCCCACACCAGGGGCGGAGGAAGGGGTGGGTGGTGGGTGTGGGCCGCCCCAAGTGTCACCGAGGGGGGTGACAAAATGCAGAGAATATTTACAATAAAAAACATAGAATTGTAGAGTTGGAAGGGACCCAAGGGTCATCTAGTCCAACCAGGAATCTCAGCTGAAGCACCCATGACAGATGGGCATCCATGAAGGGAGAAACTTCCATAAACAGCCCAGTGGGAACTGAGCATGTTCAGTGATGACAGAATGCTGACTGTTGCCAGGAGGGATAAGAACAGAAAGAGGAGAAATGGAAGTGACTAGCTTGAATGCTGAACAGCACCACCCCATACTGCAACATTTTATTGCAGCTCCCCCTGCTTTGTCCTAATTTCTATGCAATTCCACATCAGTTTGCCAGTTTTGTGCATTGCCTCACAGGCAGTTTATAAAAACAAAACTTGTTATGTTAATATTGTTGTTTGTTTGTTTGTTTGTTTGTTTGTTTGATGAATCACTTCCCAGGAGGCATCCTGAAGTGATTTACAGTGTAATAGCATATACATTCGAGAGTTACTTACTTATATAAAAACAGACCTACAGTTCCCAGAGAGGATTAACAATCAATCCCACAGGGAACTCTGGGAACTGTAGCTCTGGGAGGAGACTTTTAACCACAGAACCCTTAACAAGCTACAGCTATAGCTCCCAGAATTTTGGTAGCAAGCCATGACTGTTTTAAATGGCATACAGTGCTTTAAGTGAATAGCATGAATGTGGTCTACATTTCTAACACATTATAGAGTATATTAAGGAGGGGTACATTTTTAAATGTCCTGAAGAACCCATGCACAAATGTAGGGTGCTAACATCACATTTAATGTGTAGATACACACACGCACACACACACACACACACACACACACACACACACACACACACACACACGGTTGTGGGATGGAACACTGGGGCAGACAAGTCACAACAGTTCCTAGAGTGTCCACTAACAGGAACTCACCTGGAGGGACACCTGACTACAGGTCAGTTCCTGTTCCCTCAGACATGCAAATGAGTTGGATTAGACAAAAGCCCTAGCCTGCAATCACTCTCTCTCTCTTAGCTACTTCCTCCTTCGATGGGAACACATCTCTCCAGAGAATCTCTAGTTAGCATGGTTCTCACTCTAGGCCTGCAGCCAAGAGTGAGACCAAATGGAGTCTTACTTTACTAAGTAGTCTCTAGATATATATGTACTTGTAACTTTTCTAAGCAAGCCTGCCTTTCTGAGATTATGCTGTAACTCAGGATGAAACTGTAAGTAAACTCTATCTTATTTTATAAACACTGTGTTGTGTATTTCTTTTAAGAGGGACAAAGGGGACCTTTGCCAGGAAGTGTAATATTGTTATAGAGATTCTAGCGAATCTAACGCACATGCTTTGCTGCGCACAAAAGGGGAATGTCACTCTGCTAATATTGGAAGCTTGCTAACACAAGCTTGGATAGGATCTATCTAATAATATATCCTAATCCACATCCCTAACATTCCCATAACGGTCAGTTATTCCTCTATGCTGACACTTCCCCAGTTACCACCTGGCAATGGAGGCCCCTAAAACCAAGGGTTAGAGCTCGCCAAAAGCTTATTTCCCTGCAGCATGGTGACCGGATTACTGCTGTGATCACCCTTTACAGATCAAAGAAGGACTGGGGTGATTTGTGTGTATGTTTCCCTGGTGCATTGCAAACCTCTAGAAATAGAATGGAAATGAAGAGCAACACACACACACACACACACAATACATCTCTGGGAGCTTTTGCTGAGAAAAGACAAAAAATACAGAATAATTCCCAGTGATGTTTAGAAATGCATATAGCTTAATTTGTTTTAGACAAACTGATTAACAAAGCAATATTCTGAAAGCCAATTTGGGGTGGATGATATGTTCAAATAGCCTTAAGCTTGTCGTCCAGCCGCCCGGACTGGGATAATATGGCACAACTTGCTTCTAGTGACTCTTTGCCTAATGTGCCACCTAAAATTATTTTCCAGGATTGCTAATGAAAAGACTCTCATCCTATCCATCACTTTGACTCTCCAGCTTATGAAAGAGCAGGATTTCAATGAGCCCTGAAGACGAATCTTAAATAATGGCTTTTATATTTTCAAAGGGAGAGCAGGCATTGCTTCCTTGACCCGCTTTGGAGATCTTCTTGCACCAGCACAAACTACGTACCAATCTCATGCACACTAAGCCCCACTGAACACAGTGAGACTTACTTCTGAGTAAACATGCATAGAGTCCTGCTGTTTGGCTGAAATCCTATGTACATTGACCTGGGAGGAAGCCCTACCAAGCAAATATGTGTGCACCAAGTCTAAGTGACATTTCTCTTTCACTCCATATGGATAGCTCAGCTGGTTAAAGCATGAGGCTGATAAAGCCAAGGTTGCAGGTTTGATCCCCAAAAGGGACAGCTGCATAGTCCTACATTGCAGGGGGTTGGACTAGATGATCCTCAGGTTCCCTTCCAACGCTATGATTCTATGACCATGACATGTAGCAGTTTAGTTTAGTGGAACTTTTTAATCTTGCCACCTTTCCCAATAGGGGAGACTACATTTCCCAAAAGTGTGTGCCCTGTAGCTTCCTGAATTAATCTTTTTATACCACAAACGTTCTGTTGGGGGGGGGCTTTTTTTTGTCCCACTTGTGTTCTGCTCTAATGTAAGAGTGTCCCTTCAAAGCAAAACAATCCTCTTTGTTGTTCTGGTGCCACATTGCACCCCACTAACTCCCTGTGTCCTTGTGTCATAGGGAAATGTCTTTTAGAATTGCTAACACCAGCCTATTCCATGGCAAGAAAGGGGAGGCGGTTACTTGAACAGTCATAAGAGTGGGAGACAAAGATCTCCCATTAAAGCCCCCCAAATCCAATGGTTGGGGTTTTCCAGTCTCCCGCATAAGAGACCTCAAGCAAAATGTCAACAGTGCAACTTTTGCTTTTCTTCCAGCAAAAGAAGAGCAGCTGTTTGTTTTACCAAGGTGGAAGACTTTCAGGCTGCAGTCCCATTCCCATTTACTGGGGGAAATGAGGAGTAAGGCCCATTGACACTGATGAACTTCTGGTACCAATTGAAAACCATTCTATTGGGCCTTTGAATGGGGGGGGGAGAGACAAGGGGAGTGGCTGACGTGGCCTGGAGATGAGGAGGGAGGCACGCATCTGTTCCAAACGAAAGACAGGTTCCTTCTTCTAAGTGCAATGAAAAAGATGTTCATTCCAAAACCGTGTGTGTGTGTCTCTGTGTGTGTGTGAAGTGCCTTTCCCCTTTTCATCTCTCCACAGCAGTAAGAGGAGCTGGGGGGAAATTATTGTGGGATGCGCTCCGCTCCACCTAAAGCTGTGGTTGCTGCAGTCAGTTTCACTGAGATGTGGGTGCAAACCACATCCTGCTGCAATCAATGGCTCATCTCCCACAGAGGTTGGAAGCTTCTGCAGCATTATCACCTCGTTGTGATATTTCAAGATGGGTCACCTCTAACCTAAGAGAGACATAATGGGGATGCATAGTATTCTGCATGGTTTGGAGGAAGTGGACAGAGGGAATTTATGATACCTCTCTTATAACCCTAGAATGTTTGGATATCCACTGAAGCTGAATATTTGAAAATTCAGGACAGGGTGGTGCTGTGGGTTAAACCAGAGCCTAGGGCTTGCAAATCAGAAGGTTGGCGGTTCGAATCCCCATGCCGGGGTGAGTTCCCCTTGCTTCGTCCCTGCTCCTGCCAACCTAGCAGTTTGAAAGCACGTCAAAGTGCAAGTAGATAAATAGGTACTGCTACAGCGGGAAGGTAAACAGCGGTTCCATGCTCTGCTCTGGTTCGCCAGAAGCGGCTTAGTCAGGGGTGTACCCAGGACCAAAACTGGGGGGGGGGCAAGAGAAGGGAAGAGAGAGGGAAGGAAGGAAGGAAGGAAGGAAGGAAGGAAGGAGAGGGAGGGAGGGAGGGAGGGAGGGAGGGAGGGAGGGAGGGAGGGAGGGAGGGAGGGAGGGTTTTCCCGGGGAAAGCAACAGGACAAAAAAAGAAAAAGAAAACCCAACCAGATCTGGAAAGCCCAGAGGAAAAGTGTGACTGAGCCCTTAGTTAAGCTATAGAACAGGCATGTCCAACTCCCAAGAGACTGCGTTCTACTCCCACTATTAAAAAAACAGGCAGTGATCTACCCATTGGATTGACCAAACTCTTGTTGAGCTTTTTGTGGGGAGCCAAAGTTCTTGAGCTTTTTGGGGGGAGGAAGAACCAAAGTTCTTGAGCTCTTTTTTTGGTGTGCTCAATCAGGATCATGCAATCAACAAGGGAGGCATCATGCTAGGAATACCAGTTGCTGGGAATCACAGGTGGGCAGAGTGCTTTTGTGCTCAGGTCCAGCTTGCAGTGGTTGGCCACTGTGAGAACAGTGAACAACTGGACTGGATGGGCCATTGGCCTGATCCAGCAGGCTCATCTTATGTTCTTATGTTAAATTCTTGCAGGGGCAAACAGCATTGGAGTAGCCTATAACCACCTGGATGCCACCATGCTCACAAATCACCACAAATTTAAAAGGATGTCAGGGGGGAGGATCTTACAGTTAGTAATTGGTCTTTATGTTTCTTATACAAGATAAGAGCCTCAAGAGCAGCACAAGCCACTGTAACTCTGCATCCTAAAGTAAACTTTGAATCACCCCAAATCCTACATCTCCATGACCAGGAGTCTAACCCTCTTGAGATGCCCCAGCACTGACTCTGGTTGAAAGCATTGGTTTCACCCAACACACTTTAATATATTGACAGCCACATAGGAATAAAGTCCTGGCGTTTGCACCCACAAATAAGCTTTTGGCTACCCTAGATCAGGGGTCAGCAAACTTTTTCAGCAGGGGGCCGGTCCACTGTCCCTCAGACCTTGTGGGGGGCCGGACTATATTTTTTTGGGGGGGAATGAACAAAGTCCTATGCCCCACAAATAACCCAGAGATGCATTTTAAATAAAAGGACACATTCTACTCATGTAAAAACATGCTGATTCCTGGACCGCCCGCAGGCCGGATTTAGAAGGTGATTGGGCCGCATCCGGCCCCCGGGCCTTAGTTTGGGACCCCTGCCCTAGATCATACACCCTTCCCCACTACTCCAAAATTTGCCCCACATTAGATAACCTAAATTGGCATCTTAAAAAGTATTGGTGGGCACAAAAGTGCATTTCTTGGGTGAAAGAGTCCCATCATGTCAAATTTCTGAAAAAGAAAAAAAATACATACTCCTCTAGAATGCTCTTATCCAAAACTTGTGTTCCTTAAAAAGAATTCCTCTTGATTTTGACTTTGAGCTAACTTTCAAGAGACTATGTTTAGGACTGCCGCTGTCTTTTACTTTCCTTTTTATTATTCAGTTCTAATTTCCAGGAGCTGACAGGTGTGGGTGGTTGTTGTTGATGTTCTGGTTAGGATTTGCAAATCCCCTGTTCCTCATTCCCACTATTACTGGTAGGTGCATTCAGCACCCAGGACATGCTCAGAGTCATTCTGGCCTCATAGCACAAATTCCAAATCCCCCTACAGGTTCTTTGAGCCCAAGCTCTCGCCATAGTGCATGCACTTTTGAAAAAATGTATTTGGTTATTTAAATATTGTACTACTTCTCCATTTCCCTACCAATTGCTCAAAACAGGTAACAAAACCCCTGTATCAAAACAGCAGCAATACAGAACTCCTTGGGTATTTTTTTTAAAAATAAATAAATAAATCAAATCTGGAATAAAAATGAAAAACTCTATAGCAAGATGTTCCAGCCTTAGAGGGGGCGCATGAGGAAGGGCCTCAGATTAAAGGGTCCAGCTCAGTTCATGAACCGATGAACAGAGGGGGTCCCCAAAATACAGCAGGACTGGCTTATCACATTTTGAAGTAAGTTAGCCCCCCCCCCCGCGCATACTAGAGTCTACAATTGCCTATTGGGGAAGGGTCTGTGCAAAAAAATGGGCCAGGCCACGCCTCTGCCTCTCTGCCCTCCCCCCTCTCTTTCTCTCTCACACACGCTTTCCTAGGGGTTCCAACTTGAATAAAATATTGGGGGGCAGGTAAGCCCCGCCCTGCAGAATCGATCACATGACGCTGTGCATGAACACCATTTGAATGGCAACAATGCCCATCAACTTTGGGGGGGGGGGCTCTCAAATATTTTACTGGGGAGAGAAGACACACACACACACACACCGCGGCCCGTGAGTAAACATACATAGAACTGCGCTCTGAGGCTGAGATTTTGCACAGGCTTACTTTCTTGGACTCTAAACGTGCAGTCAATGAAGCTTACCTCCAATGAAAGATGCCTTGATTGGGTCAGAGCCATTCACACGTTATGCACAGAACGCGCGTCCGGGTGCGGGGTGCGGGGAGGAGAGTTTCACAAATCTCAACCAACAGGAAAGATTCCACCCTTTTGGGTTGCTGGGCGCGCTTTGTGAGTTGCTGGAAGCCTAGAGCCCTGTGCTAATGTGGAGATTGTGAGAAGGCAATATTTGGTCCATTTTCCTTCCGTGCCACTGACGGAAAACAACCTCCCTTGTGTGTTTAGCGGGGTTTACTCTTGGGCGGTGCTTTTTTTCTGGGGGGACGCATACCCCTAAATATTTTGCGAATCTTTGTACTTTTGTCCATTTACTGTATTTATTTTTCCCGATTTGAACTGTAAAATGGTGGTTTTCTTGAGTCAAAATGAGAGTACCCCTAAACGTTTTTTTTTGGGGGGGGAGCACTGCTCTTGGGTAAGTGCGCTTAGAATTGCAACCTTCTGCAGGCATCCACAACCCACGTAAGCCCGGGAGGCTCCAGAGCTGCTGATTCACATGTCGATCTATGGGGATCACTGGGTCTATTAGCTTTTGGAAGCCCTTTAGGGTACAAGTCCAGAATCTCTTCTGCAAGCTTAGTTGCGCCCTAATTTCCAACACGATCCACACAGCTCAGTTAAGCCTAAACGACGTTAAAGAGACCCTCTCTGCACACGAACACACGCATCGTTTTCAAACCCCTGCCTATGCAAGAACCTGTTTGCTCGGAAGTAAATCCCATTGATTTTTAGGGGACTGGAGAGCATGTAAGGCTGCAATCCTAACCCGCATTGGGGGACGTGACTCAAACCAAAAGGGGTCTTTATTCTCACCATTTAAAAAACCCAAAACGGTGGGCCAAGCAGTCCAAAACTTAAATTTAACTGGATTGCAGATCCGTCTCACTGTCTTTCCAACATCGACAAGAAAGTGTTCGGAGCAACTGATTTATAAACTAAGTATTGTGTTTCCTTCGGTCACAACACGTGTTATACTGTATACGTGTATGGAACAAACAGGGGGAAACTGAGTGTCGGCATAAGCATACCCCAATCGTGTATTTTGTTTTTATTTGTTAAGCTTGGAAGCCCCTCCTCCTTGAAGAATTTCACCCCTGGTGTATATGGGATATCCTCCTATTTTTCCAACGCGGGTGACAAAAACCCTCTACATGCATTAGGAAACAATGCAAACCACCGCCCCCATAATACACACACGTAAGGTGGGGGAACCAAATTTAAAAATGGAAGTGGTGGCGGAAAACGAGGCAGAGAAAAATAGGTGCTGGAGAGAGAGAGAGAGAGAGAGAGAGAGAGAGAGAGAGAGAGAGAGAGAGAGAGAGAGAGAGAGAGAGAGAGAGAGAGAGAGAGAGAGAGAGAGAGAGAGAGAGAGAGAGAGAGAGAGAGAGAGAAGAGGGGACCTCGATTTTTCTCCTCCTCTCATTTGTTTATCTCTGGATTTCCAAACCAGCGACCCCCCCCCCCTTTCTTCTTCTTCTTTTTCCTTTCCTAGGAATTCATTTGAATAGCTTTCAAGCTGCAAAATGGAAATGTAGCTCCTGCCCTCTATTTCAGCAGCAGCAGCAGCGTCCTGGCAACAGAGCAATTTTCTATCATCAAGGATAAATGGCATCGAACAGAACATTCTGATAAAAAAAGAGAGGGGGGAGGAGGGGAGAGCGAGCGGGGAGGAGGGGGAGCTTTAGCCCGAGAAGACCATGATTGCTGCCCTTCCTGTCCGTCATCCCTTTACAAAACCCTCTCCTCCAAACCTGAGCCGCATGCTGTCAGAGCTAATAATGTCTTCGAAAGAAGGGGGGGGGACGGTGGAGGAGGAGGAGAGAGAGAAATAGCATTCAGACACAATGTTCCCATTTATGACATAGAGCTCCTTTCCCCCCCCCTACCCCCTACCCAGCTCCCTTCTTTCAAAAGAAAGGGACACAAATTTTGCAAATATATATACTCTATACTGTGAGTATATCCTTCTTTGGTTGGCTTGGAAATCTAAAAAAAACGGAGGAAGTGGCAAGATGCGCCCATCCACCCACAGCAAAACATTTTTAAAAAATCTATAGGATACTACTACTACTACTACTACTAATAATAATAATAATAATAATAATAATAATAATAATAATAATAGTGGTGGCTGTTTAAATGCATGGTGGGGAAATAAATGTGGAGAGAAAAGGTTCCGATTGCCTTTAGGATACGATGATCCTCTGCCCCGGTTTTTGCTGGTGCGCAATTGGTCGGGACCTCTCACAACGCGCAAGGTGAGCGTCCATAAGGACAGTCCAGGATTCCATACTAATTCGGAAATGGACTGTTTCAATGGCCCTAAAGCAGATTATCCGCAGTTCCTGGGCCTTGAACCCCGTTGGACTGATGTATATACTTAGATAGTGGTGCTTGAGACCCATCGCCAAGCGTTTAGTCCGGGATGGATGCGTTCTGGAATGAAACATTACTCAATTGCGTGGAGTGCAAGTGGAAAGGCGCAAACCGGTCTTAGCTGGATTCTTGCTCCCGACTAAAGTGTAGGATTCCAGGCAAGCACCTTCAGGCAAGTTATTGGCAAGTTCCAGAAGAATCAGTCGAGCTTAGCACTTCCTCACTAAATGGGACCCGGGTATTAATGAAAAAGTGTCGGTCCAACTAACAGTTCTGTAGTCCAGGCTGCTAGTCTCATTCCTTTCACGTGGCTCTAACTGCATTCCCCCATGGATGGGATGCTGATGGTTTTCCCAACGGGACGCATTCTCAAAAATGCATACTAAGGCTGTTCAGGGTTGTTATGCGAGTTCCATTGAAATTAATGTTCGCTGGTCATTTTATGCTGGGGAGGGAGTCTCCATCCAACTGGACTTCAAATTTAAACAATAAAGAGCTCTTAAAAAATAAAATAAAAGTTGGTCCATAAATGGGAGTGAGGGCACATAGGGACCCATCAAAATGACACAAAAGTGTGTCTAGCTGTCAAGTTACCAACACAAAAAGTTGTGGCTGGAGCGCAAATTTGGTGAAGGGTAGTCTACAGATTGTTGAGATAAAATATCTCACAGGTTATGCTGCTTTGGCTCTCCAGCCCAAACAATGGCAAGATGCATTCTTAATAACCCATAGAAGTGAATGGAGAGAGGGAGGATTCCCAGTGTCTTCACACATGCCAGGACTAAGCATGTTACAAATTAAGCATGTTGCAGCTTTGGTTAAAAGATCCAACTTGTTTAACTTCACTGGCCTCATTAAAGAGGAGAAGCGGTACTGTATTAGCCTATTGCAGAAGAAAACAACAACAACAACAACAACAACAACAACGCACACACGCACACACCATGTTGTGGCCAGATGAGCATGAAATGCCACAGTTTTTTTTGTTTGTTTTTTAGAGCTCCTATGTATGCAAAGCAAGCACAGACTCCTTGGCAGATAACACATTCTCTCCAGCTTTGCTATGCTAATGAACACCTAGGGTTCAAGAGTTTTAGTTGCATGGAATCCTTTTGTTTCCATTTGTTTAGGGCGCCTGCTGTAGGTGGCCTAAGAGCAACCTTCTGGAGTTATTGTTTCCAAGAGAGGTAGCTGAGTTAGTCTATTGCAAGGGAGAACAATAGAGAGACTTGTGGAACCTTAAGCTAAAGTCCACTTCATCCAATGCAGTTGGCGCTGGGGGACATGAGCAAGTTGGAGTTCAATGGCAGTGAAATGCAAATCCTACCATCTGTGGCAATTCAATCAGTGCTTAAATGCATGCAAAACAATCAATTCAACTAAAGCTTCAGTGAATGCAAAGTAAGGACAGTGGCCTCTCACAAAAGCAGTAGTTGACACAGTTGCCTTAGCATTGACTCTGTCTGGGCCTCAAATAATAATTTATTAAATTTGTATATCACCCGTCATCCAAAGATCACAGCATAAAGCTACAAGATCAAAACACAAAATACTTAATATAGCAAGAACAAGAACAAATCAATAACACACCCCAACACATTTAAAGGGATATAGGGTGCTAATCGGGGACCCAGGTGGCGCTGTTAAACCACTGAGCCTAGGGCTTGCTGATCAGAAGGTCGGCGGGTTCGAATCCCTGTGACGGGGTGAGCTCCTGTTACTCGGTCCCAGCTCCTGCCAACCTAGCAGTTCGAAAGCACGTCAAAATGCAAGTAGATAAATAGGAACCGCTACAGCGGGAAGGTAAACGGCGTTTCCATGTGCTGCTCTGGTTTGCCAGAAGCGGCTTTGTCATGCTGGCCACATGACCTGGAAGCTATACGCCGGCTCCCTCGGCCAATAATGTGAGATGAGCGCGCAACCCCAGAGTCGGTCACGACTGGACCTAATGGTCAAGGGTCCCTTTACCTTTTACCTTTACCTTTAGGGTGCTAATCAGCCATAGGCCTGGTTGGAGAGAAACTACACACACACACACACACCGCCGCCTGGTGCCTAAAGATATTTAATGAAGGTGCCAGGTAAGCCTCCCTGGGGAGAGCATTCCACAAACAGGGAGCCACTGCAGAAAAAGCCTGTTTTGGTGTTGCCACCCTCCAGACCTTTCATTGAGGAGGCACATGAAGAAGGGCCTCCGGTGATGATCACAAGTTCCAGCTCAGTTCACATGGGGAAATAAACGAACTAAACGGATTGATAAGGAGTTTTGTTCAGCTGTTGAAATGGAAGGTGGTTTGTTGGTTTGTTGGGGGGGGTTGTTCTTGTTTTTATTATGTATTTTGTGTTTTTATATCATTTTTTTGTGTTGTGGACAGCCCTGAGGTCAACGGATGAAGGGAGGTGTACAAATTTAATTAATTAATAAAATTTTAAAATTATTCTTTTGACTGTGAAACCTGAATACTTAGTCTTGGCTCTCAATTTAAGTCACTTGGTACACCAGAAATACAGTTGACTGTCTTAATGCCTCTAACTCTTGAAAAGTAAAACAATTGCTTTCTGGGACTGGATTATTACCTAATATAGCTAACTAGGATCTAATCCTATGCAAAACATATATATATGTACATATACATTTGTTTCACACCCTTTCCCCTAAGAAGGACTCAAGGTAGATTACACACACACACACACACACACACACACACACACACACACACACACACAACAATCAACAAGCCAGCAACTGAATAAAACAACAATTATGCAGTAAACAAACACTGTGATAATTCAATCAGTATTTCAACTGCTCAAATGCAAGTTCAGTTTATTTCAGCAGGACTCCCAAGTAAGTAGGAATCCTGTAGTCCCATCACATCTATGTGTGAGCAAACACCAATGAAATCAATGGAACCTACTTTTGAGATAACACATTCGATCTAGCTGCTAGTCCCTTTGAAGTCAATAGGACACGGTTCAGCTTCAACCAACTCTACAGAATTTGTGACCTGTCAATTCAAACACACCCTCCTAGAGACTCAATAAGTATGTGTTTTTGTTACCTGCTTGGGATTGCCAAAAGGAGGGGGAGGGGCAAGTGCCCATCAGGCCAGGATGCATGGCTAGTGGGCTGTGCGGAACAATAAGTTATGCAAACCTTAGTTGCAGACCATGTCTGTGAACTGGAAGATTTCTAGTCCCTACATTTCACCCTGCTCTTCTGCAGAGGAGCTTGGGAAATCCATGTCTCCCCCTTTGTGCTCAAAACAGCTCTGTGAAGTAGGATAGGTGGACAGCTAGTGATTGGCCCAATAACACATAGGAACAGCTGTTCACGAATAGGGATTTGAACCTAGGTTTTCCCAGACACTCTGGAAGCTATACCACACTGGCTCTCAGGGGCTTGCTGTGAGGACCAGTGAAGTGGGAGTTACCAGGCATTTTAAAGACTGGCTCCATTAAAGTTCACTAAAAATCAAAACCCCAGCATCTGAAGCACATTTTCTAGGACAGAGGTTGTGCCCACCCAATCTTAGTGAGAATTTGCTTTGCCAGTTTTCCAAGTGAGAAAAGCTGTATGGAAACATGGGATTAAAAAACATAAAAAAATGTGTATATGATAGCTCCAAATTTTTATGATTTATTAGAATGAGGAAATCTATATATGAAGTATGGTAATTCTTCACACTTCATGTGAGGAAGCCCACCAAAAGTGTGCAATATTTCAGCACGCGTCTTCTTAAATGCCATTTGCCAAGATTCTGAGACTATAGAAGTGATGGGAGGTTTCATTTTATATTATTCCCCCAGAGAATGTTCTGAAGTCACGTGGCACACTTACGTTACTCAAGCTGAGCAAGGGTAGCCTTGGTTATTCCTGGATGGGGAGACTACCTGGGAACCATACACATACACAATGCTCTGAGCTCCTTGGATGATGAAGAATATGGTACCAATGTAGTAACAAGAAGTACTATTCTTTATTAAATTAATATACTGCCCTTTGTCCAAAGATCACAGGGCGGTTCACCATGTAAAAACAGAAAAATGCACAACAGTGTGCTTTGTTGTGGTTTTAAAGGCATTTTTGAAGTCCACTCAGATCTTATCACCACCAAGATACTCAGAGGCCAATTAACAGTGTTATCCTATGCATGTGTCCAATAGGGTTTACTCCCAAGTCTCAGTGCTCCCCAGGAAGGAGGCTGCAGGGACTTAGGGACTAACTGTGAAGGTGGTCTGCAGGCGGGATAACACATGGAAAACTGCTGGGGGAAGCTAGGCATGAAGCAAAGGGCTCAGTGACAGAGCACATGCTTTGCATGCAAAAGGTCCCATGTTCAATTCCTGGTATCTCCAGGTGGGTGTGGGAGAGAGTCATGCCTGAAACCCTGGAGAACTACTGCCAGTCTGTATTGGCAATGGGTGGGCTATAGATGAACCAAAGGTCTCACTCGGTATATGGCAACTTCCTATGTCAACGGGGAATTGGAAGCATGTCAGGGTGTAGGCATGGTTCCACCACATTCAAAGCTCTCCCCCCCCCCTTGCACATTCCCTGGACATGCCCAAAGCATCAGCAGAATGGTATGAAAAAATGGCAGGGCAATGGATCCAGCAATAAATAAGTAAGGTTGGGTTGCTCTCCTTAGCACTATTGGCTATTGCTGTAAGCAGAATTACTTGCCTGGTCTATCTTCGGTAGTGGCTCAGCAGTGACAATGCTGAGTGATTTGCTCCGACAGAATAGATGCTCTTTCAAAGAGCCACCAATCTGGACATTTGTAGTCACACTGCATTTCCTCTCTGTTTGTTCATGGAGCGCTACCTATTTCTCTTTCTTTAACCTAACCCTTATGCTTGAGAAACGAAGACCACCCTGTTATGCTATTCTATATTACAGGTGAAAAGATACTCCCAAAATAATATACAACCCTGAACCCTGGGGAAAGGTTTAAGCTTAATACCAGAATGTATCAAGTTCAGCTCCTGGCATCTCCAGGAAAAGCTAAGAAAAATTACCTGTCGGAAACCCTGGAGAGCCACAGTCTGTCAGTGTAGACCACCTTTTCAGACTCAGGACCCACTTTTCATACAAACATGCACCCTTTTCTCAACCTTTTCCCATATATTTGCATGGTGGTAGAGCTCCTGTTGCGACCCACCTTGGATCAGGCTGAGACCCACCAGTTGAAGACCAGTGATGTGGACAATACAGAGCTTAGATGGATTGATAGTCTGAGTCAGCATAAGGCCTATGTTTTTTGGTTTCATCTGGGTCCAGGGATCAAAATAATAATAATAATAATAATAATAATAATAATAATAATAATAATATTTTATACCCCGCCCATCTGGCTGGGTTTCCCCAGTCACTCTTGGCGGCTTCCAACTGAATATTAAAAACAGTACAGCATCAAACATTAAAAACTTCCCAAAACATGGCTGCCTTCAGATGTCTTCTAAAAGTCAGATAGTTGTTTATTTCCTAGACATCTGATGGGAGGGCATTCCACAGGGCGGCTGCCACTACTGAGAAGGCCCTCTGTCTGGTTCCCTGTAACCTCACTTCTCGCAATGAGGGAACCGCCAGAAGGCCCTCGGTGCTGGATCTCAGTGTCCGGGCTGAATGGCACGATGCCATCCACAAAGTGTTCAAGGCAATCCTTGATGGGTTGCAACCCTAACCTATTTTCAAGTAAGGGCTTAGCATCGCAGCTTTAATTTATTTACAGTTTGGGCTAGGCAGCTGCTGTTCTTAAAAAGCATGAAAAAGACTGCTTTGGATTCTTTCCTTTTTTTGTTTGTTTCCTAAAACAAAGTTACCTCTTGAATGTTCAAGTGCTATTGCCCTGGTCTACGCATTTGTAGCAGAATGAGATGGCACCATGCTGGGGTGGTAGGATGGAGACCTTGACATAAGGAAGTATGCAGAAATCTGACCTTCCCACCCCCCCACCCCACAAACACACCTGCAGTCTGAAAAAGTACAGCCCATTCTACCATGTCAGCATTCTCCCCCCTGTTCTCCTGTGATCAGTTCACCTATAGGGTCATAGAATTGGAGAGTTGGTAGGGACCACGAGGGTCATCTAGTCCAACCCCCCTATGGCACAGAAATATTTTGCCCAATGTGGGGCTAAAACCCATGACCCTGAGATTAAAAGTCTCGTGCTCTACTGATTGAGCTATAGATCTTAGCAAATTGTCCATGAATGCCTCACCAAACACACACACACAACCAACAATCAATCAGTGAGGAACATATTGCTACTAACTTGACAGGAAATAATTCTTATTTCAGGGATGGTGAACCTTGGACTCAGAGGGCAGATATGGCCCTCCAGTTCTTTCTCTCTGACCCTTGGGACATTTCCCATGCTTTCACCTGGCTGAAATATATCTTTGAACTCTGATCATGCCCCTGGGTTGTCTGGATGGAGCCTAGTGAGTGCTGTGTGAGTGTGTACCACACAGACAACTTTGCATTTATTACTCCTTCTGCTTTTGCCTATGGCGCCATCATAGGAGCCAACTTCTAGGGGGTGGAGCTGAGAGGTCTTCACACACACCCATAAAATATTTGAGGGGTCTCTCCCCCCCCCCAGTTGATGGGCACTGCTGTTCAAATGGTGTCTGTGCAGTGTGTCATGTGATCAATTACGTGCGGCAGGGCTTACTTGGGCCCACCCCAATATTTTATTCAAGTTGGCACCTCTAGATGCCATCCACTACTGGCACATGGACCCCAGAAGAGGAAGTGCCCTCACTCGGGTCCTATTTGCTTGCCTTGACCCACCCCAGGACTCATCTGCTCCCTTTTCTCACTTTCTCTGAGCTGCTGCAGCAGGCAGGTACTAACATGTGGAAGCTATGGCTGCTTTCTAGATATGAAGTGGTTGTTGTTTTGGTCCCTGCTGCTTTTTAAATGCGTTTGGTTTTTTTTTAGTTAAAGTATATCTAGTCCCCAGAGGGGTTCCCCCTGAACCTGCTGAGATCAGGGACGCAGGTGGCGCTGTGGGTTAAACCACTGAGCCTAGGGCTTGCCGATCAGAAGGTCGGTAAATGGTGTTTCCGTGTGCTGCTCTGGTTCACCAGAATCGGCTTTGTCATGCTGGCCACATGACCTGGAAGCTGTACACCGGCTCCCTCAGCCAATAACGCAAGATGAGCGCCGCCACCCCAGAGTCGGTCACGACTGGACATAATGGTCAGGGGTCCCTTTACCTTTACTGCTGAGATTAGGGGTCAGCAAACTTTTTCAGCAGGGGGCTGATCCACTGTCCCTCAGACCTTGTGGGGGGGCCGGACTATTTTGGGGGGAGGGGGATGAATGAATTCCTATGCCCCACAAATAACCCAGAGATGCATTTTAAATAAAAGGACACATTCTACTCATGTAAAAATATGCTGATTCCCGGACCGTCCACGGGCCAGATTTAGAAGGTGATTGGGCCGCATCTCTTGATAGGACAGGAAGAGAGTCCCTTGCCTGAGGCCCTGGAGGGTACTGTCAGTGTACTGTAGACAATATTGAGCTAGATCGGCCAATTATCTTAGTTGGGAAAAGGCAGCTTCCTATGCACCTGTGTTCTCACCTTGCCCTCCTCTTCCTCCTCCTCCTCCTCCTCCTCCTCCTCCTCCTCCTCCTCATTCTTCCAATCCTGCCATTTTTCTCTTAGCTGGCTGGACTTGAGGAACTTTTAACTTTCTGTGCATCCGTCCCTCTTGAACAACAGGCATTGCTAAGTGACTCCATATATATCCCCTGACTCCCCTTCCTCTTTTCAATGGTTATCACAAGTTGTTCTAAGGAATGGGTTCTATCATTTGGATCAGACACCTTGCTACCCACTTCATAAGGCTTGTCTTCTGGTATCTGAAGGGTCCTCGTGCAAAAGATGGAGCTGGTTTGCTCCTTGCTGCTTCGGAGGGCACGAACTGAATCAGTGGGTGAGGAAGTGCAGGGAGTCAGTGGAACAGGCTGTGAGGAGACTCTCCTTTGCTAGGGGCATTTAGGCACCTGCCAGGGATGCCGTGGTGCCAGCCCCTAGATCACTGCTTGAGTTACAGGGAAGGGGATCAGAACCTAGCTCCATATTTTCTGCACTGACTGGCAGCGGCTCTCGAGAGCCTGAGACCAAAATGAACCTGGAGTCTTTACATGCTGAGCTACAAGTCCTTCCCCCAAGGCACTGCTTGGGAGAGCAATTTTGCTATTCTCTGTTGTTATTGACTTATTTGCCTGGTTGGAAATCCCTCGCCAAGTTCGCTCGCGAGCCGGTCTTCTCTCCTCGCCATCCAAACACTGCGCTTGGAAGATTGATAGGCCTTTTCCAGCGTGGCTTCTCTCTCTCTCTCTCTCTCTCTCTCTCTCTCTCTCTCTCTCTCTCTCTCTCTCTCTCTCTCTCTCTCTCTCTCTCTCTCTCTCAAATCCCCCGAAGCTGTCGACATCGGCAAATTAATACTGCTAATTACCCCTCAGTGGAGACTAACCAGATTCTTCTTGATTGGATTTTGACTGCTGCAATTTGGAGCTGCGGCGGTAAGGACGGGACCCGGCCGGCGTCTGCGCAACATAAACCGCTGGTGGTGACGATTGCTTGCTTTTCACGCTTTTTTAAAAAAAAATAGGGTGTGGAGAAGGAGATCTATCCATTTTCGTGCAACCTCGCTCGAGCATCGCTGCTGGGTAAGGGCGGTTTGCGGAAATCAGGCGAAAGGGCGGCTTAAAACCCGCGATCACCGTCGCTCTTTCTAGCCCACCACGGAAAGGCTTGGAAGATGCTTTCTACACAACTCGACGGAGTGTGTGTGTGTGCGCGCGCGCGCGTGTGTGTGAACCCTACAGAAGGAGATGAAGATACAGAACTTGGGGCTGTGGTTCTTGCATTCTCCTGAGTACTATCCTAGGACTAAACCCAATAGGAGCCAGTGGGGTTGACTTAATTCCGGGGTAGCCAACGTGGTATTGGAGCCAACTCCTCGGGCCCCAGGTCCCTTCGGCCCTCCCAATAAAATATTTGAGGGGTCCAGCCCCCCCCCCCAAGTTGATGGGCATTGTCATTCAAATGGTGTGTGTGTGCCGTGTCTTGTGATAGATTTTGTGAGGAGCGGGGCTTAACCCCCCAATATTTTATCCAAGTTGGCACCCTTGCAACGCGGTGCCCTCCATATGCTGTTGGATTAAAACTCCCATCAGCCCCGACCAGCCGCCAAGACTGCTGGGAATCGTAGTTTAACAACGACATGACTGTCTCCACTTTCATGACTTATAGGATCGGGACACAAGAGGATGCTTTAGATTAGAAAAGCCAGGTCATTGGTCTGCCTTGTTCTGTATTGTGGATCCTGGCTGGAAAATGGCTCTTAATTAAGAGTTTCAGGCAGGAGGCGTACCTGGCGATGCCGGGGATTGAACCCGGGGACCCTTTTGACACTCAGAGCACGTGCTCTCTGCCCCTTTCCCTCGAGACGCCAACAAGGTCACGTGGCCCTGCGTGCTAAGGCCATGCTTGGCTATGCGTTTCTATCTGGTGGCAAGGGTTCCAACTTGACTAAAATGGGGAGGGGGGGCAGATAAGCCCCACCCCGCATAATCGATCACACGACGCGGTGCACGCACTCACACCATGTAAATAGCAATGTCAATCAAGTTTGGGGTGGTTCGGCCCCCTCAAATATTTTATGGAGTTGGCTCCTGTGTCTGATGGCAAGTCCCAACGGGGAATCGCTCTGCACAAATTCACGGTAGAATTGAGCGGCTCCCTTTCCAGAGAATCGCAAAGAAACAGTGCCATAAATTCGCTTCGAAATGAGTCTTGCGCTAGATTTCCTCTATTGCCCTTTAAAGCACAAACTTCCGCCCCAAACCAATCCCTTGGCAGGTTCAACTAGCCAATCCACACGACTATGGTGTTTCTTTCTTTCTTTCTTTGGGGGGAGAACCGCACTGACGCAGGAATGTCACATAAAAAAGACCTCCCCCACTCCGCACCTAAGGAGCTCAGGAGTCGTATTTACAACGCTAGTTTAGATTATAACCTCGACAGATCAGCCATTTCTAAATGCTTGCGTCCAGTCAGATGTCAATGCATTTGGGTCCTGAGAAAGAGGCAGGGAGCCTCGACTAAGGAATAAAATAATTAAGGCTGCAACTCCAACCCCTCTTGCCTGGGAGTAAGCCCCATTGACTTCAGTAGGACTTACTTCCGAGTAGACATGGGACTGACGCGGGGAAAGAATGTGAGATCTTTAACAGGGTCCGCCACGTCTTCTGTGGTTTGGGAAGAAGAGTGCTGTGTAAGTCGCAAGTCTACGCAGCTGTATATATTTTACACCAAACCCTACCTGGCCCAAAGGATTCTCAGTTGTCATCTACATTTATCCAGCAGATCCATGTCTTCTAATTTTTATTATTATTATTATTATTATTATTATTATTATTATTATTATTATTATTATTATTATTATTATTATTTCAAGGAGCACAGATCAATGACTGAACAACATTGACCAGGCACTTTCCTCCCGGGAACTCGAGTTGACTTACAGAGACTTCTAGGGCGGCCTCCCACCCCGCGCTGACCAGACCCAAGCTCAGAATTCCTCCAGGAAGTGACCGGAAGTTCGAAACAAGTCGCTCTCAGAGTGGCTGCAAAAGGGCCGGCAGGCAGGTCTGCTGAGGGAAACGGGGCGCAGGGGCAGACCTTGACTGTCGCCGTCCGTAACGTGTGGCTTTAATTACATGCCTTCCGGCTTAGCACACAGTTACAGAAGAGGACGTAGCGCAAAATGTATTCCCGCGTGGTATACATGGAAAGCTACTCCTTTCTTTTCTGCATTTGGGGGGGGGGGGAAAGAGGGGGGTGGTTTCATCACCATCGACCGGTGTATGTGTCACCCCAATTCCGTCATTGGCTTCATGGGGTCTAGGAGTGGGGTTGGAGCTATTCATTAACAATACGTAAAACGATAACCCCTCGCTCATTGCACGTGTCAGACACGACTGTCTATCTATGTGACCTTGGAGGCGTTTTTTACGCCTGGGCCTCAGTTTCCTGTTCATTTGCCATAAAAGAAGGAAGAATGAATAGATGGACGGACGGACGGTCAATCAGACCAGGAATAAATTATTCTGGCATCAAAATGAAATAGTACCCATCAGTGCAACGAAAGCCAGCGCGATAGGTTGAGTCCTGTTGAAGTCATTGGAGGAGGAATGGTCCATTGAATTATGGAGCTGCTCTATTAATTTGCAATTTTTAAATTAAATGTGCGTGACAGAAAGATGCTACTTTCAACATAGTGGTAGGCCTCCCTCCCGCCTCCATCTCTCTCTCTCTCTCTCTCTCTCTCTCTCTCTCTCTCTCTCTCTCTCTCTCTCTCTGTGTGTGTGTGTGTGTGTGTGTGTGTGTGTGTGTGTGTGTTACTTCTCTCCCCAGAGTTAATAGATAATGGATCTCTCAATGGATCGCTTATACATAATTAATTTTCACTTATGTTTCGTTGTCTACCGAGAACTTGATGGAGAAGCAGCTCAGTTTATAGGGACAGAAGCCGCCAGGGAGGGGGAAGCCAGCGAGTTTTGTCCAGTATAGTAAGATAATTAAAATTTCCTGGGTAAAGAAATGCAGGGGCGAAAGGGGGGGAGTCAGGGCAACTTCATTAATTAAATCAACTCCAACAGAAACATGAAAACTTCTGCCTCTGTCTCTATCTCGTGTGTTTACTACCAGCCCATGCCACGCTTGGTAAATGTATTCTTTGAAGGTAAGAGTAAATAATTGCCTTCAGCGCAAGAAGGGGAAGCGACGCGGAGGCTTTTTGAAGCTCGCTAAAAATAAGCTGCAAGAGAAAGCGAAAAAGCTGAAGGTGGAGGAGAAAGAGGGAAGGAGGCCATCGCGATGATTTGATGCAATTAAAGTATCTGCCTTCATTTGCCGAGGCGATCCTCGTTCTCTGTCTCTCGCCGATGCTCTTGGAGATGTGACATACTCGATATAGAGGGAGAGAAGATCCGGCCGGTGTGTCGGTTCCTTGCAGCGAGAAGGAGTTCGCTGCTGGACCGTCTGAAATATTGATGGTCGGGGCTGCAACTCGATCGGAGATGCAGGCGAGAGAGCGCCGCGTCTCTGCTTAAGGAGCCAGCTCTGAGAAATTGCAGCCTTCGCTCGCAGCCCCGCTTTAGAAGGGATTAGAAAACGAAATACGAAAGAAAAGTCCACGGATGCTGGTTGCTGCGCTTTTGCGCGCGGACGCAATTCTCTGGCTAGGGCCGGGGCGCTCGATCCGAGGTCTTCCCCCCCCCCCCCCAGAAGTAAACCCCACAGGTTCCGATGGGGTTGTAGGTTGAATCGACCTCGCCGCCCCCACTCCACTTCCTCCTCTCCTCTTTCCCTTTCTCATTTCAGCAAAGCCAAAGCAAACTTGTGGGCAGACAGGAATCCACACAAGCGCCTGATCCCCCTGGCACATTCTGAACTTGGAGACAGGCCGAACTTCTCCCATATAAAATAAGAGGAATAAGACAAGATTTGTAAAAGCACATCAAGAAGGGAGAATAGTCGACATAGCCAGAATAATGGGGCCAATAAATCATCGTGGAAAACGTCCCGTTTGTGAATTGGCCTCTGAAATGCTGCTGCGGTCCTGATTTTAATATCACGGAGTCCTGAGTTCGAACGTGGCCTCAGCCATGACGATCAGAGGGAGACTTTGGTCCAGACGCTCCCTCTGGGTTCCAACCCACCTCACAGGGTTGTTGTGGGGCATAACGGAGGAGTACCAGGCACACAATCCCTGAGGTTAAAGGCAGGAATAAAATATATAGTTGGTGTAGTGAGATAATATTATCAACAGTAGTGCAGCAGCAGCCATCGCCCTTGGAGCGATCCGTAACTTGGGGAAGCTAAAATGTTTGGAGAGCAGCAGCCGAAAAACTGGTCCGTGCACGACCCGGAGGGAAGAAGGGGTGCTGTGTGACTGCACTGGATTTGAACCACATCCTGAGCATGCTCCTTGAAAGTCGGCCCTCATAAGTAGGAGGAGGAGGAGAAGGAGGAGTTGTGGACCCCGGCCAGAGACTATTGAGGTTTGGAGCAAAGGTTGGAAGGTACCAAACTGTCCCCAGTTAAGGAATCGCTCGGCTTTTAAGGCGTTTGCCCCCTGAAGCCAGAAGAAACCGTTCTGAAACAGTATCTCGAATTTAAGACAAGGTGGTGGTGGTTTAAATAGAAGCAAGGAAAGCGAGGATCTTAGCAGACTGTTATCAAAAGCAGCTCTCCAACGGGGGATATAAGGCCAACTGATTTCTTAGTAAGTATGCTGAGGATTGGGGGCGGCCTTAGGTGCCTCCAGGATCCAGATAAAGGGCAGCAGCACCGTGCTTGGCAGATGTTGCGAGGACAGCACGCGTTCACACGGGGAAGCTGCTGCCTCGGATTCCACCAGAACACGCGCATCAAAACAAGGCACCACCTACTGCTAAACTCCCAAGACTCTGCACCCTGATCATCCACACCCAGTTTAGTTCCTCACCCGCCTTTAACACCCCCCATCCCAGGGAAAGTCATTGTTCCTAACCCCGCCCCCCTCTCCTCTCCCGCAGGGCTTTGAAAGCGCTCGATCGCTCCCCAGCAGCACACATTGAACCCATCTGGAAGAAGGATCCGGTTTAAATTACAGGACAAATCTGTACAAGAGACAGTGGCTGGGTCTCTGTGGATCGTTCCCGTCTGCCTTCCATTATTTTGACCCAGGATGCTGTGCAGCAAACGCTGCGTGTGTGATCCATCTGTGTAGGCTTTCCTCTCTCTCTCTCTCCTTCTCTCTCTCTCTCTCTCTCTCTCCTCTCTCTCTCTCTCTCTCTCTCTCTCTCTCTCTCTCTCTCTCTCTCTCTCTCTCTCTCTCTCTCTCTCTCTCTCCCACCTTCTCCGCTTGCTCTCTCCCCACCCCCAGCCCTCCGCCACTTCCTTCACACTAGCGGTATGGAAAGCCCTTGACGCCTGCCAGTCTGTTATAATGCTCGTGGGTTACAATCCAGAAAGCGAGGAAGGAGGAGGAGGGGGAGGAAAGAAAGAGTGTGTGCCGCGGTGGGGGGGGGGAGTGCGCGCGGTGGAGAGCGTCTTCTCCCCTCCATCCATTCTCGGACTGGCAGCGTTTAACTCCCTGGCTTCTCCTTAAAATAGCTCGCTTTCATCTAGAGGAGGTGACCTCTTTTTGTGGGATCCTTTGCTTCCCACTCGCTCGCTATTAAGGAGATGACAATATGACATCCCAGCAGAAGACGAAGAGCAAATGTGTTTGGGGGTAAACAGGGTTGGGGGAAGCGCTGGAAATGTGATCAGCAGATGGAGAGAGGGGGATTTTGGGGGCGGGAGGTTAGCCTGAGAGGGAGAGAAGAAGGAAGGAAGGAAGGAAGGAGAAAAACTTTTAAGCAAATGTTTATATTTATTTGAGAATAGTGTCAAATTTTAGGAGGTGGGCAAATAATAATAATAACAACTACGACGATGATAATGATGATGATGAAGGATTTAGGCAGGTGCGCTTCTCATTCGCTCCGAATTAGCTCTTTCCTACTGATGTCAAGAAAGTGGTTTGTTCAGGTGGATATTAAAGGTTGGTAGAGGGAGCGCTGCCTTTCTAGACCAGTGTTTCTCAACCAGTGTGCCTCCAGATGTTTTGGGACTACAACTCCCATCATTCCTGACCACTGGTCTTGCTAGCTAGGGATGATGGGTGTTGTAGTCCCAAAACATCTGGAGGCACACTGGTTGAGAAACACTGTTCTAGACCATTGCACCAGAAGGACTCGCGATTCCAGCGCTTTTTCTCCGGACAGAGAGATGTCTCTGAGGCATCTCAGAAGCTGGGCAGTGGGCACGAGTTTAGAAAGACACACACGTTCAGTGATCTTGCTCCTAGTAAGTGAGCTATACACGTGCACTGCGATCCTACAGAGGTCTGCTGAGATGGAGGTCTCGTTGGGATAAATGGGACTTATTCCCATGGATGAGATGGCGCAAGTTTTGCTACACACTGAGAAGTGTGTATCCTGGTAAAACACTCTTATTATGAAGTAAGCTCCACTGAGTACTGTACTACAGGAATTACTTCTGAGTGAACGTCCTTAGGATGGCGGAGCAAATACACCACGCATGCGTTAATATCCCCAGAAGTATCCATCCATCTTTATCTCTCTATCAACCTACCTACAGAGTGGGCTATGTCCCAGGAATCGCGTCTTTGTGTGTGGATTGATTTATATTATCCGTTCTCCACAAGCCTGTCTCCAGCTCAGACTGGGACTCTTCCAGATTCAGTGGATTCTGAAGAGATTTAGGTGATGCCCATTTGCGTTTGAGGTCTGACTCTTTAGGGGTTTTTTCCCTTGAGAACAAGACATTGTGTCACAATCTTATCTGCTCTGAGCCTGTGGCATAGGGCGAGCTGTAAATCAAACGAAGGAAGGGAGAAAACAGAAATCAGTTATCTGTGTACACACAAGCCAAACTTTAGGGGTCAGCTTAAATGGATCAGTTTCATGTATTCGCGCTCTCGCTCTCTCGCGCGCGCGCTCTCACGCATATAACGGATTACATCAGAATAAGATCAGAAAGCAGAGAGTTCCTCACTCCCCCCTCTCATTATTTTAAAGGAAAACAAAAGAAACATTTTCTCTTTTTGAGCCCATTTTAACATGGTGCGCGCGTGTGTGTGCTGTGTATATTCTATATCCCTAAATACATATTCATATACACATATATGCATATATATTAACAATCCTACACATGTCTTAATCAGAAGTAAGTTCCAATGAGTTCATAGAGGACAGCAGTTTAAGCCTCTTTTCTCTCTTTCTTCCAGACACTGGGAATGCCAGTCTGTTACCTGGAAGTAACCTCAGGGGATTTACAAATGAGTAAGCGTGCAAAGGACTCCTATCTCACAGCCCAATCCTATCCGTGTTTATTGCGAGTCTCGTTCAACATAAGCCATGTTTAATTCCGATCAAATACAGCCGGGCTCAGTTTACAAAGCGCTCAAATACTCAAGTAAACTGTTTGCTTGTTCAAGACGAGATTTTTTTTGGGGGGGGGCTGTCACGAGGGGCTGGATAGATCCATTGTAGACAGTGCAGTTCTTCTAGGAATTCGTGAACCAGACTTTGGTAGCAGCCCTGCAACCCCTACTTTCCTGGTGTGTGTGTGCGCGCGCGCGCGCACACACACACACCTTTAAATGTTTTCAAACATATTTTGCTTGGTTTTAAATTGACACACACACACCCAGAACTAAAAAGTTAAATACAGAACTAAATTGCACGGGATTCTGAAAAGCCACCACCATCACCAGGAATCTAGTGGAACCGTTAAGGAGGAACAAATGATTTCTATATTGCAAACGTTCTTTCTAACCCGCCTCTCAGGGCGCATTGCCTTGCAAGGCGGAGTAAAAAACAGCGTTAACAGAACGCTGTCGCAGTAAAAACCGTATCACAGGCCCTCAGAAAATAGGCAGTAGCAATTAATCAATAGAAACCAACAACAATGTGGGGGCCACATTTTTTGCGGGAAATAATATGCCAGATGTGAGGCCATTACTGAAAAAACCCTATCCCATATATCTCTTGGCATGAACTACAGTATAAGCTTCCGTGAACCAATGTCCACATCAGCATTATTCTAGCTAGCCCATAAAGCTTTTATCGTAATAAAATTTGGGATATTTGAAGCAGAGCAAGACTCCATTATTTTTGCAGTACCCTGTTACTTTTTTAAAGAATATATGTATAGATGCCCTCAAAGAATGCAGAGCACCATCCGCGCTGCGGGGATTTATTTATTTGCTTATTTATTTGCCTTTCCACAATCGGTCCCCAGGGCGGCTAACAACAATTCAATATAAAATAATGCGATCAAGTTGCATGCAAAGGGAGCTGCTTCCATTCATTTCAGGACGAACGTGTTGGTGGGTTTCTCATCCTCCACCACCCCATGCCCAATAAAACCTTATATGAGATAAGCTCAAGCGTCCCCCTCCCCCCAAACTCTGTTCTATAAACCCTTTAAGCAAACCAATAAAATATACCGTGTAAGATGTCGCGTTTGGCAGTGGAATGAATTATATGAGCAACCCAGTGGATGCTACCAGGCGTTTTGGAAGTGTGTCTGATTGACTTTCTACCGAGCCCGCATAAATCACTCTAAAAATAGGACCCCCGTTTCCTGTTATTCTCGGAATGTATCTATTAACAAAAACTCGGGAAGGGGAGGAGGCGGAGAAAAGGGAACACAGGCCGTCCCTATTATCGAGTGTTCACACGCGACAGTATGTGCGCAAGTGGGTGCTGCGCCTACTTTTCCTAAGTACAAAGCGGTCGCTCCGGGGTTAGAAAAATGCGTTCGGGTCCGAGTTGCATCAGCAGCTAGTCTGGTTTGGAAAGGTCCTTCCATTGGAATCAGTGGGACCCATTAATTACAGCTTTGTGGTCGACGGCTGCCAGGCAGATTCTGTTCAAAGACACTCTCATTTCCCTGGGTTGCAGATCGGGACATCTATTTACTTCCAAATTTCTCGGCCATCGAGGTCGATTTCTTCGTCATCAAATACTTCCAACCCTCTCTCTTTCTCAGATTCAGGATCCACCGGGTCTTAAGCTCCCGGTATGAAATATGCTATGCGCAGGAGAAATAAATAACTTAAAAGATCCACTGATTGCATCTGTCAATAACCTGCGCGCATCTGGCGGGGGACGAGGGGACGGACCGAAAGATACTGTTTCTCTTCCAACAAATTCACTCTTAGGGGTTTGGGAAGAAGTCTTTTCTCGGTAGCTCCTTGCAGTATCAGGAGCGAGCGGGATATGCCTCTCTGAGTGTGCTTTAATTTAATACACCCTAGGTGAAATATTCTTGGCGAACGTTTGCTAGGAAGGGAGGCCCATCACTGGTTTCAAAGCGCTCAGTGTGCGTGGATCACAACAGCTTTACACCCTCGATCTGTCTGACGCACATGATGTAGACCTTTCCCATTTTTCACTGGGGTGTGTGCGTGTGTGAAGTCCCACTCTTTGAAACCGACTGATGCTCCCAAGATAAATGCGTTCGCGATGTACTGGACCTGATGCGAAAGTTCCATCGCGACCCACGAGAAGAGCCGCGCAGCGCGATCCTAAATAAGTCCTATGAGAGTTACACCCTAGAAGAGAAAGCGTGCTTTGGATTGCGGTCCTAAAAAGCCCCTTGCTGCATCCAGCACGGGGGTGCTTAAAAATAAGGCAGCCAGAGGATTTGGCTGCAGTAGGAGGTACGTAACCCAAAGCAAACACCGTTCGACCTTGATTCCGGATTTTCTACAAGGGAAAGGGGGACAACTATGTTAGTTACAGAGAGACGAGAGAAAGAAACCTCGGCTGCCTTTGTGTGCATGTGTTTTAGGCGGGGTTCTACTGGTTTGGAGAATACTCCTACGAAACGGCCTCTCCCGCTTCATTATCTTAATTCTAGAGGAATCTCATTTGAAGGACCGCGAAGCAATTTGGGGGGTGGGGGAGCCACCAAGATGTTGAATCAATTTCCACAAAACAAGAAAGGCCTGTAGAAGTAACTTTGCCACACCATTTTAATCAGATAGTTTCCTGCTCACAACCACGCGGTTCTTTTGGAGAAGGGATTGTATTGTAGCTCGGTCGTCGAGCATCCGCTGCGCACGCAGAAAGGTCCCAGCTTCGACCGCTGGCATCTCCAGGTAGGGATGGGAACGACTCTCATCTAGAACCTCCGCAGAGCCTGCCAGCTTAGACTATGCGGAGCTCAATGGACTAATAGCCTCTCTCCAACTTAAGGAATCTTCTTGCGTCCTTAAACCCAGAAAGACCTTCCAAGCAAATGTGCAAAGGGGTGTGGGTGTGGGTGTGTCTGTGGGTGTGGGTGTGGATCTTATATTTGACAGGTTTGGGGGCCTCGCCTTTGACAGTTCATGTTCAGTTCCTTACAGCTACTACCCCTCCAAAAAAAAAAATCCACGGGAGAGAAAGTTGCCGGCTTTCTCACACGGTGCGATTTATTTCGAGACCCGTGTAAACGAACACCAAGTTATTCCTGCGGATTCAAAGGCTACTTATACAGGTCTAATTTCCTTAGAATGAACCTTGTAACTGAGCTCGTCTTAGCAACCAAACACCCTCCCCGAGTCAGGCTTTTCCTTGCAATGAGGCCTGAGGAAAGCCGCTGAGGAAACCAAGGCCAGGAGCTTTTCGTAACGGTGGGATGAGCGGAGAAGAAAAGAAAATGGTTTAGAATAGTACTGTACACTATCTCTGTGCTTATTCTGTGTGCAGTTTCGCTTAATGGCTTTATCTCTCCAACTCCCTTAAACTAACGAGTGGTTTGCAACTAAGTTTTACTCAGCGTAGACCCAGCGAGGTGAGTGAACATGCCTAAGTTGTGTCCAGGAATTTCTGTAGGTCTACTCTGAGTAAAAACTTAGTTGAATGCCATCCAGTGGGTCTGAATGTAACAGAGCCACAGGCCAATCTCACCCATATCCTGTGGGGCGCCATATCCTGAACAAGTACAGGATCTGAAATAAGTCTCTGCCGCGGTGGGGGCTCCTCCCCCAGTAACCGGACTTCAAAGGGTCATAGCCTCGATTGGGAAACAAACCCTTATTTATTTAGGAGGCGCTTACTTCCAATGAAGCTTGAGTAGGCTATCTCATACTAAATCCGGATTTGAGGTGGGGAAGACAGAGAACCTCTTGGCTTCGGATTACCCTTCTGGGCCCTTTACATTCTGGCCTGCTAAAACGAAACGTTTCCCTTCGGATCTGACTAAAACAGAAAGAGGGAAATTAAGGAAGGGGGTGTGGGGAGGAGGTGATGGGAAGTAGCAGCGAAACGGTGCTTTCTGTATAGGCCATAAATGCACAGCGTGCGTCTTTTGTGAAAAAAAATCGCATTTTTTTCCATGTGGGTGTAGAAGGAGGGGAGGGGGAGGAAACCCTACCTAACCACCCACCCACCCCGCTGTCACTACTTCACACCCACCTCCACGACTAGGCCCGGGGTTCCTCCGCTTCGGGACCAGCGAGGACAGCTCCACCTACCGCCACTGCTCCCCGAGAACGACCTCGCCTTCAGATTCCCCAGGGGCTTCCTCCGCACCCTCCCTGGAAGGTAATGAGAGGTTGAACCAGGTATCCCTCCGGGGTAGGCCTCGCCCTTCCTTCTCCGCTGGAGAACTGGGGACTAAGGGATCGA
Source organism: Zootoca vivipara (assembly GCF_963506605.1). Taxonomy (NCBI): domain Eukaryota; kingdom Metazoa; phylum Chordata; class Lepidosauria; order Squamata; family Lacertidae; genus Zootoca; species Zootoca vivipara. Next base: position 30,830,275 of record NC_083287.1, on the reverse strand, counting down.
TCCAAGGGTGGCTGGGGGGGGGGGGTTCAGCAGCAGGAGATCTCCCTCGCAGGCTTGCGAAATTGAAGTTCGAAACAGGCAGGAGGCACATTTTAGCTGTGTCCCCCAAGCGCCGCTCCCTAAAGATGTGAGAGGCTCTTTCCCAACAAGATCCTGAAAACAATAAATATTTACGAGCAACAGCGAGGCTCCTCGAAGTCAAGAGCCATTCACACCAGCCAATGGGAGCTTCAGAAAGTCACCGCCAGCCTGGTGGATTTGGATAATGGAGCAATTGCCAGGATAAGACCCAGGGAGTTCAACCAGTTAGGGGTGGCGAGAGGAAAACCCTGGTGAGAAAAATCGTTCGGGGAGTTTGTCGCTGTCATTGATCCATCCATCCTAGACACATTAAAGAGAGGTCGGCGCCACCTGTGCGGATGTATTAAAAATCACCATGCAGATTTTGCCAAGAGTTGTGTTCGCCTATAGCCGCGTATGTTAACAAGAGAACCGAAAGCATCAACAGAGCCAAAATAATAGCAACTGGTCTGCTTTGACTTAAGAGATTCGTGATCACAACCATGCCTGGACACCTAGTTGCTGTAGTGTGGGTGCCAGAACAGGGATGGCAACATAGGTAGAATGTTATCTTGTATTTGGGGCAATTCCACCGCAGGTGGGTGGGTATGCAAGCTTTCGAGCTGCACCGAGTTCTTCCGCCTCGTGTGTACCTTAGAAGTTGGCGTATTTCTATATCAACAGATATAGACCAATAAAAGAGATCACCTTACTATGTGTATGTGTGTGCATAGCGCGTGTATGTGTCTATTACGTCAGTGATGGAACAGAACAGATAAAGGATATACACCTCGCCGAGCATTTTAGAACAAATACAGAAAGGTCCCCATTCAAAAGAGGCGAGTGAATAGATTGATACAAACGATAATTCTATACACATTTCTATATAGGGATTCGTTCCCTTGGATATCACAAACTCGCAAAGAAAGGGGGGGGGCAGTTTACCCACCAACATATTTGCCTGGTGAGCCGCTTATGGAACTCGCAGCCTCTTCCCCCGCCCCGCTCCACGCGCGCGCGTTTCTCTCCTGATTTTATTTCCTTGGAAATAAAACCGCTTGACGATTTCGCTCTCATATCACCTGCTTTAACAAAGGTTCGTGTGGCAGGACACAAACACATATATACGTAGCCACAGACGGATCCTGTGCATGTTCACTCCGAATTCATTGCCAGTGAGTTCAAATGCGGACTTACCCTCAGGTAAGCGAGCATAGGAATTGCAGTCCTAGAAATGCACCGGGCAGAGCTTTTCAGAGAGAGAGAGAGAGAGAGAAATAAATAACACCAACAGAAACTCTTCCTAACCCTCTCCACTCTCTTCCTAACTCTCTCCACTCTCCAGTGTTTTCCGAAAAGCAAAAGAGAAACGCGACTGTTCTTGGCACCTGCAGAAAACCGCTTCCCCGACGGTTGTTAACAAGAAGCTGGAGGGTATAAAGCAATAAACCTGCCAAATCTACCTGCGCGTTAGTTACACCCTAAGAAGAAAGTCTCTCAGAAAACTGGCAGGAGAACGCTAGTTGGACCTTCGCTCAACTCGCTTAAATATTAATAATCGCGCCACTCCATAACCACTCTTTCCCCACCACCACCCCAGTTCTTCCATAGGACTAGGAACATTTTTTATTTTATTTTTTTAAAAGGCATTGGAGATTTGTAAATGCCCGTCTCGAGTTACCCTATTCGAGTGTCGGAGTATAACTCTTGTTAAGAACTCCGTGAACAAGGCAAGACACTTAGAGCTGCATTCAAAGTTACTGAACCGACTCCAGAGACTCCAGGAGTTAAACGCCGAGAAAAATGGGGGGAGGGGGAAACCAGCACATCATCTCTGAAAGAGGCACGCACTCCCCCCCCCACTCCCTGTCCCGTGAACAAGTTACCCAAGAACAGAGCGGTGATTTCTCTGCCTTACCCATCTCAAAGCGCAACCAAACCTTCTGAACGTAAAACGCAACGGGCAAAATGGCAAGATCCGTGGGATTCTTAAGAGCCAACTATTTGCTTAAGGTTTGTCGTGACCTGGCGAGAAGGAAGGCGGGGGAAAGACAGAGAGACAGACAGAGAGCGAGCGAGAGAGAGAACCTCTTCTTGATCCTTCTTAATGCCAGGCCTTATTTTAAAAAAATAAATACTTGCCAGATCTGCAACAAACAAATCTCGTAACAATGTCATCTCACATTTTATCCTTGGTCTGGATAAACTTTCCCCCTCCTCCAGGAGAAAAGTTGCCGATGCACGGAAAGCCAGCAGGTTTATCAGCCTCTCCAACTTTCTCTAGCTTCTTCTCTCCCCCAACCTTGAAAGCGGTCTGGTTTTTCCCTCCTACCTGACTCCTCTTCCGTAAATCTCCAAAGATCCTAATGTTTCTCTGCTTAGTGGACGCCAGATTTTTTTTGTCTATAAAAAGAAAACACAGGCTGACTTGTCCCCTAAAACGAGAAAGCGATAGATCCGCTGGCGTGTTGGTTCCAACTTAATGTCTTTCCCCAGTCCATCTTTGCGAGAGATGTGGCGATACCACCTGGATGTTCTGCTATAAATCCCCTAGCAAATAATAAATGGATTAATAATAACAAGGTATGAGGTTCTTTTTATAGAAAAAAATGGGAGAGAATTGAAACTAAATGCGGCAGTTAGACAACCATTTTGATAAGAGGATAATTGAGGCGACACTGGTGTATAATTAGAGGATAATTTATGCTATATCCACTTTTATTCCACCTCCCAAAATAAACCCAGTCCATAATCATTACAGGCAAATTGTTCTGAATTTTATAGCTGCAATTTGAACAAAGTAGTGCAGTTAATCATGGGAGATTTTTCTCTCTTTCCTTTTTGTGTATTCCTGATTAGAAGTCTAATTGCCTCCTTTCGGAAAGGAAAAATAACTGCGAAGCGACTCTATTTTTATCATTAACAATGTTGACAATAAAATAAAATCAACTGGAATTGTAATCGAAAGGCAAATTTAGGGTGAAGGCACTTTTCCTCGGGTGGTTTATATTGCAATCAAGATTTGCCAAACCACTAACCGCATGTCTCATTTGCATATATTTGAAAGCATTACAGGAGCTTCTGTTTTCAATAGGGGGGGAAATGTATTACTGACAGATCTCTGAGGATTCGCCCTCGGAGCAGGATGCTTAAAAAGCAGACACTACTGTACTGATTCAAGGACAGCGCTCAGACAACCGAGTTCGCGCGCGCGCGCGCGCGGAGGGGGTGTTTGTGTGTTTTAAATGAATCCTTCCCCTGGGCACATTGCATCATCAGGAAAATACCTCAGGAAGGAACCCTGCTAATTTTGTCCAGAAGAACTCTGAGTTACCATCCAGGATTCTAGACCATAATTTACAGTTCATTACTCGGCACCGCTTTGGCTCTGAATGCCAAGGCTGGACAGTGTTGTTGTGAATCCTAACGGACACGTGCGAGGCAGCGATAGCCTGCGATGCAACGCCAGTATGGAAAATAAATGCACATTCTTCTTTTTAATTGGGAAAAAAACCCATAGCTCATTGGAAGGCTGCTTGGCTTTGTAAAAACGAGGGTGCTACTTCGGAGCGCAGCTTTGTTATGGTTGTATGCACCGCAAAACGCGCGCGCGCGCGCACACACACACATATGCACCCCAAGCGCCTGCCTGCCTAGCTGGCTGCTTCTCGCTCGCTGCGAGCTCTGAAGTTGTGCAGAAGGTGGGCTCGCGCTGACGCCAGTAGAAGTGCCCGGGCTGGGTGACGTCACGGGCGGAGTGACCAATGGGGAGGCGCTGCCCTTTGGAGACCAACCATTCGACTTGTGGCGTTTTCTCTCTTTCCACCTCCCCCCACCCACTCTTCCCGCTCCCGCTGTTGTTGTGTGTTGTCGTGCGCCTTCCCCTCCCCCTGCTGCCTCAAGTCGAAAAGCAGAAGCACAACTTTATGAAAGAGAATCCACCTTAAAGAGAAAGGGGGTTATCTCTCTCTCTGCCTTTGCCTTAAACTCCCTCAAGGTTTTTTCCCCTTAATGAGGGGGAAAGAAATTACCAAGCCAAAAACCTAATAACAAACCCCAACCGGGGGGGGGGGAGAGAGAGAGAGAGAGAGAGAGAGAGAGAGAGAGAGAGAGAGAGAGAGAGAGAGAGAGAGAGACGGGGGAGGGTGCGAGAGAAAAAGAGGCAGTGTGTGTGTCTGAGGTAAATAAAAAAATAAAAAAGCAGGCCCCCAAATGGAGGGAAAGAAGAAGCGTGAGGGGAAAAGCCCCGGGAAGGACTAAGTCTGCCGTTCTCTTTCTCTCTCTCTCTCTCTCTCTTCCTGGCCCCCCTCCTCCTCCTTCATTCCCCCCCTCTCTCCCTCCCCAGCGCCTCTCTCTCACACTCCTCCCCTCCACCCCTCCCTCAGTTAACAAGGCCCCTCTCCCCCTATTGCTCTCTCTCTCTTTCTCTCTCTCTCTTTCTCCCCCTCTATCTTTTCCCCCTCTCAAACCTCTCTCTCTCCCCCCCCCCCGCAGCTTTCGCTAAAGAAGAAGAAGAAGAAAAAGCGCGCGCGGGGGGGGGGAGGAATAGCGCGCGAGCCCCGTCGCTAATTCCCGCCCGGCGCAGGCTAATAGGCTCCCTCGAAGGTGGCGGGAGCGCGAGGGGGGCGACGACGACGACGACGACGCCGAGTAGCCGGGCTGAGGCGCTCGTCGCTGGCTGCCCAACTTGGATGATGACCATGACTACGATGGCTGACGGGCTGGAGGCGCCGGACTCGTCCAAATCCGCCTTCATGGAGTTCGGGCAGCAGCAGCAGCAGCCGCCTCCGCCGCCGGCGCCTCAGCAGCCGCCTCAGCCGCCGCCGCCTCAGCCGCCTCCTCCTCCAGGGGCTCAGGCGCCCGGCGGCGGCGGCGGCTCTTCTTCGCACTCGGCGCAGCAGCAGCAGCAGCAGCAACAGCAACAGCAGCAGCAGCAGAGCTCGCCGGCAGCGGCCATGGCGGGCGCGCACTACCCGCTGCACTGCCTGCACTCGGCGGCGCCCACCTCGCACTCGCACCCGCACCACCAGCACCCGCACCACCATCACCACCATCACCACCACGCCGCGCCCTACCCGGCCGGCCCCGCCGCCGCCAACTCGTACAGCCACCGCTCGCTGGCCGCCGCCGCCGCCGCCGCTGCAGCCTACCCCTACGTGAGCCACGCGCAGCACAGCCCCTACCTGCAGCCCTACCACGCCGGCGGCGGCGGAGGAGGAGGAGGCGGAGGAGGCGGAGGCGCGGGCGGGACGGCGAGGCCGGACGACGCAGGTGGGTGACACGGGAGGCAACGCGTGACGGAGCGTTCCCACGAGACGGGCGCGGAGATGCCCGGGCCGAGCCCCCGCGGTCGGCCCGCTGGCTCCCGGCTTCCTTTGTCTCTCCTTTCTTTCCCGCATACCCTTCCTCTCCCTTCACTTCCTCTCCCTTTGTCTCCTTTTCCTGCTGCACTTCCCTCGCTTTCCCTCCATTGCCTGCCTCCTCTTCCTCCTTCTCTCGCCACTTTTAACCTTCCCTCGTAAGTTGGTAGTTTCCAAATCAATACGCAGGATTTGCGGGGGGGGGGGGGTTTGCTACTTTGCATGGGGATCCCTTGGCTCTCTGCCGCTCAGATCTCTGTTTGAAATGACATCTCCTCACCCCGATCCCATACAGGTTTCATTGGGAGGGTAACACCGCCCCCCAATAATAATAATAATAACCACAACAATTCGCTTCCAGAGGACTTGCTTTCCTGTAAGCGTGGTTCGGATTTCGCCAACTCTTTCCTGGATTCCCTTTGCTTGCGGATCCTGAGTTTCCCTCTGGGATCCATCCACACGCGTGCCTGGACGCAGGCCGCCGGCCGACGCGCGTGGGGATGCTCAGGCACGTGTGTTGTGTTTCGGGGACTTCGAGGCGCTGCCCTCCACTTGGAAGCTGCCCATGGACTGTGTGGATTGAAAACCTTAAGCGAAGCCGTGCTGGCTTTCTTCTGCGATAATGTAGCCGTCCGGAGGAACAGGAGTGTTTTGTTTTTCCTAGGATGTTGTTTGCATAGCCCGCGGATGCCCTCTCCACGACGGTGGTCTGTGCAGGACGAAGAAATGCGCTTAGAAAGAGCGGCCGGGCCGTAGCCCATCTCCTGCTACGGCGGGCTACTGCCATAGTCGGGGGGCAGCGCAATGCCACCAGGCTTCTTTGGGGAAGGAATTGCTCTGCAGCCGAAGTGAGAAGGGCCACGATTATTCCGTCTTCGTTGCTTTTGACGCAAGGTGATCAGAGAGGGAGAAAAGAGAGTCTAAAGCAGGGTTAGCGCCCGAGGGGGCCAGGTCAGACGCTGGTGACTCCTGTGTCTTGTTGTGTTGGGCATATACTACAGAGGAGAGGTGTGTGGTGTTGTTGTTGTTTTTTTGCCTTGCGCGATTTTATCACATCTTTAGCCCCCAGCCACTGTGCTTAGAAAATGACATTATAAATTACCGTCCGTGCACCCATCGGGTGGCTAACCTGAAGTAAACGTCTGGAGAAACAAATGGCAAAGTCACCGAGGGAAGACGCAGCTCCGCGTCCCTTCGTAAAATCATTTGCACCTGTACGTTGGCTGTGGAGATACGCCTACAGATCCGAAGCAGAAATGCTACCCTGCTGTTTGCTTATTCGTTGAGAAAATGCTGAGATTGGAGATTCATATTTAGGAGATACAAATTGTGTGTGCAATTCAAACACATTCCAATATTGCAGTAAATGAGACGTTCAGGTAGTACGAACTCTGCGCGCGTGTCTTTGTGTGTATAGGGAGTAAAAAAAAACGACGACAGGTTTTGGTAAGGGAGATCAGTGCAGTAGCTACAAACTAGTTAACAGGGTGCATTTCATGTTTTCGGTTAAAACGAAGGAGTTTTGCCATGGCCAGGGATTTCTGGAAATAGCAGTAGTTTTTGATTGAGCGAAGTACTGCTTGTATTAAGAGAGCGTCATGAATTTCCTAGCACGCCTGGGTAGCAAAACTGTCAGGAAAGCGGGTAGATCTCGCAGGTCAAAGTGAATCCTCCGCCACAGAAGGCTGCCTGGGGGACTTGTCGGCGGCCTGACCTCCTTATGTACCACCCCGTGCATTTTACTGTTAGTAATGGCATGGAAATGGCTTTGTCTCTGATTCCCCACCCCTCCCCCACCTCCCCAACATGAAAAGCACCCAAAACAAAACCCGGGTTGTCTCGTAGAAGGGCTTCGCTGTGCTGGACGTCCCCTTCAAATGTGCTTTCTTTTTATTGCAGATCAACAGAAAACCACAGTTATCGAAAACGGGGAGATAAGATTTAATGGGAAAGGGAAGAAGATCCGGAAGCCTCGAACCATTTACTCGAGTCTCCAGCTGCAGGCTTTAAACCACCGCTTCCAGCAGACCCAGTACCTGGCGCTTCCCGAGAGGGCAGAATTGGCAGCATCATTAGGACTAACTCAGACACAGGTAATTCCCGGGGAAGTCCAGAAAGATCCCTGAGATCCTGGGCTCCAAGAGAAGGCCAGACCTGGCCAAAATGAAGCAGACAAATCACTATTTCCATTGGCCAAAGGCTAGGAATAAAAGCGAAGCTCAGCTACCCAGGTCGGTGGATTGCAAAAACATGGCCAAGTATGCATTGGTGAAATAGCACTCTCTCTATTATTATTATTATTATTCAAATTCAGTCTGTTTTGATGGTGCGCTGAGAAAGGTTTGAGTTCACCACTCCAGAATCTGGGCATGCATCTATTTAGTAACAGCCCAAATGTGAAGGTGATAATAAGCACTGAGGTGGAAATGAATTTATACATAACACAAAAACCCCCAAAAAGGTTGTTGGGGGGCCCAGAGGAACCTCCTCCCCATCCTTTGCTGATAGAAATGGAAATCTATTTCATACTGTGCACAGCCTCTAGGCCCGAAGAAAGCGCACCTTCCCTAGTAATATTCAATAGTAAATTATCCTGGATGAGTAACTGAAATTCAGTGCTTGCCCTTAGGCGAAATGTACAAAAGGTGATGATAGAGCTGACGATCAAAGGGAAGCGTGTACAAAATTAGAGCGAGTTAAGCTACAGTTAAATGTGGTTGGTGCTTTCTGGCTTTCCCAGCAGATTTAAGCCTGAATGACACACGAGGTTAGAAGGAAAACGATTAATTTGAGTTCATGAATGCAGAAAGGAATAATAATAATGATAATAAAAATCTTTTTTGTGGCAGTTTGTAATCTTCCGGACAGAAGAAGCAAAAACAAAAGGGATAAACCATGTTCATTGGATCCGCTGGTGGTTGCCAGGAATGTAGGCAAAGTGGGGCATTGGGGATTAGGTGCCTTATTGTGATATAGGGGCGACCTTGAAAGCAAAAGAAGACAGGAAGGTGTCTTGAAAGAGGAGAATATCATCACCACCACACATATTTAATGGCAATCCGAGTATTTAGAGCACCTAAAGTGTGGTACAGAGAAAAGGACACTGTCACCTTCCCAGCTGGGATGTTTGCAAAACGCTCTTATTTGAATGACACCTAGCTCTCTTACCGGTACATTGCTGCAGAAGGCTTGTTGTTGTTTTTTTTTAAAAAAAAAAAACAGCTGCTGCTGCTGTTTTTTTCTTTCAAACTTTCATCCACTGTTTTTGTTTTATTAAATTTTCAATGTATGTAAAGCTCAGTTTTGTTTACGCCACTTGGATTATCTCCGCGATAAGCTACAGATCACTATCTTGCTCAGGGAAGCCGATCAACTCTCCTGGTCCTCTCCTCTCCTCTCCCCTCCCCACGCCCACCCCCACCCCGCGAAATGGGCTGCTCTCTCTCTCTTCCTTTTTCTTTTGACTCACGTATTACTTCTTTATAGGCCAAGCTGGAATCCAACAAAACTGACGCGTTTGGGGATTTAAGACAATTTAGACCCCCCCTTGAAGGTGCAGCTGCAGACGGTTTTAGAGCCTGATCTTAAAACTCGTAAAAGTGGAAGTGGCACCCCTTCCTAAGCACATTTACTTGGAAGTAAGTCCAACTGATTTCGGTGAAAAACTTCTGAGTATGTGTGGTTAGGATCACGCCTCGGTCCCATCGAGATCAATGGCGCCGGTGATGGCTCAGGGCTTTAGCGTTGTGGCCCTCTCCAAAAGGACGGAGAGTTGAAGTGGGGGGTGGAGGTGGGATTTCATAATACAGAGGGAGGTTGTGGGTAAGATAGATCGCCACCTTTGCCCTGATTCCCCTCCCCACTCCGGGCCCGGAAACTGTAGCCGCGTCTTGACAATTATGCAGTAATACATTATAGAGGCTGACGATGGGTGTCCTATCCATACACGTACGCAGGTTCTCAGTCTGCGTAGGTTGCCTTCAATGGACGCGTGAAGAAGAAGAAATGAACGAGACTCACGCATTGTAACTGTCCCCCCAGATGGATATGGCCTTTCCAAACAGTCTCAGAGCAGTTTACTTAAGCAAGTCCTAATTGCGGGTGATTCAAACAATGGCCATGGAAGCGGGGAGGGGAGATAATGAAGTCCATGCCACGGAGGGAGAAGGAAGGAAGGAAAATTGAATAGACAGACATATACAGATACCTGGATGGACTTGAAACTGTCTATTTGCCTTAAGTCCCCAACCCCTCACCCCTCCTCCCCCAGCAGACCTCTCATGCCTTCTGCCTTTCGTTGCAGGTGAAGATCTGGTTCCAGAACAAGCGCTCCAAGTTCAAGAAACTGCTCAAACAAGGCGGCAATCCTCACGAGAGCGACCCCCTGCCGGGCTCTGCCACCCTGTCTCCGCGGTCTCCAGGTTTGCCTCCTGTCTGGGACGTTTCAGCCTCTGCCAAAGGAGTCAACATGCCTCCCAATAGCTACATGCCTGGTTATTCTCACTGGTACTCTTCTCCACATCAAGACACAATGCAGAGACCACAAATGATGTGAACGGGGCCAAGAGAAACAGCTCGCCGGAGGAGCCGCTGTCTCCAGCGCGGCCTTGCCAAGCTGGGCGGGGGTGGGGGGGAGCAGCGCAGCTCGCGGGGCTCTGGGTGAATCTGGAGTGTGTGGCAGAGGAAGACAGACTTGGGGCGGCTTCGCCTTCGCCTTCTCTTTAAACCTCAGCGATTGATCTTGAGCAGAAAGAGACCATTTGCGTCCTGGCCCACGTCAGATGCTCCTCTTTGGGATATTTCCTTTGGGACTCGGAGGCACCAAACCTCTCTGGGAGTACAAGTCGAAAAGCAAAAAATTTTTACAGACTTTTCCCACCAAGTCCACGCAGCAACTTTGAAACAACAGCACACAACAAAAATAACAAAACTTATTCAATGAAAAAGAAGCGATCCTATTTTTATTCACTAAACCGAGATTGACATCAACAACAAAAAGATTGGAAAGGGAGGGGCGGAGAAAGGGTTTTTGGTTTGTTTGTTTTAAGGGAGAGGATAATACTGTTTGGGGCGGAGGCGGGGGCGGGCGCAAAAACTTTTTCCCCAGTTTAATTAGGACACTTCCACGAAGTAAAATCTGCATGCTTTCTCGGAGTGGAACCGGCAGCTGTGAGGGCGAATCCACTATATTCTCTCCCACATCCATAAGTCACTTGAAACGAAGGAAGCACCTGAAAACTGACCAGAAGTTCTCCTGCGCATGCCCCACTGTAATGAATTGGAGCTGTGCCCTCATTCATTTCGGTGGAGCTTGCAGAATAAAACTCCCCACCCCCTATGTATTATTGCCGCAGAAGAAAGAGAATTTGAGCGGGGAGTAACATACATAAAAAAACCAAACAAACCCCAAAACAAAACCGCACCCCATCCTAAGGCTAATATCTCTTTCACCCACCTGCCCTCCCTTCCTGGTTGGCAGCTCTCTCTTTCTCTCGGTCTCTCAGCTGCCTACCCAGCAACCTTGTTGTACATATTGTTGAATTTTAGTTGTATATATACTTTGTATGTTTTGTCTCCTTTCATATATAGAGTAAAAGCCACAAAATGTCAAAAGAGTCCTGCATTACTCTACAGCCTTGGAAAGGTTATCTCCCCCCGCCTTCCCAGGAACCACCCATGTTTTAAATCCTAAATGCAGTCGTTTGAGATTTATTACTCGGCGGAACTGTCCTCCTCAGTAATCGTGCTTAGGATGGCAGCCTCATATAGTTCACATACAGAGTACCACTGACTTTAGCAGGGCTGCTCAGCCTGCTCTAGAGTAGACGTGTTCTGCATGGCCTGCCTGCCTAAGATTTATATAGGCAGAATATAATATAATATAATATACCGGTAACAATGGTCATAGATGTATGTCCATGTATGCCATAGATGTATCACGTCAGTAGCTAGATACATGCTTATGACATAACACACGCCCGTACACCAGTCGTAACTTTGCATCTGTTTTGCGACCTACCTATCTGCCCGCCTAACCAGTAAAAATAATATTGTGCGAAGGAGACTTGGTTTGGATCCGCAAGCCGATTTGCACCCTCTGAAACCAACAGCATCAAACTGGCTTCCTCTTAATCGACTTAATCGACCGGATTCTCTGCCTCGCAGAGAAAATTAATTGATTTCCAGAATCCCGCGGAATTTTCTTTTCCGTTTTCAACCCTGGCAGAGTGAAAGCTGCCCTCGAACTTCCTTTTGGCAGATTTTGGCAGAAGTCAAGAGGTTGCCTGCTTTTGTAGGTGGCAGAGGGTGATGGTCTCTCACCCCCCCCCCAACCCCACCAACTCTCTCACACACTCCTCCGCCAAGCAGACTACCTAACGCTGCGTAATAATGTTCCCCAGCTCTCTCTCTCTCTCTCGCTCTCTCTCTCGCTCTCGTTCTCTCCGCTCCCTGGTCCCCATTGCCGAGTCCAGGACGAATCATATCCTTCTTAGGGTGGTGCAAAGGCGAGAAATCATGCACCACGAAAAGCCCCTTTCGTCACACAAGCAGGATGCCCCATACTGCGAGAATTAATGGCTAGAGCCCTGGGCATCCTTCAAATTATGAACCTTGAAACCACTGAGCCATTTATCAGAAGTCAATGGAGATCCTCAGAGTGCTCCGTATAATGACAGCTACATACAGTCGTGCAAAAGGACAGTCACTATAATTAGACACAAAAGCCAAGACTACTTACCAATATACCAGCGCCGGTTTTTTGTTGAGCAACTTCCACGCTCAGTCAGTCTTCAAAATGGCTTAAAACCGATCAAGTCTTGTCATTTTCTACCATTCGCATTGTTACATTAGGAGGAAAAAATGTTTTCTTTTCTCCCCCCCCCTCCTCGTTCCCACTGTGAAACTTTGGGTTCAGCTCTCCCCAGGATCAATTGTGAACAAAGCCCCCAGCTGCAGTGCCATCCAATTTGAGGCAGACATTGGGGACAATTTAAGGTTTTTATCCATAAGAAGGTTTTTCCCCCCATTCTCTTAAATGCAGCCATAATTAGAGTAATTTTTCATGTAGCCCGCTGATTACAGCGTTTTTACCGTCAAAGATAATTACCTGTAATTTTCTTCCACTTTTAATACTAAAAAGCCATCTTTATTTAGATTCAGGAACAGGAAAGGCGAAACAAAAGAGGGAAATTATTCTGTTATTCATACACAAATTGCAGAGACGTAGGACCTAAAATTGAAAATTAACCAAAATTATAATGCTATGAAGAATGGAAGAGGCTTCTGAGGTACAGCTGGTTGTGGGGTTCACTGAATTATTCAGATTCGTGTTAGGGAGTGAGAAAGCTATCATACATTTAAACCGAGGGGTAGCCCCTTCCCTTTGTAGGAAGAGCCCCCAAGACTTTCTGATGAAGGATAATCCTCCCCAAACCAGTGGAACCACAGGGAAAATGGGGGGTGCTGCGAGCGAAGCCACAAAGCCCGTCAGATAGGATTCAGATCCCAGTTCTCAGCAACGCTTCCTGGGAAGTGAGTATCATTGAGATGAATGCGGCCTTCAGTGGCAAGGGAGTAAATATGTTCAGGATCAGGGCAGGGCTTTAGAGGATGGCAGGACTCACGCTAATGAAATCAGGGACAGAGCTGTCGTGATTTTGAGGACCTTGGACGGCAGATTGAAATCCGCTGAATTTCTAGTATGTTGGCTTAAGTGCTAGGTCTTGGAGGGGGTTGTTTTCTTTATCCGGCCTTAGGCGTTACCTCTACCCCTGCACAACACACATACATCTCTCAAACTCCCCCCCCCCCGCCCCAATACACACAAGCAGTACATCCAGGGTGACATGGTAACCTTTCACGGGTTAGTTCCTCCCATTTCACTAGATCTCGAGGGCTTGGTCCACTTTTAGTCTACCATCAAAATCCGGTTCTTGGTGGGAGTTGATGAGAAGGGTCCTCATCTGTCTCGTCTCCCCCCTCCCCATTCTTCTGACTGTTGTGTAGCAGCGCAATCCTCTAGCGGGTCTACTCAGAAGTCAGTTCCATCGCTTTCAAATGGGACTGACTTTCAGGATTGGGACAATCGGTTCTCTCGGACTTCCTCTGAGCAGTATATAAGGAATCGTTAAGAGCCGGAAGGACGATTTGCTCGTTTTTCAATGGACGTTTAGATAAAGCAGGGATCGTGGAAGGTGCTTGCAGGAAGGTAGCAACGCGCTGGGGAGCCAGAAAGCTTTACTCGCCTGCAGCTGAGGGTGAAAGACGCCGAGGCGCTCGCGAAACAGCGTCATCTATAGATAAGAGTGGGGCAATTGTGCCAAAATTGAGAAGGCTTCTCAAAAAGGGGTTGCTTTTAGGGCTTCACCAGAAAACTCTTTGCACCTAAATAGAGGACACCCCCCACCCGTAAAGTCCCTTAAATTCTTCACTTTTCTAATAGTACTGATCCCACTTCCAGATAAACAGGAAGGAATACCTGGGGAGGTAATACGGGGGGCGCGCACTGGCTTGTGCGTGTGGAATAACCCCTCTTCCATTGAAATCCAAGCCAAAAGGCCCGTGTAGATCCGGAATGTTCCTGAGGGATCGGAGCCTCAAAAGCAATAAACAACCCACACAGAACTGGGGTGTGTGTTTGTGTGTGTAAATGTTCTGAAGTAGAACAGGGAAAGAAACTGGCGGAACTTAGCCAGGCCAGATTTACAGCCCCTTAAAGAGGTTCTCCAGTCTGTTGAAGCAACCTGGATTTTACCCCCCTCACTCCCCCCCCCGGCAACACACATCCGATTCTCAGCTCCATTAGAATGAACGGGTTGCTTCGGGAGATGAGACCGTGAAAAGGCTCGCATAGGAGGGCCAAAGTAGAAGCAGGGATTTCTTTCCAAGTTTGGTGTGTCTCGGATAAAGTAGGAGCGGAAAGTAGAATCTGTATTTCGGCAGCCTGATTGCTGGGCTGGGTGTCTAGCTGAGCATTTTCAAAAGTGGTTGCTGTAATCGACATACCCCTCTTAAAAACAAAAGAAAAAAATACGCTTGCTTTTAAGAACATTTACCTAGGGGAAATCCCGCAGGGGGTTTCACAGCCCTATTCTTTACTTGTCTACTCCGAAACGTCCCACGAATGGGATTTACTTGTAAGTAAGCGTGCAATATCATTTCAGACTTAGGGAAGATGAAGCACGCACACGCACACGCACACCAGCTAACACAGTGGATCAGACCACTTTCAAGCAATGGGACGACTCTGCATTAAACATGGAAACCCAGATTTCGAAGGGAAAACACCGTGGAGTATTTCTTGTCATTCTCAACCGGGAGTTCCCAGGTGGCACTTCACTGACGTTGACAACATAGCGAGTCCACCCCCCCCTCGCAACACACATTCACCTGTTCGTTTTCGAGACAACACCCCCTTTCAATATACACCCCCCCTTATTTCTGAACCTCTACGTGAGTCACTGAAAATGTGGGAATCCTGAGCCGCCCACCCAAAACGCAGAGCGCCCCCCAATAGAAGCTACAATAAAATCAGGCAAGCAAACAAACAAACAAGTAAATAAATGTGCGTCCGTGTAACTCGCCTATCGAAAGGTCTAAGTAAGGAAAATTGAGAAATTAGAATGATCAGGGTTTTCTTTTTCTTCCTTTCTTTTTTTTGCAATAATAATATTAATAATAAAAGTAACCATCATTAAAACGTGAAGAGGTACAGCTGACGGGATATGCGGTAGCAGTCGAGGAGGTTTAAAACCGAACGGGAAAAAAAAACTTACCCCCGTGCAAAACCTGTTAAGCAGAGATGAGGGTCTAAGGAAATCTATAGTGGAGAGAAGCAGAGGAGAATATTTTTCTGAGTCTCAGGGCAGAAGCTCTTTCTCTATATTCTTGGTTGACTGAGCATATCCAGGTGTGAAATTGTTTGCACACCCCAGCACCTCTTATATTGCCAGCAAAATTAGCTGTTATTACTGTCACTGTTTAGTGATGGTTAGCTTGATAAAAAAAAAACACCGCTGTAATCAAGACCTGGCGCATCTTTGCAAATTACAGATAATTGTAAACGTCCAGATTATGATAATAGCATCCTAATCCAGTCTGCAATATAATTATTACAGAGTGTTACATCTGAAACTGTCCAGTAGGGCTAATTCGGCCATTATTTAGACCTCTCTCTCTCTCTCTCTTCTCTCTCCTCCTTCTCTCCTCCACTACAAATGGGTTGCTGAGCTGAAAATGTACGATTGTAATTTCACGGGGCACTCAATGAGTAATGATAGAGGAAGGGGGGGGGAGAAATACAAAAGTGAAATGTGAACGGGAGCGATCAAATCAAAATCGGTAGGGGGAGGGGGGAAAGAGCGAGAAAGAGAGAGCGAGCCTGGGTTGATTCTGGTGGAGGGGGGGGAGGAGGAATAAGAAGAGCGGGAATTAAGAACAGAGCAAATCAGGGGACTGAGGCGAGCCAGAGGCGGCTTCGTTGTGTATTCAAGGGCTGCTGGTCCAACCCTCCCCCCCCGTTTGTGTGTTTGTGTGTAAGCGCGCGCGTGTGTGCATGAAATCCTCCTCCCCACACCCTCTCATCTCTCTCTATTTCGCTGCAGCCGTAGGGCACCGCACCGCCCCCCCCTTCTCTCCCCCGGAGCCTACGGTTAGCGAGAAGGAAAGGGAAGAGGGCGTACAAGTCCCATGCTGGAAGTGGCACAGACTGAACTGAACCATACGTGCAGCCAAATGTCACTTGTTCCGATTTTTGTTTAAAGAGAAAGATCCCTGCAGGATCAGACCAAGCGCACATCAAGGCCACCATCCTGTTTGCAACAGCGGACGGCCAGACATGCCTCCAGGAAGCGCAGGAGGAGGCCCTAGAAGTATTCGGCTGTTTGGCCCTCAAGACCTTGATTGCCAGAGGTATAGCTCTCTTTTTCCGATTAGGCATCCGAGTTTGCTACAGACCACAAAGGGATTCCCTGAACCCACTGATTTTTAAAATTTATAACTAGATCCCAAGCACGCTGGATTGTGGACCCATTTATTTGAAAAGGGACCTTTGCTTCCAAGAGAATATCCCTAAGACCAAATTTGATTTCATTGCGCGCTGTCTCCACATACTGAATGAATATCACACACACACACACCCCGTTCGCATTTGCTCATTGGACAAGCCCTTGGGAACCCCAAAGGCAATTAGCCGGGCAGGTTTTTAATTGCAATTAATTAAACCAAGCAGCCTGTCGCAGATTAATGCTCTCGTCTATTGTCTCTGGTGTCTGATAAATGCACAATGCAAACAGAGTTTGCTTTGGCTGTTCCGTATTGGAACCATCAAAGGAGGTACTTGATACACGCGCTCTTATGCATATTCACACATACACAGCGATCCTAAGCCACTTACAGGAGGAAACAGTTGGAGAGAAATAAAGTGTTGGGGGGGGGAAGGGATTATTTAGAAATTTCTAATTGGGGCTGTAGACTCGCTTAGTGTTCCTGAACAGTAGCAAGTAAACGCATTTAGTTTCTTATTTACTAAGGAAACGAAACACGGTTGAAATCAATAGGCCCCTTTCCAAGCAAATTTATCATCCTATCTATACTCATTTCCCTGGGAGTAAGCCCCATTGAATCCAACGGGGCCTACTCTGAGTAGACATGAGTGGGATTGCACGGCAAATACAGGCTGAGATGGCAATAGATGCAGGCTTGGCAGTAAAACGGGCAGAAGAAAGCGGATATATATCACAGCACCGTGAGTCGTGAAACTGATTTGTTGAAAGGTCAAAAGTCTCGGTTTGGGGGGACGGGCAGAGGGTTCTGCCAGAGAATCGGTATCCCTCCCCGCAAACTGCTTTTTGGGTTTGAACGTGGGCGATCGGTAGCCCGGGAGGTGGGGAATAAAATTGGCAATGACTAGGCCCTTCTTTGTGCCTAATTCCCGGGTCGGAGGAGTTTCCTTGTGTCTTTTTCCCCCAACTGGCCCGCTCTTTGAGCTGCCTTCATTCTCGGATGTCGGAGAGGAGGTTCCTTGGGATGCTGGTGTGTTTAGGGTAGAGAGAAGCGGGCCGGCAATCCTGCGGAAGAAGGAAGAAGCATTGCAGCTGCGGGAGATGGAGAAGCACCGAACCAACCTGTGCCTGCCTGTCTCCTCAGGAGGAAGACCCGTTGAGTTCAGCCAGGACTTGCTCCCCAACAAAGCGAGCGTGTACAGGATCACAGCCACAAAAAAAGTCTCTGGGAGGCCAGAAAAATGAAACGCGCTTCTACTGCATTGATTTTCAAGAAAGCCAGAGCTGGTGTGTTTCTCCTCCCACCATTAAAAAAAACACACCACCTAGTGATGTCCCCCCAGAGCACAATTTTCTCTCGCTTTTCCACCCCTCCCACTCTTCTTGTGATCAGTTCGGGAGAATTAAGGGTTAAAAAGAAAACCCACCGCCCGCCAGAGAACCCACATATATTGCAGACCATAGCTGCCAAGTTCTCCCTTTTTTAAAGGGAAATTCCCTTATGCTGAATAGGCTTCCTCGTGAGAAAAGGGAAAACTTGGCAGCTATGCTGCAGACCACGAAAGCTGGAGGAAGCTGGCAAGGGTGTGTGTGTGTGTGTGTGTGTGTGTGTGTGTGTGTGTGTGTGTGTAGAATGAGCCGCTCAGAACAGCAAAAGCATTAAAAGGCTCCGAGCTTGTTAAAGGTGTTTTCATTTGGTTAAAGGTCGTAATATCTGGCATTTGGCGGGTGGCAATAAAAAACGCGCCTCGGGATGGGGGATTGGACCCCAGAAGGCTTATAGAGCTGGGAAAGATGTTTTAGGCCCCAATAAACAAGCAAATAATTGCAAAATGATGATCTGCGGCGACAGTGGATTTTTCAAAATACGCACGCGCGCAGGATCCATCCATCTCTCCAGGAACGACCTATAAAGCAGGTTGTTGCATTCATACGGATTGGTTCTTTTTACACACGCACACGTGTACTGCTGCTCTGTGGAAATGTACTTTCGGGCTCTAATAGCACTCCTTCCATTTAACGCACCACCACTGCAACGTGATAGAGCGTTGCCTGATATTTACTTCTATATTGAGGGGCCCAGTTGCCCACGCCAGAAAAAAAGGAGCAGAAGTGAAGCGGTGTGCGGGTCTATTCCACAGCGCTCCGCTTTAGAGGTGAAGAAGGCAGGAGGAAGTTCCCGAGTGAAGCATCGCATCCTAACCGCAATTAAAAAGCTCTCACTTGAAGCTGAACCGATTTTAAAACTCCCAACCGAAGAAAATCCAGGGGTAATTCAACTGCTGCCAACTTTCTCCTGAAAACTTTTGCTTCAGTTGCGCTCCCGGGAGGAAACGGCTCGTGTTCGTCTGGCTGGGCTTTGCGCGGAGCTCCTTGGTCTAAAATAATTAAAAGCTATGTTCGACCGAGACTACGCTTTAGCTGAGGGGTTATAGATGGGGTTTAATTAAGGTCTCCCGCGGAGGAGGTGGAGGGGGAAAGAAACAAATTGTGCAACAACAACAACAACAACAAAGCCAAATAAGAGTTTCTAAAGGAGAATCACAGATCAGGAAACTCATCCCCGCCGTGCCAACCTGAAAGCGCGCTTGGGTGGGAGACGTGACCGAGGGCGGAGAGTGGCAGAGAGAAATCGCCCGCGTCTCAGAGAGAGAGGCAGAAGGGCAAACAGCTTCTGCAGACCCGAGGGGGGGAAATTCTGTGTCTTGAGCTCCAAAGAGGCTCTCAAACTCCCACCGCCTCGGACTTGCCCAGCTGCGCGGTGGAGCGCGCCTGACCTTCCCTTGCCCAGAGAAAGGGAGGGAGAGAGCGAGCGAGGGTGGGTGCTCCTGCGGGTGGTTTGGTGGGTGAACCCCTGGGTGGAGCTCGAGCCCAGAGGAACCAGATCAAGGCAGACGAAGTTTGCGGGCTGCTGTCTCTCTCCGGTCTGTGTCCCTCTCGTAGGCCCTTGCGGCGGAGCCCTGGAGCCATCCGGCACCCACAGGAATGCGTCTCCTTCTCGGCTCTCTCTCCCTCTCCGACCGCCCCGCTGTGGCTCCCCAGCTTCACTTGGAAGGGAGGGCGAGGAAGGAGAGGGGAAGAAAAACTTCTTCAAAGGTTAAAAACTACCGAGGACACTTGATTATATCCTTGCCTTAGGGTGGGAAGGCACGACGGAGCGATTCCTACTCTCCAAAAAAGTATATGTGTATATGGTGTGTACACACAAACATATTTACAAGCACACATATGCACGCCTGAGTGCAGTGCCCTACATTATTATGTTTGTGCCCACAGCAACAATAGATTATGGGGAGTCGATTATCCCCAGAGCTTGACGTTGGGGACTGGAAAGAGTTCAGTTTGTTCTAGATAGTCTCCACACCATGACACCACTGTCTGCACCAAGGAAAGAGAGGGAGGGAGATCATGAGGACTAGCGCCATTTTTAGACGGGAGGCAGTAAAGAAATCGCAGCCTATTGAAACCGAGCGGCGTTATGTTCACCAGCATCAAGTGCAAGATGGACCGGACCAAAAAGAAAGAGAGAAAATGGGGGGGGATGTCCGTTATATCATGCTGTAAACCCCCGCCCCCCAAAAAACGCCAGGAGACACAGCCACATTTGTCTATAAAGATCCTTCCATCCCCAACCAGGGCTTAACGCTTAGCAGGTTAATAAGCCAGGCACATTGAGAGCAAAGGCAAACTCTAAGAGGAGAAGGTGATATTTTGGGGGGGGGTTCTGTTGCAAAAGAAAGAAAAAGACTGCCAAGCCGTAGGAAGGAAGGGTTATTTTAATGGAAAGTAGGCCACAGAACAGGCCAGAGTTGAACAGTGGTAGAAACAGGGAATCCCACACTGAATGCTGAACAGATCAAACGGTGCAGGAGATAGATAGATATATACCTGTTCTGCTAAATACCCATGAAAAGCACTGCAAAAAGAGTGCGTGATTGCATATTGAAAGAGATCTTTTTAGGGGGGAGGGTGACCTGGAAAAAGCTCTCCTCTTCTCCACCCCCACAAAAAAAAAAAAAACAAGAAAGGGAAGGTTCGGCCGCTGAGGGGGGGAGAACAATGGGGCAAGGCGCGTGTGGCTTGAAGCTGCGTTTACACGCGCACACACACCGAATCGCGCGCGTTGCAAACGAACAAATATCTTATTCTAATATATATGTGCACAAGATAATGTTCCAGCAAACCTATTACTGCCCCCCGCCCAATGGCTCGTCTCTCTCTCTCTCTCTCTCTCTCTCTCTCTCTCTCTCTCTCTCTCTCTCTCTCTCTCTCTCTCTCTCTCTCCTCTCTTTCTTTCTTTCTCTCTCTGTCTCCAAATTAAATTAAAAGGGGAGACCAAAACCGAAAGAGGAGAAAGAAAGGTGGGGGATGGGAAAGAAAGGCAGAGACTACCAGAGACAGGTAAATTCGCCCGAGGCTACAAAGCGTGCCTTTTCAGGTTTTTGTCTCCAAACCCTGGAACATCTCTTACTGAAATCAGCAGATGACAGGATGTAATTTTTATGGTGGTGGTTTTTTTTTTAAAAAAAGTTCTAACCCTCTTTCTTTTTTAACAACAACAACATTAAAAAAAATACAACCTAACTATTATTCTTCGCTGCTGTATCTCCTGATGTAATACGTCCTACTTACAGACGGGGTCAGGGTTCCCAATGCATTTTAAAATATTTTTTGCCTTTTCCAAGCCTGCTCCGAACTCTTTTCTCAATTTGCTCCTGGGCCAAGCGGAGATCCAGGAAGACAAAATAATTTTTGGGTGGGGAAAACAGGGGGTTCGTTTTGTTTTCCAGTCCGTACGGGGGGAAAAAAAAAGCCAGCTATCTGGCCTCTTCCTTCGAGCATCTTGCTTCCATCCCGCAACGCCGGAAACCAGAGGGCTGCGATGCCACGTGTGGATGACCACACAGGGTCCCTCTTCCTTTCCCTCCCCATTCTCCGGTCGCCCTCGGGTGGCTCGCCCGGAATTTAATTTCGGGATTGGGTTGGAGGAGGGTGCGGAGTTTCGGGGAAGAGGAGGAGGACGTCAGGAGCGAAGGAAAAGATAATGATCGCCTTCGTCTGCACCTTTGAAAGGGCTCCTCGGCTAACAGCCACCCAGGCCCCGTTTTGCAGATTGCCTTTGTGTTCCCAACCCGGGAAAAAAAAGAGAGAAAGAATCGAGATGGGAGGGGATGGTCCACATTTTAGTCTTCTGCCCTGTTTAGCAGCTTAAAAAAAGCAAATGTAATTTGTATAATTAGACGATGGGATGCTGGCTTTCTCCCAGATAATTGCTTTTATAGTAGAGAGAAGCACACAGAGCGATTTGCAACCCCCCCCTTCAGCCACTTCCCAGCACTTCTTTTCATCTCCAGATCATTTTCGTTCGAGGGTTAGTCGCTTTTTGTAAAGCTGGGGTGGGGGAAGGGGAGGCTATGATGGAGGCTTTAAAATAGGTGTGTTATTGGGGGGGGGGTTATTTTGTACGTGCCGTGTTCTATAAGCCCAGTCCAACATTTTAAACGACTACCCAGCCCTACAGGTAAATTGGTGAGCAGAGGATCGGGCCATACGGGGCAATCTTCCCCCCTCCCCACAAATAAAATGAATCTAAAAGGTGGAGCAAAGAAGTCTGAGATAACACACACCCCCGCCCCAGTCCCTTTCGACAAAAGGAGAGAGGGGGAAACGCGTCATATTTTTCCTCTTTCTCTTCTCCTGTTCTCATGGTGGAAATAATTTTATTTATTCAGAATATACAGTTTAATTCCTTCTATCTACACTTATGTACAGGGTTAAAATGACATTGTTGGGAGGGGGAAATGAAAGTCTCTGGGGGGGGGAGGTTGAGGTCATCGGATTTCTCAAGGCACCTTCGAAAGTGTCCACAGTTGATGAAGTAAAAAATAAGCCACCATTCATCCCCCCCCCAAAAAAACAACAACAACCCCAAAGTCCGTCTGTGTCTCTTTTTTTGGTTAAAAAATAAAAATAAAAATAAAAAAGAGGGCGGGAGAAAATTTCCTTTGAAATGCAATAAGTTACATGCAGGAGCTGTACACATTTCATCCTGTATAGTGTTTCCCCCCCTTTCCCTGAAAAAAAGGGAAACCCGAAAAAAGAGAGTCAACCATATGCATTTTTTCCTTTTATCAACAAAACTGCCAAGTGTCCAAAAAAAGCAAAGAGTTTTAAAACGAGGAAAGAGGGTTTTGTTTTTTGTTTTAAAAAAGAATCCTATTCTAGTAGATTGTCCCAGAAGCCAGAGCTAAGGGGTGCTGTAGAGAGCCGTGGGGTTGCAGGTGACCACTGAGAGCGTTACCGCTGGAATACCAGGACGAGGAGTTCTCCAGGTAAGTGGCGGCGGGCGACGGGTTGGAGTTGGCCCCGTGGGCGTGGGGATGGTGGCTCAGAGACCTGGCGCTGCCCTGCGGTTCCCACACGGCGGGAGACTGCGGGGAGTTGCAAGCCATGGGGTCGCTGGCGCTAGGGCTGTGCTCCGGGGGCATCTCGCCATTCTTCATGATCTTTTTGATCTTCGATCTTTTGTTCTGAAACCAGATTTTCACCTGAAGGAAGAGGGAGGGGAAAAATGAGAGGGAAGTGAAGGAAAGAAAGAAAGAAAGAAAAAGGAAAGAAAATAAATAAATACCCTGCTCCAAATGGGTGACAAGAAAGAAAGAAATAAACCCTTAAAAAAAACACCCATGGACATTTATTTGGACGCCTTGATTTCATTCTAATTTTTGCTTCAAAAGCACAAGGTCTCACTCTAAATCTATGCATGCCCTGTGCGTGCAGGTCGGGGGGGGGGCTGCTATGAGTTGGACTCCCAAGGAAACGATTTCCATGGAAACGGCAGGGACGGTGAAACAGGCCCCGAGGATTCAAATGGCACTTGCAAGGCGATCCTAGAGGGGAGCCGCCAGGATTGGAATCAAGAAAGATCCCAGAGTCCAGTTGCCCCATCTACTTTAATATTTACAGTAGGGATCATCATGCGCTCACGTGCTAGATCTGGCCTCTCTTGGGCCATCAGGAAAGCAGAATCTGGACTCTGCGGATGCTAAAACCCAGACACTCCTTGGCCTCTGATTTTTTTGGACATGGGGCCTGACTCCCCCCCCCAACCCTGCGGGAGCTGCCTAAAGGATTTCTTTAAAAAAATAAATATTATTCTTAATTAAAGAAAAGCAAAAGGAACAATGGCTAAAGCTGGTTGGGGAGCCTCGAGGGGACGATGGCTGTCTTGATATGGTCTGCCAAGGACCAGCAGCAGACCCTAACTCCTACATTACTCAGTGGGTGAGTGCGCGCACGAGTGCTTTTGTTCTCGCTGCAGTCGGTTTTGTGTTCCCAACGCACCAATCTTCTCACATCCGCCCCAGCGCAACAATACCAGCCCAATCCCGAGATAACCTGCTTTCACACAAAAGACTCTTTTCCCCCTTTGCACCGAAATGGTCTGACAAGCAGCCCCTCCCGGGTCCAGCTGCACTTTGCAAGCTCCTAACCCAGGAGATCCACCCACGTGCGGTTTCTGCCCCCCTCCCCCTCCGCTCCAATCTTTTGTGCGACAAGATCGAGAGAGAGAGAGAGAGAGGGAGAGGGAGAGGGAGAGAGAGAGAGAGAGAGAGAGAGAAAGCCTCCAGCTACAGTTAAAAAACAAAAATACTGCGTGTCGTCAACAGGGCGAGATGGAAGGCAGGCTCACACGGTCTTCTCCGCCGCAAGCCGGTGCGCTTTCGCAATCCGCCAGGCTGGTGCGCACTTGAAGATCTCTCTCCTCCGATCCTCACCAAACAACTGACTCCGCCACCCCACCCCGCCCACCCCGGCCCCATCGGATTCAATTTCATTAACTTTTCAAAAAAGTAAGCAAATGGCTGCGTGGAAGTTAAAGGCCATTGCAATCTTGCAAGCAAGATTTGGGGAGAGAGCTGACGAGAAAAGCACCGTAGAGCAAAAAGGGAAAGAAACAGCAGCAAAAAAAAAAAAAAATCAAAACAAAAAAAAACAACTCCTGCGCCGTGCGCCGTCTTGGCCTTACCTCAAGGTACAAAAGGAGAAATAACCCGATTTTGAGTGTGCATATCTATACATTCTGTATATGTGACCAAGGAAATAAGGCCCCTAAGAAACATACTTTAGAACCTTCCAGCAGGAATTCTTGCAAGGAATTTACATAGTACTTATGTCCAGGGAGAGTGTGGGTCCCGCTCAAGCAGTAATTCTTGCTAAGGATCTGGGTAGTTGTTTACGTTCAGGGTCCCCCTTCCTTCCCACCGTGGCCTTACCTGTGTCTGCGTCAGACCTAAAGACGCGGCCAGTTCGGCTCTTTCCGGCAGGGCTAAGTACTGGGTTTTCTGGAACCTCCTCTGCAAGGCCGCCAGCTGAAAACTGGAGTAAATAGTCCTTGGTTTGCGCACTTTCTTTGGTTTGCCGTTCACCATCCTCACCTCCGGCTCAGCCACCTCTTTTTCTAAACAATCGGAGCGGGGAGGAAATCAGAAAGGAAGCTTAGAACTGGGACAGTGGACGCCAGCGGCAGAATACAGGAAGGAGCCCGCACCTAGGTGGGCAGGCCAGGATCGCAGCCCTGGCCCCGACGTGGCGGCCGCAAAGTTGACAAACAAGCGCGAGAGACCCCTGGAAAATTGGGACGTGGGAGGAGGGCGGGGGAGAGGAAAACTGACATGGTAGGAACAGCCGTCGTGACTATTTCTTACAAAGAGAAGATGTTTGGAGTGCGTGTATGTGTTTGGGAGTGAGTCAGTTTGAGAGAGGATATAAACAGCACCCAGGTTTCCACCGAAACATTATTTTATATTTTATTTCCCCAAGGGGTATTTGGCTCATCGGTTTTCGTAAAAGAGAGAGGAAGGGACTCAGCCTAGATTTTACTATTTTGTCTTCCCGTAATTGAAAAACCTAACAAGCAGCAAAGTTCCCGGGCGTTTTTAGGTCACAATCCAGTGTCTATTGATTTTGCATGCTTGGAAACAAGCAGACAGTCTCCCTCTTCCTCTCCCCATTTGAATGGAAGCCTCATGAATTCAGCCCAGCCCAAGCTCTGCAGACTAGGGACACGCAATTTTGAGGTCTAGGGAGTTCAAAGGCCGCATCGCCACAAGAAAATGGTTCTCCTCCGTTTCAGCCGAAAGTAGCCAAATCCGGCCCAGACAGAGAGCCGATTATTCAGAATAATCTCGCCGCCGATCGGGGGTGGATGGGAGAGAGAGAGAGAGAAGCGGCACAGATGCGTCTGGTTCCTTTTACAAATACTTAACGCGCCACTGGCATTTCCCTCCCCTTTGATGGGAGCGACAAACAACGTATCTCAAGAAATGTACACTCACGCGCAAGTAGGAGAGGCAATAGGGCGAGGGAATGGAAGCAAAAAATATTTCTCAACCATACATATTCAGACTATATATATATATATATATATATATGTAGTCTGAAAAATTGGAGAGTTTGAAACACAGCAAAACATGGATTTGAGAGGCTTCGTGCACTCAGCTGAAATTGTTCCGGGATCGCATTGGATAAGTCTGTTCCACAAAGGTGGTTTTTTAAAAAAATAATAATGAAAGGGGGGCGTGGAGGAGAGGAGATACGAGGATTTGAGCTGTTCCTGCCTAGCCCTGGATTTCCCTGAGTTTGCTTCTTGTGGAACCCACACGGAAACAGTTTAACCGCGCGTCTCCGTGTGTGGGATTAATCCCTCATTCCATTTTGGAAGCTAATATTAGCAAGACTCTTCGGGCGAGGGCTGTTTTGGTGGGGGAAGGGGGTGGGAAGAAAGAAAGAAGGCACGAGATCAGATCCTTCCCCTTCCCTCTCCCCACACGTTTGCTGTGTCCCCCCCCCCAAAGAAACTCGGCCGGTCTTCGCGTAACGACGGCGGGGTGCAATAAAATATTGTGTGCGGGAGGGGTAGAAATCTCGCTAGTACCTACCCCCTCCCCGCCGTGGCTTTCTATTACTGCAGCGTCGGGAAGGGACACACAAACAATCACACACACACACACACACAATGTCGGAGCCCCTGTTCCTATTCCGCTCAATGTGTTGCCTCCCAATCCGGAGTTGGAGACAACAAAGAATCCAAATTGAATGGTTTCTCTTTCCGCCTTTCTCTGGCTTTTCAACCGGGAACTATGCTTTTTTTTTTGCACGGCGGTGGAAGTAGAGGCTGTGAACCTCCTTCGTCGCCCCCAGCCCGGATTGGGGAGAAAAAAATCGGGTGGGCTGGGGGTCAAACTGTCCCCGTCACCATAAGGGTCCTCGGTGACCCCCAGATCGCGAGGAGGAGACCCCTCCAGTCCTCGGACATCTTCCTAGCCACCCGCCCCCACCTCCACCCCTCTCCCCGTCGGCGCCTCTCACCTGGCTGGCTGGCTGCGCTCTGCGCCCGGTTGTACGCGCCGCCGTACTGGTGGTAAGGGCTGGCGTAGCTGTAGTCTGCATAGGCTTTGGCTGGGTAGCTGGCGGCGGTTCCGTTCATGCCCTGGTACTGGTACTGGTAAGGATGGAGCGCTTTGCCGTAGGAAGCCGACGAAGGCGAGCAATAGCCGTGTGGGGCTCCTCCGGGAGAATTGTAATAGTCGGGGTCCGTGGCAGACGACTCGGGCAAAGTGGGAGACTCCTGCGGCGGGTGCCCGTGCATGGTGGCTGCAGCCGTCTGAAAAGGACCTTGGAAGTCTCCGGATCGGATGGCTGGCACTCTTCTGTCAAACACTCCGGTCATAGTAGTTGGCGAGGCAGCAAGCAGGCGG
The DNA here is from genome assembly GCF_963506605.1 of Zootoca vivipara. NCBI lineage: Eukaryota > Metazoa > Chordata > Lepidosauria > Squamata > Lacertidae > Zootoca > Zootoca vivipara. Next base: position 30,803,092 of record NC_083287.1, on the reverse strand, counting down.
GCGGGCGGGCGGCTGGGTCTTCTAGGCAGCCATGGCGGGGGGGAGGGACCGAGGGAGGAGGCGGAGGAGGCGGCGGCGGCGGCTGGGAGCTCTCTGGGGCTGGCTCTGGCTCTGGCAGACTGCTCGCAGGGAGCGGAGAGGCTTGGTTAAATCCTTAATTGCGCTCTTACGCACAGCGGGGTGGATTGGGTTCCATTGGCCAGAGCACTCCGGAGCAGCAGCGACACCCTAACTCGTCCAACTAGTTTAGCACAACAAAGCGCTCTGCTTTTTTCATTCTTTCCCTTTTTTTAAAGTTCCATTCAAGCTCCTTAAAAAAAAAAAAGGAATACGAGCAGCACCATTATCTCGGGGTTCTCTTCTCCTAGCCAGCAAGGATGGGAATTTTGGACGTTAGGGAAAAAGAAAAGAACCGTCGAAGTTTGTGCAATAGGAAGACGGTGGTGCATCAGGCGTCTATATGTGTGAACGCGTGACACTCGTGTTTCAAGACGCAGATGCAGAGAAAGGCTGACAAAAGGGGGCTTACCGGTAGTTCAGGGGTGGAAATATGTTGGATGTTCTAGGAAAGTCCCATACTTCTCAGAGAACCAGCGTTCCCTGATCAGGGGATTATGGGCAATTGTTAAATAGGAAGGTTGCAGCTTTTCAATAACGCATGTGCCAGGATATAATGGCTGCAGAATGCAAATAGAGTTGAATCCGGGTTTGTACTCAGCCATGGATAACGCTGGTGAAAGCTTTTGAACCTGTCCCTCAGTTTTCCCGTCTGCAAAATGGGGATAAGAAACCTGGCAGATCAAGGAGCTCTGTAGCCTACAAATGCTCAACAGACGACTGTTAGTGACAAATCAGGACAAAATACTGGGGATTCATACTGGGTCTTTGGGACAAGTGCTCCGGGTTTCCACTCCTTAACCCGTAGTGATTTTCGTAAATACAGGGAAACTTCTGAAATAAAATCAAGGCTTGATGGGGACCGTGTTCTGAACAGAATGTTCTGCTATACTAGCCTATGCCTAGTATAGTATGCGCGTTGTCTTGGAAGTAAGCACCATTTACTTCAGTGGGACCTATTTCTGAAGGAAGCACGCATGGAACCTAGCAATATGCGATGTAATATACTTCGGTCCCTCTTCCGAATATTCAAGCCCCGAATAGCTTACAGTGTTGGGAAAAAGTGTGTGTATTGGCAGGACAACTGATAACAGCATGGGGCCTGTGGGGAAGTGGCTAAAAGCGACCCATATATGAAATACCCCCCTACCGTCCTTGAATCCCCAACTTTGACACAGTAATGGAACACCAGGAGAGGAAGGGAACCATTCAGGACCTTCTCATCCCCTCTTCCAAGTCCAACAAGTGAAAGGCACAAGACGACCCACCCTTTCGCTATGGTTTGAGCAAGACTGCTGAACTACGAGGTGTGTCCCCCAGGAAACCTGTGTGCGCACGAGCCTGCGCTTTCAGTGGGGATGTTCCCTGAGAAATATGTTGAACTGGGACTTCGTGGCTAATTATCCCAATATTCTTTCTCTCCTCCCGCCCCCCGCCCCCTCAGATTCATACTTTTTTACTGCTTCCGGCACACCACACCATGAACTGAATATTCCAGCAGGGCTGGCTGTATCTCTGAAGAATACATGTTAAACCCAGTGATGGGGAAATTGTGGCCTTCCAAACGTCTTTGGACTCCAACTCCCATCAGCCCCAACCAGCACAGCCAATGGTCAGGGACGATGGGAGTTGGAGTCCATTAACATCTGGAGGCCCTCAGGATCCCCCACCTGCAATCATGTTCATAGTCTCATTCATTCGTTTAGGGCAGGGATGACAAGCTCAGGCCATTTGTTCCGCTCGGAGGGCCACATTCCCTCCTGAGCAACCCTTTGGGGGGCCGGATTCCAGTGTGGCCAAGTTGGGCGTGGCCAGACACACACCACTCTCCACCTGCCATTTAGGCTAGCTAGAGAGATCGTCATAATATAAGGACATAGGCCAGTCAGGTAGGGTGCAGAGCAGATCCAGGGAGGCTGAGTCCCAGGGCCAGATGGTGAGGCCTGGAGGGCCGCATCATGCTTCTCCCTGGGTTTCTCATCTCTGGAGGGGGAAAAGCCCAAGGAGCATCTCTTTCCCCCATAAATAACCCCGAACGCCTTTCAGAGTCTCTTGCGGAGGGGTGGGAGACAGGAGGGATGAAGGTAGGAAGGGATGAGGGTTTTTCTTTTTTCCCCCAGTAGGCATCAGGCAGGCAGACAAATCCAAGGCTGTTTTTCAGTGGCCTGGAGTTGTCGCTTTTCCTCCAGGCTGTTTACCCTCCAGATTTAGACTGTTTGCTCACTCAAGATCTCGTAGCCAGCTGGATAACTCTTGCGACTCTGCCGTGTGTGTGTGTGTGTGTGTGTGTGTGTGTTGGCTTCCAGTGTGTCTGTTTGCTTTGGAAATGGCCGCAGCTCTTATAAAATCACATTAAGCAAATCCCTTACAGTTTAATTATAGGAATCACTTTACCCAAATCAATGGCAAATAACTTTTCACACACACACACACACACACACACACACACACACACACGGGTGGAAGCGGGGTCCATTCACGACTGGTTTGATGGCGACGGTGTTGTATGAAAATGCCCACTTGACAGTCGTTGAGTAGGAACGATAGTCTTTTGAAAGGGTGCGTGTAGGCAGGAGAAGGGTCAGGGAAATCGCCAAGGCCATAAATCAAGGCCGAGGACTGGAGGGCCCTTGCTAGACTCCAGCTTCCGCCACGATTCCTGTCACCTCTTCAAGTGATGTGTATTTGAAGAGGCCTGGAGGAGAGAGCTGCCATGGGAAGGCTGAGACACGAGAGACAGATCGAAGAGATACCCACCCCAAGAATCTACAGTTCCCAGAACTCTTAACAAACTACAATTCCCAGGATCATTGGGGTGGGATTGGGCGTGCTTTAAATGCATAGTGCGAGATAACAGCCTACATAGACCTGGGGAAAGTTACTGTTCTACCCGAGCTATAAGGCGCCTGCTGTGTTCGCCGTCTTTGCAAGATGTGCCTCGTTTAATCCAATCGATTCAAAACACAACATCTCTGGCTGCTTCACTCCCAGAGGCCCAGGGACTGGAGCTTCTGTCCTGTCGATCGTTTCAATGCACCCCACCTTCAGACACATCTACTTGGAGATAAGCCCCACCGATTTATGGTTTTAGCATGCCAGTCCCAAATAAATTTCAGATTAAACCTGTTACTTGTAAACCCCAGTTGATAAAAGAGGACTTCCTTCCATGTATAACATTGTATTGAATCGTGCACCGATTCAGAATAGCCTGGTGCTTTGGATACGCCGTAGAAGTAGGCTGCAATCGTGCACACACTTTCTTGGAAAGTAAACCCCGTTGAACTCGGTGGGGCCTAATTTTCGGCGAGAAGGAGCACGATCTGGGAGTTTCATTCGGAGCTACTCCGGATTAAGCGTAGTCATTTGCAATAAATTACTTCTGGAGGTTCATTGGACGGGGATTCCTGTGTAAGGTTTAGAAGTTTGATTTGGTTTTTAGATTGAATGAAAGCGGGGAGCCAATCAAGCGATGATATTGATGATGATGAGATGCTTGATTTGACACATGTCAGCCGCCCTTCCCTGTCCCAGTCTTTCTCCATCCTCCCCACCCGTTTTCTGGACTCTCTCTCCTTCGCTGGTTTATATTTGGCACATCCGGAGCCGAGAGTCCAGGGAGCGTTCAGCAAGAAAGCCGGAGCCGGTTTGGTCCGCGCACAATCTGCTCATTGTTCAGGGCTGGGGGATCCGGGACCAGGGAGGTGGGGTGGGGGGTGGGGCGGTCGGCTGGCTGGCTGGCTGAAGTGGTCACGGCAGGAGCCTGTGGCGGCGGCACTCGGGGTTGGAAAAAGCCTACAGCTCAACCCCAACCCCAACCTCAACCTCGTGTTCTGCTGAGTTTGGAGTTTCTTTGCAGCAGCCGCCTCTCCTTGCTACAAATAAGGATGCCGCGCGCAGGGCAGGAAGGAACCTCTGTGCCATCCCATCGCGGCATGACACGTAGGAAGAATGGGAGTCATTCTTTTCCTTGGTCTTCTTTTTGGAGAACTTCTTATTTCCAGCATCCCCAAAGGCAGCGAGGAGCGGCTGAAGTCTTTACTAGGAGTGCCATCTTGTGGCTCAGAGGCGCACTGCTCCGCGAAGGAGTCTGGAGAAGGGGCCGGAAGTTGGGGAGTCAATCCGGGCGCAGGTTAAAGTAGCCCAACGAGACCCTCGCAGCCGTGCTCTGCGCCCAACTTGTGCTGCAGGTCGGATCCGCAGAACCTCGCGCAATTGCATGGAGCAGCAGAGCCATAGGAAAGGCCAGGAAAGGCCACTCCAGCTTATCCTTCTTCCCTAGAAAGGCAAACCATCAACCAGGACTCCCAGGAACAACGAATCAACGACAACAATATATGGGGCATTAGAGAAGAAGATAGGGGACCCAGGTGGCGCTGTGGGTTAAACCACTGAGCCTAGGGCTTGCTGATCAGAAGGTCGGCGGTTCGAATCCCTGGACGGGGTGAGCTCCCGTTGCTTGGTCCCAGCTCCTGCCAACCTAGCAGTTCGAAAGCACCTCAAAGTGCAAGTAGATAAATAGGAACCGCTACAGCGGGAAGGTAAATGGCGTTTCCGTGTGCTGCTCTGGTTTGCCAGAAGCGGCTTTGTCATGCTGGCCACATGACCTGGAAGCTATACGCCGGCTCCCTCGGCCAATAATGTGAGATGAGCGCGCAACCCCAGAGTCGGTCACGACTGGACCTAATGGTCAGGGGACCCTTTACCTTTAGAGAAGAAGATGCTGTAACGTGGAGTGGGGTTATGCCTCCATTGTGCCCCATCTCTGTGCAGCTGCCTTCCCCCCAGCTCTAACCCACCCCCAGCAGTCAGTCAGTCAGCTTTCTGTAGTCTCTGAGCCTGCTCATTCTTCAGGAAACTGCTTTTGGTTTCAAGTTCCCCATCCTGGCAACACACACACACACACACACACACACACCTGCAAACCATGGGCACTTCCAAGGCTGCTGCTGTCTGCCCGCAGTTGTGGGTGGGTGGTGCTCTTTTGTCTACAGAAGCAACATCAGGGGTGTCAACAGGGCCGGATTTTGGTTTGATGAGGCCCTAAGCTACTGAAGGCAATGGGGCCCTTTATATGTCCAGCTGTCCTTTGTCAACAAGAAATTGTCACTGTTTCTTTGTGTTGAATATATGCTATATGGTAATTTATGGACCAAATAGGTATCTAAAGCCATTTGCATGTAACAAAATATGTATTTTTATCAAAGTAGTTGTTGAAGTATATTAACAGTGAAATACAATTAAGAAGTATATTAATAGTGAAATACAAAATATGAAATACAAAATAGTGAAATACAAAATATGAAATACAAAATAGTGAAATACAAAATATGTATTTTTTAATCAAAGTAGTTGTTGAAGTGTATTAACAGTGCAATACAATTAAAGGTAAAGGGACCCCTGACCATTAGGTCCAGTCGTGATCGACTCTGGGGTTGCGCGCTCATCTCACATTATTGGCCGAGGGAGCCGGCGTATAGCTTCCAGGTCATGTGGCCAGCATGACAAAGCCGCTTCTGGCAAACCACGTGCTTTCGAACTGCTAGGTTGGCAGGAGCTGGGACCAAGCAACAGGAGCTCACCCTGTCACAGGGATTCGAACCGCCGACCTTCTGATCAGCAAGCCCTAGGCTCAGTGGTTTAACCACAGCGCCACCTGGGTCCCATGCAATACAATTAAGAAGTATATTAATAGTGAAATAATTGTTGTTGTTTAGTCGTTTAGTCGTGTCCGACTCTTTGTGACCCCATGGACCAGAGCACGCCAGGCACTCCTGTCTTGCACTGTCTCCCACAGTTTGGTCAAACTCATGTTCGTAGCTTTGAGAACACTGTCCAACCATCTCGTCCTCTGTCGTCCCCTTCTCCTTGTGCCCTCAATCTTTCCCAGCATCAGGGTCTTTTCCTGGGAGTCTTCTCTTCTTAAGAGATGGCCAAAGTATTGGAGCCTAAGTATTGAAATAAAAGTGAAATAATTATTATTAATAATAATTATTAATACTATTAATATTAATAATAGTGAAATAATTATTAATAGTGAAATAATTATTAAGCTCGAACTGTATGTAGGTTTCATTTTATTTGTTTTTTATCTTATATTTTGGAAATGTACATCCAGTTTTTTCTGCTTTATTTTTTTGGGGGACCCCCAAGAAAGTGGGGCCCTAAGCTATAGCTTGTTTAGCATTTATGTAAATCCAGCACTGGGTGCCAGCTTGAATAAAATATTGGGGGTAGGGGGTAGGTAAGCTCCACCCCACGTTACCACATGACATGGCACATTCACCCCATTTGAATGGCAATGCCCATCAACTTCAGGAGGCCGTGGGGGGGGAGGCCAAAGGGACCTCGGCCCCTCAGAGTTGGCTCCTATGGCAATGACACTCACCTGGACAGCTGGACATGGCATTTTTCTGGCACCCACCCTGTTGGCAGACCAACTCTGCATGTCAAAGATGTCTGTAACCGTGAAGTGAAGGCTAGCAACATCAACCCTGCCATGTGGGAATCCTTTGCAGATGACCGTAGTGCCTGGGAGACAGGATCCATATCAGTGACCAGAGGAGGAATGACTGCTGGGAGGAGTGCAGGGAGAAGAAACTGCTGCCACAAAACATGTCTCTCCCGTATCGGTCTCTACAGCCACAGCAGGCACTGTAACCTTCCAACAGTTTGACTGCACCCCCAAAGGCACACTCCTCCATTGTCTCCCAAGGCACACAGATGCTAACAGACCAAGTTACATACTGGCTAAAAGTGGGCAGGTCCCTGTCTCCAAGGAGCTTACCATTTAAACTAGACAGTGGGAGGGGGAAATGAGGCAAGGCAGGGAGGGGATACTGAGAAAGTTACATATGTACAATTAAAGCACACTGTTCCCCTACTGCAACAAATCTGCCTTTTTGTGGCAGGAAATGCATTGAAAAGTGTGGAATGAATGGATGATGAATGCGAAGATGTATAAGCACCCTGCCAGCAAAATCAGGGTGTGAATGCTCACCTAACCTCTCCACAAATGAATTGAAATACATGCTCAATAATGACCAGACCTAGAGGGCCTTCTTGGTGGTGGCGCCCGCTCTGTGGAACGCCCTCCCATCAGATGTCAAGGAAATAAATAACTGTTTGACTTTTATAAAACATCTGAAGGCAGCCCTGTTTAGGGAAGTTTTTTAATGTTTGATGTTTTATCGCTTTGATGATGATGATGTTGGGAGCTACCCAGAGTGGCTGAGGAAACCCAGTCAGATGGGCAGAGTATACAACAACAACAACAACAACAACAACAACAACAACAATTTCTTTCATTGGTTTGAGACACCCAAATTAGACAATTTCTTGTTAAAATGCAAGCAGTAGTGAAGGGATCTGCCCATGCAGTATAAACCAAAGCGAAGCGGAGGGAGCCTGGTCACTGAGCAACAGGCTTCAGATGAGAGCTGGTGATACTGAGGCAAACCAGGTGCTGTAGTGGAGACAAGCATAAAAACAGTAAAAGGCAAATGACCCTTAAAGGAGCACTCCCTCTGCTCAGCAATATTTAATTGGTAAAGAATGGGCATCTTCTTGAATTTGGTAGCCCTCCACACTCTAATGTGACAGACTATGGCTTTTAGGACAAGGATGGGCAGAAAAGGTAGAAATGGACCTCCTGGTTGGTCTCTAGGTGATTTGCACTAGATCCACAAGGATTTCTGACTGCTGGTAGTTTTAACAATTGCAAAAACGACTCCCCCTTTCTCACTAACTTACCTTGCTGAACTGATGAAAACTTGGCAGTGGTTTGCCAGGTGACAGAACAAAGAGCTTTGTTCAATTTTAGTACTCAAAACTAAATTCCTAGGCTCACAATTCTCTAATTCTAAACCTATGTACTTCGCACCAGGCTCCAATTGGTAGATCTTGGAGATATAGGGGGAAACCCAAAGCAGATCCCACAAACCTGATGTCTGCCCACCTCTTTTTAAAGGATAGTATCAGGTTCTGGGGTATATCCTTAGTGGAAATTAAGGAACTCCCCCTGTCCATGAGCTATGTGTTGTCCTCTTGCGTGTTTTGAAACCTGATTTGTGTGGATTTCTTATTCTGTTAGAGGGCAACATTTTTAAAGAGAAAAAACACACACAAATGGGGAAAAAGCTGATTAAAAGCAAAATAAAAAAACCTCACATTTACAGTACAGTACCCAATTTACACATATAGTTGGAAATATGCAATTCAAATGTCCAAATAGGATCCAAACTTAATAGATGGTGAGTACCTTTCCAGGCCCAAAATGTAAGTCTCTTAGTGACCATAAGTAAAACCCATTTTTGTTGCCCAGTTGTTAGTCCCCACACTACTGTACATCCACCCAGAAATACCAAAGAGTTCACCAAATCAGCATTAACACAGACAACAACTTCAGACCAAAAAGGAGATACCACTGGACTCAAATGATATACAAGGTGGAGAATTACCCCAAATAAACTTCTGAAAATAACACACAAATCTTTTGAAAATACGCTCAAGGAATGTGTAGTCAAATACCATTCAGTACATATATTGTTTCTGGCAGTACATTAATCTAAAGTGTGTTGACCTTAATGTTAAGCTTAAGGAGGACACACCTTTCCACATCAATGGAGATTCCTTTTATTAACTTATTTATGTCTAATTTAATCATATGAGAAGTATTTGTAGGAACCAAAATCCCTAGACACATTATAACCTTTGGGTACCAGCAAAAATGCCAATTTACAGATATGAAGTGGGTGAGATTTACACTTGCCCACTGGCATTTTAACCCCTTCTGCATTGTAACTAAACCAAATCTTGCTCTGGTGAACACATTTTAAAAGGCGATTTCTCCAGAGGGCATTCCACCAGCAGGGAACCAGCACTAAGAAGGCCCTGTCAGCAGCAACTGGTCAGTAGCTAGAGATGGTACTACCTGCAGCCAAGAGAGAGACCAAATGGAGCCTTACTTTACTAAGTAGTCTCCACATGTATATATCTGTAACTTTTCTACGTAAGCCTGCGTTTCTGAGATTATGCTGTTAACTCAGGATGAAACTGTAAGTAAACTCTATCTTATTTTATAAACACTGTGTTGTGTATTTCTTTTAAGAGGGACAAAGGGGACTTTGCCAGGAAGTATAATATTGTACAGGTTTAAGCAAACATGAACGCACATGCTTTGCTGCGCACAAAAGGGGACTGTCACTCTGCTGATATTGGAAGCTTGCTAACACAAGCTTGGATAGGATCCATCTAATAATATATCCTAATCCACATCCCTAACATTCCCACAATGTGCACCCCACCACCGAGACCACTCCATTGTAACTGTCCAGCCTCCCAAAATTTCAACACCTCTTGCGGTGGTTTGACCCCTTTCTGTTTAAACAGTACAAATTCTACAAGCACCCTCCACATCTCCTCAAAACTGTTTCTCCTGCATATCCCCCACCTTACCTTAATGGCACATGTAAATTTATCATTAATAGCTATACCCCACACCTCTTTATACCATTCTTCCATGTTATATTCTGCTTGCCCCTCCCACTTCCTAGCTATCATAATTCGTGCAGCTGTCAATAAATTTATGGGCAAGTCCTTCATTGCCTGCGAACCTTCCACCCCATCGTAAATTGATAATAATGCTACCTCTGGACTTTCGGTCAGCTTTAACCCAGTGATTTCTGTTATCTCCTTAATCATCCTTTGCCAGAAAAATTGAACATATTTACATCCCCACCACATGTGAACATAATTTCTGGTTTCCTGGCACCCCCTCTAACATAACACCAAATATTCCTTCTTTATTTGATTTAATCTGACTGGTGTTAAATACCATCTCCAAACTAATTTATAATAATTTTCTTTTATTCTTATAGAGGTTTTGAACTTTTTAACATTCTCCACCAGACTGCTTCCTTCTCGGTCTCTATCAATCACAGCACCCTTTTTATTTTCCTGACCTCATTTCTACATGGTATTTAGACATCATTAGAATACCATACGGCTCCATGAGGGCTCTGGGAAGCTTAACTATTTGGCTAAAAGAGTACCGGCACATTTTTATTCATGCCTACTCTGAAACCAGTCCTTTGATTCCAACAGAACTTGCTTCAAGATAAGTGTGTAGAGGATTGCGGGCCTTCATTTGACTATTGGAGGTTGCTCTGCGCATGTAGAAATGATCAAACCCTGTCTGGCTTGTGAAAAGAATAAGGAACATTCAATCTGGATAACACAGCAGCCTTATTTGGGTGTTCTTTTTCTTCACACGAAGGAGCGTGGGGCATGCTGGCGAGCCCCAACACTTTTGGCACGTCACTTTCCCCTTGTTTACATCACTCCACGAGTTGAAGGACCAGCTCCTTCAGTACAGAGCCTTCGGTACTCATGGCAGCTCTCCAGCCAATTTCAAATCCTGATTTTCCAGGTTTCTATATCACCCACAGAAGCTACATGAGTAGGCCGGGCTTTCTGCTTCAGAAGCTATCTTCCAACTCATGGAGGGCTTTGGGGACAGGGGAGGAGAGCTAGTATGCTCATTCCCACTTTTCCTCATCACATAATGGGGGAACCTCAGGGCTTGGACCAAATGTGTCCTTTGAGATTCTCCACAGGCCCCAGCCCTCACTGGTCCATATTTGGCACTGGGAATGTTTTTGGTCTGGGGTGCATCACTGAGCAATGCTTCCTGCTTGCTCTGTTGGACGGAGGACAGCCAACTGTACAATTTTCATTCATTACTCTTCTCACTTTTGTCTCCAACCAAGACCACCGCTGGCCTGCCTGTGTGTCCCTCAGAAGATAGCCCGGAAAGGAATCCGTCCCTCGGCCTGTAAAAGGTTCCACACTCCTGATGTAAGGGATTTGGAACACCTGAATAGGGCTGTAGAGCAGGGCTCGGCAACCTAAGGCCCATGGGCCACAAGCGGCTGATGGGGGCCATTTAACCGGCCCATGGACCCCCGCCGCCCGCTCAGTCAGCTCCCGTGTGCCTCACTGAACCAGCGCGGAGCAGAGTGGGGACCGCCTTCCGTGATGCTGCCTGGCTTCCCATTGGCTGCAGGAAGCTCCTGCAGCCAATGGGAAGTTGCACACGCCTCCTCTGCGCCGGAAGGAGTGTCAGAAATAGAATTTGTGTGTGCGTACATGCGCACACTCTGGCACATCGCAGTGTCTGTGGGACTGTGAACCGGCCCAAGCCACAAAAACTTTGCCGACCCCTGCTGTAGAATCTTCAAAATAGAAGGAAATATAAACATGAAGTGCAACATCATAATTCTAAGAGAGCTCTTTCCATATTTTCTTTCACATTTTTGTTACATTATATAATTTGTTAAAGTGTGTGTGTGTGTGTGTGTGTGGTTTATTTTGACAAATCATCTTCCTCATTTTATGATGTGGCCTTTGCATAAATTACATGGGTTGCCAGGCTTGATAGAGCATATTAGAATTTATTTGCAGTTTACTTTGCTTTCATCACCATCATTTATTATTATTATTATTATTATTATTATTATTATTATTATTATTACAAGTTCTTTTTTGGGGGGGAGAGAATAGATCATATTATGTTTTAAAAATAATAGTGCAGAGAATAATTTGTCAGTTAAATCAATCACTGCATGTTGCGAAAGGTGTTCTCCCAGAATGAAATAGAGGAACAAATGCTGTCAAAAGAACAAGGGGATTGTTTAGCAGGTAGGATATATAATCTGAAATTAAATAAAAAGAATCTCTCTCTCTTTTACACACACACACACACACACACACACACACACACACACACACACGAGTCTGGCAGCAGCACACTGCAATATGTACTGTGGCCAGTAGCCGAGGCTATAGTCATTTTACATTAACTTTAAAACATCCCCAAAGAGAGTGCAAAGAGAGTGACAGTGAGCTCAGCCACTCAGGTGCCATTTAACCCTTTGCCCTGAAGGCATGCTCATTGGCGCCACAAACTGAAAGCCTGCTTCTGAGTGGCTGAGCTTGCTGCCACTCTCATTACGTAACCTCCCCCCCCGCCCACAATCAGATTGGTAAAGTGGTGGCTGTTGCCCATTGGGGCAGGTGGGGTGGAGAGTAGGGAGCCCAATAGTAGGTGGAGCCAATTCTGGTTCTGTCCCTGTCCCTTTATAAGGGCAACACTAAGACCAGGCATCCCCAAACTGCGGCCCTCCAGATGTTTTGGCTTACAACTCCCATGATCCCTAGCTAACAGGACCAGTGGTCAGGGATGATGGGAATTGTAGTCCAAAACATCTGGAGGGCCAAAGTTTGGGGATGCCTGACTAAGACTAAGGAGAAGAAAGCTGACAGCTAGGGTCACCTCCAGACTTGCCATAAGTAAGAAGACAGCCAGGTGGGGGTTGACTGAAGTTGGTGGGGCAGCGCCCCATTTCCTCTAGTAGACCCAGCCTCCACTCAGCTGGTACATTCCTCATCCTTGCCTCAATCTGAAGGTGGCCAGGTGCAAAAGAAAGCCATTAATAGTTGTGTGTCAAAGAGGGAATTCCAGCCGGTATAGCTTGGCATGCAAATCCTCTCTGCTAAAAAAGGTAAAAGGTAAAGGACCCCTGGACGGTTAAGTCCAGTCAAAGGCGACTATGGGGTTGCGCCGCTCATCTTACTTTCAGGCCGAGGGAGCCAGCGTTTGTCCACAGACAGCTTTCCGGGTCATGTGGCCAGCATGACTAAACCGCTTCTGGCACAACGAAACACCATGACAGAAAGCAGAGCATACGGAAACGCCGTTTACCTTCCCACCGGAGCAGTACCTATTTATCTACTTGCACTGGTGTGCTTTCAAACTGCTAGGTTGGCAGGAGCTGGGACCGAGCAACGGGAGCTCACACCATTGCGGGGATTCAAACCTCTCTGCTATACAACTATCAAAGGTACAGGAGTGCCTACTTCTGAGTAGACATGTGTGGACTAAAATGGCAGAATCCTATGCAGAGGTCAGCCCCACTGTCTTCAGCATAGAATTGCAGCCATTTTTTATTTTTTTAAAAAAAGCAATTTTAACTTCTGAATTGGCTGCTAAAACAAGTGCTGAATATGGGACTCTTCAGATATCGTTGGACTCCAACGCTCATTAGCCGCACCTAGTGTGGCCAATGGTTAGGGATGATGGGAGTTGTAGTCCAACAAAACCCTGAAAGGCCACAGGTTCCCCAACTCTGTTAGATGGGACTTACTGGGTGATCTATTGCCATACTTAGACTAAACCCTTTGAAATTAATAGATGCAAGTTACTTAAGTCCACTGATTTCGTTGGACCCACTCTGAGTGTGACTGCTATTGGATATCAGCTATTGTCAGAGTCTATATATAACAGTGATGGCGAACCTATGATACGCGTGTCAGATGTGACACGCAGAGCCCTCACTGCTGGCACGCGCCCCATTGTCCCATTTGTTGTTGTTGTTGCTGCTGGTAGCCAGAGATTGGTTTTTTAACTCTTTCTGTGCTGTTTTTTCTGGTGCTTTGGCAGACGATCATTGGGTGTAACAGCATTCATTTTTAACCCGTTCTGTGCTGGGTTTTTTTTGGCGCTTTGGCAGACTATGTCAGTGCTGCGTGTTAGTTCTAGCGAAGGTATTATTCATCATTTATTTCTGTTCTCTTCCCCCCCAAAAAATGCACAGCAGCTTTGGGGCATCCCCCCCCCAAAAGCAAAGCAACTTTTGCACTCCCCCCCAAAACCCTCCAAAACTTTGGTCAACAGCTCCCCCCCAAAAGCTCAGCAACTCTGGGCACTTTGTGATAAATAAGGGTTTTTTTGTTTGGTTTGGTTAAATAATTAGTTTTTGGTTTATTAAATACAGTTATATATTAGAATTATACATTTTTGTTATTTAAACTATAAATATCACAAAATTATGGTTTTTTTCTCAAAGTGACACACCACCCGAGTTATGCTCGGTTTTTTGGCGAATTTTGACACACCAATCTTAAAAGGTTGCCCATCACTGATATATAAGAATGTGTTTTGCATCTAGGGAATCTTCCCCAGCCCTCCCTATTTCTGCATTTGTATTATTTTTTGGAGCATGGAAATGAAATTACAACAACAAATTCTTCTGCAGCTGTGTTTACTACCTTACATGTGCCTGTTTCTGAGCAGGGCAACCAGACTTTAATAAGAGGCACCCCTGCTGTGTAACACAGAATAATCAGTTGAGCAGGCGGGAATCACCTGGTGTATTCTTAAGCCCAGCAGAATGCAGAAGCAGCAGAACGGAAAAGTCAATAGTTTTTCCAAGAAGGGCCAACTAACAGGGCGACAGACACGCTTGTTTCTTTAAAGATATAAATGCACGAAAGACCTTGAAGTGTCAGTTTTCTGTGGGAGTCTTGATTATACAGGAAATAAAGAAATGGGTGATCAACTCTTTAAAGAAATCACATCTGTTTCTTAATACATCTGTGACCTGAATAATAACGTCAGGCTTTGTTGTTACTTTGTATGAGAATTTGGCATTTGCAAAGGCAAAGTGGATGACTCAAGGCACCATATAATTCAACTTGGGAAATATGTTGTCATAACATTGACATTTTGAATATTTCGTGTTTTTTAAACATACCTTTTCTGTGCACAAGAAAAATGCTCAGCTACTTTTTCCTTGATGGAGGAGGTAGGGGGAAAATAAGATTGAAAAAAACCCCAGTTTCAATAAATACAGAGGTTAATGAACTAGTTTTAATGAGTTCCACACTGTGGACCTTTTTGACATTACTGATGTTTGGATCGTAAGGTGAAAGCAGAACACATTTCCCAGAAAGGGACCCCCCCCATTTTATTTTAAAGCCTGGTTTTTAACTCTCTACTTTTGGTCTAAAAATCCTTCTTCCCAGCTTATTTTTATTCCTTAGTGGTTCAGGCTAAAATTTTCAGAAGCCTCGAACAAATTACATGCTCATCCTTCACTGAAATTCTAGATGGGTTAGGAGCAAAACTAACTTGAATGTTTCTTTTTTTCTTAAAACCCTACCTGCATAAATAATATTTCTTCTTGATTTAAAGCCGACCCCCTTTGAAGAGAAATGGCTTGGAGCACAATAAGGGATTGCTTGTTCCAGAACCAGAAGTTCCAGAGATGAGCTTGGGAGTTGCAGGATCTGCTCTGGAGATCACAAAAGTGATGAAAGGTGGGATATAAACCTAAATAATAATAAAAATCCTGATGGGCTTCAGATGAACAAGCTGCAATCTTACATTCACGTTTCTGGAACTCAGTCCCATTGAACTTAATTGGACTTACTTTTGAGTAGGGAAGGGCAGGGCTGTCTTAAGCACATCTGGCGCCATGGCGCAAAGATCCCTCCGGTGCCCCTCCCTTTCCCAGAATTTAGAACTCGGGGCCCAACTTGCGGGCCACCTCGTAGTCCCGGGAGCTGCTGCCCACAGAAGACGCCGCTGATGTGGTGGCTGCGGCACACCTGGCCAGACCACTGGAACCCCACGCTCACTTGCAAGGCTCCGGGGCACCTCCTCCTCCTCCTCCGCTGACTGACGACAGCCTGCTGCCGGCACTCTCACTGCTGCCCAGCGGCCTAAGGAGCAGGAGGTGGTTGCCACGCCACAGCCTGAGCCCCAGGGAGTGGCGGTGGTGGGGCGGCGGGCACTGGTAACGCAGAGGAGGCCCCTCAGGAGCCGCTCCCACCACTGCCACTTCCTCAGACGACAGCAGCTCGGCAGGCGGTGGCTGAGGGGATTCCCGCGGCCAGGGAGGAGGCGGAGGCAGTGGCGGAGCCATAGGGCTTAGTGTCTTGTTGCACCCCGCCAACCATCTGGTGGCATGCAGGGAAAGGGGAGGCCGCTGGCAAAGCCACGCAGCTCCCCCACTCGCTGGGGCGCCCCTGAGAGGCCGGCGCCCTGGTGCAGCGAGCCCTATGGGAAAGACATCTCTGGGGAGGGGATAGAAGGCCAATCCTGTTCATATTAAAAGTGAATTTCTTTACTTCATGCTTTCTGAAACAATGCAGGAACCAGAACATCGCCAACCTTCAAAATTCTCAACTCTCTGAATTTTGCAATGCAGTTCTCCAGCCATGTTATATGATTGTTTAAATGAAGGTTTGAGTTCATTGAGAGGGGAAGTTGGGAAAAGGCTCTGTTTTGTTAGCTTGTTAGTGCCAGCTTCTGTGTTGTACCCATCTCTGCTATTTCTCCTTGTTAAAACAGTTTTTGTTTTACAAACCGGTGTCCCTCCAACCCTGCTTTACTCAAACCTGTTGTTTTTTTAAACCACAATTTTCAACTCCATGTCCCTCCCACCCCAGATTTAAGTCAACATCCACTGTCGTTTGAGTACAGCAAGAAAGGAGCAGCATTGAAAGAACCTTCACTTTCTTCTATTCCTCAGTTGCCTCGTATAAGATAAAGGATGCAGACTAGCCTCAAATATCCCATAGTACCTTTCTACAGTGTTTTTCACTCCTGGTACCACCTGTTGTATTCAACAAGATGTTCCAGATTCAATGTTGTAATTTAGAAGAAATATTTTACTGTGGTACCTCGGCTTATGAACACAATTGGTTCCGGAAGTCTGTTCATAAACTGAAGCGTTCATAAACTGAAGCAAACTTTCCCATTGAAAGTAATGGAAAGTGGATTAATCCGTTCCAGACGGGTCCGCGGAATACTCAACCTGAAGCGTACTTAACCTGAAGCATGGGTGTAATTGGTTCCGGAAGTCTGTTCATAAACTGAAGCGTTCATAAACTGAAGCGAACTTTACAATTGAAAGTAATGGAAAGTGAATTAATCCGTTCCAGATGGGTCCGCGGCGTTCGTAAACTGAAAATTCGTAAACCAAGGTGTTCATGAACCGAGGTTCCACTGTGTTAGCAAGCAAACACCCATATATGCACAATATCCATCAACTGAATTTAACCTTCTCTCATTGAACAGGCTTACAGGCTTGCTCTTAAGATCCCATTTATATTAAAGTTACGTCAGTGGGGCTGCAGCATAGAGGAGAGAAGCGACTTTAGAAATGGGAGTTGAGAAATGGGAACAGTTGTGGAATATGGATATAAAATTTACAGCATGTTATGGTTTAAGGGAAAATTATATGAAAATGATATATCGATGGTATCTGTTGTTCTTGTTGTTTAGTCATTTAGTCGTGTCCGACTCTTCATGACCCCATGAACCATAGCACGCCAGGCACTCCTGTCTTGCACTGCCTCCCGCAGTTTAGTCAGACTCATGTTGGTAGCTTCGAGAACACTGTCCAACCATCTTGTCCTCTGCCGTCCCCTTCTCCTAGTGCCCTCAATCTTTCCCAACATCAGGGTCTTTTCCAGGGAGTCTTCTCATGAAGTGGCCAAAGTATTGGAGCCTCAGCTTCAGGATCTGTCCTTCCAGTGAGCACTCAGGGCTTATTTCCTTCAGAATGGATAGTTTTGATCTTCTTGCAGTCCATGAGACTCTCAAGAGTCTCCTCCAGCATCATAATTCAGAAGCATCAATTCTTCGGCGTTCAGCCTTCTTTATGATCCAGCTCTCACTTCCATACATCACTACTGGGGAAACCATAGCTTTAACTATACGGACCTTTGTTGACCCCTTTCACGGATCACTGCCTTGTCGTGGCGAAGGGGCTTGAATAACTTGGAGAAGCTATGAGCTATGCTGTGCAGGGCCACCCAAGATGGACAGGTCATAGTGGAGAGTTTTGACTAAATGTGATCCACCTGGAGAAGGAACTGGCAAGCCACTCCAGTATCCCTGCCAAGAAAACTCCAGGGACAAAGACAACAGGCAGATAGATATCGAGGGTATCTAACACTGAGTAAATTGGCAAAAATGTATTAATCTAAATCAAATAAGTGTTGGAAATGTAAAGAGAAAGAAGGTTATTTTTATCATATGTGGTGGTCTTGTGGTAAGGTTAAAGCGTATTGGGAAATGATATGTAATGAAATGAAAAGGATGTTTAAAATAACCTTCATAAAAACGACAACAACCCAGAAGCTTTTCTTTTAGGAATTATAGGGACAGAACTACCTAAACTGTATAGAAATTTATTCATGTATTCTACTACAGTGGCAAGAATGTTACTTGCCCCCAAATGGAAAGAAGCAGAAGTCCAAGCAAAGGAAGAATGGATACAAAAACTTACAGAATATGCAGAAATGGCGAAACTTACTGGAAGAATCAGAAATCAAGATAACAAATTTTTCATAAAATAATGGAAATGGTTTATTGAATATTTACAGATAAATTGTAAGCAGATAAAAACATTGGCAGGGTTTTTGTAATAACCTGCAGTTTCATAAGAGTACAGTATATATTTAAAGAAGATGACTAAATGAGCAAATTAAGTTAATTTGGATATGCAGAAGACATTAAAAATAAATTTAAGGAACAGTAGAAAGAGGGGGAAGGAAGTCAAGTTTTGAAATGTCAGAATGATTGTAAAATTAGTGAAATGTATAAACTTGAAAAGTATATGAATATTAAAAAATGAATTATGCCCCCCCCCAAAAAAAAGGAAAAAAGAAAGAAATGGAGTTGGGAAGCAGAAAATTGAGCTCAGTTGGTGCATAGGGAAAGGGGGTTAAAGAATGGTTATGTGGTTGGTGAGCAGTGAGCAGAGGTGCTGCCCCTAGTATTACAATAGCCCAGGTTTTTACAGTAGACACTGTCTGAATAAACTGCCTTATTTCTGGCTGACCTGGGTAATGTACTTCTTTGGTCAAGGTAGCAAAAATAAATGAGCTCCCCTATCTCTCCCTTATCTGAATATAATTGAATATGGTTAGCCACAATTGACTAATTTGTAGAAAAGAGATTTAAATCACCCCCGAATCATTGCATTACCTCCTAACGGGGAGACAATCTTTCTAACACGCCGTTCTCCATTCTCATATGATGAGAACCCAGAAGGCTGAATTTTCAATTAGCGATGAAAGGGGTCAACTCATGCTATTGTATATATAATGGCTGGAAATGGAAGTAATCCAAGTGTGAAGAGTCATATTTTAACAGAAAGTATCTTTCATCTGCAATCCACTCTCCCATTTCCTCCAGAGCAGCTTGTCTCTTCACCGGCCTTAATTTAGTTTGTCTAAATTAATTTGAGTATCGCTTAAAGAAAATATACGAAAAGTAATGGGAAAAAGATCCACCCGGAGGGGTGGGAAAATATAATAAGAAGAAAACAGGGGAAATTAAGAACTGTGAGAAATGATATATTATCAATCGGAAGCATTTTTATTTTTATATCTCTTTTATTTTTACTTTTTCTCTTATCTTTTACATCTTTATTTCAATTAATTTGTAGTTAATTTGTATTTAAGTTTCATATAATTTGTATTTTTGATTTTCTTTTCTTTGTGCCTATTTTATGTCTATTTTGTGTTCGGCGGTTTTCTATGTAATGTTTTTAAATAAAGAAATAAAGCTCTTTTTAAATAAAAAAATAAAAATAAAAAATAAAACTATTCAGCAACAAATGGGTTGTGAATTGCAGATCAGTTAGTGAAACACATGGCTAATCAATGTAAGAGAGTCTCGGCAAGTTGGACTGTTTGAACTGATCTCCTTGAGTGACACCAGGGGAGGCTGGTCCATTAGGGCAAATGGGGCAGTTCTCTGCCAGCCTCAGTCTGACCTCAGCCAACCCCATCTGCTTGCCTTCTGAGGGGTCCCAGGGGTGACGTCGCGTGACAACTTCCTCCTCCTTAGCCTCGATGTTGCCCTTGTAGAACTCAACAGGAGGGAGAAGGGGACAGAACTCAAATTAGCTGGCTTTCCCTGTCATTGGCCTCTAGCGCCACCTACTGCCAGGCTCCTTGCCTTCTACCCTACCAGCACAGAGTAACATCCTAGGTGACTCGCTGTCAGAACCTTTTTTGTTTCTCAGTCCTTTCATCATAGGCTTGATTCTGAGTGGAACCGCTGGGTAGGGAATGCGGGAACGGGATGCAGACAGTCTATAGCTTAGGAACAAAATGCTGCATTCTGTACATATAGAAGTGTTAATAATAATAATAATAATAATAATAATAATAATAATAATAATAATATTTATATGCTGCCCACCTGGCTGGGTTGCCCCAGTGTCAGGCGGCAGAGGAAACAACCCCCATGGGAGGTTACCAGGAACAGATAAGCACTGATGGAGGAAGGGGTTGTCTTGGGTGCAGTCCGCCCCGGGTGTCATCCCTGAGGGGGGTGACATTGCTGCCCCGCCCCCTGGAATGCTAGCCCTGCCCCGCGAGTGGCTAGCCCCGCCCCCGGGTGCACAGCATGTGCGCCACTCTGAGTGCAAGAACAGCTAGCTCCGCCTCTGCGGATAAGTCTAGAGAAAGTCCTTACCATCTGCTTTTTATTCACTATTTACAGAGAGAGAGGCTTGGAATGCAACCTCTTGGAATAATGGCGTTGTCCCCAGTGACTCTCCACCCCCTTTTTCTCCCACTTTCTCATTCGTCACCTTCTCCCCTACGGGTAGTGCTGAGGGCCCTTTGCTTCGGAGTCCTTTGCTTTTCTACTTTCAAGGCTCACCAGGTTCTGGGAGGGGGCGGGTCCTGGAATGTGTTCTAAAGACACTGTGTCCATCAGCTGCTGCCCTTCTGGTGCTTCCTCTTCGTCTACCTCCTTTCCCATTATTTCCCAGCTTGCCCCCTCATCTGCCTCTGAGCTGTGATCTCCCTCAAACCCCTGTTGTAATTCTGAACTGTCTTCTTCTCTGGAAGGGTCTGGCTGGGGAGGCAGTCTCCACCATTCCTCCTCTGACACCCAACCACTCTGGGCGGCTTCCAACAGAGTATACAAAAACACAACAGCAATAAGAGGAAAATAAGATGATGATGATGATGATAATTTATTTATTTATTCTCCGCCCATCTGGCTGAGTTTCCCCAGCCACTCTGGGCAGCTCCCAATCGAGCGTTAAAAACAATACAGCATTAAATATTAAAAACTTCCCTAAACATGCTAAGATATGATAAGGTTTTTTTTTTAAAAAAGTAATTTGCAAATGTGTTTAATATTGAGCTGCAAATAAGGCTGGGTTGTGGCAGTAAGCATTGTGGCAGCAGGGTAGGAAGTCAACTGTTAAGTTTGTACTAAATTTAAATTAATTTGATGTTAACTTGTTTTATAAAAATTGAAAAAGCAATAAAAAATAATTGGCAAAACAACACAACAGCATATATTAGGTACAACCTCCCCAACTTCCTTTGCAACTGATCACCCCAGGACTGCCTTCCAGATGTCAGACTACAACTCCCATCATCCTTAACCATTGGCCATGCTGGCTGTTGGTGATGGGGTTTGTAGTCCAGCAGCAATCAAAAAGCGCCACGTTGGCTACCCTTAGTGTTTAGTGGAACATCTGGATGTGGCCAGTGTAATCCAAGGGTAGCCAGCCTGGTACCCTCCAAATGATGTTGAACTTCAATTACCCACCATCTCTGATCACCAGCAGTTATGGATGAGGATGAAGAGAGCCACAAATCCACTTGGAGGACCTGGAGGATCACACCTCAAGGTCCTCAGCCTTGCTTTAGTGGGATAGAACCCTTTCCAGAACAGATTGGACACCTGCTTTGGGCCTTCACCCACCTCTCCTAGATGCAGACACATAAGCAACACGTTGTACTTAAACAACATTTTGTAAATGTTCATACTTTATAAAGGGAGCCAGCAGAATCGCATACGTGTGGCAGATAAAGTTGAACGATCCTATTGATTCTGATCTATTCAGCATGGTTTGGGAAACTTCTTGAAAGCAGATTGTTCTTCAAAAACTGAAGGCTACAACCCCAACCCCCCCACTTTAAACGATTTTTGCAAGAGACACATAATTTTTATTCATTTTAGCATGTTTCCAAGGAGTTAGACCATTTAAATACGCTGGGGAGGTTGAGGCCTCCGTATTTATAAATCATCCTGTCAGAATTCTTTTCTGCCGCTGAACAATACTGATCATCAATGATGTTCGGTATTGTGCTGAAATCTATAATTGGGTGATTGAAGCACACTGAGATTCCCCACCCCACCCCTCCGAGGGTGTCAGCTTTTCTAAGTATTTGTGAACACTGGTAAGGCAAACACTAGAGGAATGACAGGCGGAGATTGATCCTGCCAACAATGCCAATATCGTCTTTCGCTAAGGATAGAGTGTCATTTTATCTCTATGAAAGCCAACTTCCGTGCCTTTCACAGAAGAAACTGAATGTGGTGGGGTTTTTGCTTTATGCATCTTTTCATCTAGCCCCAAAGGAGAGGTGACCATTATCTTAAAATGAATCATAGACCTTAAAAGGACATCTTGAGGAAGAAACAAAAAGGTATGAACTAGCTGAAAATTGGGTGAGATATTCTTTAAGAAAATTTAAAAATGCACTCTACTGTCCTGTGCAAAAATGTATATCCATTTGAGATATGATTTTTTTTTTGATGGATCTATTTGCAAGGGGTGGGAAAGAGAACTATTTGGCTGCTGGAAAATGGCACTCTCCCTCTCTCTCTCTGAGCATGTCTGTCATAACAAACAGTGCCCTAAATTGTGGAGCCTTTCCTATTTTTACAATTTATTGAGTGGCTGTACAACACACATTGATATAATTCCCTTTCATTTCTGACACCCTTATGTCATCTTTATAGCTAGGCACTGACAGCGTTTCATCTTGACATCATTATATTACCTCGATGAGGTTTTTTTTGTGCACTGAGAATCCCAGGAGTGTGTTGTGATAGTAATACAGAAAGCACCAGTTGAAAAACACGGGCAATCATGATTACAGAACAAAATCTTGCAGAAATTAATGGTCCCCACATACTCAGTTTTCTGGAGTAGTTCAGACATTCAGTCATTTCAAATGTTTTCTTCTTCCTTTACAACTGCTGAAACAACAACAACAACAACAACAACAACAACAACAACAACAACTGCTATTGACCACTGGCAGTCAGGGTCACACTGGAAACATAACATTGCATGCTACCCCAATTTCTGAGCGGTGCAAGATTTCAGAAGTTTGTGTTTCCTTTGGGAATGGGGCAGTGGAGACTGTGGTGTCTTTATAATATATAGTTTATTTACACACATATACAACCTGAGCCTATGATGGAGGGGTTCACAGCATTAAAACCCCAAGAGGTGTTATGCTTTCTCCATAGCAGCAGCCTTGGAGTCAAACAGAAATTAAACATTTCTCCCTCTCTCTCTCCGCCCCCCCTCTTCCTAGCTTGCTGCTTTGCTTCTAGCCAAAGGAGCCAGAAAGTTGAATCATTTTGTAAAACCTAAATCTGGGATTACTGCCAGGTGTTTGCTCCTGAGTCATCGTACATTTCGACCTTCACCGAAATGGGTTAGATATATTATAAATACAATTATATACTGTATATTGGGAAAGCTATAACATTCTTTGAGATATGATCATGGGGGAAAATAACAATAAGAAACCCTTTCGACTTTCAAGCGTTCAGTTAAATTGCTTTAAAAACACACTTTAAATCATAAACTCTCAATAATCTTGATTAAAATGATGGACATAAATTATTTTTCAAGGAAGTCTCATGGCAGCTCTATGACAGAGAGCTTTCCCCATGACATTTCTTTTGGTTGTAATTGTTACTAATGGCAGCTTCTGGGCCATTATATTATATGATAGGTGGCTCTGTATTTGTTAAAATGAAGGACCATTTCAATTATTTGCGTCACTCTCATATGAGTCACTTGGGACGTTTTCTGGTGACTAGGAAAAACCTCCACATGCTTTATTTTGACTAAAGGGTGCCCCTGCCAGTATTTTGTGAAGAGGCTCAAGAGCATACCAGAACTTTAGTTTTGTGGGCCCGAGCTCCGTGTCACCCTAGCACAACAAATCTACTTAAAAACAAAAGCTTGGCCTTGTTACGGTTTGCAAACTGACAGAAAAACACACCAATGTCCAAATGACTAATGGGAAGGTCTGTGGTGTGATGGTTAGAGTGTGACCTTGGGCCAGCCTCTGCCTCTAAGTCTGATCTACCTCACAGGGTTGTTGTGGAGATTAAATGAGGAATGGGGAAACCATGTAGCGTTTTGGAGAAAAAGATGGGATATAAATGCAATTATTAGTAAGAATAAGGAGGAAGAGGAGGAGGAGGAAGAATTGCCGAATGGCTGCCCTGTGAACAAATCAGAGCGGATACACAACAAAGACCAGATATTATCTAACCACTGCATAAGCTTTGTGCACACAATGAGTGTTGACTAAACAGGTCATCTGGCAGAGCTATAAGAGCACTCCTGATCCTGGGTTTCCCGCCCCTATTAGATTTTGTGAAACAGAAAAACCTAGATATGCTAAGAGAAGAATACAGAAGATTTCTGGCAGAAATATTTCTAGCGGGGCTGAGCGTGCGTCTAACCGTACTCGTACATTTACTAACTGTAGCTGCAATCAAAGCTGGGTTGCATTGGGTGTGTGTGTGTGTGTGGAATCCATCACTCCATCTCATTTCTTTTCAATACATTGGCATTGAAGTATATTTCCAAGGGTCTACTTGGCCTTTGGAAATGCTGCCTATACGTGGAAGAGTCAGCATCAGGGGTGTAGGAAGGGGATCCAGGGGGTGCGGTCTGCCCCAGGTGTCATCCCTGAGGGGGTGACAAAATGGCACACTGCGGGGGACGGCATTTACTGTGGGGCCTGGCCTGCAGTGTGCCCGAGCCACGCATCTCTCCTGGGAGTGACGCGGTGGCTCGGGGCCCCGCGCTGCCCGAAATGGCAGTGTGGGGCTTGCATCCGCCAGGCGGACTCTGTGGGCAGCCCGCTGCGGCGCCCCCCTGGGCAGATTGCCGCAGTGCCCCTGTGGGAGGCTCACCCCGCCCCCGCCGCTCCGGGGGCCGAAGCAGCTAGCTACGCCGCTTGTCAGCATTGCTTTTGTCTGACATGTACAGAAATGGTAGGGCAACAGAACAAAAGAAATGTACTGCGTAATGTTGCTCTCACAAGGCAGCATGATTTTACTGTACGATACTGGAAATAAACAACATGGCGGCCTCTGCTGGGCCAAGTGGCAACATGACCCGTCTCCTTCTGGTTCATAGTTTTGAACAAATGGGAGGATCGTCATAGGGCAGGGATGTGGCCCTCTAGACACAGACCCTCCCTCTATGGTGTATAACCCCCACCCAAGAGCAACAGTACACAGGATAGAACCCATTAGGACCAGCTGACAGCCATAGGAACGTAGGAAGCTGCCTTATACTGAGTCAGACCATTGGTCCATTTAGCTCAGTATTGTCCACATGGACTGGAAGCAACTCTCCATGCTTTCAGGTGTGTGTGTGGGGCATTCCCAGCCTTACCTGGAGATGCCGGGGATTGAACTTGAGACCTTCTGCATTCAAAGAAGATGCTCTATCACTGAGCGATGGCCCCTGCCCCCCACAGTCTATGGGGATAGCAAAGGATGGTGCAAATATACTCCCTATGCCTGGCCCTGCATGTGAGAGTCCCTTCTCCTAGAGCATGCCTCAGGCTTGGAACAGAACAGGAAATCCTGTTTGTAGCTGCAACAGCACAAACAGCTGGGAAAATGTGAATCCCTTCAAAGACGCTGAACACTCTGATTCCTTTACCAACTGCCTTCAGAAAGCTGCAGGAATGTGTGCATGCATGTATTCAGCTGTGGGGGAGGGGAGAGGAACATGGCCTCTTGATATTTCAGTGTTGAATGGCTGTATTGTATCTCAGAGGATTGAATAAGCCTTCGCGGCCTGTCATATTTACAGAAATGTGGAAGTGTTTTTTGTTTTTTTGAAAGAACAAAAGTCAGGGGAAAGGAATTCCCTCATGAAATACGTGGTAGGCGTGCCATGCGTGCAAGACTGGAGTAGCAGGAAGTGATGCAGGACCTCCACGGTGGTGGCACCCAAGGCGATGGGACTTCTTTCCAGGAAGCTGCAATCTTCAGAGTGGTTTAACAGTCAATTCCATAGCTGTCAAGTCTCCCGCTGAAAAATGCGGGATCAGCAGCGGCGCGGCATCAGAAGTCACTTCTACGCATGTCCAATATAAATATAAACAGACGCTTACTGTATCTCATCCGCAGTCTATATGAAAATACACGGATCCGGGTAAGGTGTGATCGACAGGGCCATCTATCCAAGGAAATCCAAATCCACCAGGGGGTCAGACAAGGGTGTGTCCTTGCGCCTACTTTATTTAACTTCTATATCAACTCTTTAGTAGGAATTATGGAGAAAGAAAATGGCCATCCCCCCAAATTGGCCGGTACGCCCCTCCCGGTCCTTTTATATGCGGATGACGCAGCTTTAATTTCTTTTTCTTGTGTTGGATTAAGAAAACTTCTGCGATCTCTTTCCAAATACTGCAGTATCGAACGAATAACAATTAACTATAACAAATCCAAAGTCATGGTGTTCTCTAAAAAAAGGAGGAGACACAAATGGAGAATAGACAATCGCTCAATAGAACAGGTAGCATCCTTTAAATACCTGGGTATAACCTTCCAGGAAAGGGGCTCCTGGCGCTTTCAGATTAAAAACACTATTGCAAATGCAGAAAGATCTACCAAAGCGTTAATAAGATTCTTCTACGGGAAAGGGGGCCAACACATACCGGCAGCCTCCCAGGTCTTTGCTGCAACAATACTATCACAATTGTTATATGGTTCTCAGATCTGCAGCTTTAAAAACCTTACTCCCCTAGAGGCATTCCAAACTAAGTTTTTCCGTTGCCTGCTGGGGATCCCCTCTTGTGTATCTAACATAGCGGTCCGTTTGGAGGTTGGTCAAATTCCTGTCAGTGCCCGGATATGGATATTGAAGATCCATTATTGGTTAAAGCTTATTTTCTTCCCGGTTGGGCTGGCACCCTTGACCTTATTAGACACCTACCAATCTAAATGGAAAGCTACACTGCTGGAAA
Organism: Zootoca vivipara; assembly: GCF_963506605.1. Lineage (NCBI taxonomy): Eukaryota > Metazoa > Chordata > Lepidosauria > Squamata > Lacertidae > Zootoca > Zootoca vivipara. The sequence continues at coordinate 30,776,062 of NC_083287.1, read as the reverse complement.
AGCTCAAAGGCTTGGGGACCCCACAGCAGACCCTGATAGCGGCAGGCTTTGAGAAAGCTAGGACTATGGTTCGCCAGCGTATCTGGGACGTAGAATTGCAATGCCACATGAGCGAAATGACCAAACACTCAGAAATAAGGGACTATGGGAGAGGTTTCTCTCCAGCTAACTACCTGTCTGGACTTCAGATTCCCAAATACAGACTGTCTTTTACCCTCATCAGATTCAATGCTCTCCCTTCTGCCTTACTGCAGGGCAGATTTGAGGGTAGACCATATACAGCATGGGTCTGCCCTTGTGGCTCGATGGAAGTGGAAACTGCTTTGCATGTACTGCTACGTTGTCGTTTCTATGATGATATACGCTTGACCTTTATTACACCTGTCTTGCAAAAGGCCAAGAAAGAATCTGAATACCATAGTGTAAAACTGCTGCTGGAGGACAAGAACCCCAAGACTACATTAAATGTAGCCAAATTTTGTGTGTCTGCAATCAATCGCAGGAAGCAAGTGGTGCCCCATGGTGATCAAACCCCTAAGTGCTAACTACAGGGGGTACACTAACAATTAATTTTAATTTAATTTTAATTTTTATGTTCGAATCCTTGTTGTATTCATACTGTCCTTTGTATTTTTGATACAAACGTTACAAATGCTAACTACAGGGGGTACGCTAACAATTTTAATTTTTATACTCAAATCCTTGTTATATTCTTACTGTCCTGTGTATTTTTGATATGTTTTATGATTCGTGATATTGCGTGTGCTGAAGCTGGTCTGTGACCGTATTAATAAATTCATTCATTCATTCATGAAATACGTGGTAGGCGTGCCATGCGTGCAAGACTGGAGTAGCAGGAAGTGATGCAGGACCTCCACAGTGGTGGCACCCAAGGCGATGGGACTTCTTTCCAGGAAGCTGCAATCTTCAGAGTGGTTTAACAGTCAATTCCATAGCTGTCAAGTCTCCCGCTGAAAAATGCGGGATCAGCAGTGGCGCGGCATCAGAAGTCACTTCTACGCATGTCTGGTGCTAGGAACTGTCACTGTGAGGTATCACTGCAGCTGTGGGATGGGCTAGGGGCCTGGGTAGTAATGGGGTGAACGTCCCTAGTCAAACTTGGAAGTAGACTCAGAAAACCAAACTTATTTCTTCTCCAAACTCTAGAACAGGGGTCAGCAAACTTTTTCAGCAGGGGGCCGGACCACTCTCCCTCAGACCTTGTGGGGGGCTAGACTATATTTTGAAAAAATAATAATGATGCAACAGCACCACAAGCCCCGGTGGCTGCTTACCTGTGTCTTGTGAGCAGCAGGGGCTGGCGGCGGTGGCGGAGGGACAATGAGCAGCGTGCGAAAGGGCTCCGGAGAGGGGCCGCTTAAAATGGCGGCCGCTTGAGCACGGCTGCTGCTGTTACCAATAAAGCCCAGCCCCCTTCCTCCTCTAGGCAGGATGGGGAGAAGCCAAGAGGAGGGAGGGAGGAGGAGGTGCCGCCGCCATGTAAGAGAGAGGGAGGGAGAGGGAAAGAACATGCACGCTGGCGATCCATGCAGCGATTCCCGGACCGTCCGTGGGCTGGATCCAGAAGGCAATTGGCCCTGATCCGGCCCGTGGGCCTTAGTTTGCCTACCCATGATCTAGAATCTAGATAATGCCATCTCTTTCTCTGCTTTTAGAAGAAGAGGCCTGGTTGGGTTGGGGGACAGTGGCTCATGTTGGAGGCTCACCAGGTGGAATTTGGGGACGGGATTCCATTCTTTTATACTCCTGATGACAGCATTTGTGGCTCATCAGCAGAGTCCGAGCAGGGTAAGATTTCGGCTTGGAATAAAAGGGAGACGTTTTCTGAGTTTGGAGAAGAAATAAGTTTGGTTTTCTGAGTCTACTTCCAAGCTTGACTAGGGAAGTTCACCCCATTACTACCGAGGCCCCTAGCCCATCCCACAGCTGCAGTAATACCTGACAGTGACAGTACCTAGCATTCCCTGGGAAGGGGAATTGACTGCTAAACCACTCTGAAGATTGCAGCTCTTTGAGGATCTCCTAGCAACTCTCAGCACCCTTACATAGCTGCCAAGCCTCCCGTTTTCACTGGGAAACCCCCGTTTTTACTTACCTTTTCCTGGTGGTCCCCCATATCACTTCATCTCCCGTTTTTCTCCGTTATTTTCTCCTGCCGGCGGCCATTTTTCTTTTTTTCTGATTTGCCCTTCTATGGGCACAAAAAATGGCTGCTGCCAGCTTCAAAAGTCGCATCTACGCATGACCGGAAGTGCGTAGATGCGACTTCCGGTGTCGTCGTCGGCCATTTTGGTGCCCATAGATGGGCGGGGCGACACTGGAAGTTACGTCGATGCACTTCCGGTCATGCGTAGAAGCTACTTTTGAAGCCGGCGGTGGCCATTTTTGGTGCCCATAGAAGGGCAAAGCGACACCGGAAGTTACGTCGACGCAACTTCCAGTGTCACATGGCTGCCGGTCCCGGAACTTGGAAGGTAAGCACCCTTAACTAACTACAGTTCCCAGGATTCTTTGAGGGAAGTCATGATTGTTTAAAGCGGTATGATACTGCCTTAAATGTATAATGTAATTGGGCCCCTGGTTGACTCTGCCTGCCATTGGCTCTGGGTCTACCTCTTGGTCTCCCTGCCTTCCTCCCCAACACATTTATATTTACAGAATATATAGCCTCTAGAGCAGGGTTTCGCAAACTTGGGTCTCCAGCAGTTTTTGGATTACAACTCCCACCATCCCTAGCTAGTTAGACCAGTGGTCAGGGATGATGGGAATTGTAGTATAAAAGCTGCTGGAGACCAAGTTTGCGAAACCCTGCTCTAGACCTCTTGCTGGGTAGCAAACAGCGAGGCACGGATAAGATGTCTCAGACATCCGAAAGGATGAATGGTTTTTCCTTCCCCAATGTTATGCAAAGAGCAGCACCAGGCAGGCAGCGGCTCATAGCCATTGTCCTGGAAACACAGAGTGGTACCCAAACAGAGGCAGATACACACTTGGACTTGTTTTTCAGCAACTCTGGGGGAAAAGGATGGGAACAGATACAGTCATACTTTGAAAGTTGAACAGCTTATTTCCCAAATGTTTTGTCTCCTGAATGTTGCAAACCTGGAAGTGACTGTTCCAAGTTTGGGAACTATTTTTGGAAGCTGATCACCTGACAGGGCTTCTGCGGCTCCCGATTGGCTGCAGGAGCTTCCTGCAGCCAATCAGAAGCCCCGCTTGGGTTTTCAAATATTTTGGAAGTTGAACGGACTTCCAGAACGGATTCCGTTCGACTTCCAAGGTACAAATGTATTACGAATGATATGTGGCTGACAGAGGCCCAAACAAGATGCATGAAGTCACAGTACGCAAGGGTTTCCCCACCACCCAAAAGTGGCAGCCAATGAACTTGAGCAAGGGGGGTAGGGGAACCCTGGAGGACAATGGCATCATGCATCTGACGTGATGTACTGTGGCAGGACATGGACCATCCAATGTGGAATGTGGAAGACTCAAGGCTAAGTCCCCTTTCAGCCCTGAAACACACTGGGTGGCCTTGGAAAAATCCGTTGCTCTTAGCCTGACCTATCAGATGGCGACAGCCGATGCAGTGGAGAAAGAAAGAATCTCTTTCTGAAGTTCCGGCTGCGAATGTCGTTCTTCTGTGGCACCACCCACTCAGAGAAGGGAGGCATCATCAGGCTTGGGTGAGTAGGGCCTCTGATGTTTGCAGAAGTACCAAAATAGCATTTGGGGGGGGGGGTTAACCATAAAGGGAAAGGCGAAAAAACAACACAGCACAAAAACAGCTGAGCGTGTGCAGTGGCCACAGAATGGTGTGTGTGAATGGGATGGAGTCTTGAGCAGGGAACACTCCTCACTGTAACATTTTGTTGCAGGTTCCAATGGTAAAATCCAAAGGGCCACTGCCGTGCATTGAAGAATGCAAAAGAAACATGGCAGAATTATAGCAGAACTCCAGAATCCACACACAGCTGGAAAATGCCTTTATTGATTCTGCGAGGTCACTTTGTAGATTGCAGGCTGACTGAGGACCTCCTGCCACACATTGAAGGATTCTAGGACAAAGAAACAACGGGCCCTCCCCCATCTCTGAAAAATTAAAGCCTAGTTTGTAAACCAGATTTGTCCCAAACTTTAAAAGTAAACACACATGCTCCAGAGAGATGAAGCAAAAACAAACATGACAGTCTTTAATTTAGTGAAAGACCCTGAGTGAGAGGCAGGGAAGCAAAGATCTCCCAGGGTGAGGGACAGGAAGAAGAAAGGAAAGAGCCCAGGTGAGAGCTGGGAGGGTATGCCATTTTCTGTGGGTGGCGAGGATGGCCAGAAACCTTTGAGAGAAGATAGTGTATTTGTGTGCTGTCTTTTGATACCAGGTTTCTGATTTTTGTTTTTATTTTGACTGCGTATTTCCTGTTTTTATGCTTTGATTTTATACCATAAAGACCTGCGGGTATAGGGGGGTATACAAATTTAATCAACAACAACAATTTTCTCCTCTTTTTATGCTGCTGCTGTTACGAGAATTCATATTTTATTATGTATTCCTTATTGTATTTATATAATAGTTTTGATTTCTGTGATGTAGAGGCATTATCACATTTGTGTTGTTTCTTGTAAACTGCCCTGTGGCTTTCTGATGAAGAGCAATATATATTTATTATTATTTTTTTTAAAATAATTTTTATTCAATTTCCAATTTATCCGAATTAAAATAAAAAAAAAAAACATTCTTTTATACACAACATTATAAATTTTCATCTAACATTTTGCTCTGCCGAGCTACGACTTCCCCCCCTCCCTTCATGCGGGTTTCTTGTTTACTACATTTTTGCAGTTCCTTTTTGACTGTTTGGTCAATTCATAGGATTTATTTCAATCCTGCAAGTGTTTTTAAAGATCTACAGTTTTTCTCCATATAATCCACATATTTACTCCAGTCTTTTTGAAACCTTGTCTCCCCCTGGTCGCGGATCTTGCAAGTCATCCTTGCGAGTTCAGCATAGTCCATCATTTTAATCTGCCACTCCTCAATCGTTGGAATTTCTTGTAATTTCCATTTTTGGGCTAACAAAGTCCTAGCCGCGGTTGTCGCATACATAAACAATACTTGATCTTCTTTTCTAATCTCTCCTCCCATTATTCCTAGTAAAAATGCTTCAGGTTTTTTTGGGAAAGTATATCTAAACATCTTTTTCAACTCATTATATAACATCTCCCAAAATCTTTTTACCTTATCGCATGTCCACCACATATGATAAAATTCACCATCTCTCTCTTTACATTTCCAGCAAGCTTTGTCACTCATTCTATACATTTTGGCTAATTTAACTGGTGTTAAATACCATCTATACATCATCTTATACACATTTTCTTTCAAAGCAGTACATGCTGTAAATCTCAACGTTTGAGTCCATAATTTCAACCACGCGTCATACTCAATATTGTGCCCAAAATCTTTTGCCCACTTGATCATCACTTCTTTTGTCAACTCATCCTTCGTATACCATTCTAATAACAAATTGTACATTTTTGACAGAAGCTTTGTTTTGCCTTCTAGCACTTCTATTTGAAATTTGGACCTTTTGTCCTCAAAACCTATTTTCCTGTCTTCCCTAAGAACATCATTTATTTGATGGTATTGTATCCATCCTGTTAAAACTCCTTTGATTTCTTCATAGGGTTTAAGTCTCCATCCTTTATCAGTTCTTATCAAAATTTCCTCATAAGTGGCCCACCTCCCCTCCATATTTACTTTCTTCACTGTTAATACCTCTGCTGGTGAAACCCACCATGGTTTTTTGGTCTCTAACAGCATTTTATTTCTTTCCCACACCTCGTACAGAGATCTTCTTATCACATGATTGGTAAACCCAGTATGAGACTTCTTTTTGTCATAACATAAATATGCATGCCACCCAAATCTATTGTTAAAACCTTCCAAATCTAGCAGGTCAGTATTCTTCAACGTTATCCACTCTTTAATCCAACACATACAAGACGCTTCATAATAAAGTCTTAAGTCTGGCAGAGAGAAACCACCTCTTTCTTTTCTGTCTACCAAGATTTTATGTTTTATTCTAGGTTTTTTCCCCTGCCAGAGAAATCTTGACAAAATCTTTTGCCATTCTTGAAATTGTCTTGTACCCTTCACCACAGGTATAGTTTGAAATAAGAATAACATTTTAGGTAAGATATTCATCTTAATTGCTGCTATTCTTCCTAAGAATGACATGTTCATATTAGTCCACCTTTCCAGGTCTTTCTTTATTTCTCTCCATACTGGTTCATAATTATCACTATATAAATTAATGTTCTTTGCTGTCATCCATATTCCAAGGTATTTTACTTTTTTTGCCACATCGAACCCATATTTTAGGTGTAACTCTTGCTTTTCCTCTTTCGTCATATTCATTGCCATCACCTTTGTTTTCTGTCTATTTAGTTTAAATCCTGCTAATTGTCCAAATTTCTCAATTTCTTCTATAGCCGCTGCAACACTTTCATTAGGATTTTCTAGAGTTAAGACCAAATCATCCGCGAAGGCTTTCACTTTAAATTGCTTTGCACCTACTTTAATTCCTCTAATAGTTGAAAGATCTCTTAATCTATTCAATAGTACTTCCAGGACCATGATGAATAATAAAGGGGATAAGGGACACCCCTGTCTAGTTCCTTTTGTGATGTCAAAATATTCCGTTAATGTGTTATTAATTATCAATCTTGCTTTTTGTTCTGAATATATTGCCTCAATCCCATTCAAAAAAGAATCTTTGCCAACCATTGATTCCAGATTTTTCTTCATAAACTGCCAAGATATATTGTCAAATGCTTTCTCCGCATCCACAAACATTAATACTGCTGGCTTATCTATCTTGGTTTCCAGATATTCTATTACATCTATTATATGTCTAACGTTGTCCTTTAACTGTCTACCAGGAAGAAAACCAGCTTGATCCTTATATATCATTTCATTCAAAACTTCTTTCAATCTCTTGGACATAATGTCTGCAAACAGCTTATAATCGTTGTTCAATAAAGAAATTGGTCTATAATTTCTGACTTCTAAGCCATCCGCTCCTTGTTTTGGAATCAATGTAATATACGCTTCCTTCCATGTATTTGGGATCTTTCCTCCTGCAAGAATATCATTCATCACTTCTTCTAAAATCGGTATCAGCTGTCCGTTTAAAACTTTATAATATTTTGCTGATAATCCATCTGGTCCTGGGGCTTTTCCTACTTTCATTCTCGTTATTGCCTGATGTACTTCTTGCCTTGTTATCCTATTATTGAGTTTCTTTCTTTCCTCTTCTGGGATTTGTTTCAATCCATGTTTGCTTAAATAATCACTGATCTTCTTCTCCTCTTCTTTCTTTTTACAATACAACTCTTTGTAAAACTTTTGAAAGGCTTTCTTTATTTCCTTTGGCTCCTCAGTCACTTTTCCTTCCATATTTATCTTCACTATCATATTTTGATTTTGACGTTTCCTTAATTGCCATGCCAATAATTTTCCTGTTTTGTTCGCTAATTCAAAATTTTTTTGTCTCATCTGCTTTATTTTCCATTCTATCTCCTGACTGATCAACATGGAGAATTGTGTCTGTAGCATCTTTATGTTATGTTTGATTTGTTGATTCTCTGGTTTATCTATCAGGTTTTTCTCATTTTCCATGAGACACTTCAGGATTTCCTCCTTCTTCTTTTCTTTCTTTCGTTTCAGGAAACTATTTTGCTGTATTAGAAAACCTCTCATTACTGCTTTACTTGCATCCCATACCATATCAAGTCCAGTGTCTTTATGTAGATTCCAATGAAAATAATCTTTCAGGATATTCTTAGCTTTTACTACCACCTCTTTATCTTCGAAAAGCTCCTCATTCATTCTCCACCTAAAGGAATTCTGATCTTTGCTTTTCATTTCCATGAATATTGAATTGTGATCTGATAGTGTTCGTGGTATTATCTCTATTTTACTCACCCTGGGTACTAGTTCTTTGGAGATCCATATATGATCTATTCTTCCAGAACTTTGATTTGGTTCTGAAAAGAATGTAAATTGTTTAAGCGTAGGATGCTTTAACCTCCAAATATCCACTAGGCCCAGGTTTTCTACCAATTCAAAGAAGGATTTTGGTAACTTGCCTTCATTCTTCCTTTTCTTTGTCCTGTCCAATTCTGGTACTGTCACTCCGTTGAAATCACCCATAAGCACTATCTTTTGGTCCATATACTCTGCTAACCTTTCTTCCAAATTCTTGTAAAATTCCGCTTTGTTCTCATTCGGTGCATAAATTCCCACCACCAACATTTTTTCTCCTTGGGTCGATATTTGGACCGCTATCACTCTTCCTTCTTCATCTTTAAACATCAGATTTGGTTCCAATTTGTCTTTTATATACAAAACCACTCCTCTCTTTTTATTTTCTACTGAATTTATAAATTCTTTACCCAACCTTTTATTTCTAAGAATATAATTATGTTTTTTCGCCACATGTGTTTCCTGAAGACAGATTATATCCAAATTTTTCTTCTTCAAAATATGATCAATTTTATTTCTTTTCACTTTATTATTCAATCCATGTACATTCCAAGTATGTATCTTCAATGATGCCATTTTACTTCCTAATATCCGGAAGATAAGTTTTTATCTAGTCTTGGTCGGGTTCTTTACTTAAATCTTTATCTTCTTCCTCTTCTTCACTCTCTGACTCTTTATCTTCTTCCTCTTTTTCCTGTTCTTCTTCTTCTGATTTCTCTTCCTCTCCTTCTTTTTTCTTTCTTCTCCTTCTTTGTGGTTTTGGTTCTTCTTCCTCTTCTGCGGTCGCTTCAGCTAGGATAACCAGGTCTGGGCTCAGCTCTCCCAAGAATTTTTCGTACTTTCTCAAGAATTTCCCAATGTCATGCATACTTGTCAGCACATGTCTTTTCTCTTTATAGAAAAACATTATTCCTTCGGGGTATTCCCATCTATGCTGGATTCCATTTTTCCTAAGCAGGGCCACCATTGCTTTATAATTGTCACGTTTTTTCAAAAATCTTCCAGGAATTTCTTTAAACACGATTATAGGCTTGCCTCCGATGATTAGCTTGTTGGTGAAGCTCAAACTTAAAATCTCATTTTTCATCTCCATTGTATTGAGAACCACCACGCAATCACCAGGTGCTTTCCTTGCCTTGGCCTTTGCTGATTTTACCTTAATTCTGAATACATTCACAATTGTCTGGCTCACTTCTTCATCCGTTTTTCCCATCCATTTCGCCAATTCGGCAATTATCCTTGACTTAATATCTTCTCCCGATTCTTCAGGGATACCCCTTAATTTCAAATTCAATTGCCTTTGCTTCATTTCAATTAATGCCAAATTATCAAGCATTTGTTCATGTGCCCGGTCCATTTTCTTCATACTATCTTTCACTTTGTCAGTCTCTTTTTTAACCTCCTTTACCTCTTTTTGGGTCTTCTTGATTGTTTCTTCCATTGTTTTGGATCTCACCGACAGATCTTTTATTTGGGTTGATAATTCTCCCACCGCTCCTTCAATCTTCTTATCGATCTCTCCCAATTTTTTATCCATTCGTTGTTCACTGTGTTTAAATTCATCTTTAATTTTTTGCCATAGAGCTTCTAAATCCTTGACTTCTTCTTGCTTTGAACCTCTTCTATCTTTAGGTGTGCTTGCTGCCTTCCTTTCTTCTTTACCAGCCATTCTTCTACAAAAAAACAGGAAAGAGGGGAAATTCCCCTCTTCACCACTAGGGGGACCAGTATTAATAAATTCCTACAATTTACCTGCAATAACCCAACCACCCCCAGATGGCGCTGTAATAAATTCCACTACCTAGAATCAACAGTTATTCCGTCTGCCACTGGGTGGATTACTCTGAAACCTCAAGTCTTTCCAGTACTTTTCCACTCCCAGAGACAGAGAACCAGCAGTTTCTAGTTACATTAAATCAAACCCTTCTAGCAAGTTCCTTCTTTATCCCTCCAGCAGTCAAAGCACCCTTGGAACCTGAAACAAAGAAGCCAAGTCTCGCAACTCTTCAGCCACTTATAGGCTTAATCCACAGTTCGCTCCAATAAAACCCAAAAAAAAGAAAAGGAAAAAAAAAGCCAAATACTTCAGCCACTTGTAGGCTTAATCCAAATAAGGGAGAATCCCAGATCCGCAGTTCCCCAGCAATAAACCCCTCTTCAGCCACTTGCTGGCTTAATCCAAAGTCGACCCCCCCTTTCCAGCCTCTCAGTTGGTGGGAAACGTTTTTACTTTGTTCTTAATTATAGCAAAGAAAAAAAAAAAGGGCAGCCTCCGTCTTTCTCCCCTTCGGTGCTGCAGCGATACAGGCAAAGCACTCAGGCAACTCAAAGCTCCTCTGCATTCAGGGCTAGAGCGCAGAAAATATAAAGTTCCCAGATCGCTTGCAGTTCCACCCCCAGGAGAGGGACAAGGTAACAATATAAAAGCTCTAAGCAATTCTTTTCCACCCTCAAAAAATTGCCTTGTTACAATGTAATCAAGGACTTCTGAAAAACTCACTCCGCAGGCAAACAGTTTCACTTTCCGTCGCTCAGCTCCTACGATCACTTCTCTGCGCCATTTTTCCCCGCTGTTGGGACGGACTCCCTTTTTGCGCCCCACAGCTTCATCAATCCGATTGTTAACTTCAATCCAGAATTTATTTCAGCCTTCTTTATTCCTCAGATTAATTATAATTTAAGGAAGCTTGCTGCTTACCATCGGAAGCCAGAGACTGCACTTAACGGAGTCAGTGGTCTCTCCCCCTTCGCGCCCGCAGCTCAATCCTTCTCCCGGCTCCCACGCAGTAAAAACCGGGTGAAGGAGAGCACGCAGGGCGCTGCTGGGTGCCACGACACTCAGGGTAACCCCCCCTGAGGTTTTTGAGGTCCGCGGAGCCTTCGCGTGACCTCTAAAGGCTCCGTTAAGTTCGGGATTCCCCGGAGGGCTATCCCGCGCTTCCTTCGATGGCCGCAGCTCACCGGAAGAGAGCAATATATATTTAATCGACGATGATGACGATTTCCTCTTAAAAGTACTAAACCTTCCATCTAGAGGCCAAACAAGGAAAGTTTCATTGGCTTTTCTAGGAAATGTGTTTCTAAAGGTCTGGATTCAGAAGCCAGTGAGCATCCTCTTATTCAATGGTGGTGTTCAAGCTATTTTTGAACGTTTCAGCATTGGTTTTGCTTTGATTCTCCTGAGGTTATATGGGCGGTTACAATACTGGCAGAGTTACACAAATACCGTGTTCACAGCTCAGCAATCTTTGGATCCACATTTGGAGTTCAAGGTGGGTGGCATGCCAGCAAATGCCAATAAAGAGGCTACAGCAAGGTTGTTGCAGAGACTTGGTGACTCAGAACAGACCCTATGCAAACTTTGAATTAAAGGGCCAGAAGTCTTTTTCTAATTACTTTAAAAAAGCAAAGAAGAAGAAGCAGCAGCAGCAGCAGCATTAAGCAAATCTCAGTCAAAATGAAACTATTTCCCCAATGGTTAGCCTTGATAGCTATGTTCTGCCTCTTTGGTTGGAGGCAGAAATGCTTCTGCATACCAGTTGCTGGAAAACCACAGGAGGAGAGAGTGTTCCTGTGCTCACATTCTGCTTGCAGGCTTCCTAGTGGCATTTGGTTGGCCAGCAGGAGAACAGGATGCTGGATTAGAGGGTTCATTGGCCTGATCCAGCAGGCTCTGTTGCCGGCCCAGGGTGGCAGGAGCTACTGAGAGGCGTAAAGAGAGGCAGCAGAGGGCTCAGTGTAGTCACAGACAAGCCCCTCTTGTTGTAAGATGTGATCTATGCAGGTGTTACAATGCAGGTGCGGGTGGCGCTGTGGTCTAAACCACTGAGCCTTTTGGGCTTGCCAATCAGAAGGTTGGTGGTTCGAATCCCCATGACAGAGTGAGCTCCCATTGCTCTGTCCCAGGTCCTGTCAAGCTAGCAGTTTGAAAGCACACCAGTGCAAGTAGATAAATAGGTACGGCTGCAGCGGGAAGGTAAACGGTGTTTCCATGCGCCTCTGGTTTCTTTCACAGTGCCCCGTTGCACCAGAAGCAGTTTAGTCATGCCGGCCACATGACCCGGAAAGCTGTCTGCGGACAAACACTGACTCCTTTGGCCTGAAAGTGAGATGAGTGCTGCACCCCATAGTCGCCTTTGATTGGACTTAACCATCCAGGAATCCGTTATCTTTTTATTTTGACAATGCAGATCTGTTTCAATCTGCATTGTCTTTCGTGCAGACTTTTAAAACAAAATAATTGAGACTTCTTAAAGTTAACCACCCTACTTGACAATATGTATATCTTTGTAACTTATTTGCCTGTATCCTGAGAAATATCCCTTTTATTGCAGTCATCGTGATAAATGAGTGCAATATTCTACAGTTCTAGTGCTACAAAGAACTTACGAGACCAGCTTCACGCAAAAGAGCTCAATGTGACTTTTGCTTTTATAAATGTCAACTTATATTTTCCAGATAATGATCTACCATAAATGAACGGATACTGGAAACATTCCTAGGGTAAAAGAGTAAGTATAAGCCCCCCCACCCCACCGCCCGGTTATGCAGAAAACATGTCTGGCAGAATGTAATGGTATATAATCCCAGTTTCAGGGACCTGTTTCTATAAGTAGTCTTGCATGTTTTAATTCTATCCATGTTTAACTGGTGGTTTTTTTTTTAAAAAAGAATGGCTTTTTCTATGTTTTTCTTATTTTTAATTTGTAAGCCACCTTGAGTCCCTGTCAGGGGAAAATATGGTGTGTGTCCATGCAGACTGAAGGTGTAAATAAGGGAATAAACCATAGTTCTTAAAGTTACAACAGTCTCCATTCCATAGCTGCCAAGTTTTCACTTTTCTCGCGAGGAAGCCTATTCAGCATAAGGGAAAATCCCTGTAAAAAAGGGATAACTTGGCAGCTATGCTCCATTCTGCCTCAATTCTCCAAAGGAACACAGATCCTGGCATAGCTGTCAAGTTTTCCCTTTTCTCGCGAGGAAGCCTATTCAGCATAAGGGAATTTCCCTTTAAAAAAGGGAGAACTTGACAGCTATGGATCCTGGGTGAGTGCTTGGATCTCCCTGGGATCTTGCTATTCCTCGGCAGTGAGTGAGGGGTGGCACCCAACTTTTGTAACACTATGTTCCTTGCCTGGTAGGTGAAGGAATCAGCAGTGGTACAATAAGGACTTGACGGTATTTATTTCAGCGGCTCTCACATTTGTGTGTGTGTTTTGTGTGTGTTTCCTGATTGCTAAAAGTTGAACCATTATGACTTATCTGTGATTCAATGATTATATATATATATATATATATATATATATATATATATATATATATCCTGAACTTCTTCAACCCTGCATGTCATATGTCTAGTTGCCAAAACTGAAGCAAGCCACACAGAGTGGTAAGGAAAATACAAAAATCTGGAAAGGAGGGGAAAGTAAACAAAATAATATTACGGTGTATTTACTCAGGGCAGCGACCATGCCAAGGAAACCACATAACTTGCACTTATGCATGTCTTATGTGAACACAAGTTTAATTAAAACGAGAGGCCGGGCAGCGAGCTTTCTTTTAATTTTACTTTAAATGCATGTTACTGTTTTGTTTCAATTTCCCTCTGGAGTAACATAAAGTTGATCTTAAAGCTTAAAGCTGGGGATGCAAGCTGTAATTGGTTGCATAGGGAGATTACCCAACCACAGCTGCGATTCTGAGGATGGTGAGCTGGGAGAAAGCCCCATTTAACATAGTGGGACTTACTTCTGAATAAAAATGCACAGGACAATGACTAAGGTTCCATTCATAGGAACAGAGGAAGCTGCCGTATCCCAAGTCAGATCAGTGGTCCATCTGGCTCAGAACTGTCAAATGCTGACTAGCAGTGACTCTCCAATGTTTCAGGTCAGGAGTCTTTCCTAGAGGCATGAGGAATTGAACCTGAGACCTTCTGCATGCCAAGCATATGCTCTCTTACTGAACTGGCCCTTCCTGCTTCCCCACCACCAGTGCCGGATTTACGTACTGTATAAGCTAAACAAGCTGTAGCTTAGGGTCCCACTTTCATGGGCCCCCCAAAAAATTAAAGAAAAAAACCCTGGGTGCACATTTCCAAAATATAAGATAAAAGAAGAAATAAAATAAAACCTACATACAGCAACAGTGTTTTGTGTTGTGTAGGCTCCTGTGATGTAAGTAATGGGCCCTGCTTGCTAGCCTGCTCCCTAAAATATCACTGGTTTGCTCATTACTATACACAGTATAGAATGCCTGTATTCTGCATGTGCAAATGGCTTTAGATGCCTATTAGGTTCATAAATTGCCATATAGCATACCGTATATTCAACACAAAGAACAGCGGCAATTTGTTGTTGACAAAGGACAGCTGGACATATAAAGGGCCCCATTACCTTCAGTAGCTTAGAGCAGGCGCCCCCAAACTCAGCCCTCCTGCTGTTTTGGGACTACAACTCCCATGATCCCTAGCTAACAGGACCAGTGGTCAGGGATGGTGGGAATTGCAGCCCCAAAACAGCTGGAGGGCCGAGTTTGGGAATGCCTGCTTAGGGCTCATCAAACCTAAATCCGGCCGTGCCCACCCCTTTCTAAATACATTCCATAGTAAGTGGAGTCTACTTTCAGGGAAATGTGCATTAGACTGTGCTGTGAAGGTCGAGGTGATTTCAAAGGGTCAATTTTAATCCGTGAGGAAGAGAAGTAAAGGCCCATTTGAGGGCAACCTCATTTTTTGAGGTTATGGTGCTTCTGGTGTGTTACTGCTGCTACGTAGCCGTCACAATACAACATGCAACTAAAGACACTCCAGCTAAAAAGACATTTGAGTGGTTAAAAAACCCCTAAGGTTCCAGGATCCTATGGAAGAATTATCAACTGGGCTTCCAGATGGAGGCTTAATACTGTCAATGCATAGTTCAGATATCGCAAAAGAGTTTTTGGCCACAGATTATTTTAAAAAAAATTACCGCTTTTAATTAATATTTTATTAAGAAAGTTTCATTTATGAGAAAAAAGAGTGTACGAGAAAGAAAAAACCCCTCAATACTGTTAGCTTACTGTACATTAATATACAGATACACGTATTCCTATTATCCTAACATACATATACTTTTCAAAAACCTAATATATTCTGTGTAAAGTCATTCCAGATAGCATTGTCTTTATCCAAAGAAAGTCTGCATCTATAAGTTGTCCGTTCATACGTTGCCAACGTTGTCATGACATCAAGCCATTGATTAAAGCGAATCGTATCTCTGTTCTCCAGTTACAGATTTCTAATAATTATTGGGTTTCCTCCAGAAAGGATAAATCTGGATAACATGGGGTGGGGTGGGCAGGGACATGGAAGGGCAGTTTGATGCCAATGACGTTTTGTGTCTGGTGCAGAAGTATAATGTACATGAATGAAGAGAACCAAACCTGCACTATATCTTGAAGCACTGATGTGATGTCACTGGGAGAGCTATGATGTCAGAGGGGGAGAGCCGGTCTGGAGGGCTGCATTGGAGGGCTGCCTCCGAGTTTCCCTATCTCTGGTCTACGGTGGCCAAGAAATGCTGTTTAAGACAGAGCTATATCTTAAAAAGCAGAGACATCACCTTGCCAACAAAGGTCTGTATAGTTAAAGCTATGGTTTATCCAGTAGTGATGTATGGAAGTGAGAGCTGGACCATAAAGAAGGCTGATCGCCGAAAAATTGATGCTTTTGAATTATGGTGCTGGAGGAGACTCTTGAGAGTCCCATGGACTGCAAGAAGATCAAACCTATCCATTCTGAAGGAAATCAGCCCCGAGTGCCCACTGGAAGGACAGATCGTGAAGCTGAGGCTCCAATACTTTGGCCACCTCATGAGAAGTTAAGACTCCCTGGAAAAGACCCTGATGTTGGGAAAGATGGAGGGCACGAGGAGAAGGGGACGACAGAGGACAAGATGGTTGGACAGTGTTCTCGAAGCTACGAATAATGAGTTTGACCAAACTGCGGGAGGCAGTGGAAGACAGGAGTGCCTGGCGTGCTATGGTCCATGGGGTCACGAAGAGTCGGACACAACTAAACAACAAAATATGCAGTTTGCAATCTGGGATGAACTGAAAGGAAGCAAAACTGAACTCTTTCTTGACACCAGGATCACCAGGTTTTGTAAATGCTGGTCTAAAGGCACTGCACTATGATCTATGGCCAGCACAAAAAAAGCACACTCCATGCTCCAGGAGGCCCTTCCCTGTAAGGTTGTCCATCCAAACACCCAGAATTATGAGGAGCATTGACAAGTTCCAGTTAAAAATCAACAAAATTTTTGCTGATATAATAAAGAATGTCCACTAGGGGGCAAAAGTGGTTCTGCAGAGAAAGAATGGCTTTCTTTCCAGGAAATAAGACTTTTGAATGCTTTTGTTGTTATGAAAACATCGGCGCTTGTCTGCACTGGAAATGTATCATGATGATAGAAAGCTGCTAAATTGACTTTTGATCCATCTCACGGCTGATCTTTAAACTCAACCAAGAGTTTTGAGGCAAGTTGTTGTTGTTGTTTAGTCGTGTTCGACTCTTTGTGACCCCATGGACCAGCGCAAGCCAGGCACTCATGTCTTCCACTGCCTCCCGCAGTTTGGTCAGACTCATGTTGGTGGCTTCGAGAACACTGTCCAGCCATCTCGTCCTCTGTCATCCCCTTCTCCTTGTGCCCTCCATCTTTCCCAACACCAGGGTCTTTTCCAGGGAGTCTTCTCTTCTCATGAGGTGGCCAAAGTATTGGAGCCTCAGCTTCACGATCTGTCCTTCCAGGGAGCACTCAGGGCTGATTTCCTTCAGAATGGATAGGTTTGATCTTCTAGCAGTCCATGGGACTCTCAAGAGTCTCCTCCAGCACCATAATTCAAAAGCATCAATTCTTCGGTGATCAGCCTTCTTTATGGTCCAGCTCTCACTTCCATACATCACTACTGGGAAAACCATAGCTTTAAGTATACGTTTTTTTGTTGACCCCTTTCACGGATCACTGCCTTGTCGTGGCGAAGGGGCTTGAATAACTTGGAGAAGCTATGAGCTATGCCGTGCAGGGCCACCCAAGATGGACAGGTCATAGTGGAGAGTTTTGACTAAACGTGATCCACCTGCAGCAGGAACTGGCAAGCCGCTCCAGTATCCCTGCCAAGAAAACTCAATGGACAAAGACAACAGGCAGATAGATATTGAGGGTATCTAACACTGAGTAAATTGGCAAAAATGTATTATGCTGTCTAGGTTTTTCATTGCTTTTCTCCCACGAAGTAGGCGTCTTTTAATTTCGTGACTGCTGTCACCATCTGCAGTGATCATGGAACCCAAGAAAGTAAAATCTCTCACTGCCTCCATTTCTTCCCCTTCTATTTGCCAGGAGGTGATGGGACCAGTGACCATGATCTTAGGTTTTTTTGATGTTGAGCTCCAGACCATATTTTGCTCTCTCCTCTTTCACTCTCATTAAAAGGTTCTTTAATTCCTCCTCACTTTAAGAATAACAAGATTTATCCCCGCATCAACTTTCATGGATTGGATTCCACTGTCATCAGATGCAATGGCTAAGCCTGTTAAGCCTTTAAGGTGCTACTGATCTTGAGAAACTCTACTGAAGATTGGTGCAGGGAGGGACCACCTGAAATTGTGTTGGCCTAACTCATACAGTGCTGCACTGACGAGAGAGGCTAAGGCTCTGCTAAAATTTAAGGCAACGCAACAAATGGGTGAGCAAATATAGAAACAAAGGGAACCTACGGCAAATGCCTCATAGTTGGTCATGCAAAGGAAAGGTTAGCCTGTTCTTATGTCCTCCCTCTTTCCACTGACGATGTTTGCGTCTCAAAATCCCATCACTCCCAGACAGCATAAGGGATGATGGGAATTGTAGTCCAACATCGAGAGGACCCCACATTGGCTACCTCTATATTATGCTTTAAGATGGCCAGAAGATGTGGGGTGAGGCCTTTTATAGCCTCAACCCAACACCTTGCCAAATGATAAAATGTATAATATCAGACCATCAAAGTGTCCCTATTTTCCAGGGATATCCCTGATTTAGAGAAGCCGTCCCGGTTTCTGGTGTGATCCCGGAATGCCCCACTTTTCCTTAGGATGTCCCTATTTTCACTGGATAAATGTTGGAGGGTATGGAATTATCTGACCCCCCCAAGCTGTCTGAAGGCAATCCTGTCTGGGGAAGTTTAAAAAAACAATGTTTAATGCTTTATTATGTTTGCATATATGTTGGAAGCTGCTCAGAGTGGCTGGGGCAACCCAGCGAGACATGGGGGTTATAAATAGTAAAATTATCATTATGGAAGGGGACGTCCCTATTTTCATCAGAGGATAAATGCTGGAGCGTATGCAATATTATATTTTATTCTTTATGAATATGCGAGGCGTCTTCTCCATGCGTGTCAATGCAATCTGCAAACATACAATATAAACAGCTGAAAATAGGTTTAGGATGGTAGTGATGAATTTTTAGCAGAGGGTGACAAATTTGCTGGGCAAACGCAGGGTTCATTTTGAATTGAACATCAGTGCATGCACTGAGAATAGGTGGGTGTCAAGCACGACTCTTGTTCACAAACGGAGCAGGGTAAATTTTCAGGTTCGCATTTGAAAATGTGTGCAGGCTGGATGTGCCGTTTGATCACTGAAGCAAATTGTATTTGGTGCAGCGGAGGTCAGCTGAGGGCGGCGTGTGGGAGGCCAGCCGAATGCAAGGGCAATGCAGTGGGCAAAACAAGACAGATCCAGTTTCCATCTGCCCCGAAAGGTAAATAGATGAAATGTAAATATAGAAGTGTCAGCTGCATGAAAATGCAAAGCCAGCATTCCACATTGTTCCCTGGCGTCACAGTACAAGCACTCTTCTGGCTACTGGCACTAAAATAATTAAAATCAAACCATAACAGTGACTTCTGATATTTCCTGTATTGGCCCGAATATCAGCAGCACCTGTAAAATTGGAGGGGTGGGGAAAAAAAAAGAGGAAAAAATACCTGAATATAAGCTGCTCCATTCCTCGCTGCTCCTGGCTGTATACTGTAAGGTCATGAATATAACTTTAACTTTTCACGGTCAGAATTTGGGGGGAAAGTGAGGCTTATATTCAGGCCAATACGGTACTATACAGTAACCTTGTACAGAAGCAGAAGTTGGGCGTGAAGAGTCTGAGGGGGGAAAGAGAGAGGGCGACTGGTTAGGCTTCAAAATAACAGAAGAGGGTTTTTCATGTGACACATTCTTCGTAAATCTGGGCCAAGACATTCTGCTGCCCCCAAGTGACAGCAGGACGTAATCTTGGTATGCCACGAGATCTCAATTTCTCTCTCTCTCTCTCTCTCTCTCTCTCTCTCTCTCTCTCTCTCTCTCTCTCTCTCTCTCTCTCTCTCACCTATCTGTCTATCTATCTATCTATCTATCAATCATCTATCTATCTATCATTTATCTATCTATTTTTCTATCATCTCAGGCCTCCTTCTGTGTGGCCAGCATTGTCACACTGATCCATACAAAGAGCTTAGAACGAGGATCTGATGCAGAGAAACTTCAAATTCAGGTTACGCCCTCTGATGTTGCCAGATAAAACACTGTGTTTATACTAAACACACAGTGCTCCCGTGCTCTTGCCAAACATTACCTGGTTAGCCATGTGATTAAAAGTCACATGTTAAAATGGGAAAGGAATGGTGCAGATAGAATAGAAGTATACTGCTGGCATCATAAATGATCAGATGTCTGATGATGGTGGTTTTAAGCCCATGTAGTGTACTGTACACAACTTCACCCCGCTGCTTTGTGCAAATGATTCACAATCCCTTCTTATATATTCAATCCCACATGCTAGGCAGAGGAAGGGTAGAGCCAGAGAGGAGATTCCCTTGCACATTTTTGTCCATTTTGAAAGATGCAAAGTGAAATGGACAAAATTATTATCCTGCATCTCTCCACTCAGTGTAGATGAGTGTTGCATTGCTGGAGTAAGTGGAACACACAGAATTCAAATAACTAAGTGTAGAATTCAGTTTCCTTTTGGTAAAAAAAGTGTGTGTGTGTGTGTGTGTGTGTGTGTGTGTGTGTAGGGAAGAGGGTCCATGAAATGATGAGGGTGGCAGATGCAGGAATACTTCATACATTGCCTCATTAATTTATGGAACTCACTGCCTGAAGATGAGGCAATTGATGGCTACTTAATTTCCTTGCAACATTTAAAATCAGCTTTTCCCCAAACAGACAGATGGTGGAAGTACTGTACACCCATAAATAAAACAATTTCATATCTAAAATACACAGCATCGTAAAAAGTTATGAGTGGTTTCTGTTGAAATATAAAAGTGGTATGCAAGTTAGATAAATGGAAATGTATTTTATCCATGCTTTTAATTAGTTTTCTTACTTGATAAAAGAACACATACAATAAAGTAACCAAAATAATAAAATGACAACAAAACAAAACAAAACCCCAAAAATACATACAACCATAAATCTATAAATTCTTATACACAGACTTATGTCACCATAATCTTTATTCCCAATTCCTTTTCTTCTCTGACAGACTTCCGTCTTCCTCAAAGTGGGTCTGTTTTGTCTCTTTGTTAAACTGCTTCTTTTTATCATTTCATCATTTCTACTCTTTTCCACATACTATACTTATAATCCATACTATGGTTTGCAAAAATTGATCAAAGCAAATCCAGGTTTTGACTTGGGGGCAGTGTTTTTTTTACGTAATCTCCATAAATTTCCCATTCCTTTTAGAACTTTTGGTTAGTCTTGTCTCCTAATTTTCTCCGTCATTTTTGCCAGTTTGAGATATTCAAATAATTTACCTTTCCATTCCTTTTTTGTTGGTACTAATTCACCTTTCCAATTTCTAGCTATTAACATTCTTGCTGCAGTTGTAGCATATAAGAATATTCTCTTTTCTTCATTTGCAATATCTGAATCTAAATAATCTAGATAAATGGAAATGTAACCAGAACAACATTGTGCAGAAGGAACATGTATTGCCACAACCCCATCCTTCCCCGCAGGGCAAAAATGTGTGTTTTTATCTGCCGACAAAAAAACAACATAAAATGTCAGTGTGAGGCACACCTTGGCAGGGAGAGCATTCCATAGACTGGGGGCAGCCACAGAGAAGGCCCTGTCATGAGCCCCCCTAACCCCAAACTTCATTTGGTGGTAGGATTGCATGTAGGGTCTCCCCTGCTTATCTTAATACATGGGCAGGCTGATACGGTCTTGCTTTCATTGGTACTTATTTCCAGGTAAACTGATACAGTGTTGCAGCCAAAGTTTTTGTTTTTAAAGATTTACAAATTGGACCTGCAGCATTTTTAAAGCATGGCTTTCCCCCAAAGAATCCTGGGGACTGTAGGTGCTGGGAACTGTGGTTCTGTGAGGGGTAAACGAGAGTTCCTAGGATTATTTGGAGGAAGTTGTTCATTTAAAAGGCTTGCACCCTTTTAAATGAACAACTTTTAAATGAACCTTTTAAATGAACCTTCCTTCTGTTCAGCCGGCCATGCCCTTTAATGGCACTCCATTCCACCGCCTGTCAGCCAGCATACCAGGTCCTCACCGGGCTGGAAACCTCAGAGGGATGTAATAGTGACCTTTGAGAGGCAGTTTTATACATATTCGTTTTTGTTAAATCTATAAATTTCTGAAACTTTACTTTTATTTCGTATTTTGAACACAACTTCTCAAATTGGTGACAAAATTTGCAAAGCAAAACGCACGCTAAGTGAGATTTTGATGTGCCTGAACTTGAAACTTTTAAGAGACTTACATTTGAATGCCAGAATCCACAAGGTTATCCAAAATCATTTTGGGTGCTAAAAATGTTTTCTTTTGTATTTGAGAAAGAATGTGAGCTGAGGATTATAGCTCAGCAGTCGTCCTGTATCACAAGGGGCTTGTGACGTGTCGTATAGACAGGAAACAGGAATTAGTACCTGTTGCTATTGTGTATCTGTATATATGACATCGTCTGTTTCTGTTCTGTCTGTTGTGCTGAAGCTTCCATCCAGGATGGATCTATCTTCCCCAGGTTGGAGTTGTTTTAAGAAATAAATCTTACTTGTTTTAATGAACAAGGGAGTGAAAGTGATTTATTTCATAGGCGCTGAAAGCTGGATAAGTTTCCGCTGCTACAAACTGCAATTAAGCTGTTATCTCAACTTCAGAAGGAAGAATTCCGAGATGTTTAGAAGCAGGCTGCGCAACGGGAGCGCACTGGACAGTTATTTGCTACGCAGCTTGGACTTGGATGCAGGCAAATAGATGCCTGACAAGCGTGCTAAGCAAGGAGTTTTTGCTACGCTTCTACAACTCTGCTTAATAGGTTATGGATCCAATCAATACAGCTTTCATAAGCCTATGAACTGCTGTGGAAAAGTTGCTGCTCTTTGGAAAGCCGTAAAAATTCCAGCTGGGAGGTTGTGCAAACAAGGTGCATCAATCTCGCTGGTATCTTCTCTTCCGGAGGCTGAGCTGAAGGAATCGTTGCGACACGTGAGTAAGCTGACAGTCCCGGGAAATGAGAAGGAGTGTTTGCTTAAAGATAGCAGCACAAGCTTCAAAGGTTTTTATTTGCCCTATTTGCACATCGTTGCCAGAGGGCATGCCACCCCAGCACTCCTGCTAAATTCCCGTGGCGCATCATGGAATGCTGTGGTCACGCCCACTCCCAGGGAAGAGAGAGTAAGGGAGAGAAGAGGGGGCTGGCCTGCTGTGGGCAGAAAGGAAGCAAATGCTTTGAGAGGCTTTGCTGAAAGGTGGACAAATGGGAATGAAAGCAAGTTTGCTACGATCCCAAATGGAGACTTGGCAGTCAGCCAGGATCCACGGCCGATCCCTGCATGCCCAACCCCAAAGGTGGGGGTTGTTTTGGCACAACGCAGAGCCAATGAGGCTGAAGATGTTCCCCAGTTGCTTGTTGCTGTTTTGGAGCTTTCCTGTGATGCACAGTTTCTCAGAATGGCTAGGCAAGGCTTTGCTGCTGCAAAGGGCTGTTTTGCCACAGCTGAAGGCAAGGCTACTTGCGAGGGCTGTTTTGACCAAGGCATGGAAATTTCCACTGTGCAAGGCTGCTCAGTTCCCAGGAATGCAATGGGGCCCGTGTGCAAAGTCCTGGAAGATTCCATTGTTGATGAGCAGGGGCATTGTTCCATCCTACGTCATCTTGAAGAAGATACAGGCCAAGGTCGCCAGCTGGGCCACCACCAGATAACGTGTTCTCTGGAGGAGCCTGTGAATGGCAAGGGAACCACCAGCTTGGGAACCTTGTGTGCTGGCAATCGGTCAGCAGGTGAGTTCCGTCATCTTGTTGTTGCAGCAAGAGATGAGGCCAGTGATGTGCCAGTTGCTAAGCAACGCTCTGGACTCCAGACCCCTGGTGGTGAAGTCCTGAGCTGCAAGAACTTTTTTCCTGGAAGAGGACTAAGTTTTGTAAATGGCATTAAGTCTGACTCTGTACATGCTAATATTGCTAATATTGATGTATTTGATTTGCCATTGATGAAATGTAATTTGTCATCTGTCTTGTCTTTGTTGAAAGATAGTTGCAATGTACATTCTGAGGATGCTATGTGCTCAATGGAGGGTGGATTATTGATGTGTGTGAAATGCAATGGGAATGAGTTTTTTATCCTTGTGACAGGTGAAATCATCTCAGGCGCGGCTGAGGTTCAGAGTGCCAACATTAGTCCACACCACAATTGCGCCCACTTGTGGCAACAAGGTTGTGTGCACGTAAGTGAAGTGCAGAAGGTACCAGGTACAGGTACAGATACACAACCAGAGATGTGTAACGTGTTGACATGCTCTAAGGTTCTTGGTGTTGTTTGTCAACAAGCCAAAGTTACATTATGTGAAGGTTCCAGGTCTGCCAATGTTTCTAGTCAGGCACCTATGCTGACTCAAGTGGATTCCTGTAGATCAAGGGAAGCGCTCCGTATGGGCGGAACCCAAATGTTTCTGTCAGATGGCCACACCAAAATGAGCTTCACCATACCTCTCATGAGTTCAGGGGAGGAGTTAAGCTTGGTTAGTGAGTGGGTTCAAGCTGTGAAGCCAAAGTTTGTCTGTAAGGTGTTTTGTTTTCAGGCCGATCATGGATCGGAATGTGCTGAGGGCACACTGCAAGGTTTCTTTCCACAGGAAGGAGGCAAGCACAGATTGTCAGCTCCAAGGGAGCCGCAAGGCTGTGAGGTAGCTAAACAGGAAGATACGATTCTTGGAGAGACATTGTCGGCTATAGTCATTGTCGCCAGTTTTCTGAGGAAGTTCTGGCCATGCAATTCAACGGTAGGGTGTGAATCCTATTTGTTGCTGTGTAGCGAGGAACCCGAGGTTTCCTTGAGGTTGTTTGAATGGGGAGTCTTTGTGATGCAATCTGAAGACGGTCCCAGGTCCCGAAAGGTAGTTTTTGTGGGATACGAACTTTGTTCTACGTTTTGTATGTTCGTGAGCCCAGGAAGAGTTGATGAGACACGGGTGATACTCAGCAATAGCATTGAGTTCTGTGAGGCACAGGTGTGGATACCTATCCACTACAGTCCTGATGTGCTTACAGGTTTGGCAGGTTCTAGTGTTGATGGACAGGCTGTGTCTGGTTGTGAACCAGCCAGTACTCCATCCACAGGTACCGTTGTGCTAGGTGCTGGACACACGAGCTGGATGCTCAGCGCTGCCCAGCGTAATGCACAGCAGGGAGGAGTTCCAAAGCAAGAGCCTAGGAAGACTCTCACACCTCCAGTGCCAGGCACTGGTAGACAAGTCAATAGGGACAGGTTGTTCCCGCGCCAAGATTCAGGAGCTAACAGCACGCGCAGTAGTTCGCGCTATGCATTTCCTGAGGTCATTGGTACTCAAGCAGGTTTCATCGTGACGTGGTCAGATGAGGATGCAGTTGCTATGTTGAGCAGGTCAGAGAGGGCCACGAAAAGGATATCTACTGACAGATATACAGCCACTAGTCTGTGGACTTGTATGGATCAGTGTGAGCCAGAAAGCTTCGAGGAAGTTCATCAATTGCCTGAGGAGGTGACCAGGAAGTGGTACAAGGCAATGCAGATGGGGTTAGACTCCATGGAAGCACGGAAGGTGTTTTTCACAGTAGCGCAGCCCGAGGGCCAGCGTGCTGTACACAGTTACGTGGTGTTTAGGCTTAAAACCACGGCAACTGGAGAATCTCAGTACAGGGCTAGGTTTGTAGCCAGAGATGTCTCAAAGCTGGAGGAGTTGCATTCTGAGAGTTTTGCACCCGCAGCACC
Source organism: Zootoca vivipara (assembly GCF_963506605.1). Taxonomy (NCBI): domain Eukaryota; kingdom Metazoa; phylum Chordata; class Lepidosauria; order Squamata; family Lacertidae; genus Zootoca; species Zootoca vivipara. The sequence continues at coordinate 30,750,702 of NC_083287.1, read as the reverse complement.
TGAAGCGCTAGGATCTTTGTTATCTACAGCTGCTCAGGAAAGTTTTGTTTTTAACATCAGTGATGCTTGTCTGAATTCACCGTTGGAGGATATGCTGTACGCGCTATCTCCACAAGGGTTTGAAATCATTAAGCCAGATGTTGTCTTGAAGTTACATATACCCATTTATGGTTTGAAGCAGTCAACCGTAAGTTTGGATGAAGTTTTGGAAAGCATAAGTTTTCAAGAGAGATTTGCTGATAGTTGTCTTTATCTGGCAGGGTCTAGCCAGGAGCAAATTCTTAAGTTCTGTTTTGTAGATGACATCATATGCATTGCAAACACAGAGGCACAGGTGCAATGGGTTGCACAGGAGCTTGACAGGTGTTTTAAGCTCAAAGAATTAGGTCCAGTGAGAGTTTACCTAAGTGTCAGGATTGACAGATCTGCGGATCACAGTTTCTTGCTGAGGCAGGAAGGTAAGATTGAACAGTTGGTTGCAAAGTTCAAGAAGGCTGATAGTGCTAGTATCAGAACACCCTTAGAGATTTGTTTTGTTGAGGATAGTCAGTCCGGGGAACACTCTGAGTCCCAGAGCCCCGGGATGTTCCAATCAACTCTAAGGAGTTTGTTGAGTTTTTCTCAGTGGAGTAAACCAGTTGGTATGTTTGCTGTGAAGAGGCTTAGCCAGGAGGATGCACAGCCCAGTGTGCATGCCCGGAATGGCATAAAGAGAGTTCTTAGGTATCTGGGAGATACTAAGGAGTTGTGTTTTAGGCAGCCAGTTATGAGTACAGCACAGGACACGTGCTGGTCTGGCAGCAACTGGGCCAAGTTGCAGGACAGGGAGTCAGCAACTGAGATAGGTGTGAAATATGATGATGCTCTGATGGAATGCTATTCCAAGCGTCAAAGCTTTATTACTCTTTTCTCTGCGGAGACTGAGTATGACGCTCTGTCAGGAGTCTGTGGAGCGATTCAGGTTTGCCAATGTTTGGTCCAGAAGGTCAACGGGGAGTGTTGCCAACCCATCACGGTTTGGGAGGACAACCGGCTCTGTTTGATGCTTACTGAGACTGGTTGCGTTATAACCAGTGCCATACGCGCTGACATTCGTTTTCGGAACGTTTATCAAGGCGTCCACGCAGGATTCGCAAAACTGAGGAGTTGCCCGAGCCAGGGGAACCTGGCAGTTGGGTTCACCAAATCTTTGAGTTTCTGGAGACGTAATGGATTCTGCAAAGGTTTGTGTCTTGCGTAAGGAAGTTCTTTACGCTACCCCTGCGATGCAGGACGAGAGGGGGTGTGAGCTGAGGATTATAGCTCAGCAGTCGTCCTGTATCACAAGGGGCTTGTGACGTGTCGTATAGACAGGAAACAGGAAGTAGTACCTGTTGCTATTGTGTATCTGTATATATGACATCGTCTGTTTCTGTTCTGTCTGTTGTGCTGAAGCTTCCATCCAGGATGGATCTATCTTCCCCAGGTTGGAGTTGTTTTAAGAAATAAATCTTACTTGTTTTAATGAACAAGGGAGTGAAAGTGATTTATTTCATAGGCGCTGAAAGCTGGATAAGTTTCCGCTGCTACAAACTGCAATTAAGCTGTTATCTCAACTTCAGAAGGAAGAATTCCGAGATGTTTAGAAGCAGGCTGCGCAACGGGAGCGCACTGGACAGTTATTTGCTACGCAGCTTGGACTTGGATGCAGGCAAATAGATGCCTGACAAGCGTGCTAAGCAAGGAGTTTTTGCTACGCTTCTACAACTCTGCTTAATAATTTCCAGGTAAACTGATACAGTGTTGCAGCCAAAGTTTTTGTTTTTAAAGATTTACAAATTGGACCTGCAGCATTTTTAAAGCATGGCTTTCCCCCAAAGAATCCTGGGGACTGTAGGTGCTGGGAACTGTGGTTCTGTGAGGGGTAAACGAGAGTTCCTAGGATTATTTGGAGGAAGTTGTTCATTTAAAAGGCTTGCACCCTTTTAAATGAACAACTTTTAAATGAACCTTTTAAATGAACCTTCCTTCTGTTCAGCCGGCCATGCCCTTTAATGGCACTCCATTCCACCGCCTGTCAGCCAGCATACCAGGTCCTCACCGGGCTGGAAACCTCAGAGGGATGTAATAGTGACCTTTGAGAGGCAGTTTTATACATATTCGTTTTTGTTAAATCTATAAATTTCTGAAACTTTACTTTTATTTCGTATTTTGAACACAACTTCTCAAATTGGTGACAAAATTTGCAAAGCAAAACGCACGCTAAGTGAGATTTTGATGTGCCTGAACTTGAAACTTTTAAGAGACTTACATTTGAATGCCAGAATCCACAAGGTTATCCAAAATCATTTTGGGTGCTAAAAATGTTTTCTTTTGTATTTGAGAAAGATAATCAAAGGGGGGTGCTATTACTTGCTCTTGCAATTTAAAATAAATTTAGCAGTTCCGAGTGGCTCTTCATTTTTTTCTACATCCGATCTCGAAAAACTGAAGTTAGCAATTTTTTTGCGGTGTGTGTGTGTGTGAGAGAGAGAGAGAGAGAGAAAGTTTGCAGGCATGAGCGGATGGTGCCCTTTGGGGAACGCAATAAGGAGCAGGCGTCCTGATACCCAGAATGGCACAGAGCTTTAGGATGGCTCCTCCTCTCTTTAAAAAATACTGTAAACTTAATCGGTCTCCACTCCACTTCGGTCCCTCAAAGCGCAACGCAGGGGCGGAGCCGTCCTGCTCAGCCCTGCCCTCCTCCGAGGCGGAGCAAAGGCGCGATGCCGCTCCCCGGTGCTCCAGCCTCACTGCGCCGGCTCTAAGCCACCCGACCCGGCTGCGCGCTGCTCCTTCTCCGGCCTGCCCTTGGGAAGCGCCTTGCGGGTAACGAACTCGCGGCCCCGGGATCCCCCCGACGTCACCTTCCCAGACCCGGCGGTCTCAGGATCCGGCGCTGCAACGCCCGCCCCTTCCTTGCGCGCGTTTTAGAATGGCTCCCCCTCCCCCGGCTGCACGCCTTCCGATCACTTCTGGATCCCCGCCGTTTGGTGTCCGTAGTGGCGTCTGATCCGGAGTAACCGCCCCACTGTTCAGTCTGCTGCTCCGGGGGCTCCTTAGAAACACGCTCTGCTGCATCCCACTCGTGATTTTCGATACGTTTGCTCGGGAGTAAGCCTCACTGTGATCCGTAGGGCTCGCTCCTGAATCGGCCGCCCCTCGTTGCGCAGCCCTCTGCCGCACGCTTACTTGGGAGTAAGTCCCACTGGGGGTTGCTCTCAGGTAACGGGTCTGCAGCCTTCCATTGACCCCCCCGTCAGGTAAAGTGGGAGGGAAGCATGGGTTCCTCTGAAGGGCCTGCAGGTGATGTTGGACTCCAAGTCCCATTAGCCCCTCCCAGCGTGGCCAGTGGTGTGGGATGCTGGGAGTTGTAGTCCAGCAACATATGGAAAGCTGCAGGTTCCCTGTCCTTCCACTAGGGGGTGGTATTAATTGCTGTTTTTAATCCATCCAAGCTACAGTTAAAACTGAGCTTCAAAGTACAGTACAAGCTTCCACCACTGTATGATCAAAAACTGCTTAAGGATTATATATGAAAGTGTGGTTAAAGTTCCCATTCCATACTTGGGAAACGGCCTTATATGGAGCCAGATGATTGGCCCATCTAGCTCACTATTGTCTACACGGATTGGCAGGAACAAACTTGGTGAGGAGACATATATAGGATTGCCACACTGAAACCTCTCAAATGTGACTGGGTGGGCACACAGCAAACTAAGGCACTTATTTCACAGGGTTTTGCAAGGAACTGTTCAGACCACACGAAAACAGCAAGTGGAGTACAGTCAAACCTCAGTTCCCAAACTCAGAAAACCCAGAAGTAAATGCTCTGGTTTTCGAAAGTTTTTCAGAAGCCGAACGTCCGACGCAGCTTCTGCTTGAGTGCAGGAACTGATATATTTGATAACTGAAGTTTGACTGTAGCAAAATGTGTGCATCTGGTCTGTACTAGGCCACATTCACACCATACTTTTAAAGCACTATGGTGCTACTTGAAACATTCTTGGCTTACCCCAAAGCATTCTGGGGAATGTGGATTGTTAAGGGCACTGACAGTTGTTAGGAAGCCTCTATTCCCCTCAGCTATATTTCTCAGTGTGGTTTAACAAGCTATCCCGCTGGGGATTGTAGGCTCTGCAAGGGGAATAGGGGTCCCCTAACAACACTCCACATCTTTTAACAAACTGTGGCTGGAATAACCCTTCACTTAAAAACAAAGCCAAAGCACCTCCTATACACAGAGAGCCAGCCTAATGCTTCTCCCTAACATGCTAGCTTTCTGTGTACAGGGATTTTATTTAAATTTTGTGCAGAGACAAGCAGTCAAACACTTCAGTCCCCTTCTTTCTCTCTCTCCACCCTACTGACAGCCCGAAGTGCTCCAGTCCAGACACCGGTTTCCATGTCATCCCTAAGCCTCTCTGAGAATTAGGAATGTGGGGGATTTACCATGCGAGGACAATACAGTTATAGGCACGAACTCTGCCTCCTCCATTTTAATCACATTCTGAAGTGGGGACCCTCTGGCATCTGGGGGACTCCCTGAGCATTTTGGACAGAGTGGAGATAGCAGTATCCTCTCACTTTAAGCAGGGTTGACACCCCCCCAAAAAATAATCCTGGGGACTGTAGTTTGTTAAAGGTGCTGAGAATTGTCAGGAGACTCCTATTCCCCTTACAGAGCTGCAATTCCCAGAATGGCTCACCAGTCAATCCATTTCCCAGAGTTGTGGAAAGCTCTCTGGCTTAGTGAGACAGCATTTGCTTTTTCCCAGCTTTAATCTTCCACATTTCCAGTTAGAGCTGGAAAAAGATCGCTGTCTGAAAGCCCGGAGAGTTTTTTTTCAAAAGGATGGCTGCTTTCAGTTTGTATGTTGTTTCAGAAAGTGCAACTTAGATATAGACCTTTTAAATGCAAGCTCAAATCTAATTTCTTCCCTACCACCCCTAATTGTACCTTTAACACTTTCACCCCCAAGTCCAGCAGCAGGCATTTAACAAAGCTGCCCCTTCTCTCTCCTTCAGCCAACTTACTGGTCTTTGAAATTATTTCCCCAGGGCGAACATTGGCCCAGACGCAGCCAGCAACACCCCCCCCCCCAAATAGTCCTGTTTAGCCTGGTGGCATTTCTCAGCGGTTATGCCAGGCAGCCTAAACCATCATGTATCCCGGGTAAGGACTTTGTACAGGAAGATCCTGCAGTTGCACCGAGCATTGCCACTGGAGTTGAAGACCCTGGGAGACCAGTATGTGAAAGATGAGTTCAGGAGACACAGATCTGTTGGTCCTGAAGAGGCTCAGTGCTTCCTGCGGGAATGGGAGGCAAGTATCTTTTCATCTTCTGCTGCCCTGCTTCAGTTTGTTGGGGAAAACTTACTCACTGTACATTGTATATCTTATTGCCCTTTTTCACATATAAAGTTAAGCCAAACCATGGTTTAGTGTGAATGCTTAAACATGGGGGCTTCCAGAGAGGAGGTTGCACTTGTTTTGCTACCCCGGCAGTCCTTTTAGCAGACTGTGATGTTGCAACTAAGCCAAGGTCCAGCTAAGTTCATCATCTGAACACAGACTCATTGTTAAGCATTCTCCTCTTTAACAGCAGCAGCAGCAACAACAATAATTATTTATACCCCAGCCACTCTGGGCGACTTCCAACAAGCTGTAGACAAAGCTTACCGTGCCATGTGAACCAGGCCAGTGTCTGCTGGCCTTGTGAATACTCCTGTGTTAGAAGTGCATCTTTGTACCTGTCATTATTTATCTCCACTTTAGGTGTTGTTTTGCCAATTAACTGCAGGTTCCTTAAAGGATCTTTGTTAGTCAATATAGGAGGGAAAATATACACAGGTATATTTTTATTTGAACAGAATAGGAAAGCCTCCTCCCACAGCAACAACAAAAAACTCTCAAATAGTAAACATTCTTACAATGAGAAATAACCCCAAAGGAACAATTCCAAATAAATTATTCCCCCCCCCAACCAGACCTTCACCCACATGCAGCACCAGATCCAACCATAGGAAGCCCCTTTTTTCATCATTTGGTCCATCATCTTCTTCCTACTCAACCATGTTGTCCTGCACTATTTGTACCTGCCTCAACCAGGCAGGGCTGGATGTCTCCACGGCCGCCACCTGTACCAATTAGGGCTCCTAATCTGGCCAATCAAGTCCCAGCTGGGCCACGTTCAAGGCCAGGAATGCTCCTGCAAGGACTCGCAGGACGGGGTGGCTGCGTAAGGCCAAACCTACACATCTTCGATTTTTTTCCTTCCGCGTTTTCCACTACAGGTGTGCAGAAAGCTATAGAACCACTATTCATTTTCAGGTATGTCACTGCTAAAGACGCAAAGTTCTGGAAAGAAACCCAGAAAAATACGGAAAAACAGGTCTCCTCTCCCAGTTTCTCAGAGCTTAGAAACTGCTTGCGCTAATGAAACTCCCTGTTGCAAAATGCGCCTAGAACAGTGGGAGTTTCGAACACTGCTCTCTAGCCAGGAAAGCAAAAGGCATTTTTATAGTTCAAGGGCACATTCTGGCTAGGCAAAAGCACTCACAGAGGGCAAAAAGCATTGCATATTGTTCTTCCCAGCCTTGATTTTTTGGGGGGTGTGTGTGGTTGTTTTTAGCTTTGAAATAGCAGGGTGTCTTGGTTAGCGGGCTTATTTTTTTTAATGTTTTCAGGCTTGCTTTCAGATTAATGGGTCCTATCTTGAAAGCCACAGGGAAGTATTCATGCCAGAGGGAGGTATACAAACAAAGTATTGTTTGTTTATGAGGAAGTACTGCTCTTCAGGTAGATCCAATCAGCGGCATCTATTATTAGCACATCCTTCTTCCGATATAACACATGCTTACTTTTTAATTAAAATAATTGGCACTCTTTACAAAGAGGCAGTTGGCATGCGTGACTTGATCGTGGCTATTACCCAAGAGTGTTATTGAATTAACGTCGGTAAGTCACGCAGCCCGTAAGTCATGCAAAGCCCTGTGTGTGATAACTGCGTTTTGTTCGAGAAATTAATGATAACTATTAAAGGTAATACTTAATTCTCTATGGCTCTGGTTTATTGTGACAGAGATGAGCACAGGAAAGACTTGGACTTCTGCGCTTCCACTTCTCCCCATTTTTCTGGCATGCCCACTTTCGCTTCCATTTTTTTGACCAGCCATGGTTTAGCATTGCTAAACCCTAGACTGTGGTTAGTTGTTAACTGTGGTTCATCAACCATAGCTTGGCAGATTTGGAAGACGTGGCTAACCGTGGTTAATAAAAAGAATGCAAGTGGAAGGCGCCCTCTTGGAGGAGGGGAAACAGCAGCCTAATGTGCCTCCCCATTTTGAAGTTCAAAGGGGAGATTGTGCGGTTGTTGCTATAGTGATCTGCCCTGGCTTGATTTCCGAGTCAACATTTCTTCATCTCTGCAAGCCTTTACAGGATAAGAGAGTAAATTGCCTTTTTTGGCTGCATAGTTTAGTTTCTTACCACTCCAAGCTGAAAATTCAGTTATTTTGCAGAAAAAAGACACTGTGTAAGATAGAGTTGGCTAAAGTAGGCATGATGCAAAAGTGAGTCTACTGCCTGGAATTCTGTACCCAGAACCTCAGCTTACATATTGAATATAAATTATGCTGATTGGTCCATGTGCATCCATATACAGTGGTACCTCTACTTACGAATTTAATGTGTTCCAAACGCACATTTGTAAGTCGAAAAAATGTGTAAATCGAATCCCATAGGAATGCATTGGGAGAAAAAAATCGTAAGTAGAAGCAACCCTATCTAAAAATTCGTAAATAGAAAAAATCCTATCTAAACCACATCCAAGATGGTGGACGGAGCTCTATTCATAAGTAGAAACATTCGTAAGTAGAGTTATTCGTAAGTAGAGGTACCACTGTAACTTCTATGCATTATTTCCTTTGCAAAAGGAACTGGGAGTTACTCCAGGATTTGTGCTGAGTGAAGAAATACCAGCCCCACTAAAGACAAGAAGCATTGCTCAGGTTTCCTTTTGTTTCTAAGAATTTCATGAAACTGGACACATCCTCCCATGGTTTTCTATGAAACAATAAGTTATACAACACCCACCTTTTAAAATAGTCTCAGATCTCTTGTCTTGGAGGCTATCTTTAGACATTTTACTGTACGCCTACAAGTAATTATGTTATTCTTGCTCTCTTACTCAGTATTAAATGCTAAAAATATGGAAATGGAAATGAGAACACTTTATTTGTTTCTGGATCATAGGTAGGCCCAAGAGGGATTCCTGAAGGGGGAAAAGGGGAGGCGTTACATCGGCGGATGGAGTATCTGACAAGATAGCAGGGGGAAACCAATGCGGTACCCTCCAAATGTTGTGGACTACAGCTCCCATCATCCTTGACCAGTGGCCATTCCAGCTGAGACTGTTGGGAGTTGGAGTCCAGTAACATCTGTGTGCCTTATCACATTGGCTTCACCTGCCATTGAGGTTATTAGTCATCATGCTATATGGCAGTAGTCTTCAACTTTTTTCAGATCCAGGACTTACCTTTGACTCAAAGATGCATTTGGGAAGCCACTACCTAATTAATAGTTGTAGTGCTGCTGTTGCGATCAGGCTGTGACACCCAGTAAGTAGATCCTGACCCACCTGTTGAAGATCAGTGTTTGCTGCGCTCCCAACACCCCTGACCATTGGCTAATTTGGTTAGGGATTATGGGAGTTGTAGTCTAATAACATCTGAGGTCCCAAGGTTGAAGAGCCCAGGGGGGTCAAAGCAAGGGAGCAAAACACTGGAAAGGCATGGGAGTAATTTTTATTGTGGTCCTGGTCCGGAAGTGGCCACTTTCTCTTTCCTTAGACCAGGGTTTCCCAAACTTAGGTCTCTAGCTAGTCCAAAAACAGCTGGAGACCTAGGTTTGGTAAGACCTGCCTTAGACGAACATAGGAAGCTGCCTTATACTGAGTGGGTCATGCTATTGGTCTTATCTTGCCCAGTAGTGCCTGCACTGACTGGCAGTGGCTTTCCAGGGTTTCAAGCACGAGTCTTTCCCAGATTTACCTGAAGATGCCACTGGGGATTGAACCTGAGACCTTCTGCTTGCCAGGCAGATGCTTTGCCACTGAACTTCGGGTCTGTTCCCAAGGCAGTGGATGCTCCGAGGTCCCTAGAGCTTAAAGAAAAGGACTTAGATTAGGTAGGGCCTTTAGGACTGGGCCTGGGAGATGACAACCCCAGCTCCAGAACGACAGGAGAGAGGGTTTTTTAAATGGCAGCTATGCCACCACAACCAATTGACCGGTTTCTGCTAATGAAATGATGGGTCTTTTGTGGTGATGTTGTCCTATCAGTGTGCAGTTCCTGGAGCTTTCCACACGGTGGCACCAATGACCTTTGCCAGGCATTTCACAAGGCTCATGAGTCGCTGGGACAGATGTGGCCAAGGCGGGTCACGGCAACAGCTGCTGTGGCCTGTCATCGTGATCCGTAGCACGGTGGGGTTGATTAGCGCTGCTTTTGACCAGAAAAGCAAGCATCGCCAGATGCTTTGTTGTTCCGGCATCACCCAAAGGCTTCCATCAATGTGGAAACACGGGGATCTGCCTTCGACCAGATCAGACTTCCTGCCTGTCTAGCCCAGTGTTGTCTCCTCTGATCGGCAGGGACTCTCCAAGGGACTCACTCTCAGGCAGAGAGCCTTTCCAATTATCTATGATGTCAGGAGCAGAAAACCTGTTGCATTGACAGGTAGCACAGAGCGGAGTGAGGAGCCTGTAGCAATCCAGATGCTTGTGGACTCCAACTCCCATCCGCCCCACCCAACATGGCCAGTGGTCAAGGATGATGGGAGTTGTAGTTCATCACCTCTGTGCTACTCGTTCCTTTTAAGAGGAGATGCTGTGAGACCTTCTGCATATGCTCTGCTACTGAGCTATGGCCCATCCCCAAACCTTTTAGCTGTGATTCCTGCATTATAGGGACTTGAACTAGATTACTCTTTGGGTGCCTTCCAACTCTACAATTCTCGGTTTCTGTGATTTTTATATGCCCTTTAGAATAATAATAATGATAATAATAATAATAATTTATTATTTGTACCCCGTCCATCTGGCTGGGTTTCCCCAGCCACTCTGGGCGGCTTCCAACAAATATTTAAAATGTCACACATTAAAAACTTCCCTGAACAGGGCTGCCTTCAGATGTCTTCTAAATGTCAGGTAGTTATTTATCTCTTTGACATCTGGTGGGAGGGCGTTCCACAGGGTGGGTGCCACTACTGAGAAGGCCCTCTGCCTGGTTCCCTGTAACTTGGCTTCTCGCAGTGAGGGAACCACCAGAAGGCCCTCGGCACTGGACCTCAGTTTCCGGGGAGAATGATGGGGGTGGAGACGCTCCTTCAGGTATACTGGGCCGAGGCCATTTAGGGCTTTAAAGGTCAACACCAACACTTTGAATTGTGCTCGAAAACGTACTGGGAGCCAATGTAGGTCTTTCAGGACCAGTGTTATATGGTCTCAGTGCCATAGCTGCCAAGTTCTCCCCTTTTTAAAAGGAAATTCCCTTATGTTGAATAGGCTTCCTCGTGAGAAAAGGGAAAACTTGGCAGTTATGCTCAGCGGCCGCCACCAGTCACCAGTCTAGCTGCCACATTCTGGATTAGTTGTAGTTTCTGGGTCACCTTCAAAGGTAGCCCCACATAGAGCGCATTGCAGTAGTCCAAGGGGGAGATAACTAGAGCATGCACCACTCTGGCGAGACAGTCCGTGGGCAGGTAGGGTCTCAGCCTGCGTACCAGATGGAGCTGGTAGACAGCTGCCCTGGATACAGAGTTGACCTGCGCCTCCATGGACAGCTGAGAGTCCAAAATGACTCCCAGGCTGCGCACCTGGTCCTTCAGGGGCACAGTTACCCCATTCAGGACCAGGGATAAATAAATAAATGAGTTGGCTCTTAGTATAGGCTTCTGTATGCAAGCATGTGTTCTTCCTCTTAACTATAGTTCTTTCCCTTATAACTGCAACAGTCCTTTCATTTGAATACAATCGTTATAATAGGAATTAGGATGGGAGCAACAAAGCTAGGGTTTCAACATACGACTTTTCCTAAGCACTTTGGAGGCTAAATAATAGCCATCATAGCTTTACCACGTTGCTAGTGTGTGTATGTGAAAGAATTTTCCCTCTGGGAGATGTTTTTAGAAAGCTTTCTGATATCAAAAGCTCCAAGGCATCACAAAAAGGTCTCATTGTGATTTCACCGACATGGTGGAAAATTCAGTTGCACCTCTGAGTGTACATGCCTAATATATATTGATGGCGGTTTCTGTTTAGGATACAGTAAGTTTCTTTACTCAGCATGGGCTCCATTTTGCTGCGGGAACTTTCATCATTTATTTCCTTTGTATCGCCTCTCCCTTTCTCTGATTTTGCCATTTTTAAAATAATGATCTAAGCTAGTCTCTTCAGAATGAGTCTTCCGACTCACCCTGTCGTGGGGATTCGAACCGCCGACCTTCTGATCGGCAAGCCCTAGGCTCTGTGGTTTAACCCACAGCACCACCTGCTCCCTAAATAAACAATGTACTGTACTATAAAATAAATAAGACAGTGTTGTAGATGATAAAAATTAAAATTAATTTTTTTTCTTACCTGCCCTGATGATAGTCATTTTTTGGATTGGGGGCTTTTATCCATTTCCGCAGTCACTCAGTCAATCAATCAATCAATCAATCTCAATCGGTAGCTGAAGTGGGATCCACACAGTCAGAAAAACAAATTACAGTGGTACCTCGGGTTAAGAACGTAATTCATTCTGGAGGTCCGTTCTTAACCCGAAAATGTTCTTAACCTGAGGTACCACTTTAGCTAATGGGGCCTGCCTCCGCCACTGCACCACCGTTGCACAATTTCTATTCTCATCCTGAAGCAAAGTTCTTAACCCGAGGTACTTCTTCCGGGTTAGCGGAGTCTATAACCTGAAGTGTTTGTAAGCTGAAGCGTCTGTAACCCGAGGTACCACTGTAACTAAAAAAGCCTTAAAACAAAAAATGCTAAAGAAAAAAGAAAGAAAAAAGAAAGTTAGAAAACCAGAACACCTAATTCCGTTTTGCAGCGTTCGGGTTCCAAGTTGTTCATGAACTAAGCTCTTTGAAAACCGAGGTACCATTGTACTGCTTTGGTGTCCCCCTGCCCAACCCCCTGAAGCAGTTTTTCAGGGAGAAGAAATACTTGGAAGTCATAACATTATATATATATATATATATATATATATATATATATATATATATATGTGTGTGTGTGTGTGTGTGTGTGTGTGTGTGTGTGTGTTATTTTATTTTTAATTGAATCCTTTTGATGCTTATGTGTTTGCTTTCCTGTGCTCTCTTCAGCAGGAAGGGTGGGATGTTTTTATTAATGGTGATGAATTGTCAAAAAACACCACCATCCGGCCCACAACATTCTTCCTCTAAGCAGGAGCATGATCTACTGGCGGAACATATTACGATCCAGAGACGAACTATTTTCTTATCTGAGCATTAAAAGGATAATTGCTTCAATCCTTCACCTCTGATGTGTTTATGAGAATGCTGCAGTTCTTGTGTCTGTACCAGAGTCTTAGTAATATGCAAGCGCTTAGGGAAGAAAAAGACTTCTGATTCAAAGCCAACCGTTCTACCAAAATTGGACTCCCCCCTCCCCACAATCAGTGTCACAACTAGGCTTCAGTGATGGTATAAGGATTTAGTTGTCGGCTCTGTATCCCATTTTCTCAGATGCTCCTATCTATTCTCTTCCTTGCCTTGCGCTATCAAGTTCTCAAGAGCTGTCACTTTTACGTAGCCGTCTTCAGATTAGGGAGTGCTCTCTGTGGAATCTGAACGCAGTTCTAAAAGCTTTAATAGATACCTCTTTCTGAACTTCCTCCTCTGGTGTCAGGCTGTTTCCTGCCTATTAGAGAAGTAGCCCTACGAGCCATTACCTTAGCAAAAAAAGAGAGAGAGAGAGAGAGAGAAAAAGAGGCCCTCGGAGCAGGGCAGTCTAGCTATTACACAGAGAATAACTCTTGACTATTCCATAGAGACAGCTGCTCCCCACTCCCCCTCACCACCGTATTAAGGACTGTGATTGAATTGCTCTTTTCAAGAGAATTCATGTGTTCTTTGCAGCATCACAAACCTTCCCAATTGCTTCTGGTGACAAGTAAATGTAATGGGAGAGCATTTAATGTGTGAACTGTAGAGTTTCACTTCAGTTGCATTATATTCAGACCCCCAACATGGCATGGCAAGGAAAGGAAGCTGGTATACGATGAGATTATATTTTGGATGAAAAAGAAAACATTATTTGGAATGAAGAAGACATTATTAGACCAGGGGTCCGTCCAGCCAAGCTTCTCCAGCATGGGCTACAACGTGGGAGAAGAACATACAGTTCCGCAGTTGTTTTTGGACCACAGCCTCCATCACCCTTGATCGTTGGCCATGCTGGTTGGGTATGATGGGGATTATAGCCCCAACAACATTTAGGGGCCCAAAGTTGGGGGAAGTCTGATCTATTCCGTATGAACACATGAAGGTGTTTATCCGGAGCCAGGCCATTGGTCCATTTTGCTCAGTGTTGTCTCAAAAGGATGGATTTAAGTATGGCTAGGTATATTAGAACTTAATAAGAGCTTCCTGGATCAGGGCAATGGCCTGTCTAGGCCAGCATCCTGGTCTCACAATGGCCAACCAGTTGCCTATGGGAAGTAACAGCACATAGGTTGACCAACACCTAGTATGCTGCTTCCAAGAGTAAGGTAGAACATAGCCACTTGTACTGATTGATCGCCTTATCCTCCTTGAATTTGTCTCTTGCCAAACTCGGCAATTCCTTATTAGACTTGAGAAAGACATAATGGATTGACACATTAATTGTTCCCTTGGCGGAGAATAAATATTTAATTTGATAGAGAATTAAACACATTTTCTCTCACTTGGCACTTTGAAATAGATGATGCCATGTTGGATATTATTCATTTTGGGTTTAATTCATAGGTTTGAACGTGTTTGCATTTTTTTAAAGATAAAGAGTAGCATTATATCGCTGCGTGTTTGACAGAAATAGCTTGTACATGCACACACACACCCCAACTTATGCGCGGTTGACTCGCGCATACATGCGGCGCTGGGAAATAAATACATAAATTCCGAGCTGATATGGCAAGAGAGGGCCGGGAAGTCCTTGTGGCTTGCGAGGAGACCCTCCCCAGAGCCCGAAGATGACACCAGTGAGCCAGAAAGGACTTGCAAGGCCTCCCAAATGGTGCGCAGGAGCTCTTGTTGCTGCCACACTACCCCGCTCAACAGCTGCATGTACTGCAGCAGACTCCCCGCTTACACACATTTCACTTATGCACGCAGAGGCCTGGAACATAACCCTCTTGTAAGCGAGGAGTCGCCTGTGCTACAAAGATTACAGCAACACCACCCCACACACCCCACAGACACCCCCCCATCTGATGAAGTTTACACAACACTCTGATTGCCTACACTTCTTCAGGGGAGGGCAACCTGTGTTCCTCAAGATGTTTTTTGGACTCCGAATCCCAGCATGGCCAGGGGTCAAGGATGATGAGCACTTGGTGCTGGCAGGATCTAAATGGCCGCTGGTTCCCTCCTGCTGCTCCACCCTGGGATTTTTTTGAGGGGGGAACAAGGTTCAAGAACCTATCCTCGCAACACTGACACAAAAACTCTGCATGAAGAAGGAGAAGAAGAAGAAGAGGAGGAGGAGTTTGGACTTGATATCCTGCTTTATCACCCGAAGGAGTCTCAAAGTGGCTAACAATCTCCTTTCCCTTCCTCCCCCACAACAAACACCCTGTGAGGTGAGTGAGGCTGAGAGGCTTCAGAGAAGTGTGACTAGCCCAAGGTCACCCAGCAGCTGCATATGGAGGAGCGGGGAAGCGAACCCGGTTCACCAGATTACGAGTCCACCGCTCTTAACCACTACACCACACTGGCTCTAAGTACACTAAGCAAAAGAATGAAAGACCACCGTCCACTTCTTTCTTCCCCCACCTCTCTCCCCTGATTCTCTCCCCGCCAACCTCACAATGTCTGTGAGAGCAGCGTCTCACACTGACCTGTAGAAAGGACTCTATGAACTGAAAACAGATATGTCGTATGTACCTTCGTTAAAAGTTGCCACAATCTGAACATTTCCACATCAGTTTGTGATTATATATTTTTAATATACTGTATACATGTTCTGTATGCAGTATTCCTTAATATGAACAATTATTTCCCCCAAATAAAATTGCATCGTGTTCCCCCCCACTAATATATGCATTTTAATGCACACTTTACCTTAGCATGTGCATTTTTATACTCACTACTGTACATGGTTGGAGAATGGAACTGCAAAATTCAGAGAAATGTCTTTAAATGTGAACTGAACTTCTCCCATTCCTGTACCAGGGCCATGATTGTGCCTGGTTTTCCCTGATCCTGACTTTTGCCATATTTCTCATCTGATCTGAGTATATGTATACACGTGTTAGATTTCTGTGTGGTTCATGGCTGCTATTTTCCTATGTGTATAACTCTTTGGATCTGGACGCATCTATCCGGGTAAATATTTTGTAGATGTTGCTTTATAGAATCTTTTAGCAGCTGAATTAATAGCAAAGAACTGCATGTGAGCTTAGTTGGTGGAAAAACGATAATAGTGTGTAATGGGTTTTAATTGCTGCGTGAATAGGTGCTTAGAATTTGGTTTGTGGTCTCTGCTTAGTGCCTTTGTTCTTTTGCACCATCAGATGTGTTCAGAGTCAGCTCTCTTGTTGGCTTCGTCATGCTCTTCTCCTAATTAGTCTATCCCATTGGTTAATTAAAGCTTTCCAGAGTGTAGTATGCCTCGCAGTGCCTGCCAGCCTCTATAAACATACAAGGTACGTTCCCCCACTCCCCTCAATGTATGCATTTGTTTGCATTTCTGTCCAGATAGCATCGAAACAGTTCCTTAGAAACTGGAACAAAGGAGGTAATTCTGAGAGCGGTAGCAGTAAACATTTCTCCAGGAAGATAATGAAATTCCAAATTGATGACACTTTGGCTTTTTAGATAAAATTGTTTTGCAGATATTGTACGCAAGAAAAACCAGTAGTCCTATTTCTGTGTGTGTGTGTGTGTGTGTGTGTGTGTGTGTGTGTGAATACATTACTAAAATTAATTCCCTGCAACTGTGTGAGAGTATATATATATATAGTATATATATATATATATATATATATATATATAACAGAAAAAACGAAAGTAGTAACTAATTTCTTGTGCATAAAGGAGTAACCCAAAGGACTAGGTCTGCAGCGTCCTGAGTCACTTTAAATACACACACATATACACCCTTGTGCACATTATTGAAACAAAGCATGTTTTCTATCTTACTCGTAATCCTGTACTCAAACACGAAAAGTCAGTTGATCATTATGGTGTCAGAAGCCTGCAGCCAATAGAAGGAATGATGCGCTTGCCATAATATATTGAGGTTCTATGAAAGAGAGTTATCCCAGAGCTGGAAAAGAGGTATCCTGTCAGTACTGGGATATTGCAGCAGGACCTAGCCCCCTGTCACACATCGAAAGTGGTGAAGAAATTCATGACAGAGCAGCAAATACAGGTACTTGATTGGCCAGGGAATTCCCCACACGTAAATCCCATTGAGAATTTGTGGGCTATATGCAAAAGTCGCCTCCGTGCTGTAGACTGTACGGCCATGGAGAAGCTCATTCAGGTGCTGATTCATGTACAGGGATCCGAAGATCAACAGTGACTGCTTGAAACTAATAGACTCCACTCCAAACTGTTTTAAAATTCTGCTTAAAAATAGCGGTGGTCATATCGGTTAATAATGTATGTATATGTGAGTTTTGTACAATAAACGACATTGTTTGTTTCATTTAATTTGCACAAGGGTGTATGTAGAATATGTTTACTTGGAAGTAAGCGCCATTGATTGCAGTGGAATATAGTCTTTCAAGGATCTGTGCTTGGAGTCAGTCCCTAACACCCCATCACTCCTATGCACATTTATTTTGAAGTAAGAGGAAGTGGTTTAAAGTGCTGGAAGAAGCACGTTCCCTGATGGGGAAGTTCTTAGTGTAGCCAGTCCCAAGGGTGCTGCCAGGGAGCTGTGTTTTCAAAGGAACAACCAGGAGCTCCCTTTAACTGTAGCTGTGTCCATACCTGCCCCAAACCCGGTGTCACCTGATGTCAGGTGTGGAGAGGTGTGCAGGGCAGGTGGGCATGGTTTTATGTGCTGGGCCAACCAGGCTGCAGACCACAGGTCCCCTACCCTTGCTATAGGCTAAAACCAAAATGTTGGTGTATCTAAGTGAATCAAAACTCATTAATATGACACGCCATGCTTAACTTTTCTTAGTTCAGGGCTGCAAAGGTAGAGAACGCTTTATTGTATGAGAGTAAGTCACGTTGCTATGGCAGCTAAGGCAGAGGAGAAGGAAGCTGAGATTTCTGTTTTATTTCTAAGAAGGTGTATTCATTTTAAACACTCCTTTATTTGCAGCTTCCGGAGCTGCATAGTTTTTCAGGAGGCAGGGCCCACACATTGTTTGATTGCTGTCAAGAGCTTAAAGAGTATTTGAAAGCTTTTCCTTTTTCGAAACTTAAAGGGGGGGGGGCAGGCTTAACCTTACAACTTCGTATTGAAATCCAGGCATGACGAATGGACTCCTGCATATAAATGAATTAACATTGGCATAACATTTTATCTCTTTGGAGCTCTTCTGTGCTTCTTCATAACCAGTAGTCATTATTGTGTTTCCTGTATATTAAGTTGGAAATTAGAAATATTCAGTATTTAACAGCACAATTTGTGCGGGTTTCACTTGGAAATGTTGAATGGGGCTCCTTGCAGGGAAGGTGGGCTATAAATCTAATAAGAAATAAATGACACATGGAGAAGAATGGTGCTTTGCTTCTCCAGGGGGAAATCCATTGGGAAAGTGCAGGATGCTTGGAAAGGCAAATGATGCTTTGAATTGCTATTTCATGGTGTATGGCAGAGATGGATAATCTCTCCAGATGTTGGATGACAACTCCCATCATCCCTGCCCATTGGTTGGGGGGGGGCAAAGGGAGTTGGCGTTCAACAGTAGCTGGAGGGTCACATATTCCCCATCCATGGGGTATATAAGTAGAGTTGCCACATAACAACCTGGGTGTTGGACATACAGCCAGTGATGCAGTAGATGAGATAGCTGCACCTGCTTCCACCTGGCCCCTCCCTGGTCCCTTCATCTGTCTCTTTCTTCTTCATCTGCTTTGTGTCTCTTGGCACGTTAGGCAGAGGGATAGGTAGCAAGCCCAAAGAGGGAGTACATAGGAGTTGCTGCAGCAGCTCATATCCTCAAGCATCACACATCTACAGGTGCCCAGGTAGCATGCTACAGAAAGCTCAAAATATTTGGCAATCCTATTTTTCTTTAATACGATGGTTTAGGAATACTTTACACCAGAGCTTTGCAAATCGTTCATGTTAGTGACACACTTTTTCGACATGCATCATTTTGCAACACAGTAATTCAGTTTTACTAGCAAACCAGAGGTTAAACTCACTCCTTTCCAGTCCTGGGAGGAGCACGGGGAGCGTCTGTGTGACACACCTATACACTGCAGAAGACACACTAACGTGTTGTGACATAGAATTTGGAAAGCTCTGCATAGGCCAATCCCTTGGATGTGCACATTGCAACAAAAATGTAACACACTTATTTGGTTTCTGTAGTCAGTAGGATTTATTTTTTCATACTGTCCCCCCCAAAAAGGCAGTGTTGCAATTTGATTAGATATCCTTCCCCGTGATCATTTCTCATGCATCTGGCCTCTCCCTGCAATGAATCTTTGTGACAGTAAAAGCAGAACTCAATTCTCTGTGGAAATAAAAGATTTGTTCTTGACAAGAGCGAGACTGAATACCGAGTCAAAGCAATATATGGATTATATGAGTTGAAAGTGCCACCTGAAATCAGTAATATTTATATTTTGGATCTGGTACCCGGAAAGCTCCGGTGTTGGCTTGGAAACAGTATTTTCTTGGCAAATTTAAAAGCATACTGGAATAGGAGCGAGGGTTTCAAGTGCATACTGAAAAAAAAAGAAACAATCTTTTTGCAGTTAGGAAAGTGATGGGGAAATCCATTGAAAAGTGTGGTATGAGCAAACAATTAACAGGGGAACTCAGTGCAAAACAAGATTTTACACAGGAGATGCAGGAATGGTCTTCCTGACCACAGGAAGCTGCAGGATGCTCTACATTCGCCCCCTTCTCAAGCAAAAGACCACCCCACAGTGTCAAAAAACAGTGTGCATATTTGCATGAAACGTGTAGTTAGACTTCAGCTGAAAACAAGGTGGTCAAAACAGTTTCAGTAGACCCCAAGCTAAGTTTTAAAGGAAGCTCTCCTATTCTTTTCACCAGTGCTTGTTGTGGATTTGTACAGTGGAAATATTTTCACATGATTTGGGAAAGTTCTTTTACCCAATAAGCATGTGCTTATTTCTTGAACACTCCCGCAGGGTTTTCTGTCTGACTTGTTCAGTATTCTGGTGAGATACAACTCAGCTGCTGTGTGTTCTTCGGCATTAGCATGTGGAGTACTTTGAAATACCCAGAGTGCGGAAGTGATGCTTTTCAAAGCTCCAAATGTCTTTGAACTGTGCAAGCCTTTCTATCAATTGAATTTTTAAAAGGATCCCCAAATTAGTACGGTACTAAATTCTTTTTTATTTTCCAATGGACTGGAAGCATCCAGTTTCCTTTTGGTTTCTTTGAACATCCCAGCCTTTCTGTTTAAGGGTGGAGAGCTTCATACCTGGCTGGTTTTCTTCTTGACTGTGGAACACTGAGAACTAAGTTTCCTTCAGTACTTAGTTGTCATTGACTTCAATTGCTCAAAGACTGAAAGTAAGAAACTTGAGCATAACACTTCTAGGCACCAGCAATCCTTTACAAGCAGTGGAACGAGAATTTGTTTGATACTTGAATTTCTGGGCAGATCCACACATTTTTTCCCCGCCCAACTCCTTGGAGGTATTGGTGGATTCAGGCAACCTTCCCCACTTCCCCAATACGTCCTGATATTTGTAGTTTCCTGTGGGCAGGAATCAAGTACAGTTAGGTTGTCTGAAAGGCTCCTATAAGTAACGGAATCCATAGGTGCCAGAAAATGAAATGAGACCTCAATTTACACCAGCTTGCGGTTGCAAGGTTAATGCTCATTTTCAAAATCATCTATGATTTTATTCACAATTTTCAGAAGCGGCTTGACTGGAGGAGATCACTGATACTTACTGGGAGGCACAAGACGGTGGCGATGAGACCATCTATTGTCCCTGCCAACTCATTTGCACTGCACTGACCTCTCTGCCATTTCTATGCCCCACCTCTCTCCTAGTAAGCAGTAACTACCCATCTGCCAGAAAAGTGGCATAGCAGCACTTGTGATAATTGTATCTGTACTTTTAATGCAGATTAACCATAACTTGTTGGGCTCATTTAATCAAAGCTGGAAGCAAAACAATCTGCATTGGACAAAGAGGAACTAGGATGGAGTACATGAGTTTGGGAGGAGGCTAGACTTCTTTCCACTAAGAAATCCAAACACAAACAACACAATAATTTGATTTTCTCAGGGCAAGAGCAGTGAGGGAGACTGAAGCTCATCTCTGATTGCTTCCATACCCTTATTTGTCTTGAATGAGAAAGTGGTATTAAGTAGGCTCCCCCTTCCCATCATGCCTCATTGCTGATTCTCATAAGTAAATCTATGAGAAATGCCTCTGCCGTCCACATCGTTCCCACACGGTGTTGACTGATGCTGCTAAGGATCAAGGAATCAGTAATGACACTTGTGACATGGTTTGATAAAAACTGTCTAAATGTGATGAGACAATCAATGGGGTTGGCAAATATCCACAGTGGATGGATGGAGTGCGGTCCTTGTTTACTTAAAAGCAAAGGAAATAAACACACAGAAAAGCATTCTGTCCTTTGCCAAACCAGGGGGGAAACCCACTCACCCCGTGATACGTTTAATAGATTCATTTCACTAACAAAGGCAGCTTGAAATAACCTGATGATAAATTGCTGTTGGTGACTTGGTACAGGAGTTCAAATTGAAATGCAAAGTAACTGTCATTTCAAATTAGCTTCATTAATTGATTCTATAATTTGATCTACTTAAGTGTTTCTTTTGAAATCTTAATACATCCTTTTAAATCGCTTATGGAGTGTGGGCTGCTGTGAAGTTGTAGCCATTGCAAAAGTGAAAAGAAAATACAGCAAGTTAACCCGACGGGCTGGTAATGTTTCTAGCGTTTACTGTTATCAAAATACATCTGTAAGATGAAGGGCAGTGAGGCTTATGAAGATTACTTTGTTTGAAACAATGGCTTCAGAATGCATCTATTGACAGGATATATGATTAGGTTAAAAAGATAAGAGAATCAACGTTGTTGGAAAGAAAGCTGCTAATAAAATTTCTTAAAGGTGCACCTTAAGAAGGTATTAGCCGAGCATACAATTGTATAAAGGATATGATGAATGTATTCTTAAAATGTCTGGTCCCTTGGAGTGGCTGGGGAAACCCAGCCAGATGGGTGGGGTATAAATAATAAAATT
This sequence comes from Zootoca vivipara, assembly GCF_963506605.1. Taxonomy (NCBI): domain Eukaryota; kingdom Metazoa; phylum Chordata; class Lepidosauria; order Squamata; family Lacertidae; genus Zootoca; species Zootoca vivipara. Next base: position 30,729,007 of record NC_083287.1, on the reverse strand, counting down.
ATTATTATTATTATTATTATTATTATTATTATTATTATTATTATTATTACACTGGGATGGGGAAGAATTTTCAGGCTGAGAACAGCCTTCTGAGAACCACATGACCATGGCGAGTGATACCACTGGCAAAATTAATGTGGGGCAATGAACAGGACCATTATCCACTCTACCCTCGAATCTCTCTGTCCAGACAAGCAGGAGGCATTATCATTGTTCAAGGTCAGAGCCAGGCAAAACCATTTGATAAGGGAGTGGAGAAGGGCTGGGAAGCGGTGTAGCCATGAGAGAGTTACATAGACATAGGCCAGTTGAAAACAGAATTGGATGGCCACATTTGGCCCCAGGCCTGAGGTTCCCAACCTCTGCTGTAGTCTGTATGCTGGTATTTTTTATTTGCGTTGATAGGAAGGATGTATCTTTATCATCTTCTTCCACTTCACATACTTACGTTATAAGAAAGTTATCCAAAATTTAGAGCACAGTTAGTTACGCACACATGCACAAAATAGAAACTAAAGAAGCAATGGGACGTAAGTGTGCACAACTGCGTGTGAGTTAATGGGTTTTATTGGTAAATATCTTCTTCTTTGGCGATCACTCGTAGCCGAGTAAGATTGTCTTCCATAAACACAATTTTAACAATGGGTCCGTAAGTGACTGTGGAGGCCAGTTCTGGATCCACACGTCCTTCCACAGTGTGGACATTGGTTTCCAGGCGGGAGTTGACACGGTGTGGATTTGTCAAGCGTGCCTTCCACTTGGCACGTTTCTCCCTTGCATCCTGAGATTGAGTTTCTTCAAAGCCCATGACACCTTTGATAAAAGCTGTTCTCCAACTGGAGCGCTCGCAGGCAGTGTTTCCCAGTTGTCAGTGTTAATATATTGGTAAATATATACATTATAGGATCATGACTAGGGATTTAAGACTGATCCAGAATGGGTTTGGATAGAATACTTCGGGAATCAAACTGAACATACCAAAATGTAGTTGGCAGCTGATATTAGAACTACAAACAGTGATGCTTCTCTACTGCCCATCATGTGCCTTCTGCGCCAAGGGCCTTCTGGCGGTTCCCTCGCTACGAGAAGCCAAGTTACAGGGAACCAGGCAGAGGGCCTTCTCGGTAGTGGCACACGCCCTTTGGAAGGCCCTCCCACTAGAGGTCAAAGAGAACAACAATTACCAGACCTTTAGAAGGCATCTCAAGGCAGCCCTGTTTAGGGAAGCTTTTTAATGCTTGATGAATTTCTGTATTTTAGTATTTTGTTGGATTCCGCCCAGAGTGGCTGGGGGAACCCGGCCAGATGGGCGCGGTATAAATAATAAATTATTATTATTATTATTATTATTATTATTATTATTATTATTATTATTATGTTTTAACTACCTGAAGTGTGAAGCTGTTTTCAACATGGGAAACAGCAGCAGATAAATAAATATATAAGGGGAGGGGGGAGAGAACCATCACAAACTTTCGATAAATTATCTGTGAAAATAGTCAATAGTTCCTACATTTTAAATAAAACAAGTCCCTCATTTTCTCATTCGCTTCATGGCTACCATGGCAACAAACAGGAATATAAACAGAAGACCCTGCCACGCTGCAATTATAACGCCATGTCTGTTCAATGCCACCATTACATATCCCCCTTAATAAATTCTGCTCTAATATTAGAAGCAGCTGGAGCAAAATACACAACTGCTTCTGTGTATAGGACACAATTATCACCAAGGAAATAAAGAATCATATAGACAAAGGTCAGATCTTGCCTAATTGACCTCAAGATAGGAGGACAGAATATCAGGTAATGCAAAAGATGTTACACTCCCCCACACTTATAAATAAACTTAATTGGCTGGCATCATCACCGTCAAACACTGAGTGCAAAAGTAGTGGTGGTTAGACTTTCTTCTCCTTCCTGTTACAGGTAGGTAGCCATGTTGGTCTGCTGTAGTCGAAACAAAGTAAAAAAAAATCCTTCCAGTAGCACCTTAGAGACCAACTAAGTTTGTCATTGGTATGAGCTTTCGTGTGCATACACACTTCTTCAGATACGTATCTGAAGAAGTGTGCATGCACACGAAAGCTTAGTTGGTCTCTAAGGTGCTACTGGAAGGAGTTTTTGTTTGTTTGTTTGTTTGTTTCTCCTTCATGAACCACTTGAAAATTGCTGAGGGACTTGACGGACCACTTAAATGATTTTTCTGCCTGTTGTAGCAATTGTAATGCGCTGGGCAAGAGCCTGCATGACTTTCAATTGTATTTATATTGCTTCTTTTATTGATTGTATATTGTACTTTATTGTATTACTGTTTGAATTCCGCAGACTTCAGATTATAGCACAATAAAATGCAATATAACAAATAAAAGAACCAATAAAAGTGCAATTAAATATCAGTATGAATATTTAATGCAAGGAATGTGCCATCTCCCGTCTTTGACCACAAATCCATAGACACGTTGCAGATCATCTAAATAAAGCAGAGGTCCACGGACCACAGTTTGGGAACCTAAAGGGTTTATTTTTATGTTTTAAAAGCCAGCTATTTGTTTTTTAATTGAATTATATACCGCCCTATACCTGGAGGTCTCAGGGTGGTTCACAGAACAAAATCAAAATATAAAACCACAAAATATATAATCAAAATAAAACAACCCAATAACCCCCCCCCAAAAAAAACCCCCAACACACCACATTTTAAAAGGGCACAGGATGTCAATCAAATCAACCAAAGGCCTGGTTAAAAAGGAACATTTTTGCCTGGCGCCTAAAGGTGTATAATGAAGGCGCCAGGCGAACCTCTCTGGGGAGAGCATTCCACAGATGGGGAGCCACTGCAGAGTAGGCCTGTTGCCACCCTCAGGACCTCTCGAGGAGGAGGCACACGAAGAAGGGCCTAAGATGATGATCTCAGGGTCTGGGTAGGTGCATATGGAAAGAGGCGGTCCTTGAGGTATTGTGGTCCTGAGCCTTTTTATAGGTTGAAACCAGCACTTTTAATTGGGCCCTGAAACTAATTGGTAACCAGTGCAGTTGGACCAGGATTGGTGTAATATGCTCAAAATGTCTTGTTCTGGTGAGCAACCTGGCCGCTGAATTCTGCACTAGCCAAAGTTTCGGAACCGTCTTCAGAGGCAGCCCTACATATAATGCATTGCAGTAATCTAACCTTGAGGTTACCAGAGCGTAGACAACAGTAGTTAGGCTATCCCTGTCGAGATAGGGACGTAGCTGATGGAAGGCACTCTGGGCTACTGAGGCCACCTGAGCCTCGAGCGGCAACAAAGGATCCAGGAGTACCCCCAAGCTACGAACCTGCTCCTTCAGAGGAAGTGTAACCCCATCAAGAGCAGGTGATCTCCCACCTGTCTGGTCTAGGGAACCACCCACTCACAGTGCCTGGGTCTTACCTGGATTGAGCTTCACCTTGTTGGCTCTTATCTAGTCCATTACTGAGGCAAGACACTGGTCCAGCACGTCCACTGCCTCACCTGCAGATGAAAAGGAGAAATAGAGCTGAGTGTCATCAGCATACTGCCGACAACGCCTCCTGATAATCCCACCCAGTGGGGCGTTAAAACAAAATGGGGGATAGGATTGAGCCCTGCAGAACCCCACATTGAAGGTTCCACGGGGCTGAAAAGCATTCCCCAAGCAACACCCTCTGGGAATGACAATCCAAGTAGGACTGGTACCACCGCAACGCTATAGGTTGTATGTGTGGAAAGGATGTTAAATGCATAGAGCCATTTTAAACCCCCACCACCAGCAACAAAAAACCTAGGGTGATGCATGGTCTCAGCTTTCCAGTGCTAAATTGAAAAGCTGTTTCTGAATTTCAGGACCACAATGGCTATGGGGATGTTGACTTGCTTGAGCCCTGCATCTTCAATGCCCCATTTCCCACTCATGAGAAGTTTCATTTCTACTTTGGCTTTGGCAAAGTAATGGAACAATCCACAGATTTCGTCAGTGTTGCTATAATACATTCATTCTAGGTTCAGCTTCAAGGGGGGATTTTTGCTTTTCATCTATACGGTGTTTTTTGACTACAATAAGAGTTCATTTCATATTATTTTAAAAAAATATTATTGCCCTACACTGTTATTTTCACCATCAATATTTACTGTTTCTTACATTGTTTTGAGGTCCTATTGATCTGGTTTATGGATTCTGAGGCCCATTTTCCTGCCGTTATATATGATCTTGACAGCATGAGTAGTGAAAACTCAATGGAAAACAGCCCCAAATCTTACACTGGACTATTGGTTCCACTCCCTCTAGAATATAGCCATGATGGAGAAAGGTACACAGAATCTGAGATTTTGACATGGACTAGAACCCTCAGACACTTTTTACATGATTTGGAATTCCTTTAGTTACATATACATCAGAACCATCATTTTCACGACAATCATCAGCACAAGCCTGACAAATCTGGAACTATACTTGGCAACCAAATAACACTAACATTATTTATTTAACTCTTATCCCTGCTTTTCTTTCTTTCATGACCGGCACTTTGTTACCTAACCCATTTATTTTAGGTGCCTGTTTTATAGTTCTGCTTTTTGATGTTTTAATTTTCACTGGTTAATAAAATTGTTCCCTCAGCTTTGTATACATTCTAAAATGAAATTTTTTTAAAAAATCCTCTACAAATAAAAAGGAAAATAATTACCAACACCTCCTCCTTCCAGCAGCTCCCAGGTTGTTCAGAAGAGTCCCTGCCCTTTAAGAGTGTTTTTTTTTTAGGGGGTCTTAGGCTCAGGGAAGAGAAGAGAAACGAGCGAGAAGCTTTCATCCTTAGTGAACTTCCTTAACGTGGGTCCAATCCACAATCACACAATCACTGAAGCATTTCCTCTTTTTCTGTCTTTTTAGAACTATGCAGCGACGCTGTTGCAACAAACTCACCCAAAGGCACAGAACTGTACAAGTCCGCCTCGTTTTGGATCCCACCTCCCGGAAGAAAAGCTTCATGCCCTACGAGATGAGCAAGTTGGGCAGCTCCAGGAACTGATGCAAGAAGCTACCAAACCCAAGAGACAGTTTAATATTTTGGATGACACAGATCACAAAAATTGACATATTACTTTGGATATGCTTTAAGTAGGGTGGTGGGGTTTTTTTGTGCTCTTTAGCTCTGTTTTGGAAAAGATTTTCACTCCGAAGAATAAATGAAATTGATGTTCACCCTTTCTGTTTTATTTCAACCTCCAGGAATACGTATGACAAATATTTAGAAATACACATGGCCCCATTTATATTAATTACAGCCTAGCTAGTATTTAGAATAAAGGAACATTTTGGTCGTGTTAAATTTGTCAGATCCTGGGGCGGTGGTAATAGCGCAGGGATTAAAACTAATGTCTTTGTGCTAAGGCTGGATTTTCTGGGCAGAGATCCCATCCCCAAATGCTTGAATAGCCCTTCCCAGGGAACTCTGGGAATTGTTGCTCTGGGAGGGGAACAGGGGTCTCCTATCATCTCTCAGCACCTTTAACAAACTGCAACTCCCAGAATTCTTTTGTGGAAGAAGAAGAAGAAGAAGAAGAAGAAGAAGAAGAAGAAGAAGAAGAAGAAGAAGAAGAAGAAGAAGAAGAAGAAGAAGGAGGAGGAGGAGGAGGAGGAGGAGGAGGAGGAGGAGGAGGAGGAGGAGGAGGAGGAGGAGTGTCGATTTGATACCCCGCTTTATCACTACCCGAATCTCCTTTCCCCTCCTCCCCCACAACAGACACCGTGTGAGGTGGGTGGGGCTGAGAGACTTCAGAGAAGTGTGACTAGCCCAAGGTCACCCAGCAGCTGCATGTGGAGGAGCGGGGAAGCGAACCCGGTTCCCCAGATTACGAGTCTACCGCTCTTAACCACTACACCACACTGGCGTCTGCAATGATACATAGTAGAAATGACCAGTGATTTGTTTTGAATGATCTTATTCAGAAGTATGTCAGTTTGTCAGAAAGCTGCATTAGTTATAAAAATATGTATGTTTGTATATATATATATATATATATATATATATATATAATTCTTTTGTTGATCTCTTGTCTGCTTTTTCACTCCATCGATCAACAGCCTGTGGACAAAAAATAGCAGTTATATCATTGAATCCATGACTGCACAGTTTCTTACACAGGAGTTCTGCTCTAATACTGATGTTAAAAATGAAATTCCAACTCTACAATTCTTTGAGTCTACGGCATTTTAAATCTTCATCTTCTGGAGTAGCTAAGACTCCAATATCGACGTTTGGAAGGAAGAATCTTTGGGTCGTCATTATTATGCTGAAGTTTTATGTCATGGCAGCTAATGTTGGTATTACTTTTTCTCTCCTAATTACAAAAACCATTACATCTGTACTTAATTAGCCTCATATTTTTGTACTAATTACTTTCACATGCCATTGACTGCTGTTAATGCCTTTTTTGGATGGTGGCAAATGACATTTTTCATTTATTCATGTTCAGTTTGACTACACTTTCTGCCTCCTAAATTTGTAGCACAGCAGAACATGAGCCCCTTTCAGGCATTCCGCATGTGGTACCGAATGCATGAAGTAGCCAGTAAGAATGAGTGGATAGCTCTGCCCCAGAGGCCTGTGCCTCTAGCAGGTGTGTGATCGGCTCCAGTCTGAAGGGGATCTACATACTGTAACACATATATCAGGATGGGGAACCGAGTCAATCTGGGTTCCCAGGCCCATGCAGGGAGGCCTAGTAGACTTGACACACATGATAATATGGATGATATATCTGCTACAATGTTTGGCAGTAAATGTGCCTTCCCTCAAGATCCCCACTTCTGTCGTACTGTATTGCGTCTTCCCAGAACAGAAGGTTGTATCCAACTAAGTTCTACTCATTGAACTTACTCTACTCATAACCTATTGAACTTAATGGACTTAAGTTAGTCGTCTTCATTCATTTCAGTGGGGCTACTCTGAGGATGCCTAATATTTGGATAATGTGATGCTTCCCCAAGTCCTTCTATTGTTGCTGTTCCGCCAGTTCCTTCTCAGGCAAATGAGTGAGTGAGTCAGTATGTTCTGTAGAATAACTTAGAGCCCAACAGCAGCTGCTTGGACTGGATCCAGACTACAGCATTTATTTGCCATTATGAATAAGAAAGATGTTTCTATGTTAATCATTCAAACCTTTGCCTGCAGCCGTGTTCTTTGCTAAAGAGCATAGATGACAAAGATGTTAAAGGTGTGTAAATACAGCATCTCTATTATTTTGATGATGCGGATACTGAGATCTTTGGCATCAGGTGTGAGCAGATCAAGGTCCCTATCGAACATTTTTTAAGATTGACAGATGAGGCAAGATGAACTCTCCCACTCATTGTACTGAAAATGAAAAGCAGGTGTGGGCTGGCGTGTTTTCGGTCATGATGACTGCAACTTTGCTGCGTGGCTGCTTTTATTTTATTTTGAGAGCTCTACAAATTGTACGTCTCCACCTTCCAATTGTCCTTTACTTCCCTGATAGCCCCGTGGTGAGCCCAACTGTGTGAAGATTTAACCAAGGTCTTCATGGTATGTTTTGAGTGTTCACCATACAATAAGTACCCTATATTTTTCATATTAAGTCTATACCAGTGTAGCCAACCTTGTACCCTCCAGTGGACTATAACTAGGGCTTTTTTCAGACGGAACTCACCGGAACTCAGTTCTGGCACCTCTCAGGTGGGTGCCATAAGAGAACAGGGAAAGTATTTGTGGTGAGTTCTGGCATGTCTTTTTCTAGAAAAATAGCACTGACTACAACTCTCATCAGCCCCAACTAGCATGACCAACGACCAGGGATGATGGTGTGGAAATTGTAGTCTAAAACATCTAGACTGTATAATGTTATATGTCACGTGACACTTGTCAGCTGCAGGCACTCATAAAAACAGACACTGGTATATAATTTCTAGAAGCAATACTGTAATAGCAAAGTAGATATTACCGGAAAGCTGTAGCTCAGTGGTAGAGCTTCTGATTTACACACAGAAGGGCCCAGGTCCGATGTCCGGTATTTCCATGTACGGCCCTGAGCACATTATTTGTATCAGTACCAGACTTTTTAATAACATGGTCCATGTCATACCCTCTTCAGGATTTCCAGTTATCTAGCTATTATAACCTGGTTGCTAATAAAAGCTGGCAAAATGCTGAAAATGTAGGGTCATATGGTCCATAAGTAAAGATTAAGGCAGGCACCCCCAAACTTCGGCCCTCCAGATGTTTTGGACTACAATTGCCATCTTCCCCGACCACTGGTCCTGTTAGCTAGGGATCATGGGAGTTGTAGGCCAAAACATCTGGAGGGCTGCAGTTTGGGGATGCCTGGATTAATGTGAAGCCAGTTCCAAGCCTTTTGTTATATTTTATCCAGGTATCTCTCTAATTTCTTTGAATGCTGCCTCCCTGAATGTGGCTACCTTTTCACAGGTCCACCACATCCACTGACGTGAACCCAACGTCATGCACCCACTCCATGAAATTGCAGGGTGAGTGGGTCACACAAACTGGAGTGAGGTGCCCCTTCTGCAGAATGTTCCAAGCCCTCTCTTTCATCGAGGCTGACACCGATTCGAAGGGGAACTTGCCCTACATGGCAGCCCAGTCTGCCTCTTTGATAGAAGATTGCCAGTCTGACTACCAGATAAGTCACAGCTCATTAGCTGCACCAATGTCCTGCTGGAGTAATGTTTTATATATCCTTTGAGACCAGCCCACGATCCCAACCTTCAGGAATATTTCGAAAACAATGAAGTTCAGAGCTAGGGTTGCCAGACTCAACAGAGGACAGGACTTCTGTGCCTTTAATTGCCCTGCTCTCTTTTGAGTCTGGAAGCCTTAAAGAGAAACCAGCAGACCCTTTGTTTAATTTCCAAGCAAAGGGTCTGCTGGTTTCTCTTTAAGGTTTCCAGACTCAAAAGAGAGCAGGGCAATTAAAGGCACAGAAGTCCTGCCCTCTATTGAGTCTGGCAACCCTATTCAGAACCCAACTGCATTTTGAAAGTCTCATCTTTCAACAGGGAAACGTTCAAGCACCATGTGCCGGAAGATTTAACCACATTAGGCATCTGCATAACAAGAGAAACCAGAGCACATGATCTGAAATAGCAGGTGCATTACTATGATATGCAGCAGCATATTGAGATAAGGAAGAGGCGGCAAGAAAAAAGTCTAACCAAAAGCAATTTTGAGGCATTGACAGGGAAAATAATAATAATGACCAGCTGGAATGGAGACAGCTCTGTCTGTTGGCCCAGCTACACATTGTTTTATTGGACACATCAGTGCCTCAAATAAAATATTGTGTATTTAGGCCAACAGACAGAGTTGTCTCCATTCCAGCTGGTCATTATACAAACAATTATGTAACCCTAATATTTGCTTACATTTATTTGCCTGCGTTTACTTGTTGTCTGCCTGCCGCTTCCTTTTAATTTTGTGTTGTGCCTAGTAGGTTGTAAGCTTGCAGGCACCAAATTTTAGGTGCTTTTAATATGAAATTAGTAGTAGAATTAGTATTTCTTTTCTTTTTACCTTTAAGTGGAATAGGCACATTTCTGCACCCACAACCAAGGCCTATGTATAAAGAAAATCCATCCTGTTCCTCATTGCAGCTTCGAAGGCTGGCAGAAGTACATTAGGCGTTCTCAAGGGCTTGTGGATGCTTGTTGTATTCTTATTGTTTGAAGTGTTGGCCATCCACAGCATCTCACAAACAGCTTTTGATTTCCCCACCCTGTTTCAAAAAAAGGAATTTTCACTGTGACAGGTGGGGCTATTCTTGAAACATAAGTCCAAAAGTCCTCCCAAGGGCACCGAACTAGTCGTGCCTTTAAGTCTATAGCAATATTATACAAATCCAAGGAATATACTGGTAGATTCCTCCATGATTGCCTCCAGGCTGAAGTGATCAGGGAATGCTCTGTCATAATTAGGACATTCCTTACTTTATTTTGCCACAAGTTCAGAATGACATGCAAAAGATCTGTTCATTGCACATTCTTTTTTCTTTTTAAAATATATTTCTATTAAAGATCTCTTAGTTTACAAAATCAGGTGCGTTGTCTCTTTTTCAAGTTGTGTTTTCTACCGATCAGTTTCTTTTCATTTTCATTTCTTGTGAGACATTATAGTACTGTATTAGTATTTATGAGGGCATATTTGCTTGTGGCTCAGGGTGCATCTCTACACACACCTGATGAATCCACCTACAGCAACACTGACAGTAAATTGAATACAGTGCAGTTGTTGTTGTTGTTGTCATTTAGTCGTGTCCGACTCTTCGTGACCCCATGGACCATAGCACGCCAGGCACTCCTGTCTTCCACTGCCTCCCACAGTTTGGTCAGACTCATGTTGGTAGCTTCGAGAACACTGTCCAACCATCTTGTCCTCTGTCGTCCCCTTCTCCTAGTGCCCTCAATCTTTCCCAGCATCAGGGTATTTTCCAGGGAGTCTTCTCTTCTCATGAGGTGGCCAAAGTATTGGAACCTCAGCTAACTAAGGTTCAATGATCTGTAAACTACCTCTGGTAAGAGGTTTTTGTTTTTCATCAATTACAGTTGTTAACAGTTACAGGTAGGTAGCCGTGTTGGTCTGAGTCGAAGCAAAATTTAAAAAATCCTTCAGTAGCACCATAAAGACCAACTAAGTTTTTATTTTGGTATGAGCTTTCGTGTGCATGCACACTTCTTCAGATACACTTGAAACAGAAGTCAGACCCTTATGTATATACAGAGGGTGGTGGTGGGTCAGAATGGGTGATGGGCTGATGGGAGTGGTAAACCTGTAGATGGCTGTTAACGACTGCTGATGACTGCAATTGGTCCTGCAGGGGGAAAGCAAGGGCTGAGGCGCTAAAGAAAGCTTGATCATGCATAATGAGATAAGAATCCAATGTCTTTGTTCATCCCAGGTGGCTCCATGGTTTTAAGCTTGGTAATGAGTTCCAATTCAGCAACTTCTCTTTCCAGTCTGTTCCTGAAATTTTTCTGTAATAAAACAGCTGCTTTGAGATCTTGTATATTCTATACAAGGACATTCTTTACAAGATCCAGGACATTCTATACAAGATCTCAAAGCAGCTGGACCAATTGCAGTCATCAGCAGTCGTTAACAGCCATCTACAGGTTTACCACTCCCATCAGCCCATCACCCATTCCCCCCCGAAAGCTCATAAAAACTTAGTTGGTCTTTAAGGTGCTACTGAAGGAATTTTTTTAAGTTGTTAGCAGTGACACTCACACCCCCACCCAGTCTGTCCAGAGGACAGAATCTGAAACCAGCAATGTTTCAAAGAATACCTAGGCTTTCCTTTTTATTATGGAAAACTAAAGATAGGATCCCGACTTAAGAGTGCAATCCTAACTATGTTTACTTAAATGCAAATCCCGCTGATTTGGATCATCAATAGGATTTGGACTGCAGCTCAGTCACACTGAAATCAATGGGACATATTAGTCATGATTCATTTAAATCCTACTGATTTCGATGTTACTAAAGAATAACTAACTTTGTCTGGATCCAATTCAACGACTTTCAAATTCTGGGATAATTTTTCTGGCACCTCATTTGGATATGTAGTCTCTCTTAGTAAAAGTAATCTGGTTAACCCATGGCCAAAATTATTGCACATGTCAGCACACCTATCTAAATCTGAAGGTGTAGGAGCCCCTAATCTTGCTGCAGGTCTGGGGTTGGACCTGGGTCCCTTGACAGAGGAAAAAGGGGCCAGAAACTAACCAATTATCTTGCAGGTGCCCAGTGGGTCGATTTGCTTAATAAGATATGATCCTAAGGTAGTCACTGTTAGCAAAGTCACTTAAATAATGCAAATGTACAGAGAGAAAATAACACTTCACTGAGGAAACTGAATGAAAACAGTGTCTAATTTGAAGAGAAAACTTGTTTGTAGTGAGCACAAACAGGAAAACCATTGCTCTGCCCCACCAGTCCCAAAGGACACCAGCTATCACTGACTCCTGTGGGTTTGAGCGCTAACTCCACTCTGCCAAAATCTTGGTGTGAAGCCTGTGACATGGGCCCTGTTGCAATGGTTGATTTATTTATAGTTTATTCTTTCCTATTACTGAGTTTTATTTTAAAGGTCTCATATTTTATTTACTGTTTCTATCCCTTCTCTTTCCCCAAGATTCCAGAGCATCAATGTTTCAAAAAGTGTCTCCACATGTTTAATTTGTTGCCTTTAAAAAATGAGCAGGCAAAATCTTAATAGCAGAAACAAACAGCAACAGGTTTCAGTGGGTGTGTTTTGATTTCAAACCCATCTTTCTTCAAAGTAACGTTCCCAGGGGTGGATTAAAGTATAAAATATGGTTGCCATATGTCCGGGAAAACTAGGACATGTCCTCTTTTGGCGGACCAACATGCCAATCTGGGTGGATTTTTTCATTTTAAAGGAAATGTCTGGGCTTGGAGGGATTTTTTGGGCTTGGGCTGCTTTGGATACCACGGCCACTGCCAACCCTCTTTTTTGCTCTTCAAGATTTGGCAACCCTAGTATAAAATCCAACAATAAAAATATTTTTTTAATGCTCATAGGCGGCCCATATAGCTTTTTAGAATTTTCTTGAGTAGCCAGCCATTTTGATTATAGTTTTCTATTGCTTTTAATGTATTTTAGATCACTGTGGAAAGATGGAGGGCACAAGGAGAAGGGGACGACAGAGGATGAGATGGCTGGACAGTGTTCTTGAAGCTACCAACATGAATCTGACCAAACTGCGGGAGGCAGTGGAAGACAGGAGTGCCTGGCATGCTCTGGTCCATGGAGTCACGAAGAGTCGGACACAACTAAACGACTAAACAACAACAACAGATCACTGTACACCACCCTAACATTTTGTGAAAGGGCAGAATATAAATTACTTTATAAGCACTTAATAAAAATAACAGGTGAATTAAAAACAAAAACTGAAGGAGGCAGATGACGAAACAGAGGAGGTAGACAATGAATTAATTCAGTTCAATTCAATTTCTCCTGTCCTCCTACAAGGGCTGCTAGGGATAGGTGTCAGCTGTGGCAATGGAAGGCAACTTGCTCTTTCAAGATTTCACGGTCTGGATTTCCTTTGGACATTCAGTTCCATGTGGAGCAGCCATTACATCTAAGAAAATCTCTTTAGAACCACATCCATGGTTTAAGGTAAAAACAAAACAAAACACTTTTTAAATCCTCATTTTGATAACTGGACTTCTGTCTAGACTTCATTCCATTAACTTTAATGGAGGAAACAAAAACATTTTTTGATTGTGGGCCATAAATTAAGTCACTTGATTGAAGCAGTGTTCTGCCCCCATCATTTTTTCTTTATTTGCAGGAAACCAGTATTCACAAGTACCTATTTCGATTCATAGCCGTTATCACATTCCTCCCACAAATCAAGACTCTATCTGTACACGGTCCAAGGTTTTTTTATTTATCAACAGTCTTGAGTCATTTTCTGGTGGGCCAGAGGTTATTTACTTTGGGAACACTGTAATGAAATTATGTAAACTAATTAGCTTCACAGCTCACCACATGGCAAAATGAGTATCTCTGATTTTGAGTATGAGTATCTCATATGCTACCATTCGCTTGTCATTTTGTTTTTGAATTGTCTGGGATTGCTAGGTAATACTGAGGGGGGAAAGTTCCTCTTCACTCACCCAAATAGGATGATGTTTGCGTCACTTTATTGGGATTCTAAACTCATTTGATGCACTAGATAAAAGTTTGCATATGACAGACTATACCTTCTTACAGGAAGGGGGCCATTCCTTCTATTAGGCAGAGTGAGCTGGCTGCCTCGGGCTGATAATTTTGAGTGCCATTAAAGAACAGCAATTTGTTTAGTTAGCTAGTTTTATTGCTGTAGTTTTACTTTCAGTGAGTAACGCTTATGGGATTTTCTGTCTTGGATGCCATCATAACTTGACAAGCTCTTTGTATGACCCATCTTGAGGGAGAGGGGCACCATTTGCAAGTCTGCTTCAGGGAACAAAATGTCTTGGGTTGGCCTTGCTGTTGTACAGAAGTATCCAGATGCCTATTAAAGGCAGCTCAGCTGAAGTTCACTCATTTTGAATTTTCATGACTCAGTAGGAACTGCTGAGTAATAAAGACCATCAACTGTACCAAGGACTCTGGTGGAGGAAAGAACATAAAGTATAAGGTTACATCTTCCACATAACCTCTTGTTCTATTTCATTTTTTTCCTACTTTACTTTGATTTGTCCCTTGACTCTTCTTTCAGACTATACTGTACTTATCTTTTGTGTGTAAGGCCAGGAAACACAACTAGCATCGCAGCAGGCTAAATATCTAAATGAAGATATAACAGGGACTATCAACTGATTAAAGACTTTTTGATAGATTAAATCAGGCATCCCCAAACTTCGGCCCTCCAGATGTTTTGGACTACAATTCCCATCTTCCCCGACCACAGGTCCTGTTAGCTAGGGATCATGGGAGTTGTAGGCCAAAACATCTGGAGGGCCGCAGTTTGGGGATGCCTGGATTAAATAATGGTCTTTTAACTAGTCAACAACACCATTGTAATACAAGTCCCCTTTTCTGATGTATTGAAGAACTTATGAGATAACTTAGACTTTAATAAACCAAAACTACCACCCATTTTTAGCGGAAAATGCCACACTTGTTATGCTTTTTCACATTTGCATTCTTCATTACAGCAACATAACAGAACAAGAATAGCCTCAAGTGTTTACAAGTGCCTTTAACAATCAATGCAGCCAATTAAAAGTGACTTCCACCAGCTAATCAACTAAAGACAACAAGACAGAGCAATTAAAGTATTAACTCCTCATAAACACCCAATATGCATTTTTACCACAAGCTGGTCCTGTTTCAGATGTACACCCAACTCCCAGGATCTGTACTGTGATGGGCGCCCCTCCCTGGCAATCATCTGCCCTGTAAAATATGTTTGTCAGAGAAATATTGTCATATCACATGTAAGGTAGTGCATGGTGTATTTTTCCCTGAAGGACTTTTGGTCATGCCGCAATTCAGTGAAATTCAGAAATGCTCATAAGCTCATAAGTGCATTTCTTGAACTCCAGAACTTCCTTACAAACATGGATGTTCCAAGGTGCAGAGAGTCTTTATGATATGTGGTTCATTCACACACACACACAAGTTACAGGTAGGTAGACGTGTTGGTCTGACGTAGTTGAAACAAGTAAAAAAAAAATCCTTCCAGCAGCACCTTAGAGACCAACTAAGTTTGTCATTGGTATGAGCTTTCGTGTGTACAGTATCTGAAGAAGTGTGCATGCACATGAAAGCTCATACCAATGACAAACTTAGTTGGTCTCTAAGGTGCTGCTGGAAGGAATTTTTTTATTTTGTTTCGACACATATACAAGTTTAGCATTAACACCCCAACAGGGCCTTGCTTCTTCCATAGCCACAG